>NW_024429196.1:54630826-56086108 GCF_017639785.1 Mesocricetus auratus
AGACTACTTTTTTTCTGTATGAACTTTTTATTTTGAGACAGGGTCTAACCGTGTAACTTGGGTTGACCTCCAACTCACAGATCTGCCTGCCTCTTTCCCATGTAATGGAATTAAAGGCATGCACCACTAGGCTGCATATCATGTATATATGAGTTTTGTTCCACAAGTCTCAAGAAGCAATCCCGGGACCCAAAGCCATGCATTGTCTCCCTTGTGCTCAACCACAGTCCCCAAGGAAGACTTTTTTATGTTAGTGCTTGCCTCCTCATGACTTTCATCTTAAATTGAGCAATTCTTCCCTGAGATAAGCCAACAATACCAAAAATGAGCTGGTAACACCACAAGCTGAAAACTGGTAAAACAAAAACAAGCTGGTAACAACAACAGCAATCAATCCCCAAATGAGCAAAAGGACAATATCCTGATCGCAACACCTTAAAGGCTAAATGTTGAAACATCTGTGCATTTGAATGTGTGTTTCTCTCCTTGCTCTTTACACAGTCTGATCTACTTGCTCCAGCCGTTGCTGGGCAACTGAATGGGGACTCTTCCTGTCCCCCTCAGAGCTACTGCAGCTGGCCACCTCCCTAGAGTTCTCTGGCATTTTTGAGAGAGCACCAGGTAAGTTATGTTTGCACAGAGGCAACTGAAGATGCTATGGGCCCTGTTAAACTTATCAAAAGAGACAGAACCAGGCAGACTTCAGTCCTACAACAAAGGTGCAACTATGAGCCTCCTGTCCACAGTGGTCAGCTTAGCTAGCATCATGCTGGGGCTTCCTTCTTTCACTGTCTCACATACGGGGGTTCCACGCCTGTTTCTAGGAGTCAATTCCCAAATTAAGGATCCAAACAGAAGCCCTGGTTTCGGGTTCTGCTTTCTGGTGGGAATTTGGGAGTGGTAGTTTGGAGATACTAGATATACTGTGCTGGCCACATAAAAACCCTAAGAAAACTTTCACAATACTAATGTTCTATATAGTAAACACCTCTTAATATCAATTTTCCCTTTTCTCTAGAAGGAAGACTGTTGCTACCTGCTTCCCTGGGTTCCCTAGGACTTGCTGCCACATGTTAGACAGAAAATGAGGAATGAATGCCTCTGGGCAAAGATCTGGAAAGTTTCTGTTGCAGATACCCCAGGGACCACCTTAGTTGAGAGGGATTTTAGGTTCTCTGAGGTCACGAAGTAACAAATCATTTTTAAATTTATGTTGTGCATGTGTTGCTGTGCATTTGAAAAATCTGTACTTAGCTCACTGTTGCATTTTGACTTTTGTGAGAAAATGTTATAAATGGGTTGGCATGTTAAAATATTAATTAAAATAAGTAACATGAAAGAGCATCCTTTGGCATATACTTGGGAGACCTGTTCCAGGAACCCATCCCAAGTCTTTCAAAGTGGTTTATATAAAAATGGAAGGAGGTTGACATATGGCCATGTACCTCTTCTCCTAAGCTTTAAATCATCTCTGGCTTACTTATACTACTTAGTACAGTGTTATTTCTGATAGCTGTTATTCTCTATTATTTAGGGAATAATTATAAGGAAAAATGTCTGCAGATGTTCAGTACAGACATAATGTTTTCTCCATGGCTAGCTAGACCCACAGATGTGCAATTCATGGATACAGTAAGTCAATTGTATAGTGAAACTCTTGAAGATAGTCTGTGAAAAATGGAGGTCTGGGTAATGCTAATAGATAAATGTACATTTTACAAACATAATGGCTTGGGGAAATGGATAGGAACACAGGCAAATTATATTTGGAATTTCATTAACACATGTGTTAAGCATTTTCTTGCCTAGAAACATAGCTGTAACTAGCAACAATTACATATTTAATGATGTTGTCTCAACTTTAGAGATAGAGAAAACAAAGATATTTGTCTCATGTTATAACAACTAAAATTTTTATAAAATTATTGTAACTTTGATTATTCAGAAACACTGAAACAACATACATAGTAAGGTTAACTTTACATGAACAGACATCTAAACACATACATTGGAAAGCCTTTACCTCTTGACTAAAGACAGCATTTTAACATTACAAATGGATTCTCTAGCATCTCTGTAAAATAAAATCCCTAAACTGCTGTGCCTGGGCAAATTTCAAAGATAATCAGCTATCAATATTATAAATAATCATTAGTGATGAAAAAGATGAGTTACGTTGTTGATTTGACATAAATGAGCTTTTCTTTATAGTCAAGAAGCTACAAGAACCTTTAAAACACATATGCAGTGCTTCTAAATGCTTGCCAACATTTTCATTGTCAGCTAGCAGAGGTAGAAATTCCACTGGTCCTAGCCTCAGAGCTTCAGTGAATACCAGTCTTTTCTACACAGAAGCTGAAGGCCCTCATAGCATTTCTCATGGAAGAAATGCAGTCCTCCTGATATTTCCCATAAAGGATACATTAAACAACCAAACACGATTAATGCTTGGGAGTCAGTGACTGGGTCTGAATAGACAGACAACCATGATGTCTAAAAACAGGTTTATATGTGTTTCAAGGTTTGTTTTGTTTTGTTTTTCTATTGCAGTTTTTCTCCTATTGATTTTACCTTGTCCTCAACTAAGATGGATAAGGTAATTAAAAATTTTTTTGAAGATTTAGCTGTTCTTTTGAACATGAACTTGATAATCACACAAGTGTCCATGTAGCCGGGACCCCAGGAAAGGCTCAGGCATTGGGGAAGCATAGAGTTGTGTCATTTGAACACCACCAAGAAGCAGAACCTGTGATTTCTCATAGGATTAGATGTAAGTAATTCATGGATGCACACCTACCAAACCACCACTTCAGGAGATCTTTTCAACTGTAAATGATGAATTGCCAAGTGCAGCAATAGCATTCCAGTGGGGCATTGTTTCTTTGGAGAGAGGAGATGAAGAAAATCTTACTCTTTGCAGGTGCAAAGCATGTGCATACATATAATGAGTGCATCAAGAAATCCAATGGTAGATACATATCAAACAGGGTATCTGTAGAACTAAATTTCATGGGAAGGGCTGGCATGTGGCTCCACAACACTTACCTGGAAACTTCAAGGCTTCCAGATTGATTTTTAGCATTGTACACACACAAACAATATTGTATAAGTGCGTGTGTTGGGAGGGGTGCTTAGACATTGTCCTCAGGAACACCACCTACCTCTCTTTGAAACAAGGTCTCTCATTGACCCAGGGTTCACTAATTAGGCTAGACTGGCTATCTAATAAGCACTGAGATCCAGCATTAACATTACAAGATGGGTCACCATGCCCAACATTTTTACACAGGTTCTGGGGTCAAACTCATGCCCTCATGGTTGCAATGTAAGTACTTCACCATCTGAGCCCTCTCTCTAGCCCTTTAGGAAAAAACTATGGAAAAGGTGCAAAATTTCATGGAAGAGGTCAATTCAGGGAGGGCATGCTGGAAGAGGATGGAAGATAAAGAAAAATTTGCCGAAAAACACTGCTGCGAACCTGCCTCCCAAAAGGAGTGCTGACCTGACCCACTAGGTCTTCTGCAATGTTTGCTAAACTGTCCAACGTGTTTGGAAATGACTTAGCAGATGGTAATTAAGTACATGGAGAAAGCTGCTTTCCTGGGAATGAACACCTTCTCTTGGAAAGTACTACAGTCTTTAAGCTGAGAACGGTTTCTCTTCCAGAATTGTATTTTGCTCACATAATTCCATCAGAGGAATAGCTTTTGTGTTCTACAAAAAAACCTTATCAGCAGCAGTTCAAAGCATGGAAGGCGACATTCCAAGTACTCAGCACCCCTCATTGCTGTGCTTACAACAGATTTCCTACCAACAGGACAAATCTTTCATGTGTTTCTTTTATAACTAGGACATATAAAAAGGACAAAACTGAAGTGATGCCAACATCATTTTTTAGCTCTCATGCCTTACTTAAATTAATCCCTCACACAGCTGCCTCAAGATTCCCCGAAAGTTGGTCCAATTGCTAGAAATGATGAAAGGTGCCACATGTCACTATTATTATCCCAGCCCCTCCTAAGACAGTAGTCCTGGGCCAAGGTCCAGCAAGGCATGGATCCTGCCTTTGGTGAACACTATCCCTGGGATGGAAATGTTCAAAGAAAATTGCCGAATGAGTCTGCCCTCATTCAAAAGGATTTCACTACCTGTGTATCCTCAAGCGCAGGTGCCTGCTTGGGGCTTCCCCATGTCACCATTGACCGAAACAGGCGCCAGAAGACTGAAGACGACAGAAGGCACACGCTACCTACAATCCAGAAGTCTTTTCTTTGAAGTGTGGAGTCCATTCTCTGGGAGCAGCTGTGGAGTCCCTGGATTTATAAGACACCTTCCCTGCCCTGATCTAGCACAGTCACTCTCCAAGTTCCTCGTGCTCCCTGCTCTGTTCTGAGGAGTGGGCATCCTGAAGAGCAATGGGATTTTGTGTGTGTGTGTGTGCAGTCCTACACTGGTGTCTCTGGTTACACGACCAACTAATACTCTACTTCTTTAAAAGGAAACACATGACAGCTTTTTGTGACAGATCAGAGACAGGTGCAAGGACTGAGGGAGATCGCTGGTGATAATTTATACTGACACACATGTGTTTGTCCCCTGGTCAAGGACTAGTAGCTGCATTGTAACTGGTATCAGCTGCCTATTCTGGGCCAATGCCAGCAAGGAAGCTTTCTCTTGCCATTTTGGGACAAGGAGCAAAAACAGGTCAGGGGAGGAGGAGGTGGAAGAATGTAACACCAAAAATTAAAAATCTTCATCCTTAACTATGCTATTTTGAGATCTAATGAACCTGGCTGGCGGTAAAATTTCACATCAGCTGTCAGGAAATGTCAACTGCTATTAAAACAACCAACTCAATCAAAATAGAGACACCCATGCTTTACCCAACCCTCTGTAGTCTTTTGCCCATTCGGCTAGGAAATATTTTTGTTTGGTTCAGTCTTTGAATATCTGTGAGAAGCATTTAAACATCCCAGCTCTTCAGCTTCTGATCCTCCTGTCTCTACCTCCTAAATGCTATGATTACAGGCACGGAGTGGGTCATCACGCCCAGTTATGTGGTGCCACTGCTCCAACTCAGGCTTCGTGGATGCTACGGAAGCATGCACCAATTGTAGTACATACCCAGGTCTGAAACCTGAAACATATTTTATTCATCCATTTGTTCGGTTTCTATTTGTGCATGATCTTTTGAAGGAGTGTTGTGGATGTCCTCATGGGCATGGCCTAGGAGCAAATATAAAATCTAGGCTTTGCATTGAGCATTCCAGAGAGGATGGGAGCATCCCTGACCTGTGCAAAATCTTGCAGGTAAGACAATGGTGCTGGTAAGGGATCGGGTTGGAGATGACCCAGAAGTGATGAATATAGGGTGTTGGTGATGGCACAGATTTAATGTTCAGTGGAGACTGAGGCTGAGCTGAAGAATCAGAGAGCTCCCAGGTGTGGTATAAAGAGAG
Organism: Mesocricetus auratus; assembly: GCF_017639785.1. Taxonomy (NCBI): domain Eukaryota; kingdom Metazoa; phylum Chordata; class Mammalia; order Rodentia; family Cricetidae; genus Mesocricetus; species Mesocricetus auratus. The sequence continues at coordinate 54,636,286 of NW_024429196.1, forward strand.
AAGAGGGGAAATGCCTGGGGGATGGGAGGTTGAGCTGTGCCCTTATTCTTAGGGATGGTGACTGTTACTTCCAATCTATTGCTAACTCCTTGATTGGGGAGAGACCTATGCTACCCTTCAAAGTCTTTAATTTTGAGACATGGAATGGAAAAGGAGAAAATGGAAGCGAACCCATGACTTGCCCCTTTAAGTCATAAACCTTTTTAAATTCACAGTATTGTAACAAAAGGGAAAAGGATATTAGAAAACAGAACCAAATGGAAAATGAAGCAAAATTAAAGAAACAAAGTGAAAATTATAAAACAAATGTTTCAAGAGGCGTGGAATATGAAGTATTTAATAATTCATAAGAAAACCTAGAGGAAGAGAAAAGTAGTTTAAAATAAACTCCGTGAAGGGAAAATAAATGAAATAGAAAATCCTGGTTAAGAGCCGGAAAAGAAAAAAAGTTTCACTGAACTACTTTAACAAATACAGGTTGTTAAATTTATATACAGTTTTTCTGCTCTTGGGACTGAGAGCAGATAAAGTTGCTTTTGGAAACTGTATTCCAAGCTTCCAGAACAAAGCTGTGTCCCCAGAGTGTCTGAAATCCAGTGAAAATTGCCTTTCAGTGCGGCTGGCAAATGTTTCTGCCATTAGCAGACCTAATCTTCTCAGAAAGAGAATGGGAAGGGGGAGAAAAGAGAGCAAAGTGAGAAAGTTGACGGGTCTTTTTAATAGTCCCCGGGGAGAAAAGAGTGGCACAGTAAAGATCTCCTGCAGTCTTGCAGAAGATGGAGACTGCCATGGTAGCCAAGCTGTGTCCACACACCCGAGCTGCGGAGGCGGCCTCTCTACCTGCAAGTTGCTGGCCAGGATGACTCTGCTGCACCCATAGACTGGGCCTTGACCACCATAGAAAGAGCTCTGCGCCTCTGACCCCTGTACCTGTCCATTCTACACAGGGCCAGAGAAGGACAGGGTGCTGACTGCTGACATCCCTGGACCTTCTCCATTTATAAATAAAAAACAGAACAGGACATATGGCACTCCTTGTCACTGGTTTCTACCTTCGACCGTGTCAACTGTAGCATGGAAACAAATAAGACCCTGCTACAAAGTGTTTGTTTACTTCCTCTAGAGTCTCTGCAGACGCACGTTTCCCCCAAACCCCAAATTAGGTTTCTAACTTCTCAGAACAGTTGGTAATTGTAAAAGTAATTGTTCCTAGGCAAGCTTACACTCCAACTCACCATTACCTCACACTTTAAAGGCAGTTAATTAAAATGTTCTAGCACATAACCTTGGCACAGTGGCACATAACTGTAATCTTGGTATCTAGAGGGCAGAGGCAGGAGGATCAGAAATTCAAGGTCATCCTAAGCTACACATGGAGTTCAAGGACTGCCTGGGCAACACAAGGAACCCCCACCCTCTCTCTCAAAAAAAATTCCAAACAACAGCAGCAACAAAATTATATCACAGAATTATGAGAACAAGCGTGCTTGGCAAATATCAAATCATCTAAACTGTCAGTTGATTTCTGTTGTGCAAAGTGATGAAATATGAGTGTTTTTCTGCTTCCTTCAGAAATTCAAGAGGAGAAAATAAATTATGTTTGTGCTATTAATGGTCCTTACAAGGGTGTCTTTCATGTCTCAATTATATTTTGCCTATGACAATTTCTTCTTCTGTATCTAAGTAACTGAGGGGTTGCATGCACCTAGATAGTGCCAGCTATCTGGGAGGCTGTGGTTGGAGGATGACTTGAGCCCAGGAGCTTAGGACTGTGAGTTTCACCGAATCTATACCATACACATCATAAAATAACCTTACACTTGCAAAAGGAAATTCCTTAAGATAAGAAGAAATAAGTAAAGCGGTTCATTTTTATTATGTGTCTGAGGTAGAGGGTATATTCACTGGAATGTTGTGCCAAGGAAGCCAGAGGCGTCTGATCCCCTGGAGTTGGAGTCGGACTATTGTGAGCTATCTCTTGTGGCAGTTGAGAACCAAACATATATTCTTTTCAAAGTCGGTATGTTCTCTTAACCATGGAGCCATCTCTCTAGCCCCTATAAGTTTTACTTTACTTTTAAGTTTTCTTTAATCTTTGTCTGTTGTAAATCAATATGTTTAAGTTTTTCCTATGTACTATGCATGTGTGAGAGAAATAGGGTGTAGCACATGCGCTAGCACACGTGTGTGGGGGTTAGAAGACAGCTTTGTGAAATCGGTTCTTCCATCCACCTTCATGTGGGTTCCTGGGTTCTAACTCAGGCCACCAGGCTTGCATGGTCAGCACCTTTCCCCACTCAACCATCTCTCTAGCCCACGTTATTTGAACACTGTAACTTAGAAATCCCCTGAACCATATATGAGGACATTGTGTGGACACCTAGACACCCATGTCTTGAATATGTATTGTTTTCCCCTCTCTTCTCCCCCCCCACCACACACACAAACACACACCCCAATGTCCATACACATACTAGCTCTTTTTCCTATTTAATAAACCTACCAACTTCGTTTCTCCCTAATCATCTTGAAATTCTTTTCTACAGTATAGTCAAGGATATCCCTTTACTTGAGTGGCGGTCCCCGGCAGGGGGTGGGGGGGGTGGGGTGAGGTCTCCTCAACATTGTGGTGGTAGTGGTAGACCACTCTCCCTTACACCGCTGACACCCACCCCATTCCCATATACACACACCATAAATGCTTACCATGCTTTGGATATATTGACCAACTTACTTTCATAACACCTATCATCTCCCTGATCAGATCAGGTAACTCCATGTTTGAACTTGGTGTTGCTCAGAGCATTTGTTCTGTACAGTGGGCACTGGGTTCCACCATCATGCTAGCAGCAAGGAATGATGTCCCTTCTCTGGACTTTGTTGTCAGTAGCTCCATTTCTTTCTTTTTTTGGTTTTTTTGTTTGTTTGGTTTTGGTTTTACGAGACAGGGTTTCTCTGTATTGTTTTGGAGGCTGTCTGTCCAGCCTGGCCTCGAACTCACAGAGATCTGCCTGCCTCTGCCTCCCGAGTGCTGGGATTAAAGGTGTGCCCCACCACCACCAGGCCAGTAGCTCCATTTCTAACAGAGCTCAGGATCTTTAGGAAATTGGAAGCTGCAGAGAGGTCTCCCGTGGTGCTTCTCCCAGTTTTCAGCCCAAACACATATTTTAAACGACCCTTCTGGAAAGTGTGTGTCCATAGCATATTCCATAAATATGCATGTATATGTATATGTATATATGATTGAGAGGGGTGATGAAACAGAACCCTGGGTCTCTGGTATGATATACACACCCTCTACCACTGAGCTACCCTCCCAGTCCAACAGAAATTTCAAATTTCCTCCACCACTGCAGGTAAAATGTACACCAAAGGCTTCTGAACTACTAACCCAACACACAAGCCTCGAGAAGAGGAGTGAAATGTGTCTGTTCCCCCAGCTTCTTGAGCTCTACACACAAGTGACAACACGGAACTTGAAAGGGGTCAAAAGAGCACCACCCAGGAGGTAAGGGATGACATGATTACCTCATAGTCTCCAGCTTGCAGATCCAGCTCACTAGCATTCTCTTCCAGAAAACACTTCACCTTCTCCACCTCCTCCATGCACTGGAAAAAGGCCACTTTCTCCAGGGGGTTGCTGCTGTGGCAGGAGCTGATCTCCTCAAGCCTCCTCACCTTCAGCATGCTGGTTGTGAGTCTGAGCAGGCTGCTGTCAGGAGTGGGGTTTTCATCTCCTGCCGTCTCAGGTTTGTAAATCAGGACACAGTCGTGACTTTCCAGTACTCTCTTCTCCTGACTGTAAGAAAGGGAACAAGAAAGACAAGTTCAGGTCACTCATTCATCATCAACTTCCAAAATCAGGAGCAACGCTGCTATTCTAATTGAAACTTTCTCCACTGCTGGAACTTTTACAGGAAAATATTTTTATTTTTTACATTTTCCCTCAAAATCAAATAGTAAGAAGCATCCTCCCAGGTGACTACGTACATCCTTCACTGCACCAAACAGTTATGTTTATTGGGCTTATTTCATGTTGGTTATTCAAAGAAAACACAGACCTTTGTACACACAGGAGTGGCTGGAAAAATCCTTTTGTAAAAGAAGTTTATATCCATCTACATTAAAAAGCAATAAATGAACATACAGGTATTACTATCTGATGCATCTCTGCTTTCTAGAACCCAAGAAAGACTGCATTACCTTCAGGAAGATGAGACAGGGAACCTGCCCCCACCCCACAGAGATGACCACAGGTGGCTGTCACCTGAAAGATTTTGTTTGCATCCCCGATATCTGCTCACCCCTCCCTCGACCTTCCACTTGCTTTCACCCCAGAAGTCCAAACTCTTGTCCCTTCAGGCTCTTAATAAAAGACGCTCTGCTGCCCTGCTTTGAGTTTCATACTTCCGTGCAGTGAGCATCTGATTTTTTCTAGATATCTATTCATTATCAGGCTTTTTCTTCACAGACTAAAATTAGCCAAGCTGTGGAAGATGAGGGGCAAATTTAAAATTCTTCTGCCATTTCAAGTGGTGGATTAAAACACGGTGTGAGGACTGGGCTTTTTGACTGGGATTGCAAGACTTGCTTCTCACATTACTGCAAGAACGACTTGTCCAGGAACAGGGGCTTCCCTATGTTCTTCTGGAAATTGTGTCACCTTTTGGGGTGGCGTCTCCACCAGAGCAATTATCTGCTGGCATCCCCCTCTCCCCATCTTTAAATTATTCGGTGCTGGGGACTAAACACAATAACCCACACATGTTATAAAGAACTTCTACCTCTGGGTTACACCCCAAGTCCTTCTGCCTACATCTTAAGACATTTGGTATTGGTTTTTCCAAAGAAGTCCATTTCATATGAAGTGTTGCCCAACACCTTGCATTGCACCTTTGCTAACAGCTTTGCACTGAGCTCAGCTTTGCATGCTTTCTCTGAAATACTCTCCATACAAAATAGGGAATGTACACACTACAAAATAACACTTAATCCTAGACACACACATGCATCTGTGTATTTACACATTACTTCACTATACAGGGAAAGAAAGATTAAGATTTCTATTTTGCTTTCCTGCGGCTAGTCCCTGAGGCCCCCTGCTGGAAATTCTCTGAAATTTGCTTCATTTCCTCTACAATCATTTCTAATTCTGCCAATGAAGCTTCACCTTTCATCTTTACAATTCATAGAGTAAAATAATGTACTAAACTTATAAAGTATTGTAAAGTCAATGCTCTACAAAATCCTATATATTGCCTAAAGAACTTAGGTTCAAAAAATTAAAATGCAAATAACATCAACCAGAACTCTACAGATGCATTGTACACCATTATTAGTACTTTGTAAACTTCTCTGAAAAAATTATTAAAATAAGAAGACAGATACATGTCTATTTAATGATCAACTGTCGCTAAGATAGAATGTTGAATTATAGGCAATACTGAAACTAGATCAGGAAGCCTAAAAATTAACATATTAAAACAGTGGGGGGGGTTAACACATTACCATTCCAAAAAGAAATACTAAGCATTGACTTCCTGAAGTTTGGAACAACTTGTTATTTAGAGCAACACAGAGAGAGAAGAGAGACTGGAGAAGAGCTGGTAACAATAAACAAAAGTGATTACCATCTGTAGGAGGACATCCTGGAGTTTGAACAACTCCACAAGCAGAGGATTCTTTCCGGCAGATAACAGGAATCTGCAGAATTCAAATAGACTGCAGAACTCTCCAGTAAGAGACTTCACTCTCAGTGGGCAGAAGTCTTCTGGAAAGCTACACCAGAGGAAGTAGCTTCTCCAAATGCCACCTTGAGCCCCTGTTTAAACTAATATGCTCCTTGATCTCATGTTGCTCAGCTGTTGCTTCCTTAGTCAGATGGGGGAGTATATTAATTTTAGATGCCAGGCCTTTCGAAGTTGATGGCTCCATTTCAAAGGTCAGGTAGGGAGAGGATGAACTGAGAGCACTGGATGAAATATCACCTTTACCTTCCCCTCTCAGTTCCCTTGTAATTACAGGGCTGGATTTGTGTTTGGTGGTCGCATATGCCTCTCAGGCCTGATTGCAGTTACCAGAATGCAAGGTATGGGAGCCCAGCACATTTGTTTTGATGATTATGAAGAGATCCAAGTGTAGTATGGTGCCTTCTGAATGCATTTAACAAGCATTGTTTAATTTAATAAATCCTTATTGTATTTAAAATGTCTCCAACTCTCCCCAGTTTAGGGGAAAAGGTCAAAGGCATGCATATCTAGGTAAGTACAAAGAATAGAGGTGGCTTTCTCACAAATTGTCCTTATGGGTAACAACATGACTCTTCCTGATTCTTGATAAAGAAAACAAATCCCCAGGTCTACTGTTCCTAGATTTATTTACTTGATATAAAACTTACATTGCTGACAAACTGATATTATGGACAGATTTATAATTCTTCATGACCCAGACAATTGAAAACCCTTGTTAAGTCTTTACTACTCCCTTTGTGACCCATTGACACTGCAGCCTCTGGACCGTTGCACTCTCTCTCTCTCTCTCTCTCTCTCTCTCTCTCTCTCTCTCTCTCTCTCTCTCTCTCTCTCTCTCTCTGTCTCCCTTTCTTTCTTTAAATTTAGATCAGTGTCTTCCAGTCAAGACAAAAATGGGTGTTTTCCATTTTACGTGGCATTTGAAGGATCCCAGAAGAATCTTGTTTGAAAATCAGAACTGTTGCTATTTTTCTAGGATTCCCAAATGTAGTTCTTCAGGAAGAAGATACATTGTTCAATAAAGTATCCTCAGAAGGCTGCACTGACTTCAGAGTACCAGCTTTTGTAGGTATGATTAAACTGTACACAAATGCTGGCAAGGCAAATCCTTCTCAGAATAAGGAAGATGCGTGTAGCCACATCCTCCAGTCACACTGTAAAAAGGAAGTTGTGATTCCTATCACCTTGGCTCCTAGCCACAAGCATTAGAGGGCCAGGGTCAGCAGACACACTACTATGTACAAAATCCAATAGTTAAATTTCTTCATTTTTCCCCTAAAACTTTTTTTTGTTCTAGAACCCAATGCATGCTTTCACATTTTGTTTGGAGTCAACAGGATTTGTGATGGATTAGACACAGGGTGCACAGGAAAGACAGTAGATGGGATGAATCACAGATTTCTTCTGTGCACTTGGGGGACAAAGGTGATGTGAAATGAGATGGCCATGGGAGGTGCTAAGGTGGGGAAGTCTGGAGCTCAGTTTTTGACAAGTTCATTTAAACATTCAAGCTCTGTAGACATAGAAATGGAGATCTACGGAAGGGGTAAGATTGGAGATGCAAATTTGCACAGCCATCTACATATTGATATTCCTATATGGAATATGTACTCAGTAAGTATTTTATAGCAGGTTTTCTTTTGGGCCACCACCTCCCCCCACCATGTCACTACCAAGTGTCAGGGGACATCACTAAAAAGGAGGTCTCGTAAGCGCTGGAGGACACAGAGGGGTGCCACAATGTGCTGTCGTTTGGACATCACACGGCTTCACACTTACTAACTCACTGCAGCTATGGTTAACTGCACACGATCAAACCAGTCAAAAGGGAATTCTCTATGCCTCACCTCTAGCTAGCCGTTGATAGCTGCTGGGGGAGGGAAATCATTCTTTCTTTTTTAGATTTATTTATTTATTATACATGCAGTGTTCTGTCCGCATGTATCCCTGTAGGCCAGAAGAGGACACCAGATCTCATTATAGATGGTTGTGAACCATTGTGGGGTTGCTGGGAATTGATCACTAGGAAAAACAGCCAGTGATCTTAACCTCTGAGCCAGTGATCTTAACCTCTCTCCAGTTCTGGGAAAATCATTCTTTCTAGGAGGAAATGAAGTTGGGAAGGGGACATGGAAGAATATGGGAGAGTTGAAGGAGGAAAACGGGGGTGGATATATTTCATTGTATACATATATGAAATTCTCAAGAATACAGAAGCACAGAATTCCTTGATTTTTTTTTCAGGCAACATTTGTGCTACCCAAGGAAGAGATTGAAATTTGAGCCGGTTGTGGTGGCACACGCCGGTAGGATTTGCTGAAGGAAATTGAAATCTGAAAAGGCACATGAACTAGCATCATTGACAGCTCATACTCTGCGTGGCATTCAAAGCGGGCCAGAAATGTTGATTGTTTCTGTTTATACATAGCTTTCTGGATGTCTCCAGAACAACAAGACTTCCACACACAAAAGTGGAGCAATTGTCATGGTTATCAAAATGCAGATGAAAGGTTTCTTCATTGCAGCTGCCTACCTAACAATTACATATTACACTTTTCATAAAGCACCAGAGAATATAACCCTAAAAGCAGAAATTGATAGGTTTCACTGTGTCAAAATTCAAAATACAGCATTAGAAAAAATTAAAAGACTAGGTATGGCCTGGAGAAGAAATTTTGATGGCACAGACTTGATAAAGGGTTTATATCTAGATCATATAACAGGTCATTACAACACACTAATAGGATGACATACACACCAATTTTAAAAGTGGACAAAGGATTTGAATAGACAAGTGGAAAATAAATATAGAAACACTAAGAATCAGTAATCAGGGAGATGAAAAATCAAATCACAAAAAAATAGCATTTGCATCCACCAAGAAAGTGTTAATTTTAAAGAGAGAGAGAGAAAACAAGCACGTCGGATGGGAAGAAACAGAGCTCTCACCAGACAGGAGATAGGAATGGAATATGACACAGATGCTTTTGAAAGTGGGGTATCAGTTTAAGTTATTTTTGCAAGTCTAGTACCTCTGGGTACATGGGGAAGAGAAATGAAAGTACAAGAACACGCAACCCTTGCACTAAGCGGTGGAGGGTGCGGTACACACAATAGCCACAATTAGAACCAACCCAAACGTCCATTCGTTAGCTTGGTGAGGAGAAACTGCAAAGTGGTTAGTCCATGCAAATGGACTACTAGTCAGAAACAAAACATGCATGTCTGCTGTAACACAATTGGACTAAACATGGTGATAGATGAAAAGAAAAAAGCCAGAGACAAAGGCCACATACTATAGGATCCTTTAAAAAAAAAAAACCAGTCTGTAGGAATTAGCTGTACCTGGGATCTTACTGGATGGTGCATGATGTTACCTAATGCTTACACAACTATGTCTTAAAATACTGTTGAGTTGTGTGCTTGAGTTTTATGACCTGCAAAGTATACTTTACTAATGTCACAAAGAAAAGAGAAAACCCAGTTTTAATATGACTCATAAAAAGTAATCTTGTGAAAAGCAGTGGGAGCGGGGAATGCTACTGGGCAGTTTGGAGCTGGTTGTTCCAAGTGACCAAGGCTGGGATCCAGGGAGGCAGCACTGGGTCACCTGGGGCTGAGGAAAAGAAAAGGAAAGAAAAAGGATGAGTGGGAGAGAGTTAGAGTCCCATATTTTTCCTCTAGTACAAATGCTGTGTAACAGACATTTTGGAATTAATAAAAAGTGCGTGCTATATGAAGTTAGCTTCTAGCACTTATTATCTCCTTGTAGATGGGATACTTTCAGCCAAGAGGGTAATGATGTTACCAAGTGTCCAGACTTGTTTACAGTCCATTTGATATTAGACCTTTAAATTTTCCAAGTGACAGTGAGTAAGTAGCTAAATATTTTGTAATGAAAACCAAAGAGTCTAAAACTCCCAGGCAGGCTGTGGGCATACTTCAGTGGTGGAGTTCTTGCTAGCATATATGAGGCCCTGCCACAGAAGCAAAACAACAAACTCATATTTCTTAGGCATGGAATAAATTTCCTGTGTTTCTTTTACTGTTTAAAACATGAAAACAAAAGAGGTGTTACAAAACTATATAAAATGTAAATAAGATCATGCAAAATAAATTTATTTTAAACAGACTAAAAACTGTTTTAGTGAATTATTCCTATAACGGTTGGACTAGCTGTTTGTTTAATTGTATTCCATTTTAATCATTGTAGAATTAAAAATCTATCACTGCATTGATGTGTTGTTTAGAAAACAGTACATGATATTTCATTAGAAACAAAGTACATCATGCAATATTGTTCATAAATAAATTAGAGAATAAGTTCCCAGAGCTTTATATGACTTCTATACCATTTTGTTATGTACCTTTGTTTTTTAACCAAAAAAAAAAAAGCCTAGAGGCTAAGGCTCAGTAGGAAAGTGTTTACCTAGCATGCATGAGGCTCTAGGTCTGGCCCCCATCACATTAAGAATGGATAAATTTAGGACATTTTAAAGTTTGAACCTGCAGAGGCATCACAAGAAGAGTACAGTAAGTGGCCATATACTATTTCTCACATAACAGGATCATTAAATAACCCATAGTGTGTTCTCTGTAAAGTCTTTTTTTAAATCCCCTTTTCTCTATTTAGGAAGCAGCCACCATATTATTTTTCCTTCTATTCTACATGAGATTATTAGTTTTGAAAACTACAGACAAATATAGCTTCACAAATTATCAAAGTTTGAATTGCCTGATTGTGTCTTCATGGAATCAAGTTAGATTTGTGACAAGAAAGTGAAAGAAATATTATATTTTTCTCAGGATATCCCAACAGGTGGCACACAATGTCAACCTGTGCCATCATTAATTAGTAACGGTAAACTTGATGATCTGATTATGGTGGTATCCACCAGATTTAATTAATGCAAAGTTATCTTTCTAAGCGATATGTATATTATAGAACTCTGTGAGTGTCCTGTGTCCCAGCAATTCACTGCCTAGGTCTTTAGCATCTACTCTTGAGTGCATGGATTACAATGGTGATTACGTAATAGTGATTTTTCTGAGCCTACCTTTTCTTCCACACTCACTAACTGGTATTCTTTTAGATCATAATGCTTCCATCCCGAACCTGTATCTCTCCCTTTTAAGTGTCAGTATAAAGTCAAACTAAACAAAACTAAACACACACATGCACACAAAGAAAAGCAAAAAAAAAAGTGCATTCTTCATTTTGATGCTCAAATCATTGCCTATTATGTCAAGGAAAGTGTGTTAGTTGTATACTTTTGGTATACCAATATTATTTTTTATTACTCTTTACTTCCTCTACATTTTACTCTATTCTGGAATTTTCCATTCCTTCAAGGAACTGTAGTGATATATTATTTTTGATTTTTTTAAAGCTTGCCTGAGGATTCAGAAAACAAAGTCAGCTATAAGCCATGGACATCAGGCACACATTTTTAATCCCAGCAGCCAGAAGATAGGAGGTGGTGATACATACACACCTTTAATCCTAGGACTCAGGGTTAAGAGGTAGACAGATCTCTGTGAGTCCAAGGCTACCCATATCTAAACAAGTTTAATCCAATTCTAAAGAGAAACAGCTCACACAAAGATGATCTCAGCACCTGGGATCACATACCTTTAATCCTAGCACTTAAGAGGTATAAAGATAGGGGTCTTCAGCAGTCAGTATCAAGTATTCATTCTCTACCCACATTGAGGATGGAAGACATTGAAGTCTCAGGATTTTCAAGTCACAATGAGGAGCGGTTACAGTCTAAGGATTGGTGGAGCCAGGATAGCCTTTCAGTCTGAGGCAGAGTGAGAGCCAGTGACCAGCTGCTTTGCTTTTCTGATCTTCAGCTTGAAGACTGAACCCCAATATTAGTCTCTGGGTCTTTTGTTTATCATGCTACAAGGAACTCTGTGTATTTTGTGTTTTTTTTTCTTTTTAAAGAAGAAAGACATTTCAAAATCAAAACCAGAGCATGAAAATGCTCTTTAAAAATCAAAGAACTGGGCACAAGGATGCTCTTTGCTACTGTGGTGTCATTGCTTCTGATCATGACAATGCAAATCTTAGTGTTTTATATCATGTACTAATTCACACATATTTATAATCCCATTCCAAGTCTGTGGATTTTCTCTCCCTCTTTCTGCATTCCCCTTCTATTGGTTCTTTAAGCCTAAGAAAGAAAGAAGAAAGCAAGATGCTTTCTACAAGGTAAAATTCATACTACTGTTGAGACTATTCATTCTAAACAAGTGGAGGGCTTCTAGGAAGCTGCTGCCCACTTATGACACCCTCATCCTACAGCATGAATCATCATTTTCTAGTTTTAGGAACTGGGAGAACGGTGTATTTATACTGACATGCTTAGAAATGCTTTTCTACCTTCTAAATTGGAAGTGGATTTCAGGAGCTAGAAGCAGCTTATGATAGCAACCAGGCATGAAATTACAGAAGTGCAAACCTCAAGTCATGCTCTCTCACCAAAGCTGGCGAGCTTCTTCCAGAGGGCAAGGCTCGGGGGAAAAATTTTCCACAAGGAAAAACACTGAAGTAGGGGACATGGTAATGGGGGAGATCTGTGAAAACCTTACTCACCCCTGGGATCTGTTATTTACTCTGAAAGGTAAAAGAAAACCGGACAACTACAGAATAGTTGAGAGTGAGTTGCTAGTTTTTGTTCTCTATGTTGGAAAGTATTGATTCTTCAGTGGTCTGAAAAGATACATTGTAGCCAATATGGGACTGAAAAGCTCTGCCAACCCAGTTCTCATCCAGAACAAATGCTCGCTGGGAACAAAGCTCGGCCAGGTGGGGTGGATGCTACTACTCTCACACACTTGGTAGGAAAATGAAAGGTCAGCTAATCATTATGAAAGGCACCTTGAGCACACCCTTTGAACACATCAATAAGTTTTTAAGAGGTTTATTTCAAAGGAGTAGATTGTACCAAGATATTATCACTGACAGCATCATACTGACATTTTTAAAAATATTTAAAACATTAATTAGGGGGTAAAGATGTAGCTCAGTGGTAAGAGTATCTGCCTCTGGTATTCAATCTCCAGCACTGCCAATAATAATGGTAATAATAATACACGGCAATAAAACATTGAAAACCAAAGGTTAATATAAGAGTCGTAGGATAGTATTTCCCTGAGAAAAAGAAACATCATTTCATTAGTCATATTTAACAATATAGGAATAAATGTAGTGGTCAAGTTTGGAGAAAATGAAAGATTATAGAACACTATTTGCAGTAGTGTTCTGTACTATTTTGTTTCCTTTGAGACAGGGCTGACTATGTAGCTTTGGCTGCCATGGAACTCACTATGTAGATCAAGCTGGTCTCAAACTCATAGAGATCTGCCTTTACCTCCCAAGTGTTGAGATTAAGGGTGTATGCAACTATGCCCAGCTACTTTTCTAATTTTTATGGATAAAAAGATATACTATCAATAACTATTAAGTAAATGATACTATATAGAGAAAAATAACAGAAAAATGTCACACAAGATTGTTACAACAGATACGATCTATGTTTTTCTAAAGTCTATTGGTCTATAAGTACTTTTTTGTATCAAATCATCTTTCTCTGGTTTATTACATTTTTGTGTCTGCCAGTTTTACTTAAGTAACATCCTATTGTAAAGCTCTTGCTATACTACTGATAGGTTTGTGATGTTTTTGGTTTGGGGCTACTTTGGATACTATAGTGCATATAAACATAAGTACCAATATACTCCCACTAGTGCCCCAGGGATGCTTCTTTGCTATGCTTTTAATATTTTTTTGCTAATTTAGTGACCATCTAATAACATAGCATTTTAAACATTTAAATGGTGTCTGTAATGACTAAATGATTGAAGTTCTTATATATGTACATATGATATTTATACATATATGCATGTTTTGCTTCCATTAAATTCATATATAAGGGTTTTAATCTCATGCTTTGATAAATTTTCTATTATTTTTATCACTATGTAGGAATTTTAAAATATGTCATAAATATTATGTTTGATGTTTTATTTATATTTATACTTAAATTTATACTGTATTTGATATTATTGTATTTTCTAAATACTTCATATTTTGAACTTCCCATATAAGAATCTTTATGAACTAGAGTAGGTCCACTAGTTTCATGTCTTTTATCAGATTTATTCTTGGGTAATTCATAGTTGTGATGTTACTTCATAGTTTGTTTTTGGGCTTATTTCTTCCTGTGTCTACTGACAATGTTGAATATTTTAACCAGATAAATTGTTAAGCTGATATCACTCACAGTAATATTTCTATACATAATTTTTGGTGTATATAACCTACAAATAAAGATGTCACTCTTCTGCTACAGTGCCAAACCCTTTTATTCTTTACTCTTTTTCTTACATCATAGTGCTTCTAGTAAAACATCAAGGAGAAATAGTCTGATGTTTATTATTTATTTTCTTAGCTGAAATGTAATATTGTCAATAGTTTTTGTTTATGGCATTCTGGTTTGGGCTGGGTGACATCTGTTGTGATTTTAATTTGCATTTGATTTTGTATTCCTGTTTGGTTATTCAAATACCTTGTCTTGGAACTTTTCCCATTTACAATGGAGTTATTTTGTTTTATGATTGTAGTGAGGTCTCTTTCATATTGAGAACACAAGTTTATTTTCTCTATTTCCTCATATGCAGACTGTAGTTTCATTTTCTTAAAGTTGCCTTTTTCAATTAAAAAAAAATTGTTCCCCAAGCTAGTCTTACATTTGTAGAGATTATTTGGTCTCTGCCTCTCAGTTGCAGGGATTATAGGCATGAGTTATTATGTCCAGCATCCAACAATGTCTTTTCAACAAGCGCATTTAACTTATTTTATAATCACCTTGCATCCTCTCTAAGAAACAATCTACACAGAGCCATGAAGAGATGTGGATGCTTTACAGAGTTCACCATTACATGGAGACCAGTGACCTATTTTGAATTCGTTGTTTTTCATGTGGGATCAGGTAGAAGTCAATGTTCATTCCTTTTCTCTCTCTTGTGGATAATTAAATGTTGGCAGCACCAATTACTCATCTCCAAATAAATTTTAAATACCTTAAAGGAATGTCTCTTAATCTCCCCTTTCTTTACCATTCAACCCATCGGGCACCCAACAGAGCCCAGTGTATCCTCTACATAGCTCCTGAAGTCCCTCAAAGACTTAGCTGTGTTCCCAACCATCCATCAGTAAGGCCACAGCTGAAGACCTTTCTATTGACTATGCCGAGGATGCCCACATGCAACCCCAAGATCTACGCTGTAGGTGCTTCGAGCAGGTGTTCCCTGAAGTCTTCCTTTAAGGCCAGAGTGAAGCTGGGAACACGGGTGCTTTGGGTCTTCCAGATCTTGGTGAAAATCTGTTTCCATGAAAGTGTAGCTCATTTCTGAGCTTCAGCCCTCTTGCCATTGGACTTCCAATGGAATTCAGTAAAGGAGAAGAAAAAAGAATGTATAGCATAGCCACATCTCCTTTGTCCATCCCACTGCTTGAAAAAATAACCTTGTTTTATTTCTTCCTAGTTCTGTGTCTTTATTCTTCTTAGATGACTATTTTCCTCTGCCCTCTAAAAATTTTTTTCTTTTTCTTTGTAAGGGGTCTCTAAATATCTAAATTAGGAGTAAGTCTTCATCAGATTTTACTTGTTTAAAAGCCCTAGTCAGGTGGTTTTCCCAGAAGAAACAGAATGTTCCAAACATTAGCCTTGGGCAAAATGAGTTAAGCCTACTCATTAGGCCTGCCCAGTTGCTTTCGCCCACTGATTTTGTTCCAGCTCAGCCCACAGCATGTGAGGCCCTGAGCTGGCAAGGGGAAGAACTTTACCCTCTGGTGGAGGTTGGCAGGAGGAGTGGAAAGAGACAGAGAAACTGGCAGTTGGGATACTGCCAGGTAACTGCTATGAGGGACAGTCAGGGTCAAATAAGCATATGGCAAAGAGCAGCTTAACAGCCTGGGGCCAGGGAGATGCTAACAATAGCACCTCTATGCAGAAAGGTAACCAGGGTTCCAAACCCAGTGGAAGGCTAGAAAAGTACTCTAGGCTTGGAGTGCAAGGATGGGGAGTTGGATATGAACATAAAAGCTACCTTGAGTTCTTCTGATCATTAAACATCACAACAGCTGCTGGTTGAAGCAAAAAAGTCATAAAGTTAAGGAAGTAGCTTTAACAGAGTTTTGTTGCTTGTAAGTCGGGATTAATACAGAAATGTTGTCAAGTGTTTATAAGATAAAGAGACATGCTTTCTCCAGGAACTTGACAACATTTAGTATTAGAATAGAAAACTCGAAAAGTATTATCCTGATACCAGCTATGTATTCTGCAATTCAGTTCTGACCCTGAACCTCTCAGTTAGTACATTCTTTACCGGTTAAGGGCAATGTTCTCCACACAATGACTCCCACTGAAATGACATCCTAAA
The DNA here is from genome assembly GCF_017639785.1 of Mesocricetus auratus. Lineage (NCBI taxonomy): Eukaryota > Metazoa > Chordata > Mammalia > Rodentia > Cricetidae > Mesocricetus > Mesocricetus auratus. The sequence continues at coordinate 54,652,488 of NW_024429196.1, forward strand.
AACTACTTTCACTTCTAACTGGTAAGGTACAAATGTGGCATAGTTAAGTAGAAAAACCTAGCAGAATTCACAGAAAAGAAAAACTATACTTAAGTGACTAAAGTTTGTTTATAAAGGAGACACAAACAGAGTGTATGTAGTGAGAAGGGCAAGCCCTGAGTGAATGAAGTCCTGTGCATTGTTGACAATGGGCACAACCCTGTCAAGGACTCCAAAGCCTTGGATCCATGGGACATTGGCAAAAGTTGTTTCCCCTGTGGGCCAGCCTCAACATGGGTGGCAAAGCTTTCCTCACAAATCCTTTTAAGAACAATTTGTCAGTGTGTTCAAAGACTAGCAACTTCAGCTCTCTCTTCCCTGATGTTTATGGCCTGAGACTGCTGGCCTCCAGAAACCTCCTACCAGGCTAACTAACACCTCCTGCCTCACCACCCCATTCTGGGATGTATATAATAAACATGCCGAGATTTCAGGTTGTAAGGCATAAAGTTAAAAAGAAACTCCCACCTTATGTCAGCTACACTGTGTGTGTGTGTGTGTGTGTGTGTGTGTGTGTGTGTGTGTGTGTGTGTCCTTTCTTCATTCCATCCCTGCAACTATTCAGTGCCCTGGCTTCCACTAGGACTCATCTCAGAAAGGTTCTGCCATCTCCCGTTCGTGCCACAGGTTGACAGATAAGACTTTAGCCCACGAGGCTTTGGGCGACACCCCGGTTCCAAACTATAGCATTGTGGCCTGGGGTCCATGGTTAGTGCTCCAAGCCTTCTTTTCTGCTTAGAAATGCATGCTAGCTCCCTCACTTCAGTGTGTTCACCACCAGGAATCCACTGGGTTTTTTTTTTTTATTAAAGTTTCATCCTATAGGCAAAATTGGTTAAATCACTGTCCAAGTTCCAACCCTAGGAAACACTGGGCATTGCCTTATTTGCATAACCCAGGCATATTGTCATTCAGGAAAACCCCAGTTTTGGAAAATCTGTGCCAGCTGGAAAAAGATCAGACACATTTTTTTTCTATGCTAAAAATGAAACCGGCTAGGGACTAGGTATAAAGTAAATAAGCACAAAGCTCTTTGAAGTTGTTTTGCCGGAACTACCTTTATAATCTGCCAGAGACCAGCAAAAACATGAGCTAGCTATCTCTAGTTGAACATGGGTAAAAGGAACCTGCTCGCTCAGCTGATGCCCTCTGCTGTTACAAACTCACCATTCACACAAAACAAGACACTTCTTACTGAAAGGTGCATGCAAAACATGCGACCTGGGATAAGACCTTACTGTCTATGCCTGAGCACAAGACACATGGACAGTCCACTTACCATCCTGCTAGTAAGCAGTTTCTCCCCTCTTCCTATAAACTGGATTGATGCTAACAAATGGCATGATAATGAACACACTTCCTGTGTCAGTGCAGTCTTCAACAGAAGCTCTTTCGGTCTTAAAAAATCTGATGCCATAACCCTGGTTTATATGTGCTTGAGACAGTGATCGGTTATGATCTGTGTCAACCTAAAAGCACTTAAAACTACCAGGAAATCACAAATATGGAAGAAATTAACTTTTAAAAATCCATACTTTAAAAAAATAACAATAAAGTTTTAAGGACAGAAAATTAAAAAGTCCTATTTGCAGTACCAAGAAAATATCTATCATGTAATAGAATAAGCCTAATAAGCAATGTGGCATAGAATCAAGAGAATATAGAAAAGAGAAACATGAACTTTGTAGGGTAGGGGAATTGTTGAGCAATAATGGTAAATGACCGCAGGGCTAGTTTTGCTGAAGGTGACTAAAGATGGGTGAGATTAACAAAATTTGAATATGGGACACAAGGGTTCAAGGCAATGCTCAGAGGTTCAGCAGCCTGAAGAGGCTTGAAGTATACCTACGTTCAAGCACTGCAGTCAAGGTAACACTATGGTTGTGTTCATTGAATTTCTGGGTTAGAAGGTTTTATCCCAGCCTCTGATGACCCCATGGTTCCCACTTGACCCTGAGGCAGGAGAAGGAAGATGGTTAACACAGCTCAAAGTAAGCACTACAGGACAGCTGAAAACCATCAGTGAAGTACTAAAGGAGAAAATACAATTCTAGGTTTTTGGTGTGAAGAGGTTTCATTTCCTGTAATTTTACAATAGGGTTTATATGTATTTGAATTTATGCTGATTCAAAAACAAACTATGTGTGGCTAAGCAATACAAAATAAAGAATGATTTTTTTTTTAAGTGCTTGCTGGTATGGTTAATTTTTGTACCATCACCATCTAGTGGAGAAAACCTTGAACTTCAAAGAGCTAAGGCTTGAGAAGAAATGCAGGGGCATTATACTTATTTTACATTCATTAGTTCTCACAATGGATAGTGAGGTCCTTATTCTTCCTTAATATTTGGAAACAGGACCAGAAGTTCAGTAGCTTTTTCCAGAGCCGCCCTGTGACTCACTCAATTCCAGATAACTCAGAATTAAATCTAGTACATTTTAACCTCATAGTACATTCAGACTCTATTCTTGTCTTCAGGAGTAAATTAGCTAATTAGATAGATAGGTAGGCAGACAGATAGACAGACACACATAAAAGGAATATGGAGAATTTACTTATTTCTGTATGTGAACAAGTGACACGTGTAAGAATAGCATGGAGACAGGGTAGGGCACATGGTTAGTGTGCACAAGGCCCTGGATCTCCATCACAAAACAACAAAACTTTAAAAGGGGGGCCTCCCAGAGACTGGGCCACCTTCTTCACCCCAGAAACCCTACTTCTTCCAATAGGAGCCTGCCACTTTGTTCCTCTTTGAGTTTAATATTATTACATCTTTTGAATGTAACAGAATTAGTAATTTCATTTCACATTAGCTGTTGCTAGCTTACTTCATAGACTTAGATAACTAAACCTTCAGTGGGAAAACAGAAAATAAATAGTTTCTATAGAATGCTCAGTGGTGTACTGTTGGGTAGTAAGTAGATTAAATAAAAACTCAATTTTTGTTAAAGTTCATAAAAGTCTTCATTTTCCTTTAATAAACTTAATTTCTGATTATCAACAATACAATAATGGAAGTTTGATATTTCTGGTACCCCCAGGCATTTGAGACAAGGTTGAGAAATCCAGCAGTAGCAACTTAACAAGATCCACTCCTCACAATCTCTGTGTGTGTTTATGTTTTAAAGATTTAATACTTTCATATGTGCGAGTGTTTTGCCTACATGTATGGCTGTGTTCCACCTAGGTTGAGTGTTCTTAGAGGCAAGAAGAAGGAGTCAGCTCCTCTGGGACTGGAGTTACCTGTTCTCAGTCGCCACGTGGGAGCTACAAACTTAATGAGGGTCCTCGCCAAGAGCAGTAACAGCTCTTAACTACTAAGTCACCTCTTCCAGCCCCTTTTGCATCTTTTAAAGGGGTGACTCACAGAAAAGCATAATAAAATCATAAGCAGTGATACATAGATGTGGACTACCACACCTTTTTTTTTTTTTAAACAAAAAGTAAAAATAATATGTAGCCCTGGCTGGCTGGAACCTCATTATGTAGACTAGGCTAGCCTCGAACTCAGAGATCCACCTGTCTGTACCTCCTTTTACTGGGTATGCACCACCACACCCAGCGAGTATTTGATACATGTCTAGGGCACTCCTTTCCCGTTTCTGTCTGCTGCAACTCACCTTTATGTGATGCCGACCATCATTTTATGGGAACGAATGCTTGTTTCCCAGCTTGTACCTATTATATCAGCAACAGGATAACTCTTAAGCAAGTGCTCTGGGTGACAGGCTTTTAGATAAAAATAAAGGGGGCAACGGAGAGAAACCCTTTTATTTGCATTTCCTTGAGTTGCCCGAGTCGAACTTTTTTGTTCACCTGTGTAGCTAGCTGCTTGTGTTTTTTCGGTCGAGGTCCTTTCTCCAGTCTCCTAGTCATATTTGGGGTATTTCCACTTCGTTTCTGTTTTATTACAATTAATTCTTCCTGACTACAGCATCTCTCTGCTTCCGCACCCAGAAGGCCAAAATCCTGGAAAGCCAAGCTCCCAAGTTCCTCTCCGCTTTCGCACTACTGGAAGGGCGGAAGACGGCTGTTTCCCCGCACTGAGCAGGCGTGCGCACGCGCACCACGCCTGTCCAAGCAACGCCTCTGAAAGGCCATTCCCCGGGACCGAACCAGACGAGAGACCCCCGTTAGTGGCAGCGAACTGCATTTCCCAAAGTGCAACGCGAGAAAATGCCGGCGGCGATTGGGGCAAACGGTTGCGGACCCGGCTGCCCGCTTCGGACTACACTTCCCGACACGACGCGCGAGGCGTTGCCAGCTGCCGGCCGAGGGCGGGTTGACGCGGGAGCACGGGACGTGAGGCATGAGCGGCGCCCTCCCTCGGCCCGTGCGCGTCCTGCTCCCTCCCCGCGCGAGGGTCGCGCGGCACGGGGCCTAGCGGCGGGCATCGGCGTTCACAGGGGCAGGTGCACCCGCGCGGGCGCCGGGGAGGGCAGCGGCCACCATGGAGGTGAGCGGGCCGGAAGACGACCCCTTCCTGTCGCAGCTGCACCAGGTGCAGTGCCCCGTGTGCCAGCAGATGATGCCCGCCGCGCACATCAACTCGCACCTGGACCGCTGCCTGCTGCTGCACCCCGCGGGGCACGCGGAACCCGCGGCCGGGTCGCACCGCGCCGGGGAACGGGCCAAGGGGCCCTCGCCTCCCGGCGCCAAGCGGCGTCGGCTGTCGGAGAGCTCAGCGCTGAAGCAGCCCGCCACCCCGACGGCGGCCGAGAGCAGCGAGGGCGAGGGAGAGGAGGGCGACGACGGCGGCGAGACCGAGAGCCGTGAGAGCTACGACGCGCCGCCCACGCCCAGCGGCGCGCGCCTCATCCCCGACTTCCCGGTGGCCCGCTCCAGCAGCCCGGCTAGGAAGGGCTTGGGGAAGAGGCCGGCGGCCGCCGCCGCGGCGGGCAGTGCATCTCCGCGCAGCTGGGACGAGGCGGAGGCTCAGGAGGAGGAGGAGGCGGGGGTGGACGGCGATGGCGACGCGGACGTGGACGGCGAGGAGGACCCCGGGCACTGGGACGCGGACGCCGCCGATGCCTCGTTTGGTGTCAGCGCGGGCCGCTCGCATCCCCGGGCAGTGGCAGCCGAGGAGATCCGACAGATGCTGGAGGGCAAGCCGCTGGCAGACAAGATGCGTCCCGACACGCTGCAGGACTACATCGGGCAGAGTAGGGCCGTAGGGCAGGAGACTCTGCTCCGCTCGCTGCTGGAGACCAACGAGATCCCTTCGGTCATCCTGTGGGGCCCGCCAGGCTGCGGCAAGGTGAGTGTCACTCTTGCCAAGGGCCGGGTGCGGTCCTCAGAATTCCCGACCCCTCCTCTTGAGAGGGAAGGCCTGGGGGCGCGGTCCCGGTGCGTGAGCCGAGTTTGTAATGAGGAAGCAAGTATGTCATTCCCCCAGTTTCCCAAGACCTCCTTGTTGGGCGTTTTCCAGAGGAAAATGCCCCAATTTCTTGATTTATGTGAAGATGTGGACTGAGTTTCGAACTATCTTTGCGTTCCTATGTACCCCCACATCCCTGATTTTTTTTTTTTTTAGTGACCTGGTTCCAAGCAAAGGGAATGCTGCAAAAATTGGGGAAGAAACATTTTGTACTCTCCATTTGTTGTGGAAAAGTAATTAATTTTTGTTATACATCCTTTGCTTCCCACTAGTTGGTTTATTATAACTGGTTTTTTTGAACTAATAGAAATCTCCCTTTCTGTGCATCATTTCAACAGGCATTTTCATAACTTTCTCATACTGCCTTCCACTTGAGAAAAGCAGTAATGCTGTAGTGTCTTGTTCTGTGTGTCATCTTACCACAGCCAGAGGGGATTGTCCAGGATATCATGGGTTTAGCAAACAGGTCACTGGAAGAATACTTGAGAAAATGTGATAAATTGCAATCCTGTTCATAGGTTGCCCCATCCATAGGACAATAAAGAATGAGCTCAGGATTGGGACGTAAAGAATGCTTCTCGATTTGAGGTTCAGGCTGCCTCAGACACAGCGCATTTGTGATGTCTATCCTGCTTTTCTTTACAGCTCCTCTCCCCACCACGCCTCTTTATTTTTCTGCAGTACATCACTCCTGTTGTGCCTCCTTGTACTCATGTTCTCTCTGGTCAAGCATAAGTCAGATGTACCCCAGATAAAGCAATGTAAGCCCTGGCCCTTGCCCTCTCCTCCATCACTGAGCTACACTCCCAGCCCCCAAAATAGCATGTTAGTTGTTTAGTTGTTGACGTCCTGCCTCCCAGATTCTATGCTTACTCCATCTAGGGGCTTGGTGCCTAGCATTGGTAGTAATTCTGACATTTGTGTAGCAATATGAGAGTGAACATTCAGCTATTGATGCTTGTAGGCTTTGAAAAGGTCTGCAGAGAGATGTGTGGTGAGTCATGGGGGATTGAATGCAAGAGATTTACTGGGCCAAGTCTGCTCAGTGAGGCAGTTGGTGATAGTCACAAGCCTATATGACATGGGAGCCTAATTCCAAAAGGCACAGGTAAGCTGGGATTTGTTACCAAGCAGCCAGTGTCTAATGACACTCAACTGTACCAACTTTCAGAAAATAAAGTGCTACCTTTCTCTTCAGGAACAGTTTGTCATTCAGGAAGCAACCTTCCCTTTTTCTTCATTCCCATCTTTAATACTGAATTCTAACAGTAGTGTTAGTAATGGCAAATACATATTTATTGAGCACCCATTAAGTGCCAGGTACTGGATTAAGAGATTTTTCTTCAGTCTTTGTTCACTGGTAAGTAGTAATAAGATCGAATTGCTGCTTTTAATTTCCTTCCAGAGTGGATGTTCAGAAATGGCACATGGCCATCTCCACATGCCTGCTGCTTACCATCGCCCTCAGAAGTCACTCATTTTGATTTTCTCAGCTAATCTGCTGGCTTCCCATTTGAGCTTGGTTCAAGGATCAACTCTTATCCAGGGGCCTTAGACATTATACTCTTGGCCAAAGGAGAAAGAATTTTCTCTTTGGTGAGAGGTCACAGCTGTCACCCTGGCTTTGCTATATCAAGACTGCTATTCTTTATTGGTATTCATAAGATCTTAAAGAGTCTACCAAAAGAGAATCAAAAGGAGCTGGGGGGGGGTGGTCAGAATTCACTATCTTCCTATTTTCATTGTGATGTTTTTAAAAATTCTATAGTCTCTATGTTTCAGCATTCCATGTTCAGTGTATTTGGTTAAATAGTTATGATGCTGCTTGTGGTACCTATGCATGCTGCCCAGCCTGTCTGATGAGATTTTCAAACTTTGTATATCATCTTTTTCTAGACCACCTTGGCTCATATCATAGCCAACAACAGCAAGAAGCACAGCATAAGGTTTGTGACATTGTCTGCAACAAATGCCAAGACAAATGATGTGCGAGATGTCATAAAGCAGGCTCAGAATGAAAAGAGCTTTTTCAAAAGGAAAACCATCCTTTTTATTGATGAGATTCATCGGTTTAATAAATCTCAGCAGGTATATTAACTTTTTACTACTCTTCAGATATTATGTGCAGAAAATCGGATACATAGACTGTAAGATCACTTTGAAAAGTATAAAGCAGTATACAAATGCAACAAATATTAACTCTTCTCAAGATCAACAGGCTTTCCACCCATCTTCAGGCTTATTTCTCTATTTTTTAAAAGTATTTTTAGATATCTCCCTCTGATAAATAAAATGATTGCTCTATCTCTGGGCTGCCCATGTAAGAAAAGGATCTTTTAATCCAGTTTCCAACTTTTAGAACTTTTAATCTAAGAAGGCATTGTGCCAGTTGAACTCGATCTAAAGACCATTTTAAGACTAGGTATAAAGCACTTATCTAGCTTTAAAAAATCCTGGATTCTAGCTCTTACCACCAACCCCCCCCCCCACAAATTTGTGGTTTTATTTCTCCCCAGTATTTTTAAGTTCAAATTTATTTCTGTTTTCTGTGCCTTCTAGCTCTTGTCAAGATAAATATTATAAGATAGTCTGAATATTTCAAGGCCTTTAGAAATAAAATGATACAATTTGTTTTTCTGTAAAGCTTCATTTTGAATTACCCAAATAGAAAAAAATTTTTCAGGCATACTTTTTTCTTTGATTTACATTGTTGCAGCTTTTTAACTGCAGATAGGAATTGAATCTTTTTTAGTCAAACAGCACATTAGAGTTCTGCCTGATGTTGGCTTCAAGGTTTCTTTTGGGGCCATTGACTTGACATTTCCCCTTTAGACAGTGTCTGGTGGTTGTATACTTGACACTTTGTTAAGAACAGTAACAAGATGATTGAATTACTAACACTGATCTTCTGTAAAAAGCTGTTGTGTAGGTGTGCACACTGTGTACCAGTTCAGCATTGGGTAGAAGGTGCTTTTCTAAGCAAAGTAGTTTATGTTGAAATTGTTGGAATTGTACTGATAGGTAGGTGTTCTACCATACTCTTCCAACAAGAGACCAGGTTAGACACTGCACCCAAAAGCTGAGCTTTACATATACTAATTTCAGGAAGGATACTCTTGAAATTGATCTGCAATATCTGATGAGTATACTGAAAAGTTAAAGTTAGGAAAATGAAAGAGTGGATAGACAACTTACATAGAATTCTGCATATGGCTGTCTAGTAGAATCACTGTCTTCTCTTTTCCTCCCATGATTAGGACACTTTCCTTCCTCACGTGGAATGTGGGACGATCACACTGATTGGTGCAACCACGGAGAACCCTTCCTTCCAGGTCAATGCTGCTCTTCTAAGCCGATGTCGGGTGATTGTTCTTGAGAAGCTTCCAGTAGAGGCAATGGTGACGATTTTAATGAGAGCGATCAACTCACTGGGAATCCATGTCCTAGACTCTAGCCGTCCTACTGACCCTCTGAGCCACAGCAGCAACTGCAGCTCTGAGTAAGTAGATTGTGTGCAGCTCCTGGACGCCCACACCTCCCTGAGAATCTCTTGGCAGAGGGCCAGAAAGGGCTGGGCCTCAGCCAGTGGAGGGGTGGCGGCAGAGAAGAACTGTTCATCTGCCTGTAAGGAAAATAAAAGAGGAAAGTGTTAATCCTGCCCTCAAGACCTCCCTCATGGTTCCCTTCTTAGGTGCATCTTGTGGCTAATAGGTGTGTCTACATCTCTTTGAGCTTTGATGTTGCTTTGTTATTGTAGTAACTGGGCATTTGCTTTTATGCTTCATGCTTTTTCTCCATTCACTTGTTTTAAAGGTTTAGAAAGACTATAGGAAGCCTTATTGTAAATAGAGGATATAGATATATATTTCTAGAATTAATTTACAAATCTTCAGAGATTTGCATTAGATTCTGATTTCTTTTTTGCTCCACAGTGTGTTTTTTCAAAGTATTGGGGGAAATTAATGTAACTCTAATCATATAATGACCTAAAGCATTTTGCATACTCCAAAACTCATTTCCATGAAAGTAAAGAAGTTAATTGAAAGTGACAAGTAAGAGGCTGTCTCATTCCTTTTGTTCCTTAGCTCGGCATCGTGCCACCCTGTGGCGTTTGTCATGGCTAATCCGTTTGATTTCTTGGGCCAGAGGTTTTCCTTTATTGTTAGGAGTGTTCTTCAGAAGTCATTTGTTGGTGTGCTGGCTGAGATAATGCAGTGGAACCTCATGTGGTCCGAGGAGAGACTGTTGCCCACCTCCTCATGCCGTGGACCAGACAGCTGCTTGTGCTTGCTCCAAGGCCAAGTTGTGGGGCCACTCTTCAGTGAGGATTAAAGTACTCAGGTTTTGGGTTTCAGCAGTTCTCCCTGTGTCTAGATTTCTCCCATTAGCTCTTGTAGGAAGACATGAAAATGTTGAAGTATTTAACAAAGGAACCCTGGGCAGAATGAGGTTGCTTTTCTATTACAGTACAGTAGTGATGGAGTGGCCATTAGGATGTGGCCAGAAAAAATGTGTATCTTTTTTGCAGTTAATTCAATACCCTACTCATGACAGACAAATGCTATACAACTGAGCTATGTTTCCACCCTCCCTAGATTATAATGCCTAATACAATATAAATGCTATATGAATACCTATTGTTCTCTATTGTTTAGGGAATGTTGACAAGGGAAAGATTTGCACATGTTTAGTAAAAATGCATTAAATAAAATGATCTTTTTCAAAGATTGATTGAATTTGAGGATACAGAGAATCCATGGACCAACTGTAGATTCATGTCAGTATGTGGTAAAGGCAAATTGAAAAGGGAAAAGGAAAGAAAAGAAAATTACCTAAGCTAGAGGTATTATCCTGTGTGCAGGTTGTTGTAATGTGTATGCAATTTTATGTCCTGCTTATTCAGGGTCCTTTTAATTTCATGTCATTTCATGAGACTGAATAATCCAAGTTCTCCCAGGTTTCCCACTCACTGCTTTGCCACGATTGAAATGAAGTCAGTAGGACCGTGGAGCATCCTCCATGAGAAGGGTTTCTGTGCTTTAGGAGATTTCTGTGTGATCTGCAGGCACATGAAGTGTGAGCAGATCCAGCAGAATAATTCAGATTTCATATAGATCAGGCACACATAACCTGCTAAAATTTTATCACAGTTGGTACAAACCTCCCGTATCCCATATGTCTTACATTTTCCTCAATCATTCGTTTAAAGTTGATCCCAGTTATGGCTTTTTTTCATTCTTGCGTGTTTCTGTCCTACACCTTCGTGGGAATGTTAAGAAAACAGGAGGTTGTCCTTGTTTATATCCCCAGAATCCTGTCAAGTGTTTTACATCCTTGGTGATTGGCTAGGGCATGAGTAAATCTTACCTTTTAATATTAGAGACATGATTTATTCTTTGTCCTTCATGGGAGATAATTGTCCAGGTATGAGAACCTTTTGCTTTAATAAAAACATTCCTTTTTATCTCTATAAGCACAGTAAAATAAGTATTAGCTGTAGTTGGATGTTTCTCTCCCAAATAACCATATCCCAAATAACCACTCAGAGGCTTAATATTACTTACAAATGCTCGGCCAATAGCGCAGGCCTATTGCTAACTAGCTCTTACATTTTAAGTTAACCCATATTCCTTAGTTATACTCTGCCACGTGACAGTACCTTTATTAGCATGGCACATTCATTTACTGCTGGTGACTCCTGACCCCACCCTTCTTCCTCCCAAAATTTTTTGTCAGGCTGTCTCACCCAAACTCTTCCTGCCCAGCTATCAACCAATCAGCTTTTTTTTTTTAACAATGAGAGCAGTGTACACTTACAGTCTACAAAGATTGTTCCACAGCAGTTAGCCTTGGCTCTCCAATAATTTACTGACTTGCTAGCATTTCTGACAAGAAGTTAGATGTCATAGGTCACCAAAAAAAGAAACACATTTTAGATGACTTCCTGAAAAAAGCTGCCATCTCAATTGCCAATAATTTTTTTTACTTTGCTAGAGAGTATTTTATTGCTGCCATTGTTTACAGCAGTCATAATAAAAGAGCAGACAGAGTTTAAATGGTTTTGTTATTACTGTTAGGTTCTCTGCAAGGTGTGTACCACTTTGTAGGCTGAATCTGAAATTGACCTGCCTACTGGTAGCCTAGATAAGCCACTTAAGCCCCTATGTAATAAATAGTCCTCTGTATTTGACTCTCTCTATTTCCCAGAATACTTTTCAGTCCCTTTACAGCACTTACAGCTTTTATTGATCGCTTGTTTGTGTACTAGTTTGATGTCTGCCTGACCACATTGCAGTCAGTGTGAATTAGTGGCTCTTGTGCCCTAGCACCTACAGACTACTTTACATTGTACTTGATACAATTTTTAAAGATTGTATTTTAAACTTGTGTAGTTTGTGTGTGCATGGGGTGGGGGGGGGAAGAGAGAGAGAGAGAGAGAGAGAGAGAGAGAGAGAGAGAGAGAGAGAGAGAGAGAGAGAGAGAGAGAGAGAGAGAACACAAAGGAAGACAACTTTCAGGTTCTTTCCTTTTACTGTCAGATCTGGGGATCAAACTCCTGTCCCCAGGCACACAGCAAGCCTGCTTCCTAGTGATCATCTCTGTTGTCCCCAACTATTTTTAATGAATGAGATTGTTCAGTTAGCAGTGGCCATGTTGATAAAAAAACAGTTTCGCAAAATGGGGCTGAGAGGATCTCCTTTCCTCCCATCAGCTTACTCACTCTAAATAAAACCATGAGGTCACCGGGTGGTGGTGGCGCACACCTTTAATCCCAGCACTCGGGAGGCAGAGGCAGGCGGATCTCTGTGAGTTCGAGGCCGCGCTGGACCGACAGCCTCCAAAACAATACAGAGAAACCCTGTCTTGTAAAAAAACAACAACAACAACAACAACGAAAACAAACAAAAAAAAACCCCATGAGGTCAAAGTTTCTGTAGCAGAGGTCCAGTGATGAGAACTATAGCCCCCTCCCCCACTTTTGTTGTGATATAGGTAAGAAAGCTGACCAAGACTGCTTAATGACTCCAGTACTGGGACCATGAGAATAAAGTATGTGTTGTCTTTCAGTAATTATGGATAAAATTTTACTTTCAAATCTCATATTAACTTATGTCAGTTGTGTGTTCATTCTTACACTAATCAGATTTGGTTACACTGGTATAGCTAGAAAAGAAGACTCTAACCCCAGTCATTGATTCCTCTCTGGGCGCGTGGGTGTGCATTGTATTAATGTGTTGCATTTTGGTGCTCTAGATAGAAACTAGAACTTGCACAGGGAAATTCTAGACTGTTGAAGGCTGTGTGTTTGATGACAGGTATGGCATCTAGGACTCCTTTGGTGTTTTTTCTCACACGGTGTATACATGTACATCCCTATTATAGTAGGACAGAAGCATTCAGTTTCTTGTTTTGGTTCTGGGGTTCACACCCAGATCTTTTCACAAGATTAGCTACTAAGCTCCACTCATCTCCACCCCAGCCTGCGTGCTCTTTAAAAAAAATTCCTTAGGCCTTTAATCCCAGCATTTCTGACGCATTGAAAGTCCTGCATATGCTAGATATTGACTGAGTGCGGAAAAGTCCATTTCTGTGTCTGTAGACAGCATGTAGTACGATCAAAGCCAATTGTGTGAAGTGCACCTAGTACTCTATGATCATGTGTACAGGAGAGTTTCTCAAACTTTGTACACTAGTGATCCTCGCCATCCAAGAATTTATAGACCCTGAGTGTACAAGACAGGTATCCAAATCAAACTTTAATTGGTGGTAATTCATAATTTTTTAAATTTTGTTGTTTTCTGTTTGTTTTTCTTGACAGGGTTTCTCTTTGTAGTCCTGGTTGTCCTGGAACTCACTCTGTAGACTAGGCTGGCCTCAAATTTAGAGATTCCCCTTCCTCTGCAGTGCTGGGATTAAAGGCATGTGCCACTACACCTGGCTAAATTATTTTAAAACAGTTGTGTAGAGCACATGTAATTTTTTAACTGAAGACGAAAGCTCATTTGCTAATAATGAGATGAATGTATTTGTCTAAAACAATACAAAGGATATAGTAATTGAAACTTACATGCTGAGTAATGACAGTAGAAAAATATGAAGTCGTCTTGGAACTCAGAATGTAACTTAATTGGTAGAGTGCTTTACTAGCATGCATGAGGTCCTAGGCTTGGTCCCCAGCACTGCAAAAATATGCCTATAATCCATCATTCAGGAGGTGGAGGCTGGATGATGTGAAAATTCAGAGTCATCCTAGACTAGCTTGTGTTACATTTGACCCTATCTCAAAAAAGGAAGGAAGTTCTGCCTGCCTGCCTACCTGCCTGCCTGCCTGTCTGCCTGCTTGTGTCCGTCTGTCCGTATGTCCATCCATCCATATTTTGTTTTTTTGAGTCAGGGTCTCTTGTAGCCAGGTTAGACTTTAACTTGATCTGTAGTGATTTCTACTTCCCAAATGCTGGGATTACAAACATATTTTGGATACAATGTGTTGGATAGCAAATTCATTCTGATTACATGATACAGAAAAAATGAAATGTACTATCTGTGTGCTTGATTAATTTTGGAGCAGGGCGAGGGCTGAGTATGTTCTGTGGTTGGTGTTTTTGTACTATTGAGAATGAGAGTGTAAAACTAGTGCTGTTACCCTCCATTATCAGCCACTGATAAAGACTGCAGATCACAGGACTTGTGCATATGCAGAATATCTCTGAAGAAGCAGTAGTTTGAGAACCAGGTAGAGTGCTTCTCTGTGGAGATGATGAGGATGGGATGAAAAACCAGAATTGCATGATTGTCTAGCTAGGCAGGATCTTAAGAGCAGGATGGAAAGTAACAAGGTACCTATCCGTGTGTAGGCTGCTGTGTCTGAGTTGTGGCTCTTCTCTATAGTCCAGGAATTCTAAGCAAGGTAACCTCATGGCAAGAGAGCTAATGCCTGCTAACAGGACCTCATTTCTACCACTCTGTCCCAATAGTTTTACTTTTTAAAAAAAAAAAAATGGGCTCAGAGGTTAAGAACACTGGCTGCTCTTCCAGAGGTCCTGAGTTTAATTCCCAGCAATCACATGGTGACTCACAACCATCTCTAATGAGATCTGTATACATAATAAATAGATCTTTAAAAAAATTAAAATTTTTTGTTTGCCTCTGACATGTTTTCTACCATCCAAATAGCAAAAGATAGTCACTGCAGTAGAAGATACCAACTAGAGTAAATTATGAGTATAGAATACATTGTATTTTCTCTTTTTAATACATTTTTTAATTATTAGAATTGCATTGCTTTCCCTCTTCGCTTCCTCCCTACAGCCCCTCCCTCCCAGAAGCTAATTCTCCTTCTCCAGCAGTCATTAGTTGTCTATAGCTTTTGGTCTAGGGGTAGTACCCTGTGAAATTTTCTCCCACATTAGCATGTCTGTTGATACTACCGTTGACCAGGTCTTGTTTATACAGCCATTTCTAGGAGACACAGTTTCACAGCAGACTGAACTAGTCTTTCAGCCCTGGAAACAGACCTCCCTGCCCAATGTGTTGCTCCCCGAGCCCAGATGCAAGAACTATGATGTGGGTGTATCTATTCATTGCTGCTGGACTCTCCATGATCTGTTGATGTATGCATTGTGTTCAGTTGTGGTTTTCTGTGATGGTCTCATTTTTGCTGTGAAGAGAAGCTTCTTTGATGAGGCATGATAGCTGTCCTTGTTTGTAGGTATAAGGATAACATTTAAAATGTAGTAAGAGATGCTGGTTTTGCAAAGTGGCAGTAGTAGATTATCTTCTAAGATCTGTAGTTTCACCAGCCCCAGGAAGGTGACTAGGTTTCTAGTCCCAGGCATGATTTTGGCCTTAGGTCCAGCAGTTGGCTACATTAATATGTGAGTGCCACTTACTACGCCTTTGCAGGTATTTCAGCCCTGGCTTCTTTTTGTTACATGAACCAGCCTGTCCTCTTTGGTTCTCCCATGAAGTCACTAGGAATTTCACTTTCCAGTATCATCTGTCACCCTCCCCCAACAAAAAACAACTATTGTGGGGAAGAGTTCAGGCCTCTAGAAAAGAAGAGGGAGTTTTCTGTGTTTCTCTGCTAAGATCAAAGCTTGTTCTCTAGTTGGAGGAGTTTGAACTGTTTTACTTCTGTGTCTTGTTAGCCAAGAATGTATTTTCCAACGCATTTGTTTATCCATTTTTTTCCTTACTGCAGAAGCTTTTATCACCTTTTGTTGTTGTTTGTTTGTTAGACAAAAACAAAAAACAAGGTCTCACTATATTATTTATTTATTTTTAATTATTTTGTTTTACCTTTATTTTGTGTGTGGGTTTTACTGCATGCAGGCCATGAAGTGTATGTGGAGGTCAAAGGACAACTTACAATCTCTTTCACCATGTGGTTCTGTGAATTGAATTCAAGCTTAAGCAGCAAATGCCTTTACTCACTAAGACATCCTACTAGCCCCATTTATTATTTCATAATGATATATGACTTACTGTTCATTATCTTATTCTAGGATGCTATGAAATTTTTGTCAGCCTTTTCCCAAGTAGATTTTACCCTCAATTCTATAACTTTTGAAATTTCTTTCCAAATTGAAATCAGTCCTTCCCACCCCACGTGTGTGTGTGTGTGTGTGTGTGTGTGTGTGTGTGTGTGTGTGTGTGTGTGTGTGTGTAACAAAGGACAATTTCTGGGTGCCATTTCTCTCCTTCATGTGAGTTCCAGGAATTGAACTCTCAGACCATTTGGCTTGGTAGCAAGCACATTTGCCCACTAAGCTATTTCACTGGCTCCTATGTTATCATTTGCAGGGTCCTCCCTGCAGGTAGAGCGGGGGAAGGGCCAGTCCAGCCAGCCTTTTCCCGGGGGCTGAGCGGGATGGTGAGTGTCTCAGACCCTCCCCCCATTAGTTACCAGGGAGAAAAAAACCACACTGAGTCGGGAGTCTGTTGAAGCAGGATCTCGATTTATTCCAACACACAGGAACTTAAATAGGACTGAGGTAGGAGATGGGAAACTTGGGATAGGGTAAGGTGACATGAGGAGTTAAGGGCCAATAGTATTCCACCAAGCAGGCAGGTAGCTAGGCAGGGGGCAATCTTGCATCAGATCTGGCTGAGTCACCCCCACATGGAGGTTACAGGTTAGAGACAGGCCGCCAAACTCTAGCCAGGCTCAAGAGGTTACACTGGGCCTCACATCCGAGCCCAAAACTCAAGTCAGGCTCAGGAGCTTACACTGGGCCTTGCATCCAAGCCTTTCTTAGGCCCAACAGTCATTCTTAGTATAAATTGTCTCTTTGTCTCATTCAATCACAGGTTATTTTAATTTTTAGAAGATTTTTTATTATTAATGTGTCTCTGTAGGTGCTTGTGCAGTGTGTGTGTATACAGGTGCTGTTAGAGGCCAGAGCCGGGTGTTGGACCCCCTTGTGTGTGTGTACCATGGAGCACCTCCTTTGTAGGGTCTCAGAATTAAACTCAGGTCTCCACACACACCATCCACCTTTACCTGTGGAGCTATCCCACTGCTCCCAGAGTATTTTAATACACTTTATGTTATTATTACTTTTCAAAGCTTATAAAAGCAGGGGTTCAGATGAAGCGCAGTGGTGGGAAGCACCTTAGAACTTCCTGCACAGTGTTCTTCAGAGATTTTCATTTTGTGATTTGCTTATGACCACTGAGTGCCACTAGCATACCCCCATTTTTATTATTTGAACAGAGTTGCTAACAGTTTTATCCTGCTTTTTAAATACTCTGGATGGGTGACATTGTGAATATGAATCATATCTGAAGGGTTGAAGTGGTCGCTCCTGTGACTCCAAACTGTAATAGCAGATGACCTATACGTTAGAACCTGGTGTTGTGCTCTTGCCTGTAATGACAGCTATCTAGATGAGCTCCATAGGCAAGCTCTGGGTTCAGTATATAAGGCAGATAACAATTGAGTAATATATTGGATATCAGCCTCAGGCTTCCACATATACCAGCACACGTGTCCATGCATATACACTTTGGTTAAGAGTTTAAATATCTAAGTAAGGGCCCTAATTTTCCCAAGAGAATACACTCATGCTCACTCTTGAAGCCCTAGTCAGTGTGCTGTTTGTAAATCTCTGAAACAATAAAGGACACACTCATGGGAGGGACATATACAACAGTGCTAATTTGAAAGTAGTCAGGCAATGTGTGACTACTTTTTGACTTTTTGTAGGTTTAATATGTGTGTTTGCTTTAGAAGTGAAGAATATAAAACTATACAGAATGATCCAAGTTTTGCTTTAAATATTAGCTATACTGTTAATGGCTGGTTCAAGCATAAAAGAAAATTAACAAATGAATGTGGTTGTTAATCTCTAGTTTCTGGAAACAGGAATCTTGTTTTCTAATGCATTTATTTATTTATTTTTATTTGTTTATTTTTAAGAAATGAGTGTCTTACCATGACATGGTTAGAAAGCTAAATTAACCCACTCATTACCCAAGCACTGAATGTGTGTTATCTACCAGGCATTGGGGTTGCAACAGAAGGAAAGATCTCTACCTCTGCTGTCCTTATAGGGTAATACAAGTAATTTCAAAAACTGGAATTCTCTAATATGGCATTCAGTGTTTATTGGGGATGCTGAGATTAAAATAATGATCAACAGCACACCTCATGATTTAGGGCTCCCACTTTTTGAGTTGCTAAGATTTCCTAGGAGATGGAAGGCGTTGCTTTTATTAGTTCCAAAGCAGAAAGTGGGTTATTTAGGCCTCTCCCATCCCCTTCTTCCTTGGCATGCCCTTCCCACGCAGACACAGTGGGCTCCACCTCTCTGATTCTGGTCCTTGCTTTACATGTTCTCTTTAGTGTGTGTCTTCTGAGTTTCTTTTAATTCATCTTCTAGGAAGTCCCATCTCTAGCTGAGAAATGTTTCTTAGGCTCTACAGATGGTAATGGTGTAGTCTAAATGTATGTTGAATATGCTGGTGATGTGTCTACTGGTCGAGGTTGCCTTTAGAAAGGAAGGTCAGTCCCTAGGGCCCTGGGACTCAGGTGGTCCTTAAGAGTATGAGAAGAAAGTAGTGTTAGAAAGTTACATGACAAGAACTGTAGTGCCCTTACTTTTTTTTTTTTTTTTGTCAACTTAACACACTAGAGTTGTTTAGGAAAAGGGATGGAGAGAGTGAGTGCCTGCCTCTAGGCAATTCTGTAAATTCTCTTTATTAATGATTGATGTGGGAGGGCCCAGCCCATGGGAGGCAATGCCACCCTTGGGCTGGTGGTCCTAAGTTGTATAAGAAAGCAGGCTGAGGAAATCATGGAGAGTAAGCCAATAAGCAGTGCTCCTCCATGGCCTCTGTTTCAGCTCCTGCCTTGAGTTCCTGTCTTTAATTCCCATAATGATGGACTGTTACTTAGAAATATAAGATGAAATAAACCCTTTCCTTTTCAAGTCGCATTTGATGGTGTGCAATCCCAGCAATAGAAACCCTAAGACACATAATGAATTACTAGAAATCTGAGATACCTTTGGTAAAGAAAAGAATGTCATATTTTTTAAATTATTATTACTGTACAAAGGACTAAGTTTCGTTATAGCTCTTTCCAAGTAAATTTTGGTGATTTTTTTTGTTTCTAGTTCTCCTATTTCCCTCCAGTGAGACTGTTTTTAAAACATTAAACACAAATCTTTACATGAGTGAAATGGAGATTGCAGGTCACTTCTGAGGGTAGGTAGATAGTAATAAACTCTATGTTGACACAGCAAATAAGCAGGGTCCCTCTTCTCCTTGAAGACCCTTTCTCAAGTCCTGCCCAGTTCACTGTGCACTGTTTTCCAGATAGCTAGTTTGAACAGCTGTGGTCAGGACTTACTGTTACTATAAATAATGGCAACCAAAGATGGGAAATGACAAGAATGAACTGTAAATTTTAAAAAGCATATTTTTCCTTCAAAAAATACAACTAGCTACTCAATCAGAAATATCATAAATAATGAAATGTGTTAGATGGCTAACTAGATTGGGAAGAGAAAATTTACTAAATCAGGCTTGAAAAGTAATCATAGTTTGACTTTCCATATGAATGTCTGAACTTTGAAGTGTGATTGTGTCCAGACCGAATGACAGAAGCCTGTAATCCCAGCACTGGGAATCAGGTAGGCATATTGCTGTAAGTTAAGGCTACATTGGTCTGCA
Organism: Mesocricetus auratus; assembly: GCF_017639785.1. Classification (NCBI taxonomy): domain Eukaryota; kingdom Metazoa; phylum Chordata; class Mammalia; order Rodentia; family Cricetidae; genus Mesocricetus; species Mesocricetus auratus. Next base: position 54,672,085 of record NW_024429196.1, read on the forward strand.
TAGAGAGACCCTGCCTCCCCTCAAAACAGAAAAAATATGTAAATGAATAAATGTTAGTATTCATTTCAGTCCTAACAGGTTAGTTGGCTTACCCAAATTTTGGGAGAGTCTTCTAATCACTACCCAGGCTGCTCCTCGTTACACTGGGAAGATTTTGCATGACTAGTACCCACAGAAAGTGACATGCTGCCATCCAAGAATGCCACAGCCAAAATTCCAAACAACTTTTCCTTGGTCTGCTATGCCAGAGCAATTGAGATCCTTGTTTGTTTGTAAGATGAGGGATTTGAACTTTCTGATTAGAGAAAGCTGTCCTTATCCTGTCCAGAGGGTGATCTGTGTATTCCTATGTCATCAGACGTGGTTTACCCTTCAAATAGCTTTCCATACGCTATCATGAGGTGCTAGCATGTCTAGAAGTTTTCACTATTCTATAGGCGAAAAACAGACAGCTCACTTGTCAACAGTGACTTTGCATAGCATCTGTGTCCTACTTTATACAAACTTGTATAAAGGAACTTGTACATTAAGGTCTTCTATATGGCTAATAAGATAGCATGTGAGATAGAGTGAGATCATGTAGCTCATGACTGGTAAAGTGTACTGACATACCTTCAGGACTTAGGAAATCTGGTCAGCAGTTTAAAAAATGCTTAGTTATCTATGTTAACAATATGAATTCAGAATAAATAGTGAAACCTTAGAACTAGAACACTTAGTGAAGTTAAAGCTTAGTTCAGATGGTGGTAATGAAACTGGTTTCTATTGCAGGCCCTCTGTCTTCATAGAAGATAAAGCAGTGGACACTCTGGCTTACCTTAGTGATGGTGATGCACGGACTGGCTTGAATGGACTGCAGCTGGCAGTGCTGGCCAGGTTGAGCTCTAGGAAGATGTTCTGTAAGAAGAGTAATCAGACCTATTCTCCTAGCCGAGTCCTGATCACCGAGAACGATGTGAAAGAAGGCCTACAGCGGTCCCACATTCTATATGACCGAGCAGGTGAGGAATTGGAATAGGGCAAGTGTAGAACTGCTGGGGAAGCATGTGCCCACGCTTATTTCCAGCTCTAACTTTCAGTCAGCCTGGAGCATACCCCAGGTTCTTAACTTAATCTGCATATTCATAGAAGCAAGACACACACACACACACACACACACACACACACATACCTACCTGACCTTTCTGAAAATAGGCATAAAGCAAGCTGCCCTGATAAGAATCAAGAAGACCTTAGGAGTTTGAAATTGGAGGCTGTTAGATATAGATTTCCCCTTGCTGCCTGCTAATACCTGGTAGAACATAGCGGTTTGAAAGCACATGAATTAAGTTTAAGTTGACAGTGATTCTTGTGATCATTTACAAAGACAGTGAGTAAAGATTTACTGGTTTAAGAGTTAAAATTCTCCATTTTTAGTCTAAAAGATAAGTTTACAAGGTTATCAGTAGTTTTTTTAATAGTAGTAGCCTCAAAATTTTTAATTTTGTAATATGTACTAGGTATTTGCATGAACATGCTTATAGATGGCAGATATCCCATCTCTTATTAAATCTGCGAGCTGGAAATAAGTATCATAAGCACAGCATATTTGCAACTTTTTATGAAAGGTAGAAATGAAGATAGCTTACTGTAGATTAGGCAGAACTCTATTCTAGAACATATGTGTGACTCTGAATAGTATCATGTTATATGACTATGTCCATGTCTTTAAAAGTCCTACAAGAAAAAGAGGTTGATAATTGAGCTTCCAGGTCTCTCGTTTACTATGCCTCTATTCTGGTATTTCTTGATGATGAGCGTTCTTACTGGCTAGAGGATTGAGAAGGGGCTGGAGAACGACTCTGGTCCTGGCCACTGCTTCTCACACGTGAACTGGCTTGTTGCACATCCTGAGTGACCAAAGCGCTCCTAGCCGATAGTACTGTGGTGAAAATAGTGCTAGGACACATGGCGGACACCGGGTCCCGCCTGTGCTGTGCTGGGTGTGACGTCAGCCAGGAGACTTTCACATGCTCGCTCTCGTATGTCTTGCCAGCCCTTGAGAAGCCTGAGAAGTAAAACATCTAGGCATAGCTCCATACTTTGTTTTAGCCAAATACTAACATGAGATGAGAACAAATCAAACATTTCTCATAAGTGAACAAATTCGCATGCCTTTTTCTGGAGGATCAATAGCAATGACTCATCTCCACTTGTGAGTGTCCCAGAAGAGCCTTTCCTTTGACTGGACCATCTTTTACATTCATCAGGACATTGATTAAAAGCCATAGAATGTTTTACAGTTTTTTCCTTTTTAGATTTTCAGAAAGGTAGCTTATTAGTATTATTCCTACTTCACATAAAACTTCTCAGTTCACAAAGCATGTGCTGAAAACTGATCCTCAAATCCAATTTTATTTATTTCCCAGGATGTACTTTCTCACTGCCTGCATGTACCTCCGTGCTACCTCATGGAAGAGTCACTAACGTCACTCTACTTAGAACATGTTACTAACAGGAGTTACTCTTGGAGGTGCCCAGCCCCAGGAAGCTATGTATGAGGGATCATTTTCTGTCTAACTCCTTGCTGTCCCACGTGGAGCGGAAGGCAGTGAAAGCTATGTGGTAGCACAGTCTTGAGGACTCCATACATCATGTTCTAATGCCAGTGTGCTCATACATGCCCATGCCAGCATGTCTGCTCCACAGGGGATTATCAGACACACATAAATATAGTTTACATTCTCAAGAAATATGCTTTTACAGGTTGCTCCATAAGTAAGAACTGTAGAGCCATTGCCCTGGAAATGTGTTAACTTCGACTGTTGGGACTTTTCTATAACTGATGAGACAAAACAAAGCAAACAAACAAGCCCTACCTTTAGAAGGCTTTCGTATTATCATTTCTTTAATATCGCAAACAACACAGTTGCCCACTAGTAGGATCTAGTAAGTAGTTCAAATGTCTCTACATCAGAGTGAAAGAATTAGAGTAATAACAGATGGTCTGCCTTGAATTGACCGCAGGCTTTTAGATTATTAATATGAAAATATTATATATAGTATATATATAGTAAATATATATAGTATATATATAGCATATATATATAGTATATATATAGTAAAAGCAAAAGTAGAGTTATGTCTAGTTTTAAGTTAGTAATTAACACTTAACACGTATAGTTAGTTCTTCTGTAGTACTTGCTCTGTACAAAGCCTGTGTGTTTAAAACAACCCTATTTTGCCCAATGAGAACCCTGAAGCATAGAAAACTTGCCAAAGTCTGCATTGATAATGAGATTGGGGTTCAAGTCCAAACTTCCTCAGGCCAGAGCTTGTTCTTTGATTCACTGTACCAGTTGGATTACCTCTTGTGTTAACCCAGTAAAGATGAGTAACCTGTGTTAGAGAGTATAGCATTGACAGTGGGGTAAAGTGCCTAACCCTTCCCAACCCTAGGCCCTACCCTGTAGAGGGAAAAGGGTTTGGAGCACCCTCATCAGAGAGGTAGAAAAGGGGCCAAAGCCATATAGATCACACAGGATACTTCCATCTAGGCAGGGTCCATGACTCACTTGACTGGAGAAGCCCCAGGTGGGGGCACTGCTATTCATAAAAGTTTAGTAACTGGACTCATGCCATTTCTGGCTTGGGTTTCCTTGGGAATTGGAGGTTTGGGGCCTGCAGTCAGACTAGCAGCTATTTTCCCTTTGGCAGATTAGTTTCTTGTCATTCTATTTGAAGACCAGATGTCATCTTAGCAGCTGCTGGGATTTGTTCTGGAGCCAGAGTTCTGTGCCCACCAGAACACAGTTGCATTGTTGTAGCTCCTGATGACCACAAAGCAGGTGCTTCTCTGTACGGGTTAGGACCAGAGTTCTTTGCCTTCTCAGGTGTCATGTCCTTAAACTTACATGAGAGAATGGTCAGAAAGGCATAAAATGTGTCTAGAGATCATTGCTGATTTTTGACAACTGCTAGTTTTAGCTTCCTGTACTTAAATGTTTTTTCTAAAGTACATTTTGCTGATTTGCTTGTGAATCAAGGATTAAGGATTGACTGAGGCCAGTGATGAGGATGGAGCTACAATACTTTTAGGATAAGAACCATTAGTTCATCTGCCAGTCTCCTGAGACCCTGCCTCACAAGTGTCCCCACAGTCTGGTTTAATGACCATGGGCTTCAGATACCAGGTGTCAGCTGGCAATGATGTGGAGGAACAAACGGACTTTAACAGCTGCTCCTGCTGCTTCGCCTCCATTCTGATGCCTATGACCAGGCTCAGTTTTACTCAGATAGACTATGGGGGCAGAAATGGACCCAGGACATGAGACTCTATCGCCCATGTCTCTTGTCTCTCACAATCCTCTGTAGCAGAGATCACTCTTGACAGTGCCTGTCCTCTCCCTTACCTTTGCCATCTGTGTCTGTGTGTCCCCAATGTGTACAGCCACTAGGAGTTTCTCCTCTGAACAAGACTTTGCTATAAAACAGTCCTGGGGCCCTGAGTGAGGTCCTCTGGGGCTAATCCAGGTTTCACCTCACTGAATATGGCTGGAGGGCAGCTGTGATACCTGCCTTCCTTCCCCAGCATACCCGAGGCCTGTTTTAGTGCTGCTTTGTGTATCAGGTAGGCACACAAGGCAGCCAAGTGACGTGCTCTCTCTGGTGTACAGGAGAAGAACACTACAATTGCATCTCTGCCCTACACAAGGCTATGCGTGGCTCCGACCAGAATGCCTCCCTGTACTGGCTGGCACGGATGCTTGAGGGAGGGGAGGACCCACTCTACGTGGCCAGGAGGCTTGTGAGGTTTGCCAGCGAGGACATTGGTGAGTGGAGGAGAGTCTGGAGGAGTGGAGATTGTAAGGGGAGGTGTGTGGTGACTCTTGGACCAAGAATGCCATGTAATCATGCAGAATAGACAGCAAAGACTTGTCATGAGCTTAGTGGCCTGTTTCTTCATGTGCATGTGCTTTGCCGTGTTCATAGTTACCATTTCTGTTTCTTCTTCATGTATGATCTTTCAAGATAATTTAGAATAATGAAATGCAAGAGATATTTTCTGGTTTACTTTGCAGCCAAATGTTAAGGTTTTCATTTTTGAGGTAGAAATGGGAGATTCTGGATGCCACTCAAGATGAAGATCAGAAAACTTTACTTCTTAATCTTGTAGACTTTATATTTTCATAAAATCTTGTGAATGCCTTCATGGCCTTTGTATATTTATCCACACGAGGCCATTTTTAACACCAACAATAACTCAAATAGTTTTTGCTTAATGTGGTCCGATATCAGAGATAAATTGCTGTAATTGTGCTGGATGTTGTGTTCCTACGTCTGCATACTGTAGTAGTTGCTGGCTATAACAGCACAGACAGAACAACAGTGTGCTGTGACTTAAACTTCACTTTGTCTCTTTATGCCTGACAGGTCTGGCAGATCCGTCAGCTTTAGCACAAGCAGTTGCTGCCTACCAAGGCTGTCACTTTATAGGCATGCCTGAATGTGAGGTAAGGTACCCACTCAGTTCTTTGCGTATCTGTTTTGTTCTATGTCCCGTGTCACTGGTCTAGCTTCCCTCTCACATCATAGGACTTTTTCTCCATTTGTTATTAATTGTCCAGACTAAGTGAAAGGAGGTGGGGTTATAAAAATGAATTAAAAAACAAACATGGGACTTGTCTTAGAATTAACTAGGAGAGATCATAAAGTACTATGCCAAACATAAACTTCGTGACATCTTCCCGGTGACATGCCCTTCTGTGTCCTAGGTGCTTCTGGCCCAGTGTGTGGTCTATTTTGCCAGAGCCCCCAAATCCATTGAGGTGTACAGTGCCTACAACAATGTGAAAGCCTGTCTGCGGAATCATCAGGGGCCCCTGCCTCCTGTACCCCTGCACCTGAGGAATGCACCCACCAGGCTGATGAAGGATTTGGGCTATGGTAAAGGCTACAAGTATAACCCCATGTACAGCGAGCCTGTGGACCAGGACTACCTGCCTGAGGAACTGAGAGGAGTTGACTTCTTTAAGCAGAGGCGGTGTTGACTTTTAGGCCATGACTAGGATGCTTGTACCTTGAGGAAGGCCAGAAGTTACTGGATCTTGGAGATGATTGCCTGGGAAAAGTTAAAACAGACCAACATTTTGTGCCAGATTTTAAGAGTTCCATAGATGGAGGTGGTTACTTCAGCTAAATGTGTACCATTGAAATTGTGTTCATTTGCACTCTGTGCAATGATTATGCTTATGAAAATACCTGGCAGCTTTGTGCAATTAATTATGTTATAAGGAATTATCTATTTTGTCATAGTATTTAAGTCATAATGTCATTTCAAAATTCTGTTCAGTAGGCTTTTTCTTTTAAAAAATGTATATTCTGGGTAGTTCTGATTGGTAAAAGAAAATGTAATTGTGATTTAATACTGCATAGTGATTTGGGTATTTTTTTTATATGCAAAGGTCTTATGAGCCAATAAACTATTTCAAAGTACTCTTCAGTTCTTCAGTGTTCCTCCTCCTTGGGTTGGTCGTACCAGTGTCTGCCACCATCGCATTCCCAGAACTGGATAGATGCTGCGAATGAGAAAACACTAGAAGATTGGGGAGGCGGGATTTTTCTGAAAATTGTGGGTTTTTTTTCATTCAGGTGTCACTGTGTAGCCCTGGCTGCCCTTCAACTTGTAGTCCTCCCCACTCGGCTCCTCTGGTGCTGGGGTATGAACACTGTACAGGTGTATGCCACCACACCCAGCTCTTCCTTTTCTTTTCTTAGGACTGTGCCTGTGTAGTTTTAAGTGGTGTGTGAAAGACTATAGTACTTGTAGTTGGAGTTTTTCTTTGGGCCACTAGCCAACTCCCAAATAAAGACTCAGACTTATTACTAATTACGAATGCTTAGCCTTAGCTTAGGTCTGTCCCACCAGCTCTTTTAACTTAATTTAACCTGTTTCTATTCATCTGTTTTGCTTCAGGGCTTTTTACTTTTCTTTCTTTCTGTATGTCGCACTTTCCTGCTTCCTCCATGTCTGTCTGTCTGGCCTCTGGCATCTCCCTGTTGTCTCCTTTTTTAAAATTTCCCTAAGCATAAATTCCTCTTCCTACTACTCACCCTCTTTGGAAGTTCCACCCATACCTCCTCCCTTGCTATTGGGTGTTCAGTTTCTTATTAGATCATCAGGTGCCTTAGGCAGGCAGGGTAAAACAGCAACATTACATAATTAAACAAATGAAGCACATCTTTACATAGTTAAACAAATATTCCACAACGTAAGTACAGCACATCTTAGCATAGTTAAGCAAATTCTGCAACAAGTATTCCTAGCACATTCTTCCCTGAGTTCAGTAGTCCTTATTTACATGTAGCCCTGTTTGTACAGTTTATTTTTTATGTTTCCTGAAGTTATGTTGCTATCACTAAACTTGCTACTCTTGGACTGGATGCTAATTCTTCTCAGACTCACTTTGAGGGTCAGTTTGTACACATTTCCACAAGAATTAGTGGATCACTTCTTACTCCTTTAATGTAATGTCTCCTAGAGAGTCCTTAGCCAGTCTGGAGTTGATGTCATCCTGGGAGTACCCCTGCCTCCCTGGTGAGAATACCTGTTTTCTGGGCATGATGTCCCACTGCTGGGATATCTTTTCATCAACTTGGAAAGGCAACATAACTGCAGAGACTTCATTCTTGCTCAGGTGGTATGTATACTTCAGTAGCTGTCACTGAAGGGGGCTGAGAAGAGCTAGCTTAGACCCTTAAAGACTGCAAGCGATACTTAAATCTACATTTAAACTTGTCTGATGGTTTGACCGGTAATGCATTCCAGATGAGAAAGTATTTATCCATTGTCTTTTACTTGTCCATCTTGTTTCCTAGAAGTTTGAGGAACTTCAATCTGGTTTATTTGGTTTTTAAACACAACAAGTGTCTAGAATCTTTTGCTTCCAGTGTATAGAAAGCTTTCAGTAGTTTTTGTGTGCATTTGATAGGACTTTCTAGATGAAGATTTCCCTTCTCAAGCTTTTAAGGACCTCTCTTTGTCTAATTCATTAAATACTGCCTGTGTTGATCTTGGAAATGCCAGTGAATGAAAGAGCCAGTCTTGCATTCTTGCGTTTACTGAGTGAAAAATTAGTATTGTGCTGTATGTAAAATCGAGTCAGAATGCGATGGGCAGGGTGGAGGGGCGTGGTTAGGTTCAGCTGGACTTCACTGGGAAGGGAGCACTGCTGCCTTCCCTCTGCTTTGATTCCACCCCTCTTTATTTTTCATCCTCACTGTAGTTCCTGGGAGATTTCTTCACCCTTATTTTTTACTCTTTCATTGCTGCCATCCTATTAGTTTTCCAGGACCTAGTTTTTTCTTAAGTACTTCCTTCACCCATCCCCCCCTTCTCTCATTCTGTCCTCTGTCCTCTAGCCCCACCCCCACCCAGAAGCCTGTACTTACTGTATTATTTGTTTGATGACTGCTTAACTCGCTGGGGATATTTTTTTTTCTTCTTTTGTTTTGGTCTCTTTTGTGTCACTTTTTTCTTTCCTCGTGCCAGGCATGGAATTGGAAGGTCTGAACAAGGCTGGGAGGGCAGTGTGCTGATTTTGTTCCTGTTCGGGCTGTTTATTGAGAATCCTGGAAGTCAATCCTTAGGGCTTTCCAGTTGGATAGTGGAAGCCCCTCTGTTACCTGCTTGTGGGTGAAGGTTCAGCTTGACACTCGGCATGCATCATTCAGGTATGTCTGCTGGTGACTCAACAGGATCCAAACTGTTAGCCGTATTTGGAGTTTTCCATTTCAGATGGCCTGCAGTGGCCTGGAGTGGGAAGAGATTGTCCCTGGCGCAATTCCTTGTGAATGACCCCAAGACTTTGAGACAACTTCCTTAGAATAAACAGGTTCCTGGCTTTCCTCTTTGGATTTTTCCATCATGTTTCTGGACTTTTACATCTTGTGGCAACTAACTCCCTTGTTTGCCACACTTTTCTTTTCCTGGTTTTTATTTGCATATTTTTGTTTTTCAAGACAAAGAGTCCCTGTGCAACCCTGGCTATCTTGAACTCACTATATATACAGGGTTGGCCTTAAACTCAGAGATCCACCTACCTCTGCCTCCCAAGTGCTAGGATTAAAGGCATGTATCCATGCCTGGCATTTACCTCATTTTTTTTAGGGAAGGATGCAAAATTTTAAAGATTGTGTCACTATAATTTTGATGAAGCTTAGGAAAATATGCAATTCCTGTGGGACTAATCCATCAGCTTTACTGATATTTCACTAGGATGTATTACTCAGTGCTTCATGTATTCTCTAAACATGGACATGAAGTCACTTGGAGCTAAGAAGTGTATTTGTCATAAGACCTAGAAGTTTTCCCATTCAAAACGAATCTTCCATTCCCTCTGATACACCTTCTTGGGGGCTGAGGGAGAAAGTTCCACTGAGATCCTTGAACTGTCCTTCAAGCTAACAGGCTATAGAAACCATCTAAGATCATTTAACTAGACAATCAGCTCAGGACATCATGGTGCATAAAATAGGCATGGTGGTTGTCCTCATTTGTAAAGTCATGTTGAAGTCAGAAGTTCTTTTTCGTTAATTCAATGAATCTTTAAAATAGGAAAGCACATTTTTTTTTATTTTTACGAGACAGGGTTTCTCTGTATTGTTTTGGAGGCTATTGGAAAGCACATTTTTAAAGGCAGATCTTCACTGTTCAAAACAGCATATACCATAGTACATATGGATGTGAGAGTATAGCCTATACCTAGGAAAAATCAGTAAGACTCAGTGGACAAGGGAGTCAGGACATTGGCCAACTGGAGGCAGCTACTCTGTGTTGCCATGTGTTAAGGTCATGCTGAGATTCCAAAAATGTAATGGGAAGCACCAGTTCATTCCTTACATCCCAGGTGTGTTAGGTTTTGTTTACCCTGGCAAAGCACATTGAAATTCAATGATGTTATGTAAAAGACTTCCAGAGAATCTCTCCAGCTGCTGTAAGAAAAATAATCACTCATCTTTTCAAGATACACATCTTCAAACTAGGACATTTTATCAGTTCTGAATGAGAATCCAGCTGTTACTAATACTGCATTAGAAAGTATAGTGAATGTTCTGGACAGGAGTAGTGCCTTGGTTCAGCAGATAAAAGCTCCATACAAGCCTGGAAACCTCTGTTCAATCCCCAGAACCTCTGTTACTTACTGTTGTGATAACACCATGGCCAAGGCAACTTAAAGAAGAAGGGGTGTATTTGGGCTTATGATTCTGGAGGAATGAGAGACCATGATTGCAGAGGCAGAGCATAGAGCAAGAAGCTGAAAGCTCACATTTTCAGACCACGAGGAAATGGCATGAACTCAGCAGTTAAAAGCACTGGTTGCTCTTGAAGAATCCCTAGGTTTGATTCCTAGCACCTACATGGAGGTTTGCAACTATCTGTAACTCTAGTCCCAGGGAGATTAGTAGCTTTCTGGCCTCCATGGGTCCTATATGCACACAATGCACAGATATACATGCAGTCAAAACACTCATACACAAATGAAAAGAGAAATTCAAATAATAAATTCTCAAAGCCCACCTGTAGTCACATACTCATACTTCCTTTAACAAAGCCACACCCCATAAATATACCCCAAATAGTGCCTCCAACTGGGGACCAATGCATGAGCCTATGGTGGCCATTTTCACTCAAATCCCCATACCATGTAAAGGTGGAAGGAGAGAACCAACTCCACAAAGTTGTTCTCTGACAAACATGGCTACGTTTCAGATGGCCAGAACCCAGTTCACGAGCACACCAGGCAGGTGTGATGGCCACCTACAATCCAAACACTTAGGAAACAGAGATGGGACTCCAAGGACAAACTGGTCAGAATTGATCAGACTTGTCAACTTCTGGGTTCATTTGAGAGACTCTAACTCATCAAGTAGACTAAGGAAGTATCTGATACCAACTTCAGGTTCCACCACGGGTATACACACACATCACACGTGAGGGTGTAAAGGGAGACGGTGGAGAATACACCTACTATCTTGGAGAAGACTCCCTGCACATCTCAGGGACTAGAGGAAATATCTGAACAGTAAAATGGCCACGTGTAAACCACACATGCAAGTTGGTTTCTTGGCCACTAGTTGTTACAATCTATAACACACCCAGAGATATGTCACACCTTCAGCGGCAACCAAAACTGAACTTGTAACTAAGGAGGTCAGGAGGAAAAACATGCTACAAAGAGAAAACTTGTGTTGGTTCCTGAATGGGCCCTGCCTTTGATTTATTTTTGTATTTCCATCATGCTTAGCACATAGAATGTGAAAATACATACTTGCTAAATAAGAAAATGAACGGATAATGTTTCACGGGGGCCTATGTAGATGTAGTCCTCAAAGCTTCTTCAGTGAGAGTCAGGCTGAGGCTGGAGCAAACTTCCTGAAGCTGCACCTCAGTCCAGTCCACCTGCCCAGTGACCAGTGCAGGCCAAGGTTGTTTTAGTGTTTGTGATCAACATGATAAAGTAATATCTTTAAATAGAGCCTGTTTCTCTGATTACAAAAGCAGTATTTGATCACTGCAAAGATTATGCAAAAGAGAAGGGGGGAACAATTTGCCTCAATGGCAACTATAATGAATGGTGCACTATATGTTCTCCGGGTACTCTTCAAATGTATGTGTGCACGTGAAAGTTGGGAACCTACATCACCTGTCTCATGGCTTGATTTTCCTTACTTCACCTCATGGTTTTCCACAACCTACAACCGTCTTCACAGGACTTTAGACAGCTGCAGTCAGAGCCACAAGGGGGCACACAGTTCATGTTCTGCATACCTCCAGCTGGGCCACCCACATAGGCTGTGACAGGATGGACAGCCTACAAACTGGAGTTCGTAAGAAGAATAAAGACCTTTGCACTCTCTCCCTGCCCAGCCACGCCCTCTGTCCCCACTCCCAGGGTTCTGTTGGCAGCCCAGTCATCCATGCACAGTGTGGAACCTAGGCCAGGAGTGAGTCCACTACAATTCAAATTGCAGCTAGGCCTCGTGATCAAAGGTACCATCTTCATTTTCAAACTTCTTCATTCATCTGCAGAACTTAGTGACAGTGGAACCTCATCACTGAAGAATGAAATTCACAGGGTCTCACCTTGCCACATCCAGCATCTCGTCTCAGCCTTTTGAGAGATAAAATTACCAATGTGTGTAATCGTGTCTGTCTGTTATTTCTGATAATGACTTTAAGAAACCTACCACATTGCTGGTATTGTCATACTGTACTCTGCTGTTGTCTGGGAATCTGGGAATCCACTTCTTTAATTTATGAGACCCTGTCTCAAAACACACATGTCCTGTCATGAAACAAGCTGTGTATTGTGTATCCCAGGCAGTGTAGCTTATTTCTTGGCTGTAGCCATTCCACAAACGAAAGTGAGGTGGGGTGATTGATGAAGCTAGGCCATGGGAATGTGGGAGCTTTGTTACAATCTACGCCACCACCATCATATTTGACATGCACTAACTGACAACGACAAAATGCCTGCAGAAAGTATTTGTGCTAGAACTCCAAGTACCTGGTGTAGTTACCGTCCTGGTCATAGTAATGCTGTTTCACTATGGTGCTAAGTATCGCTGTGGTCCTGGGTATTCACTGAAGTGGTGGCATTGCTTTGCTGTGCTAGGACCTGTCCAAGTGTAGTTTGACATCTACAAAGCCGGGTGTGTAATGTTCGTTCTGTGATGTTGTTCTGAAGATTGCTTTCCTTGTGTTTTAAAACATAAATAAATGGAGCTGGGTGACAATCTCTGATTCAACCACAGGACAAATCATCATAGGACAGGAAAGGAACATCTGAGTCACTTAATCTAATTCATGCAGTGTGACAGCAACTTGACCATGGTGAAGATAAAAAGATTAGAATCACAGTTTGACAGATGATGCATTCGATCATAACTTCTTCCAGTTATGCAGATTTAGGAGCACCAAGCCCTCATCAAATTAACTTCTTAATACTATTTGCAAGCACAAAAACAGCACATTTTAAAAATGTGAATTGTGGATACAGACTAATGAGACAGGATACTTTCATAAGCATGTGAACAACAAAACTGGCTCCTCTGCTCTATATACTTAATCCAACTCCCATGACCTTCAGTCTAGTTCCCTGAGGTTCTACATCTTTGCTGGAAACAGGTCCAGAAAGGTTTTGTGATGCCTTCTTACTGTGTACTCGTTTCGGCTTACGTGTATCTGGGAAGACAAACATGCACAGGCAGTGAGTTACAGGCAGGTAGCACGAGATCGTGGAAGCCCAGGGTGCCCTTGGAACTGAGCCTCAAGTCTCAGGAATGTTTGAGTAGATGGATTTTCTACCATGAAAGTTTTTCTTGTCCCACCACTGGGAGAGGCCAGAAATCATGCTATCCAAGGATTTATTTTCCCAGGGCTAATTGACAAGTTGACCTAAAGCAACTAATTTCTAGAAGAGCCTTCTTTCTCATACTATTATATTCTTAGCATCATTGGGAATGCAGGTTTTTGAGAATAAGAAGTAGGAAAGGGCCAGACAGTGGTAATGCACGCCTTTAATCCCAGCTCTTGGGAAGCAGAGGCAGGCGAATTTCTGTGAGTTCAAGGCCAGCCCAGTCTACAAAGCAAGTCCCGGGACAGTCAAAGCTGTTACATAGAGAAACCCTGTCTTGAAAAATAAACAAACAAATAAGCAAACAAGACAAAGAAGTAGGTAGGGGACTAGATTGGTCTAAGGTCCCCTGAAGAACTGCCCTGTAGTTCACCACCCAACTCAGGCATCCTCCTTACAAAACTAGTTCATTTCAAAGGCCTGTATCTCCAGACACATGTGCCATGATCTCTATCGATTTGCCAACTTCTACTTTCATTTTCATCAGTCTTGTCTCACTGTATTTTGAATCTCTGTTATGTGCATAGATTTTAATTAACTTCCCGCCAAGGATCTATTACTACAGATCTTTGGATGATGAACGTAGCAATGCTGATGAGGAAGAAGGAGAAACCAAGATACATCTATAATTGTTATCTGTGGATTAGTGCAATAAAAGCCATAATACAGCAAGAATGTCCTAGTCAGGCATTGTTCTGTAATTTCCTCTTGAACCCACAGCCCTTGGAATTCCTATTTTGTCAAATATTGGATTCATATACTTCATCCCCGCCAAAATCAGAAATAACTGATTTTCACCAAGATGTAAATGGGAACTAAAGATGTTCATGGCAAGCATTTTTCATCTTAAAGAGACCTATACTGGTTACTGTTCCATTGCTGTGGCAAAATTATTTTAAGGAAGAAAAGATTTGTGGGGCCATCATGGTGGGGAAGGCATGGTGGAGCATCTTAACAAGCATAGCAAGGAAATGTGGTAGAGGCTGTCATGTCACAGAAGACCATGAAACAGAGAGTCCCACAGGAACCGGGGGCCGGGCTTTCTTTGTCCACCCCATAACAGACTTCTGCCACAACGACCTACTTTCTAAAGGCTCTACAGCATGCCAAAATGGTGCCATTAGCGGGGCACAATGTTCAAAACGTTTCACCTTCAAACTACAAGTATATAAAATTTGAAGATAGCAGATGCAGCTCGGCATTAGTCAGAGACAGCTGAGCATAGAAGCTTTGGGATCCACCAGGAATAATTATCCAACTTTCTTTTGGAGTCATAGGAAAAAGCCCAGAGAGTGAAGTCCTTGCAGGCAAGTGTGAGGCTGGTGTTCCAGAGCCCAAGAACTCATGTAAAAGCTGGATAGGCATGGCAATCACTGGTAGTCCTAGCTGGTGATTCCAGGAGAAAACTGGCTATCTAGGCCAACTGAAATGGTATGCTACTGGTTTAGTGAGAAACTCTGCCTTGATATATAAGAGTTATCCAGGAAAACACCTTGGGCCTCCACACACGTGTACCACACACACACACACACCACATGTCTACCCACACATATATACTTGCACTCAGACCACAAACATACTTGAAAACAAAATTCCACTCGACTTAAATAAACCTGACTTCTGTCATGATACAGCCTTCAAATTTCTCCTGGTCTACTTAAGACTCTTCCAGAGTTTTGATTGCTAAAAAAAGGGACTGCGCCTTCCTGCTTTATGTTATGCAAAGGCCAGATCCCCCTTGCTCTGTAGGCAGTTTAGTTCTGACCAGATCCTCCCGGCACGTGAACCTGGACCCTGAAATTGCATATCCTGCTTTCTCCCATCCTCACTGCAATTGTTGCCTCAGGCTTCACAGGCAGAGCTTTAATAACGGTGGGAGTTTTGAGAAATGCTTTAAGCTCAAGCTCAAGTCGAGGCTGCAATAATATCTAAGTATCCCGCTTTTCATGTCACAATTAAGCTTGATGAATCCATCATTTTCTCCTGCTATCTGGCAATCCCAGGATATAAAGGAACTTTATTTCCTGTGGGAGGGAACAGGATAGGGATAGATTTGCAGAAGTTACAGAAACAATGATAAGAAGAGATATGGAATCAACAAGGAAATTGTTGCCAGGCAACAGGGTAGGTTTTCAAAAGAGATAATAGCCTTCAGTAATAACCCCTTGGCAATCTTCTATATTAGCCCATAAATCTTTGAGCTAGAAATGACTGTGCCATGACTGGATCAGGGTGGATACTTTCCAAACAGCCAAAGGATCCAGCTCACCCATTCCATCTGTAAACATAACCTCTGCTTCTCTGAGGACAGCACATCCATTTCAGTAGCCAGAATGTTTTGTCTCTTGTGCTTTTAGAATTGTACTCTGACTGTTGTATGTTTTCTTAGCACAGTGAATCCAGATTACTGCCACACTACTGACTTGGGTTCAAGAACCCTGGCTAGAGATGGCAAGGGAATGAAGACAGACACATAGAGTCATGGACAGTGAAAATGGATTCCAGTGAGGGGTGGTGCGGTGGTGTTCCTCTGACCACTACTGTGGCATCTTGGAACCACAGCCTGTTAATTAGTTCCATGCAGTGGGAGGGGATAGCTAAACCCAGAGTAGGAGATCTCAGTGGGTGAGCAGTGTCAGGCTGTAAATATTGGGAAGGAGGAAGATGCAGTTGCTAGCCATTGTACACACTGATCAGTCTTCCTAAACACTCATAAGAGAACTCTGAGAAAATGCCCTGCAGTTTCTCTTGAGCCTGGGCCATATGGGTACAACAGCTTTTCTGATTTCTCGTGTGTATGAGAGGCCTTGGTGTCCTTGACAAAACCTGGACTGTGTCAAAATACCCAATCACTCAGGATTTCACTCACTCAAGCCTTCCTTGGTTTCCTACACCAGATTATGCCAAATTATCTTATTTTATCATCCTGGCACTGATTAGATCACTAACATTTGACCAGTGAGTTCCATGCATGCACAGGCACATGAAGTCTGTAGGATGTTGAATTTGAAGGAACATTACAATATAATGGGTCACAGTCTTATTTCCATGGCTGTGGAATGTGCACTATGACTGACCATCTCCTTTGTTCTTTGAATTTGTGTTTCACAGACCCTGGCTGTTATGCTCAGAGCTCTCATCCGGTCTTTTCCTTGTTAAAATACTCTGTGCCAGCAAAGTCAGCTCTGCTCATCCCGTTTCCAGTTGCTAGCAGTTTCTAAGATGCAGAGACATTGACAAATGAATCTGAGCAATGACCTCCAAGACCTGCAGCAAAGCCTTGTCAACTAGAGTTGTCCTGACACGCTTGGAGAGATCCCATCCTCCCTTTGCTGTGTGAAGCTGCATGTGAGGCAGTGTCAGCACACAGATGTAGGAGCAGGCTCTCTGGGATGGATGCTGGTTTGTGGGACCGTTGACAACTTGTGTAACATCTGTTTATAGATTATTTCATCATCTATACAGTGAGGACAGTTATATCCAACTCATTAGCTGGATGAGAGGATTAAACAAGCTCCTTTGAAGCTTAAAAAATTGTGGTACTTAAGTACCACGTCATATGAAATATACCTTCCTCTTAGAATCTTTGCCAAATCTCCCCCAGAGGACTAGGAAGTTATGTGCTCAAGACTGAAGGTAAAATGCAAGGAGAGGATGGGCTGGGGTGGGTGGGGGTGGGAGACAGGTGTCTTTCTTATGGGAGAAGCACTTGATTTCTGTTTTGGCAGGGATTTTTAGCAGTATAAAATAACCACTTTGCTTTTGTTTCATTGCAACTTGTCACACGATACGGATTTCAGTTTGTTTTTTTTTTCCAGAAAATTATCAGACAAAGAAGGCTTCCACAGGTTTGATTTGTCATCACAACAAAGCTGTGGTTGAACCGCTCAGGAAGACAATGGTTTCCTGTGTAACTGGAAACAAGATTGCCTGTTTCCAGGGCAAGTGTTTCTTAACGTCCAAGAGAAAAGGGAAGACTAGGACCAGAAAAACAAAATAAGATCCACATTCTTTTCTAAATTAGTGTATATTGATTGCACAAAATAGTGGGTCTCATTATGATAGATGTGGGTAAAGTATTGACCATATTTATCTCCAAACACCCACACTATTACCTTCCTAATATTCCTCTTTTTATTTCTTGGTGGTGTCCCTTGAATTTCATGTCACATGTTTCAAGGCAAGAATTCTTTATGACTTTGCATACCCTTGAAAGCTGAATGCATCACCTTAGTCCCAAAGGATGCTGCTTCCTGCCCAAGGAAAGCTGTTCACTCAAAATGGATTGATCATGTTGCTCATGCATGTATACGCATAAGACACAGCTTATGAAAATGAGGATAGTACATGGACAAAATGCCTTGATGGTTTCTAGATGGGACTTGTAACCTCCAGAGTGCTGAAAAGGTGACATTCTTGATTGAGGGTCAAGTATACAAGAGTGTTCTTTCTGTGAGTCATCTTTGAGCTGTCCTAGATAAATGTACTGAGTATGAAGTACCAGTCAAGTTGAAGACAACCTCATTTATCAAGTCATTGATTGTGGGGACCTCTGTGACCTTCATGGGCAGCAGAGAGACAAGCTACCAGAGGAAAGAAGGAAGTTTGAGTCAACACAACTAAGTATCTCGTGTTGATTCAAACTTGGGGAGTCTGAACACAAGTTGTTTATTTTAGAAATATTTAAACTCAGGACAATAGGTGAAAATGATTCGTGTGATGATTAACTCAATCCCTAGTATGCAACAAAGTATACCTAAATCTCTGAGGAGCAAAGTAATTTAAATGAGATCCGACATGACTACATTAAAACTCTTTTTGAAGTACACGTGACACCTTCCATAAAGATAGCTTCTATAGATTGAGAAAAACAAGTTTCTGAGAAGGATCTCAGAGAGTCCAGGTTAGGAAAGCCTCTGGCCACACAGGTTGCACAAAAGTCACCAGGCTACATAGGACATCCGCTCCAGCCTTCTGGGAAGAAAACAGGTTTTGCATTTCTTCTTTTGAAAGAACAACTCAGTGTGCTTAACATTTCTGGTTCCCCTAATACATGCCTGTGAGCACAAAGACTAATGTGGCCCCTACAAATGATGACATTTATAAAGAGTTTTATATGTTTTGTGAGTCAAAGACAACCCTTATGTGGGAAAACTTGCAACAACTGATTAAAAAAATCATTATCATCAAGAAATGTAGAGTAACACCAGGAGGTCAGTTCCAAGACTGACTGATCTCTTGGGGCTCTGAGTTGTGTTCTTACCACAGTAAATGATGATAGAATATGTCTTTCCAACTAGCCACTTTGCCAAGAATTCACTGTGTCTAATTCACAGTTTAATCTTCAGTAGCTATGTATGGCAAGAAGCGATTTGTATCAGGTTCTCTTGTCTGTTGAATGGATAGATGGACAGAGGACTTCCCATTTGGATCTTGAGCCTCCTAGGCCTCAGAAGCATAGAGTGTTGTGACAGAGAGGCAATCCAATCCACCTTTTATCCCTGATGTACGGCTACAGTGAGCCGCCCTCCTGGTCACATGTCCTAGGGATACTACTCATGTGTATATGTTGTGTTATGTTGGTAGTTATTTTTGTAGAATCAGACAAGTAAACTTCTACCTATATCTTAAAAAAATTTGACTTCCTGCCTCTCTTGTCTGCTTCAAAGTCTTCCAAGATACTAAATCCATACTAATTGTCTCAGTTGCTTCCTTTTGCTGTGATAAAGACCACGACCAACTTGATCCTGATCACAATCCTTCACTGAGGGAAGTCAAGGCAGGGACCACGAGCATGAACTGAAGCAGAGGCCACAGAGGAGTGCTGATTGCTGGCTTGTTATTTGTGGCTTGCTCAGCCTGCTTTCTTATACTACCAAAGCCCACCTGCTCAGAGTGACACTGCCCACAGTGGGATGGGCTCTCTCACATCAATCACTAATTAAGAAAACGCCCCCACAGGCTTGCCTACAGCCAGTCTTATGAAGGCATATCTCGGTTGATGTTCTCTCATCCAGAAGACCAGCACATTAATATTTATTCCAGTACTTTTGCATGTAGAATTTTGGTTTTCATATTTAACTCTTTAATCAGTTTGAAAAAAATTTCAGGGTATGAAGTGAGACTGATTTGTCCCCCAGAGAACAGTTGTCCTACTTAACATCTGCTCGGCCCACTGTTTCCCCAGATTTTAGGTACCACCTTAATTAGACAATTTCCACATTCCTCCTGCCCTTATCAGTAGATGCAGTCCTCTTCTATAAACTGTCAGTTTCTCATTTCTGACTGGTTGAAGACTGTCTTTGGACCACTCCCCTCTCCTCTTGTCCTGGTTTACACTTCCAGAGAAACCGAGGAATTGGTTTGGAAAGTTGGGATTCTGATTGGAGAGTACAATAGAATTATAGATTATTCTGGGGAGAACGGTGTTTCTGCCACATGTCATGATGCAGCAGGAAAGGACCTCATATGTTAAACAGACAGGAATTATGGTTTTTTTTCTTCCAGCCTCCAGAACAGTGAGCCAATACCTCGTCTCAAGTATTTTGTGACAGAAAAAGAAAATATACAAAGATATTTAGAATGCAAGTTCAATAGATTATGTAGGGGGTTAAGCTTCCTAGAATGTTGGCACTCAATAGTGAAGATTTAAAAGTACATTGGACTTGCCGTGAGCCAAAGCAATCAGTTAGCCAAGTTAGTTACTAGAGAGCTGTTCTATTAACTAAACACAACAGCAATCAGTGGTGCCTGGGAATATGGTTTAGTTGGTAAAGTATTGTGCTTGCCCCACAGGGACCTGAGTTTGATGTTCATAATCAATTTTTAAAATTTCAGACATGGTGGTTTGCACTTGTAATCCTGTATCTCTGGTGGTGGAGATTGGCAGATCTCTGGGACTTGCTGGTTCCATTAACTTAACTTTCTTGGCAAGTTCCAAGCCAGTGAGGGACACTGTCTTTAAAAAGGTGGCTGGTTCCTGAAGAATGATACTCAAGTTTGTCTTCTGGCTTCCACCCACACATGTATACTGTATTCATACATACCTGAACACACATGAGCCCCTGTACACATAGGAACCTCCACTATCTCTACCACTCTCTCTTCCCCACCCTCTCTCTCACTGACACACACACACACACACACACACACACACACTTAATGAATTGAAAACTGCATAAATCCTAACATTTTGTATGCCATATGAAATCAAGTAACTATTGCTAATATTTACTGTATTACCTTAATAGAAACATGTAGGTGCTGAACCAGTGGCATAAGCCTGAAATACAAGCACATAGAAGGTTGAAGTAGGAGAATTGTTAAGTTTGTGGTCAGTTTCGGATATGTAGCAAGACTCTGTCTCAAAACACCAAGAGAAGGATAAAGGAAGAAACATAGGCTTATTGAAAGTGGGGGAGAGGAATCCTACTTAATTTCTTAAATATTTTAAACTAATATGATATTTTACACAGAAAACTGAAATTTGTGGCACATCTTCACAACTGGCTCTGAAATATGTGCAATGTTAAAATAGTTACACTTTTTAAATACATGAGACAATTTCTTCTGTAGAAACACAGTCTCAATAGGATCTTGTGTAACAGTCTACAAAATGAAGGAAGGGCTGGCGCAAGCGCGCTTTGAAAACCTTGTCCAGTAACGTCCACTGGCTCATGTAGTGCTCAGCTCTCCCGCACTCTTTCCTGCACACTGAAGCTTGCCTTTAGGGCCATCCTACACTGTGTTCTCTTTCTCCACACACCCCTTGGCTCATATTCCTGGCGTTTTAGTAGTGTCGTCTCTTGAACACGTAGCATCAGGGCCCTGAGAGTTCAGCTGTAGAAATTCTTTTGTACTTTACAATCTCTATATGTCTCCGAGCCATCAGCTTCTTTAATGTTGAACTATAACTCCTTGAGTTCTTAATTGTTTTCATTTCATGTATTCACTCACTCACTCACTCACTCATCCACTCACTCATTGACTTAGTTTGTTTACTTCAGTGCTGGAGGTTAAATCCAGGGCCTGGGCATGCTAAGCTCAGACTCACCCACCAGGTGCCAGGTGAACAGTATTTTGTTGTTGTTGTTGACTGTTTGTAGAGATTTGAGTTTTGCTAGAGATGTTGGAATGAAGTGGATAATTGAATTGTATCATGGAAAGATGGCAACTCAGCAGGTTCTACTGGAATACCATTTACCTTGTCTTCCATCAGTCTCAGCTGCCTTGTTGAGTGCAAGTTTATTGGAGATTGTAAAATTACCAGTGTTTGATTTTAATTGGCAGCAAGTGAAAAGGCATTGATATTGAAGTGTAAGAAAATCCTAGGATAGTACAGACCTACTCCCCTTTGTGGACTCAATTCTATGATGGGTCAGGTTGGTTTCTGGACCTCAGAGCTTGGAGACACATGCCCCTATTCTCCTCTAAGCTCCTCCATGGAATGAAGACAGTAGCACCTAAATCATGATGTCAGGGCTGATACTCAATAGACTTACAAATGTCAGCCCTAGGCCCTAGGTTCACTCCAAGTTGTTTCACGTTCTGTATTAGTGATTTCTCCCACCCTAAAAAGGAAATGAAACCCTTTTCAGATGAGACTTCCAGAGAACAATATCATGATTTTCTTGAGTAGAAAAGAATTTGTAATGGACATAATAATCTTGTTTAAAGAAACAGACTGGAGCAAAATGTATCAAACATCTATCTTAATTTTGATGTTTTGTAAAACACCTTCAGTTTTGTTCTACCCAGAGTTCCCTCCTGCCCACCTCTTAGAAGTGGTCATCCCTTTCCTTGTGTCACTAAAGATAGTCTTACAAAAACTCTGAAGATATTAGCAAGCCAGTTTTCTACCACAGCGACATCACGAGGCTCTCCCCACCTTCAGCTGTGGTTTTTGCTTATTTCATTTGAGATAAACTGAGAAAAGTTCTGGAATTGGAATGCTGCCACAGGACAGCCTCTCAGACCTTCCTTAGACTTTACCTATCCTTGGGGCTATGGCCCATGATGGGCGGTTTCTCATCAGGAAATTCTTGACCTTTGAAAATTACACAACTATTAAAGGCACTTGCCACATTTCACAGGAAAGAAGGTGTCTTACCTACTCACCTGTAGCTGTGAAGAGACACCATGACCAAGACCAGTTTATAAAAAGGAAGCATTTACTTGGAGGCTTGCTTACAGTTTCAGAGAGTGACTCCATGACAGTAATGACAGGGAGCACGGCAGCAGGCAGACAGGCAGGCAGGCATGGTACTGGAGCAGTAGCTGAGAGCTTACATGTTGAAACAACAATCATGAGGTGCAGAAAGAGAGGAGGGAGGCAGGGGAGAGGGAGAGAGGGAGGAGAGAGGAGCATGTATTAACTGGAATGCTCAAAGTCCCCCTAGTAACACACCCCTCCAACAAGGCACACTTAGTCCTTTCCAAACAGTTCCACCAGCTGTGGACCAAACATTCAAATGTAAGAGCCTATGGGGATCATTGTCATTCAAAGTGAAGCATATGAGGTAAAGCGAAAGGGAGCCGATTGGATGTAAGTGAGGTTGTATAGATCCAGATACAGATAATGTTTTGAAATACTGGATCATAAGCTGGGGAGAAGACTCAGTAAGCAAAGTGCTCATATCACACACATGAGGACCTTCATTCAGGTCTCCAGCATCCAGGTGGTTGTCCCGACCCGCAGGACACTCATCGTGGGTCTGGTGGACACCTAGGGAAAAGATGGGGGGCAGGGGATACAAAGACGGACGCCAAGACAAGAGTCTGATCAAGGAGACAACTTTATTCATCCCAAAGGGATTCATATAGGGGAAGGGAGGAGGGGAAGGAATGGGGGTGTGCTGTAGCTGCGATGAACCTGGCGGAGCTGAAGGTCTGTGGGATGGGTAGGGCATCCTGTGTCCTCTGGTAACCTAATGGCAGACTCTAACTTTATCTTTCACAATCCACCTTCTGTTGTTTGAGCCTACGCCCTAGATAAGCCGTAGGTCTGTTTCTGGAATTTGGCAGGTAGCAGGGTGGTCCCCAGTCACGTACTTTCTATGAGGGTCTTTTCTTATGAGTACGTGAGGCAACCGTACCTGGTTGATGGCCAGAGGTCCCTGACAGGTGGCCATCTGTAACCCCAACCCTGGGGATGAAGACAAATGGATCCCGAGGGCCCTCTGGACAGCCAGACTAATGAAAAGCATCTGGTGTCTCCAGATGCCATGAAACACCTTGTTTCACAATATAAGGTGGAGAGCAATAGAAGAATACATTGCCCATCCACCTTTGTCCTCCACATGCACAAACACACAGGCAAGATTTTGTTCACACACACACACACACACACACACACACACACATGCACACACACAAATAAAATAATACAAATTTAAAACCGCTGAGTCATGACCAGAGTGTACCTCTTTATTTATTCGCATCTTCTTCATATTTCTCGGTGATGTTTGTAGTTTTCTATATATAAGGTCCTGAACATCTTTTAATCGACATATTATTGGACACTAGAGTAGTTTCTGATTTACTCTTCATGGCGTTTTTAAAAAATTAAGTATTAAGATTATATGGACATAAAAATTAGTTTTGTAAATTGAACCAGCTATCTTACTGAACTTATTTCAGTACTAATAATTTAAATTTTCTAACAAGATAATCTAAAACATTATGAAGTTTCTCCTTCCTTTCTAAAATAATTCTATATTTTCGACTTACTGTATCAGCCAGACTATATTAACTTACTAGATTATTTTTCAATTATTAATTATCTTCATTGATTACTAAGAGCATGAATCTTTTTCTCATTTTGCATACACATTTCTCCTTTAATTGCTTTCTATTTTTGTTCTTTCATTTTGAAGGAATGTTACTGAGTGCATCCAAATTTAAAAGCTTTATATTTTCCTGGTGCCCTGAATCTTTTTCTTATAAGATGTCTATTTCTAGAATAGGAAACGTTATTTTTGCTTAGCACTCATATAGATACATCTGTTTCTATGGTTAGGTTTGCACGGTGTGTTCATGAGTGAAATGCTTCCAGTTTGGAATTTAAGGGGGCTTGGGGGGCAGATTGTTCTTTGTATTGAGATTAGAAGAGTTATTAACATCGTAGATGGACAGTTAGACAGAAGGATGGCTGGACATTGAGGATAGATTTCTCCTCATAAATGCATAAGGATCCTTACACATATTCAAAAAAGATGTAAGAGTAAATTGAAGTCTCTCTCTCTCTCTCTCTCTCTCTCTCTCTCTCTCTCTCTCTCTCTCTCTCTCTCTCTCTCTCTCTCTCTCTCTCTCTCTCTAACCCAAGGTTGATCTTGTTGAGGATACAGAGAGTATCACATAACTGGTAAACATTTTTCCTGGTTGGTCATTTCTTGGGGCCCATGGGGCAGGAAGGCATGAACCTAGAGAAAAGGCGACTCTAGAAACCAAATGACTACAGTTACTGGAACGGCCACAGTTCAACCAAAGTGGCGGAACTTTACAAGATGGCAGGGTCCTGGCCAGAAGTCCGTTTTCTCATTGTCACAGCTAAAGACCCAAGAGGCAGTTTAATGTCAGAAAGATGGGTGAGCTGATGGCTTTGGAGGTCCTTCTCCCTGGTTGCTCAGTCCAGGAGCCTGGCACTGCATCGTGGCTGTGGGAGTGGGTGGCACATGGCTGAGATTCTGCTTTGCTTCTGAGCAGAGGAGAAGCAGAGAGCGACAGAGAGGGACCTAGATAAGACAACAGCCCCCACAACTGCACCCCACTGACCTGCTTACTCCAGCTCAGCCCACCCCTAAAGTTTCCAGAACCTCCCCAAATAGAGCCAACAGCTAAGGACCACATGTTTAACACGAGACTGCAAAGGACCTTTCTTACTCAAACACATAGAAAATCTTTGTCCTTTCAAATTATGTTTCCTTTAAATATTACACTTTTCAAGCCAGACTTAGCGCCTTTGTCTCTTCACTCAAACATTTAGTCAGTTTATATTCCAAACAACTACTTAAATACCTTAAATGCCTTCCTTGGATTGATAAGGCATTATTTATTTTTCTTTGGTTTAATTTAGACGCTATCCAACCGTTATACTGTTCTTTCAGACTTTAGGCATTTCAGCACCCATCACTGACTTATTAACTTACCACACAATGCAAGGACCTTGGAAACTTTTCTCTAAGGGAAGAAAGTGCTAGAGACTCAACTATACCTCTAGCCCAAGGACCAAAGAGCATTAAACTCCATTCCCCATCCTATGAATTCTACATTAACATTTATTTTTATTTATTTAGAATTATAGTCTAAATACGTTGTGATATTGTGCCAGTTAGCCTCAAGCATGTGAGTTCAAATAATCATCTTGCACCAGCATGATAGGTATCCAGAATTATAGTCATAAGCCTCCAAACCTGTATCATCACTTGTTTTAATTCTATAGACATTGGAAACACTTTAGAAACTTGCTGTTTTATATGATCAATATTTGTTTAAATTTACCATATATGCACATTTTCCTTGTTTTTTATTTTCCTCTTCCAACTCTGACATTTCTTGTACATAAGAATCTTCCTCAGAGTGGTTTAAAGGCAAAAATCTGCTTAATCAATGCTCTTAGCTTGTGTTTGTCTGAATTTATCTTGAAGGATATTTTTCTGCAATATGAACTAAGTTAAAGTTGGTAGGCGTTGGAGTTTTCTTTTCCTAACACATTGGAAGAACCCTCTTTGGCTTGGCTTTCACAGTTTCTGTGGCTGTGTGTTGTCAGTGTGGCTTCTCTGTCTCTAGTCCCTTTTATTTGGTTGTTTTTGTGATCTTTGCCTTAAGACTTCTGCAGTTTTTCTAGCATATGCTACAGACTTGTTTTGTTTCCCCTGCTAGGGTTTAGAGTATGCACTGATGCCTTTTATCTTGTTTGAAATAAGCATTTTGAATGTTAGCTTTTTTAACTTTTTGTGTATGTGTATGGGGGACATATGCCCGTGTTGGTGTGGGTGCACGCCTATGTGAGATATTTCTTTTCTTTTTTTTTTTTTTTTGGTTTTACGAGACAGGGTTTCTCTGTATTGTTTCGGAGGCTATTGGTCCAGCCAGGCCTCTAACTCACAGAGATCCGCCTGCCTCTGCCTCCCGAGTGCTGGGATTAAAGGCGTGCGCCACCACCGCCCGCCTATGTGAGATATTTCTACACGTGTGCATATGTGCATGTGGGTGTGTACTGTTACGGAATGTTTGCACACTGTGTGAAGGTGTATTGCTATGATTGGTGTAAAAACAGGCTGAATGGCCAATAGCTAGGCAGGAGGCATAGGTGGGACTTCTGGGCACAGAGAGGAAGTGGGGGAGAGATCGAGGTGAGTGAGAGACACGGAGGAAGCAGGATGGGCAGTACGTGGCAGATGTAGATTAATAGAAATGGGTTAATTAAGTTATAAAGGCTGGTTAAAAACAAGCCAAAGCTAAGGCCAAGCTTCATAATTAATAAGAAGTCTCAGTGTCATTATTTGTGAGCTGGTGACCCAGAGAAAAATCCATCTACAGTGTATGCATATGCACGCATGCGCATGGGGGCCACAGCTCAGCACTCTCCCCAACCTTACGTTTTGAACATTGTCTCTCACTACACTTGGGCCTTACTGACTGGCTAGGCTGACTGGCCTGTTGCCTTCAGGGATCCTCCCTCAACAGAGTGCTGAAGTGACAGATGCACTCCTCTACGCAGGGTTTTGTTTTTCTTTATGTGGGTACTGCTGATTCAAACTCAGGTTTTCATGCTTACAGAGAGGCAGTTCACCAACTGAGCCATCTCTCTGGCCCAAATGTTTGCTTTTTATATATTACCCTGCTCTGTGTCCCTCTGTACCTCCTAAGCATCTTCATCCTAACTCTTTTGAGATGCTTATCATTCCTTCTGTTTTTTCCATACTTACTTTTGATTTTGGAGGTTTATTGACTATATTTGACTTTCTAGAAGAAACTAAAATTAGTTAATCATTCAAATCACAAATTCTTTTTCTTGCTATCTAAGTTTTTCTATGGAAATAATTTATTATTATATTTTAAGCTCTGGAGTTTCCAGTCCTTTTTCAGTTGGACTTGCAGTGTCTTTTGCAAGCTGGCAATCACCTGCTGAAATGTTTGACCTTGGCTTTCATAGACTTGATCTTCAAAAACTGTCGTTCTCTAGTTTGTATAGGAGATGGACAATGTTTGGAGTCTTCCACTATTTCCATTTTCTTTTGTTTGTACTGCTTTGGGTCTGTGTTGCCATGGCTCCCCACCCAAATAGATATCTTTGATTATACTCTGGATACTGTACTTGGAAATGTACTTGGGATTGTAATGATGATTTGAGGCTTAAGGATAACTCTCCTGCCCCCACAGAGGTGACTTTAGTTTGCATCTGCGTGTGTCCACGCAGATCCAGGTCAAGGGTAGGAAACTGGGGTAGTCTGGTGGCTGCAGCACAGCTGCACTGTGAGCTTTTCATGCACACTCTGGGGGTCAAATAAACGCAGAAGAGGAAAATGGGATCCCTACTCTTGGAAGGCTAAACTCTGTTTCCCTTTGCCTTAACAATGGCACAATCTGCCATTCAGTTCTTGTTACCTCCTCCATACTGACAAGGGCTGCTGAGACACAGGTGGCCAAATTTGCTCCTGGGTCTGCAGTTTTCTCTTGGCTCTTGCAGTAATTCCTCTCATTCTGTTAGCATTTCGTTGCTGACTGTACTATTGCTTTGAGTTTTAATTGTCTTAAGGGCTGCATTAACTGGTTTATCATGACATGAATTAAATGTGTCTTACCAAAAAAGTGAATCAGAATCCATTTTGTGATATGGAACTTAAAAGTATGGTTGACCTTTGACAACGTACTTGAAAAATTGCCTCATAGGTAAAAAAGGATGTTGCTTAGATTCTTGAAATTTCACTTCTGTGCTTAGAATGAAAACAGTGGGGGTTGCTGGAGGAGTATGTTAGCTTCCAAATACCATGATAAGTACCTTAGATAAGTAGTCTATAAAGAGCAAAGGATGACTTGGTCTCAGTCTCAAACTCTTATCTATGAACACATGGTCTTGGTGGGAAAGCCATGTGGCAATGACATGGAGCAGGCAGTAAGCCCAAACTGTTCACATGGAGACAGAGTTGAAGAAAGAGGAAACTGAGGCTGTAATCCCCTCCAGGGACACAGCCCAGTATGATCTGAAGGTTTTCCTTGAGGATCCCACCTATGAAAAGTTTCATCATTTCCCTGTAACAGTACATTGAGGACAAACCTATTAATACATGGGTCTTTGGGGGAACATTCCAGATCCAAACTAAAGGAAAAACCCCAAAGGAAGAGCTAGAGGCATTGTCCACTGCTTTTCTTTTCTCCTATGTCTAGGGGAACCTGGAGTATGGTAGGCAATGGTATTTGAGTTGGGGAGTGGGAAGAAGAGGAAAAAAAGCTTCCTGGTGAAATGTTACAGTTTTGTTTTTAAGCTACAGAGTAATCACTACCAATTGTCCTCATTCACCAGTTGCCCTTGTGAATGTAGCCTTAGTTTGCCTGGGACCAGAGAGAGAGAAGAGAATGGGCATCATCTGGCTTGCAGAGTCTAATGAACTAACAGTCTTATGGAAGAACAAAATGCAGCAACTGAAGCCCTATCCAAAGGAGTGCTTCTGGTTTCTTTTCACAAAGCATAAAGTAAACCAGATAGTAATTGCTATTGGGGATTCATTAATTACTTACTGGTTCTCTTTCTCTCTCTCTCTCTCTCTCTCTCTCTCTCTCTCTCTCTCTCTCTCTCTCTCTCTCTCTCTCTCTTTCTCTCACACACTCTCACTCTAATTCTAGCCTGAGAAACAACTGTCTTTGAAAATAGTCACACCTTCTGATGTCTATCAAGAGAGTATGTCAATTCCATAGGTTACCTCATGGTCAAGAATCTATACATCTGATTCATTCAAAAGAATGAATAGACTTGTTGCACTCAGCAGCAATCATTGGATTATTTTTAATGTTAAAAAGTAGACACCCATGCCAAAAAACATGCATATAAAAAGAAAAGCCAACAGGATTAAAGATACAAAGAAAACTAAAGATTGGTCTCTGGGTAGAGGTTTTATTGGCAAGGACAAAAGAAAATTATCATCATTAAAATCTCAGGGAATAAAACTCTAAGCTCTGCCTTGTACCTTGAAAGTTTCTTCTATGGGGAGCAAACTCTGCCAAGGAAGAGTACATTAGCTGTGGGATTGTGTCGAATGAAGAAAAGAAATGGATGGTCCACTGTGAATTCTTCCTCAGGCATCAACATGGCGAATGTAGCAATGCCTCCTGTGGCAGCAGCTGCCTCTGTCCCCTCCTCATTCACTTCCACAAAGGACTTATGGATAATTTTTGATATGAAAAGATCTCTGGATCCTGACATGCCAGACAGATCAGCCTTGCTGCTGCTAAAGAGATCCTGCACTCCCAGGCTGCCAAGGTTGGAGTTGAGGATGTAGCTCTCTTCCAGCTTGAATCTGGGCAATTTGACATGGACATCAATGTTTTCCAAGTTCTCACGTTTGGTCCACTCACGAAGTTTTTCCAGAGTTAATTGCTCCTCAATCTAGAATCAATGTAAAACAGAAAGAAATGAATTACTGTAATACAGTACTATTAAAATAAATGGATTCACAATTGCTGCTGCTTATAGGGTTTCCTTCATGCTTTCTGCCCAAATAGATTCTACTTAGAAGGTTTCATTTTTGTGTAAGTTGGTAGAATATAACAGAACTATTTTCTAGGTCCTTGAGGGTCTAAATACAAAGACATTTAACATGTGTCTGTCATCCACTCATCCACCCTCCTACTCATCTATTCTTCTCTCCATCCATCATCCATCCATCTACCCATCTTTCTCTCCTTCACTCACTCCTTCCATTCATTGGATTCTTCCCTTCTGCTTCTCATCTAGTCTACCCATCTATATTCCTCCATCCACTCAGGATTTCCCAAACTCCTATCACACTGAATCACTTTGATAGGCCATCACAGCTTTTACTATCATACTTGCTTAAATGGTACAAAGGAAATTTTAGAAGTTTCTCCTGTTTATTCTGAAACCTAAAGTTGTAGTGACCTATAAACTTCACTAAGCTGAAGTAACCTCTAAATAACCCCTGGGTAAAAATAAAAAGGAACAAAACATATGGATCTTAGTTCATTTAAAACAAGGACAAGTAGCTGGCATGGGGCACACAGCCTGCAATTCCAGCATTTAGAAGCCACTGACAGAAGGCAGTGAACTTAGGACCAATCTAGGTTGCACAGCAAAGCCTTGTCCATGGAGTAGAGCAGAGTAGAATGGGATAGAATAGATACATAGGATAGGGATACTGATGGCACCAACTTTGCAGCACTGCTGTGACCATTGAATAAATAGATGCATGTAAAGGGTTTGACACACAGTAAGTATCATGTAAATATCAAATATTGTTGTTCCGCTATTGGATTAGAGCAGAAACGTTTATTTTACGGATAGCGAAAACTTCTTTCTTGACATTAGAGCCTCATTTTGTAATAAGATAAAAATCAGCAAGAAGATACAACTGACAAAAAGACCACATTCACTTCAGTCCCTATTCTGCATGCGAGAATGATAGCAGGGTCCTTCCTGATTGCAAGTGCAGGCTGGAAAGGAACAAGAGCTAAGCCACACAGAGGCCTAGGATTTCTAAGGGAAAACTGTAATCTTCACAGTTGTGCCTACTTCCAATCCTGTGAGGAGACACCCAATCCCCAAAGATGTAAATCACTTCTCACTACACTTTCTTTAAAGCTACCTTGAGAGAGTTTCTGTGAGGCGCCACTCATCACTGTCACATTTTCCTTAGGTGTTTCTGTCGCAATGGCTCACTGAAAGCAGCAGATATTCTGAACATTTAAACTGTAGGCTTCTGGGCTGGGAGTGTGGCTCAGTGACAAGACACTTACTTAGCATAAGGCACTCAAATAATAAGTAATAATAATAATAATAATAATAATAATAATAGCGATGACAGTGTAAACATGAGGCCACAGAAGGGTAAGCTCTGATGGACTATATTAGCAACGACGTCGGCATACTGGCGAGGGATTTCCTGTAAAGTCTATGGGTGCACAGCCACCCCATCGGGTGCATGTACACACGGGAAATGTAAGGGCAGCACAGTGAAGGGAAACACGAGTCATGACGCTGAGAACCAGGTACCTTCTTAAGGCCCGTGGACTCATCCTCGATGTCTTCCGGCAGTAGGATGACCATGCTCAGTTCTTCACCCTGGTAAGGCATCTCTAGCACCTTGCACTTCAGATCCCGAATGTAACCGAATGGAAATTTTTCCTTTTGATACATCATCTTCACTGTTTTTGTGTCTTTCTGAATGATTAAAAAAATCACTCAAATTATTCCTTCTTGTCTTTCAGAGAAGAGAGCAATTTGGGGTCTTGGGGTAGAGTCCTCAGTGGTAACAGCCTGGCTTAATGGGGAAGGCCCTGTGGTATATCCCTGGCACTCAGACACGTACAACCACCAACAGCCCAGGATGGTAGTGTCACCTGACCTTATTCAGTCGGAAGGGAGCGTTGGTTGTGTCCGTTTTCCTGAATTTCTCCTTCCACATCCCCTTGAAGTAGATGGCATTCACCAGCACAAGTTTGGTCATGCTGTCGACCACACCCACAGCCAACAGTTCTGGAATTTTCCCTGAAAAGATAAAGTCCATTTTTTTTTAAAACTCCACAATGGAATTCCAAATTTGAACCCATAATTTATTAGCTCTGAAATGTGATTCAGATATAGACTTCACACTTTATTTTGTTTTAACTCAGTGTTAAACAAATAGTCATTATTTTGCAAATGATTTTTTGTTTGTTTTTACAGAAAACAAACAGAATTTCTTAGTGGAAAGTTTTTTGGTCACTGGCAAATTATGTCTTCAAATCTACTAACTGTAAGCTTGCTTTTATAAAAAGGACTTTTAACAAATATCCAAGAGATAAGACTTATGTAATGGATAAGTCTATTGAAACAGAAGTCACTCTCCCCATGGCCTGGTGCACTGCTGGGTGGGAGCTTACGGGATCCCCTGGGTGCTGAGTCACCCATTACAAAGCTGAATTGAGCCCAGCGGGTGAGTCACTCACTACCCCGAGTTACTGGAAAAGATGTTGGCCAAAAATATTCTGACTGCAACCTGTTTCTTTCAATACAAGCACTAAATGCTTCAGGACAGGCATTTTTATTAATTTCATTCTGCATTTCAATGTTGGTTTTACTTTACATTGTGGTTTATGGGTACCCATTAACCATTAAATCATGTCTGCATTTCTCCACTGATAAGCTTCTGACATCTGAAGTTGTCCCTTATACAAGGGGACAGCATCCGAGTGTCAGTGTACATAAGTCAGGATTCGGGACGTTGAGGGAGGGAGAAAGAAGGAGATTCAAGTGAGGGAGTGGATGGAGGGAGAGTAAGAATCTGTGCACAATGGCTGTGCTATGTGTGGTTCAGAAGGGTTCCCCAAGTGTCCGTGTCTGAAAGGTTTGCTCTCTTGTCCGTAGAGCACGGAAGGCAGCAGAAACTTGAAAATGTGGGACCTTGTCAGGGGTCTTTAGGTCACTGGGGAATGTGTTTTCTTTTTGGTTTTTATTTTGAGACAGGGACTTGCTATATGTACTCAAAGCAATCCTCCTGCCGCAGTCTCCCAAGTGTTGGGAGGGATGCAGCTATTGAAAGTGATGGTAGAACACTGATCTCTCCCTCCTTCTTTTTATTCACCAGTGGTGTCAACGGGACTCTTCTGTCATGTTGTCTTACCACAAGGCACTGTATTGCCATACGACCAGATCAATAGGGCCAGCTGCTTATAGACTGAAACCGCCCAAACCGTGAGCCAAAATCAGCCTTTTCCCTCCATAAGACAATTCTGTCGGGTATGAGCGACAGCAAGGGAAGGGTGACTAACTGGCCCAGAGCTGCTCAGCCTCTCACCTTCCGTTTGACCTTTGACCCACTGGTTTATGGCCTTCCTTGCATCCTCAGAGGCATGCTGGAAATCCACAGGGGCCAAGTCAGCACCGTACATTTTCTGAGTTGAATCCAAGAACTCCTATTTTTTAAGAAGAAAGTGCCATGAATAGCTTCTATTCCCTGCAGAAGTTTTCTAAAATCCCCAAAGGAAAAGAAGTCATAAAAATTAATTAAAAAGTTTAACTAAAACCTAACCTTTATACTTTGCTGTTGGGTTGAAAAACACAACATTAAATTGACTGTCCCGGCCATTTTTTTTTAAGGTTATAGTACAGTGGTGGTAAGTGCAGCCCTTTATTTAACATTCCTGGTGTTAATATGAAGGTTACTAATTCTTTTTTGAATCTTACACCAACATTTCATAAATCAGCAAATGTTGATTAAACTTCAAATGGCTGTTCAGATCCTGGGGTTAGGGTTAGGGTTAGGGTTAGGGTTAGGGTTAGGGTTTGTGTGTGTGGGGTGTATGTGTGTGTACATGTGTGTACATGGGTGTGCATACATGTGCATTTGTGGAGGGCAGAGAAGGGTGTCAGATGTTTGCTCTTACTCTCTACCTTATTCCCTCCAAATAAGATCTCTCCATGAACCTGGCTGGGGTGGTGATTTGCAAGCCCATGACCCTCCTAACTCCATTCCCCACAGTTCTGGGGTTACAGGAGATTATGAGACCATTCCCGGCATCTTTCATGGGTGCTGGGATCCAAACTCAGGTCCTCATACTTTGCACAGGAAGCTCTCTTACCCACTGAGCCATCACCTCAGTCCTGATCTTGTTTTAATAAAACACGGAGGAAGGGTCTCATAGAAAGACTATGAAATGAAAGCTCCTCATACATTCTCTGTTGTTTTTGTGAAGGACCTGAGACATGGTCATGTTGGGAAAAACCTGTACTATAGATAGACATTTCTATCCTTCCTGGTCCCATAGCCATTTAGTCCCAAATAATTAATTAAACTTTATATTAATTATAAACTGCTTGGTCAATTGCTCAGGCTTCTTATTGGCTAGCTCTTTCTTAATTATTAACCCATTTCTATTAATCTGTGTATCTGCACATGGTCTTGGCTGATTGGTGATTCCTGGGTCTCTTGCTTCCTTGGCAGCTATATCTCTCTGTCTCTGCCTACTGCCTTTCCTTGTTTGGATTTTGTGCCTGACTAAATCCTGCCTGTCCATTGGCTAAAACAGCTTTATTCATCAACCAAGGAGAGAAACATATTCAAGGATACTCCCCTTCACCGTACCACTTCAGGAAGTTTCAGGATACAAAATGGTAGGTACTTACAGGAAGGAAATTGTAGGTCTTCTCTCCATACAGTCTGTTAGCAAGTTTCAGAATGTGGGAGGCTCCACGTTTGCCCACTTCAGCATTCAGGCTTTGAAAGCTTGAATGAACGTCCTCCACGGCATCAAAATGAAAGGTCTAAGGTAAAGAAAACATTCTTAGTCATTTATTTTGAAGTTATAAAGCGATTCCTTGCTGTCTGCTTCCATCAAATTATTTTTTCCTAATACTGATTAGCTCCAACCTACTGTTGGAACTATATGTCATTGGGAGAGCAAAGAAAATGGAACTGGAAATGTATGGCTCGGTGAGACATAATATTGACATTAGACATGGCTTCTAAATAACTTTTAACGTCTCACAAATGTGAATGCTTAGCACATTAAATATTTATACATGATTTTTTCCCCAAAAAATAACCATTAAATGGTATGCTTATGTTTATATTCTGGGGCATATACAATTCTGCTTTTAAATTTTTTCAGAAATAAATAGTGAAATAAGTATGACCTAAACAGTAAGAGTGATTGAGGCTTTTTTCTTTGGTTATCTTACTAGAGTACACAACTCACTCCCTTGAAAAATAACTTCCCTAAGTTTATTCTGGTGAGAGTTTAATTCCTCATCTATGAGTTGCAAATCAATGGGCCCTTTATGGTTTTATGAGGCCTGGCCTGGTTATTCACTCTATGACACAAAGGACAAAAAGCATAGAGGGTCCACAGTCCATGCCACTCACCAACGCACCAGGGTTTGCTACTTAGATGCACCTAATGAAGCAGGGAGGAAAAAGCCTTGAGACTATTTTTTTCCCTGAAGTTGTCAGCCCCTGTAAAACCTGCAACACTGAAGTGGATGTAACCTTTGAAAAGCACCTAGCTGCAGGTGCAGAATCTAGAGGCAGGGCAGTTAGGAAACACTTTCCCTACTCCTATCTAGGCTTCCCAAGGTGGCAGAATTCTCCTCTCAATTAACACAAAGAGCAGAAGGCCCTCCACACCCATTAGGAAGACTAGGAAGCTTTGGGGAGGGGGGGCGAAGATGACCTGCTGTCTCCCAGGGTGGAGTGTTTGTCCCTTTCACCAGGACACAGGGACTCTCCAAGCCTCCTCCTGTAGAGTCAGTCAAATGAGGCTGGAGAGAGTTATGAGGTTAACCCTGGGAATACAAACAGGTGGCTGTTTCTTACCTTGTCCCTGCAAACACCACCAGCCTGCCTCCTGTAGCATGTTCCCATATCACTCATGCTTAAAGGTGACACTATTACAGGCAGGATTTATGAGTAGTGGTGGTCCATGCAAAATGAAGACAGGAAACAGCCAGTTCTGAGGGGGTGGGGAGTGGGGCTTACAGGAAAGCTGTCAGGTTCACTCCTGGGAATAGGAGCACCACGCCTGCAGGTTATGTTGCTGTCTTTGTTCACTCTGTGTCCCCAGCTAAACAGAAACAGTGCCCTATGCTTAGTTAAGGTTGGTAGAGAATGAACTGACTGTTCTTGGGGGCTTTCCTGAGAGCCTGACTGCACCCTGAGCAGCTGCTGCAGCCAGTTCAACACGGTTTAGAAAACACACCAGAGCTGCCCAGAGGCACAGCGGTTGGCAGGGAGTGAGAGCCGGGCAGCTTGGCTTCCACTAACCTTAGAGATCTGGGCTGCAGTGTTGCCTCTGGTCCCCAGAAAGACCATGGCCAAGGCAGATGAAATGCTGAACGGAGAGATGAAGATGTTTCCGGTGGAGTTGTTTTCATTCAGAGAGCGGAACAGCTCCAAGGCAAAGAGGGTGTTGGCTGAGCTCAGCTGCTCCATGGTGAAGGCTGAAACGGGAGCGGAGATCAGCATTGCCAAGTGCTATGCCAGCAAGACCATCTACCTCAGCTTTGCAAACCACCCCTAGGACCCTACAGTTTGAAATCTCCCGATTCCAGCCCATCCAGCCCCGACCTGCCTGTCTTTCCCAAGAGACAAGAATCCCCCATCCCCTGCCCCAAGTACACAAAGCTGGGGCCAGACTTCAGCAGTGACACGGGCCCAGGGTCTTATGACTTTAACCTACTGGACAGCTGTGTCGGAAGAGGGACCAGGCCAGTAACCTTGGCAAGCCCCCACACTACACAGCTTCTGTCTGGAGCTCTGTCTCCCTGTATGAGTCAATGCCTTGTTCATCTGGGCAAATGAATCCAGAAACCCACATGAACCTACTCGGCATACAAGCGAATTGTGGTAAAGATAACAATGCTATCATTTTAGGGATTCAGTTCTCCATGCCTGAGGTCCGTGCTGCAGTCTCAGCTGGAGTGGGATATACAAGTTTCAGAAAGCCACTCTCCTGGAGGCAGGCTGTGGGTGACACGGAAGAGGAACACTCTGCCCAGTCCCTTTTGCAAACCATCTGGTGCCTGCAGTGGGTTAGTGTTGCTTAGGGGCCATCTGCTAACCCGTCTGGGTCTCTATACTTAAAGCCTCAGTTCGTTCAAGTTTAGGCCAGTCACAGGTATGTGGCTGCTTAGCCACCTGGGGCCAAGTCCAGGTCTCATTATTGAGGATCTAGGATCTCAC
The DNA here is from genome assembly GCF_017639785.1 of Mesocricetus auratus. Taxonomy (NCBI): domain Eukaryota; kingdom Metazoa; phylum Chordata; class Mammalia; order Rodentia; family Cricetidae; genus Mesocricetus; species Mesocricetus auratus. The sequence goes on from NW_024429196.1 coordinate 54,709,373, forward strand.
TCTCTCCCTGCAGGCATGATTGACCCGGTGGGGCTGCAGGGCACAGTCCCTTAGCTCAAGGTTCAAAAAGGGAGTTGGGGGAAAGAAAATTCTGACAGGGATCCTTCCTCTGGCCGGGACATGAGGTGGCGCTGGGGATCCACGGAGTCGTCCCTGGTCGCCCACTTGGATGAGGGTGCTGTGCAGGGAGCATGCAGGTTCCGGAGACCGGTACAGAGATGTCTGGCCTCCTGTGGGTCACCTCCCTGCAATGCCACCCGCGGGCCTTACCTGCTGTAGCAGGTTCCGCTCCAGCTGCTGCAGTTGTAGGAAGAAGCGACCAGGCCAGCTGCAGCCCTTATAGTATGCGGAAGGGGAGTGTCGTCCTGGCAGGCTCGGGCTGGGTGGAGAGGCTACTTCCCGGTGACCGCTTAAAAGTCAGTTTGCAGGACTAGCAAAAACGAAAGCAGAAGCTTCCGCGGACTCTTGGGAACTGCGCTTTCCTGCTTTCCTCGGTTCTAGGCCTTTATCTTAGAGACCTAATAAATTTCTTCCTGAGCTGTGTGAATGGCCCGAGAGGATAAATGCCACCTCTTAAGGTCGGAGGATTCCCTTTTGAGTTCCATTGAAACAAAGCAAAACTTTAGGAGTCCTTTCTGTGGGTGTGTAACCGGGGTGAAGACGCATATTTGTGGCCTCTTGGGGGGAAAAATCCCCTTGGATAAGAGCAGAGTGCCGGTTCCAAGCAACATCCTCGACTGCTCTGCCTTTCAGGTTCCAAGGCTAGTTCAATGACCACACCAGGCTGGGGAAGCCCCAAGCCACCATTCTCAACTATTAGACTACAGCTTTGAACACATCTCCCACCAAACTAAAATTAGAATTAACTTACACAAGCCATCATTGCCTTGAAGGACTCTATTCTCCCTCGAAGTGTCTGGATCTATAATATCAAAGAACTTTCACTGCCTCTTGGCTCTCTTCAGAAGGAGAAAGAAAGAGTCCTACTGCTTGTTAGTGAGGGCCACACCTTGTGGGTTGGTGTTTGTTGGACCTGGGAACTTATTCCTAATGAAAACTTATTCCTAATGGCGTACAAATAGACTTTGAGTGCCCATGCCACAATATGGGAGGCTCTCTCAACTGGGACTCTTGGGGGAGGGCCTAGGCCCTGCCCTGGAAGAAACAATCACTGGAGATCCACCATATAGGGCCTTGCCCTCCCTGGGGATTGGAGTGGAGATTGGGTGGGGGGCTGGGGGACCTGGTGGGGATGGCAGAGAAGGAGGGGAGGGAGAGGGAGCTGGGGTTGACATGTGAAACAAGATTGTTTCTAAACTAAATAAAAAATGATAATTATTTTAAAAAGAAAGAAAATGAGAAAGGGGACTGGGGAGATGGCTCAGTTGGTAACTCGTTTACCAACCAAGCTTGAGAACCCCAGTTCAGATCTCTGAGTGCATCTTAGTGCTGGGGGTAGGGTAGGACAAGCAGATCCCTAAGAACATCTCAGTGACCAGCTGGTCTCATTGAGCCAGTGGGCTTCTAGATCAGTGGGAGACCTTGTCCCCAAAAATAAGGTGGACAACGATAGAGAGAGACTCACAATGTTACCTCTAGCTTCCATACACACACACACACACACACACACACACACACACACACACATACACACACACACACAGGTGTACACACATGCCATTCTCCCCCCCAAAGAAAAGAGGCACAGTCTGGAAACCAACAATAGAATAAAGTTTACAGCTGCCATAGTTAGGTTGCCATGGTTTGATCAGATCTGGCAACTTCACTGCTATTTCCAACAAAACTGGAGAGCCCCCCTCCTCGGCTGCAGGTCAAAAAGGCTAAAATAAAAATCCAAAGACTGATTTCACAACCCGGGGTTAGGAGGTACAGCTCCATGTGAAAGCACTTGTCTGGGTTCCATTCCCAGCACAAGCCAAAAGAAAAGGAAAACAGTGTTCTGAAGAGACATTTTTTCTTTTTTTAAAATATTTTTTATTATTTTAATTTTAAATAGCTTGTTTTACATGTCAATCCCAGTTCCCTCTCCCTCCCCTCCTCCCGCACCCTCCCACCATCCCCCCATCCTCCCACCCTATTGCCAATTCCTTCCACACAGGGGATATCTAGAGTCTGTCATTTCACTCAGGGTAGGGTCCAGGCACTCCCCCTAAGAGTCCAGGCTGAGAGAGCATCCCTCTTTGTGTTATGGACACACGATGTCTGTTAGTATTCGAGGGATAAACACTGATCCACTGCTCAGGACCCCATAGGTTGCCCAGGCCTCCTCACTGACACCCACATTCAGGGGGTCTGGATCAGTCCCATGCTGGCCTCCCAGCTGTAGGTCTGGGGTCCAAGAGCTCTCCCCTGTTCAGATCAGCTGTCTCTGCTGGTTTTGCCAGCCCATTCTTTGCCAATTTGCTCATCACTCCTCTCTCTCTCTGTCGCTGGGTTCCTTGGGTTCAGTTCAGTGTTTAACTGTGGGTGTTTGCCTCTGCTTCCATCAGTCACTGGATGAAGGCTCCAGGATGGTTATAGACATCAAGTTCATTATCAGGAATGGGCATTCGAGGTGGTCTCCACACTATTGCTTAGCTTGCCAATTGGTGTCATCCCTTTAGATCACTAGAGGTCACAATGGTGCCTGATCTGTCTTCTAACCTATGATTCCCTCTTCCCCCTATCCTACCCCCCCAGTCAACTTTCCTATTACTCCATGACCTACTCTCTCTTCCTCTTCTCCCCCTCTCTATTTCCCAGCTCCCCCTCCACCCACCCCTTGCCGTGTTCCCCATCTGTTCAGAGGATCTTGCCTCATTTCTCTTCTCTTGGGTACCATGCATATCTTTTAGGTTCTTTCCTGTTTCCCAGACTCTCTGTCAGTGGAAGTGCAGACTGGCACTCTCCTGATCCATGTCTAAAATCCATATATGAGTGAATACATACCATGTTTGTCTTTTTGTGACTGGGTTACCTCACTCAGGATGGTTTCTTCCAGTGCTATCCATTTACCTGCGAATTTCAAGATTCCATTGTTTTTTTTTCTGCTGAGTAATACTCCATTGTGTAAATGTACCACATTTTTTCTATCCACTCTTCAGTTGAGGGGCATCTAGGTTGCTTCCAGGGTCTGGCTATTACAAATAATGCTGCTATGAACATAGTGGAGCAGATGCCCTTGTTGTATGAATTTGCCTCTTTTGGATATATGCCTAAGAGTGGAATTGCTGCTTTGTGTTTATGGATCAAAAGCACTTCATATATGTGTATACAAATACATTATTATATATATTTATGAAATTGGATAAAAAAATATGACCTTTATGTTGGGTCCCAATATAAATGGCTAACTGTGGTGCCTATTAGCATACCAAAGAGAATGCTGGTCTCTAGGCTCAGTCAATACCAGTGGCTTCTCTCAGCTCTTCTCAGCCTGCTCCCTACCCTAAAGCCTCTCCAGCTCAGGGGCTTTCCTTCCCCTCCTCCCACCCCCTCTCCTTCCCCATCCCCTCCTCTCTCCTCCCCCTTTTTCCCTCTCCCTCCCCTCTCCCTCTCCCCTCCCCTTCCCTCCCGTCCCCCAGGTTATCTTTCCTATATAACCCTGCCACTTTCAGCCATGCATTCTCTTGGTTCTCTTGCCTGTTGGTCCTTCCTCTTGATCCCCTCTCCTCTCTCTCCTCTCTCACTCCCCCGCCCCCATGGCCCGGTTCAGTCTGCTGGCCATGTTTAGCCCACTTGGAGCAGTCACGTATCATTTCATTCACTTTATTCATCGTTACTGGACTATATTATTTCATTCTGTGACAGCTGTGATAATGTCATCCATTATCATGATCAGGTGGCCCTGGTGGTACTGAGGGGTCTGCGCACCTTGATATCCCTTGTTTCCATGGGATCCCATCCAAGGAAGGCATAAAGGGAGGCATCATCACCAGGGCGGAGTCAGAGCTCCTATCTGGAGGACCCGAGCTACAAGCAACCCCAAGATGTACACTCTAAAGGGGCAGAGGTCAAATAATGGCTGGTATACATACCAAAGCATGGTAGTCAGGCAGCTGTCCTGTCCACCTCCACCTACAAGCTCAGTGGTCCTCAGCAGCAGGGCACTTCCTTCTGCTGGAAGTGCAGGCCGGATGTCCATGTGTCCCAGGCAGATGGTACCACCTACTAGCAGGCATTTGGTGTTCCATCTTCAGTTGCCGTTGGAGACACGTTCCATCCTTTAATACTCCCATAGATCTGAGAGTGACAGGGTATGCAGATTCATTCCATGTCATGGGACTCCACACAAGTGACCTGTGTATGTCCCCACTGAGCAACAAGTTGTGGCCATGGTCCTTGTCCCCACACAGGGATCCTTGGACAGCCCATTCATTCAGCTGCCACACTGACCAGGCATCCAGGTTGTTGGCAATGGCATGGGAGCCAGTAAAGATGCGGCCTTGTGTGGTTGCAGAGGTGGCCAGCATGGCCTGAATTGTGCAGGGCCTGTTGGGTAGATTGTTTATGTCCATCTAGGTCAGAAGATAGTCACAGAGTGACCAGGTGGCAGCCACAGCCAGAGCACCCACATGATGGCGGTTTTACAGAGAGCCATCAGTGGCCATACCTCTGAGCCCTGGACCTTAAACCACAGTGTAGGTCACTCAGTCCCTGCTAATAAGTTAGCCTGCAGAGCCTGTTGGTCCCTTGGCATCTCACCTGGGCCCAATCTTTAATAATACAATTTCCATTCAGCAACTCAATTCTGCTGTGCCTGTCTATTTGAACCCAATCGTGCTGTATATCAAAATACCCAAGACTGGGAGGATTATAAACAACAAAAAGTTGTCTGACAGCTCTGCAAAGTAGGGAGTCCAAGGTCAAGTTGCTGGCAGGTTTGCTGTCTGCTTTCAATGTGGTGCCCGTGAAGATGGTGAATGGTTCAGTGGGCCAAGATGTTTGCCACCTAGCACCACTAACGACTTGAGTTTGAAGCTTGGAACCCACCTAGTAGGTTCCCGTGCCCATGCACACCCATGCCCATTCACAACCCCCCCATTTGTGTCCTCAAAGATGGAAAGTAGAATTACAAAAAGGACAGAAGGCCTCTTTTAAGGGACTCAATTCCACCCACAGGAACTTTTTAATACTATCAGAGTTTTAATATGAAAGTTAGAAACAACACAAGCAAATCAGTCCTTTGCATCAGTCTTGGTCTCCTCAAACTCATGCCTACTAAGTTAGGATATGGTTGGCGTGTGTCCCCTGAGCATAACTGCCATTGTGAGGTATCAGAAGGTAGAAACTTCGAGTGTGGTGTTTGGGAGGTGGGGGCTTCGAGAAGTGAATAAGATTATATTAGGTTGTTAGGGTGGGGACCCCTGACAATACTAGAATACCACTCCCATGACCACTAGGTGGCGCGCACGCCCCAGCTCTTAAGTGCTATTTGAGTCCAGTGCTTGAGACTTTCCCAGGCTGCCAGTGTGCCTTAGCTGTTAGTTCCGCACGCAGCTCTGGAATCTTGGAACCTCCTTGGGACTCGTCCCTGTTGAAGGCTACTGACAGATGCCGAGTCTTGAACCCTGAGAATTCATGGTTATGCAGCCTCAAATGTTTTATTATAACAACATAAACGGACCCCGTACTTTTCACATACAAAATAAATTCATTCCATGCCCCCAACTTAATTCTAGTATTACCAAAATCAGATATGAAATTCAAAATATTATTTTTAGTAAGCTTGTGAAATCAAACAAACTAATTTCTTTCAAAATATTACGGGACCAGCTTAGGACAGACATTCCTTAAAAAAAAATCAGTGGTAGGAGAGAGCAAAGAAGTGGTAGTCTCCACAAATGTCCAAAGCCCAGCGTTACAAGCACCGTGACTGTCTGAGGCTTGAGAAGCGCATCAGACCTCCCTGGTTCCATCTTCTGGGCTCTCAGGGCAGGCAGGGCTCTGGAGGACCCCATCTCTTGACCACTAGGTGGAGCTCACGCAGCAGCTTTTACGGGCCTACTCCAGTGTGGCTTTCCGAGTCTGCAGCTGTACTTTATACCACTCTGCTGTCTAGAATCTTGGAAGAGGCCCCGCCTTTAGCTCTGTGAAACATCTTCCTTGTGGGGACTCTACAGTAGACTTTTCTCTGTGGAGGCTCCACGCCGCCACTCTCTTCCTAGGACCCGCCTCTTAAAGGCATCTCTTGAAATCCAGAAGATCGTGCACAGCCTCACAATTGGCGGCCTGAGACACCTTGACTCAGCATCAAGGCTTTTCCGAAGGACAGCAGAACCAAGGAGGGCCATATAGGAATTTGGGAGCAGCTGAGGTACCCCAAGGCCCATAGCACACTGGGCCCCTCCCTTGACATTCTGCTTGAGTCATAGGGTCTGTGATGGGCATGGCAGTTGGAATAATCCCTGGGATGACTTTGACTCACTCTTCCTTGCAGTAGTGATGAATAGCACCTGGCTTCTTGCCATATTAATCTCTCTATCAAAGGTTAGTTTGGGGCGCACCCTTTATTGTCTTTCCTGGGCACGCATTTTCTTTCTAGTCTGCCCACCCTCCCCCCCCCTCACACACACATCTCTCTCACACACCTCTCTCTTTCTCTCTTACACACACACACACACACACATGCACGCACGCACGCGCACACACGCACGCACGTGCGCGCACATACACACACAGTGCCATCACACCTGGCTTCTCTTTCGATTGTAAATTCTGTCTTTAGCTTCTTGCCATCTTTTATTATATGTACTCTTAACAATTTTCTCAGAGTTTTTTGTTGTTTTCATTTCCACCAAATATCTTAGCTCATTGTTTTTGCATTCTTTCTCCCACAAAGCATCAGGGCACGAGCCTAATTCACTGTCACTTTGTGAGAGGCCAGTCTTTCCCAAACTGTTTTCCTCATTTCCATCTTAGATATACTCAGAATTGCCATCACCTTCTATGGCATTTAAAATCTAAGGCATTTAAGAACCCTCTCAAAATGCTTGGGTGTGCCCCACAGCTCCCCACTTCTGATCTGTCACCATTGTCATCCTTGATGCTCCATCAATAGAAATCTAGAGGCCTTCTATTGTGCACCTCAGACTTGTCCAGCCTCTGCCACCACTCACAGCCAGAGCCGCTGTCATGTTTGGGGGTGGTTGCTGTAGCCACAGTACAAACATGAAGCCAATGTCTTTGTGGTGTTGAATAGTGAAATGGAGTAGTTTGTTTTTTAAAACTTGTTTCTCTCACTTTCAGAGCCTGAAGGCTTCAGTTCAAGGTATTGGGAGGTTCTATGTTTGGTGAAGGCTTCTCTCTTCTTCCAAGATGGTGCCTGCTTGCTGAGTGCTCCAGAGGAAGGACCATCGTCCCCAAAGAGCAGAGTGTGCTCCAGAGAGAGGGACATCATTTTTACAGAGCAGAGAGTGCTCCAGAGGAAGGGACATCATCCCCACAGAGCAGAGAGTGCTCCAGAGGGAGGGACATCATCCCCACAGAGCAGAGAGTGCTCCAGAGGGAGGGACATCATCCCCACAGAGCAGAGAGTGCTCCAGAGGGAGGGACTTCATCCCCACAGAGCAGAGAGTGCTCCAGAGGGAGGGACATCATCCCCACAGAGCAGAGAGTGCTCCAGAGAGAGGGACATCATCTTTACAGAGCAGAGAGTGCTCCAGAGGAAGGGACATCATCCCCACAGAGCAGAGAGTGCTCCAGAGGGAGGGGCATCATCCCCACAGAGCAGAGAGTGCTCCAGAGAGAGGGACATCATCCTCACAGAGCAGAGAGTGCTCCAGAGGGAGGGACATCATCCCCACAGAGCAGAGAGTGCTCCAGAGGGAGGGACATCATCCTCACAGAGCAGAGAGTGCTCCAGAGGGAGGGACATCATCCTCACAGAGCAGAGAGTGCTCCAGAGGGAGGGACATCATCCCCACAGAGCAGAGAGTGCTCCAGAGGGAGGGACATCATCCCACAGAGCAGAGAGTGCTCCAGAGGGAGGGACATCATCCTCACAGAGCAGAGAGTGCTCCAGAGGGAGGGACATCATCCTCACAGAGCAGAGAGTGCTCCAGAGGGAGGGACATCATTCCCACAGAGCAGAGAGTGCTCCAGAGGGAGGGACATCATTCCCACAGAGCAGAGAGTGCTCCAGAGGGAGGGACATCATCCCCACAGAGCAGAGAGTGCTCCAGAGGGAGGGACATCATCCCCACAGAGCAGAGAGTGCTCCAGAGGGAGGGACATCATCCTCACAGAGCAGAGAGTGCTCCAGAGGGAGGGACATCATCTTTACAGAGCAGAGAGTGCTCCAGAGCGAGGGACATCATTCCCACAGAGCCGAGAATGCTCCAGAGGGAGGGACATCATCCCCACAGAGCAGAGAGTGCTCCAGAGGGAGGGACATCATCCCCACAGAGCAGAGAGTGCTCCAGAGGGAGGGACATCATCCTCACAGAGCAGAGAGTGCTCCAGAGCGAGGGACTTCATTCCCACAGAGCAGAGAGTGCTCCAGAGGGAGGGACATCATCCTCACAGAGCAGAGAGTGCTCCAGAGCGAGGGACTTCATTCCCACAGAGCAGAGAGTGCTCCAGAGAGAGGGCCATCATCCCCACAGAGCAGAAGAGATGAAAATGACAACCAGTGCAAAGCCTCTGTCTTAGTTAGGGTTCCTACTGCTGATAAAACACAGATTAAAGCATGTGAGACCGAGTTCTTCTTTTTTGATAATTTCAAAAAGGAACATGCTATTCCCTGATCATTTTTTCAAGTTTTGAAGTTAGTCTACTTGGCACAGCCAACCTCTCACCTAGAAACTTCCTGTAGGCCTGCATAATCATCTCCATTAGCAGACACCCAGATATGGCCAGAGGCCTTGATTATGAATAATCAGAGAAACTCCCATCATATTGGAAACTCCAGCAGTAATTAAAGGTTTTGTATGAAGACCGGTAAGCCATGGCTCTGCTCTTACAGTCACTCGTCAGCAGGGACAGACAGGCCACTTGCTCAGAAGCACGTGAGAGACAGATTCGAAATGAGACATTTGGGGATATCAAAGTTCCTACCCATCCTCCGGGTCAGCTGCTTTGCCTGACAGATACACTTTGAACAGAGAATTTCAGACACCCTGGGCTAAGTTTTCTCAGCTGGATAGCAAGCCTCAAGTCAGCTGTCTCTGAGGTGGGTCATGGTTCCACCACCCTGCCCAGTGTACTCATCACAGCACAAACCCTCAACACAGTATTGTGCAATCTTCAGTAGTGGAGTTACTATGGTCTGCATAGACACCCTGATGGCATGGGTTGGGACGTTGGTTCCCAATCCAACTGAAGGGTCCAGGTATGGAAATGTAAAAATGTAAAAAATATAAGCCTAAAAGAAATGGGAGAAGACTGTCAGAAGCAAGGTATTAACTTTGGGTTTTTTTGTTGCCATTTTAAAATTGAGCTATACATTTTTCTCCTCTCCCCTTCCACCCTCCCCCCTGCCTCCCACGCTCCCAATTTACTCAGGAGAGTTTGTCTTCCCCCCTTCCTAGGTGGATCCATGTATACCTCTCTTGGGGTCCTCTTTGTTACCTAGGTTCTCTAGGCTTGTGGGTTGTAGTCTGGTTATCCTTTGCTTTATGTTTAATATCAACTTATGAGTGAGTGCATATTATATTTGTTTTTCTGGGTATGGGTTACCTCACTCAGGATGGCTTTTTCTAATTCCATCCATTTGCCTGCTAATTTCCAAAGCAGCTGTACAAGTTTGCACTCCTACTAGCAATGGAGGAGTGTTCCCCTTGCTCCATATCCTCTCCAGCATAAGCTGTCATCAGATATTTGATCTTAACCATTATGATAGGTGTAAGATGGTATCTCAGAGTTGTTTTTATTTGCATTTCTCTGATGTCTAAGGATGTTGAGCAATTCCTAAAGTGTCTTTTGGCCATTTGAGATTCCTCTGTTGAGAACTCCCTTTATAGTTCTGTACTTCAATTTCGTATTGGATTATTTGATCCTTTGTTGTCTAGTTTCTTGAGTTCTTCGTATATTTTGGAGATAAGTTCTCTGTCAGATGTGAGGTTGGTGAAGATCTTTCCCCATTCTGTAGGCTTCCATTTTGTCTTGTTGACCACATCCTTTGCTTTACAGAAGCTTCTTAGTTTCAGGAGGTCCCATTTATTGATTGTTATTCTCAGTGTCTGTGCTACTGATGTGATATTTAGGAAGTGGACTCTTGTGCCAATGCTCTGAAGGCTACTTCCACTTTCTCTTCTATTAGGTTCAGTATGGTTGGTTTTATGTTGAGGTCTTTGATCCATTTGGATTTTTGTACATGGTGGGAGATATGGATCTATTTGCATTCTTCTACATGTCAATGTCAAGTTATACAAGCACCATTTGTTGAAGATGCTTTCTTTTTTCTATTTTGCAATTTTATCTTCTTTGTCAAAAATCAGGTGTTCATAGTTGTGTGGATTCATATCAGGGTCTTCGATCTGATACCATTGTTCCACCTGTCTGTTTTTATGCCAATACCAAGCTGTTTTCATTACTGCAGCTCTACAGTAGAATTTGAAGTCAAGGATGGGGATGCCTCCAGAAAGAAGTTCCTTTACTGCATAGGATTGTTTTGGCTATCCTTGTTTTTTTCCCATATGAAGTTGAGTATTGTCCTTTCCAGGTCTGTGAATAATTTTGCTGTGATTTTTATGGGCATTGCATTGAATTTGTAGATTGCTTTTGGAAAGATTGCCATTTTTACTATGTTAATCCTACCGATCCAAGAGCATGGGAGAGTTTTCCATTTTCTGATGTCTTTGTCAATTTCTTTCTTCAAAGATTTAAAGTTCTTGTCATACAGGTCTTTCACTTGTTTGGCTAGAGTTACCCCAAGATATTTTATGTTATTTGTGGCTATTGTAAAGGGTGTTGTTTCTCTGATTTCTTTTTCAGTCCATTAATCATCTATATATAGGAAGGCTACTGTTTTTTTAGTTAATCTTATGTCCTGCCGTATTACTGAAGGTGTTTATCAATTATACCTCCCTGGCAGAATTTTGGGGTTCACTTATGTATATTATCATATCATCGGCAAATAGTGAAAGATCCAGAGAATCATCAGGTCATACTTAAAAACCTGTACTCCACAAAATTGGAAAATTAAAAGGAAATGGATAGTTTTCTGGATAAGTGCCACATGCCAAAATTAAATCAAGACTAGGTAAACAAATTAAATAGCCCTATAACCTCTATGGAAATATAAGCAGTCATCAAAAGTCAAAAAACAACCCAAGACCAGATGGCTTCAGTACAGAATTCTACCAGAACCTCAAAGAAGAGCTAATACCAGTACTCCTCAAATTATTCCACACAATAGAAACAGAAGGAACGTTGTCAAACTCTTTTTATAAGGTTACAGTTGCCCTGATACCCAAACCACACAAAAACACAACTAAGATAGAGAATTACAAGCCAATTGCCCTCATGAACACTGATGCAAAAATACTCAATGAAATACTGACTAACTGAATCCAAGAATACATCACAAAAAGTATCCACCACCACCACCATTACCGAGTAGTCTTCATCCCAGAGATGCAGGGATGGTTCAATATATGAAAATCCATCGATGTAATCCACCATATAAACAAATTGAAAGAAAAAAACATGATTATCTCATTAGATGCTAAAAAAGTCTTCTGCAAAGTTCAATACCCCTTCTGATAAAGGTCTTGGAGACATAATAACCGTAATATATAGCAAGTCAACAGCCAACATCAAACTAAATGGAGAGAAACTCAAAGCAAACCCACTGAAATCAGGAACAAGACAAAGCTGTCCACTCTCTCCATATCTATTCAATATAGTACTCCAAGTTCTAGCTAGAGCAATAAGACAACAAAAGGAGATCAAGGGGATGCAAATTGGAAAAGAAGCAAGGGATTAACTTTTTTTGTTGTTTTTTTTTTTTGTCTTGGGTTTTCAAGATAAGGTTTCTCTGTGGCTTTGGAGGCTGTCCTGGAACTAGCTCTTGTAGACCAGGCTGGTCTTGAACTCACAGTCATCCACCTGCCTCTGCCTTTTGAATGCTGTCATTAAAGGCATGCACCATCACCGCCTGGCAAGAGATTAACTTTTAATAATTTTTTGCCTTATAGCTAGCACCTCTGTCAGTAGTCAGGAGTTAACTTTTAACAATAACTCCCCTACCCTTGGCTGACAAGTGCCATGGACCAAGGTTACCTTTGATAAGTCTCTCCTATGTAACTTTTAGCTTCATACTGTTTCATAGCCTTTCCTGCTATGGGAAACTAGTTGTGCCAGGAAAAAGCTGTGAAGTTCCTTGCAAACACTATTAATTGTGAAGGAAATCTGTAGGCTTATGCCAACTCAATTTAGCCAAAACCGTTTTTTTCCTTCAGGAATACACAGTGTGTGTGTTTGTGTGTGTGTGTGTGTGTGTGTGTGTGTGTGTGTGATATTACATATATTAAGCTAAAACCTTTCAATAGAAAATTGTAAATCTTAAAATGCAAAATGTCTCTAAGCTTAACCTTGAAATTGTAAAAATTCCTTTGTCTATGACTAGTGCTTATTGCTATAAAAGGGGGCCAGAACCCACCCCCATTGCCACAGTTTCAGAAGTCCAAACTCTGGCTGTGGTCTCAGCTAGCTGATAAGCTTTTTATGACCCTTGGTGATTTTTTTCTGTAATAAAGTTTGCTTCTGGTTTCATAGACTTTGGTGGTCTGTCCCCCATCATTGTGTGACCCTGGACCCAACACAACAGTACTGGGCACTGATGAGAGCTGCTAGGTCATATGGACTCTACCCTCACAAAAGGATTAATGCCAACCTCTTGATTTATGTAGCCCCCTTTCACCATCCCATCTTCCACCGTGAAATGATTCTAGAAGGCTACAACTTGACACACCTACCCTGAACTTCTCAGCCTTCAGAAGCATGTACCAAACAGGTTTCTGTTCACTAGGATAATCTATTCCATGTTACTCCATTATCGAAGCCTAAAATGGGCTGTAAGAAAAAATGGCTTTTGAGTCTCATTCCATTTATAACCTCTCCCAGTAGCATGTGGTTAGCCCCAGGGGCTCCTAAGCCTGTGGCTTGCCCAGGGGGCACTTGTGTGCCCAGGTGCCTTTGTAACAGCTTCACTCACCTTCCACAAAATCCCAAAGGAAGCAAGACACCTTTTGAGCTGCTTGGTATAGAAGGTGGGTTGAGTCAAAACCCTCAAAGAGTAAGTCTCTGGAAGGGGCTGCTACTCACTATGCAAAGAGGTTGGTCTTGTAGCTGAGCTTTTGTGTTTACCTGGTAGCAAGGTCAGGCTCCAATGGTGAGGAAGGCTCTGAGTTTTCCTGGACGTGGCGATATGGGGGAATCTAAGGAGAAAGTACAAGCACAGATTTGCAGAAGGAAAAGGAGGAACCAGAGAGACTGGAATGTCATTAGATTTTGTTCCTCTGAAGGCAGGTCAATAGACACAAAATGCAACTGCTATGTGATCCAGAAGGTGAAGAGTCAGGGACAGACAGATGAGAGATCTGAGTTCCTGCCGGTGGGTGTGTCCTCCCCACTTCCTGGCTGCCTCCTGTAGCCTTTCCCTACTGTTTGATATTTTTCTCATAGTTCAGCCCAGAATGTGGGTTTTAGGGGAAGACCACAAAGACAAAGACAAAGACAAAGTGCCACTGTCGTCACATCACATCACATCCTTGTGGCCGAGGAAGTGTTTTTCAGCTTCTTCACTGTAATTTCCCACTCACGTGGCAGACATAGCTCCCACCATGCACTTTATGCCTAAGTTACTAAAACCACTTCTCAACAAGATTCCAGACATGTAGAAGATCCCAGGTCTCTTTGACACTGACACCAAGTGAGAAATTCCATGATTCCTCCAGAGAAAGCCCCTTAGTTTCATTTCCATCTCTGTATACTGCTAGTTAGTCACCTTGTCAGTCATCCCTGTTGGTTCAGAAATTATGTATGAAATTCCAACACAGAGTTTTTAAACATTTCTAGAGATTTCAGAAATTTTCCTGTTATATGATAGAAATGAACCTCAACTGTACACATAATTGTCCAAATTTATGGAGTAGAGTCTGACAATTTGGTGTGCATACACAGTGCCAAATGATGATAGGAAACATTTTTACATCCTTAAATATTAAAAGATTTTTAATTAAAATATAGTACTTGTATATATTCTTGGTATGAAACATGGTATTTCATTACATGTGTGCAATAGGTGTTGACCAGATCAGAGTAATGTTTTCATTTTCTTGTCATTGCTTTGTGTTTGAAGACTTCAGGTTCCTCTTGTCTAATTATGCATAAAATATACAGCAGATTACTGTGAACTCTTGTTTCCCCACTGTATAGAGGAACACTAGAAATCATTACTTCTGTTTTCTGGTAGCCATTATCTAGCCTTTCTCTAATTCTGACCTTTCTCAGTTCCTAGTGATGAGCTGTCAGTATTCGGGTTCACTTTTTACATGCTCTTACTTATAAACAGGGTCAACCTACCATGGACCAGACTCTCTGACATCATACACATTTTTCCTCCTTAAGTTGGCCTCCTAGCTATCTTGGCCACGGTCATGTAAAAGTGATTGATTCAACAGCCTCAGCAACCATTGCTGTTATTTGTGTAGAATTTTAAAAGTAGCAGTCATTCTAACTAGGGTGGGTTGGCACAGGATTAATATCCAAAATATGTAAGGAACTTAAACTTCTCAATAACAGCAGCAACAACAAAATAACATTTCAGCTTTAGCAATGGCAATACTATCAAGCTCTGCCTTGTTGAGGACATCAGGTTGTGTGGATTCCTTCAGCTCTTGTCCAAACCTCTGAATAAAATGGTGTGACACCACCCCCACAAAAATTCAAAATGGACAAAGGACATGAACAGATATTTTCAAGGAATTTCAGACAGGCTTCTTTCATCTTTGCCTCCATTCCCTGGGCACTCTAAAGATCCTCATGGCAGACCCAGCTTTCCTCTCTCCTGTGGACCCTCTCAACCCCCCACAACACAGCTTCCTCCTTTTCTGTCAGTCACCAATACTTAGAAACACTTTCTACCCAGGACCCCCATTGGCCACACATGGCAAGGAGTCAGAAGTATCCTCTAGTAGGCAACTCGCAGCCACCATAGTCTCCTAAGATTCAGAGAGGCAACAGAAACCAAAGGACAGAACATCCATCCAACAGACAAGACCAGATAGCAACACCTAGAATTACCTAGAAACCAGCACAAAATCACAATGATATCCAGGACAATATGTCTCCACCATAGCTCAATGTAATATCGTTGAAGCACAAGATAAGGATGTCAGAATGGTCATTAAGAATATATGCAAGGACTGTAAAGAGGATATGAGTAAATTCATTACTGGAATCCATGAAAACACAAACAATGGGACGAAATGAAGAAAACAGTTGAAGACAAGAAGGAGGAAATGGAATCACTAAGGAAAATCCAAACTGAGGTAAAACTGGAAAAGAAAAAAGAAGAGAAAATTTTAGGAAGTCAAGCAAAACTCCCAAAGGTACACCTCACCAACAGAGTAAAAGTCACAGACGAAAAGACTCTTGGCCATTGAAGAAAAGGTAGACGAAATAGATACTTCAGTCGATGAAAATGTTAACTCTAAAAAATTTCCAGGCACAAAACCTCCAGGAAATCTTGAACAGTTTGAAATGATCAAATCTATGAGTAATAGGAATAGAGGAAGGAGAAGACACCCAGGTCAAAGGTACAGAAAATAACATAAAAAACCATAGAAGAAAATTTCCCTAATCTAAAGAAGAAAGTACCTATTAAGGTACAAGAAACACACAGAACATCAAGTAGAATGGACCAGAAACAGAAGTCCTGTCAGCACATAATAATCAAAACATTAGATGTGCAGAACAAAGAAGGAATATTAAAAGCACAAGGGAAAAAGATCAAGTGATATGTATATAAAGTCAAACCTATTAGAATAATACCTGACTTCTCAGTGGAGACTCTTAATGACATTCTACTATACTCATAGATCAGTGTCTTGCTCAGTCACCATCAGAGAAACTTCTTTCTGCAGCAGATAGGAACACATACAGACACCCATCTGTGGACAATGTTCACAAAGTAAGAGACCATGGAACACTCAGTCTTAACTAGATGTCTCCATCAAATCCTTCCCTCAGGATTCAGGGAACTCTGCCGAGGAGGAAGCAGATTGTAAGAACCCGAGAGGATGGATGACACTGAGGAAACAAGGTCTTGTAAACACAGCAGGACTGATGCACCTAGGATCTAAAGGAGACTGTGGGAGCATACACAGGGCCTGAATGAGTCTGAGCATGCACAGGGCCTGAATGAGTTTGAGCATGCACAGGGCCTGAATGAGTCTGAGCATACACAGGTCCTGAATGAGTCTGAGCATACACAGGGCCTGAATGAGTTTGAGCATGCACAGGGCCTGAATGAGTCTGAGCATACACAGGGCCTGAATGTGTCTGTGCCGGATGCAGTCTCAGTTCTGAGAGGGGAAGGGCACACAAGCCCCCACCCTGTAGGAGTGAACCCCACAAAGCTATCCGCCCAACAGGGCGGGGTCAAGGTAGATAAAAGGAAGTGAAAGGAAAAGGGGCTTCCCTTTTCTCCTGGAAGCCAGCCATGCTTCTAACTCCTGGTCTGTGTGACTCTCTCTCTCTCTCTGATAAATAAATATATCTTTTTCCTTATATAGCATCGAATATCGTTATATCTGGTGTCAGAAGTGAGATTCAGGAGAAATAGAAGTGAGCGTGCATAATTTCCACATTTGTTGATATATCATGGATGACATATTATTGTCTGATTCAAATAAGGATACATTGGAAAAGATGTTTGAAGCAGTAAAAGAAACTTTGCCTCGCTGGGGATTACAAATTGCCCCAGAAAAAATATAAAGAGGAGATTCTATTAACTATTTAGGTTATAAAATAGATGCTCAAAAAATTAGACCACAGAAAGTACAGATCAGAAGAGATCGTTACCGGACTCTTAATGATCTTCAAAAACTATTAGTAGAAATCTTTCAATTACAGACAATTATCAGTGTAGAAGGGCATGATTTGAAACACCTAAAAATGGCTTTAAAAGGAGAAAAAGACCTAAACAGCCCACGAATACTATCAGCTGAGGCTGAAAAAGAATTAGAATGGGTAGAAAAGAGAATATTAGAAGCACATGTAGACCGTGTGGATCCAAAACTGGACTGTATTCTGGTTATTTTGCCATCTAGAGAATACCCCTCAGGAATATTAATGCAGAGGGAAGACATCACACTAGAATGGATATTTCTGCCACATAAACAGAATAAAAAATTGAAAACGTATATAGAAAAGATCTCTGATTTGATATTAAAAGGTAAGTTAAGGCTTTGTCAACTGACTGGGAAAGACCCAGCTGAAATTATTGTACCTTTAACAAATGATGAAATTTCCTCCTTATGGAAGGATAATGAGTATTGGCAAATAGCTTGCAGTGACTTTTTGGGAACTATTAGTAATAACTATCCCAAAACAGAGAGAATCAAATTAATAAAGAAAACAATTTGGATTCTTCCACATATCGTGAGACAAACACCTATTTCTGGAGTTCTTACCTTCTACACGGATGCAAACAAATCAGGTAAGGCAGGGTATAAATCAGGAAATATAAGTAAAGTAGTTCAAAGCCCTTACAACTCCGTACAAAAGGCAGAGTTATATGCCATTCTCATGGTACTTAAAGACTTTACAGAGCCTCTCAATATAGTCACAGATTCTCAGTATGCAGAAAGAGTTGTCTTGCACATTGAGACTGCAGAATTTGTTCCTGATAGTACAGAATTAACCTCATTATTTTTACAATTACAGGAAACCATCAGAAACAGGACTCATCCTATATATATAACACACATCTGGTCCCATACAGGTTTGCCAGGTTCTCTGGCACAAGCCAATGATGAAATTGATCGGTTGTTAGTAGGTAATGTGTTGTAAGCTTCAGAATTTCATAAGAAACACCATGTCAACAGCAAAGGCTTAAAGAAGGATTTTTCTATCACCTGGCAACAAGCCAAAGAAATAGTAAAAAATTGCCCCAGTTGCTCATTCTACAATCAAACTCCATTACCAGCAGGTTGTAATCCTAAAGGTATTCACAGAAATGAACTTTTGCAAATGGATGTATTTCACTTCCCAGAATTTGGCAGTTTAAAATATGTACACCATACCATAGACACGTTCTCAGGCTTCCAATGGGCTACTGCCCTCAGCTCTGAGAAGGCTGACTCTGTTATTACACACCTCTTAGAGGTGATGGCTGTTATGGGTATACCTAAAACGATAAAAACTGACAATGCTCCAGCATATGTCTCCAGTAAATTGGAACAATTCTTCAAATATTATAATATAAAACATGTAACTGGTATACCTTACAATCCCACAGGACAAGCAGTGATTGAAAGATCTAACCGAACCTTAAAAGAGATGCTTCATAAACAGCCAGGGAGAACAAAGACTCCTAAACACAGGTTACATAATGCTTTACTAACATTGAATTTTCTTAATGCTGATGAAAAAGGACAAACTGCAGCAGAAAGACACTGGACTACAGAGAAGACTTCTGAACTGAACCAACCAGTGTATTTTAAGGATGTTATGACCTCAGTCTGGAAACCAGGATATGTGTTACGTTGGGGAAGGGGTTATGCTTTTGTTTCCACAGGAGAAGAAAAGCTTTGGGTCCCATCTAAATTAATTAAGATTCGATCAGAACAGAAAACGTCTCAGGAGGAGGAAGGATGACAGCTCATCTACAAGGTCTGCTATGTATAAGGAGACCTCATTAAAGGAAAGAGAAGTATTCTGTTTGTGTCTTTACAGGACAATTAGTTCTGAACAGTGAAAAAATCCTAGGTATATGGATACCTAAAGAAGAAAGGATAGCTACTCAGAGGACCACCAAACATGCAATAATACAATGTGTTATCAATGTCTACATCTCTGTATTTTGTTATTATAATTTCTATTTCTTCCACTTCTTAATATACCTGAGTCCCAATTCATCTAATTATTGCTGGCTTTGGAGTTGGATTGGCTCTCCTGCTTTAAACCCAAGCATATTGTTAAAATGCAATTCAGACTTTCTGTATTATATCAAAGAGCCATTGATATAAGACAGAAACAATGACAACAAAAAAGATATACATATATGGGGACTGTCATCTGTGTATATTTGATTCTTTTCTAAAACTCTAATCTCCTTCATGTGTATTATCTTCCTTAGGGTTGCCTTTCCCAGTATTCATACACATAGAAGTTAAGAATTTCTGTGCTAACATTAATATTTCAGTTTTCCAGAGACAAAGGGATTTTTTGACAGCGATCTTCAACTGCTTCAGAAAGAGATTCACTTTCCCGACTCCACCTGATTCGACTGGATACATCTAAACTGCCCCACATCATCGACCCCACCTGACAGGCACCATCCTGAAACCAGCTTGGAACTACATCACTCGACACATCGTCAGGCCAAGGAACTGATACAGTGCATCTGCTACAATCTAATCAGAGCTTCAGACAAGAGCTTCAATCAAAATCAGAAATCTAATCTGAAACTTCAGTCAAGCCTCCCCTGCAAAACAGAGACTAACTGACCTACTCAAGACTCTTGTTACACTAACAATTTCTTCCCACAGGTCCCCATGATTGTCATCGTCCCACTTCAGCAGGAAGTAAATTTAAGAATTCCACGTCCCATCTCCCTACTATTGACATTAGAGGATAGTTTACACCTGTTAGTGTTACTTTGCAATTATTTTAGGGTTGGGATTGGAAGGAGATGTTCAGACTTAGGTATCCCTTTCAGATAAGTTTAGAATTTAGGTGGAATGGATATGTTTAGTTTAGGATAAGTAGATTATAACTTAATTATCACCCTCTACGTATATATGTTGTATATTTTTGAGTTTGTATCAAATTTAAATCTTCTATTTAGACTAAAAGGGGAATTGTAGGAGTGAACCCCACAAAGCTATCGGCCCAACAGGGCGGGGTCAAGGTAGATAAAAGGAAGTGAAAGGAAAAGGGGCTTCCCTTTTCTCCTGGAAGCCAGCCACGCTTCTAACTCCTGGTCTGTGCGACTCTCTTTCTCTCTCTCTGATAAATAAATATATCTTTTTCCTTATATAGCATTGAATATTGTTATACCACCCATATGATGTAATTATCTAATTATTCTTTATCAGTAAAAACTTGGGAGTCAGATGCCAGGATAAGAACCTAAATGATCAGAGAATTGGCTGAGAAGCAATCAGTGACCTCCTTTCTCTCTTGTTCTTTGATTCAAAAAGGTCAAGACCCCTCTCTAAGCTCTGCCCTGCTACTTCTTGTGTCTATCTGTCCTCAGTCCTCCAAAATGTCTATGGTTAGTTTTGATCAGCTAGCAGCTAGCTCCATCCTCTGGCTCAAAACATCAGAATGCAATCAAAACAGCTCACAGCATTCATACACCAGGAACTATTTCCAATTATAACTACTTGGCAAGGAAAAACTAGTTTTCTTCAGCAGAGTCTCACTGGGGAAACAAGTGCCCTTAAGGGCAGGCAATGGGGCAACACAAAACAAGCTCAATGGCATTTTTGGAGGTTCCGTGTTTTACAATGTGCTTTGTCTGGGCATTTTTAGTTTTAGTTTTTTAACCTCATTGTGTGTTTACATATTATGGTTTCCAGTTTTGTGTTTTTATAGGATTTCTGTGCGTGAATGTGTGTCTCTGTGTCTATTAAGTGTTTCTTATGCTTTTTCTTTGGTCTGTTTGTTTGTTTTGTCCTATTCCAGTTTTTTATCTTATTTTTGACTTTATCATTGTTTTTTAGGTGCCTATTTTTTTCTAATGAGAGAGAGAAACAAAGGGTGTGAATTTAGATAGGAGGGGGATGTGGGTAAAATCTGAGAGGAGTTGGAGGAGGGGAAACCATAATGAGAATATGTTTTATGAAAAAGGTTTATTTTCAATAAAATAAAAATGAAACAAGAAATTACAATAGACAAAAATTTATTAAAAATTTTTCAAAATGAATAACCACTTAGGAATGCAAATCAAAACCATAAAGAGATACCAACTCTACAAAATAACCCTTACGGTTGCAATGTCCTCTTTAAAAAAAACAAGTTTTTTTTTTTACTTTGGTGTATATTGCCAGCATATGGCATGTGCCCCATATAAGTACCTGGCCTGAGAATGCCAAAAGAGTACATTTGATTTCCTAGTACTGGAGTTACACATGGTTATGAGCCACAAGGTAGGTACTGGGAATTGAACTGGGATTCTCTAGAAGAGCATCCTGTTATGGAGTATTATTTTAAGTAGGCAAAGATATGTTACATTTGTTTATGCTAGAGAATATTTCTTTAACTATATGAAGATGTGTTACATTTGTGCTACATTTGTTTAATTATGTAAAGATATGTTACATTTGTTTATGCTAGAGAATATTTCTTTAACTATATGAAGATGTGTTACATTTGTGCTACATTTGTTTAATTATGTAAAGATGTGTTGCATTTATTTCACCTTGCCTGCATAAGACACCTGATTGGTCTAATAAAAAGCTGATTGACCAATAGCTAGGCAGGAGAGGGATAGGTGGGGCTGGCAGGCAGAGGGAATAAGTAGGAGGAGAAATCTAGGAGAGAGAGAGATAGAGAGAGAGGAAGAAGAAGGAGGAGAATGAGGGAGAGAAAGAGGGAGCCCCCTGGAACCATAAGCCAGGTTCCTCCAGCCAGTCAGACACAAGAAGCTGGAAAGTCAGTCAGTCAGTCAGACAGACAGACAGACAGACAGACAGACAGACAGACAGACAGACGGATGAACAGGAAGAACGAAAGGAAGGAAGGAAGGAAGGAAAGAAGGAAGGAAGGAAAACATCCCTGAGACAGACAGACAGACAGACGGATGAACAGGAAGAAAGAAGGAAAGGAAGGAAGGAAAGAAGGAAGAAAGGAAAGAAGAAAGGAAGGAAGGAAGACATCCCTGAGACAGAACATAGAGAGCAGCAGGTTAAAGTAAGAGGTAAGATAAGGCTGAGCATTCATAACTAATAATAAGTCTCTATTTCTTGATTTGGGAGCTGGTTGGTGACCCAGAAGAAAGCCTGGTGCGGCAGCCAGTGTCCTTAACCTGAGTCATCTCTCCAAACCTGCAATTTCTTCTAGTAAGAAAGGCTCTGCTGTACTTGGTGAAGGTGTCCCAAAGGTCTGACTTCCTTTGCTCTTTCTTCTTTGTCAAGTTCTATGTGAACATCCTCTGCCTTTTAAGGAAACACTCAAGCAGAACACAACCCGCCTCCTCCCACCCCTGCCTCAGAAGAGCACTGGGGGGAGGGGTAGTTTCTATATCTATCACACTTCTAGCACTGTGAGAAAATAACTGAGAGAAGCAACCCAGAAGATGAAGGCTTCTTTTGGCTCGTGACCTCAGAAGTCTGAACTGCGGTTACATATTCATATTTTCTTGGAAGCTGTCATGAAACAGTGTGTCATAGCTGTGAGTGCTTCGTGTGGAACACTTCTCACCCTGTGGAGACAAGAGGAAAAGATGCAGAATGGAAGGGTCTGGGTGATAAAGTCTCTCACAGGCACACCTCATCCACTACTCCACCCAGTGAGGCCCTGCCTCCTAAAGTTTCTACTGTCTTCCAACATCACTGTCAGCTGAAAGGCAAACTTCAGCATATAAACTTGGGGAAAACATTTAAAATGCAAAACAGTAATCTATCCCTGGTCCCTAAATGCCGATGTTCCCCATACAATGCAAAATGAGTTCAATCTGTCTCTAAGAATCCCCCCTACTCCTAACAGCCCCAACACTGTGCAAATGTCCTCTGAAACCCATGACTTAGTGTTGAAGCTGTGGGAAACCACAAAGAACCTTACACATGTGTCCAACATTACAGTGGCAGGTGAGCATTCCCTTTCCAAAAAGAGGGGATGGGAAACGGTAAGGAGGAATAGACTAGAATGAGAACAAAGCCCGGCACAGCAAAGGTTAAATCCCTTGGCTTTGTCAGGCCTCCAGAGTATGTGATGGAGGATACAAGCTCTAACTGGCCTGGGAATCCCCATTCCTGTGGCCTGCCTGGTGCATTTCACCTGCTCTTTGCCCTTTGATGCTGAATCTATTCTTTGTCTACAGCTTTCCCAGGCCTGAGGAAATTGGAGGAGTGCTGAACACTGGTTTAACCCTTCCATGTCCGACTGGCTTCTTGAAGTAACCCTGGGCCTTCCACGCACTGGCCTCTGAAGCTTTCTTTCAAAATCTCAGTGGAAGCCTGCACAACCCATCTCCCTCTCACAGGCACAATGACAGCCAGCAGTAGTGAGGGGAAGGCCCACCTGCACCATGGCTGTGGTGTCCTGTGAGTGCTGGGATGGTTAAAATATGAGGAAACTCATCTTAAAGAAAAACATTCCTCAGGCAGCTCTGTGCAAGCAGGGTATGTTAGAACTCACCCCTCAGAACAAAGTCATTTAAAAAGTTAACTCTCTTCAGTCTTTAACTCTCTTCAGTCTGTGATGGCATCCAGCTATCTCCCCTACTGTCCCATACAAAGTGCTGTGTGGGGCAGGGAGGGGGCGCTATCTTTTTTTAAAGATTTATTTATTTATTATGAATACAACATCCTGCCTCCATGTATGTCTGCACGCCAGAAGAGGGCACCAGATCTCATTACGGATGGTTGTGAGCCACCATGTGGTTGCTGGGAATTGAACTCAGGACCTCTGGAAGAATAGTCAGTGCTCTTAACCTCTGAGCTATCTCTCCAGCCCAGAGGGGGGCTATCTTATATGTGTACATGTGGAGGCCATAGGTCAACATTTGGTGTCTTCCTCTGTTGCTCTCTACTCGGTTTCTGAGACAGGATCTCTCAACATTCACTGGCTAGTAAGTGGGTTCTGGAGATCCACTTGTCGCCCCACTGCCCCAGTGCTGAGGTTATAGATGCACACTCTGTACGTAAGTATTACTCAGGTGCTGGGGATTTGACCTCAGGTCCCCAGGCTTGCAGAGTGAACACTCTACCCACTAAGTCATCTTTCCGGCCCCTGCTGGATTTCTTTTTAATGATGCTAATTGCCTTAGCAACTATAACCCCCTTTTCCAATAAAGTAGCAAGTTAGAAAAAAAATCCTTCTATTATGCCTTCCCAGTTCTCACTCTAAATCTTATCCACAGGAGCCAGCAATACCCATGCCACTGTCTGGTAGCTATCATGCTTGAAAGGTCTTCACAAAAGCAAGTAGTTTGCCACCTTTGAACTCAGTGAACTCAGCCTCACACAAAGTTTCATGGCTTTTATAATAGGTAGACGAGTTCTTTGCCAGGATATCATGTGGTTGGTATCTGATCCAATTCCTAACAGAACCTTCATTTTTATCTAAAACAAAAGAGCAGTCTTGACTTTCCACATTCCACACCAGTGTTCTGGTCTTCTGAGCTGCTGTTGGAATTTCCTTTAAGCTCCGACTGTAACATCCTGAATTTGCTCTATCTGGTTTATCCAAACACCTTTATTACATGTCAATTCCAAGGGCTTCTGAACTACCTTATCCTGTCTAGTTGCATTAATGACTCCAGTTTCTCAGTGCCAGTGTGTGTGTGTGTGTGTGTGTGTGTGTGTATGTGTGTATGTGTGTGTGTGTGTGTGTGTGTGTATGTGTGTATGTGTGTGTGTGTATGTGTGTATGTGTGTGTGTGTGTGTGTATGTGTGTGTGTGTGTATGTGTGTATGTGTGTGTGTGTGTATGTGTGTGTGTGTGTATGTGTGTATGTGTGTGTGTATGTGTGTGTGTGTGTGTGTATGTGTGTGTGTGTATGTGTGTGTGTGTATGTGTGTGTGTGTATGTGTGTATGTGTGTGTGTGTGTATGTGTGTGTGTGTGTATGTGTGTGTGTGTGTGTATGTGTGTATGTGTGTGTGTGTATGTGTGTGTGTGTGTATGTGTGTGTGTGTGTCTGTGTGTGTGTGTGTGTGTGTGTGTGTGTAAGAGAGAGACAGAAAAAGAGAGAGATACTTATGTCTATTCACCCTACTCAGTCTATGGTTGTTTAGCTATGTTGCCTTTGGGACTGTGGCAAAGTATACATCACATCAGGAAACACGTGGCAGAGAAAACTGCTCACTTAATGAAATCCAGGAAGAGGAGGAGGAGGAGGAAGAGGAGGAGGACTGTCCTATTTTTCCAAACCTCTCCACCATTTTCTTTCTGTTGGCAATACTGTTAAGACATATTTAGAAGGGTTGGACATCTTAGTTGAAGAATTTTATCCAGCAGCCTAAGAAAAATCAAAAGAAAGCCTGTAGAGAACCTTCAAGACTTAACTCATTACACCTTTTAGTTGATTTTAAAGTTCATACAACTGAGCTATATGCCCTTATGTTGCCATGGTAGTGGCTCTGCCTTTATTGCTTAGCTTATAATGCGCTCCTGACCAATGAAAAATTAACTCTGTAAGTCCTATCTTTTGCTTCAAGCCTCTGGGAGAAGAGAGATTTTGAGAGATGAGATGACGGAGGTAGTAGTTGGAGAGAGAAGCTGGCAGAAATTAGTAGAAATGTAAAGAGATAATAATGTAGGAAGAATAAGTAAGTAGGAAAATAAAGGAGGAGGAAGAGAAGAAGAAAAATAAACAGAGAATTAGAATTGGAATTAAAATTGAGGCAGAGAATTGGAGCTAAGAAATTATAGACATTAGGACAAAGAATTAGAATAGAGAATAGTAAAGCGAGAACAATAAAGAGAACATGTATAAAAAGAATGTCTTGTGAGAAGTTTCTTTTCTACAACCTTTAGACTTAGACTTCATGCTTATTGTAGCATCTCTTTTTGTACCCTGAGTGAAGGCCTTGAGCTGAACCTTAAGGCTTTTGATAATTACCTTTGCTGTAGATAGCACCTGTGCTCTGTGGCTCATAAGGGCAACACTTATCTAGGATATTTTTCATGAACACAAGGATTACTTTTGTCAAATCCACCAGCTTCCCACTTGGGCTTGTGTAGAACCTCAGAGGGCTGGAAATGCCAATTTCACACCACACACACACACACACACACACACACACACACACACACACCTATGTCTATTCACCCTAGATAGGAAACCTATAGTGACATATTCAACCATGAGCTTTTATGGGGCTACTTACAAAATAAGGGTGAGGGAATACTCAGATTCAGCTGCATCTCTGAAAAGGCCATGTCAACATGAAAGATGATCCAGAAAAGCTGCAACCCTGGAGTTCTTAGCACAACTTTTGGGCAGCTGGTCCTAGTCATGGACCAGAATTTGGACACTGCTTCTCTTATTATCCCTAGGATTAAATCCTCAGGGGCCTAGGCCCCTGACCATGAGTGCTCGTGTGTGTGTGTGTGTGTGTGTGTGTGTGTGTGTGTGTGTGTACATAAGTACACTCACCTATGTGCATGCATGAACACCAGGGGAAACCATCAATATCTTCAATCAGCATCTGATACCTTGAGACAAAGTCTCTCACTGAACCCGAAGCTCACCACTTTTGGACTAGGCTGGCTGGCAAGACACAGCACTCTTTCTGTCTCTTCCCACCGTTCCAGCACTGGGGTAATAGGTAAGTGGTCATGTACAACTGTTTTTACATAGGGCGCTGGGGGTTTGTGAAGTAAGCATTCTTAACTACTGAGCCATCTCTCCAGTTCCCATGGCTGTTTTCTTTATCTGCTGACTTAATAAAGAAAGTGAAGAAATGCCAACCATGTGGCATAGTTTTAAATTTTTATATCCATTAATTAAATTGTGCTGCCTCCAATGACAAGACTCAGAAAGCACTGCTATGCAGTTTCTTTTATGGGCGTTCTTTTTTTATTTACTTTCTTCTTTCCTTTTATTTATTCTTTGTGTCTTTCACTTCATGCCTCTCCATTCCACTCATTTCCCCATCTACCTTTTATGGAGAGATGGAGACATTGGACCCTCTTGTAGAAAAAGGAGCTGTATAAAATTATGTCTTGCAGATATGAAAGAATTGTCTGGGCTTGAAAGTTGTTGTCCTTAAAGCATTGTGCCCATGTCTGTCACTTTTTAACTTTGTGACTGCAAGAACTGCCAGCTGACATGAGTGCTGCGAGAACAGGATGTGTCTGGCTTCATATCTAGTTAAGCCTGCAAAAAATGCTGAGCGATACGTCTAGAATAAGGTTGTGCAGGGAGTGGGAAGGTATATTTGGGGAAGTATAAAGGGGAAAATGGGACTTTCATAATAATCATGATGTATTTCTTAAAGTAAAAAGCAGAAGCCAATAATTAAGCTGTTCATGTAGCCCTGGTGAGAAATAGTATAAGTAAAGACAGCCTGAGCTATTTGGGGCCACCTAAGTGCAATTCAGTTGGTGGTCAGAAGTTTTCCTTGTGCCAGCACCCCTTCCTTGCCCTGGATCCTGAACCCCAGCAGAGGCTGGAGCCTGGCAGGTGTGTAGGACTGATCCCTTCGCATGCTCCAGAAGATCACAGATGGGGTGGAGGTTGGGTAGGGCCAACTCATTACCCTGGTTCTGTGCCAGGGTATTTTCTGTGCATTGTGTTCTGAGACCTTTGCCCTGCATGGACTCAAGGGAGCACCCACCTTAGTCTCCAAAGCAACTGACACTGTAGATGTACATTGTCACTCGTAGTTGTTCATATTTACAATGTATCTGGCTCTGGGACTTATGGTAAGAATACTAACAATCCCAACAGTCTAATTTTGAAGTCCTTTTGAGTATGTATGTATGTATGTGCATGTATGTGTGGTGGTGGTGGGGAGTGCCTATTTTCATGTGGAGGCCAACGGACATCTTCAAGTGCTCCTCTTTGGGAACCATCTTTATAATTATCATCACCATAATCATTATTGATAAGGTCTCTCGATAGAATTCTAGCCTCTTTACTTGTCAAAGCTGTCTAGTCAACAAGTCCCAGGGAACTGTTACCTGCCACTTTCTCCTCAGCACTGGGATTACCAGTATGTGCCACCAATCCAACTTTTTATGTGGGTACTTAGGATGGAACTTGGGTCCTCTTGCTTGTACAGAAAACACACTTCAATGACTAAGCCATCTGTGAAGTCTGTTTTGAGACTTAAAGTAAACCCCACTCTTGGGACCTGTACTAGACCACAGCTCATCCTAAAACTAACACTCCTCTGCCCTGGGCTATGAAAGGAGGCACAAATTTCATTGTAAACCACAGAGGGAGGTGTGAATTTTGTTGTAAATCACAAGTGAAAATGGAACAAAAACTCAAGAATAGCCTCTTCCCCTGTACCTTGAAGATGAACATCCAGTTGCTTTGATTAGTCACCAGCTAGTTAACTGGTACTGTTTCATGTATTATTGAATGTTGTCTGATAACCGGATGTAAAGAGTCTCTCATCCTCATGACAAAGAACTCAGGGTTGTGAGAGGCTTTACACCTCATGTCTGAGAAATTCTGAAGCCAGAGGAAGCTTTGCTCTTGAAATGATGTCCTTTATCTCAGTGCTAGGAGTAGAGCCCGGAGCCTCATACACATTAAGCAACTGCTCTACAATGGGCTCTCCAGCCATGAGGGTTTGTTCTTATGTGTTTTCTTCTACTTCAAAATAAAAATGAAACTCGAATCAAAAAGTTTACACTATAGTCGGTTGGCCTAAACAGTCTGTGTAGAGGAGGAATCAACCGGGCTCTGTCTGATGTAAAAAAAAAAAAAAGAGCAAGTAATCTCCATTGAGAACCAAGCCAGCATGGCATCCATGCCTTCTTTTCACTCTACTTGCAGAATAGGGAAAGATGAGATTGTGGTAGTCAAAACTGACTGTGGAGATATCTTTGGAGACCATCTGGTAAGGATTCAGGCATTATGCTGGCCTGCTCCTGTCACCTGGCAGAATGCACTCAGACAGTATCCTGGTTATCCCAGGGTTCCATGACTACTAGTCTGCACAAAGGTGCAAAGGACCCCTTTAAAAGAAAGACCCCTGCCCACTTACTCTCCCTTTCCTGCTGTTCCCCAGGGCAGATAGGACTTTCCCTGCCTCCATCTTCTCTTCTGTCCTCTCTCTGTCTCTGTGTCTGTGTCTCTTTACCTCTTTTCTCTTTCCTTCCTCCCTCCTCTTGCCCTTTCTAATAAAGCTTCTCACTAAGCTTTGTCTGCCCAGCATGTTTGTCCCCTGCCTTGGTCACCTTTGCCTAGCATGGAACCCACCAAGGTCCCCCAAGTGCTTTATCGTAGCACCATCTACCATCGTTATGGCGTGTGAAAAGGATCCTTGCCAGGGGAGGGGGAGCTGCTTCACTGAAAATTCAGAGGTAGAAGCTGTCCTGCTATTCTGCTATCCATATGCCTTCACTGCAAAGGCTAAGGTAGAAGACATAAAAAAGGAATAAAAAAATATCTAAAGGACATTATATGGTGGAAAAAGCATTGATTGAATTAGGTAAAAATCTGTGGCTTATTGTTGGGCCCAGGGGAAGATATATATACAGTTCATGACCTGATCTGCGAAAGAGGGTTGCAGAATCACTGGAAGCCAGGTAAAGGTGGCAGGGACTGAGCGGCAGGACCAGAATTTAGATTCAGGTTTCAAAGTCCTGGTCATGAAAACATAAAGAAAGAAGGGTATACACACACACACACACACACACACACACACACACACACACACACACACACATTCCACAGTTGGCCTTGGTTGTTGACCATAAAGTAATACTTTCTTTTTACCCTAAAAGCATTTTTCTTAGGTCATGCGATACATCATAACTTCATTACTTCTGACATTCCATACCTGAGTCTTCTACAAAGGGCCAGTCGGGGAGCAGGGAGAATACAGGGTGACATGACTGCCATCCTGCTATACCTACACCTTTCACACTTATGGTTCTAGAGCAGCGGTTCTGATGACTTTTGGTGACTCATTCAGTACCAAATATTGAAATCCAGATCTACATCCTAACATAGCCAGAGCACTGTCTGTGCAAACACCACAAACCTTTTCTCAAGAGAGCTTGTGCTCTTTCAGAAATGAAACAGCTGTGTCGAATACATCACATGCCTTAGTTGTTGTTTCAAGAAGTTTGCAAAAAAGAAGCTCATCCTTAAAGTCACCATCATTAATAAACCTTACATAAACCAGTAACTGTGAACAGTTTGCACATCTGTAGATTCATCAAGATGGATAAAAAATATTGGAAGTGGAGCAGATTTAATTTCCCAGATTACCTGATCAAGAACATCAGCAGACATGCCATCTATTCTTCTGTAGACAGTGTTGTTAGATAAAAGTGACGTAACTAATTGCCATCATAACTAGAATACTGTCTTTGGTCATTAGCAACAGTAAAACCCCAGCAATGGCATGAGATTCATAGCTCTGGAGATGCTGAGTGCCACCAAATATGAAGCTTCATCAGCTGCTACTTTTTGTTTGTGGTATTTGACAGCAGTGTCAAGTCTGGCTTCTTGAGTCCTTCAGTTTTGCTTCTAAAATAGTTGGTATCCTTGCCAACAAAGCTCAGATGCTTGCCATCAAAACGCATTTTAGTTTGTTTGGCTTCATAGATTTGGCTGATAAAACTTCACAAAAAATAACACATTGCTATATTTTTTAATTTCTGCTGTAATTATTGGGGTAAAATCATACTGTAAAATCCTCACTATATTTTCTTTTCTTAATGTTCTTTACACAGTCCATTGTCATGGGATGATTTTCTAATGAAAATAATATGTAACAATAGTTTTTTTTTTTCGAGACAGGGTTGGAGGCTGTCCTGAAACTCACTTTCTAGACCAGGCTGGCCTCGAACTCACAGAGATCCACCTGCCTCTGCCTCCCGAGTGCTGGGATTAAAGGCGTGGGCCACCAACGCCCGGCTGTAACAATAGTTTTAATAATACAAAAGATGGTACATGGCATAGTTCAGACAATATAGTTCATCAAAGTCTCATATGATTTACCGTTCTCTGTAGGTTTGTTGTTGTTGGTTTCCACATTTTTGTTACTATCAAAAGGGGGCAGTATTCAGATCAACCATAGCAGAGTATAAAAAGGCCTGATGTGGGAAGTCCTTCTGTATGCTGCAAATATGGGATGCTTTCATTGGCTGATGAATACAGCTGTTTCAGTCAATGGCCAGGGAAAATATAGCCAGGCAGGAAATTCAAGCAAAGATGCAGAGAGACGAAAGGCGGAGTCAAATATAGAATATTAGAAACGGGTTAGTTTAGACAGAGCTAGTCAGTAAGAAGTCTGAGTCATTGGCCAAACAACTATAATTTAATATTAGCTTTGGGGTGATTATTTCCTAAGCAGCTACAGGGACCCAGTGGGTGACAGAAGAAGTGGCCCAGTGAGAATGGGCGAGACTAAAAAGACATTCCGCTGTAAGGACCCATCAGCATTGTGTTTTTTGCAGTGGTTGATGATGTTATAGTTAATGATTTTACATTTACTCAGCAATTATACTTCATGAAGTGTCATTTTACCTCCAATACTGCAGCTTTCAGCACAGTAGCTGCTCTCTACACTGGGTGACTGGTCTGCGTAAGTACATTAGGGTGCCAACCTTGTTACATACACCCTTTCGTTCCAGGGGTATGTGATGGGGAAGGCACGATGATGTCATCATGCTATGTACTCTTATGTAGGCAGATCTGCATGTGGGAAGACCTGCCTGGAGACAGATGGAGGAGTGGTGTCTCAGTTCCTCCTAAGAACTTGTTTTTGATGGTCTTAGGTAATCCTTGTGAAAGGGTCATTTGACCACCCGAGGGTTGTGATCTGCAGGTTGAGAATCACTTTTCTAGAGGGATGTACAATGTCTATAATGGTGGGGAGGGTACTGATTGCAGCATGGTGGCAGCAACAGGAAGCTGACTGATCTCATGACCCGAACACAGGAAGCAGAGAGAGAATAGGACTAGAAGTAAGATGATAAACTTTTAAAGTCTTCCCCAGTGAAGCACTTCCTCTAGCAAGACTCCACCTCCTGAAGATTCCATTCTGTCCCCAAACAGTGCCACCAACTGGGAACCAAATGTTCAAATACATGAGTTTTGGAACCACCATACCCTCTCACTAAGAACCAGCCATCTATACCTCTTGCCACAGGTAAGTTTGAGGTCTGCTGCCTGGGAAGTTGTTTATGGATGGGAAGACATTTTCTACATAAGAAAAAGAGTGATGATCTGCAGTTCTTAAAATGTTGGCTGATTTGGCTATCTAATCAGGAAAAACGTGGCATAAAGAGCCCCCGTATATTTGAGGGGATAATATAATCACAATAGAGACATTACAGAAAGCACTACAGAGGGTTCTTTAAAAACTAAAAATAGTGCTATGGTGTGATCCAGCAAATCCCACCTCAGGTACACAGCCAAAGTTAATGGAGCCTGTATGTCAAGAAGATGGTTTCTGCACCATCAGTCAGGAGGGTCCCTAGGTCTGCTGTCATGGAATACGTTTTCAGTTAGTAGGAACTCACACACCAGAAAGAGGACAGAGACAGTGCAATGTGTGTGAATGGGAAGCTGTGCAGGCAGGGTGTGGTAGCCTTCCTTAGGAAAGGGCACTCAAGATGTCAGACAGCAGATATAAACAAGGATTTGTGAAGGATTTTCCTGTTTCCCTTGGTGTAGGAGAAACTGAAACAGAGCAGACTTCAGTTGCAGAAGCAGGAGGAGAGACTACTGTTGAAGAGGAATGTGGGGGGCAGGCAGGGCGGCATTCCTGAAGGCTTGGGTGTGTTTATGACCAAGGAGTCAACACTAAAGGGAACTAGGTCTTAAGTTTCTATCCACCATCCCCTCCCTTGTTGCTCCTCTCTCCTGCTTTCTCTATTTTTTTTTCTTTGATCAGACAATTAGAAAAAAAAGTCAGTTCTACTTCGAGGCCTACAAAGTCTCACTTAGTTTCACTAATTGACTGCCTATGACTTCTCTGTTAAGCCCCTGAGATCCCGTTGAGTAGGTGGGGCACCTCGTTTTCTGTAGTTTCCCTTTCCTACACCTTCACCTTTGCTTCCCAGGCTCCCACCAGCCTCTTCAATCAGTTGACATCCTCTGAGTCAGCATGGGAATTGTTTACTCATTACATACTTCAGTTGACATGCTGGGAAACAGGCTAGGTTTTGGAATTAGAGAGTGAAACTGTTCCAGTTTTCAATGAGGCTGTGCAGTGACCCGGATCACACACGAGAAATTCAGAGTGATCACAGTCTGTATGGTACCTGCAAACTTTCCCTGAGTCTCCCTGCTGGCTCTGAATGCAGCTAGCTCTTCTCTGTAGCATGACTCGATTTTTCTTAGTGCATCTTTTGAATGTTCAACTGTCAGCCCTTTCCATGAGTGTGGAGTTCTAATTTCTTCTTCTGTCTCCTGCCTGCATCTTCACTGTCAAATTCATAAACTTACATCCCAACTTTTGTTTACAATCCATATGGTTTTAGATAAGTGTCTAGTTTGAGCTAAGACAAGTTACTTTCTTTCCCCCTGCAGTTCCTCAGATATAAAAAAAGAAGACATGAATCCTGCCTTGCCTATGGCTTCAAGTTGTTATAAAGACAAGGAGAAGGAAGGATGTGCACAATATACAATGTATACTGTGTGAACTCTTCCTTATCTAGACCAGTACCGTGTACAATGAATATATATAATGAAAATTTAAAATGTATATATAAATTAAAATCTAAACAATGGAGATAATATACTTTCACAAGGATAAGAAGAAAAGAAACTCTTACACTACATGTAAACCCTTTGTATGTAGGAAAATAAATCTGTACACATATTACAGAAATCAATATAGAGTATGCTCCAAAATTTGAAAGTAGCGCCACAATGTTGTCTTAGAGTCTTTATTGCTATGAAGAGACACCATGACCACAGCAACTGTTATAAAGAAAATATTAAATTGGAGTATCTTGCTTGTAATTTCGGAGGTTCAGTCCATTATTATCAAGATGGGGAGCATGGTGGCATATGGGAAAAATAAAGCATGATGTGTTTACATAGGAATAATGTAACTCTGTTCAGCCTTAATGAGAAAGAAATCCTGAATTTTTAATACCAAAGATGGGACCCAGAAGATAAAAAGCTAAGTTAAATCAGAAAGTCAAACATTGTGAGTTAAAAGTTATATAGAAGTTTGAAGCTGTTGAAAATAATCTAATTTAGTGGTCACTAGAGTCAAATGGTTGTGACTCTTTACATCTGTACATGAGCAAACAAAGCCCAAATCTACAGCAAGTGGGAGCTGGAAGTCTCACCAAACAAAAGTCAGTGTCAAAAGCAAACATTCAGCACATTTCTTTCTAAAAACTTGATTTGCTTTATTTTTAAGCTAGAATCAGACAAAACTTCAATCCATAATGGAGACTAAGCATTCTCTGCTCTCTGTCTCTGTCCACTGGTGTTTGTGGTAACAGGCAGGCATGCTCTCTGGTATCCATTGAGGCGGGAATTAGTGTCCCCAAGGGAGCAAATGAAAGTCCCACAGTAGGAACACAAGTGGGTGCAGAAATGTGAGAAAAAAGAGCATAATTCAATTGACAATCAGCAAGACACCAGAAAAGGTTAAAGACCAGCAAGAACTGCAAGGCAGTGATTAGCAGTGCTGACCAAGGATAGCAGCCAACAGAGAGCCTACATTAGCAGCTAATAGAGCAATCCAGAGACAGGCAGAATGGGGCTTCAGTGTATGACCACCATTGGATAAGCAGTGTATAAACAACACTTGATCATCTCCCTGCCTGGGACAGATTCTGTTGGCTCCCCATCAGCTCCACCCATGAGAAGATCAGAGAACTAACTAATTTCAATAGGAATGATCTCAGTCTTTGGTTCCTTCCCTAAGACCTTTACAAAATCTCTTAGACAAGCAACTCAGCACTTCCCCCAGTTTGGAATTCCTCCTACTCCAGAGAGTTTCTCTCAGTTTTCCTTTTGGTTACTTGTACAAGTGTGTGTGTGTGTGTGTGTGTGTGTGTGTGTGTGTGTGTGTGTGTGTGTGTTCATTCTTAGACATCACTAGCAGTATACAACACACTCAAATCAGCTGTCCAGATTGACTTGGTGACAGGAGATTGGTACCTGAGTCCTTGGATGAAGCACATCTGGCCTGAGAACAACTACCATTTTCAAAGATCTGCATTTCCAGTTGTAGAAATGTTCTACATGCAGCCTTACTGTGTTCCAGCTTGTGTTAAAGACAGACATGTTTTTCTTTTGAAATAGACAACTTACTCCTTGAAGAGTGACACGATGTTCTAATTATTTCCAAGTTGTCCAGCATTCCTCATTTCCAAGAATGCTTGCATCATTAGCAGAGGGGTCACTTGAATTTCAGAAAGCTGAGCAGAAGAGGCTGTGTTTATGGGCAGAGAACCAGATAAAGAATGCATAAACACAGAACTAAAAGCAGAGTAGTCATTTTAAAGTTATTTTCCTGATAAGCCAGGGACAAGGAGACAGAATAGTAGAAAACTAACTAACTGACTAACCCCAGTTCTAGGGTTTGAATCTGGACTCTCCCCCGAAGACCTATGTGGTAAAAGCTTAGTCACTAGCTTGTGACACAACTGAGAGGTGACATAACCTCTGGAGGAAAAAATTTTGAAGGACACTGTGTCATTGAGCAGTATGCCCTGGAAGAGTTGTTGGATCCCTGGGCTTCTTCATCTCCTTATGTTTCCTGTCTGCTTTTCTGTGGGGAAAGAAGTTTCTTATAGCCTGCACCCCTGCCATGATGTTCTCCCACACTGTGGACCTCCAAATAACTGAAACCACACATATACACCTTTGAAACTGAGCCACAATGAGTCAGGCCTTCAAGTACAGTGTTTTTTGTTTGTTTGTTTGTTTGATTGATTTTTAATTGATTCTGTCACAGGAGGGAAAGCTGACTTACTTTTGTAAGAGCCAAAGCAGAGGGACTTCGTGGCTTTGCAGATTTGGGAAGCTTGGCTGTTACCTTTCTCTCCTGGTTTGCACGAAGGTCAGATGACAACTTAGATTTGGCTTGGTAGTTTTGATTACTGTGACAGACTCCATCTAGGATTTTCATCTTCTCTGTTGGGTATAGGGATTGGAGGGAGTCTTGAGAGAGTGGAGTCCTGCCTGATCATGTGTTGCTGACACAGGCATGGCCATGTGTCAAGGACCCCCATGCCTCAGTCCCATGATGATGGCAAAGCTTTACCTGGATAAGGCTCAGAGGGATTGCAAAGCTTTCCTCCCAGACCTGAGTGCAAGCATGAAATCAGTGTGTACAAAAACTAGCAACTGCAGCTTCTTCCTCCCAGGTGATGGTAGCCTGAAACTGCTTGCCTACAGAGATCTTCTGCCTACACCAGCCAACCTCTCCCCTTGCTGTACATAATAAACACGCTGAGGTTCTG
Organism: Mesocricetus auratus; assembly: GCF_017639785.1. Lineage (NCBI taxonomy): Eukaryota > Metazoa > Chordata > Mammalia > Rodentia > Cricetidae > Mesocricetus > Mesocricetus auratus. The sequence continues at coordinate 54,745,843 of NW_024429196.1, forward strand.
GGTTGCCATGGTAGTGGGTATCACTCCATCAGAGTACTCACACCCCACTGGATACCAGCTTTTCTGAACATGTGTCTATGTCTCTGTCCTTTCTTCATTCCCTTGCAGTCCCCAGTACAGGTTCCAGGACCCAGGTTCTCGTGAAGGTAGTTAGGGCCCAGAAACAAGAACTTAGGCTCCTCCAAAATCAACAACCTGAAATTTTATTAACTATTAATTAACCTTTAACTAGGACATTCCACTCTAGCCCATGGAAACTATTTTTCTTATCTGGATTCTGCAGATACTTTCTTTATTTCCCATCAGGCTTTCTGAATGAGGGCTAGCCCCAGTTCACCCCAGTTCATGAATGTTCAAATAGGCTCCCTAAAATTTTAATGTGCTTAGTGGTTTATTGTTTCTGTTTTAAAGCAAACAACTCCTAATTTTCATGAGCAAGTGCTGAAAAAAACCTGTGTTTTCCAGGAGGTAACAGGCACAGTGTGAAGCTAGTTTCCTGCGTTGGGACCCTAAACATAAGTGCCAAACAAGTCATCTGTGTTGAAGTGCTTTTCTAAAAGGAAGCAAATGTCAGCAAAAATAGGAAGAAGATGGCAGAAAGTACAACTCACTCATATATAAACTTGACTCAGAATGCTCACATGATGCCACTGAAGAGAATCAGGACTCTGGTGTTTAGATGTTTATTTGCATTGAAAACCCTAGGGGAATGATTGTGACTCTTAACTTCCATGCCCGTAGTAGTGTGACCTCTGTGTCAGAGCACGTATCACTGCCATAGAAAGTGACACAAGAGGAACTGAGAGAGTCACAGTTCTGGCAGCTATTGATGGACATCAAGGTTGAGTCTGTTTCCTTGATATTGTGAATACAGTTGTAGTGAACGTGGATGAGAATGTAAGTATATAGAGTCCTGTGGGTGTACACCCAGTAGTTGTATGACAGGGATGCATGGTAATTCTGTTTAGCTCTTTGAGAAAACTCTGTGCTGGTTTTCACAGTGGCTGCTATAACATACACTCATACACACACACACACACACACACACACACACACACACAGTGAGTGTATATGGTTTCCTTTTTCCCCATATCCTCATCAGCATTTGTTTTTCTGATGGCAGCAATTCTGATAAGAATTGGAAGGTCAAAATAGTTTTAGCTGTGTTTCCCTGGTAACTAAATGTGTTTAAAGTCTTCAGAAGTATTCACTGACTGCTCATCTCACTTTCTTGAAAACTCATCTTCAGCAACTTAGTCCATTTCTTAAGAATTGTTTTCTTGTTTAGCTTTTGAGTTCTTTATGTATTCTGGGTATTAATTCTCTACCTCCCATTCTGAAGGTAGTCTTCACTTTCTTCTCCAGCAGTTTCAGACACTTATGCTAAGTCTCCCATGCTCCATTTGGAGTTGATTTTTGTGTAGGGTCAAAGAAAAGGATCCAGTGTCTCCTTCCTACATGAAGATATCAGGTGTCCCCAGCACTATCAATATCTATGCTTTGGGCATCTTTGCCAAAAGTCAGGTGGTTATAGCTGCATGGGCTTATGTCTGGGTACTTTATTTCATTTGTGGATCTACCTATGGGGGGGGCAATACTACTCTGTCCTTTGTAGTATAACTTGAAATTAGGTACGGTGATACTTTCAGCATTACTGGTTTTGCTAAGGATTACATTAGCTATCTGAGGTCTTTTGTGCTTCTAAATTATTCAGATTTTTCCAATTTCTGTGATGATTGATGTTGGCATTTTGATGGTGACTGCAGTGAATCTGTATGGATTCATTCAGTAAGATGACCATTTCACGCTGTTAACTTTTCCAAGCCATGAGCCTGGGAGAGGAGGTTTATTGACCTGCTACTGTCTTCTTCAATTTCTCTCTTGAGTGTTTTAAAGTTTTCAATAGAGAGATCATTCACTTCTTCAGTTGGGTTTATTCCAAGTCATTTTTGTAGGCAATTTGGAATAGGATTGTTTGCCTGGATTTCCCCTCAGCATGTTCTCTATTGGCAGATACGAATGATAGATCAGTATGTATCCTTCGCATACAAATGGACTTTGGCTGTCCATCCCACAAGAGAGATGCTCTCTCAGCCTGGACTCTTGTGGCAGGGCCTAGGCCCTGCCATGGATGAAACGACAGAGTATGGACACACCCCTGGGGAAAGGAGTGGGGATTGGGGGAGGTGGGAGTTAGTGGGAGGGCATGGGAGGAGGGGAAGGAGAGGGAGCTGGGATTGACATGTGACGCAACCTTGTTTCTAATTTAAATTTAAAAATTAAAAAAAGACAAAAATGTAATTAACAAAAAAGAATAAAAAATGAAAATTACTAAAAAAATAAATAAAAATGTTGCTGAGTTTTCTGAGTTAATTGTTTAAACTGACACTTTGTTGAAAGTTTGCACAAGCTCTTGGAATTTCCAGGGGCTGAAGAGATGGCTCAGTGGTTAAGAACACTAGATGCTCTTCTAGAGGACCCAGGTTCGATTTCCATAACCCACGCGGCAGCTCACAACTGTCTATAACTGCTTTCCCAGGGAATCCAACACTCTCTTTCAGCCTCAGCAGGCACCAGGCATGCACTTGGTACAAAGACATACATGCAGGCAAAACACTCATACACTTACAAATAAATGAAGAAGTTCAAAAAAGAATATTCCAGGGGAGTCTTTAGGATCTCTTTCATACAGAATCAAATCGTCTTCAAATAACAATACTTTGACTTCTTCCTTTCATATGTATATCTTTTCTATTTGCTTGTCTTCTATTGCTTTAGGTAGTATTTTCAACACTACATTGATAAGCTGGAGCAAATGAACACCTTCAATTATATTCCTGATTTTAGTGCAAATATTTTGTTTTTTCCCATAAAACTATTAATATTCCCATGCATAATATTAATTTTACACTCACCAGATATAGGCTTTATTATGTTCATATATGTTTCTTTTATTTTGTGTTTCTTCAGGATTTTTATTATGAAGGGTTCAAAATTTTTGTCAAAAAGCCCTTTTTGCATTTATCAAGACCATAGGATTGTGTCCTTGAGTTCATTTTTATAATGTGTTATAGCTATTGATTTACATATATTGAACCATTCGTTTGCTTTCTGTTGCTGTGATAAAGCACTGACCAAAAGCAATTTGGGAAAAAGAGAGTTTATTTCAGTTCTTTAGTTACATAGTTACATCGTCAAGATAAGCCAGAGCTGGAGTTCAAAGCAGTTCTTGGAGGCAGGAACTGAAGCAGAAACTACAGGAGATGCTGCTTACCGATTGCTCCCCATGGCTGACTAAGGGTACTTTCTTATACAATCTGGGACCACTTGTTCAGTGGTAGCATGTCCCATAGTGCTCTGGGTCCACCCAACTCAATCCTTAATTAAGAAACTGTCCCACAGCCGGCCGGTGGTGGCGCACACCTTTAATCCCAGCACTCGGGAGGCAGAGGCAGGCGGATCTCTGTGAGTTCGAGGCCGGGCTGGACTGACAGCCTCTAAAACAATACAGAGAAACCCTGTCTCGTAAAAACCAAAAAAAAAAAAAAAAAAAAAAAAAACTGTCCCACAGAGAAGTTCACAGGCCTATCTAATGGAGACAATTCCTCAACTGTAGTTCCTTCTTTCCAGGTGATTGTAGTTTCTATCATGTTGACACAAACTAACCAGCCACTATTCCCACATTTCTGGAACAAAAGTGCTTAATAATGATAAATGATCTTCCTGATGTTTTCTTGTATTCTGTTTCCAAGGATTTTGTTGAGGATTTTTGTTGTTGTTTTTTGTTTTTGTTTTTGTTTTAGCATCTGTGTTCATCTATGATAAAGGGGATTGATCTATAATCTTCTTTTTTGTATTGTTTTCTGTCTTTATCTTATTTTGGTATCAAGATAATGCTAGCTCTAAGAAAAAGTCTGACAGAATTCCATCCCTTTTTATTTATGTATTAGTCTGAAAACAAGGGTGTTTCAATTCTTTGAGGGTCTGGAAGAACTCAGCAGTAGCTTTCTGACTCCTATTCATAATTTAGTGTACATCACACTTTCCATATCTACTATGTTTGATGGACATCAGATCTGTCATTTGCTGTTACAAATGTAGCTACAGAGAGCATCCAATTCATTCTCCTTTCATGGACTTGTGTGATAACATCACTGGGATATGTCCTAGAGTGGACCTTCTGGAATCCAGGACACATTACTGACAGAGGATATTACCAGGGTGTGTCCTGGCTTAACCTTATCACTATCATGATACCTACTCCTGACTTCCCCTGGGAAGATTAACTTCCTGACAGGAAACTGATTTTTCTGTTTATTAACTTACTGATTTATTTTATCTGACTTGCAGCAATTGTGTGTGTGTGTGTGTATAATCTGTGTGTGTAAACTGTGGTGCTCACGGTGAGGTCAGAGGACAACCTGCTGGACTCAGTTCTCTTCTTCCACCACATGCATTCCAGGAAGCAAACTCAAGGGTTAGGCATGGCATCAAGCACCTTCACATACTGAGTCAATTTCCAGAATTATTTTTACCTGTCCCTTTTCATTTCCTGTTGAGTTCTGACATTTTATTTCAGTCTCACAAGAGTTATTCAACGTAAGTGTATAACTTCTACTCTATCCCACTAGTTAAAGCATTGCTTTTCCTTTTCACTGGTCATCACCACTTTCTCATCAAGTCAAAAACAATCACAAGTACTGGGACAACTGGATGTTTGCATATTAAAGATCACATTGGGCTCTTACTTCACACCCTATTTAAAATTTAATTCAAACTGAATCATTGATATAAATATAAAAGACACAAACCTTAAAAGCCTTGGAGGGAAACAGGGGCAGTTCTTTGTAACCTTGCATTTGACTGTGGGATTCTTAGCTGATACACAGATAGCCTGAGTGACAAAAACAATAGGAAACGAATAGAACTTCATTGAAAATAAATCTGTGTGCATCCAAGGCATTAAAAGAAAGCAAAGACACAATATATATAAAATGTCCAGAATAAGTAAATCTACAGACACAGAGAGCTTGATGATTACACAGACAGAAGAAGGAAGAATGGAGAGGAATTGCTTGATGGTGACACAATGTGACTGAATGGGGATGATGATATATAATGACATTTCACTCATAGATGCTGATGCTTACCCATAAATTATAGATTTTGTTACAAGGATAATGGCAATAAAAACAAAAAAGAGTCAAAATAGTAAATACTATCCAATCATTAATAAAACTTATGGCACTCTTTTAAATATTTCTTTATTTTTAAATGTATATGTGTGCGTCTGAGTGAGGATACATGTACCACATGCATACAGGAGCCAGTAGATGCCAAAGCATCTGCATCATCTCTCCAGCCCCATTATGGCACTCTTACACAGTGAAATCACTTATAACCACCGGTAAGTGGCACAGTATAGCCTACATAGCATAATAAAATATAACCCTGATCCTTAGTGACCTTGGTGTCTAGTTGGGTGATTATCCAAGATGCAGACGGTCAACAGAAAAGGAACCGCTCTAAGTGGTACAATTAAATTTCAAAGTGCACACATGGTTGGTGAGAAAAAGAATTTATATTTTAAATATCTTTTAAGGACTTCATAGAATTTAAGTATAATAGATAGTGATAGAAAAACACAATAGTCTACAGAAGCATGTCTTCTACATATGGTAGTTAAAGCTAGCTGTTGAAAGCAGATCTAAATGTCAACTGTTAGAAGACCACAGTGTCTGCACCTGTCCCCAAGCCTAACACAGTGTTGCACTCATTTCTGGTGAGTAGTAAACAACGAGGCAAAATAAAGTTAAACTGTGCATTAAGGACAATACTAAGAAGACTGCAGTAGCTGTTATCATCCACAGAAGAATTTACTACCATTAAAGCAGGTTAAGTCAAGTGATGGCAAGAGTTAGGGAGCCAGAAAAACACAGTATATATGGCTGGCATGGCTTATCTGTACAGGAGAGGGGGTGTTTATTTAGGACCATGTTAGAGAAATTTGTAGGTAATCTTGTGAGATTTGTGTGCCTCCTTTGTTGTTTACACAACAGAAAGCCAAACCACTCTGTGGTCCTGAGACCTGGCAAAGGGCACAGATGATTGACAGGATATGGGGAGATGAATATGGGCATCATAAGATCAAGCTGCCTGGAGGAAAATGCCCTCATCTTGGAACATGGTGTCCCCCACATGCCCCTCCTCACAGAGCTGTAGGAGTGGTGGGAATTCTGAAGAGACCGTTGTTTCCTACATAGTAAATGTGCCTTTATGGGGATGAGAACCTGCCGCAGAAGAGGAGGCTATTGGTTTTGTTGTGCCTGATGAAGAAAAGGAAGGGGTGGTCTGCACAGAACGTTGGGACTTCAGATGCGCAGCAAAATTCAACGACAGCTGATGCTGCTGCAGCCTCGGTGCCTTCTTCGTTGACCTCCACAATACTCTTGTGAACACACTTGGACAGACACAGGTCTCTCTCTGGAGACATTCCTGATAAGTCAGCCTTGCCCCCATGGAAAACATCCACCATTCCCAAGCATTGAAGCACGGACTCCATGTCATAATCCTCTTGCAGTTTAAACTTTGGAAGGAAAACCTCAACCTCAGTACTCTTCATAAAGTCTGGTCTGGTCCAGGCTGTTAACTTCTCAAAAGTGAGATTGTTTTCCACCTGACAAAGCAGAGTCAGAGACTTTCAGGTTCACAGTCGAGGTCTCGCCCAGAGCCTCATAGCCACTTCCTGCTCACAGTACCCTCATCATCCTACAGGGGGCACTGTCTGTTCATATGGCCAGCCAGTGTGAAGTCTCATTGTTCTGCTAGCTTGTATATGGTTTCCCTGGTGGGTATGGAGACCAAGCAATTCAGGGTTAGGGAGACCTGGTCGTCTTCTCCTAAATCCCTTCTGAGACATCGGTTACTCTGACAGGTGTTAATGTCCAGGTGATTATGGTTTGGGTTGTGTTTGCTTTTTTTTTTTTTTTTTAACTAGACCTAGTTTGAAGACAATAAACCATAGATGCTAAAAACAACAACAACAACAACAAACCCATAAAAATTGGAAAGGACTCTTGGTGTGAGTCACACTAGAAGGGAGGGCTATCCAGGCTGGGATTCTATGTTTTTCTGTGGGCTGTTAACGGCTTGAATGTAAATTCGCCCTTATTCTGAGGCTGGTAGCAACATTTTAGGAAGCAGCTATAATTTAGGAATGAGGGGCTCTAGCTGAATGAAGGAAGGACCTATGAAGGTCATTCTTGATACTTTGTCCCATCTCTTTTCTCTGCTTCCTGTTTGCTAAAAGGTCTATAGTTTCTGCCACATGCACCTGTCACCATGGAAATCATTGATGGGCCAGGTAACTTGAAATGAGCGCTCTGAATCTGTGAGCCAATGTAAATCCCTCCTCTCCTACATTATTCATGCCAGGCACTTTGTCAGTGATGAAAAACCAACTAACACTAGAGAAGCCATTCCAGTTAGGGAACTGGATGGGAAGAGACAGGGAAGCTGTTTGGCTTACAAAGACCCCTTAGGTCATGTACACTCTAGTGGCCTCAATTCAGAAGATGGTTGGCACACTGTGGGGTAATCTACTGCAAGGAAGAACAAGATTTGTCATAATGATGTCCCTGACTCTGTCCTCTTTCATTTTGTTAAGTCCAAGTGCAAGATTTCTTCTGTCAATTTTGTGTTCTTAGCGGAGACTATGTTCTAAGCACTGTGCTAAGTTTACTACCTGAGTTGTCTTCTTTCATCCTATCAGGTACCATCTCCCATTCCTGTGATAAACTTATGTCATATGTCAAGGTCATACACCCCACAATGGGAGTCTTAGACATAGTTTTGATCCTAAAACATAGGGATTGAACACAGCTAGAGGCTCAGTCTGTGAGTAGGACCCTCTCAAATGGCAGTTGGAAAGGTAAAAATATTGAGTTCTGTTCTAATGACGGAGGACAATGGAGACAATGGATTCTTTTAGTAGATATTTAGAGTAATGATTGCTGAGAATTCTCCTGCCTCACCTTGCTGAGGTCCACACCATCATCTGGGAGCAGGACCACCATGCTCAGCTCCATGTCCTCATAGGGCATCACCAGCACCTGTGCCTGTATTTCATCCACATAGGCGAGGTTAAAAGTGTCCTCCTGACACATCATCTGCACTGGCCGTTTCTCCTTCTGAACAAATGAATCCAGAACATAAGAAGATGTTACTGAAAAAAGAGCTGCAGTTAATGCTAGGAGTGTTTTCATCATTCACAATGAAAACACAACTATTCATGGTCCAGTGGACACTTAGTCAATGTTTGTCAGTCTCTTCCTGCTTCCATTTAAAAAAATAGATGAGTGTAACCAGATGTGGGACTGTTGTAGTTAGGGTTTCTATAGTTGTGACAAAATCCCATGACCAAAAGCACCATAGGGAAGAAAGAGGTTATGTCACTTTACAACTTTCAGGTCACATTCAATCATGAGGGAAGTCGGAGCAGGAACTCAGGCACAAGCCATGGAGGCATGCTACTTCCTGGCTTGTTCCCCATGGATTTCTCACCCTGCTCTCTTACACAGCTCATGACCACCTGCCCAGGGTTGGCACCACCCACAGTGGGCAGGGTTCACAGCAATCAATATTGAAGAAAATGATCAACAGACTTGACTCTAGGCCAGTTCTGTGGAAGCAATTTTTCAACGTAGAGCCCTTCTTCTCTAGCTTGTGTCAAGTTCACACACACGCGCACACACAGACACAGACACAGACACAGACACACACACACACACACACACACACACACACACACACACACACACCCCAAACAAACAAAGCCCCCAACCAGGACAAGGACTAACTACAGAAAGATGATGCATTACCCAGGAAAAGGAATGTGGCATTCAAATATTACTATCTTTTTTGTTGTTGTTTTTTCACACAGAGTTTCTCTGTATTGTTTTGGAAGCTGTCCTTGAACTCGAAATGTAGACCAGGCTGGCCTTGGACTCACAGAGATCTGCCTGCCTCTGCCTCCCAAGTGCTGGGATTAAAGGCATGTACCATCAACGCCCAGCCAAATATCAATAATTTAAAGTCCAACTTAGTTTTAAAATATTCCACAAAGGCTCACGTTCCAAAGCCTTTCTCCACAGATTGGCACTAATGAGATCTCACTGGACCTTTAGAAGGTATTGTCTAATGGGAGAAAGTTAAGTGTTGGAGAGTGTGTGCCCCTGAAGGGGATTTTGACTCTATAGTCCTTTCCAGTTTCTCTGTTTTGCTTTTTGACTGCTGTGAGATGAACAAGCCTCCACCATGCATTTTCACCATGCTCCACCACAACCTGGAGTGACTGGGCCAACTGACCCAGCTGAAATTTTTGGAATTTTTGGAATCATGAGCCAAAATAAACATTCCTCCTTTTATGTTGACTGTCTCAGATAGCTTGTTACACTAATGTAAAGATGGTCATCATATCAGTTGTAGGATTTTGGTCATTTAATATTGTCAACCATCATATCTAAGGAAACAGCATAATGAACTATAAATAGCAGAAAATTTTCTTCAAGTAGACTGGATGCTTTCACAGTGGTGTGGACAGGACTGCAGACAGACTCATCCTCTCAGGAAACAGTCTGGCAGCAGGAGCACACATGCGCAAAGGTTCACTGTGGGTCACAACCTTCTAACCCATCACAGAGAAGAGAGCTCTAGAACACACACACTCACAGGCTTATGTGGAGCTCCATCCTAACAGCCAGTCAGAAAGAAGGACAATCCCAGTTAAATTACAAGTTGGGGAATATCTAGATAGATCTCCATGTATCTCTGTGATGCAATTAGTCTCATGACCCAACACGTAGCAGAAAATTCTTTTCAACCAATTAAAAGTTAAGGGCCATCTAGACAGAACCTCATGAATTTTCCTGTGATTTAATCCAGTTGGTTCAGTTCCCATAGTCCAACAATCTTTTTTTAAATACAGAAGTGTACCATCAGGGAAGATTTTAATTACAGTAGTATGCTAAAAATAAAAATTTGCTACAGACCATGTATAATACATATTAAATTTCCCAATAAAAGAATTTGTTCTCTTGCAAAGCTTTACAATTATTACTAATAAAAAGGAAATGGGGGAATTTAACATTCATAAGGCTCCAAAATGTATTAAAGTATATTTTATAAGGATTGGGAAAAGTATTCTAGTATCTACTTTAATTCAAATTATGTTCCAATTAAGATTGAGATCTTAATCAATAGGTTTCAACATAAGAAAGCAATACATACTTCTTAATAATGATAAATTGTCCAATAATTTAAAATACTTAATTTAATTTAAAAATAGTCTACTAAATAAATGTTTATATGTTTGTTTCTACTCTGCCTTGTACTCTATATATGTATTATACTACTTTAACACATAACTTTCTGTTTTCTTGAACTTAAAGGAAAATTTAGTTTCTAGAATGAAGTAGGAGCAATGATTTTACAAGGAATTATCAGGACACGTAAAAGCCACAAACAAATGTAAAATAACACAGATATTAAATACTCTTTATTCCTACAATTTTTTTCCTATGGGGATGAACCCTTCATTCAGAATTGTAAGTCTCAGATGGTTTTCTGAGCTTTCCTGCTTTTTCTCTTTTTTTCCCCCTGGGCTGAGGATCAAGCCCTGTGCCGCACACAGGATATGCAATCTCTGCCACTGAGTCTCACTCAAGATTACACATTTCCATGAAAGATCTTCATCACACTGGTAGCATGAATTTGCATCCTGTTCCTTACCTTGTTAATTTTAAAGGGCATTTCCGCTGTGCAATCTTTGTTAAATTGTTGATGCCACTTTCCTTTGAAATATAAGGCATTGACAAGAACCAGCCTGGTCTCTGAATCAATGGAGCCTCCTGACAGCAACTCTGGAATTTTCCCTTTTGAGGAAGCAGAGACTTCATTCAGGATCATTTTATACATGTGTGAGAAAAAAGCTGACATCTGGGTAGATCCAAGCATCATGTTTTCAAATTTGCTGAATATGGATAAAAATATTAAACCTAATCAAAGTAAGACACCAACACCCGTGTTTGCCTTAAGGTCGTTGACACTGGAGGGGCAAACACAAGGAGAGGAGAGTGAAAGACTCCCGAGTCTCTCAAGGAAAGCAGGTTTGGGAAAAGCACAAAAAGTGACTCCAAGATGGAGAACAAAGAAGCAGGAAATGTGGAAAGCTCCCAGGGAACCACAGCTCCTCCCTGGCTGCTAATGCTGGTTGCCATCTTGATTGGGTCTGGAATCAACCAAGAAACATGTCTCTGGGCAGGACCGTGAGGGTATTTCCCAGATACAATAACTAATGGAGAGGATGCTCCCCAGAGTGGGCAATTCCTTCCTGTGCTCCCTGATACAAAGGACTGACAGAGAGGCAGCTTTGCTTTTGCCCCTCGTCTTTCTTTAGTCCTTGCTGGTGAGTGCATCTGCACCTGCCAATTTCAGCTGACACTGGAACCCAGTAGCCTTGGCTTTCACGTGGACTGAGACTAGCAGCTCTCTGGAATCCTCTAGGCTCTCCATGCCAGGCTGAGATTGCTGAGGTCTCCAGTCTCATAGACTGGGCAGCTACCAGAGTCTCAGCCTCTCCACCTATAAGTGGTCACTGTGGGACTACTCAGTCTGTACTGTGTATGCCAATCTATTAAATCCCCTTAGTAATATCTATTAATTGTGCTCTAATACCCTAATGTTTAATACAACATCTCATCTAGCACTCCATCACCATGCCCAGTTCTAACACAGCACAACACATCAAAGGCTCAAAGGCAGAAAGTGGTTTGTGGAGGAGGTATGGTTATTATATACTTTGGAGTGCTGTCCATCCCTGGAAGAGATGATGCAGGTCAGAGGACAGATTCCCTTATTCTACATTAAAGAGAATCCTTCCAATGGAGAACAGAACCCTTCCTAACTATCAATATCACAAGTACACAAAAGGTAAAGACTCCAACAAGAATTGACAAATAATTGCTTAGTCTTTAAGAAAAGACTCTCATTATACACAATCTCTCTCTCTCTGTTAGCAGAAATTGGAATGTGTCTAGTGGTACAGAGACATCTGAAGTGTTCAAACATCAGACAATGATCCCAATAATCCCCAAGACCAATCCTGGAACATGTCATCTCTGAGATAAAAACAAATAAGGTTCAACCACAAATGGGAGGCTCTTTTAGGCCAATATAACTGAGCCACCCTGACAGTGTCTTCAATGGAAATCATGTCTAGTTTCACCAAATGTAAGTAAGGGGTCTGGGGTAGGAATGTGGAAGCAGAAACAGGAGTCCTCTTTAGAGTAAAGGTGGTGAAAGCTGAGGCAACACAGACTGTTTGAAGAAGCAGCCCCAGGGCAAGACTGCAGGGAAAGTCTCCAAGTGAATCTTGGCCTCAGAGATGGTAGAGTCACCTGACCCTGGTACCCTACAGACCACCCTTTTATCTAATGTTAAAAACAAACAAACAAAAAACTTGTTAGACTGGAAACTGGGCTCATGAGTTTTCATGAAGTTTATATCAGTTCCTCTGTCCTGAGGAAATACACAAACAACTGTTTTTAAAATCTAAGTGTCTGAGTAGAGTCTCCATGAACTCCCTGAGGTCTGAATTGTACCATGCAGTCTAGCAAGTCTGCATCACTTTGACTCTCTGAAATGATATGAGATCAGTCAGTAGGGGGAAAAGGAGAAGTTAAGAGGAAGAGGAGGGAAGGAAGAAGAGGGAGGGAGTGATGGAAAGGATAAGAATGTGGGGGTGTGAAATAACGTGAAATTCTGACCTTCAGTCTGTTTGGAGACCCACGTGTTTATGTGTTTCCTGGACTCCTCTGGAGCTTTGGCAAAGGACAGCTGCTCCATCTCCGAGTGATAGAACTGAAGACAGGACTCCTTAAAGGTCTTTGGAGAGAAAAATGTTCAGGGAAGTAATATTGCAAAATAAAGTGTCAGCAAGTTTCCTGCTTGTCTGATACTATGTCATTAAAAAACTAAACTAAACTAAAATTAGTGTAGATGCCACTTTAAGCAACAACATCTTTGTGTACTAGGCCTTTGTAGCTAGGAATAACTGGACATGAATAAATAAAAACAAATATTTCAAAGTATCATTATAGAATTGTGGGAAGCTTAAGGAATTATGAAGTTGAGTCTCACTATTTGGCCTAGGCCGTCCTAGAACTTGTGACCTTCCTGTCTCAACTTTCCAAATGCAGACATTATAGATGTGTACCACCACACCGGCTAGAACTTTGATCTTAATTTTCTCAAGTTCTTTAGGGTTGTTCTCCTGGAATCTACAGCAAAAAATATTTTAAATACAATTGTTTTCATTCTACTGATACAACTTACTGGAATCAATTCACAGGTGTTTTCTGAAAAGATCCTGTTAGCTGTTCTAAGTGAATACTTTCTGTTGGGCTTGTTCAGGTTACTGAGAAGCTCCTGGAAGCCTTGATGAATATCTTCTTCTATGTTTAAACTAAGTGCCTATGAAGGAAAAGAATGAAACACCATGAGTTCAGTGATGAAGCATTTTGGTTGCATAAACGAATTTTCAAGCTGAAGAGATGGTTTTGGTAGCGAAGTACATGAGGCTCTGAGTTGGATCCTCAGTATGCACATGAAAGTTGGGTCCAATACTGTGTGGCTCTAATCCCAGCACTGGGATGAGAAGACACCTGCATTTACTGCTGTCCTCTGCCTAAAGAAACGCACATGGCCATGCACACTCATGCAAGCTCGCACACGTCCCATACACATACACAAGCTCTCTGTGTTTATTAGTGAACCTAAAACCTATAGAGACCATAAAGAGTAATTACGAAGAAGCCTTTTCCGTGTGTTCATCTTCACTCACTCCCTGTTTGGAAATTATAAGAATATACAATTATACATGAAAGGGTCTTCATGAGAGAAAGAAAGTCCTGGCAAACCCCAGAGCAACAGCGACCACTATTTCCAACTGTGACATATATGCAAAGGGCTATTTCTCAGGTGAATGCCTCCTGCCTGTCCTGGAACCCCTGAAGTCAGAGACCTATTTTAAAATTTCATTTTACATTCCAACCAAAGTTCTCCTTCCTATCCCTCCTCCAACCCACCCTTCACCTGCTCCCCCAGCCCACCCCTCATCCACTCTTCCCAACAGGTAAGGGCTACTACCATGGGGAGTCAACAAAGTCTGGCATATTATGTTGGGGAAGGACCAAACCCCTCCCCACTGAGCTAAGGCTGAGCATGGCAACCCCTCATAGGGAATGGGAGAGACTCATTCTTAATCATCTGCAATGTTCATAGGAGGTTCCAGAAATTAACCACTGCAGTGCCCAGGCAGGATGTGGACTAGCTACACACATTTAACCCTCTTTAATATCTTAGCTGACACAGGCAGGTCGGACACAATTGAGAGCAGGAATTAACCTTCCTTGCCAATGGATAACGACCAAGTCTGCTGCTGTAAAAATAAGATAGATTTAGCAACCTGTGTTTCAAATAATTTCAGCTCCCTTTTCCCTTTGCTGTACTTGCGGCTGAGCCTAAGCTTTAATCCTAACATCTTCCTGCCATCTTTAAAAAATAATGATTTTTTATATGAAACTAAGTTGCCCAGGCTACTCTTGAATTGGCATCCTCCTGACTTAAGACTCCTTAGCAGCTGGAATTAAAGGCCTGTGGCTCCAGGCCTAGCATGAAATTATTTGTGCACCTTTTTTTGTTTTGTTTTTTTTACGAGACAGGGTTTCTCTGTATTGTTTTGGAGGCTGTCGGACCAGCCCAACCTGGAACTCACAGAGATCCACCTGTCTCTGCCTCCCGAGTGCTGGGATTAAAGGCGTGTGCCACCACCGCCTGGTTTATGAACCATTTTTGAAGTGAAGTTTGGACAAAATTTTGAGAGTTCCCTCTGAGTTATTACTGAGGAAAACTCATGTCCCTTCCTCTTTAGCCCCTGGCCCATGAAACAGTGTATGCGTATTCCTACCCTCCCTTCTCAGCAGCATTTAGGCAAGGGAAGCAGCTGTGGGGTGACAGACAACTTACCTGAGTTATCTGGACTGCAGTGTCTCCCTTTGCCCCCAAGAGGACCATAGCTAGAGCAGAGGAGATGCTCATAGGAGAATAACACACATTTCCCGAAGGGCTGTTTTCACATAGGATCTTTAAAAGACTGATGGCAAAGGAGCCATTTGCTTCACACAGAGTATTCATGATGCAGAGTCTGGAGGCAAAAGAGAATTGATACTCAACACAACACTGAAGGTTCATTGATCTGACTCAGTGAATCTGGGACTCTATCTACTCTTGGTTCTCATTTCAAAACTCCTAAGTACTTAAATTCGATTTTAAAAATTCATTTGTGGTCACAGACTGTCCAGTTTTAAGGTTTTATCTAAATGTGGCTATGGCAGCAGACCAAACTAGCTTTTGTGTCATCTGCATAGGAAAAAAAGATCAGATCATCAGGACTGCACACACAGGACACAGCTGAGAGAGGTGGACTCTAGTCTCCTTCTATACTGTCCATCTCCTGTCTCTGAAGATGGTGGAGTCAAGGATACAGAGAAGGAGGAAGAGAAGAGGAAGGGAAGGAGAAAACAGGCAGGAGCATCCGGGTCCTCCAGCCTGGCTTCAGCAAAGCTGCATTCTGTGTCTGCCTGCGAAGACTCTCTGAGATGTCCAGGTGTGCACTAGACAGTGCCTCCATGTTTGCAGTGGCTGCAGGAAAGACACTGAGATGCTGAATGAGATCCTAAGACAGGCTGGTGTCACCAGCTCTACTGTGCAGCAGGGAGCATCCCCCTGCAGTGGCTATTCAGGTGGCCTTGATCAGCCGATGGCACCCAGGCTCTTCTCTGTTGAGTATGCCTCACTGCAGATGAAGGGACAGCTTGGCCTAGACTAAGTGACTGCTCCAGGTACTATAACCCAAATCTGAGTCCCTGCACATCCTATGGTTGTGCACTCACTGTCATATGGCCTTTGAACACTGGAAGTGTGTTCCAGAGTGCTCTTTGCTGTGATAAAATGCAGATCAAATAGCCTAGGGGACCTCTGAATACCATGACTCCTCCTCATCTCTCCCCAGAGTGATGGACACAGCATCCTGAGACTGTATCTAGACCCTGTGACTCCTCCCCTTAAGTCCCCAAGGCTCTTCAGGAACACTGGGACTGCTTTATTTCAATGGCTTACCCTCTGGTTGGCCTTCTCATCTGAGTCAGTTTGCGACCCCTACACCTCTGCCCATCCTGGTATCTCTTGAAAACTGCTTCTATTCTTGAAGTGCTGTGTATTCCAACTAGAAGGTCATCTACCCCACCTCTGTCACTGAGTTCAAACTACTCACCCTTCTCTCCTTCACTAGGACAGGACAACCTCAGAGCCTCTGCTCTGCTGCTCGAGGGCAGCTGCCCCATTCCAGGTCTGCTCATCACTCCGAAGTGCACCCCTTTCTCTTACCGATTGTTTGTCCCCACCCCACGGTGCTTGGAGCTCTCTGAAGGCAAGGGAGATATCTGACACCCCAATTTTAAGCACCTGGAGGCATGCTCCGGATAAAGCGGCTTCTTGTCAACGCTGAGTGAATTACTTTATAAATAGAAACAAAGAGTGCTCAGTTTTGTACTAGAGACAGCCGATCGATCATTAAAGAGCCCTAAAGTTAGACACATTTTTCAGGTCCGTGAGCAGAGAGCAGAGGCAGTCAAATTGTCCAGGAGGTAGGACCCGAAAGGAAGCAGGAGCAGCACCAACTCTGGCTGAGGAGGGGCCAAGACAGGTCTAGGACACCAGCCCTAGGAGCAGCCTTGCTGCCATTGTCCAACTGGGGTTTCTAGAAGAATCGCCTTTTAAAATGTCCATCAGACACCAACTCTGTTTTTCTAGCGCTACAATCCTGAGGTTCCCTCCTGGACTCAGTCTGTACCTTGTAAACCGCACCTCTGTGGGTCCCCTAGCCCCAACCTGAGACAGTCACCCTCACTTACTACTTTCGAGGCTTCTCAATGCAGCATTTACAGACTGGATGTCCCCGGGGAAGTGGAGCTGATCAGCCTCCCAGAATGTGCTGGCCCTTTATTTACTGCAGGGCTGGGATTTCTTGTTCAGAGCCCTGGGTCAGTCAGGGGCGGGGAGACAAGCAGCAGTTGGCTCCCTCCACAAAGAGGATGGTTGGGGGTGGGGCTAGACCTGAAAGCGAAAGTATCAGGAAAAAAGCCTTAGCCTTGAGAATGCCAGATTCATTCCCCACCCCTCCTCTCCTGGGAAACACTAAAGCATTTTCTGCCTGTCTTCCCAGCCGTTGGCATTTCTTGTGAATGAAATGTGTAGTCCTGTGTGGTCCTCTTTTATGAACTTGACTTTTCCAAGGCTTAGCATTAAGGAAAGGTTTAAGGCATCAGTGACTGAGCATGGAGCACAGACTCAATGCCACCTACAGGGGCATGAGTTCTTTACAGAGCCCTTGACTCAGGTAAGACACAATTCTTGACTTTGCCACGGAAGGAATTTCAGGATGAGTCAATATGAAGTACAGTTGGATATATTAAGGAGCAAACACACATATATTTAAACGCGTAGTAATATACAACAGGAGGCTTCAGTAATATACACATGTGGCTTTGGTGACTCTCAAAAGTTACATCCTAAAATTTTGCTAAGCACCCCCTTTTTCCATTTTCATTTGTTTATTTATTTAAGAATAAGCTTTTAATACTACAATGAATGAAGCTATGGGGCCAAGACACAGAAACAGAACTTCAACACAGGAAGATGCCTTAGGGAAACAGGACCATTAGAGACTTCACAGACACACAAGAAGCTCACACTGTCTACAGCATCTTAGTTCTCCCCATGGCCAAGGTTTCATTTAGCTGAGCCTGAGAGCTCACTCAATTTCACACTCTGTGTGGTGCACTCAGTGCAGGAAGTCTTACTCTTACGCGCTCTCCTCCTGGCTTATGGATGGCAGCTTTTTACCTTTCTCCCAGAGGCTTCTTGGTGACATCAGCTGTAACTGTCTTTCTCATCTTGCTTGAGGGAAGGGTTGGCTTGGTCACATGCAGTATCTGCTTCCTCAGTCCCCCTGTGTTCTCCACCCTGAGGGGATTTCAGCCTTTCCTGTTCCTTTAGGTTTCTCTAGCTCCTCTGCTTTGACCAACAACTTCTGACCATCTCCTGTCTTAACTTGTATTCTTGGGGACACTTTTCACTTTGGTCCCACATCACAAATAGTTACCCCCCCACTTTGTTCTGTGTCCTCTGACACAGTGCCTCCTTCCAGCTCCGCTTCTCCCTTATCCTCACCCCTACCTCTTCTAGAGTCTTCCCTACAATTCTCCTCTTCATCTTCTAACAAGAGGCCGTGTTATTTTCTCTTCCTGGCTGGAATGCTCTGACCTTTTTTCCCTTTTCATTTTCTATATGTAGTTCTAGGTAGTTCTGTTAGAGGATGGGCTTGCCCTTTAAAACAAGGCTCCCTCTTAAGAGCACAGATTCCACAGATCTTTGCCATCTGTCTCATCTTTCTTAAGTGAATCACTGGCATCATCTTCACTGCACTTTCTGCTTGATGGCACATGGTTCTCACGCTTCTCCCACCCAGAGAATCCTTTGAAGACAAAATCTACCATAGTGTTTCTGTTTGGGGCTTTTAGCCGTCAGGAGGCAGGACTACAGCAACTTACCCTGCTACCCCCATAACAAAGATCTAGCTCTTGGGTTTTGTTCCCCCCCCCCCCCCGAGACAGGGTCTAGTTCTTATTTTTTGTACATGTGTGTGACTTTAGGGATGGCTTCCAGAGGAATTGTAATATGATACGATAAAAGCATGGATTACAAGGCTGTTAGACCTGCCTTGTATTGTAAATAGGGTTTCTTGTAAGATTCCTAGGAAGCTTCAGGATATATCTGCAAAAGAACAAAGACCGTGTATAAGGATTCAGGCATTATGCTGGCCTGCCCTGTCACCTGGCAGAATGCTCTCAGGCAGTACTCTGGTCAGCCCAGGGTTCCATGAGTACAGCCTGCATGCAGGTGCAAAGGACCCCTTTAAAAGACAGACCCCCTCCACTTAGGCTCTCTTGCTCTCTTTCTGTTCCTGTCTCCCTCTTCTCTTCTGTCCTTCCTCTGTGTCTCTTTATGCCTTTTCTCTTCCTTCCCCCTCCCTCTGCTTTCTAATAAAACATCTCATCCAAGCTCCATGTGCGTGGCGTGTTTGCCCCTTGTGGGCCATGGAATCCGCTATGGTCCTCCACGCAGGACCCCCCTTCCAGCTTTATCCTAGCTTCTGACGCAAATGAACAACAACAGCGTATACTTAGGCTGTAAACATGTTTGCTGTTTTTTTTTTTAAATTTTATTTTCCAGTTTAAATTTAGATAAGAATCAAGGTTGCTTCACAAGTCAGTTCCAGGTCCCTCTCCCATTCCCTCCCTTCCTCCCGTGCCCTCCCCCCCCCCTTATCCTCTCATTTCTCCAGGGAGGGTGAGGCCCTCCATGGGGGTGTCCATAGTGTGTCATTTCATATAGGGCAGTGCCTAGACCCTTTCCCAAGAGTTCTGGGTGAGAGTGCACCTCACATTGTTCTATTGGAGTCCAAAGTCCGAGTGTATACTTGGGATGGGTACTGATCTGCTGCCCAAGGCTCAATAGATTCCCTAGGCCTCTGCACTGACACCCAGATTCAGGGGGTCTTGATCAGTCCCATGCTGGCTTCCCAGGCTAATGCCTGGGATTCAAGAGTTAACCTTTGTCTGGTCAGCTGTTTTGGGGGGGTTAAACCAGCCCAGTCTTAATCCCTTTGATCATCAGTCCTCCCTCTCTGTTACTGGCTTTCTTGAGTTCAGCTCAGTACTTAACCAAGGGAGTCTGCCTCTTCTTCGATCAGCCACTAAATAAAGTTTCTGTTTCCCAGACTCTCTGGCCATAGGATTGTAGGCTGGCACTCCCCAGATCTATGTCTAAAATCCATATATGAGAGAGTACATGCCATGTTTCTCTTTTTGTGACTGGGTTACCTCACTCAGGATGGTTTCTTCTAGTGTCATCATGTTTGCTGTTTTAACATTATCATTTCACATATCTCTGTATAGAATGAGTGTTGTGCATATGTTGCCACCCTTCACAAGAAGTATTAACTGGGCTGAGAACACTCTTTAATCAGACGCGGGTGAAGGGCTTGATCCCTTTCTGAATCTTCTTAACTTTCTTGGTCTTTCTGTGCTATGTCAACACAGCATTTGCCATTCATTCATTTCTTTTCCTGGTTAAAGATATTATTAATAATATTGTCTATAATAAGGTTAGCATTAGCTTGCTTCTGTCTTTTATCTACTATTGAGTTTACAATGAACACTTAAATATAAATTTATGTGTAGATATATGATTTCTTGGAATTACCCTGGGTACAGTCCGAGGAAAGAAATTTCTGGGTCATATGGCAACTCTACAGCTAACATTTTGAAGAAATACCCAACAAGTTTGAAATCTTCTATGAAATTTTATGTCCCCACCAGCCAGGTATGAGTTTCAGTTTCTCCGTGTGTGGGTTGTCTTTTCTTATTTTAGCCAATGGGTGGGAAGTGGTTTTACTCATCATGGTTTTTGAGTTTTATTTCCCTGGTGAGTAATGATGTCAATCATAAGCTCATGTGCTCACTGGACATTTTTAGATCATCCTACAAGAATGCCTACTCAAATCCCTTTCCTGTTTTTATTTGGGCAGTCACCATGATCATGATCGTCATGTTGCCATTTAATTGCATGACACCAAATTAACAACTCTGTGTGTGTTCAGGTTAACTTCTATATCTTTGTGGTAAATTCTAAATCTTGCCAAGATTAAAGATTCTTACACCATATGGCACATGTCAGGTGACTATGACATATCTGTGAGATACGGTTAATGGAAAAATCCTCCTAGCCCTAGTCACAACCTTTGTCTGCCCCTTCCTAGACCTGTGTGACCTCTGTTAAGAGAACTTCCTTTCATGCCTTCATGCCTCTCACTTACGCTCCTTTAATCAGATACAATCATCAGGTCTTCATTGGTCCACTGCAGACTCTTTCTCAGGGTTCTCTGGTTCCAAACGCTGAAGATGTTCTTACTGTGGAGCATCGTTTTTCAAATTGTGTTCAGAGAGCACCATGTCCCAACCCACTTTTCTTTCTGTTCCTTCAGCTCAGAAGGAGAGCCCGAGTCTTTTCCTTCTGCAGCCTGCCTGTAGGTCTCTGTCCCTACTTCCATGTGGCCTGTGTGTTGGACTGTGTGTGCCTGTGTCTGCCTGTGTTCAGACTCTATGTATCACTGGGTGTCTTCTGGAGGCTGACTGCCCAGTGGCCTTTACATACAGTGAATAAATATGTCTTATTTGTTCATGGCTCCTCAGAAGTTTTTAACCTCGAAACCTCCTCTGACCCTCCTTCTGCCTGGAATCAGAATGTAAACCTCACAGTGGCAGGAGGCTGGCACAGGCTGGGAACTGCCCACCTTTGGTGACTGGAAACTGAGTATCTAATGTAAATACTATATGGGAAACAACACAGGAAAGTTTGACTTAATATATTTTAAGTGTAGGTTGGGATGTGAAGAATTAGTTTAACAAGCTACCAACTATGAATCCCAAATAAGAGTCATTAATGTACACTTTCACTGAAATGAATAAATAAATCAGACATTTGTAATGTTAGAATAGAGAGGCAGAGGCAAGTATATCTCTGTGAGTTCAAAGCCAGCCTGGTCTATAGATCAAGTTTCAGAAAGCCTGGACTACATAGTGAGACTCTATCACAAACAAGCAAACAAAGAAACAGCAATCTTGTCATCAACAGAGTCAGAGCCATGCTCTGACAGCCCTAACAAGCCAGGCTTGTCCATCTCTCCTTAAAAAGCAAACTAAAAGAGGCAAATTCATAATGAAAAGAAGACAACGAAGGATTAGTCAGTGTGGCCACACTGGCAAGAGGAACGGAGCTACCCAGTGACCTCACATGTCCATCGCTCAGATTCCTGACCTGAGTTTAAAAGTAGAAGACCTGAGTAGATGGAGCTACGCAGTCAAGGTGGGCCCTGCCAATCATTGTCCATCATTGCCTGATGCCATTCTGTCCTGCAAGGTGGTCACACAACTATCCAACCTCTTTCTGGGAGACAGTTTTCCTCTAGACAACTCTAGCTTTTTGCTTCCACCAGCATGAATGGAAATTCATAGGGAATAATGTTTAAATAGTTGTTAGCCAAAATGAAGTACCACTGTCTCTTTAGAATATTCTCATGCTTGGGCAGGCAGTACTGTTATAGTTCTCCACTTGGTTCTAACACCCTACCTTGGGGTATAATAGGCCTCTGTCTGAAACAAAAGTAATAAAAAGAGTAAAAGTAGAAAAAAACCAAGACTAGGACACATCCAGTTAGTGTCAGGAAAACTCTTGGCTTTAGTCACTTTGGGTAATAGCTTGCCTGAGCAACATCTTCCTGTTGGTTTGAGACAGGTGCCATCATGAAACCTAGGCTGACCTCCAACTTATGATCTTCCTGCTCCAGCTTCCCAAGGGCTAGAGTTCTGTTGTGATCAGAGACCGAGCTTTGTAAGCTCTCTACCTTGTTCATACATTTTCATCCTACAAGTATTTTTAAAGAAAAATCTGTTTTCTTTTTCATGATCTTAGGAATTGTTTTGAAAATAACTTGACCAATTGAAAATACAAAGGATTATTATTATGACTGCTAGTGAAATCTCCTAATGCATACACACATGATGGTGAGAACATAGGCCACACAAATTCAGCAAAATTTCCAAACCTTTTAAAAGGCCAAAGTCCTCACAAATGTTATCCAGTCTTAAGAAAAAATGATCAGCGTGGAGAGTATGGCAAACAGACAAAGCCACGGGAACTGGAGTCTGCCAAAAGCATTTGCTTTTCTTTTCCTAGGATACTCCACTGTGCAGCTGTAACTGGACAGCATACTAGGAAACATTTCCTTAGAAGGACTGTGGATAAAGGGAAGATGAGATCACAGCCATTTCCATGTCTCAAGGCTGCTCAGTGCCTTCTTTAAAAAAAAAACCAACGACATGTAAATTATTAAATCACAATAAAGAACATTAGATAATGAAAGGAAGCACTATTACAAAATTTAAGTTTTTGTTTTCATTTATTTTTTAAGCCTTATGAGCCTCCCCAAATGAATGTATTTCAACTCAGAGAAAACTGCTACTCCACAGAAAGCAAGAGGAGCTAGATAGACCAATCTAGTGGTGATCCTGGCCACGCTGGGAGCAGAGTCCAGAAGGTTTTGCTGCACATAGGAGCACATAGAGCAGCATTCTAGGATGCTAGCAAGGGTGCCCCCACATGTACCCACAGGCAGGGAGTACAGACGTGGGCAGAGTCCTTCAGGAGTGCTGAAAATGTCCTTATCTGAGACTTTGGACATTTGATCCTCTATTATTCTCCAAGACTCTAATGCTGGTATGGCTATTAACAAACCACACGGCAAACACACTCATTAGACAATTCAAACTACAAGTTGATTGTATGAGGTTGAAAAGCTGGCAAGGAAGGGAGGGAGCAGAATGCCCATGAATGCCATCCTCCTTTGATGGAGAAGAGAATCCACCATAGTGGGAGATACTGATGGTTTGCTGAGGAGTTAGTTCCCAAGTGGAAGGAAGGTGATCTCACCAAATGCTACTCTGTCCTCCTGCCTCTGGGCATTCTGTCCACCTGCATAGCTCACTGGCCAGGCTTTCCTCATAGGTTTTAAAAGTCACCTCTGCATGATCTTGGGATGAACCTTGACTTCCTCAGAAGGACCAGGTGCTCAACATTGCAGAAAAAACTCCAGGCTGGGGATGCTGTTGAATTGTCAAACACTAACTGGACATGTGCAGCCTCTGAAGTCCATCTCCAGAACTCCCTCTGCTGTGTGGTAGTACAGGTCTACAAACCTAGCAATACGGAGGGAGAGACAGAAAGGATTGGAATTTTAATATCGGCCACATCTGGTTTTCTCCAGTTTAACCTGGAAGGGGAAAGGGAACTTTATTTTGTTATCTTTCCTATATTTGCCAGAGTCTGAGATTCTCATATGTATTTGATTCTTCTATGTGGAAAAGCAGAGTCAATCTTAAAATCCAGATGACATCATGCTCCCACAGCACCTCCCCCATTGCTAAACCAGGCACCCATGCAACTAGACAATTGTGAGAGCCCACAAGTGACTCAGTTTCCATCTGGAGTCTATTCTGACTTAGAGGTCATTTGAGTTCAAGTGTGCCCATTTCAGTCTCTTTGAGAGTTGTGAGATATTCCTGAGTAAGTCCATGGGAAAGAACATATTATCTTAAGATGCAGGCTGGTGAAGGCCAGCCGAGAAGACACACAGAGATACGGTATGAAGCTGCTTGCTGCCAGCAGGACTCATATGATAGCTAGCAAGCCTGCATGCTCTGGTTCAAGGACAGAGCCTGGGATGATTTACTGGCTATGCTGCTCTTTGCTCTGCTTTGCCTGTAGTCTGTATAAAAGCAGGCTCTAAATTAAGCTCCGGCTATCTGGTGTGCTGAAAGGCATGAACTGGGCAGTCCTCCCAAATCCATCCGGTGTTTCTGTCTCTTTTTCTTTTATTTGCCATTTCTCAATCCTCATGCCACTACTCAGGTATCCTAGTTGACTTGTTGAAGCAGGCTTCAACAGACAGTGAATTCTAGTCCAAACAGTCTGAAGATATTCTTTCTTTCTTTTTTTTTTTTTTTTTTTTTTTGGTTTTATGAGGCAGGGTTTCTCTGTATTGTTTTGGAGGCTGTTGGTACAGTCCGGCCTCGAACTCACAGAGATCTGCCTGCCTCTGCCTCCGGAGTGCTGGGATTAAAGGCATGTGCCACCAACGCCCGGCTGAAGATGTTTTTTCTTATGAATACACCTTTCATTTTCTCTTCTGAGTTACTGGCACCAGAGTAGAGGATCTGGAAAATAGTTGATATGGAGATGTTTAGAAAGTATAATCTGGCCCTCCTGGCAGGAGCCACACACCCCAGATTCCTGGTCTTCTCTTCCACCAACTGAACCAGGGGACCAGGTAAACCAGGCCCTGTAACGGGCCTGCTGCTGTCCAGTGCCTGGGGATTGCTATAGAGCCTCCCCTCCTGGCAGGAGCCTACTCACCGGCACCCCAGATTCCTGGTCTTCTCTTCCACCAACAGGACCAGGGGACCAGGTAAACCAGGCCCTGTATTTGAGCCTGCCTTCCAGTGCCTGGGGACTGCCACAGAGTGTCCTCTCCCGGCAGGGTGGTCTTCTTCTCCACCCACTGGAGCAGTGCCTGCAGACCGCCAGTGAGCCTTCCCTTCCAGCACAAGCCTAAGCACCCCAGATTCCAGGTCTTCTTCTCCACCCACGGGACCAGGACTAGGACCAGGAAGAGGAGAACCACCAGATTATTGGACTTGCTTGCACCCACCGAAAAGGAACTCTGGTCCCCTAATCACCAGACCAGTAAGGGGCTCTTTCTGCACCCACTAGAAAAAGGTATGGGAAACAGACAATACAAAAACACACTCAGCAACAGAAAAACAAATATGACACAGCCAGATTCTAGAGACTCCACACCAGCAAGACTCCAACATTCCAATGCAAATGAAGCAGAAGAGAATGTCCTTAAAAACAACTTCATGAAAATGATAGAGACCCTAAAAAAAGGGTATAGGAAAATCCCTCAAAGAAATAGAAGTAAAGCAGACCAAAAAAATGCAATAAATGGAAGAAAAAGCAAACCAAAAAATGCAAGAAATGGAAGAAAAAACAAACCAAAAAATGCAAGAAATGGAAGAAAAAACAAACCAAAAAATGCAAGAAATAAAAGAAAAAGCAAACCAAAAAGCAAGAAATGGAAGAAAAAAAACAAACAAAAAATGCAAGAAATGGAAGAAAAAACAAACCAAAAATTCAAAAAATGCAACAAATGGATGAAAAGACAAAGCAAAAATTACAAGAAACAATTCAAACAGTGCAAGGGTTAAAAACTGAAATAGAGATAAAAAAACACAATCTAAAGGAAGGCTGGAAATAGAAAAGTGGGAAAATGGTCAGGTACTACAGATGCAAGCATAACCAATAGAATACAAGAGATGGAAGAGAGAATCTCAGGTGTTGAAGATACACTAGGAGAAACTGATTCATCAACCAAAGAAAATCTAAAGTCCAACAAATCCCTAACACAAAATATCCAGGAAATATGGGACACCATGAAAAGACCAAACCTAATAATAATAGGTATAGAAGAAGGTGAAGAAAACCACCTCAAAGGGGTAGAAAATATATTCAACAAAATCATAGAAGAAAACTTTCCCAACTTAAAGAAAGACATGCCAATGAAGGTACAAGAAGCTTACAGAACACCAAATAGAGAGGACCACAAAAAAAGTCCCCTTGCCACATAATAATCAAGACCCAAAATAAAGAAAGAATATTAAGAGCAGCTAAGGAAAAAGGTCAAGTAACATATAAAGGCAAACCTATCAGAATTACACCTGACTTCTCCATGGAAACTCTGAAAGCCAGAAAGTCCTGGATAGATATTCTACCAACACTAAGAGACCATGGATGCCAGCCCAGACTACTATACCCAGAAAAGCTTTCAATCACTATAGATGGAGAAAACAAGATATTCCATGACAAAACTAGATTCAAGCAATACACATACACTAACCCAGCCCTACAGAAAGTTCTGGAAGGAAAACTCCAGCCGAAGGAAGTTAGCTACAACCAGGAAAACATAGGCATTAGATAATCTCACCTGACCAACAGTCAAAAGAAAAAAGGAGTGGAATTCCACACACAATTCCACCACCAACAACCATTCCAAATCAAAGAAGAATGAGCAATCAATGGTCATTAATATCCCTCAATATTAATGGTCTTAACTTATCCATAAAAAGCCACAGGCTACCAGAATGGATTCGAAGACAGAATCCATCCTTCTGCTGCATACAAGAAACACAACTGAGCCTCAAAGACATACATTATCTCAGAGTCAAACGTGGGGAAAAGATTTTCCAATCAAATGGACCCAAGAAACAAGCGGGGATAGCAATCCTAATATCTAACAAATTAGATTTTAAAATAAAATCAATCAAAAGAGATAAGGAAGGTCATTACATACTCATCACAGGAGAAAGCCACCAAGATTAAGTTTCAATTCTGAACATCTATGCCCCAACTACAAAGGCATCCACGTTTGTAAAAGAAACTTTACTAAAACTCAAATCACATATAAAGCCCCACACACTTATAATGGGAGACTTTAACACTCCACTCTCACCACTAGACAGGAATACCAAACAGAAACTTAACAAAGAAGCAACGGGCCTAATGACACAATTGGGATTAAAAGACATCTATAGAACATTCCATCCAAATAAAAAAGAATATACCTTCTTCTCAGCACCACATGGAACCTTCTCAAAAATCGACCACATAATTGGCAACCTATCAAACCTCAACAGGTACAAAAAAATGGAATAACTCCATGCATCTTATCAGACCACCATGCTTTAAAATTAGAATTCAACAACAACACAAATTGCAGAAGCCCTACAAACTCATGGAAACTGAATAATTCACAATTGCACCATTCCTGGGTCAAAGAAGAAATAAAAAAAAGAACTTAAAGACTTCCTAGAATTCAATGAGAATGAAGACACAACATACCCAAACCTATGGGACACTTTGAAAGCAGTGCTATGAGGGAAGTTCATAGCACTAAGTGCCCACATGAAGAAACTGGAGAATAGTTACACTAGAGAATTAACAGCACAATTGAAAGCTCTAGAACACAAAGAAAACTCACCCTGGAGGAGTAGATGCCAGGAAATAATTAAACTGAGGGCTGAAATCAATAAAAAGAAACTAGGAAAACAATACAAATAATCAATGCAACGAAGAGTTGGTTCTTTGAGAAAATCAACCAGATAGACAAACCTTTGTCCAAACTTACCAAACAGTAGAGTATGAATATGCAAATAAACAAAATCAGAAATGAAAAGGAGGGGATGGAAAGGGAGAGGGACCTGGGATTGACATGTGAAGCAACCTTGTTTCTAATTTAAATTTAAATTTAAAAATAAAAATTAAAAAAATGAAAGTATAATCTGCCCAATTTAAAATGCAAATTGTATATTGTTTTGAAATAGTGTTTTACTATGTAGCCTTGCCTAGCCTGGAATTGCCTAAGCCAGACTGACCTTGAAGTCACTGAGATTATATGCCTGCTTCTGCTTCCTGAGTGCTGGGATCAAAGGCTTGGGCCACCAAATCAGGTGCCTATTTGTAAGTTTTTGTGTGACTAATGGGTCAAATTTATGTTTGTGCATTGCACATCAATGTAACTCAGAGAAATAGCTTGATATGGAAAAAAGGGAAGTCACAGATCAGAATTGTACATGCTATGTGTGGAGAAAAAACCATCTTGAATCTTTTGAATAGGAAGAGAAGGAAGGTCACAACAGAGGGATTCAGAATGGGGACTAGCTCCAAGACCTTTGTCTATCCTCCTGATCCATGCTGCCTGCCTGCTTGGTGTTGGGGAAGTCCTGTGTATATGTTAATAAATTACTGCTGGCCAATAGGAATCTAGATAGGTGGGGCTAGGAGTCCAGGAGGATTCTGGGAAGGAGAAACAAAGAGAGTCAACATGTAACGCCATGGGGGTAGGAAGCCTGGAACTATTCTCCGGTAAGAAACACACTTAGATTAACAATTATGGGGTAATTACTTAAGTCAGAGCTAGCCAGTAAGAAACAAGCAAGGCCAGCAGCTTCATAATGAATATAGCCTCCTGTGTGTTTATTTGGGACTGATGCGGATCTGGAACCAGGCGGGTGGAACGGCTCCTTCTCAAGGAAAAAGCTTCTCTTAACACTTGGAGTTAGCTTCAGTCCTCTGAGACCCATCACTCATCCCGTTTACCCATAAGGAAAAAAGCACGAACAGGGAGGAGCTTTCGCTTATCTCTCTCCCTTCTCCTGCTTGGGTCTGTATGTTAGGCTGGGACTGATGTGGCAGGCTCATGGTCGGGCTGTGCAGTGATGGATGGCAGGTGGATGAGAAACAGAGACCTGTAGAAATGACTCATATTGAAAGTTTTATTGAGGGGAAAGTAAGAAAATCGAGGAAGGAAAGAGAAAAGAAGTAAAGAAACACAGAGACAGAGAGAGGACAGAAGAGAAGAGAAAGACAAGAAAAGTCCCGTCTACCCCTTCAGAGGAACAGTGGAAAAGAGAGCAGAAGTGGGTGGGTTTTTTTCTTTTAAAGGGTCCTTTGCATCTTCATGAGACTGTAGCAGTCATGGAAACCTGGACCTACCCAGGTGCTGCCTGAGTTCTTTCTGCCAGGTGACAGGGGGCAGGCCAGCATAATGCCTGAATCCTTATACTATACACATATACCAGTGTTACAGAGTTCTCTTTTCTATAGTCGTTTGTTCCATGACCATGAGGAAACATGCATAAACAGAAGCAAGTTTTTCTTCAACGAAATGGCCTAGGAGCTCCTCCATCAATCACTAATTTAGAAAATGCATCACCAGCTTGTCCATAGGAAATCTGGTGGGAGCATTGTGTCAGGATGACACAAAGCTAACCAGCCTACCATCCATAATATAGCAGAATCCAGAATGCCTCTTAGAAACCAGAGTCTGTACCACCTATCCTCCAGGGGGATGGGGAAGTTTGGATTAAGGCATAGTTTTTAGGTTCATCCCTGTGGCAGCTCTTCCACTGACTCCATCCCTCTGTACTTCTAAGATGCCTGTTGGGAGAATCTGCCTGACTTCTCTTCCCAGCACACAGTCTCCTGCACATCAGCTCTGCTGGCCTCTCCTACATCTTTTCAGTAGCCATGGCAGCTCTCATAACTTGGTTTAGCAGCAAGAACCTCTGAACTAACAAAAGAAACCAGGGAATCCCTGTCCTGCACTCTGATATGCTGGAGGCAGGTCCTACCAGGAACGACAGCTGAGTTTTCAACTCTGGAGCGCTGTAGGAGTAGGCGATCTTGTAAAGTCACTGCTTGTACTGGATGAGAACCCTCATTCCCACCTTAAAAAAAAAAAAAACTTAAGCACTTCCATCAAGGCTATCTCCAAATGTAGTCCCTTCACGAGGTACCAGGAATTTGGACTTTAACATATGAATATGGAGGGACACAGCTGAGCTCATGGTGATTCAAGTACATGCTGATATCCCATAATTATGAGGACCCGAACTTGCTCCTCCCTTTAGAATGCACAATGATATTTGTGTAGCTTTGGAACTCTTTCTTGTAAGCATCAACACTGATCCTTGCTGGCAGTTCTACTCTAAGGTACTCAATGGCCATGCACAACTGTGCTCACCAAAGACACTTGATGCTGTTCATCTAGCACTGAAGGCTAAGCATCCCTTCCTTGTCTGAAAGACAAAACCTCCCAAGTCAAAATCATTTTTATCTTAAAAAATCATTTAAAACACCACATAATATCACCATCAGCTATGTGCACAGGATGTATGTGAAACATAAATTAATTTCATATTCAGACTGCAAGGTAACTCATTGCATATATGCAAATATTCTGACATCTCAAAAAAATCTGGAAACCACAACTGTTGTGGAATATTACTTGAAGATGTGTTACATTTGTTTATGGTGTGGAACATTTGTTTAGTGTTGCAAAGATACGCTGCATTCTTTCATGTTACATTTGTTTAACTCTGTAAAACTGTGTTACTTTGATTGGTCTAATATAAGAGCTGAACAGTCAAAAGCAAGGCAGGATAAAGTACAGGTGGGGCTTTCAGACAGAGAAAAAAATAGAAGGAGAAAAAGAGAGAAAAGAGATCAAGGAACTAGAAAAGGAGGAGGGGAAGACTTTAGGGGCCAACCACCCAGCCACACAGCCAGACCCAGAATAAGAAGGAAAGAAAATATACCCAGAAAAATAGAAAGGTAAAAGCCCAGAGGCAAAAGGTAGATGGGATAATTTAAAGTTAAGAAAAGCTGGCAAGAAACAAACCAAGGCCAGACATTTATAAGAAAGAATAAGCCTCCATGTGTCATTTATTTGGGAGCTGGATGGTGGTCCCACCCCAAAAGAGCAAAGAGTAAAAACAACCAACAACACATAACCCTTCTAGTGTCAGGAATTTCAGCCAAGAAATCCCAATCTGTGCTGGTGACTACCCTAAGTTTGGGAATTCTTGACACGCTCTTGAGTGGCCCCAGCTGGAACCCACAGACTTTCTGTCCCTTGGCTTGGGGTTCATCACAGATAAGTGAATGTTGTCCTGGGGGTAAGAATGAATATCTGTAGCACAAATTCCAATAGGTCTTAAATAATAAAACTCAGAGTAAGCTATCAGGGGTGAAAGCTGAAGGATCTGAGAAGCAAAGTGGCCAGCCTTACCTCTACCGCAGACCAAAGGGGTGATACTGTCTCTAGGAATCCTCAGACCGAATGCATCCTCAGACTGACTGCCTAGACTGCTATGAGCTGCTATCTCCTCCTGTCTTCTATTCCTCTCTCTGCCGAGTCATATCCCTTCCTGTCTCCACTTCCTTAGTGCTGGGATTAAAGGCATGTCATCCCATGTGCTGGGGTCACCTTTGTGTGAACTCTGTTTCTCTTTTAGACTGCATCAGTCTTGTGTAGCCCAGGATGGCTTTGAACTCACAGAGATCTATCTGCCTCTGTCTCCCGTGTGCCGGGACACATGGTGTGTACCACCCCTGTCTGGCCTCTAAGGCTAACTAGTGTGACTGCTAGGATTAAAGGTGTATGCCACCACCGCCTGGCCTCTATGGCTAACTAGTGGCTTAGCTCCACACTCTGATCGTCAGGCAAGTTTATTAATAGATCACAAACAAAATATCACCACAGATGATGATGCTCAGCTCCCTACCTGCATGAGGCAGCTCCACCACCGGAGTTGCACCTGTTTGCTTCCCCCAGCAGATCTAACACGACTGGGAAAGTGAACAGGTTGGTAAATACTTCAGTGTTAGTCTTACTGGAGTTTTAGTGTTGCTGTTAGGAGTTGTCTTCTGGGCTCCGCCCCTATTTTGAACAGCATCATTGAGGAGCAGTCCCATGGACTTTGTAATTGCAATTTACTTCCCCGATTTAAAAGGAACATTAGCTCATTCCTTTGTGGAGAATGTTGCATTAGAAAAGACAAAGGAATTGTACGTTTTCCTGGCAAGTGACCTAGTTATGTCATTATTTGTATGAATTCATAGGTTTGTACAGAGTCATGAAGTTTAAAGATCTCACGCCAGGTACATTTTCCTTGGTTTTAAAATGTGTAGGCGGTTATGTGTTCGGGGAGGTGCCACATGCACACTGCTGAGGCCAGAAGGACAGCTGTGTCCTGTTCTGTCACCCTCCCCTCATTCTCTTGAGGCAGGTTATTTCACTGAACCTGGAACTAGGCTGGCAGTCAGCAGGCCCCAGTGATTCTCCTGTCTTTACTCCCTAACAGTACAGGGAGGGCCTAGGGGTGTATGTGTGTGGCCACACCCTGGCTTTTTATGTGGAAGCTTGGGGTTTGAACTCAGACACTAATACTTGTAGAGTAAGAGCCCTTATCTACCGAACCATCTACCTAATGCTTTTATTACTTTTCTTCCTTAGACAGAGTGGTCTAACTTCCTTCACGAGGCCTTGTGCCTTAAAGGAGCCTTCACCTCAGGGTGGAGCACCGGTAGGTGTTGGTAGTCCCAGTGACTCTGTAAGTGCAGCCCTTGAAATGAGGAGTTCAATGTTTAAGGCACCCAAATGAAACAAAGAGGCCTCATCTCAAAAACAAAGCATTCAAAGATCTTGTGCTACCACCAGGACAAGCTTATACCATACTTTAACATATCTGAGATATGTGCTCTTAATAAATTGATGCAAGTCACTGCACATCATGACCTTTGTTGTTTGACATTCAAAGGGAGTACAGAGAACTCCTTAGAGTTTTCTTTAATATCTAGCATGACATTTTTGGTTGTTAGAACTGCATAATGATTTAAGGCATCAATAGCTAATGTGGTTGTTGACTCTGGAAGAAAATGCTGATCATTGCAGTATGGTGTGAAGCCAGTTATGGTGACATTGTCCATAGTTCCAGCTACTGGGGACCTGGAGGCAGGAGGATCTCTGGAGCCCACAAGGTCCAAAACACCCCAAAATAGAAAAAGACAATAACATAAATATGTTGGCTATCTCTGTACTACACAGCTTATTGGAAATCCCCTTTGTTGCAAATAATATGACTAGTGCTGGAAGTTAGATCTGAACAAAGATTAGTAAAATAAAGTATTAATCAAGAAATTAGCTTTTCTCAGCTAGGAAACAAAGAGAACCCTAAGAGAGACATACATGGTCCCCCAGAGAAGGGGAAAGGGACAAGATCTCCTGAGCTGATTGGGAGCATGGGGGGAAGGGAGAGGGAACTAGAAGAAAGAGAAGGGGCAAAGAGGAGGGGAGAGGAGGAAATGAGGGGGCAGAAAGATAGAGTCAGGGGAAGAACAGAGGAGAGCAAGAAAAGCGATACCATAATAGAAGGAGTAATTATAGGTTTAAAGAAAAATCTGGCACTAGGAAAATGGCCAGAGATCTACAAGGATGACCCCAACTAACAATCTAAGCAATAGTGGAGAGGCTACCTTAAATGTCCTTCTCTGATAATGAGGTTGATGACTGCCTTATATGCCATCCTAGAGTCTTCACCCAATAGCTGATGGAAGCAGAGGCAGACACCCACAGCTAAACACTGAGCTGAACTCTGGAATCCAGTTGCAGAGAGGGAGGAGTGATGAGCAAAAAGGTCAAGACCAGGCTGGAGAAACCCACAGAAACAGCTGGCCTGACCAAGGGAGAGCTCATGGACCTCAGACTGAAAGCTGGGAAACCAGCATAGGACTGTTCCAGACCCCCTGAATGATGTCAGTTTGGAGGTCTGATTAATGTATGGCGCCTCTGGCAGTGGATCAGTATTTATCCCTAGTATATGAATGGACTTTGGGAGCCCAATCCACATAGTGGGATACTCTCTCAGCCTAGACACATGGAGGAGGGTCTAGGTTACAAATGATATGACAGACTTTGAAGATCCCCCATGGAAAGCCTTACCCTCCCTGGGGAGCAGAAAGAGGATGGAATAGGGAGTCAGTGGGGGGCTGGGAAGGAGGGAGGGTGAGGGAACTGGGATTGACATGTAAAACAAGCTTGTTTCTAGTTTAAATAAAAAAAGGAAAAAAATACTTAGTTTCTCTCATCTCTTACACCCCCTCATAAAATGACACACAAGAGACAGGAAGCCTATTCACAAAAAAATTAATAATTAAGAAAATATGATTAGATTACTTATCATTCCATTCAAAATCTTCCCCCACTGTATTATTCTCAGTATGTCACAGAATCTATGAAAATGCTTCCTTCTCTGGCTGATATTCAAGGATTTTTCCAGATGGTAGATAAACCGAGGTCAAAGAAGGGAACATTTTATTTTTTCTGAGATTTCCCAGTATTGTCCAGGAAAGAGCAGGAATCTGGGTTCACGACACTATGTTGAAATTTTTTTTTCAAAAATCATAACCTCGAGATGAGAACGATGGAGCGGCATTGCTGGCCTCAGAGCCAGGGAAGCACGTATGCAATCACAGGGACAGCACTGGTCAGGCCTCACCCAGTCACACTTCCCTGTGAAGCTCCAAGTTCACTAAAAGCACAGCTTCTCACTGGACAGTCTCCTCGTGATCTTGTCGTCATGTTTCTGGGTCCCTCCGTATCTTCATTAAAGGACAGTGTCTTTTGTAAGGGCTTTTATCACTGTGGAAAAACAAAAAACAAAAACAAAGCAAACAAAGAAACATAAAAACAACAATAGCATGACCAAAAGCAGCTTGTGTGAGGTGAGGGTTTCTCTCTAGCTTCTGACTGTCAGGCCACACTCTGTCATTGAAGGAAGTCAGGGCAGGGCCTGGAGGCAGGAGGTAAAGCAGAAGAATGCTGCTTCCTGGCTTGCTCCCATGGCTTACTCAGCCTGTTTTTATCTTCCACCCGGAACTCCTGGATGGCACTACCCACTGTGTCTTCCTACATCAAGCATTAATAATAGTAAAAAAAAAAAATACAGGTAGTCTGATACAGGCATAATTCTAAACTGAGGTTTCTCTTCCCAGATAACTCTAGCTTGTGTTGTGTTAAATTGACGGGAAAAAAAGGAAAGACAGCCTGACAACCACAATTATCTTTAGTAGGATTTAAGCCATAGGCTTAAATGTAGTAGCACTAATGACAGGAATGTATTTAACTCTTTCAGAAGTAGTCTTGGAGTCTAGGGACATAGAAGGCCAGAATCTCCTAATAAGTTTTACAACCACATCTGTGTATTGCCTGGCAAGATTTATTTCAGCCTCGCATATTGCATCATGAAAGGGTTATTCTGCACTAAGGAATTTTGCATGTACATATCTAGGTAAATAGATACTTTAAAATTTAAACTTCAGTTAGACAAATACAATTTTATTTGTAAAAACTGGTCTGTCTGAAGTATGAGTCCTTGAATCACAATGAAGAGACGTACTAGAATAAAAAGAGATGCTAAGAAGCAAAGAAAACAATAATGTACAAGAAAATGATAAACAAATGCAGGCAACAGCTGCATTGGTCCAGATAATGACTGAATACAAGAGACTTGCCAGCAGCCAAACTAGCAGAACCAGATAGCTGAGACCCTGCTCGGGTGACACAGTGAATCATGGGGAGAGGGAAATTTGGGTACAGATGATGGAGAGACTGAAACTGATATAGGGAGAGTGATTGATTGGTTGATTTATTCAGAGAGAGAAGGAGAGAGGAGAGAGAAGCTATAATAAACTCAAAATTATAATGCAAAAGTATAACAGGTATTATTTAAGGCAGAATAGTGTCCTCACATCACACTTCTGTAATCTCCTTTCCCTTTCTAACAAGAAGTAAACATTATTTATATAAACTAAGTTCCCTCGGTTAAAGTACCCAGAACTTCCTGCAGCCACCCAATCATCTCCTCTTGGTCATTTTCTGGCTTCCAGGAACTGAGCAGTTTCCTGTACCATGCCTTGAGACGTCATGCTCTCACAGACTCAAAGCAATGGGGCTAGTGAGAAACCTTCAAAATTGGGCCAGATAAGCAATGTCACGTTGTAAGTCAGTTAGGTGGAGTGTTTTGTTGTAGAAATGGAGAGCTGACTAAAGCTGTGATGTTAAGAGACTAAGCCTGCTTTAGAAATTACAGGCAGTAACAAACAGATAAAATAGGGGTTAGAACCCATGATTGGTAGAGAGTCACCTATATCCAGAAGTATGGCAAAACTCCTACCTCTTTCTGGTTCTTTCTTCCTGGTGTAGCTAGTGTTATTATTGAGGGAAAAACTAAATAAAACCTCTATCTTCACACATTCTAAGGGACTTAAAATTCATTCAGGTTGGATGTCACACGGTTGGACAGCATGTTACTAGCACCAAGTATTTTTGTAGAGAACACCTTAGCCATGTGGATTTCAGGCTCATGATCACCTGTTCTGTTGAAAACACTCTCTCTTACCATTCAGATATCTAATAGGTGACTGGAATGGATGCCAAGGCTTGGTCTTCACATTGTATCTGAAATCTTTGCTGCCTTGACCTTTGAATTAGGTACTTCTGCTCCGTTCCCCCTTGTAGATGTGCTGATCATCTTAGGATGTTGGCTTCTAAAACTGTGAATAAAGGTTAATGACCTGGACTTGCTTAATCTCTCCCTCCAGCTAATGGTACCACACTGATGTATGCCATGAGATGACAAGCCATGAATGGAGTGAGTGTTCCCCAGAAGGTCTCTCTTAAAGCCAGAAAACAACAAAACAACAACAACAACCCACAATTGTTCCTCCCCTTGGTTCACCTGCCTTCTCTTCCTGATTTTTTTTAATTTCCTTCGTTAGGGTGTAGGTGCTTAGAGTGTTTCCATGTTTTGGTTATTAATGAATAATGCTGCCATGAGCATTTTTGCAGCTGTGTTGGTGTGGATAAATATTTTCTGTTCTCTTTAATACATACATTAGCTTTGAGGTTTCAGAGCCCTATGCAAGCCACAATCCACCTCAGCCTGCAGCTGAGAAATGAGCTCAGCCACCTCTCCAGCACCATGCCTCCGAGCCTGCTGTTGTGCTTCTTGCCATTATAATCAGGGACTCATCTGAAATTGTAAGCAAGCTCCCAATCAAGTGTTTTCCTCCCTATAAGTTGCCTTGGTCATGATGTCTCCTCGCAGCAATAAAACAGTAACTAAGACACAGTGTTTTGATTTTTTATTCATCTGTTGGTGGCCATTAAGACCCATTTCCTTCCTGTTAGGGATAGAACATCAGGGATACATACATACATACATACATACATACATACACATACATACATACATACATTAAAACTACTTGGAGATACTTCATCCCAGTCAGAATGGCAATATTAAAGAAACCTAAAACAAAGACTAGAGAGTTGGCTCAGCAGTTAAGGGCAATTATTGCTCTTGCAGAAGACCGAGGTTTGGTTCCCAGTACCTACATGGTATCTATATCACTTCTAACTATATTCCAGGAAATTCAATGGCTTCTTTTGACCACCATGGGCTTAAGCATACATGTGGTATACATATTTACACTTAGCCGTACACATGAACATAAAAAAAAACAAATTAGTAAGAAAAAGAAAGAAATCTTTGAATTTCTGGTAGAATTCTGCACTGAAGCCATCTGGGCCTGGGCTTTTCTTTGTTTGGGAGACTTTTGATGATTGCTTCCATTCATTAAGGGTTATAGGTCTGTTTAGATTGTTTATCTGCTCTTGATTTAGTTGTGGCAAGTGATATCTATCCAGGAAATTGTCCATTTCCTTTAAATTTTCAAATTTTGTGGAGTACAGATTTTCAAAGTATGCCCTGATGATTCTCTGGATTTCCTCAGAGTCTGTTGTTATGTCCCCTTTTTCATTTCTGATTTTGTTAATTAGCATGCTCTCTCTCTGTCTTTTGGTTAGTTTGAACAGTGGTTTGTCTATTTTGTTGATTTTCTCAAAGAACCAACTCTTTGTTTCATTGATTCTTCTCAATGTTCTCCTGGTTTCTACTTGATTGATTTCAGCCCTCAATTTGATTATTTCCTGGCGTCTGCTCCTCCTGGGTGAGTTTGCTTCTTTTTGTTCTAAAACGTTCAGCAGTGCTATTAATTCTCTAGTATGACTGTTCTCCAGTTTCTTCATGTGGGCACTTAGTGCTATGAACTTTCCTCTCAGCACTGCTTTCAAAGTGTCCCATAGGTTTGCGTATGTTGTGTCTTCATTCTCATTGAATTCCAGGAATTCTTTAATTTCTTTTTTTATTTCTTCCTTTACCCAGGGATGGTGCAATTGAGCATTGTTCAATTTCCATGAGCTTGTAGGGTTTCTGAGAATTGTGTTATTGTTGATTTTTGACAAAGTAGCTAAAACTATACAATGGAAAAAAGAAAGCAACTTCAGCAAATGGTGCTGGCATAACTGGGTAATGGTATGCAGAAGACTGCAGATAGATCCATGTTTATCGCCTTGTACAAAACGTAAGTCCAAATGGATCAAAGATCTCAACATAAATCCATCCACACTGAAACTTTTAGAAGAGAAAGTGGGAGATACTCTTCAACGAGGTGGTACAGGAG
This sequence comes from Mesocricetus auratus, assembly GCF_017639785.1. Classification (NCBI taxonomy): domain Eukaryota; kingdom Metazoa; phylum Chordata; class Mammalia; order Rodentia; family Cricetidae; genus Mesocricetus; species Mesocricetus auratus. The sequence goes on from NW_024429196.1 coordinate 54,784,621, forward strand.
ACCACTTCCTGAACATAACACCAGTGGCACAGACACTGAGATCGACAATTAACAAATGGGACCTCATGAAACTAAAAAGCTTCTGTAAGGCAAAGGACACAGTCAACAAGACAGAAAGGCAGTCCACAGAATGGGAAAAGATATTCACTGACCCCACATCTGACAGAGGGCTAATCTCCAAAATTTACAAAGAACTCAAGAAGCAAGTCTCCAAAACACCAAAATTAAAAGGTGGGGTACAGAACTAAACAGAGAATTCTCAATAGAGGAGGCTAAAATGGCCAAGAGACACTTAAGAAAGTGCTCAACATCCTTAGCCATCAGGGAAATGCAAATCAAAACAACTTTGAGATACCATCTTACTCCTGTCAGAATGGCTGAAATCAAAAACACCAAAGACAATTTATGCTGGAGAGGATGTGGAGAGAGGAGAACACTCCTCCACTGCTGGTGTGAGTGCCAACTCGTACAGCCACTTTGGAAAGCAGTATGGAGATTCCTCTGGAAAATGGGAATCAATCTACCACAAGACCCAGCAATTCCACTCTTAGGCATATATCCAAAAGAGGCAATTTCATACAACAAGGGCATCTGCTCCACTATGTTCATAGCAGCATTATTTGTAATAGCCAGAACCTGGAAGCAACCTAGATCCTCAACTGAACAGTGGATAGGGAAAATGTGGTACATTTATACAATGGAATATTACTCAGCAGAAAAAAAATGGAATCTTGAAATTCGCAGGTAAATGGAAGAAACCATCCTGAGTGAGGTAACCCAGTCACAAAAAGACAAACATGGTATGTACTCACTCATATATGGATTTTAGACATGGATCAGAAGAGTGCCAGTCTGCACTTCCACTGACAGAGAGTCTGGGAAACAGGAAAGAACCTAAAAGATATGCATGGTACCCAAGAGAAAAGAAATGAGGCAAGATCCTCTGAACAGATGGGGAACACGGCAAGGGGTGGGGGGGAGGGGGACCTGGGAAATAGAGAGGGGGAGAAGTGGAAGAGAGAGTAGGTCGTGGAGGAACAGGAAAGTTGACTGTGGGGGTAGGATAGGGGGAAGAGGGAATCATAGGTTAAAAGACAGATCAGGCACCATTGTGACCTCTAGTGATCTAAAGGGATGACACCAATTGGCAAGCTAAGCAGTAGTGTAGAGACCACCTCGAATGCCCATTCCTGATAATAAACTTGATGTCTATAACCATCCTGGAGCCTTCATCCAGTGACTGATGGAAGCAGAGGCAAACATCCACAGTTAAATACTGAACAGAACCCAAGGAACCCAGCGACAGAGAGAGAGGAGCGATGAGCAAATTGGCAAAGAATGGGCTGGCAAAACCAGCAGAGACAGCTGATCCGAACAGGGAAGTGCTCTTGGACCCCAGACTGACAGCTGGGAGGCCAGCATGGGACTGATCCAGACCCCCTGAATGTGAGAGTCAATGAGGCTTGGGCTACCTATGGGGTCCTGAGCAGTGGATCAGTGTTTATCCCTCAAATACTAACAGACATAGTGTGTCCATAACACAAAGAGGGTTGCTCTCTCTGCCTGGACCCTACCCTGAATGAAATGATAGACTCTAGATATCCCTATGTGGAAGGAATTGGCAATAGGGTGGGAGGATGGGGAGGGGTGGTAGGGGGTGCGGGAGGAGGGAGGGAAAGGAAACTGGGATTGACATGTAAAACAAACTATTTAAAATTAAAATAAAAATAAAAAAGAAAGAAATCTAACAACAAATGCTGGTGACAATATAAGAAAAGAGGAACCCATATTCACCACTGATAGAAGTGCAAACTAGTACGGCTATTATTGAAATCAATTCAGAGGTTTATTAAAAATTAAAAGTAGAGCTACCTACCATATGACCCAGTTATATGACTCCTGAGAAAATACTTGTTGAAGACATTTTGGGAAATAGATTCCCAATCTATAAATTCAACTAACTATAATTTAGATTGAGTCTATGGTTTTTTCCTGGTGGTCTTTAACTCCCTAACATATAATGAACAGTTCATTCTGGAAACAAAAATATTTAAAATGTGTCTGCTATTGTGAGAGCCAAAATTACATTTTAAGTTTTAAGTACTATGCCCAAGAGATCCATGAACAAAAATGCCTCTGATCTGCAAACCTCTTGCTCAAGGACAGATAGTTCCTGAAACACTGGAGGCTATTTTTTATGGCAGATCACAAGGTCACGTGCTTTTACTCCCCTAAATAAGTTTGTTTGATCCATCTGTACCAGACCTGCTTGATCACACAGGGGCAAGAGGTTCTCAGGCAGGAAATACATCAGGATATACACTTGCCCCTGGTTGGATGTAGGCTGGAGGTATACCAGGATATACTCTTGCCCCTGATTGGACCTGATGGGAAATGTAATGGACTATGGATTTTCCTTTTTAACCCCTTGCCATACTTGATTCTTGGCGGTTTCCCAGGAGCCTGATTATGGGCCTGGCCAGAGCCCATCCACCTCACCAGTATTTAGTTAAAGCTTGCTTAAACTTTGGCTATAAATTGTGGCAGTGGTCTTCTCCTCGACTGGTGGGATTAACACTATCACTTAGTAACTCCTGAAAGTCAAGTCTATCTACCTTAGCTCAGTCTCCAGGCTCACACTCGAGAAAGGCAAGAAAATTAAAACGTATGGGCCAAACAAGGTTATTTAAATAGCAGGCACTGGAGCCGACAGAAGATGGCAGGAATAAGAGAGACTCAAGTGAAGAGAAATAAATGAAATTGAGATCATAGTCACACCAATAAAATTTAAATTTGTTGACTGAGAGTAAGGGCTTTGCCATTCAGGGGCGTCAGGCTTGAAAGGACCTAGCAGATGCCATTAATGGGCTGTTCAGTCTTCTCTCAGAGAGCAGGCCTCAGTTTCAGTTTCCTGAAACAAGCAGTTTCTGAGGAAGAGCCACAAATAAAGGACATCAGTCTCCAACATCTCCAACATCAAGGAGGAGGTCTGGTACATAGAGTACTAGGCCAGGCCAGGCCAGGCCGGAGCCAGCCTCCACAGCAGCTCAAGGGCAGGGTCTGGGACTTATCCAGACCTGTCCAAAAATAGAAAACTATAGCCCTGACCAGACCCTGACTAGCCCCTGACTAACCCCAGTCAATTAGAACTTGCTAATACAATTATCATTTGCTTAAGCCAATCATATCGAAAATGACCTAACTTCCTTAGACACTCCCCTCAGTAAGGCTTAAAAGAAGGACCCACCTCCTCCTTGGGGTCATTGCCATCTTGACTTTGTGTAGGGTGGTCAGCCCCAGTGTGTTGGAATAACATAAAAAGACTCTGCTTTTGCATTGGATCTGGTCTTTTGGTGGTCTTTGGGGATTTAGACTCAGGCTTATACCTGGACTAGTGTGTGTGTGTGGAGAGAGAGAGAGAGAGAGAGAGAGAGAGAGAGAGAGAGAGAGAGAGAGAGAGAGAGAGAGAGAGAGAGAGAGAGAGAGAGAATGTATAAGGGGGAGAGAGTGTTTCATGTGTGCGAATGTGTATGTGTTTGTATGGTTATATATGAAAATGTTTTATGTAAGTATGTACATTTTCTCGACTGTTTATGTATGTGCAAAAGCATATCATTGGCAGTCCATTGATTATAATCCCCTTGAAATTCTTCAGACGCTTTGCTCCTTGTTACTTTGGTATCTTTACCATGGATTCCAGGATGGAAACATTTGTAGACAGACTGCCTGCCATTGTCCCCTAATGTCCCCCAGCTGGCCAGATAATAGCAAGTTTGGAGGAAACTGGGACTAGATTCCCTCCTTCAGAATCAGCAGACAGAGAGACAGACAGACCACATACATACACAGCATGCCTTTTGAGTCCCAGCTCACAGAGATAGATGGGGCTAACACATGATAATGTTACTGGTGTATTAGGACAAACAGTCCAGGTTTAGGAGTCATAATAAGTGAACCAAGGAGATGCAGTCATGGTGAAACACAGAAATGGAGGTTTAAATCAAAGTAGGCTTACTGGGGAGAGGAACAGAAAAGGGGTTCCAGTGACCTCAAGTTCCTCTTGAAGGGACTGAAATGAACCCTGTTGAAACAGAGGACAAGGGATCCACGTAGTTTGTCAGTTCTGGTCTAGAAGAAGATGGTTGATCTTTATCTCCAGTCTGCTTCTGAAAGTTGCCTCAAGAAAGTCCTCATGGCTTTAGACACGTAGCATCTGTTTCTTCTGCGACTGTTTCAGCTCCAGGTGCAGCCTTGAACCCAGAGAGAACTGAGTGCTCTGTCTTCTGAGGCTCAAGATCGGTTGGGGGTGTTTTTTGTCACTTGTCATAAAGATGTTTATCTATCTTGCTCCTGGAATCCAAGGTAACAGCAGGCTTGAGATAGTGACTAAAGGCCCTCAGGGACCTTTTGGAGTTCTAGAGCAGGACATCCCAAAAGGCTGACAGCAAGTTCCTGCAGTGATACAGCTGGAGACCTCCGCCATGAAGTGCTCCTGTATTCTGTTTCATTGACTCCCTACTATTTGAATACCTGGGGCTAACCAATTGCACCACTTGATCTCCTGAAGTCTCTACTGTGTAGAGGATCTGTGCTCCTCTGTGTGGTTGATGGGAAGGTTTTTATTGTAGATATGAGAAAGAGAACAGCCAGAGGTATCCAGAAGAGCCCAGACGGAGAAGAAAATAGTATACTGAACGTGGACACCAGACCTGACCTAGCCACAAAAGAAGCAGGAGCGGAGCAGAGAGGTAGAGAGAGGGAGAGTGCAGGAGAGCAGAGAGGGAGCTGAGGAGAGAGAAAGAAAGAGGAAGACAGAGTGAATGTGTGCATAAGAGAGAACACAGCTGAAAAACCAGGGTTTAGGGAGACTAAGCAAGTAGCTGGGGTGAGGGAAGCTCCTGAGCTGCGGGGAACTTAGGGCAAGGGGGGAGAGAAAAAGAGCTAAGAACATTCAGGATGCCAGCCTGGACTTTGAAATGTGATACTGAGGGAGCCTGGAGGCCAGTGTGCATTTTGGCATACTAATAGGTACCACAGCCATTTGTCCCTGCTGCCTTTTGGAATTTGGGGAAATGAAATTTCCTTTGGACCTGACAGCAATAATATCTTTGGTTCAGCCGGAGTGACTACTGCCTCCTGCTTTTATGTCTTATTTTGGGGTGTCTCTTTGTCAGTTCCTCACACAGATAACTCCACGTTGGCCATAAACAAGGCCAGAGACCATCACTTGCAGGAAGAGCAAGAGGGTCAGTCTAGAAAGCCAGGTCTGTTCTGAAGTATAGGTTCAGCCTCCTCTTGGGGAATAGGGAGGCCTGTAGAGCCCAGGCTCTAGCCCTCTTCCCATGCCCACTCCTTAGACAGCTAGTCAGGGGCGCTTGTGTTACAGAGTATAGAGATGAGATGCCCTGTGGTCAAATGTGAAGTTCTCAGTGAGGGGACCACATTTATTAATATTTGCTTAGAGGCCAGCTGTGTGCTCACTGTGTGATATTAAGCTGGGGAAGAAGCTTGTATGGCTTCCTGTGAGTATGGCTATGGTGGTGAGGCCAGATGGAGACCTCAGACTGCTCAGCCTCTCAGGCAGGAAGATAGAAGCTGAACTGGTCCATCCGCAGATCACTGTCATAGACCACAGTCACAGACCACTGTCGAGAGCAGCAGCTATCAGAGTACAGAGGAAACACAATGTCGGAGAGGTAGGAGATGGGACTGTGTGATCAAGCTGTGCCACTGCACCCTAGTCCCTGTGTGGATCACTGCTTTCATGTTGTGTCTTGCTTTGGGTTACTACCTTTTAGAAAGCATGGTTGGATCCATGTCAGTTGCAGCAACTGAGACAGAATGACTCTGTCCTGTCTGTGTACATGGATACCACATTGTTTCTGGATCACATGCTAATCTTCCCTCAGCTCCATCATGTTATCCCTGCACTTGGGAGATAGAGGCAGGTAAATCAGAGGTTCAAGATCATACCCAGCTACAAAGCACATTCAAGTTATCCTTGACTTCGTGAGTCCCTGTATACACTCACACACACACACACACACACACACACACACACACACACACACAGGTGGGGGATGAGGTGGAAAATGACAGATACAGAGAGAGAGAGAGAGAGAGAGAGAGAGAGAGAGAGAGAGAGAGAGAGAGAGAGAGAAGGAGAGAGACACAGAAGCACAGAGAGACAGAGAAACAGTGAGAGACAGAAATCTGAAAACAAAAGAAAAGCTAAAAAAAAAACCAACTAGCCAAAAAATCCTGAGAAATTATTAGAGAAGATACAGTATTCTATCCTTAATTATTCTGTAAGACTTGTAAGACTGAAAACCATTACTAAGGATTGTCAGGATCAACAATGGGGGTAGTGTGGCAGGAGACAGAGACTGGGGCTCAGTTCACAGTACAGCGTGGAATCTATGGCCGAAGAGCAGTTGTGTGATGGTAGTGAAAAATTACTGGGAGCTAGCAGATATTGAAGGGGGGCTAGTTAGCTAACAAACATTCTTGCAAAACCTAGATTTTACAGGCGGGCAACAATGGGAACAAGAGGCAGTAGATCAGAGTTTGAGGCTATTCTAGTCTATATAATGAGACTTTATTTCAAAACAAAGCAACAAAAATATGGATTTTTACCAGGAAGTACATAGACAAGTTTGGAAGACTGGCTGGAGTTGGAACCAGCAGAGAATCTCCATCAGGTGCCATCCCTATGGAGGGGGATTCCAAACTAACTGAAAGACCCCAGTCTTGGTCATTGTACACCAATTGTCTTTTAGGAATTTAGATCTATTCCAAGATATTTCTCCTTCTGAGGACTCTCTTAATTAGAATGCACATATTGACACCCACTTGGATGACTGTGTAAGGCAACATTGATGGGAGCTTGGCTAGATGTTGAAATGATCTAAAATGTAGACATCAATCAAAATGCACACAAAGGAATTTTCGGAAGCCAGGAAAGGAAGTATGAGAATTCTGCGCAGTATTTTAGAGAGATCACCGTAACATTTTAAATAGCAGCTTGTAGATTTGTGGTGGAGAACGGAGAGGATGCTACCCTTTGATGATAAGTGGGAAATTAGAGCTACACCGAGAATCCTAATAGCCACACGTACGTAGACTATACACACTGTAGTGGTGCAAAGCACAGGCTGGAAGAGTAAGCCAAAAGCAATACGGCTGCAGTGAAAAACGTGGAAAGCCTAAAGGGAGTGGAATATTGGGAGCATTCCTTTATGTTTTCAAACATCAAGAGTGAAATCTCGCAGCTGCGGCGGCAGCCTGGTTTGCTACTGACATTTAGAGGGGTCAGGATGCTGCTAAATATTCTATAAGGTGTGACAGCCTTCACAGCTAGGACACATCTAACTCAAATGTTAGTAAGGTCATTGTGAGGGTGAAGGAGGCAGAAAAGAATCTGAGGTTTCCAGAACTGACCAGTCTTTTAAACCTGGCCAGCATTCTCCCCACCAGGTCATCTTACTCTCGGGGAGAGATAGGAGATGCCAATTCATTGCCATTTATGTGAAATGTCAATCCCTGAGGGCTTGAATAGTTTTGGACACAGCACTGACCACGGTGGCTTCTATTGTTTTTTGTTTTGTTTTGTTTTGGTACATGCTAGGCAGTCATTTGACCTCTTGCCATAATCCTAAAAGTCTCTTCCCACTTTAAAGATTCCTGTCTAAAAATTACTGTCTAATTTGTTCCCATTAAAAGCTTGCACCAGTGGACATCCTCCTAAAAGCTCTGTCCTGTCTTGGTTCAATTCCTTGGTTTTCTGGAGGTTTTATGTATAGTCAGAGCATACTAGGACTATACATAAAATCTAGGACTCCCTGGTCTCACTAGACCCACCTAAAGCTGACAGACTGGAGATTATGAGCAAAGAACAGAGCCATCTCTCTTCACCCTCCTGCTTTTCCTTCTCACCTCGACAGCCCACTGCCAACACATCTGTGGCCTCACCTTCCCCTGGGAACTTCCTGACTCAAACCTCCCTGCCCTGCGGTTATTTGAGGCCAGGGCTCTGGTTCTTCCTCCTCTCAATTCAGCTCACTGTGGGCCTTGAACCTAGGATTCCCGGTAAGCTCTGCTGAGGTCTGGCTGTGGGACAGGGTGCTGGGGGTGCCGGATGTGGATGTGGGGGAACAGGTCTGGAGCCAGGAGTGAACCCTGAGGTCCCTGCTCGTGTTGCTCTGCAGCATGGCAGCCTGGCAGCCACAGAGGTCCTGTGACACCCATCAGAATCCTGGAGGAGTGGGAACCAAGAGGGATCTAGGAATCTGCCCAGGGCAGGAGGATCTGCTACCCTGGTGGCCTCTAATGGGCCACTGTGCTCTAGTTTCAGAGAAGGCTGGGCTGTTCTCAGGTTGCCCAGCCCCTCAGCATGTGTAAACTCACAGGCTTGAGAAAAGTGATACCCTGAGGACAGTTCTAGATTTTTTTATTTTTAGTTAAACTCATGTCGGGAAAATGTTGCAAGATTCAATGTCTGCAGGACTAGGACATAGGCAAAGTTTTGATAAGGTTTCTGTACCAGATGAAATTGTGTGTTCCTTTTCCCTTCTGTCCTCTTTGATGGACCCCAGCCTTGTTCTACTGAACATTTGCTCAAGCCCCCCGACCCCACCCCACTCCACTCCAGCCATAGGCTTGCTATTCCTGTGTCCTGGATCTGTTTTGATAATTAGAAGTATGGAAATCTAGCATTAACGTAGTGTCAGGAAGCTGGGTGAGGTTTGGCTCTTCTGCACTGCTTTCAGAGTGCATGGGAACCAGCTGCTTGTGTTAGCATTGGTTAGGCCTGTGGTGTGGGGGCTGACTAGCAAGTAACTTTTGATTTTAGATCTTAGGAGCAGTGTTGGGTCTCAGCAATAAGCGTGTGGTACAGGACAGGCTAGTGGGAGTATCTGAGTACTACCCCTAGTAACAGCATCCGCCGTGGCTTCTGTCACCACCAGAAAGGAGTGTCTGGTTCACACTTGGCTCCTTAAATCAAGTTCCCTTGCCACCCCACCCCTACCCCTGTCTGCTTCAACAGGACTTAACAGATAGAAACCAATAGCAGATGGAAACTATTCAGGAAGGAGTCATGTATGGTGCCATTGATCCCAGGCTGAGGCAGGAAGATAGGAGTTGGAGATCAGTCTGGGGGGAGGGTACGGTCTACTCAATTCAAACATGGGTAGACTGTTTTTCCTTTTCTTCTTCTCTAAACAGTAAGGTATACAGGCATCACTGATATGGCATTTATAATGTATTGGGTAATGTAGGCTATGGTCAGACAATTTCAGGAGTAAGAAAATATGTTTATTGGTTATATCAAATACTATGCTATTTCTTAATTAATATGTTTTGTATATCATATGCTTGCTTGAGTGGGTACATGTGGGGGAGGGCTTTTTATGTGTACACATGTATGTGAGGCTCAAGGTTGATGTCTGGCATCTTCTTTATTATGCTTTCCCCACTGTATACTTCCAGGCAGGGTCTCTTAGTGAGCATGGGGCTGGCTATCTGGGCTATTCTGGCAGCTAACTTGCTCAGAGGATTCACTGTCTCTTCCTCCAGTGGGTGGGATTACAGAGGATGCTGCATATGCCTTGGTTTTACATGATTCTTGGGATCCAAGCTCCTGTCCTCCTGCTTGAGAGGCAAGCATTTTACCCTCTGACGGTCTGCCCCGACTACTATGCTAATATAAAGGATTGAGCACCTGAGGATTTTGTATCTCCAGATTTCAGCTAATGGTCTTCATATACCAAGGAATGACTATTTAAGTTTATACCAGGTCTATTCCACTCGAAAGCATCCTGCTACAGTTCAGTGAATCATAGCTACCTCATTGCAGAAACAGCAGATGAAATCAGTGCAGAGGTTGGAATCAATAGTTTTTAATATACTGAAATAAGGCAGGTGGTAGTTATGGTTCGTGAAGTTGGCCCACTAGGAAACAAAACCCTGATGGGTGATTCTCAGGTAGGCAAGGTCCCTGACCCCAGAGGTTTCTTGCTACTGCTGCGTATTTGCATGTCTGTCAATACCATTTTCCCCTGGCATCTGGCATACTACCCTTAATGTAATCTTGGAAATATCCTGTTCTACTGGGCATTTTTAACTGTGGATTATTATGAAGATGATTTCTTCCTAAACTGTACTGTTTAACCGAAGCCATGATTTTATATAATAATAGTGTCAGTTTAAATAGGACTTTAATGATTGACTCCTTGTTCTCAGAAAGCCAGGCTTAAACTAACAGAGGAGGAGACCATTTTCAGTCAACAGAGCAAGGTCAGCACAAGAGAGGAGTGAACAGGACATGGACAGGACAGACTTGCAGATGTTTGGAGTGAGCAGGTTGTTGGAAGAAGTTTCACAGTGTCAGTAGACGAGAGAATTGCTCAGAAGGGGCTACAGGTGCAGTCTTTGAGGAACAAGTCCCTCAGAGTCAGGGGTGAATGCAGGACAAGGGAAGGAGAGGAGAGGATCTAGGGTCAACTGTCATCAGACCTTTCAACAGTAAAACTGATGGCTGCAAACAGTTAAGTAAATGCTCCAAGATTCAAATGTAATAATAGCACCCAGTGTATTAGAGACCTTCCCAAAGTCTCTATGGAATGGAAGGACAATGATCATATTGAAAAAACAATAAATCAAATTAACTGACTAGACAGCATATGATATCAGAATGAGGGAGCAAAGCAGGAAGCAGAAAGCTCTTTGGGCCCAGAACAGATGATACTAGTGAAGGGGTATGAGTTGTACAGCATCCAAAATGGAGTCCTGTGGATAATGTGGTCCATGGACACCAGTTGGTGTAACAGATTTGCATAATGAAACAGAAGAACAGTGTGCTGAGCCCAGGTGAATACCTCCAAGTGCTAGTGTGTCTCAGAAGAGTCAAGTGTGAGGGAACTCTCAAGAAGGCCTTTACTGCGTGGTCCATTTGGGTTGTGAAGGGAAGTGTGTGTCTCAGCTTGTTGCTGATGTGCCCAATAGCAGCAGCTGGGTTTTTCACTCAGTTCTCTCTCTCCAGCTTCACTCACAACTCTTGTATTAAACCAGGAGATGAACAGTATTATGTCCCTGAACTAGAGATGTTCAGCATAGCATGTAAGGCCCTTTTGTTGTCACAAAGCCAGAATATTTAAGAGCAAAAGCTCAAGGCAAAGTAACCAGCTTAAAGGTCACTAACTAAAAAGGGACAGTTCTGAGCATCAAGAAAAAAAAACAAAGCCAAAGTACCATTTAGCTGAAATACTTTGTAAAGGTCATGAGTGTGTACATTCAAGGGTTGAGACCTCAATCCATACCTTCAGCACCCGTGTCAATCTGACAACAGCTCTGACAGCCTGTTTGCTCTCTGTGTCTCTCCCCATGCCCTGGAGCTGGTTCCCTTCCTTTGGTGGTAGACACTTGCTTTCCTCTTTTCTTGTTCTACTTGTTCTCACACACTATTCAGGGGAGTCATTGGCAGCCTCTTAGAATGCTAAGGCTATTAGGCTGCAGACACAGGAGTCTGGTCTGTATTTGTGGGTGGTGTCAGAGCAGACAGGCCCTGCTCCTGCAGCCCCATGCTTCCAGCCTCCTCTGCTGCATTTGTAGATTTGCAGGTCGATGCCTCTACTGCTGCCTCTTGTCCTGTCACCTGACTCCTGGCTCTTCCTGTAAGTAATGATTTCTTGTACAGTAGAAAGATAAGGCACTGGCCCTCGGTTAGCCTGTCTGTTCCCAGCAGGGCTGGATCATTTAATGTATGTGACCTTTACCTTTTGTGCTATGTGGGCATTGTTTACTGAGTGAAGATGAGCCTTCGTTTACACGATATTGGTCTTAATTTTTTATTCCAGGCTGGCTATCATGGATCCTCTGCTGGAAGCAAATGGTACCTTTGCCTTAAAACTTTTGAAAATCCTGGGTGAAGACAGCTCAAAAAACGTATTTTTCTCACCCATGAGCATCTCCTCAGCCCTGGCCATGGTCTTCATGGGGGCAAAGGGCAACACTGCAAGCCAGATGATTCAGGTAACCAGCACCGTTTCACAGTACCTAAGTAACATCGACAGTCAGCTGAGCTGGTCCAAATCTCAAAGTGACTGCTCTTGATGAACAGCTGCTGGTGACTTTGGAGTGTAGGTGTATATGGTGGCAAGTGTCTGCTACCCCCTGCTGGGACACTGGTGTGAGCGCCTTGTCCCATTTGTGCTGGTGGGGTAGATATCAGTGTTAATGGCAAGGTTGGAGAACGCCTGGACCAGGAACACCAAAGTTTCAGCACCAAGTCCACTCTTTACCCCATTATCTGTTCTCTGGCTGCTCACGGGCTCAGTCTTCCTCCAAGCAAAGTACGATGGGATGATCCTATCTAGGACCCTGAAGTTTCTTCCCACACTGGGACAAGTGGGGAGTCCAGTAACAGAACCAACTGCGGCTCCTCCTGGGTACAGTGCTTTAGGTGCAGAGGTATGTGAGTCACAGAGACAACCTACCCATAATAACATGGGAAAAGAGTGAGGGATGAGTGCATTGCACACTTTCTTCAGAAATGGGGATGGGGCATGTGTTAATTAGGTACATCTGTGTAACAAACAGTACTGGCTGGGTGGTTTAAATAATACAGTTTTATTTTTAGTGTTCTACAGGCTGAAGTCTAAAACCAAGAGGTTGACATTTTGGTTTTCCATGCTTTTTAGATAACAGCTACTCTTTGCATTCTCACTGTGTGTTTCCTGTTTGCTGTGATCTGACCTCCTGTCTTATCATTGACACTCATCAGATTGGAGTAAAGTTCACCCTTATGACCTCCTTTTTAACTTTACTATTTATTCCCTATCAGCCTAGACAGATACCAAATGTCACAGGGGCAATATCTCATATGTCTTATCACCACAAACAATTACTTCTGCCCATAGACCCTACACCACAGGCCCTGTTCTCCAGACCCCAGAAATCATTACTTCCTTCTCCTTCCTGCCTTGCCAGCTGTTAAGTCTAAAGTCAATACCATGGATTAGACATCTGAATTGCTGTGTGTCTCATCATTTATTTTATTTTATTATTTTGGTTTTACAAGACAGGGTTTCTCTGTATTGTTTTGGAGGTTGTCGGTCCAGCCCAGCCTCGAACTCACAGAGATCTGCCTGCCTCTGCCTCCCGAGTGCTGGGATTAAAGGCATGTGCCACCACCGCCCAGCATTCATCATTTTTTTAGAACAAGCCATCCTGATATGCATTAGTTGGAAACAATGCTGACAATGTTTCTCAGAATCTTGGGTCCCACGAGTTCCTTTGCTGGTTGTGAAACCAGACCACCTGTGGTCACTGACCTATTTTTGCATGGTTGGCAGATCCAGTGAAACTGATCTCATGTCCGAGGTGGCAGCTGTTGGCTAGGGCTTGGTTCTCTTCCAAGTCCCTTTGTGTGGTAGTGCTGACTCCAGAAGTTTCCATGTTGCCAGCAGCAGGCGAGCTTGGTCTTCCTTCCATGAGGTTGGTGGACACAGATATGGCACTGGGTCTTTGTAGGACCAAGCCTGGAATAGTATTACTTCTGAATACTGTTAGCCAGTGTCTTAGTTAGGGTTACCATTGCTATGATAGAACACCATGACCAAGAGTAACTTGGAGAGGAAAGGGTTTATTTCTGCTCACAGTTCCACATAAGAGTTCATTATCAAAAACAGGAACTCACAGAGGACAGGAACCTGGAGGCAGAAGTTGGTGCAGAGACCATGGAGGAGTGCTGCTCACTGGCTTGCTATACATGACTTGTCAAACCAGCTTGCTTATACAACCGGGGACCACTAGCCCAGGGATGGCACTACCTACAATACCCTTTCACATAAATCGCTAAGAAAATGCCCTACAAGCTTGCCTACAGCCCAACTTTATGGAAGCATTTCTTTTGAGACAGAGTTTCTCTGTGCTGCCCTGGCTGTCCTGGAACTCACTCTATAGATCAGACTGGCCTCAAACTCTTAGAGAGCCACCTTCCTCTGCCTCCCAAGTGCTGGGATTAAAGGTATACCCCATCACTGCCTAGTTTGGAGACATTTTCTTAACTGAGTTATCTCCTTTCCGGTGTCTTTACCTGTGTCAAGCTGACATAAAACTATCTATCACAGCCAGGCAGTGGCAGAGCCTGCCCAGCCCCCCAAGGGCAGAGGAAAGACCACGAGGTCTAAGGTTAGGAGCTGTCTGCTTTGAGCTAGTGGAGATTGGGTTGGAGCCATGGTTTTAATCAGATAATAGGTACTAAGCATGAAGAGCTAAGGGTTTTGGAGGTCTATTTCTGCTCAGTCCCGGACTGACATGGTCACAGAAAGGACACTACAGAGGGAACTTTCAAAACAACTTTGTCTTTTTAGGCAATTATTTGAGTGGCAGCAGGGATCTGTAAAACTCTGAGGATGAGCTTATTGTTGGCCCATTTCCTAAAGCTTTACTTACTGGAATTCTGTTTTTAATCTGTTTTGATTTCAGGCACTCTCTTTGGATAAATGCAGCAGCAATGGAGGTGGCAATGTCCACCAGGGCTTCCAGTCACTTCTCACCGAAGTGAACAAGACTGGCACACAGTACCTGCTCAGAACAGCCAACAGGCTCTTTGGTGAAAAGACTCTTGATATTCTAGCAGTAAGTCTTTCCAGTTCTCATGAAGCAAAGTGAGAGAGGAATTATGTGATACAGCACGGAGTGTGTAAGCTGGAAGTTCTCCCAACTATGTGGGTACTAGTGCAATTCTTGTATCTGTCCATGTGCACTTGTATTGTTTTGAATTGTACAGAATACAAATTAAGTCAGCAAAGCATGAGCCCTCCTCAACCTGTTTCCCAGTCTCCATGTCACCCAGGATAAGAGGGTATATAGAGTTGATATTTATCTTCCTGCAAATACAGAAATTTATTTGTGACTATTTTCCCTGCATACAGCTATTAGAACATACATATTGTTTCACAATTTGTTTCTTTCATTCTTTGTCTTTATGATGTACTACAGTTTATTGTGTCATTATTTATTATTACTCCACTATTACTTTATTGATATTATTGATGCTGGAGTTGGAACCATGGCCTCACACGTGGTAAACATACATGCACGCAAACACTGAGTCATATCCGTGGGTCTACTCACTATATTAGTCATCCTCTGATGTATGGGTCCGGGATATACATGTCTCGTGGCATGGAAAACTATTTTCCCATGAGGGGATTCAAACTTGAACCCTTTCTGGAGCATTACCATCTGTATGTTATTAAATAGGAATTTGCACATAGTTTTCTTGCTCCCAGATGTATTTGTGGAAAGAAGAAAGTGAAGCTTTGAGATTGTAATGTATATTGTTAATTGTTCTCCCACTGGACCTACAAAGACCCTCTGAGGCAAAGTCATAGCTGTCTCCCTTTTACACCAAAGGAGAATTGTGACGTTATATTACAGAACTAATTTCCTGAAAAAAAAATGAAATATGTAGCCATGAGCTGTTTGAAACAAAGACTAGGAATCATTCTTTATATGGTGTCAACATAATGGTATTTAAAGCTCATTTTTACTGCATCATTTCTGTTCTAACATGGAAGATTGTGGGCCATCATTAACATTGCTGCCATCTCATAGAATGTGTCAGCAATATAGTTTGAACATTTTTTGTTTTTGTTTTGTTTTGGTTTTTGTTTTCCTTTTTTGTGCTGCTGGAGATCAAGCCCAGGTCCTTGTGCATGCTAGGCCAGTCTTCCAACCACCAAACTATTCTCAGTCCTGACTGCTGTTTTGTAAGTTGCTCACATCTGAAGCTGGGTCACTGAGTGTGGTAACTGTTGTGATTTAAGAAAAGCAGCGTGCCAGAGAAAGATGCCATGCAAAGGGGCATTTCAAGCAGAGGGGTTTTTTAAATTAGGGAAAGGGATCATAAAAAGGGGAAAGAGGAAGGGAGAGATCAGCCTCAGGATAGGAGCAGCAGGAGAGAGGAAAGAGGGGGCAGAGAGACAGAGACAGAGAGACAGAGAGAGAGACAGAGACAGAGAGACAGAGAGACAGAGACAGAGACAGAGAGACAGAGAGACAGAGACAGAGACAGAGAGGAGAGAAAGAAAGACAGAGAGAGGAGGATGTCCTTCTAAAAGGGAGCATAGTGAATAGGCACTGGTGGTTCTGTTAGTGGCAGCAGCTGAGGGTGTATCCTATCGGGATCCCACAGGCAGGCCATTACAGATACTTGAATACTAACAGTAACCGCTAGGTACATGTAGCTATTCACAATCCAATTTATCAGTTAAAGTAAAATAAATTTGTCTTCTCACTTCACCTGGCAGTTTGTGGCCATAAGAATAGTGCAAATTTATACTTCTCACAGGAAGCTGTGTAGAAGGCTAGTACAAAGTGACTTCACATGTCCTGTGTTCCCTGTGACACTCTGCAGAGCCACTGCAGCTCTTGTGGGGCTGTCAATCTGCATATGTTACAATTACTGCACCTGAGAATCTTCCCAGTAGTCATAGCTACTGCCTGGAGGACTTTCTGTTTGTGACATTTTAAGACCACCCTCTCACCTTGCTCAAAAACTAAAATTCAAGAGTTGAATACATAGTTTATTTTTTATTTACCTCATTTTCAACAGTAAGAGCATCTGTCCATCATTGAATTCTTGCTTTTGGGCATCAAGGAAGGAGGCTGTTGGTGCTAATCACATTCGAGGCTGTGTAATCACGTTGTTCTGTCTCAGTCTTTTAAAGATTCCTGCCACAAGTTCTACGAAGCAGAGATGGAGCAATTGGACTTTAAGGGTGAAACAGAGCAGTCCCGACAGCACATCAACACCTGGGTCACCAAGAAGACAGAAGGTGAAGGCAGCGTCCTTCTGTTCTGTTTGTTTTCAGAGCTGGGATTTGAATCCAGTGCTCTGAGCATGCTGAGTAGGCTCTCTATTACTGAGTTATCTCCTAGTCACTGTCAGCCAGTTTGTCTACTTTTAATAGTATTATTATCCTCTCATTCAGAAGAACACCAACTCTGAAGGGGAATGTCTCCTCATTTTTTAAGGTGATTGTCTTAGTTAGGGTTTCTATTGCTGTGAATATGAGCATGGCAACCCTTATAAAGGAAAACACGTAATTGGGGTGGCTTGCTTACAGTTCAGAGGTTTAGTTCATTATCATTATGGTGGAAAGCAAGACAGTCATGGTGCTAGAGCTGAGAGTCCTTATGTCTAGCTCCAAAGGCAACAGGAAGTAGACTGTCTTACCAAGTAGCTTGAGCATAGAAGACCTCAAATCCCACCACCAAAGTGACATACTTCCTCTAACAAGGCCATACCTCCCATTTGCCACTCCCTTTGGGGGCCATTGTTTTTTAAACTGCCACATTGATATTTCCTTTTTATTTTATGGTTTTTCCATGCTAGAAAACAACTCCAGGGCTTTGTACATGTCAGGAATCACTGCAGCTGTAAGCTGAGGCTTATGCTTGTAAGGAACACTGTATAGCTGCTCATCTACTTTTTAAAATCTAGTTTTAAAAACCTGACACAGAAAATTATGCATATGTGTGTGCCTCTGTGTTATCAACACATATAATCTTCTTCAGATGGGGGTTAATATATTTATTGATACAAATATGATTATGTGTATGTGTGTGCATGTGCAGGTCCACCTGTGTGCTCATGTATAGGTACATGTATGTTTCTGTATATATATAGTAGCCAGAGGACATTGGCTGTTATTTCTCAGGCACTGTCCATCTGGCCCTCATTTCATTTTGTTTTAAGACAAGGTCTCTCATTGGACTGGAACTCACCAAATAGGCTTTCCACTATCCATCTGAGTCTACCTCCAAAGTGTTGAGGTTACAAACATGCATGATCACATCTACTTGCTTATATTTGTTTGTTTACTTGAGTTCTTGGAATTGAACTCAGATCTTTGTACTTGCAAAAGCACACACTTTAGTGACTGAGCAATCTCCTTAGCCCTAGTTTTTAAATTTGAGCTTATATACAAACCATTTTTAAAGATTTACTTTTTAGTTATGTTTATGTACATGACTGTGTGTCTGTCTGAGTATGTTTGTCTGTGGGGATCGGAAGAGGGTATCAGTTTCGCTGTAGTTGGAGTCCCAGATATTTGGGAGTCCCTTGACATGGAAGCAGGGTCTTTTGCTAGAGCAGTGTGCCCTTTTAACATCTTAACCCCTGAGTCATTTTTCTAGCACCCTCCTCATTTTTTCAAAAGTCCTTTTCTAAGTTTAAGACATCAGCTGTCTCTTTCTAGCTCACCTGTTAAGGATTCACACTGAAGTTCTAGCATTAACTCAGACATTTTTTTGTATCTACTGGAACAATGATGGTTTTATTTCCTGAACATTTTCTCTTGTTTAACTTTTCCTTCTTCTCATAACTTTTGAAGAATGTCCCTTCTTCTTTGTGGTGTTGGTTGTGTTGATTTAAGGACAAATACTTGACGTATATTTAAGGGACAGTGAAATCCCTTAAATGTGTCCTTGGCCATTCAAGCAGGTGGCCCCTCTGCATGCATCAGCCAACTTTCTTAGCTAACTGGCTTTTTAATTTTTCCTTTCAGATAAAATTACAGAGTTGCTGATTCCAGGTGCAGTGAATTCAGACACTCTGCTGGTCCTGGTGAATGCCATCTACTTCAAAGGAAACTGGGAGAAACAGTTTAACAAAGAAGACACCCAGGAGATGCCTTTCAAAGTCACCATGGTGAGTGTTGAAGGTCCCCTGTTTACACTGGCCTGGAAAACACACAAGAAGACTGCCTCATGCATCCTGTGCTTCATATGGCTTTGGGTAGCTTGGTAAGGACTCCCTGGAAACCTTTGGGACTTTTCTCTCATCCTTTTCATCCCGTGTGGTACCACAGATCCTGCTTGCTCCTCAGTTTCTCTTCAGGACCTTGCTACTATGAATTGTTATGCCAGCATTGTTGTCTGCACAAATCTATGGCACTGTTCTCTGTTTACTTTAGTTGAGTTTTTGGTGTTTCTCAATTTTTGAGATCAAGTTCAAAATCTATACATGGTGTATAAGGCTCTTTGGGCCCCTGGATCTACCCACCATTCCTAATTCCCTTTATTTCCAGTGCTGTCCTCCTTAAAACTCCATCCATTATATACACTCGTTCTCCAAGCTGTCACCACACTCCTTGCTGGTCTACAAGACAACACAGTAGTCAACTGCTTTTGCCATCCTGCTGTAAAAACAATGAGGGAGACAATTGTTTTATAGTGGCTGGCTTATGATTAGTGCTCAGTACATACCAAATCAGTGAGTGAAATTCAGTTTGGGTTTGATGGAGAAGGTACAGATTTTTGCTTACAACAAGAAAACAAAGGCATGTATATGCAGGATAGACTTAACAACATCCACCTTGGAAGATATCACTTGATGATGGATCTCCTTTGTTGTTCTACTATCCTATCTGCATAGGACCTTAACTTTTTAACATATACTTAAAATTTTATTACATATGCATGAGTGTTTTGCCTGCATGCGTGTGTGTGCATTTGCCTTGGGCCCATTGTGGTCAGAAAGGATCCACTGGGGGCCCTAAAATGGATGGTTGTGAGCTAGCATATGGTTTTGGGGACTAAAAGTAGGTCCTCTGCAAGAGCAGCAAGTGCTCTTGGCTGGTGAGCCATCTCTCCATTCCAAGCTGGTCTCCTCATCATGCTCACACTGTGGGTTGGACCTTAATGTGATATGAACACGGAAAAGGACAGAGGGAGGAAGGATATCAGGAAGCCTCACCTTTGAGCTCCTGCCCTTTCATCCAGAGAGAAATCTTCCTAATACATTGTGTTCTATTTTCATTTCTTATCTCTTCAGTAGAGAAAGATGTGGCTGTGGGGTTGACTGCAACCCATATGTGTATGCTGCTGGTCTGTTGAATATTTTTTTCTTATTTTGGAATGAGTGAGTTTATTAAGTATGTCCAGCTAAAGTAAAAGAATAAAAAACAAGCAATAGACATAGATGGATGAATGGATGCATAGATGGATGGCTACCGTCAAATCAGGAATTCAAAACATCATGTATAAATTGATTGGGAAAGGCCCATTAGATACAACAGTCAGCTGGTATTCCCAAGAGAGAAAGCCCCAGGTAGAGCAGAGTATATGCTCTGATGAGGCCCCAAATAAAAGAACAAGAAACAGACAGGGAACATCAGCAAACCCAGAACTTACAGACACTCTACAAAGCAATGAGGATGGCCATGGGACAGCCAGCCAGAGCTCCCCACTGAACAAATAGAGTCCCAAATAGAACAGAATGTGCCCTCTATGAGGCTTTAAAGTGAAAGATTGAATAACAACAGCTGGACACAACACCATCAAATTGGGGCTTACAGCATCCAGTAGGAACCTACTGGAGAGTTGAGCCCCAATTGAGCTTTCTCTCCCTGACTGAGGTTCCCATGATGGAACTTGCAACTTTCCTTTCCCACTGTAGGTACTTTTACATCATGGAATAGCCACTAAAAACATGTTGGAAAAGGCTTACCTTTTAATTGTTCTCAAGGATACAGTGTTTATACTCTTGGACTTTTTTGCACTTCCTGTCAGAGTTGGGAGGAGAGAGACAGCTGATCCTAGACAAGGAGCCTAGGAGAACACTTGATATAGACACGTTTGATATGGAAACATGTGTGGAGGGGAGAGACAACCTCCCTTCCAGAGACAGTGGCTCAGGAAGCTCAACAGCATGTGGCAATTACCAGCTTAATGGACTTGTAATAGCGGGGGTAAAACCACAAGACTGTGCTGATACAGACTTTTACCTGTATTCCACATTGCCAAGTGGACAGGATTATAGACACAAATCTGTGAATCACTAAATTACTAAGATTGGGCCTTTTTATATTACATGATTGGATGCTTTGGGTACTGGAGAAATTGCCTAAGGCAGAGATCAACACCTTGTGGGTTATAGCCAAAAGCCAGCCCAGGCCCATTTTCCCAGACAGAGTTTCTTTAGGATTTAGGACGCACTCCTGCTTGTTATTGACAGATGTTGCAGCAGCAGACCAGTGCAGTTGTGACAGAAAGAATGTGGGCTACAGGATCAAGAATCCAAACACTCTGGTAAAGTGTCCAGGTTGCAGGCCAAGGACATGATTGAAGAGACAAGGAAGCTTCTTGGCTCAGGGCTGGTTCAGGCAGACATGACCTGGGGTAGACAGAACATGACAACAGAAATGTCCTTCATGTGCTCCACTTGATTCAGAATGTGCCAGAGATGTGGCTGTGAAGAGCCTTTTGCCGTGTTGGTCACAGGGCATTCAATAAATTCCACAGTCGTTTCCAGCATTAAACCATAAGAGCGGTCAGAAACCGAGAAAGATAGTTAGAGGTACAGTTGATTCTGGCTAAGGCTGGACTGGCAACAACTATAGTTTTGTTTTGTTTTCTAGTAAGGTGTTCGTTTTGCCTGGCCTCAATATTGCTGCTCGCTAGTTTGTCACCAATGTAGTCAGCAGGTCTGAATCGAGAGCCCGCTGTGTCCCAGGCATTAACTGGCTGAGTGTGCCCACACACATGAATTCTTTTTCCTGGGGCAGAGCAGTAAGAGACAAACATAGGTAAGAACACTGCGGTTAGTGTAAGGGCTCCAGAGACATACAATGGAGCTAGTAGGATGCTGTGCTTGCTGTTTACCAGCTTGCTTCCCCAGCTTGCTCAGACCACTTTCGTATAGACTCCAGGTCCACCAACCCAGGGATGGATCCACCCACAATGATCTGTCCCCTCCCCCATTGATGACTAATTTAAAAAAATGCCTAATAGCCAGATCCTATGGAGGCATTTCCTCAATTGAGGCTTTTTCTTATCTGATGCCTCTAGTTTGTGTCAAGTTGACCTCAAACTAGCTAGTACAGAGTGTGGTCATGGATGAAAGATGGCAAGGAAGCCTTCACTGGGAAGAAGGGGTGTGAGCAGCCACCAGGACATAAGGATCTCAGGTCCCATGCTCTGAGGACCAGTTTGTTAGGAAGAAGAGAAAGTAGTTTGCTATAAAGCCACAGACTGCCCCATGACTATGGTGGAACAGTGAAGCGAGGGTGGTACAGGGGAGGGACAACGGGAGCAGGAAAGCTCCTGTTGTGGTTCTAGGTTGTTGTAGGTTATCAGCTTTTGCTCCCACTAGAGTAGTGGTTCTCAACCTTCCCAATGCTACAACCCTTTAATACAGTTCCCCATGTTGTGGTTGAAAAGTTTCATACCCCAGTATTAAGTCTCTCTGCTGATACAATAAATCAGATCAGGCCAAATTAATAATGTAGGTTTAATGAGCAAAGCATTCCCGGGTGGTTCCAGGGGAAGAGGAGAAGTCACAAGGAGAACCACATGGAAGGTCTGGGAACCGAGTCTTAAATAGCCTATAGGTGTGGTCTTGAGTATCTCAGGGGGAGGAGCTGCTGATGGTGGGCTTTTGCCCTTGCTGTGGGGTCAGTCAACGGGACCCTAGGGGAGGGAATGAGAATGGGGGGGAGACAAGGCAGGATTCTGATCAAGCCTCGTTTATTAAAAGTACCAACAGAGCTTAAGTAGGGCAGGTAGAGAAGGGCAGGGAAGCAGAAGTTCTCCTTGGCAGAATATGTTCCAAGTACACAAATCTGCAGCTGGAGGAGTCTGAACTACAGGCCAGGAGGCAGAAGGGTGGGAGAGCCTGGACTGCAGACCTTGAAAATATGCTGTACAGGAAGATAAGCAGACACAGAGAAATAGAAACTTAATTAAGTGTTAGCATCTAAAAATACAGTAGGAATATTAAAATGGCTTTTATTATGCTATCCTTAATTAGGGTCCTCCACAGGCTTTCTTAGGGTCAGGGTCTGGAATGAGAGGAATGGGGTTGGGTGGAGCTTCCCACCATCGGTAACTACCAACCATATGATTTTTTGTTGCTATTTCATAACTGTAATTTTGCTACTGTTATGAATCACAGTGTAAATATCTAATATGTAGGATTTCTGGTCTGTGACCACTGTGGGGTAGCAACCCAGAGCTTGATAACTACTGCACTAGAGTATTGCCTTGCTGGGATGCTGAACCATTGCATTGTGCTGGGACCTCTGGCTACTGTGCTGAGGTCAGTGACAAGGATCATCACAGTACCCCAGGGCTGCACTGATGGAAGTGGAGGCTTAAAAAGAAGTCATATTTTGATCATATTTCAAAGGGATAGATGATATAATATGGTAATGAGGCAGATGCAGGGTATGAGAAAAGAATGATATCTGCATATCAGACATTCACATTATAATGTCAGATGTTCTTTGTTGTGTGAGATGATCAAAGAAAGAAGGTTACTCTAAGACAAACTTTAGACCTCGGCAGCAGGGAGGAACAGCCTCTGATGTATTGAACCTCAAACAGCCGTTCAAAGGCATATTTATTGATGGTTACACAAAGTTGATTTTGTCATAAACAAGTTCTTCATACCAAAGTCCCTGATCTAATCTATATGTTTTTCTGAAGGAAAGCATCACACCCCTGCCCCTTTAGTCTTTATTGTGTACTGTCTGCAGTGCCCAATAATCCAAGAGCTCCATTCCAGGTGTGCCAGGATGGTCTGTGACTAAAGTCATGCAAAGGCTGTAAAGCTGCTTTAGACAAACAACTCTATAAATCACAGAAAACAATCACTGTTTTCCACCATAATTTCCTCAAGGTCAAAGTACTTCTACAAAACAACACTTCATTCCGACATTAACCTTAGAATCAGTGAAAAATAACTATTCTGTTGTAGTGTTTACATTTGATACAATTACTCTGCTAGATCCCTACAACAAACAGGTTTTGTTTACTAGAAGGAGTATGAGGGCCAGTGTGGTAGTTTAAATAAGAGTGGCCTCCACAGACTCATACTTGAATATTTTGGGAGTGTCACTAAGAGGTGTGACCTTGTTGGAATAGGTGTGGACTTGACAGAGGAAGTGTGTCACTGTGGGGTTTCAAATACGCAAAAATACCGCAGTCAGGCCCAGTGGCTCTCTCTCTTCCTGTTGCCTGATGATCCAGATATAGAACTCTCCCCTTCTTCTACAGCACCATGTCTGCCTGCATACCTGCATGCTTCCTTTCATGATGATAGTGGACTATACTTCTAAACCTGTAAGACCCAAAACTGTATTCCTTTATAAGAGTTGCTGTGGTCATGGTGTCTCTTCACAGAAATAGAACACTGACTAAGACAGACAATAGTTGTAAGTGGATCAATTTGCCAAGGAAGGTATGGAGTTCATGGTTACATCTTAAGCTAGGGCTTTCTTTCTAAGTGAAAAACTCAAACAGGAAATAAAATGTATGCTTAGAGTCTTGGGGAGAAATCTGGGTTAAAACAGTGAATTTGGAAATTATGTTTAACGTCATGAGAATAAATGAGATTGTCAGTAGACAAGATTGTTGGCCCAGGACATCACACTTGTTTGGGGAAGGGGCCTGTCAACTCTCTGACACTGTATGGAGATAATCAACGTAAGAAGAGAAAAGGTTCATCTGACTCATTTTTAGGGATTCCAGATCCTGATGAGATGAATCCAGGGATTTAGGCCTATTATAGGGGTTCTGACTGGTGATGGTGGGATCAGGTGGGGAGCAAAATGGTTCATCTCAAGGCCAGAAAATGAAAGAAAGGAAAAAGAGGCCAGGGTCCTGCAATCCCTTTCAAGGGCACATCCCAATGACCTACACATCCCCTACCAGGCCCCACATCTTAAAGACTCTACTCCCTCCCAAAACTCTACTCTGAGGACCAAGCCGTAAAAAGTAGGCCTTTAAGGCACATGTAAGTTCTAAATTACTCCAGAGGTTGAGGGGCTGATGGAATGTTTTGGAAGTTTAGTCAGAGTTCTGCTCTGTTGTCCAAAGTATCCATTGTGTCTTGTTTTGACTTGACATTTATCCATCCTTCACAGAATGAGGAGAAACCTGTGCAAATGATGTTTAAGAAGTCTACTGTTAAGATGACCTACGTGGAAGAGATATCCACCACAATTCTGTTGCTTCCCTATGTCGGCAATGAGCTGAACATGGTCATCATGCTTCCAGATAAACACATTGACTTGAGAATGGTAAGGATCATGAGATCTTCATGGAGCTGTGAGAGAAAAATTGAGTGGCATTTGAGTTTCTTCTGGGGCAGCCTTCCTAGGCTCCCATGATCTTGTTCTTATCTCCCATTCATTTGTGAGGTTGGGGTAGAACCCAGGACCTAGAGCATGCTTGACAAACACTCACCACCGAGATGCACCCTAGCCCCTCCCAGCTGCCATATTACCCTACATTCACACATCCCTCAGTAGTTAGAGCCTCCACATAATCTCAAGTGCCCTGTGTGACAATATTGTTATGAAGTCTTGAACTCTCTTCTAGGTGGAAAAGGAGATAACTTATGAAAAATTCACAGAGTGGACGAGGCTGGATAAGATGGATGAAGAGGAGGTGGAGGTTTTCCTCCCACGGTTTAAACTGGAAGAGAATTATGACATGAAGAATGTCCTATGCAAGCTGGGCATGACTGATGCCTTTGAGGACAGGGCAGACTTTTCGGGAATGTCTTCCAGGCAAGGCTTGTGTCTGTCTAAGGTTGTGCACAAGTCCTTTGTGGAGGTCAACGAGGAGGGCACAGAGGCTGCGGCTGCCACCACCAATGTAGTTTTTAAGTGTATGTCCCCCTACTTCTGTGCCGACCACCCCTTCCTTTTCTTCATCCAGCACTGCAAGACCAAGGGGATTGTGTTCTGTGGCCGGTTCTCCTCCCCTTGAGAAAGGGTGCTCCTGTGTCAGCCCACGGCCTTGGCCCAGACCCTCTCCCGCGATCCATGATTTGTCTGTGGATTAATAAATGTTGAGACAAGCCTGTGCTTTGTGGCACACATCTGTAAATCCAGCACTTAGCTGATAAAGTTGAAACAATCTGAATTCAAGCAAGGTCAGCCTTAGCAAATTCTAAACAAGCCCGGTCTGCACTAGACCATTTAAAAAACGAAACCAAAACAAATCCAAATGAAATGAAAAGGGAACACCTAGAATCTGGACCCTTTATTTTAAAAAAAAAAAAGTGATTAGTTCAGGGTTCTGAAAGCTGCAGAACATAGTTGGGGCTTCTGTACCGCTCTAGTGATGCCCCTGGCATGTGACTAACAAGTCATTCTCACAGCACTAACCCAGTCCCTTTACACCTACATTAATCCTTCCCTAAACCATGACATTTGTGACCAAGGTGATTTTACTACCACATGGGAGACTACACCTCAGCCTGTGTACCCTCAGGATAAACAATATCCAAGTCAGCACCTTTCATCCTCTCTGTAGTAGTCCTGTGTTTTAATTATGTTTTTTGGTTAGTTAGATATTTATTTTTTCAGTACTGGATATTTACCATGGGACCTTACACATACTAGGCATGTGCTCAACACTTAACTATCTACAACCCCCTTTAAAAATGTTTTCTTTCCTTGAGAAAGGGTCTCACTGAGTTCCCCAGGCTGGCCTTAAACTCTTTCTGTAGTACATCTTAAATTTAAGACCTTTCTACCTCAGCCCCATGTGTAGCTAGGATGACAGGTGTTTGCCACCATGTCTAATGTTTTGGTATTTTGTAAAACATTTGGGACAAGGGGATTCTGGGTAGAGTGACTAGTTTACAAGGCAATTCAACTTCAGGGAATGCCTTTGAGATCTACAAGCCTGAGGTCCACTCCCCAAGGCTTTCTAACAGTCCCCAATAGTCTTCTGATGTACTTGGTTGAGCACTCAGGCCTGAGGAAGGAGGGCAGCCCCAAGCACCTGCTGCCCAAGCTTGAGGCAGCCTTCAGTTGTAACTCTACTCCTATCTGGTGTTTTGTTTGTTTGTATGTTTTTTCTTTTTTTTACTTCTACCACCCCCCACATTTAGAGGATTCCTGGCACATAAGCTAATTGGTGCTAAGTTAACTACCTGGCAGCAGACCCTTCCTCTTGTCCCACCCCACACGCTGCACTCAGGTCTAAAAAAATTCTGTAGCAGCAAGGGATTCCCTTTGTTCCAGAGGACTGAAGGCTTTTTCCGTTTAGAACCCCATCACACACACACACACACACACACACACACAACACACACACACACACATACACACACACCACTATCTTTCTGTGTATGTGTGTGTGCCTCTGATGTAATGCTAATTACTCCCCTATAAACCTCTCAAATGAAGGATGACCTGTTCCATTGCTTTCGTTTGAACCTACAAATATCCCTTCAACCCTCACCTTGAAATTATATAACAGCCAAACTATATTGCATATGTCTTCTTGGCTCCCACTCTTCAGGTATTTGCATCTGGGACACAGGGCAAATTTTGCAGTCAAATTGAAACTGCATTTAAATTCTCACAAGGACTCTGAGTGTGGTAATCCGGCACAAACCACCTAGACTGTGCAGAGAAACACTTTAACTCCTTACTGCTATTGTTTGGATATGGACTGTTCCTCAAGGGCCCATGTGTTAAAGATTTAGTCTCAAACAAGGCTCCTGTGGGAGGTATTAAAACATTTAGGAGGTGAGACCTAGTAGAAGAAACTTAGATAACCTGGGCATGCACTTGGAATGATGGTTCACCTTGCCTTTTTTTCCCCTGAGCTCTTTCTCCCTATTCTCTCCCCCTGAGATGAGCAGCTTTCTCTACCTTGTGTTGCATCATGATTATCTGTTCAAACTTATCATAGACTGAGACCTCTAAACCATGAATCAGAATAAACTTTCTTCCTTATAAGGTGGCTGCCTCAGGTATTTCATTACTGTGATAGGCTGCTAACTAATGCACTTATATACAGTAAGCCCGGCCTTGACAATCCAAGGATCACATAAAAGTGTGAGTTTATCCCAGGAACATAAAAGTGATTCAACATGATGAAATCAATATCATATTTCTGTTTTATAGAACAAAAGCTCAAATCATTTGGTTAGCTTAACTGATGCCAAAATAGCTTTCTTGCCCTAAAGAACTCTTGGGTTGACACACACACACACACACACACACACACACACACACACACACCTTACCTTAATTAAGTAGGAGCTCTTCCTACTTAGTAGGAAGCTCCTAAAGTAGGAGCTGCTTTACCCACTTGTGTTCCTCCAATGAGACAGTGGTGACATTCCGTTAAGATTTCCCAAGGTAGGACCTTCACACACCCCTGACACATCAAGGATGACCCCCAGGATTTGCTTCTGGTGCTCCCACTTGAGTTCCTACATCCATCTCCAGTTCCTGGGTGATCTTTCTCTTTCTCCAAGCAGGGCAGAATAGACTTTGGAGTTTGTGACACACGGGTTCAAACTGCATCTTGACTTTTTGATCATCTGCACAGGTGCCTATATTTCAGAGCTGTGTGCTGATGAACTTGGCATCTTCAGCTTTATCTGAAGAAATGAAACAATAAAAGCCCATCTGGACTCGATTTCAGCAGTACTGCACAATACGTAGGGTTGTACCATCAATATCTTTAGAAAGCCTGTGGTGTGATTCTTATACTGGAAGACTTTCAAAGGAGGTAGATTGCACCTGATTTAGACTTAAGAGCAGTGCAGAGGGAGAAAGAGAGCAGAGAGGGAGGAGAGATGAGCCAGGTTGCATAGGGCTAATGGTAAACACTGGGAGAGGGAAGAGATGGAGATGGAAGGTAGGTGCGGAGAAAGTGAAGATTTGCTGTTCTGCACAAGACTAGCCAGGAGGGCAGCTAGTGACACCAATATTCAGCTGCATTTTCTTCTGTCACAGATGACTGAGTTCCACGTGGTCTACCCTTATTGATTCCTCTCCAGAGGCCCACTGGCTTTCCTCTCATATTTTGGCCTTTTTAACTAAAAAAAAAAACCAGAACCATCTTTCATGTTGGAGATTAAGCTCACTGATTGTTAGCCTGACTTGTGCAAGGCACTGAGTCTGAACACGAGCCTGGCTTGTGCAAGGCACTGAGTCTGAACACGATCCTGGCTTGTGCAAGGCACTGAGTTTGAACTGTAGCACTGCAACAAACATCCCCCTCCCCAAATCTTTTACTTTTCTTCTTCGCCAGCCTCACTGTTGAACCTTGAAACCCGTTTCTGCACTCTGTTGATCTTAAAGCACATGTCTCCCATGCTCTGCAGCTGTGCTCCTGACCTACATACACCTTTCCAGGGCCCCAGGAAGTTCTCAAATGATGGAATTCCCCAGGAATGAGGGGTCTCTTCTCATAGCTCTCCATCGCCACAGCCCCCAAGAAATTCCTTTCACTCTCATTGAAGCACATGGAACAGAGATGCTAACAGGTCTCAGGGTCTGTTCTCTAGGACCGAGTTCCTTCTTACCTTTGTACATACCATGGTCACCTTTGGATTCAGGTTCAACTGGGATGCCTGTGGATCTCTGATGGGAGTTCTCCTTAGTCGCCGGAAGTCATTTTCCTCATGCATATTTCTGGATGGTTCATGGTACACTCTAATTATGAATATAGCCTGGAGCTGATATTAAGGTTTTATGCCCTTGCCTGCTAATATGATGTGACAGGTTATTGGCTAAGAAATCTCTTGTGACCATGTTATAGCCAAAACAGATTTGTAACTGGGATAAGTTAGTTTGTGATGTCCATCACAACAGAAGCAGTGAGCAGAGAGAGAGACCAAATTTTTACACTTTGCTTTATTCAGAGAGCCAATTATCTGAGAAGCCAAGGAGGAAACATGGCTTCATTAAGACACATCCTGCTAGAACTTTTCCCATTCATTTTATGTGTATAAATTTATTTTGCCTGAATATATGTTTGTGTATCATGTGCATTCAGTGCCCAAGGAAGCCAGAGGAAGGCATCAGATCCACTGGACTGAAGTTCCAGACAGAGGGAGGGCATCAGCTCCACTGGACTGAAGTTACAGACAGCCATGTGGGTGCTGGTGACTGAACCTGGCCCTCTGCAAGAACTACCAGTATTTTTAACCTATGAGCCATCCCTCCAGACCCTATTCTTAGGCATTTCCCCTTATTATCATCTCTGTTTGTGTAGTGAGAGAGTTCACATTCACTAAGACTATGGAGTCTCACATATCCCCCTGGGTCACCTTCTGATTACATCCAGATTAACTGAGAACAGCAAACTGTTAGTAATATGTACAGACTGAGCTCCTTACATTACGTGCAGACAGCTTCATTTTTATGTCATGTAATGAGTGCTCTTTTAATATAGAATATAAGCTGCCTCTGTTCCTTTCTAAAACACAAAATACAAATGCTCTCTTAAAACAGAGTGTAAAACACCCCCAGTCTGTCACAGATGGATAATTCCCATTTAATGAATAAGAAAAAATTCATAGGCTTTATGACTTTTGTTGGCTATAATTTACCAAGTGTCTTAGTTTCTTTCCTTTTTCTGTGATGCATTACCCAGACAAGAATGATGAAGAGTATGTTTTCAACTCATACTTCCTGGTTACAGTCCATCTTAGCATGTGGGTTCTCAAGTCAGATGATGGATGGTAGAGCATTGTTCATACCCTGGCCATGACTCAGAGAGCACGGCTTCTTTAAAAATTTATTTATTTATTTTGCTATGTGTTTACTATAACCTTTATAGAGAAAAATTTGCTTTCACAGTGCATATTTACAATAGTTCCCAATTGGGAACTAACTTCTCAGCAAACCACTGTGGAGGGTTGTCTTCTCCATCAAAAGGTGATACCATTCATGGGCATGCTGCTTCCTCACGTCCTTCATTTCAAACTTGTACAATCAACTTGTTGTAGTCTGAATGGTCTAATGAGTGTGTTTTCTGCGTGGTTTGTTAGTAGCTGCACCAGCATTGCATCCTTGGAGAATGATAGAGGCTCAAAAGTCTGAAATTTAAGACTAAGAGGATTTATAGCACTCTTGAAGGGCTCTGTCCCCATCTGTACACCCTGGCTGTGGGCACATGTGTGGACCTCTTTGAGAACTTCTGGAGCGCTGCTCTGTGTGGCCCTGTTTGCTGTGATCCTCTCAGGACTCTGCTCCCAGGGTGGCCAGGGTTATCACAAGAGTGATCTGTCTAGCTTCCCTGGCTTGCTGTGGAGTAGCTGTTTTCTCTGAGTTGAACTATCTTCCTTCAGGAAGGCTCATAAGGTTTAAAAATAATAAATAAAAATCTAAATTTCCCAATAGTGCTTACTTTCAGTATCTGGTGTCCTTTATTTTGATTTAATAATTTATAGTTTATTGGTTATTTTGCACAAAGCACTCGGCAACCTTAAGACATGGAAATAGCTGTGATCTCATTTTCCCTTTATCCACAGTCATTTTAGGGAAATGTTTCCTAGTAACTGGAAATAGGGTATGCTGTCCAGTTACGGCTGCATGGTGGGGAGTATCCTAGGAAAAACAAAGCAAATGCTTTTTACAGATCCCAGCTCCATGTGGCTGTCTTTGCTTGCCATACCCTCCACATTGACCATTCTTCCTTAAGACTGGGTAACATTTTCAGGACGTTGGTGCTGTAATTTTTAAAAAGTGGCTTGATAGAGAAAGATACCATTTGACAGAGTTCAAGCAGAGGGTTTTTTTATTAGAGAAAAAGTATCTCAAAATGGGAAGGGGGAGACCAGCCTCTGGGGACCAGAGCAGTGGGAGACGGGAAAGAGAGGGACAGGAAGTGGGGGACAGACAGAGAGAGGAAGAGAAAGAAAGAGAGAGAGAAGGACGGGAGGTGGGCAGGGAACATATTGATCACAGGCCGTGATCTTAGTGCCAGCAGCTGAGAGCGTATCCTGTAGGAGCTCCAAAGGCAGACCAGTACAAATGCCTAATGCTAACAATCAGTTTATTAAATGGTTTGGAATACTGCCTAAGTGTATGATTTATGTTCTCATTACTAAGTGCTTCTAGTTTTGGAGATGTCAGTAGCAATTACAATGATAAACTACTATGTTTTTAATTTGTTAAATTATATAAAAAACGATCACGTTTTAAGGTAGTAATAAAAGAAAACAGTTTTCAATTTGCACACGATTTTAAAGGGCTTATAGGCTAAAAATTGAATGTGGGGGCCTAGTGAGAGAGCTTACATGTTTAGTCTCTGACCACGGAAGAACTCCAGTCCTGGGGAAGCTGAAGCAGGAGGATCATGAATTAGAGGCCAACCTAGACTTCACGGTGACGCCTGTCTTAAACAAACAGGAAGGTGATGCTCAGGAAAGCTCTTACTCAAAGTGACGAAAGTGAAGAGGTTATAGATCAATGGTTCAGATGCCTGCTTTCCTGACACTAACTGGATGTGTTCTAGCTTTGGTCTTCACTTGTATTCTTTTTATGACATTAGTTTCAGACAGAGACCTATTTTACCCCAAGGCTGGGTGTTAGACCAAAGTGGATAATGATAACAGTCCTGCCTATGAAAGAATGATGGCATTCAACATCATTTAAACATTCTTCCATTACCTAGGAACACCATGCTGGTAGAAGTAAAAGTCTCAGAACCTTCCAAAAGAAAACTGTCTCCCAGAAAGAAATTTCCAAGTTGCTTGACCTCCTCGCAGAACAGAATGGAGTCAGCAATGATGGAAGATGATAGGTAGGACCACACCTTGACTGCTTAGCTCCATCTAACTCAGGTCTTCTACTTAAAACTTAATCTCATGTCAGGAGTCCCACTGAGGTACTATAAGGTCATTGGATAGCTTGGTCCCTCTCCCCAGTGTGACCACATTGATTAACTCCTTTGTCTTCTTTTCACTCTGGATTTGAATCTTTCAATTTGCTTTAAAGGAGAGGTGGCCAAGCCTGGCTTTTTAGGACTGCCAGAGCACAGGTTCTGACTGTAACTGTTGATTGATATTATTATTGTTGTTGTTTGTTTGTTTATGATAGAGTCTCACTATGTAGTCCAGGCTTTCTGGAACTTAATATGTATATCAGGCTGTTTTTAAACTCACAGAGATATACATGTCTAGTGTAATACATGTGTACCATGGCACTTACCTTTGCCTGGTTTATTTCTTTACTTTAGAGGAAGCGTATGATAATGACTCTTATTTGGGATTCATAGTTGGTGGCTTGTTAAGCTAATCCTTCACACCTCAACCTTCACTTAAAATATATTAAGTTAAACTTTCCTGTGTTGTTTCCCATATAGCATTTACATTAGATACTCAGTTTCCAGTCACCAAAGGTGGGCAGTTCCCAGCCTGTGCCAGCCTCCTGCCACTGTGAGGTTCACATTCTGATTCCAGGCAGAAGGAGGGTCAGAGGAGGCTGCGAGGTTGAAAAACTTCTGAGGAGCCATGAACAAATAAGACATATTTAATCACTGTATGGGAAGGCCACTGGGCAGCCTCCAGAAGACACCCAGGTACACAATGACACAGACAGTCTGAACACAGGAAGACACAGGCACACACAGTCCAACACACAGGCCACATGGAAGTAGGGACAGAGACCTACAGACAGGCTGCAGAAGGCAAAGGCTCAGGCTCTCCTTCTGAGCTCAGGCTCTCCTTCTGAACCCACAGAAAGAAAAGTGGGTTGGGACATGGTGCTCTCTGAACACAATTTGAAAAAAGATGCTCCACAGTAAGAACATCTTCAGCGTTTGGAACCAGTGAACCCTGAGAAAGAGTCTGCAGTGGACCAATGAAGACCCGATGATTACATCTGATTAAAGGAGCTTAAGTGAGAGGCATGAAGGCATGAAAGGAAGTTCTCTTAACAGAGGTCACACAGGTCTAGGAAGTGGCAGACAAAGGTTGTGACTAGGGCTAGGAGGATTTTTCTATTAACTGTATCTCACAGAGATGAAAGAGTCACCTGCTATAGGGTATAAGGAACTTTAATCTTGGGAGGATTTAGAATTTACCATAGAGATGGAAAAGTTAACCAGAACAGACACAGAGTTACAAGTTTGGTGTCATGTAATTCAATGGAGAAGATGATAATGATAATGTCCCCCTCAAATAAAAATAGGAAAAGAATTTGTGTAGACATTTTTGTTAAAAGATCTATAAATGGCCTGTGAGCACATGAAACCCATATTTTTATTTTACCAGATTTACATTCCCTTAGGAAGGCATACCCAAAGCCACACTTGTTTATGAAAAGCAAGAAAGAGAGCTTTGGCATGGGCAGCTACTATAGTCTTATAGGCTATAATCCTCAAAGAGCAACAATATGGTAGATTTTTGCCTTCAAAGGATCTCCAGTTGGGATAAGAATGAGGGTCATGTGCCATCAAGAAGAAGGTATGTTGAAGATGATGTCAATGACTTACTTAAGGAAGAGGAAGCAAATGGTGAATAATATTTGTGGGATCTGTGCTTTTAAGAATGCATACTGTTTTAAATGGCAGGGCAATGTTCTAATAGACTATATGTAGAAGTGCAAAGGCAGAGAGAGAGAGAGAGAGAGAGAGAGAGAGAGAGAGAGAGAGAGAGAGAGAGAGAGAGAGAGAAGAAGAAGAAGAAGAAGAAGAAGAAGAAGAAGAAGAAGAAGAAGAAGAAGAAGAAGAAGAAGAAGAAGAAGAAAGAAGAAAGAAGAAAGGAGGAGGAGGAAAGAAGGAAGGAAGGAAGGCCAGAGCATTCCAGCCAGAAAGAGAAAATAATGCAGCCTCTTGTTAGAAGATGAAGAGGAGGATTGTAGGGAAGATTCTGGAGAAAGTAGGGGTGAGGATGAGGGAGAAGCAGAGCAGGAAGGAGGCACTGTGTCAGAGGACACAAGGACAAAGTGGGAAGGTAACTATTGCCTAGCTGCTTCAGTGATATGGGACCAAAGTGAAGTGTCCCCAAGAACACAAGATAAGACAGGGATGGGAGCCCAGTGCCATTAAGATCGAGTGGGCCAAGGAGACCCACACAGCTTCCTGAGGCTGTCTGTGCTGAATGGGTAGAAGAAAACATGGGCCCTCCTGGACCTTGGGGTGCCAGGCAATTGGACAATAGTATGTGAGCAAACATATATTGGGGTGTGAGAGAGAGAGAATGGTTCATGTCCTGTGGAGTGAGAAGAGGTAAAGCTGGTGAGGAACATGCTGAGGTGGTAGGCCTGTTTGTCACCTGGGGCCATGGTGACCTCCAGGTTTGGACTGCTGCCAAGGGCCATGTCTGGGTCAGTGGCCCTGCTGCAGCTGAGATCTGTGTTGATGTCCATGGCTCCTGTTTCCTCTGAGGACAATGAGGCTAGAGCTGGATAGATTTGGGCTTGTTCCTGACTAGATGCAACACTTAGAGGGGTGGATCCTATGCTTTGCTGGTGCAGCACAATAGAGCTGACCCTTTTGGCAGGGGTAAGGCAAGGAGGATAAGCAGGGTTTGCTAGGTACACAAAGTATGCCAGCAAGATGCCAATGAGACATGGAGGGAGTCGAATATACAGAAAGTAAGAAAGCTAAAAAGCAGCAGAGACCTAGGAGCAGACCAAACCATACAGCCTCTGTCACCATTGGAGTCTTGGTCCCACTTGCATCCAATGGGAGAGAGCCTTGGATCCATACACCACCAGAGTCTAGGGATTCTACACCAACAAGAACTGAACATTCCAATGCAGATGAAGCAGAAGAATATGACCTTAAAAACAACTTCATGAAGATAATAGAGTCCCTAAAAGAGGAAATGAGAAAATCCCTTAAAGAAATGGAAGATAAACAAAAAAATGTAAGAAAAGACAAACCAAAATTTCATGAAATAAACAAATCTCTTAAAGAGAACAAGGAAAACCAAGAAAAAACAAACAGGTTAAGGAAACAATTCAAACATTTCAGGACTTGAAAGCTGAAATATGGACAATAAAGAAAACACAGACTGGAGGAATGCTGGAAATAGAAAATCTGGGTAAATGAAAATGGCGATAGGGTGGGAGGCTGGGGGGAAGGTGGGGTGCAGGAGGAGGGGAGGGAGAGGGAACTGGGATTGACATGTAAAACAAGCTATTTAAAGTTAAAATAATAAAAAATAAAATTAAAAAACCCACTAACCTAGTTCTAACACTAATTTTAAAAAAAGGAAAATCTGGGTAAATGATTTGGAACTACAAATGCAAGCATCACCAACAGGATACAAGAGATGGAAGAGAGACTCTCAGGTGTTGAAGATGCACTAGAGGAAATAGATTCAGCAAACAAAGAAAATATTAAATATAACAAATTCCTAACAAAATATTCAGGAAATATGGGACACCATGAAAAGAACAAACCTAAGAATAATAGGTATAGAAGAAAGTGAAGCAACCCAGCTCAAAGGTGCAAAAAACATATTCAACAAAATCATAGAAGAAAACTTTCCCAACCTGAAGAAGGACATGCCTGTGAAAGGACAAAAAGCTTACAGAATACCAAATTGACTAGACCACAAAAATTCCCCTCACCACATAATAATCAAAACCTTAAACATACAGAATAAAGAAAGACTATTAAGAGCTACAAAGGAAAAGGTTCAAGTAGCATATGAAAGCAAACCTATCAAAATTACACCTGACTTATCAGTGGAAACTCTGAAAGCCAGAAGGTCCTGGATAGATAGATGTTCTACAAACACTGAGGAACAACAGACACCAGCCCCAACTACTGTAACCAGTGAAACTTTCAATCATTATAGATGGAGAAAACAAGATATTGTGAGACAAAACAAGATTTCAACAATACATATTTGTAGGGAGAGATCTATGTACCCATAGCACTGACCACACCTGTTTGGGTGTGGTCACAGGTACGTAGAATGTACAAGGGATAAAGTAGTTAGGGGGAGGAGACACTTTCAATTTGGGTTCCGGTTGTGGCCAGAGAGCAGTGTGCAGACCTCTGGTTCTTGACTTTCTTGGCTTCTCCCATATGTTTAATATTTCCACATTAATATTCACAAATCCAGTCCTAAGAAAGT
Source organism: Mesocricetus auratus (assembly GCF_017639785.1). NCBI lineage: Eukaryota > Metazoa > Chordata > Mammalia > Rodentia > Cricetidae > Mesocricetus > Mesocricetus auratus. The sequence continues at coordinate 54,821,495 of NW_024429196.1, forward strand.
ACTGGAAGGAATGCACCAAGCCAAGGAAGTTAATAACACTCACAAAAACTTATGCAATAGATAATCCCAATTTACAAAAAGTCAAAGGAGGGGGTGAATACACACACAATACCACCACCATCTATTGTGGACATATTAAGCTACACAAAGTAGACATGTCCTATGATATTTTATTGAGAGAGAAGTTACTTACATGAGAATCCAAGAAAGCAGAGAACCAGAGGACCACACGCTGCTCTCCATGAAACAACCAAAGAGAGAGCATCTCCTTCCCGTCAGCTCCTTTATCCCCCCAAGCAGGTGTGGTCAGCGCTAAGGGTATGTAAGATCTCTCCTTACAACCACCAAAATCCAAAACTAACAAAATTAACAATCAATGGTCATTAATAACCCTCAACATCAACGGTCTTAACTTGCCTATAAAAAGACACAGGCTAGAAGAATGGATAAGAAGACAGAATCCATCCTTCTGCTGTATACAAAAAACACACCTCAACTTCAAAGACAGATATTACCTCAGAATGAAGGGTTGGGAAAAGATTTTCTAATTAAATGAACCTAAAATACTTACTGGTGTAGCTATCCTAATATCTAACAAATTAAACATTAAGCTAGTAAAAAGAGATGAAGAAGGACAATTCATGTTCATCACAGGAAAAATCAAGCAAGATGAAGTCTTAATTCTGAGTATATATGCCCCAAATACAAAAACACCCACATTCATAAAGGAAACATTACTAAAATTCAAATCACACATAAAACCCTACACACTTATAGTGGGAGACTTCAATACCCAACTCTTACCACTGGACAGAACTACCAGAAAGAAACTTAACAAAGAAATAAAGGAACTAACACAAGTTATGACCCAATTGGTTTTACAGACATCTATAGAAAATTCCATCCAAACACAAAAGAATATACCTTCTCAGTGCCACATGGAACCTTCTCTAAAATCGACCACATACTCAGTAACAAAGCAAACCTCAACATATACGAAAAGACTGTAATAACCCCCGTATATTATTGGATAACCATGGTTTAAAGTTAGAATTCAACAACAACACAAATTGCAGAAATCCTACATACTCATGGAAACTGGACAATGCTCAATCGCATCACTCCTAGGTCAAGGAAGAAATAAAGAATGAAATTGAAGACTTCTTAGAATTCAATGAAAATGAAGACACACATTGAAAGCAGTGCTAAGAGGAAACCTCATAGCACTGAGTACCCACATAAAGAAACTGGAAAATAGTCACACTAGAGACTTAACAGCACACCTGAAAGCTCTAGAGCAAAAAAGCAAACTCACCCAGGAGGAGTAGATGCCAGGAAATAATCAAATTAAGGGCTGAAATCAACAAAATAGAAACAAAGAAAACAATACAAACAATCAATGAGACAAAGAGTTGGTTCTTTGAGAAAATCAACATGAGAGATGTATTCAAACTAACCAAAAGACAGAGAAAACATGCAAATTAACAAAATTAGACATGAAAAAGGGGGTATAACAATGGACACTGAGGAAATCCAGAGAACAAACAAAAGGTCATACTTTGAAAACCTGTACTCCACAAAATGGACAGTTTTCTGGATAGATATCACTTATCAAAATTAAATAAAAAACAGATAAGCGATATAACTAGAGTTATATCTCCTAATAAAATAGAAGCAGTTGTAAAAAGTCTCCCAATCAAAAAAAGCTCAGGGCAAGATGGTTTCAGTGCAGAATTTCAGCAGAAATTCAAGGAAGAGCTAACATCAATATTCCTCAAATTGTTCCACACAATAGTAGCACAAGGGTCATTGCCAAACTCTTTTTATGAGGCTACAATTACCTTCGTACACAAACCACACAAAGACACAACTAAGAAAGAGAACTATAGACCAATATCCCTCATGAACACTGATACAAAAATAATCAACAAAATACTGGCAAATCAAATCCAGGAACATATAAGAAAAATCATCCACCATGATCAAGTAGGCTTCATCCCAGAGATGCTGGGATGGTTCAACATATGAAAATCTGTCAATGTAGTCCACTATAAAAACAAAAGGAAAAAAAGACCACATGATCATCTCACTAGATGCTGAAAAAGTCTTCGACAAAACCCAGCACCTTTCCATGATAAAGGTCTCGAAGAGATCAGGGATAAAAGGAACATACCTAAACATAATAAAGACAATATACAGCAAACAAACAGCCAACATCAAACTAAATGGAGAGAAACTCGATGTGATTCCTCTAAGTTCAGGAACAAGACAAGGTTGTCCACTGCATATCTCTTCAATATTGTATTGAAGTTCTAGCTAGAGCAATAAGACAACAAAATGAGATTAAAGGATACAAATTGGAAAGGAAGAAGTCAAACTTTCACTATTTGCTGATGATATAATATTTTACACAAGTGACCCAAAAAATTCTACCAGGGAACTCCTACAGGTGATAAATACCTTCAGCAAGTGGCAGGATACAAGATTAACAGAACAAAAAATCAGTAGCCCTCCTATATATAGATGATAAATGAGCTGAGAAAGAAATCAGAGAAATATCACCCTTCAAAATAGCCATAAACAACATAAAATATTTTGGGCTAACTCTAACCAAACAAGTGAAAGACAAGAACTTTGAGTCTTTAAGAAAGAAATTAGAGAAGGTACTAGAAAATGGAAAAATCTCCCATGCTCTTGGATAGGTAGGATCAACATAGTAAAAAGGGCAATTTCACCAAAAGCAATCTACAGATTCAACACAATCTCCATCATAATCCCAGCACAATTCTTCATGGACCTTGAAAGAACAATACTCAACTTGATATGGAAAAACAAAAAACCCAGGATAGCCAAAACAACCATGTACAATAAAGGGACTTCTGGGTGCATCACCATCCCTGACTTCAAGCTCTATTATACAGTTACAGTAATGAAAAAAGCTTTCTGCTGGCACCAAAATAGACAGGTAGACCAATGGAATTGAAGTGAAGACCCTGATATTAATCCACATGTCTATGAACATCTGATTTTTGACAAAGACGTTAAAATTATACAATGGAAAAAAGAAATCATCTTCAACAAATGGTGCTGACATAACTGGATGCTGACATGTAGAAGATTGCAGATAGATCCATATCTAACACCATGCACAAAACTTAACTCCAAATGAATCAAAGACCTCAAAATGAATCCAGTGACACTGAACTTCTTAGAAGAGAAAGTGGAAGGTACCCTTGAATGAATTGGTACAAGAGAATGCTTCCTGACCATCATACCAGTAGCACAGACTCTGAGGTCGACAATTAATAAATGGGACCTCCTGAAACTGAGAAGCTTCTGTAAGACCAAGGACACTGTCAACAAGACAAAAAGGCAGCCCACAGAATGGGAAAAGATCTTCATCAACCCCATATTTGACAGATGGCTGATTTCCAAAATATAGAAAGAACTCAAGAAGCTATTCACCAAAACACCAGATAATCCAATTAAAAGTGGGGAACAGAACTAAATAGACAATTCTCAATACAGGAATTTAAAATGGCTGAAAGGCACTTAAGAAATTGCTAAACATCCTTATCCATCAGGGAAATGCAAATCAAGACAACTCTGAGATGCTATCTTACATCTGTCAGAATGGCTAAAGTCAAAAACACCAATGACTCTTTATACTGGAGATGATGTGGAGAAAGGACAACACTCCTCTATTGTTGGTGGGAGTGCAAACTTGTATAGCTGCTTTGGAAATCAGTATGACAGTTTCTCAGGAAAATGGAAATCAGTCTACCTTAAGATACATCAATTCCACTCTTAGGCATATACCCAAAGGATGCACATTCATACCACAAGGATATCTGTTTAACTATGTTCATAGCAGCATTATTCATAATAGCCAGAACCTGGAGGCAACCTAGATGCCACTCAACTGAAGAATAAAGAAAATGTGGTACATTTACACAATGGTGTACTACTCAGCAGAAAAAAAGCAATGGAATCTTGAAATTTGCAGGCAAATGGATTGAATTTGAAGAAACCATCCTAAGTGAGGTAACCCAGACACATAGAGCCAAATATGTAGGTACTCACTCATAAGTGGATATTTGATATAAAGGTAAAGTTTACCAGCATGCAATCCATAACCCCAGAGAAACTAAGAAACAAGAAGGACCCTAAGAGAGTCCTACATGGTCCCCTGGAGAATGGGAAAGGAACAAGATCTCCTGAGCAAATTGGGACCATGGGGGAAGTGGGGAGGGCAGTAGGAAGAAGAGGAGGGGAGAAGGGGGGAACATGAGTGATCAGGAAGATCAAGTAGGGGGGAAGAAGAGAGTAGTAGAACAAGAAAAAAGATACTTTAATAGAGGGAGTCATTGTAGGTTTAAAGAGAAATCTGACACTAGGAAAATCTCCAGGGATCTACAAGGATGACCCCAGCTAAGAATCTAAGAAATCGTGGAGAGGAGACCTTAAATGCGCTTCCCCTATAGTGAAACTGATGACTACCTTAAATGCCATCCTAGAGCCTTCATCCAGCAGAAGCAGAGATCCACAGTGGCAGTGAGCCAAACTCCTGATATCCAGTTGTAGAGAGGGAGGAGTGATGAGCAAAGGGGGCAAGACCATGCTGGGGAAACCACAGAAACAGCTGACCTGAGCAAGTGAGAGCGAACAGACTCCAGTATGATGGTTGGGGAACCAGAATAAGACATGCCTCAGGAATATGGATGTCAGTTGGGGGCCTGGACAGTCTATGGGGCCTCTGACAGTGGAACCAGTATTTATCCCTAGTGTAAGAATGGGCTTTGGGGGTTCATTCCCTATGGAGGGATACTCTCTCAGCCTAGATACATGCGGGAAGACCTAGGTACTGACCAAAATATTGTAACAAACTTTGATGATCCCCCATAGGAGGTCTCATCCTTCCTGAGGAGTGGATGTGAGGTAGGATAGGGGGTTGGTGGGGGGAATGGGAGGACGAGAGGGACAGGGAACTGGGATTGGTATGTAAAATAAGGTTGTTTTTAATTTAAATAAAATTTATTTAAAAAAGAAAGCCAAAAAGTCACATGGTAAAAGTAGAAGCAGGTTAATTTAAGTTATAAGAACTAGTGGGGCGGATCTCTGTGAGTTCAAGGCCGGACTGGACCGATAGCCTCCAAAAAAATACAGAGAAACCTTGTCTCGTAAAAAAAAAAAAGAACTAGTGGGACAAGCCTATGCTAAGGCTGAGCTTTCATAATTAATAGTAAGTTTCCCTGTTGTCATTTGTGAGCTGGTGGCCCAAAGAAAAATCCAACTATATCTGTACTTTACCTGGGCAACAGAGTAGAACTGGTCCTAGTGGTGTAGGTGTGGGTGAGCCAGCCCTGAGGGCTTGAGCAGGAAAACTGGCCCTACCCATTGCTGCTTGTTGCATAGGATGAGCTACCTGGGGGCAGTCCTGGAGAACTCACCCTGGTGGTAAGGATGAGGAAGAGCTGGAGGCCTGACCAACCCAGCTTCCATCCAGACCCAGAATCAAGGCTGAGTTGGCCACCCTAACATCTACCCCATTTGTGACCTGCTGTAGCATGTGAAGGGACTTATCCTATAGACCCAAAGGGGCAGGATCTTCATGACAGAGGGCAACAGCAAAATATTGAAGAGGAGTCCAAGAGGGTTCAGTATTGAGGTATAGCAGGAACCAGAGGCCTCTAACCAGAATGACTCATTGCAATGAACACTTGCAAGATAAGACCTATAGACCAAATGGTATACTGTGAGACTCACTATGGCTTCCGTGATGTGATATTTGTTTTTTCCCTTTTTGATTTTGTTGTATATAGGTTTAGTAGGCAGGTTTCAGGGGCAGAGGGCAGATGCAGGGTGACAAGTGGATGGATAGGATCTGGATGCTTGGTGTGATATCCACAGAGAATCAACAAAAAGTTGAAGAGAAGAAAGAGAATTGACAGAAAGAAAAAGAAGTCCCTTTGTGAGCCTGATGCAAACCTTCTGCTGATCTGGCTGTTCACTTAGAGAGTTGGAAAGTTCAGACAGGAATTTGACACACTGCTTTCTTCCTTCCTTGATGCATTTGATATAAGTAGTCATTTTTTACTGTCCTTTAGAAGAAGAACATGATTCATTACAGTACTGTGCAGAAGCCCACCCCACAAAAAGATAAGAAATGGTCAGACCAGAGAAACATAAAGGGACAGGAAAGGCTGAAATTCCAGGAAAGGCTGAAATCCCCTTCAGGGTGGAGAACACAGGGTGACTGAGGAAGCAGATAATGCACGTAAGGAAACCAAACCTCCCTCAAGCAAAAGAGTAAGAAAGCCACAAGTCAATGGCCCTTCAGCTGCTGTCACTCCTGCTGGGTCAGGGGTTAGAAGACAAGTGGTGTGAGCAGCCTCTATGGAAATATGGAGCCAAGCAGCAGAAAATGAACAATGTCATCAGAACGCCAATGTCATCAGGAAGCTTCTGGGAGGAAGAGATTTGTGAAAATCTGGCCATCCATAAGCCAGGAGGAGAACACAAGAGAGGAAGGCTTTCTTCACTGAGTGCACTGATGGGGGAGGTCCTTCTGTGTGTTGTGAATATATGTTTCTCTTACGGGTTGATGAATGAAGCTGCTTTGGCCAATGGACAGACAGGACATAGGCAGGCAGGAAGTATAGGTGGGGTTACCAGACTAGGAGAATTCTTGGAAGAGGAACTTGGAGAGGAACTGCCAGGGAGGTGCCATGTAGCCACTGGGAAGGTAGGATGCCCAGGCATTTTCCAGTAAGAAAAGACCATGTGTAAGTACATAGATTAATAGCTATGGGTTAATAATTTAAAAAGAGCTAGCCAGTAAGAAGCCTAAGCCATCAGCCAAACAGTTTGTATTTAATATAAGTCTCTGTGGGTTTATTTGGGAATAAACGTGTGGGACCAGGCAGTACAGAGAAATCTGTCTTTAAATGGCGCCCAATGTGGGGCAAGAACACATGACCTTGAGATTAAGAGTCTCATGCTCTACCAACTGAGCTAGCTGAGCAATATAAGAGGATAAAGGTATCCAGCTAAGTTATCCAGAAACCACTGGACAAATGAGACATCTGAAGAAAAAGGTTTGGCCTATTGGTATATCACATTTACAACAGGGTAAAATTTCATTAAATCTTCCCAAATGTTTGTTTCTTATTTATATACAGAAATACAACACGAAAGGTCTTTTTGTAGTCTCAGCCCAATTAAAGTTTAAAAGCTGCTTTTGGAGTTGGAGTGTGGCTCTTTCTTTCTCTAAACCTAAGCAGGCATGTTAAAGTAAAATATAAAATCTCTGTCAGAAGAGCCACCTAATTAGGAACAGAAGAAAAAAATATTTAGGACTATTGTATTGCTGCTAATCTATAATTTTGTCATGATATTAATGGTCATATAGAGTGCTAGCCAATTCTAGAAAAAGGTTTTGTCTACCTTCATGTGCATGATTTCTGGTTTGAGTCTCTATCAGTTTTCTACATTGAACCATGACCATGCCTAACAATGACCTTTGAAGTCTCTAAAAGGAGGATGGGGCCCCACAACAAAAATTTCACCATTATGTTGAACAACATCAACTAAAGATCAGCTTTGGACTACAAGCTGCTCATAACAATTTAGAGACAACTTGCTGCGATGATCCAGCCTCATAGACACGGATCAGAACAATTTCGAGGTGGCTAACTGAGGAGATTCAGCCTCACAGATGACTTTAGCCAAGACTTGAAACAAGCCCTGTACTTGTCCATTACACAGAGACTGGATAACAAATGATACAGCTACCTCTCCCAGCACTTGAAAATTAACCCAAATTTTCTTTTCAGGATCCCCAAAGATGTTGTTGCCCGCAGAGAACAGGAAGTAACTTTAAGAACATGCCACTCACATTCCCAAGAGGTGGGGTGGGTGGATTTTGGTCACTCATTGGGTTATGGATATTTGTCATTGTTTAGGGAAATTAGTTACAAAATGTTGTTGCTTATGATCAGGAAGAAAGGTGAACAAAGGGGATTATACTCAAGGTTTTTGTTTTTTATTTTTAAGAGGAATCCAGATGTGATGGATAAAAAGGGTAGATTATTGAATCTACTCTGAAAAGAATAAAGGGAGGATATAGATATGATAAAATGAAAAGGTAGATTTTTGGATCTACTTGTAAATAGCAGCTACTAGCTTTAAATATTTTACATTAGATTCAACTTCTGTATAGTGTTTACAAATGTATATTGATACAAATTTGAGATTAATTTTGCTAAAACATACTGTATATACATTTCTAATATTATTCAAAGTATTGTATCTATATAGCTCATTTAAGAATGTAATACAAATCTCTATTCCTTGAAAGTTATTATTACCAACTATATAGGACAATAAGGAAATATAGTTTAGTAATTAATCAACTATTACAATCAAACATAGTCACAGTAAGTATGTTTACAAAGTCAATCAAATAGTTTAGAAGGACAGGTTGTCTTCAAACACTTCAGAGATCTACAGAATATGGCATTTAACATGTTTTTAAAACATAGGTTCTTTTTATGACAATGAGACATGTTGGCTCCTGGTAGCACCAATCTATGTCAGAGAAAATGATGAACATCAAAGAAATTCCATATGGAGTTTACTTTCTTTGTGGCAAAGGTAAGCTACTGGGCAAGAAAGTGCCGTTTCCTCAACTGCTGACAGTATGGTGTCCAAATTGGACAAACAAGACACCAAAAAGAATGACTGAAAAATAGTGCCAAGACAAGGCAGTCCAGTCCTTCAGAATATCCTGGTTCACAAAAACACCTCTTAGATATGCTAGGTCTGTAGGCTGAAGATGAATGTCCCAACATTGCAAAGCAACCTTGGGTGACCAGGCATGTGGTTGTTTCTGTCATTTCTCAAATTTTTGAAAGTCACTTGCTCACAGTTCCTGTTTACTTAGTTAATATTATTTCCTCTTGGGTCTCTAAGGGAGTTGAATATTAGATACCATAGTTATAGTTTTCCTGGTTTACCAGACTCAGTAAAGAAACTCACTAAAGATGTGTTAAATGTAATAGGTTTGAAAGACATTAAAAGATAATTTGATAACACAAATTAGAATAGAAAGTAAATTAGGTAGAAGATTTTTGGACTCAACAAGAAAGAATAGATAATAGACAATGGAGTATTTCTCTGAATTTATCATATGCTAATATACTAAATATTGTTGATGCACTTATTGCCTGTATATATTGTATATAGTTACTATACTTATTGTATATAGTTTTTCTCATATTAGTTATAAACTTTTACATTTTTAGACAAAAAAGGGGGATGTGTGATGATATCTTGCTTGTACAAATAAAATCTGTCTGAAGGTCAGAGAATGGAGCTTGCCACTAGCAAACCATAGAGGTCTGGAGGTGTGAACAGACAGACAGGAAGTAAGATAGCTGGGTGGAAACAGGATATAGGCAAGGAGAAACAAGAACTCGCTCTTTTGTCTACTAAGATGCTAAGGAGGTAAGGTGTGGTGGTGGTTTGTTCCTTCTTCTCTCTGATCACTCAGCATTTTTCTTTATATCTGATGCTATGTTTTTATTATCTAGACCACTTAAGAACTCCATTTACAGTGCACCACATATATTACGAAATTGAATAAGTTCTTGGAACCAGCAAAATGAAACCTTGACCTTGGGGAGAACTAGATGTGCGATTCTGTAGACAGTGTGAGCTTTTTGTGTACCTGTGGAGTCTCTAATGGTTGTATTTCTCCAAGGCTTCTTCGTATGTTGAAGTTCTGTTTATGTTTCTTGATCCCATAGCTTCATTTGTTGTAGTATTAATATCTTGTCCTTAAATAAATAAACAGATATCTGGGGATAAAAAAGCAGCTGTGACTATTAAACAGATTATCACCACTGAAGAAAAGCCTGTGAATTCCTGGGACAATAAAAAGCACACAGGAGCTGACACCACTTTCCTCTAAGACAGGCAGAACTTTGTACTGTAAAAGACGGCCACTTGATTTGGGTTTTGAAGGAATGAAGTTGCCATGGAGAGCAGCTGAGGCTTAGTGTCTTGTGACAAGATCATACCACCTACATAGACGCATTGAGTAGATATGGGTAAAAGTGTGACCTCAGACGGTATGGAGACTCCAGGATTTTGGGAAAGGCCAGTACCATTGGATGTCTTCCAAGAAGCACTGTGGGTATGGCATGGAAACATCCTATAAGGGAATCTCTGTGCTGTAGATGGCAGAGCTGGAGGTACAGAGCATTACAAGCCATCTGGAGCACAGAATATGATGAGTGAGTTCCAAATTTTGGGCATTGAGCTAGAGGATTTGGATTTACACTGCTGGTTTTTCATTTTGCTTATGTGCAGTTGTTCATATGCTATGCCCAGTGCCTGACTTCAGGAATAAGATGTAACTTGTTTCTGAAATTACAGGGGCCCAGAGAATTTTTGGACTTCGAAAGGATATTAGACCTTTAAAATACTGAAATTTTAAAGACTGTGTGGTTTTTCAAAGTGGGACTATATTTTCTGTTATCAGATAAGTATGAGACCTTGGGGTAGACAGTGGCACATCTCTTAGTTAGGGTTTCTATTGCTGTGAAAAGACATCATCACCATAGAAACTTGGGGGGGTGGTTTGGGACAGGGTTTCACTGTGGCTTTGAAGGCTGTCCTGGAACTAGTTCTTATAGACAAGGCTGGTCTAGGACTCACAAAGATCTGCCTATCTCTGCCTCCCAAGCGCTGGGATTAAAGGTGTGCACCACCACCTCCTGGCAATGGCAACTTTTATGAAGGAAAACATTTAATAGGGGATGGCTTATAGTTTCAGAGGATTAGTTCATTATCTTTATGATGACAGTGTATAGGCAGACATGATATTGGACAAGGAGATGAGAGTTATACCTCGTGATCCACAGGTAACAAGAAGTGAACTGTGTGCCAAACTGGGTATAGCTTGAATACAGGAGGTCTCAAAATCTGCATACACTTCTTCTTACCTCCATATTTACACACTTATTCACACGGAGTCTTGTTTTGTAAAATTGCCCAATGATGCACCATGGGGATTACATGGGTGTCTTGAGTAATTTCTCTCAAACTTGTGAGATTGACAACAAAGTACCTGGCAGGTACACATTTCACAAGGGAGTACCTGGTAGCCTCATGCAATCAGGGAACACAGGCAATTAGGGAAGAGAAGAACATGTTACTGGGGTGAGACATAACCTTCCCAGAGAAAGGATATTCCAGAGTTGGCAAGCACATTCTTATATTTGGCAGTGGAATTTAAGCAATGTCTATTCACCCCTCATAAGGGTTCTCACAACAATGTATGATTTTACTAAAATTTACTCTGGGGAACCAGGTAAATTACTGGGCTTCTTTACAAAGCATAGATGAAACGTTATTGGCAGGAATGTGGGTGACTGGAAGCAGCCACACAGGAAACTATTTATCCAACATGGAAGATGACTCTCCCACAGTCACATGGAATGAAGCCCCTCCCTAATCTTTCTGAGCATATACTTGTTACGATAACTCTTCCCTCCAGCCTGGTCCCAGTGTCACAACGGCCCCACATAACACACAGAGATTATATTAGTTATAATGCTATTGGCTGGTGACTAAGATCTCATATAGACTAGTTCTGTCTTAAGTGTTAACCCATAACTACTAATGTATGTATTTCTACATATTCTTATCTTACCGAGAACACCAGACTCATGCCCTCTCCTCACAGGATCACATGGTGACTTCTCTTACTACACTTCCCAGAATCCTTGTCTCCTAGTCCTGCCTATCTTGTTTCCCTTTGGCCAATAGTGTTTTACTTATCAACCAATAAGAGAAACGTATGTACAGAAGACTTCCCCCATCATCTCCTCTTTTCTGTCTAAATAAAAAGAAAGGTTTTAACTTTAACATTGTCAAATTATATATAACAAAACAGTTATTAAGCAAGAATTATAATTACAAAATTTAGTCTAATAACATTTAAGACTTAAAGAATATATTCTATCTATCTTATTTTTGTGAGTCTTATATGTAACTTATCTCTTATCATAACTAAGGAAAACTATAACCATGACTATCTGTTTTCAATTCCAACAAAGACCACAGAAGGATAATATATAAACTCTAGAATTGACAGAGACAACTCACTGCCTGGTCAGTCACCCAAAGTTCTTCTGTAATGTTCCATCTTTGGCCCATAGGCCATACTGTGTCTGGCAGACTCCTCAGCAAAACAGGAAACTTTAAACTGTCTGCCTGTATTGGCAGTTCGTCAGTCACTTTTCTGTGTCCTGTAGGATGTCTGGTAGACTCTTCCATGAAGTAGGAACCCTGTAGCAAACAGTCCAGCCAAGAGCAGTTTCTTGCCCCAATGGCTAGTCTTGCCATATTGGAAGCAAACTCCATAATGAGTTTCTTTAATGTCCACCTTCCCTTATGACGCAGTTGTTGCTGTCAGGAGCAGTTTTCTATTGTCAAGAGAAACCCTAAACCATTTTAAATTCCATATTCTGTGGGTATTTGAAAGGCTTGAAGAATGCCTATCCAATTGAAATATATCTCTATATATCTATAAAACCTAAGTAACCTAGCTGTAAGTTTTGACTATTATATCTAACTGTCAATAATCTGTATTTAATTATACAATCCTTTTTTTGTTTGTTTTTCAAGGCAAGGTTTCTCTGTCGCTTTGGAGGTTGTCCTGGAACTAGCTATTGTAAATCAGGTTGGTCTCAAACTCAAAGAGATCTGCCTGCCTCTGCCTCCCAAGTGCTGGGATTAAAGGCATGCACCACCACCACCCAGCATATACATTACATTTTCAAATGAGCTACGCAAACACAATACGTAAACAAGAGGAGACATATACATATCACAAAATTGACCTTAAATTTACATCAATAAATGAAAATCCATTTCAATACAGAGTATTCATTTCTATACCATAATCTACATTTTTCCTTTAAAAAGAGATTGCTTGTAATAATTAACCGTTTATAACCAACCCCATTTAAATGAAAACAAAATTTATAAACAATATTTGGGAATTTGGGCGTTGTTTATTCCACACTGCTTCCTGTTGGTTGGAGGCCCTGTCCATACCATGGGGATCATGAGAAAACACAGAAAGCTGGCCAAGTCCTCGTTTTTGTGGTCTGTAAGGCTGCATTGTCTCAGCTGTTTTAGATGTTGGATCACCTGGGACACTGTTTAAGGGGTCTTGCTTCATCAAATCATATTAGTCTGGAAGGAATCCTTAGCTTTATATTTTATGTGGAAACACAAGTAAAAACCCTTTTTCCAAGTAACCTGTCCTTATGCTTACATTTAGAAGCCAAAGCATTTTTAAAATACATAAGCTGGATTAATTTAGCAGCATTTATAATTAAAAGTATTTTAGCAGCTGTAGTTTTTTCCTCAGCCATCAAACAAATTAAAGACAATATTATAGCATATAGCATATAATATCCAGACTCTCTGTGTATTTTTTATCTCTATGTGACTTTTTATTATTCTATTTTCTTCCTTTTTTTCTGAGACAGGGTTTCTCTGTGAACTTTTGTTTGTCCTGCAATTTACTCTGTACACCAGGCTTGCCTTGAAATCACAGGGATTTGATTGCCTCTGTCTCTCTCTCTTTTTGTATTATGCTTTTTTATTTTTTTAAACTTTTTTATTACTTTAATTTAAATAGCTTGCTTCACATATCAATCCCAGTTCACTCAAAGGCTTTTTCAGCATATAGTGAGATGATTATGTGGTTTTTCTTTTGCAGTTTGTTTATATGGTGGATTACATTGATAGATTTTCTAATGTTGAACCATCCCTGCATTCCTGGGATGAAGCCTACTTGATCATGGTAGATGATTTTTCTGATGTGTTCTTGAATCAGTTTGCTAGTATTTTATTGAGTATTTTTGCATCGATGTTCATGAGGGAAATTGGTCTATAGTTCTCTTTCTTAGTTGTGTCTTTGTGTGGCTTGGGTACCAAGGTAATTGTAGCTTCATAAAAGGAGTTTGGCAGTGATCTTCCCACTTCTATTGTGTGGAATACTTTGAGAAGTACTGGGTTTATCTCTTCTTGAATTTCTGATAGAATTCTGCACTAAAGCCATCTTGGCCTGGGCTTTTATTTGTTTGGGAGACTTTTGATGACTGCTTCTATTTCATTAAGGGTTATAGTTCTGTTTAGTTTGTTTATCTGTTCTTGATTTAGTTTTGGCAAGTGATATCTATCCAGGAAATTGTCCATTTCCTTTAAATTTTTGAATTTTGTGTTGTATAGGTTTTCAAGGTATACCCTGATGATTCTCTGGATTTCCTCAGTGTCCATTGTTATGTCCCCCTTTTCATTTCTGATTTTGTTAATTAGCATGCTCTTTCTCTGTCTTTTGGTTAGTTTGGACAAAGGTTTGTCTATTTTGTTGATTTTCTCAAAGAACCAACTCTTTGTTTCATTGATTCTTTGCAATGTTTTCCTCGTTTCTACTTGATGCATTTCAACCCTGCTGAATCCTGGTGTCTGCTCCTCCTGGGTGAGTTTGCTTCTTTTTGTTCTAGAGCATTCAGCTGTGCTATTAATTCTCTAGTGTGACTGTTCTCCAGTTTCTTCATGTGGGCAATTAGTGCTATGAACTTTCCTTTCAGCACTGCTTTCAGAGTGTCCCAAAAGTTTGGGTATGTTGTGTCTTCATTCTCATTGAATTCTAGGAAGTCTTTAATTTCTTTTTTATTTCTTCCTTTACCCAGGGATGGTGCAATTGTGCATTGTTAAATTTCCATGAGTTTTTAGGGTTTCTGTGATTTCTGTTATTGTTGAATTCTAATTTTAATGTGTTGTGTTCTGATAAGATACAGGGGGTTATTCCAATTTTTTATATCTGTGAAGGTTTGGTATGTTTCCTATTATGTGGTCAATTTTAGAGAAGGTTCCATGTGGCACCGAGAAGAAGGTATATCCCTTTGTGTTTGGATGGAATGTTCCATAGATGTCTGTTAAACCCAGTTGGGTCATAACTTCTATTAGTTCTTTTGTTTCTTTGTTAAGTTTCTGTCTGAAGGTCCTGTCTAGCGGTGAGAGTGGAGTGTTGAAGTCTCCTACTACTAGTGTGTGAGATTTTATGTGCGATTTGAGCTTTAGTAATATTTCTTTCACGAATGTGGGTGCCTTTGTAGTTGGGGCATAGATGTTCAAAATTGAGACTTCATGTTGATGGACTTTTCCTTTGATGAATATGAAATGACCTTCTTCATCTCTTTTGATTGATTTTAATTTGAAGTCTAATTTGTTAGATATTAGATTTGCTACACCTGCTTGTTTCTTGGGTCTGTTTGATTGGAAAATATTTTCCCAACCCTTTACTCTGAGGTAACATCTGTCTTTGATGTTGAGATGTGTATGCAGCAGAAGGATGGGTTCTGTCTTCATATCCATTCTACTAGTCTGTGTCTTTTTATAGGCATGTTGAGACTGTTGACATTGAGGGATATTAATGACCATTAATTGATGATTCTTGTTTGTGCTTGATTTATTGGTAGTGGAGTTATTTTGTGTAGGTTCTCATCCCTTTTTCTTTTGATGTTTGATAAAGTGAGATTATCTATTGCCTATGTCTTTGTGAGTGTAGTTTTCTTTGTTGGGTCTAGGTTTTCCTTCCAGCACTTTCTGTAGAGCTGGATTCATGGGTACGTATTGTTTAAATCTGGCTTTGTCATGGAATATTTTGTTTTCTCCATCTATGGTAATTGAAAGCTTTGCTGGATATAGCAGTCTGGGCTGGCATCCTTGTTCCCTTAGCGTTTGTAGGACATCTGTCCAGGATCTTCTGGCTTTCATCGTTTCCATTGAGAAGTCAGGTGTAATTCAGATAGGTCTGCCTTTATATCTTACTTGGCCTTTTTCTTTAGTTGCTCTTAATATTTTCTCTTTATTCTGTAGGTTTGATGTTTTGGTTATTATATGGCGAGGTGACTTCTTTTTCTGGTACAGCCTATTTAGTGTTCTATAAATTCTTGTACTTTCATAGGCATATCCTTCTTTAGGTTAGGGAACTTTTCTTCTATGATTTTGTTGAATATGTTTCCTGCACTTTGAGCTGTATTTCTTCACCTTCTTCTATACCTATTATTCTCAGGTTTGGCTTCTTCATGGTGTCCCATATCTCCTAGATGTTTTGTGTTAGGGATTTGTTGGTTTTGAGATTTTCTTTGGTTGATGACTGTATATCCTCTAATGAGTCTTCAACACCTGAGATTCTCTCTTCTATCTCTTGTATTCTATTGGTGATGCTTGCATCTGTAGTTCCTGATCATTTACCCAGCTTTTCTATTTCTGCCTCTGTCTCTTGAGTGTTGGGATTAAAGGCCTGTGTCATTATATCCAGCTACTCTATCTATTTTTTATTTTTTCCCAAGCCTATGTGAATTTTTCTTTATTGTAAATCTTTATCTTTTTTTTTTTTTAGCCACATGAGTCTTATCTGCTCCCTAATAGCCACTTGGCTGCTTATGCAAATTAGGAAGTTGCTCTTAAGGGGGCCACAAGCTTCTGCTTGTCTTGAAGAATGCCTGGCAAATGGAGCTCATCTGAGAAAAATGCTGTCACTAAAGCTGTGCTTGACTTTTCTGTTCTTTTGTTTGTAAAATCCTGTTTTAAGTTTTTTCAAGTTTTTATGTGGGAGTTCATAAAAACCATGTTGGGTGCCATTTTGTTATGATAACTCTTCCCATCAGCCTGGTCCCAGTGTCGCATCAGCCACAAATAACACACAGAGACTCTATTAGTTATAATTCTGTTGGCTAGTGACTAGGATTTCTTATAGGCTAGGTCTGTCTTAAGTATTAACCCATAACTAGTAATATATGTATTTTTACATATACTCTACTGGGTCCTGCCAAGACCATCAGTGAAATTCAGGAAAAAAATTAAATACAACTGGATGGGAGAAGTGGCTATATTCCCTGGTGAGGGTCTGAGGACTCTATTATTCCCCCTGTTTATGTGAGGTAATCAACATCCCATCCCAGTAGAAGGTAAGATAACTAGAATATAATCAAGTTCTGGATCCAAGCAATACACATGTGTATCCTGTAATTTCTTTTCTGCCAGAGATAATTCTCTCTCATCCTTAGCTGATAATGTTCTTGGACTATTTAAGTCCTTATATCCTTGTAAGGTTTAAAATAAATTACTTAGATCTTGAATAGTTAATCCAATTGTGGGCCATAGCCAGTTTCTATAGGATTCCATTTAACTTCTTGATAACCGTGGTTGCTGGCAGTTCTTGTATAGGGGCTGGATAAACTAAGGTTGGTTTCTAATAACCATGGGAATCCCTTCTTCAGTTTCATCATGGAGTAATTTGGTAGGTTATTGTCTAAATATTAAACCGAAATAAGACACACTGGGCACATTTAACAGGGACATTTTCCCTCGAAGAATTTTCTTGGTTAGACTTCTAGAATATTCTAGTTTAGACAGTATATGTCCCCACAGGACAGTTTAATTTGAAAAGGTAGAACTGAGAGGGGTGTGTTTAGGTCATTGAGATATGAAAGAGACTGGGGACTTTGGTGCTCTTTCTTTCATATCCTGGCCATGAAGTCAACCATTGTTGTCCACAGCCAGCTTCCGTCATCACCAATCATCCCTCTGAAACAGCCCTAATTCATGGGCTTATCTCAATACAATAAGAACCTTTAAAATTGGGTCATGTGAAATTTTCTCTTAGTAAGTTGATGCCTGTCTTATACATATGGTTTCTATTACTATGAAGAGACATGAAGAGACACCATTAATTGCAATCTTATTAGTAACACATTTAATGATGGGGCTGGTTTATGGTTTCAGAGGTTCGGTCCATTATCATCATGGAAGGATTATGGCAGCACGCAGACAGACATAGTGCTGGAACTGAGAGCATTACATCTTGAAGGCAACAGGAAGTCAACTAAAATTTTGGGCAGTATCCTGAGCATAAGAAACCTCAAAGCCCATGTCCACAGTGACACCCTGCCTCTAAGAAAACTATACCCACTCCAGCAAAGCCACATCTAGTAGTGCCACTCCATATGAGTGATGTGGGAGGTCATTCTGTATTCTGCAAATATGTATTGCTTTTATTGGTTGGTAAATAAAGCTAAATGGGACTCTTAATCTCGGAGTCCTGGGTTTGTGTCCCACATTGGGCGCCAGAATGTAAAAGGAGATTTTCTTCATCTAGTATGGGTCTCACTGGCCTAGCTGAGTCTCACTGGCCCAGTTTCTCTCCATCCATGAGGTTCCTATAGCCACTTAATGAAATGACCATTCTGATACTTAATATGAATTACAATTGTTTAGCTAGTGGCTTAGGCTTCTTACTGGCTAGCCCATTCTGCCTCTCCACTGGTCAAAACAGCTTTATTCATATTTGCAGCATACAGAAGGACCTCTAAAGTCATATGCAATTATGGTAACCAATTATATTCACAATACCACAGTCTTACATACCTAGGTCTGCAATAAAGAGCATAAGCAAAAAGATTTGAGGGGGAGTTTATTTCATCTTACACTTCTGGGTAATAGCCCCATCATTGAGCATAAAAAAGCCATAAGATTCTAGCCAGAAAGAGAAAATAAGTTGGCCTCTTGTTAGAGCATGAAGAGGAGGATTGCAGGAAAGACTCTGGAGGGAGCAGGGGTGAGGACATAGGAGAAGCAGAGCAGGAAGAAAACACTGTGTCAGAGAACACAAGGATAAAGGGGGACAATGCTGTTGGCAAGCTGCCTTTGTGATGTGGGACCAAAGTGAAAAGTGTCCCAAAGAACACAAGTTAAGATAGGAGATGGTCAGAAGTTGTTGGTCAAAGTAGCGGAGCTAGAGAAACCTAAAGGGACAGGAAAGGCTGAAATCCCCTTTAGGGCTGAGAACACAGGGGTACTGAGGAAGCAGATGCTGCCCATATGAAAGCCAAACCTTTCCTCAAGCAACAAGAGTATAACAAAACCACAGCTGATGTCCCTTCAGTTGCTGTCACTCCCTGCTGGATCAGGGGTTAGGAGACAAGTGGTGTGAGCAGCCTCCGTGGAAACATGGGGCCAAGCAGCAGAAAATGAGCACCCTGGAGAAGCCAATGTCCCTAGGAAGCTCTAGGAGGAAGAGATTGGTGAAAAGCTCACCATCTATAAGCCAGGAGGAGAGCATAGAGAGGAAGGCTTTCTACACTGAGTGCACCACACAGAGTGTGAAATTAGTGAGCTCTCAGGCTCAGCTAAATGAAACCTTGACTGTGGGGAGAACTAAGATGCTGTAGACAGTGTGAGCTTCTTGTGTGTCTGTGAAGTCTCTAATGGTCCTGTTTCCCTAAGGCATCTTCCTATGTTAAAGTTTTGTTTATGTGTCTTGGTTCGATAGCTTCATTCATTGTAGTTTTAACAGTTTGTCATTAAATAATTAAACAAAGAAAAATTGGACTTCTATTGAAAATGAAGGAGGGGCCCTGGCAGTGGCACCAGGTGTATGACATGGATTTTCAGAGTTCATTCCCTATGGTGGGATATCTTGCTCAGCCCTGATACATGGAGGAGGGGCTTTGTCCTGCCTCATCTTGGTATGCCAGACTTTCCCCAAGGAAGGACTTCCCCGATCTGAGAAGTGGGTGGGGGTAGAATGGGAAGAGATGGGGAATATGATGAAGGGAAGGGAGGAAGAACTAAGGTTGGTATATGCAATGAAAAATAAATTTTAATAAAAAGGAAAAATTTGTGGTGTCTTACCAGCTCTTTAGTATGCAACTTTTGAGAGCAACCAAAGTCGCATGTGTAGCTACTGCTAAGACACTGAAGCCATGCTCTCCCTTGAGACACCTGTGTGCTGAGGTTTGTCTCATCCTCTCTTTTCCAATTGGGCCTCCCTTTGTATATTATTGTGTTTAAGTGTATGCGTTCTCTCCTTAATAAATCCACCTCTATTGCATAATGGGTTATCCCAAAATTCCTTTCAAGAATTGTAGCTTGACCTGAGTTGAGGTTTATGAAAAGAGTAAAGCCACTGTAAGTGACATTGTGTGCCATGTGTGTGGTCCAAATCCAGGCCACTGAAACCCTAAAACAGTAAGGATGAGTCTTGGAAACATTAGGTTAGTAAAAGAAGACCAAACACATGACTGTATCTTTCACTTATAAGAAATGATCATGACTCCCATATACAAGAGAAAATGGATTAGTTGTTTCCAGTAAAGGAGGGTGGATATTGAGAATTGATATTTAGAATCAGCAGTAAACATAAACAACAGAAGTTGCAGTGATATCTGACATATAGATGCTGTCTTAGGGAGAAGAGACATCATGGCCACAGTCACTCTTATAAAGGAAAACATTTAATGGGGGAGGTTCACTTATATTTCATAGGTTCAGTCCATTATCATCATGGTGGAACATGGTGGTATGTATGCAGACACTGTGCTGGAGAAGCAGCTAAGAGTCCTGCAACTTGCAAGCAACATGACACTTCTGTCTCACTAGGCATGGCTTGAACATATCTGAGACTTCAAAGCCTGCATCCACAGTGACAAGTCCATACCTACTCCATCAAGCCACATCTCTTAATAGTGCAACTCCTTTGGGGGACATTTTCTTTCAAACCACCACATTCCAATCCCTGACCCCCAAAGGCTTATAGCTGCATCATAATTAAAAAATGCATTCAGATGTGAAGAGACATTATGACCACGGCAACTCTTATAAAGAAAAAAATTAATTGAGGTATTGGCTTACACTTTCAGAGGTTTCATACATTGTCACCATCATAGGGTGTGGCAGGATATTTGTTTACACTGTGTGAAGATATGTCATTTGATTGGTTTAATAAAGCGCTAAATGGCTGATAGCTAGGCAAGAAAGGTGAGCCTTTGTTAGAAGGCTAAAGTTAGTTCATGATCATATTTTAATCACAAGTTCAGTCCTCAGCATTAAAAAGAAAAATTCATCAGACCAAGTTTTGAATAAGGGGTAACAAATTGCAGTATTAACTGGACACAGTATTAATTTTCATCACAGAAGATATGTTTTAAGATAGAATGATACTTTTAGGAGTGTCATACAAATATTCCGTTCAAGTACCCTTTGCTATAGGGTCATGATATCGTGGGCTGTTTCACTCAACTTCAGTTGTTTCTCTTTTGAATTTGGCCAAGCATGCAGCTTCTACAGTTCACATTCTTGGCTCAGCAAAAGCATTTTTCGGGGCCCTCAAACCTAGATGAGACACACTTAAATATGGGCTAATTTATCATGCCTCTCTTGTAGGCCAGGAGGGTCCAAGCACAAAGGAAATATTTTTCAATGCTGGAAGTCATAGCTGCTTTGGATATCCGATACAATGCTTTTGGTGAAGATTCCAGTTCTGTAACGGGAGTTGAGAACAGAACCCAATTAGAGACCAGATTGGGAATTCTGGAGCACAGAGGAATAAGAAAAGTAAGTGGAACAGGAAAGGCATTAATTAGCAAAAGCAGTAAAGCTGGTATGCAAAAATGAAGTGATTCTTTCTTGTCAGAATTACTTTTGATTGCCAGCCCACATATAATGACACTGAGACTTATTATTAATAACGGAAGCTTGGCCTTTAGTTTAGGTTTATTCCCAACTAGCTCTAATAAGTTAAATTAATCTGATTCTATTAATTTATGTTCTGCCACTTGGCATTTTACCTGTCCTCCATTACATATGTCCAAATTACACCTTGTTTCTTTGGGATCTCTTCACCTCTTTCTCCCTGGAAATTGCACCTATTTTCCCTCCTGCCTAGCTATTGGGCAGTCTGCTCTTTAATAAACAATTCATACAGTGCACAAAATGATTACCCCACAACCACAGGGAGCATGGTGGTATGCAGGTAGGCAGGCATCGTGCTGGAGAAGGAACTGCTACATGTTGACTCTGGGCATAGCTAGAGCATATATGAGACCTCAAAGCCTGCCTCCACAATAACACACTTCGTCAAACAAGACCACACCTACTCCAACACGGCCACTCTTTGGGAGCCATTTTCTTTCAGACCACCACATTCCAATCCCTGGCCACCAAAGTTTCACAGTCATATCATATTGCAAAAATGCATTCAATCCAGCTTCAAAAGTCTCCATAGTATGTAACAGTCTCAGACTTACTTAAAAGTCTAAACTGCAATGTTTCTTCTGAAATTCACACAATCTTATAAATGTAATCCCTTGTAAAATCAAAATCAAGCAGTAGGTCACAAACGAACACACAATGGCACAGGATATTCATTACCATTCCAAAACACAGGGAAGACATCACACACAGAGATCCATGTATCTCTTAATCCTGAGTCCTAGGGTTAAAGGTGTGTACCACCACTTCACGTCCTAGTGTGTGACTGCTGGGATCAAAGGTTTGTGTCATCACTGCCTGATGTCTATAGCTTGAGGCTGACTTTGCTTTTCTGAATCTTCAGTCAAGCCTTAAAAATCATAAATAATACATCACTACAACTACAAGTTATCCTTGCAGAAATCATGATTATGTAGACTATTATTTCTCCAAACCAACTGCAAGAGTTAAATTCTGTGAAGTTCTTAAAAGCCATTTCAAAATAATTTTTCTCCCTAAATATGCATGTTGCAGTGCACATATCACCATGAAGCCTAAGTTTGCATTTGTATTAATTAAAAATATCAACCTTGGGTCAGGAGATGGAACTAGCATCTGGTTATCATGAAGTGGTCCTAGAGGTTTCTGGAAGATGATAGATACACAGGTAGTAGTAGTAGAGAGGAACTTTGAGTGTGGCAGTCCTATTTGGTTTGGTACCTCAGAAGAAAGCGTGCTTTTGGAGATGCTGTTGAAAAGGGAAGGTCATCTAATTGCTCTTCAACCTCTCTGAGCTAACAGGTTTTCACCCCAGCCTCTGACTCCTGGGTCTTAATGACAAATAGAATGGTAGAGATTTATTTAAAAGTACATTTAAGCTGGGCATTGGTGGCTCATACCTTTAATCCAAGGTAGGCAGAGGCAGGGGGAATCTCTGTTAGTTCGAGGCCAGCCTAATCTACAGAGCGAGTTCCAGGACAGGATCCAAAATAATACAGAGAAATCCTGTTTCGAAAAGCAAACAAAACAAATAAGTACATTTATTGGAGAGGCCAAAACCCAGCCTGGAAGCAGCCTCAGAGGAAGGCTGGAGCTTCAGGTCCAGGAGTGAGGAGTGATCAGCAGGTGAAATGACAGCAGTGATTTCCAGAACAGTCATCTTCTAAAAAAGCAGTCTTTTCTCCAATAGTATCTTTGTAGAGTTCTAAAGTATGTAACTCTGACTGTGTGCATTTATTTTTGAAAGCTCTTCTGTATTCCATGGCTTTATAAATGCTTTTCATGCCATTATCATGTAGTGTTTGTTACTTTGGCTCTACAATATCTTTGGAGATTAGGTGTCATATACCCCAAGCAGTAGTCTTAACATCATGAAGCATATGAAGTGATGAAGGCAGAAAAAAGTGATCTTTTATGCATCTAGATTGACAAAAGATTTTATTTGACAGATCAAAATGTGATGGCATAATTGGCTGTCTGTTAACCAGCCTTATATATAAACAATGTCTTTTCACTCCTCATAAGGGTTCTCATTACAATGTATGATTTCACCATATATTACTCTGGGGAACCAGGTAATTTATTGAGCTTCTTTACAACACATAGACCAGGAATTATTGGCAGGAATGTGGGTGACTGGGAGCAGCCACACAGGAAACTATTCACCCAGCATGAAAGATGGCTCCCCCATAGTCACATGGAATGAACCCCCTCCCTAATCTTTCTGAGCATATACTCTACTGGGTCCTGCCAACCATCAAGCTGTGTGAAATTCAGGAAAATTTTACACAACTGGATGGGAGGAGTGGCTGGATTCTCTGGTGAGGGTCCAAGAACTTTCTTATTCTTTCTTTTTATGTGGGTACATCAACATCTCATCCCAGCAGAAAGTAAGATAACTAGAATACAATCAATCAGTCTCTAGATCCAAGAGATTCGTATGTGCATCCTGTAATTTTTTTCTGCTAGGAAAATCCTCTTTTGATAATTTTCTTGAACAATTTAAGTCCTTATTGATTTGTGAAATTTGAAATAAATTACTTAGCTTTTGGAGTAATTTATTGCAAACCTTGGCCAGTTTGCATCTCCCAGCAATTTTGAAATTAATTAGGAGTTTGTAATGGATCTCTTCTGATTTGGACTTTCTTTGGTCACATTTTCTGTAAACCTGTCTTTTATTCTAGATAATTGATAGAATCTTACCTGTGCATTTTTTTTCAGGAGCAATTTGTAATCTCCAATAAGGCAGAATTCTCTTTACTTTATCAGACATTTTTTCTAAGGGATCAGCACCCAATTCTGCCAGTAAGATATTATCCATATAATGGTAAATGATAGATTGAGGAAACTGTTTATAAATTATTTCCAATGGCTGTTGTATAAAATATTGACACAAAGTGGGGCTTTTAACATTCCTTGTGGAAATACCCTCCAATGGAACCTTCTGACATGTTGAGAATTATAATTAGGTACTGTGAATGCAAACTTTTCTTTATCCTCAAATTTAGCATTTCTATAGGATTCCATTTAACTCCTTGATAGCCTTGGTGGTGCCTATCATTTGCTGGCAGTTCTTGTATAGGGACTGGATGAACTAAGGTTGGTTTTCTAGTAACCATGGGCCTCCCTCCTTCAGTTTGATCATGCAATTATTCCATATGTTCTTGTCTAAATTCCTCTGTCTATGTCTTGGTATCATTTTTATCTTCATTAATAAGTCTTCTTGTCTAAATTCCTCTGTCTGTGTCTGGGTATCATTTTTATTTTCAATAGTAAATCTTTCTAAGGCCTGTATCCTATCGGTCAACTTTTTATCCCATGATTCTGACATCTCTAGCATCTTGGTAACTCCAAGACAATCCAGAATTACCTTCACAGCTTCATACAATGGCGTCTCTAAGCCTCCAACAGGGCCACTTCTGACACATGCCTGGCATCAATGGCGTTCCTTATTCTCCAGGGCAAATTACATAACTCCTTTCTTCTATGCTTAATTTTAGAGCCAGAACCACATGGCTGAAGCTGACACGTCTGCTGCTTTGGCACTGGAACAAGCACTGCTGTCCAGTGACATCTTCACCAGATTTCTGTTTACCACCTTCCCTCCCTGAGCATAGCTGTCCTGAAACTAGATCTGTAGACCAGGCTGACCTTGAACTCAGAGATTTGTCTGTCTTTGACTCTTCCTGTGGTGGATTAAAGGTGTGCAAAACCACATGGAGCTCTAAGCTTTTCTTTAATTCCTTTCACAAGTTGGAAGTTTAGCTGAGCAGGATCTTGCCTTGAGTCACCACTCCCTTTATTTCATTTCTTAGTCTGTCTTTTTCTTTAAACCCGGGACTTAGCTCTCTTCTACTTCCTGCTGCCCATTTTCTTCTCAAAAGCAAAATTTTGCAGACATACATGGAGCTGGAGAAGTAACTGAGGTTCCTACATCTTTCAGGAAACAAGAAGTGGTCTGTTTCACTGGGCATAGCTTGGATATATATGAGACTTCAAAGTGTGCTTCTACAGTGGCACACTTCCTCCTACAAGGCCACACCTACCCCAACAAGCTGTCCTGAGACATACTTCCTAAGCTTTCATCAGCATGACTGGGTGGGCAAACATCCCCAGGTTCTAAGAAACACTCCAGTCCATGGGATCTCATTCTGTTTTCTGTACTCTGCAAGTACCTGGCATGCCCCTGGTGACAGATATACATGCTAGCAAACCACGCACACACATAAAATTCATTATGTTAATTTTAAAAATAAAGAATTTAGGACACATAAGATACTCAATTTGAGGAGGTCTCTTTTATTGGGTCTTGCAAATATAATGTTCCCAGGACAGGGATGGAGAACACAAATTCCTGTACTATGTTGTCTCAGGGTCTGTTTCTGTCATTTTGCAAGGAGGAGTCCTTCAATTTAAGCAATCTCCATTCTGCAAGTGGAAAGTCTCTAGAAGCATTTACCTAATGATTTTTTGTCAGTAAAAACTGAACATCACATAGCAGGGTAAAAACCTGAATGATCAGAGAATCAACCAGTGACCTCCTCTCTTTATTTCCTCAAGTTGAAAGACAATCTTTCTGAACTCCTCCCTCCTATGGCTAATTTAAATCAATCAGAAGCTAGCTCTACCTTTTGATTCAAAATAAACTTTATCAGCAGTCCTAGGATTGCTACAGTAGAGTGCAATCAAAATATTCTACTACAGTCTCTTCTAGTACTTAGCACCTGAACTGTGCATGTCTACCCTAGTGCAGAGTTAACAGGACACCTGGAGTGAACACCTTTACAGCTAGATTCCCGTACTGGAAAGAAGCTTGGGATCAAACATGGATAGGCACCCAGTATGCTTTGCATCCTGTTGACTTACACCTTGGTACCCTGCCATGCAGAGATATAAGGTTCCCACTAGATTTTCCTTTCTCCAGGACCCATTGTTTCCCAATCCCCACTCATCTCAACTGGGCAGAGCCAGACCTCGATGAGGTCAGATCATTTCCTCTTCCCATGGCCTGGGGATCTCAGCAGGATGTCCACACCCCACAGTGAATAAAGAGGCTTCCTGAGACATCTGAGAAGCACTCCAGGACGAAACCTTGAACCCAGTGCTGGGAGACTGTGAAATTTGCAGGTGAGTGTGCATGGCTCAGTCCAGGGTTGTGGTTCCCGTAGGAGCCACCTTTAGAAGGCTCACACTGAGTCAAGGTGATGGAAATCCAGGACCTAGATTTAGGAAAAGATATAGAAAAATGGGGTGTCTAGTGGGTGTTTATAGATGTGATCTCTTTAGAAATCCCAGTTGACCAGGTAACAATGCTGCACTTAGTGCTGAGGTCGTGGAGCTGTATTGACTCAACTCAGGTAGGCATAGATTATACAGGAACTCAGTGAGCTTCTCCACTGTCCTCTGTCCTGCTTCCTCTCATGTCCTATCACCTAGCCCATTTGAATGCCTCTGCCCTATTCTCAAGGTTCTGCAAAATACTGTCTCTTACTTCTGGGCCCTTTGAGATGTGCATGCCTGACTGCAATCTGATCACTGTTCATTCCATTTTTAAAATGTCACCAAATGTTCACTGAATACACTAATTCCAACCTTTATCTCGAACATGCTTCAGGTGCTTAGAATCAATGTGCCAGACATCCCTTGCCTTCAGAACTCTGGCTATGGTGGAGACAGCAATCAGTAAGACAAAGGATTGTACTTAGAAGTGAAGAAAGAAATGGCATAGGCAGGAGGATTGGAGTAGCAGAGCAGAGACCCTGAGGTTGTCCTGTCCCAAAGAAGGAGGGACATGTGCGTAATTTGAACCTAGTGACAGTGATGGGACAGATGACCTTTTCAGTGGAATAAACACCACTTCAAGGATTCATGTAATGTTAAGGGGATATAAGGATGGGCAGGAGTGAATTGCAGAACAATCAGAAGAGAGGACCAACCGGAGGGTACGTCATTGATATAAAGCAGCCCCAACTTCCCTGAAGAGCCTTGGAGGACTTATGAGGATGATCAGTTGACCTAGGCACAGTACCAGGCTGCTGTGTCCTTCTGTCTGGGGATAGGGAAGAAGAATGGGTTGTGATATTCTGAGGATCCCTAAGCTGTTTGAGCTGAATTTCAACAAATTAGAAAGCACTCCAGAAGACACATGCACTGTTCCAAGGTCATGTGACAGTGAGAGCACAGCCACGGGAAGTGAAGGGACCCAGATTACAGTTACGGTGTTCGGGAGCAGTCATGGAGTCTGGACAAAACTGTGCAGTCACGTAGAAGATGAGGCGTGCTGAGGAGTAAAGCAGCCTGGGTGCTGTCGGATGATCAAGTCACCTGAGCAGCCACTGCAGGGGGATGCTCCCTGCTGCACAGTAGAGCTGGTGACACCAGCCTGTCTTAGGGTCTCATTCAGCGTCTCAGTGTCTTTCCTGCTGCATGTCTGTTTTCTTCTTCCCTTCCTCTTCTCTTCCTCCTTCTCGGTATCCTTGACTCCACCATCTTCACGGACAGGGGACGGACAGTATAGAAGGAGACTAGAGTCCACCTCTCTCAGCTGTGTCCTGTGTGTGCAGTCCTGAAGACCTGATGATGCACAAGCTGGTGTGGTCTGCTGCCTTGGCCACATTTCAATAATAACCTTAAAACTGGAGAGTCTGTGACCAAAAATGAATTTTACAAATCCAATTTAAGTACTTAAGAGTTTTGAAATGAAAACCAAAAGTCGATAGAATCGCAGATTCACTGAATCAGATCAATGAACTGTCAATTTTGTGTTGAGTATCAATTCTCTTTTGCCCCCAGACTCTGCATCATGAATACTCTGTGTGAAGCAAATGGCTCCTTTGCCATCAGTCTTTTAAAGATCCTGGGTCAAAACAACCCTACGGGAAATGTGTGTTATTCTCCTGTGAGCATCTCCTCTGCTCTAGCTATGGTCCTCTTAGGGGCCAAGGGAGACACTGCAGTCCAGATAACTCAGGTAAGTTGTCTGTGACCCCACAGCTGCTTCCCTTGCCTGAGAGCTGCTGTGAAGGGAGGGTAGGACTATGCACACACCGTTTCATGGGGCAGGGGATAAAGAGACGGGAGACAATCTCCTCCAGTGTGACTTCTTTAAGGGCAATGTTTTTTCATGGAATAACTTGCTTTCAGACTTTACTCAGAAAATGCTGCATAAACAGTTTCGTGTTAGGCATGTGGCACAGATCTTTAATTCCAGATCCTAAGGAGACTGAGACAGGAGGATCATATGTCTAATACTAACTGGGAAGCTTAGTTCCAAATGAGGTTGTTTTGCTTTTTCTTCAATGGAAGGAGGGTGTTGTAGTCACAAGTCAATGTTAGAGATCTTGTTTAACTTGTTTGAGACCTTATGTTTAGCCCAAAGTATTTCCACAGGAAAAAAATATTTTTGAAAATGTTTGAAACACAGGTTTCTTAGATCTAATTCAGTTTTAGAGCAATAGGAGGTTAATACCTGCTTTTAATTGTTTTGATAAAAAACCTCCCATGCATCAGATCCTCACGTACATCACTGTCTTAACCTTCTATTTAGCTTGCAAATTTTGTTTACAACCAAAATGTCTCATTACTGACCTGATACTATTTCATTTTTTTATTCACAGATACTTGGTTTAAATAAAGAGAAAGACATACATCAGGGCTTCCAGAGGCTTCTCAGTAACCTGAACAAGACAGACAGAAAGTATATCCTTCGCATGGCCAACAGGATCTTTGCAGAGGATGCTTGTGAATTACCCCCAGTAAGTTGAATCACTACAATGACATCAATTACATTCAAAATGCTTGTTTCTATAGATTCCAGGAGAGGGATCTCAGACAACGTGGGGAAATTAAGAATCAACTTTCAGCCAGAGGGATGGTACCCATGTATAATACCTGCATTTAGAAGGCTGAGGCAGGAGTGTCATGAATTCTAGGACAGCATAGGCACATAGTGAGGCTCAAGTCCCTTCCCTAGGCAAATACCAAATTTCTATAATGATACATTGAAATATTTTAAATGAATTTGCAATTTTTATTTAATCAGGTCTGGTTATTCCCACTTACAAAAGCCTAGGTCATGAAGATGTTTGTTGCTTAAAGTGATATTTAAACACATTCTACATTTTTAATGCCATACTATTCAGAAGGTCAGGAACACTGCTGACACTTTATTTTGCAATACTACCTCCCTGAACATTTTTCTCTCCAAAGACCTTTAAGGAGTCCTGTCTTCAGTTCTATCACTCGGAGATGGAGCAGCTGTCCTTTGTCAAAGCTCCAGAGGAGTCCAGGAAACACATAAACACGTGGGTCTCCAAACAGACTGAAGGTCAGAATTTCAAGTTATTTCACACCCCTCCTTCTTGTCCTTTCCATCCATCCCTCCCTCTTCTTCCTTCCCTCCTCTTTCTCTTAACTGTTCACTTTTCCCACCATTGACTAATATGTTATTTCAGAGAGTCTAGCATCATTACATGTGGCATAAGTTAGATCTTAGTAAATTCTTGGGGGCTTGATTCAGACACTTAGATTTTTAAAGTAGAGTTCTTTGTTTATTTCTTCAGAGTGGCAGGTACAAATGTTATAAGAACTCATGGGTCTGATTTCCAGTAGAAGACAATGGTGGTCTGCAGTATTTGCAGGTCAGGTGACTCCACAGTCTCTGAGATGGAGATTCCCCATAATCCTACACTGGACTGTATCTTCGGCAGTCTGTGTTACTTCAACTCCCACCAATTTATATCTGAGGAGGACTCCTGTTTCTGACTCCACATTTCCTGCGTCAGATCCCTTAATTACATTTGCAGAAACTAGATATAATTTCCATTGAAGACACTCTGTCAGGGCTGCTCAGGTACATTAACCTAAAAGAGTTTTCCCTGATCTTTAAGCCATTCAAATACCTGTATTTCCATTTTGGCTAACAGAGAGACAGTAAGAATGGGCTTAAAGATCGCACAATTATTTGCATTTCTTGTTGGAGTCTTTACTTTTGGTCACTCATGATGTTACCAAACAGCAAGGCTTCTCTTGACCATTGATAGTTTTCCACTGAATGTAGAAGAAGGGAATCTGTCCTCTGACCTGCGTTATTCCTTCCATCGATGGAAAGTGTAGAATAGCAGTACCTACTCAGCAAACTACTTTCTTTCTTTGAGCCTTTGATATGCTGTGTGGGTCTGGAATCAACCAAGAGACATGTCTCTGGGCAGGGCTGTGAGGATATTTCCCAGATAGAGTAACTATAGGAGAGGAAGCTCCCCAGAGTGGGCAATTCCTTCCTGTGCTACTCTGATATAAAGGACTGAGAAAGAAACAGTCGTGCTTTTGTTGCTGCCTTCAATCCTTGCTGGTTAGTGCATCTGCATTGTTCACACCTCTGCACTTGACGTTTTCAGTTGATACTGGAACTCAGTGGCTTTGGCCTTGAGGTGGACTAAGAAGAGTGGCTTTCTAGAATCTTTAGGTTTTCCATGCCAGGCTGAGTCTAATAAGGTCTCTAGGCTCATAGACAACTGAACATTTACCAGAGCCTCAGTCTCTACATGAAGGTGGTCAGACAACCCAGCCTGTTTTGTGTGAGCCTTGCTATTAAAACAATGTGTAATTTGTATTCATTCTGTGCCTGTACAGAACCCTGACTAATACACTAATGTTAAATATAGTGTCTCATTTAGCACTCCATGGTCATGACCAGTTCTAGCACAGATATCTTATCAGTTTATTTCTCACCTGTGTATAAAATGAAGTCTCTGCTTCCTCAAAAGGGAAAATTCCAGAGTTGCTGTCAGAAGACTCCATTGATTCAAAGACCAGGCTGGTTCTTGTCAATGCTTTATATTTCAAAGGAAGGTGGCAAAAGCCTTTTCAAAAAACATGCACAAAGGAAATGCCTTTTAAAATAAACCAGGTAAGGAACAGTATCCAAAGGTTCATGCCAGTGTGATGAGGAAATACATAGAAACTTACAATCATGAATGTGTAGCTCTGGGGCTTATTAGTAGAGATCACATGTCCTGAATGAAGTACAGGACTTGATCCTTGGGCCAGAAAGAAGAAAAGAACAGCACAGAAAAACATCTGAAACTTATATTTCTGAATGAAAGGTTAAACTCTGTAGAAAAATGATAGGAATATAAAGCATTTACTGCCTATACTGTTTTGCAACCTTTTGGTGGCTATTATTGCTTTTGACAATTTCTCATGTGACTATTGCTTCTACCTAAACTAAACTAAATTTTATGTATATTCGGGAATGACAAAACTTAGCTGCTAAGATAGTATATGTACAAAGTGTGATACATAGTAGAAAGGAATATAGGAACATTAATATAAGTAAGTATGTGTAACTAAATAAGCATTTTAAACTATTGGTAAATTTGTCATTACTAAGAAGTAATGATAACACTGAAACAGATTGACTCAATTTCAAGGATCAGGTTTTTAATTAGAATTAAGGTAGATATTGAAATAGTTTGTTTAATCTCTATAAAAGTACAATTTAAGAAGTTTAGAACCTTACTAATGTTAAACTCTCCATTCACTTTTTCTTTATTATAAGTACTTTAAAATTTATTAAACAATGATTTCTTTTACTGGGAAATTTAAACTTTATTATAAATGGCTTATACCAATGTTTTACTTTTAATACACCAAAATATTAATGTAATCAAAATATTCCCAGATAGCCCACTTTTATTCTTAAAACAGACATCTGGACTATCACAACAGAAATAGTTGGATGAAACCCCAGGAAGATTCATGAGGTTCTGTCCAGGCAGTCCCTAAATTGTAAAGGATTGACAAGAACCTTCTGCCTGTGATGGGTCATCGGACAATAATCGCATCACAAAGATACATGGACATCTGTCCAGAGGGTCCCCAACTTGTACTAATTCAATTACTTCTCTCTGACTGGCTGTCAGGATGGAGCTCCACATGAGTCTGTAAGTGTCTGTGCTCTGGAGCTCTCTGCTCTGTGATGGTTTTGAAGGTTGTGACCCACAATGAAACTTTGAGCATGTGTGCTCCTGCTGCCAGTCTGAATTCTGAGAGGATGGATCTGTCTGGAGTCCTGTTCACACCACTGTGAAAGCATTCCAGTCTACTTGATGAAAGTTTTTCTGTTATTTATAGTTAATTATGCTGCTTCTTTAGATACAATGGTCGGCAATATAAAATGGTGAAAACTCTTATTCTTATGTATTAGTAATCTCTTCTTGAGACAGCCAGTGTAAAGTAAGAAATATTTAATGTGGCTCAGGGTTCCAGAAGTTTCACCTGGGTCACTTGGTCCAATCATTCTCTTGGTTCAGGTCCTGCAGTACATCATGGTAGAGGCTTGTTAAGCTCACAGCAGTCAGGAAGCAAGCAAGCAAACAAACAAACAAACAAAAAACCAGAGGGAATTGCAGTGAAAATATCCCTATAGGGGGTCCAATACCTAACTGTCTCTCATTATGCCCTATCTCCTAATGCTTTATCCAGCTCCCAGAGTTTGAACCTGTGGGAAAAGGCTTTGGAACACGAGCCTTTGTGGACCATGTTAGACAAAACTATGATTTTGAAATATTAATATATGAATGGCACACATCATATTTCCCTAGTAAATTCTTGTACTGGTTCTAATTTTGTCAACTTGATATAAGCTACAGCCATTTGAAAAGGCAGACTTTACACTTACAAATTGCCACCATTAATATTGGAGTTGAGGCATGTCTTTTGGGCATTTTCTAAATCAATGATTGCTGTGAGCCCAGCCCACTGTGGTAGGACCAACTCTGGGCAGGTGGTCATGAGCTGTGTAAGAGAGCAGGGTGAGAAATCCATGGGGAACAAGCCAGTAAGTAGCATGCCTCCATGGCTTCTGCCTGAGTTCCTGCTCTGCCTTCCCTCATGATTGAATGTGACCTGAAAGTTGTAAAATGAAGCTACCACCTTCCTCCCTGAGTTGCTTTTGGTCATGGTGTTTTATCACAACTGTAGAGACCTCATATGCAACCGTCTTATATCTATTTACAACAATTATTTTCATGGAAGCAGGAAGAGGCTGGCAGACATTGACTAAGTGTTCACTGCATCATGAATAGTGTTTACATTGGGAGTGAGGAAAACACTCCTGGCATTAACTGCAGCTCTTTTTTCAGTAACATCTTCTTATGTTCTGGAATCATTTGTTCAGAAGGAGAAACGGCCAGTGCAGATGATGTGTCAGGAGGACACTTTTAACCTCGCCTATGTGGATGAAATACAGGCACAGGTGCTGGTGATGCCCTATGAGGACATGGAGCTGAGCATGGTGGTCCTGCTCCCAGATGATGGTGTGGACCTCAGCAAGGTGAGGCAGGAGAGTTTGTCATCTAGAAACGTCCAGTGTCTTTTCTCATTAAAAGAAAACTCAAAGTTTTCACCTTCACAACTTCCATGTGAACAGGCAGCACTACTAGACTGAGCTTCCAGCTGTGTGCAGACCCAGGGTTTGGAGACCAAATTGTGCTCAAGACTTCGATTGTGGGTTGTGTGATCTTGTCATATGATAAAACACTTCATCACTAGAGTATGAGATGGTTACCAGATAGGATGACATGAGGATAACTCAGGCAACAAACTTAGCACAGTGCTTGGAAAATAGTTTCCCTCTGTAAATATAATTACATGATTATTTTTGTTATTATTCTATTTTAATATCTGAGAACATAAAATCGAGAGAAAAAATACTGCACTTTACCCTAACAAAGAGGAAGAGAAGGAGTGACAGCTGGGGATAGCAGAGTCAGGAAATCATTATGGGGCATCCTAGTATTCCTTGAAGCTGGATACTCCACAGTATGTCAGTTAACCTCTGAACAGTGGGCACTGGAGTGTGCATGACCTAACGGGGCTTTGCAGCAGAAAAGCTCCCCTGGGTCTCCCCATCCAGCTCACTAACTGCAGCAAGGCTTCTGTAGTGCTAGTTAGTTTTCATCACTGACAAAATGCCTGTCGTAAATAACCTAGAAGAGGAGGGATTTATGCTGGCTCACTGATTCAGAGGGTTCATTTTAAGTTACCTGGTCCATCAATGGTTTCCATGGTGATGGGTGCATGTGGGAGATTCTACAAACCTTTAGTAAACAGGAAACAGAAAAATAAGAGGGGAGGAAAGACCAAGGACAACCTTCATAGGTACCCTTCTGTAACTACTTCCTTCATTCAGCTAGACCCCCTCATGCCTAAATTATAGCTGCCAAACAAAAAGGTACAAAGAACTTCAGAACAAGAAAAGACCTCCCTTCCAGTGCATTTAGGAGAGGACAGCCAGTCCTTCCTACTCCCACCCAAGGATTGTTTTGTCTCCATATCCATCAGGGAAGTCACATACAAGCTAGCAGAACAGTGAGACCTCACACTGCCTGGCCCTCTGAAGAGGCAGTGCCCCCTGCAGGATGATGAGGGTACTGTGAGCAGGAAGTGACTATGAGGCTCTGGGTGAGACCTTGACTGTGAACCTGAAAATCTCTGACTCTGCTTTGTCAGGTGGAAAACAATCTCACTTTTGAGAAGTTAACAGCCTGGACCAGACCAGACTTTATGGAGAGAACTTACCTTAAGGTTTTCCTTCCAAAATTCAAACTGCAAAAGGATTATGACATGAAGTCCTTGCTTCAGCGATTGACAATGGTGAATGTGTTCCAAGAGGGCAAGGCTAATCTGTCAGGAATGTCTCCCGAGAGAGACCTGTGTCTGTCCCAGTTTATCCACAAGAGTGTTGTGGAGGTCAACGAAGAAGGCACAGAGGCTGCAGTAGCAATATCCGAAGCATGGGTGTTGTGTTCTGAAAATCCTCCCCCTAAATTCTGTGCAGACCACCCCTTCCTTTTCTTCATCAGGCACAATGAAACCAATAACCTCCTGTTCTGTGGCAGGTTCTCATCTCCATAAAGATACATTTGCTATGTGGGAAACAGTTCTCTCTTCAGCATCTTGACAAATCTTACCACCCTGTGAGGATAGGCATATATGGGGAAAGCATGTTCAAGGTGAGGGCCGAGCAGCCCCAGGTCTGTTCCTGAGTGTGGGAGTGTGGACGATGGAAAGTCTAGCTAAAAGGGTTAAGAATCAGAGACACAGGATATCTGTCAGGAGAGTAGACTCAGTCCATACTGAATGTGCGTTACTATATTCATATACCATCTTAAGTATTCAACCAACAGTAAGGAAAGAAAGGCAGAAAACTTATGTTATCATGTATAAAGGGACAAAGAGTCATTAAGTCCTTTAATCCTTCAGGTCCTCTATAGTCTCACTTACCACTAGGCCTTCAGGATGAGAGAAAACTTGCCTGGTCCCAACTCTCTTGTTATTTAGATAGGAAACATTCACCACCAAGTCCTAGGACATCCTGCAGTCCTTAAATTAATGTCTTAAGAACATTAGAAGTGATTTGAGCTGTCTAAAATCCTGACAAGGTGGAATGGACTCCCATGTATGGGTCCCATCATGTCTGACTGCTGGGATTAAGGAGTGTGTCACCACTGCCTGATCTCTACTTCTTGAGGTTGACTTTGCTTTTCTGAATCTTCAGTCAAGCCATAATAAATCATAAATAATAAATCACTACAACTAAATGTTTTCCTTGCAGAAATCATGATTATGTAGACTATTGTGTTCTCCAAAGCAGCTGTAATAGTTAAATTTTGTGTCGTCCTTAACAGCCATTTCAAAATAAATTTGTTTTATTGCCAACTATGTGTGTTACAGTGTGCCTAAGTTTGTGTTTGTACTAATTAAAATATCAGCCTTGATTCAGGAGGTGGAGCTAGCATCTAATTATCATAAAGTGGTCCTAGAGAATCAGAAGTGTCTGGAAGATGATAGAGAGACACACAGTTTGTAGTAGTAGAGAGGGACTTTGAGTGTGGCAGTCCTTTTTGGTTTGGTGCCCCAGAAGAAAGCATGCTTTTGGAGATACTGATGAAAAGAGAAGATCACCTAGTTGCTCTTCAACATCTCTGAGCTACCAGGTGTTCACCCTAGCCTCTGACTCCTGAATCTTAATGACAAATAGAATGGTAGATATTTATATACAAGTACCATTATTGGAGAGGCCAAATCCCAGCCCAGAAGCAGCCTCAGAGGAAGGCTGGAGCTTCAGGCCTAATGGTGAGTACTGATCAGCAGGTGAAATAACAGCACTGGTTTCCAGAAGTCATCTTCTAAAGAAGCAGTCTTTTCTCCAATAGTATCTTTGTAGAGTTCTAAAGTATGTAACTCTGACTGTGTGCATTTATTTTTGAAAGCTCATCTGTATTCTATGGCTTTATAAATGTGTTTCATGCCATTATCATGTAGTGTTTGTTACTTTGGCTCTACAATATCTTTGGAGATTAGGTTGACAATCAGTGGCCTTGACATCATGAAGAATATGAGGTGATGAAGGCAGAAAAAAGTGATCTTTTATGCATCTAGATTGACAAAAGATTTTATTTGACAGATCAAAATGTGATTGCACAATTGGCTGTCTGTTAACCAGCCTTATATATAAACAATGTCTTTTCACTCCTCATAAGGGTTCTCACTACAACATATGATTTCATCATATATTACTCTGGGGAACCAGGTAATTTATTGGGCTTCTTTACAACACATAGACCAGGAATTATTGGCAGGAATGTGGGTGACTGGGAGCAGCCACTCAGGAAACTATTCACCCAGCATGAAAGATGGCTCCCCCATAGACACATGGAATGAGCCCCCTCCCTAATCTTTCTGAGCATATACTCTATTGGGTTCTGCCAACCATCAGGCTGTGTGAAATTAAGGAAAATTTTATACAACTGGATGGGAGGAGTGGCTGGATTCTCTGGTGAGGGTCCAAGGACTTTCTTATTCTCTCTGTTTATGTGGGGATATCAACATTCCATTCCGGTAGAAGTAAGATAACTAGAATATAATACAATCCAAGTTATCCATATGTGCATCCTGTAATTTCTTTTCTCCTAGAGAAAATTCTCTCTTGTCCTTTGGTGATAATTTTCTTGAACCATTTAAGTCCTCATTGCGTTGTGAGGTTTGAAATAAATTACTTAGCTCTTAAGTAAGTAATTTATTGCAAACCTTAGCCAGTTAGCATCTCCCAACATTTTGAAATGCATTAAGAGTTTGTAATGGATCTCTCCTGATTTGTAATGTATTGGTCAAATTTTCTGTAAATCTCTCTCATATCCTAGATAAGTGATAGACTCTTACCTGTGTATTTTTTTCAGGAGCAATTTGTAATCTCCAATAAGGCAAAATTCTCTTTACTTCACCAGATATTTTTTCTAAGGGATCTGCATCTAATTCTGCCAGTAAGATATCATCCATATAATGGTAAATGATAGATTGAGGAAACTGTTTATAAATTATTTCTAATGGCTGTTGTACAAAATATTGACACAAAGTGGGGCTGTTTAACATTCCTTGTGGAAATACCCTCCAATGGAACCTTCTGACATGTTGAGAATTATAATTAGGTACTGTGAATGCAAACTTTTCTTTATCCTCAAATCTAGCATTTCTATAGGATTCCATTTAACTTCTTGATAGCCTTGGTGGTGCCTATCATTTGCTGGCAGTTCTTGTATAGGGACTGGATGAACTAAGGTTGGTTTTCTAATAACCATGGGCCTCCCTTCTTCAGTTTCATCATGCAGTCATTCGGTGTGTTCTTGTCTAAATTCCTGTCTGTGTCTTATTTTCATTAGTAAGTCTTTCTAAGGCTTGTATCCTATCAGTCAACTTTTTATATTTGGCATAGCTATCAAACCACTTTTTAAGGCTAAAATATGAATTAGCAGACTGATAGTAATTACATTTGGTATCATTATGAATACCAGCTAAGTCATTTATCCATTCATTTACTGCTTTCATTTTCAACCCATCCAAAGTACAAATTCTTGACTCCCTGTATTGTGATATTTCCCATTCTTAACCTAGAAATGTGTTGGGCATGGAAATCAGGATGTTTGACCAGTATGATGAAGAGGAGTTTACTGGGAAAAAATAACTTACACAGGAAGCCAGTGACAGTCGAGGGATCCTGCTCCAAGCATGCAGACTTTGCCACCTGGATGTTCTTCTCTACCCCAAGAAGGGGCTTTCAGAGCACCAATTAATCCTTCTAACTGGTCAGGATCACACTACAAGTGCTGCGGTGAATATCTCACTACAGGAACGATCTTTATTTTTAATATTATTTAAGTCTTTCCTTAATGATTTCACAGTGTCTCACCAAATCTGATGACTTCTTAGTTTTTCTGTCACAGTGGCAGTGATGGTAGCACCAGCAGAAATGGTGATCTAGATAGTGTGACCTCTCTGTCAATATGATCATGCCAAATGCTGTAGCACCAACTTTTCCTTTAAACTAAATCTCAGTCCTATGATTTTACCAATAAGGACTTGGGAGTCAGATGCAGGGGTGAACACATGCTAGATCAGAGAGGCTGATGAGCAACCAGCCTGAGTTTACTTAACACTGTCTCAAGATTCACAATGTGATCAGTTATCCTGCAACACAGTAGTGAGTGTTTGTCAAACATGCTCTAGACCCTGTGTTCCACCCCAGACCCCACAAATGAATGGAAGATAAAAATAGGATCATGGGAGCCTAGGAGAGCTGCCCAGTCAGAAATTGAAATGCCACCCTTTTTCCCTCACACTGCCGTCAAGGCCCTTACTCCTTACCATTCTCTGTTCATCATGTTCAGCTACAAGTATGATGTTCAGCTCATTACTGCCATAGGGAAGCAACAAACTCCTGGTGGATATCCCTTTTATACAGGTCCTCTTAAAAGCAGAATTCTTAAAAAACATTTGCACAAGTTTCTTCTCATTCTGTTATGGATGGATAAATATTAAATGGAAACAAGACACTCTGAGCACATTTAACAGGAACATTTCCCTGAAAAATTTTTCTGGTTGAATTTCTAGAACATTCTGGTTTAGACAGTATGTGTCCCCATAGGACAGTTTAATTTGGAGAGGTAGAACTGAGAGGGAAGTCTTTAGGTCACTGAGATATGAAAGAAAGTAGGGACTGTGGGGAATCTTTCTATAATTTCCTAGTCTTGAAGTAAACCATTTTTGGTCCATACCCTGCTACCATGCCTAAACCATGGACTGCTCTCATAGTAACAAAGAATTTTTAAAACTGGGTCATGGGAACCTTTTCATTAGATCATTGTTGTTTTAGTTAGATATCCAGTGCTGTGATAAAGAGAATAAATGAGGAATTTTTCCTCTCACACTTCTTGGTAACAGCTCATCATTGAGCAAAATCAAGGTAAGAATTTAAACAGGGTAGGAGCCTCAAGGGCGGAACCTGAGAACTGAGGTAGAAGCCATGCTTACTGGCTAGCTCTTAGAGATTCCCAACCTACTTTCTTTTTTTTTAACTGATTCTTGTTGTTCATGGTTCATTTTTTCTTTTTAATTAATTAATTAGTTAATTTTACATCCCTACCACAGTTTTCCTCCTCTTCTGTCCTGCCATCTCCCTTCTGCCTCCACAACTCCACTCCTCTTCTGTTTCTGTTCACACAGAGGCACTTCCCAAGGAGATCAACAAAGCATGGCGGCAGCAAGACTGAACCTCCCCTTGTATTAAGGCTGGGCAAGGTAATCCAGTATGAAGAATAAGTTAAGACCTATAGACCAAATGGTATACTGTGAGACTCACTATGGCTTCCATGATGTGATTTTTTAGGGATAGCCTCTGTTGCCATTGTTAAGAGTCCCACAAAGAAATCAAGCTACACTATACTCACATATATATGGAGGACTGAGGTTGGCCCCATGCAGGCTTCCTGGTTGTTGGTTCAGACTCTGTGAGTTCCTATGCGTCAGGTTAGTTGATTCTGTGGGTTTTATTATGATGTTCTTGACCCCTCTGCCTCCTACAATCTCTCTCCTCTCTCTCTCTTCAGCAGAATTCCCTGTGTTTAGCCTAATGTTTGGCTGTGGGTTTCTGCCTCTGTTTCCATCAGTCAATGGATGAAGCTTCCATGATGGTAATTGGACTAGGTACAAATTTATGAGTATAGAAAAATACTTTTAGACATTATTACAGTGACTTTTTGTCAGTCATGTTTATTCCTCTCCTAGGACTCTGACCATTAAGCCTCTTGGTCCTGGTCCTACAGGCAGTATCAAGGGTAGGGTCACTCTCATGGGATGGGTCTGAAGCTAGAATAATCATTGGTTGGCCACTCCCAAAATATCCGCATCACCCTTACCCCAGCGCATCCTGTAGGCAGGACAAACTGTTATGTTAGTCAAAGGTTAGTCAAAGGTTATACAGCTAAGTTAGTGTCCCAATCCCTCCACTAGAAGTTTTGCTTGGTCACATTAATTATTAACAATTAATAAATGGGACCTCATGAAACTAAAAAGATTCTTTAAGGCAAAAGACACAGTCAATAGGACAAAATTACAGCATACAGAATAGAGAAAGTTCTTCACCAATCCCACATCTGAGAGAGGGTTGATTTTTAAAATATATAAACAACTCAAGAAACTAGATATCAAAAAACCAAATAATCCATTTCTAAAATATGGTACAGATATAAACAAAGAATTTTCAACAGAAGAATCTCAAATGAACGACACTTGAAAAATGTTCAACAACCTTTGTCATAAGGGAAATGCAAATCAAAATGACACTGAGATTCTATCTTGCACTTGTCAGAATGACAAAGATCAGAAACACAGTGACAGCTCTTGCTGGAGAGAATGTGGAACAAGGGGTACATATCCACATTGCTGGTAGGAGGGCAAACTTGTACAGCCACTTTGGAAATCAGTATGGTAGTTTCTTAGAAAATTGGGAATTAATTTATCTCAAAAGATGCATCTTATGATTAGTTAGGGAGGAAAACCCAGTATCAAAGGAAGTTTTGAAAACTTGTAATAAAAAAACCAAACATTGCAATCCTCTTTTCTTGCTTCCATGGTGATCACAACCCTTGCTGACTGTCATATTCCTTTAGATGAACCAATTGATCTTTTGAATGTGGCTTTTTGGACTAAACAAGAGACTAGACTGAGTGTTCCTCACAGAAAGAAAAAGGCAAACCCACCATGAGATCCCTTCTAAAGAGTCCTCTCAAGGTGCTGCTGTGGCTCAGGGTCCTGGTGATGTTGAGGTGCCGGACTGAGTCACAGGAAAAGCAGGACTAAAGGAACTACAGTATGTAAACACTTCTCGAACTTGGAATTTCGTTGACACTAATGTTTCTCTTGAAGAACTAGAAAAACTAAGACGATCTCTAATAGGCCACTTAGTTCAGCCCTTGGACAGAGTTCTGGGAGAAAGCATTGGCTGTGCCATCTGGGTTGCTTCTTAAGCAATTGGTTCATTAGTGGCCCAGGATGCTGAAAGACCTTACAAGAGCAGTGCAAAGGTGATTCTCACTGTGATCAGAGTCAATGAGCAGCAGCTGGCAGGTTACTCCCCTCATTTCGGTCTCTTGGTCTAGAAGGACGAAATGAGGAGATAGCAATGGAACTGGGTTGCATCTCTTCCAGAAACCTCGCTCGTGATAACAGAGTTATTGGTGATCATGGAAAGGAAGCCAGGTTTCCTTTCCTGAAATAGAACTTTGTGTCTTTCCTAAACTCCCTGATAATCTGGGAGAAGGCGGGCCTATCTTTGCCATGAGGGGTTGGTGAGATGCTCCATTTATGGATTGCAGCATTGAAACTGGCCTCACAGTCCCAGGCCTCCTGCTTTAGGGGGCCATGGAGTTTGGATCTAGAATTGCAAAAATGGAGAAAACTTACAAGAAGGCATCTGGTAAGTGTGGAAGGCTCAATCCTACCTTAGAAAATCTCTCAAGAAGACTATATATAATGTGATTCCACCCTGAAATAACACTGTGTGACAGTCACTAAAAATAAACAGCTGCTGCCTTACTGTTGTAAGATGTTGTGGTTTTTAAAAAATGTTCAACAAAAAACTTCCAACATACACCCGCATCTCTCTGCTTCATGTGAGTGTGGGTCCTCCTGGGGCCCCAACTCCCACCCATAACCCCCTCCCTTGACCTTCCTGGACCTGCTCCTTGAATGGAGTGGATCCACCCAGATGGGAATGTCCTGAGTCCTGCCACACCCCACCCTTGGCTCCCCCTATACCTGCCACACTCCGCTTCAGACAGGAAGGAGGAGATTCCTGCCACATCCCACTCTTGGCTCCCTCTCCACCCACCGAGCTCTGCTTAAGTGAAGAGAATACCAGGAGAAGTCAGACCATCTAGAGTTGCAGAGGCTGAAGTCTTGGCCCACGTATGCCACCAGGAGACCAGTGGAGACAGGGACCACACCTGTACCCACTCAAAGAAGGGATGGAAAGACAACAGTATAAGAACACACTCAGCAATTGAAAGACCAATAAGACTCCACAAGAATCTAGAGACTACACACCAGCAAGACCTGAAAAGCCCAACGCAGATAAAGCAGAAGAGACAGACTGTAAAAATTATTTTATGAAGTTGAAAAAGACCCTCGAAGAGGAAACGAGAAAATCCCTTAAAGAAATAGAAGAAAAAACAAACCAAAAATTCAAAAAATAAACACATTTCTTAAAGAATCTAAAGAGAGCCAAGAAAAAACAAACAAGTGAAGGAAACAACTCAAACAGTTCAAGTCTTGAAAGCTGAAATAGAAACAATAAAGAACACACAGGGATGCTGGAAATAGAAAAGCTGGGTAAATGATCAGGAACCACAGGTGTAAGTATAGAATACAAGAGATGGAAGAGAGACTCTAAGGTGTTGAAGACTCATTGAGGATACACAGTCATCAAACAAAGAAAA
Organism: Mesocricetus auratus; assembly: GCF_017639785.1. Taxonomy (NCBI): domain Eukaryota; kingdom Metazoa; phylum Chordata; class Mammalia; order Rodentia; family Cricetidae; genus Mesocricetus; species Mesocricetus auratus. The sequence continues at coordinate 54,864,949 of NW_024429196.1, forward strand.
TCTCAAGTCCAACAAATCCCTAACACAAAATATCCAGAAAATATGGGACACTGTGAAAAGGCCAAACCTGAGAATAATAGGTATAGAAGAAGGTGAAGAAATACGGCTCAAAGGTAGAGAAAACATATTCAACAAAATCATATAAGGAAACTTCCCCAACCTAAAGAAGAATACACCTATGAAAGTACAAGAAGCTTTTAGAAGACCAAATAGACTGGACAAAAAAAGAAGCCCACTTGCCACATAATAATCAAAACACCAAACCTACAGAAAAAAGATAAAATATTAAGAGCAGCAAAGGAAAAATACCGAATAACATATAAAGACAGACCTACCAGAATTACACCCGATTTCTTAATGGAAACTATGAGAGCCAGAAGGTCCTGGATAGATGTCCTACAAATACTAATGGAACAAAGATGCCAGCCCAGACTACTGTATGCAGCAAAGCTTTCAATTACTATGCATGAAGAAACAAGATATTCCATTACAAACCCGGATTTAAACAATACATATCCACAAATCCCACTCTACAGAAAATACTGGAAGGAAAACTACAACCCAATGAAGATAACCTCTTTCACAGAACATAGGCAATAGATACTCCCACTTTACCAAACATCAAAAGAAAAAAAGGAGGGGGGAAATTCATACACAATAACAACATCACCAATAAATCCAAAACAAAGAATCAACAATCAATGGTCATTAGTATTCCTCAATGTAAATGGTCTCACCTTGCCTATAAAAAGATACAGGCTAACAGAATGGATATGAAGACAGAATTCATCCTTCTGCTGCATGCAACAAACACATCTCAACATCAAAGACAGACGTTACCCCTGAGTAAAGGGTTGGGAAAAGATTTTCCAATCATACGGAACCAAAAAACAAGCGGGTGTAGAAATCCGAATATCTAACAAATTAGACTACAAATTAAAATCAATCAAAAGAGATGAAGAAGGTCATTTCATATTCATCACAGGAAAAGTAGTTCAAGATGGAGTCTCAATTCTGAACATCTATGCCCCAAATATGAAGGCAACCACATTCATAAAAGAAACATTACTAAAGCTCAAATCACACATAAAACCTCACACACTGGTAATAGGAGACTTCAACACTCCACTCTCACCACAGGACAGGAACTCCAGACATAAACATAACAAAGAAACAAAAGAACGTACAGAAGTTATGACCCAATTAGGATTAATAGACATCTACAGAACATTCCATCCAAACACAAAAGAATATACCTTCTTCTCATCTCCACATGGAACCTTCTCTAAAATCTACCATACACTCAGCAACATAGCAAACCTCAACAAATACAAAAAAATTGGAATAACCCCCTGTATCCTATGGAATCACCAAGGTTTTGAGTTAGAATTCAACAACAACACAAATGCAGAAACCCTAAAAACTCATGGAAATTGAACAATGTGCAATTCCACAATCTCTGGGTCAAGAGAGAAATAAAAAAAGAAATTAAAGACTTCCTGGAATTCAATGAGAATGAAGACACAACATACCCAAACTTGTGGGACACTCTGAAAGCAGTACTGAGAGGAATGTTCATAGCACTAAGTGCCCACATGAAGAAACTGGAGGACAGTCACACTAGAGAATTAATAGCACAGCTGAATGCTCTAGAACAAAAAGAAGCAAACTCACCCAGGAAGAGCAGATGCCAGGAAATAATCAAATTGAAGGCTGAAATCAATCAAGTAGAAACGAGGAAAACATTGCAAAGAATCAATGAAACATAGAGTTGGTTCTTTGAGAAAATCAACAAAATAGACAAACCTTTGTCCAAACTAACCAAAAGACAGAGAGAGAGCATGCTAAATAACAAAATCAGAAATGAAAAGGGGGACATAACAATGGACACTGAGGAAATCCAGAGAATCATCAGGGTATACCTTGAAAACCTGTACAACACAAAATTCGAAAATTTAAAGGAAATGGACAATTTCCTGGATAGATATCACTTGCCAAAACTAAATCAAGAACAGATAAACAATCTAAACAGACCTATAAACCTTAATGAAATAGAAGCAGTCATCAAAAGTCTCCCAAACAAAAAAAAGCCCAGGCCCAGATGGCTTCAGTGCAGAATTCTACCAGAAATTCAAAGAAGAGCGAATTCCAATACTCCTCAAAGTATTCCACACAATAGAAGCAGAGGCTCACTGCCAAACTCTTTTTACGAGGCTACAATTACCTTGATACCCAAGCCACACAAAGACACAACTAAGGAAGAGAACTATAGGCCAATTTCCCTTATGAACATCGATGCAAAAATACTCAATAAACACAAGAACACATGAGAAAAATCATCCACCATGATCAAGTAGGCTTCATCCCAGGAATGCAAGGATGGTTCAACATTAGAAAATCTATCAATGTAATCCACCATATAAACAAACTGCAAAAGAAAAACCACATGATCATCTCCCTAGATGCTGAAAAAGCCTTTGACAAAATCCAGCACCCCTTCATGATAAAGGTCCTAGAGAAATCAGGGATAACAGGAACATACCTGAACAAGCAATATACAGTAAACCAACAGCTAACATCAAACTAAATGGAGAGAAGCTCAACATAACTCCTCTAAAATCAGGAACAAGACAAGGTTGTCCACTCTCTCCATGTCTCATCAATATTGTACTTAAAGTTCTAGCTAGAGCAGTAAGACAACAAAAGGAGATCAAGGGGATACAAATAGGAAAAGAAGAAGTCAAGCTTTCACTATTTGCAGATAATAAGATAGTTTACATAAGTGACCTGAAAAACTCCACAAGCGAACTCCTAGAGCTGATAAACACCTGCAGCAAAGTGGCAGGATACAAGGTTAACTCAAAAAAATCAGTGGCCCTATTATATACAGATGATAAAGTGGCTGAGAAAGAAATCAGAGAATCATCACACTTTACAATAGCCATAAACAGCATCAAATATCTAGAGATAACGTTAACCAAAGAAGTGAAAAACCTGTATATCAAGAACTTTGAGTTTCTAAAGAAAGAAATCAAAGAGGATATAAGAAAATGGAAAGATCTCCCATGCTCTTGGGTTGGTTGGATCAACATAATAAAAATGGCAATCTTGCCAAAAGCAGTCTACAGATTCAATGCAACCCCTATCAAAATTCCAGCACAATTCTTCACAGACCTTGAAAGAACAATAATCAACTTTATATGGAAAAACAAAAGACCCAGGATAGCCAAAACAACCCTATACAATAAAGGAACTTCAGGATGCATCACCATACCTGACTTCAAGCTCTATTACAGAGCTATAGTCCTGAAAACAGCTTGGTATTGGCACAAAAATAGACATGTAGACCCCACTGGAACAGAATTGAAAACCCTGATTATAACCCACATATCTATGAACACTTGATTTTTGACAAAGAAGCTAAAACTATACAATGGACAAATGAAAGCATCTTCAACAAATGGTGCTGGCATAACTGGATATTGGCATACAGAAGACTGCAAATAGATCCATGTCTATCGCCTTGCACAAAACTTAAGTCCAAACAGATCAAAGACCTCAACATAAATCCAACACACTGAAACTATTAGAAGAGAAAGTGGGAGATACTCTTCAACGAGTTGGTACAGGAGACCACTTCCTGAACATAACACCAGTAGCACAGACTCTGAGATCAACAATTAACAAATGGGACCTCCTGAAACTGAGAAGCTTCTGTAAGGCAAAGGACATAGTCAACAAGACAAAAAGGCAGCCCACAGAATGGGAAAAGATATTCACTAGCCCCACATCTGACAGAGGGCTGATCTCCAAAATTTACAAAGAACTCAAGAAGCAAGTCTCTAAAACATCAAAGGATCCAATTAAAAAGTGGGGAACAGAACTAAATAGAGAATTCTCAATAGGGGAGTCTAAAATGGCTGAGAGACACTTCAGAAAGTGCTCAACATCCTTAGCCATCAGAGAAATGAAAATCAAAACAACTCTGAGATATACCACCTTACTCCTGCCAGAATGGCTAAAATAAAAAACACTGAAGACAATTTATGCTGGAGAGGATTTGGAGAGAGGGGAACACTCCTCCACAACTCATACACCCACTTTGGAAATCAGTATGGATATTCCTCAAGAAAATGGGAATCAATCTACCACAAGACCCAGCAATTCCACTCTTAGGCATATATCCAAAAGATGCACATTCATACAACAAGGGCATCTGCTCCATTATGTTCATAGCAGTGTTATTTGTAATAGCTAAAACCTGGAAGCAACCTAGATGCCTCTCAACTGAAGAGTGGATAGAGAACATGTGGTACATTTACACAATGGAGTACTACTCAGCAGAAAAAAACAATGGAATCTTGAAATTCGCAGGTTAATGGATGGCACTAGAAGAAACCATCTTGAGTGAGGTAGCCCAGTCACAAAAAGACAAACATGGTATGTACTCACTCATATATAGATTTTAGACGTGGATCAGGATAGTGCCAGTCTGCACTTCCACTGACAGAGAGTCTGGGAAACAGCAAAGAACCTAAGAGAGATATGCATGGTACCCCAGAGAAGAGGAATGAGGCAAGATCTCCTGAACAGATTGGGAATGGCAAGAGGTGGGGGGGTAGTGGGAGCTGGCATTGTATAAGCAAGATATCACTACACTAATGTATGCTTCTGAGGAAAATGCTAAAAGGTATTATCAAGAACAGTCACCAGCCACTCAGGTTGTACATAAACAGGACAGAACAACTGTTGATCTTTCAAAGGTACCAACAACCCTACCTTTAAAATGGTTAACTCACAAACCTATGGAGGTGGAAAAATGGTCTTTGACACCAGAAAACTTATAGGCACTAGGACAGCTGGTAGAGGATCAGCTAAATGCTCAATATGTTGAAAAACTGACCAGTCCTCAGAACTCTCCTATATTTTTCATTAAAAAGAAATCTGGAAACCAGGCGTTGGTGGCACACACCTTTAATCCCAGCACTCGGGAGGCAGAGGCAGGCAGATCTCTGTGAGTTCAAGGCCAGCCTGTTCTGCAGAGAAATTTCCAGGACAGCCTCCAAAGCAATACAGAGAAACCCTGTCTCGAAAAACCAGGAAAAAAAAAGAAATCTGGAAAATGGAGACTATCAAAAAATTAAGAGACATAAATAAGGTGACTCTTTAAAATCTGGAATTTCCTTACCTTCTTTATTATCTAAGGGATATTCCATTGAACTCATTCATTTAAAAGACTGATACTTTTAATATATCGTTAGAAGAACAGGATAAAGAAAATCTTCCTTCATGGTGCCTACTTATAATGATGTCGAACCTATTATAAGGTATCACTGGAAGGTTATGCCAAAAAGAATGCTAAACCACCCTACTTGTATCAATATTTTATATAACAACCATAAGAAATAATTTGTAAATGGTTTCCTCAATCTAAAATTTATCACTATGAATTAAACCTTTCAGGTGGATACAGAGGCAGATACCCTATAAAAATGTTTGCTGAAGTAAAGAGAATTTTGCCTTGCTGATATTAGAAATTGTTCCTGAAAATATACAAAGGAAAGATTTTATCAATTATCTAGGATATAAAAGAGGTGTACAGAAGAATCAACCACAAAAAGTAGAAATCAGGAGAGAGCAATTACAAACTCTTAATGATTTTCAAAAGTTCCCAGGAGATCTTATTAGGCTATAGACCACAATGGGGTTAACTACTCTATAGCTAAGAAATGTACTTCTAACCTTACAAGATGATAAGGACTTCACTAGTCTAAGAAAATTACCAGCTGAGTCTGAGGGAGAATTTGCTCTGGTAGAAAAAAAAATTACAAGTTACACATAGATTGCTTAGATCCAAAGCTTGATTGTATTTTAGTTATTTTAGCTTCTATTCATTCTGCCACAGGCGTTCTTAAGCATAGAGAAGGTAATATCTTAGAATGGATAGTTTTAGCACTCAAACAGAATAAAAAAATTAAACACCTATGCAGAAATAGGTTCTGAATTGATTCGGAAAGGAAAATGTGACTTCATCCATTGGCAGGAATAGACCCAGCAGAAATTTTGATATATTTTACTAATAGATGGGGACAATGGTTGCAATCATGTGGGGTACAAGCCAGGAACAATATGTAAACTTTTGACTTCATAGGATTCTTCAGGTGGGAGAAGAATGAAAACCATGTCCATCAAGCAGAAAGCACAGTGGAGATGACACTAATGACTTACTTAAGGAAGATGAAGTAGATGCTGAAAAGTACTATGTGAGATCCATGCTGTAAATAGTTACCTTTGTCTTAAAGGGCAGGTGTGGTGATATCTTCTTTGTACTCTAACAAATAAAGCTTGTCTGAAGATCAGAGGGCCAAATAGCCACTAGTTAACCATAGAGAGCTAGAGGTCAGCACAGACAGACAGGAAGAGATATGGCTGGGTGGAGAAAGGAATATAAAGCAGGCAGAGACAGTAGCTGAATCTCTTTTTCATCTGAGGATTTCATAGATTTAAGAACTCTATGTGGATAGAAGGATAAATATTTAGATTCCAGTTAGAAAATATTCTGGTTTAGGAATATAGTAGTAGTAGGCTCTCTTCTAGAGTCCATAGCCTCACCAATATTTATCTTTCTATCCACATAGAAGTATAGTTTTCTCTCTCTCACCATAGAAGCGTCTTTTTACAGCAGAGACCATGACAGAAATTCACAATCACAATTGGTCAAAAGGCATGTCCAGCCTCAAAAGATACATCTAAGGCATAAGTGGTACACCTAAGGCTCAAGGAACATGGTAGAAGAGGAACAGAAAGACTATAAAAGCCAAAGGACCATGATGTCTGCTGCAAGATATCATCTCTTCTATATATGATAAGGAAGCTGCACAATAAAATTCCAACAATGTGTTACATAAACAAAACCTGCACAAGAATGAGACCAGTAGACCTGGATGAGGAAACTCTCATAAGACCCCACCCCTATATGATGAACCAAAGGCAATTAATGACTTCTGGGAGAGGGAGAATCAGTCTTCCCCTCCGATGAACTCCTAATAGGTTACCCAACACACTAAACACATACACATATAAGCAACACCAAATTGACTCGTCAGATTGTATTTATATATTTATTTGTACATACATGTGAGTATATACATGCACATATATACACATAAACATGTTTATGAAATTGATGAGTAGTGAGGAGACTCAGGAGGAAAAGGATGAAAGGGAGAGAAAATAATTTAAATATAGTACTCATATATGAAATTCTAAAAAATGAAAACAATTGGGATTCATAAAGCATCTTCAAATCTCCTCACCAAAGGCAAAAGCAGAAAAAAATCTGAGCATTCCACCCTAGAAGAAAAATTAATGCGGCCTAAAACTAGGAGGAGGAAGATGTAGAGGGGATGCAGGAAAGGCTCCAGAGGGAGCAGGGATGACGAAGAAGGAAAAGCAAAGCAGGCAGGAGACACAGTGACAGAGGTCACAGTAAACAGATGTAAGCTAACAATGGGCCAACTACTGCAGTGGCGTGGGACCAAAGTGAAAAGTGTCCCCAAGAACACAAGTTAAGACAGAAGACGGTGAGAGGTCAAAGTAGGGGAGCTAGAGAAACCTAAAGGGACAGGAAAGGCTGAAATCCCTTCAGGGTGGAGAACACAGGGGGACTGAGGAAGCAGATGCTGCACGTATGAAAGCCAAACCTTCCCTCAAGCAACAGGAGTAACAAAGCCACAGCTGATGTCCTGTCAGCTGCTGTCACTCCCTGCTGGGTCAGGGGTTAGGAGACAAGTGGTGTGAGCAACCTCTGTGGAAACATGGAGCCAAGCAGCAGAAAATGAGCACCCTGGAGAAACCAATGTCCCTAGAAAGCTCTGGGAGGAAGAGATTGGTGAAAAGCTCACCATCTATAAACCAGGAGGAGAGCACAGAGAGGAAGACTTTCTACACTGAGTGCACCACACAGAGTGTGAAATTAGTGAGCTCTCGGGCTCAGCAAAATGAAACCTTGACTGTGGGGAGAACTAAGATGCTGTAGACAGTGTGATCTTCTTGTGTGTCTGTGAAGTCTCTAATGGTCCTGTTTCCCCAAGGCATCTTCCTATGTTAAAGTTCTGTTTCTGTGTCTTTGTTCCTTAGCTTCATTCATTGTAGTTTTAAAAGTTTGTCCTTAAATAAATAAAGAAAAATTGAACTGCTATTAAAAATGAAGGAGGGGCCCTGGCAGTGGCACCAGGACTTATCCCAGGTGTATAAAATAGTTTTCCAGAGCCCATTCCCTAAGGTTGGATACCTTGTTCGGCTTTGATACAAAGGGGAGGGGCATGGTCCTGCTTCAAGTTGGTATGCCAGACTTTGTTGACTCCCCAAAGAAGGTCTTATACTCACTGAGGTGTGTATGGGGGTGAGATGGGGGGAGATGGGCAGTGGGAGGAGAGAGAGGAAAAACTGGTGTTGGTATGTAAAATAAAAAATAAATTTTAAAGAAGGAGAAATTTGGGGTGTCTTGCCAATTCTGTAGTATGTAACTTTTGAGAGTCACCAAGGCCACATGTGCAGCTACTGCTAAAATACTGGAGTGGTATCTCATCCTTTTTTTTTTCTTCTGGGCCACCCTGTGTATATTATTTGTTTAAATGTATGTATTTTATACTTAATAAATCCACCTCTATTTCATAATGGCTTATCCCGAAATTCCTTTCAAGAATTGTAGCTTCTCCTGGATGCAGAAAAAAGCAGCCATCTTCATCAGTTGCTCTTGGCCCTCCACCCTCCAGTTGAGAGAGAGGAGAGGGAGAGACCCCACCTATACCCACCAGAAGAAGAGATGAGACTACCACAGTGTAAGAACACATCCAACAACAGACTTATAAAATACCCCAGAGTATAGGAACTCTACAACAGCAAGATCTGAAAAGCACAACGCAGATGAAGCAGAAGAGACTGACCTTACAAACAACCTCATGAAAAATGATACTGGCCTTCAAAGAGGATATGAGGAAATCACTTAAAAGAAATTGAAGAAAAAAAAACAAATGAAAAATGCAAGAAATCGACAAATTTCTTTAAGAAAGCAAGGAAAACCAAGAAAAAAAAACAAATAGATGAAGGAAATTATTCAAACAGTTCAAGACCTGAAAACTACAGAAACAATAAAGAAAACACAAATTGAGGGAAATGCTGGAAATAGAAAAGCTGAGTTAACAATCAGGAACTACAGATGCAAGTATAACTAACAGAATACAAGAGATGGGGCCGGGCGTTGGTGGCACACGCCTTTAATCCCAGCACTTGGGAGGCAAAGGCAGGCGGATCTCTGTGAGTTCGAGACCAGCCTGGACTACCAAGCGAGTTCCAGGACAGCCTCCAAAGCCACAGAGAAACCCTGTCTCCAAAAACCAAAAAAAAAAAAAAAAAGAATACAAGAGATGGAAGACAGAGTCTCAGGTGCTGAAAATAAACTAGAGGAAATAGAATCATTGACCAAAAAAACCTTACGTCCAAAAAATCCCTAACATAAAATATCCAGGAAATATGGGGCATCGAGAAAAGACAAAACCTAAGAAGCCCAGCTCAAAGGGGCAGAAAACATATTCAACAAAATCACAGAAGAAAACTTTCCCAACCTGAAGAAGGGCATGCCTATGAAAGTACAAGAAGCTTACCAAACACCAAATAGACTGGACCAAAAAAAAAAGTTCTCTCACCACATCATAACCAAAACACCAATCATACAGAATTTAAAAAAAGAATAAATATTAAGAGCAGCGAAAGAAAAAGGCTAATTAACATATAAAGGCAGACCAATCAGAATTACACCTTACATCTCCATGGAAACTCTAAAAGTCAGAAGGTCCTGGATAAATGTTCTACAAATACTAAGAGACCACAGATTCCAGCCCAGACAACTATACCCAGAAAAACTTTCAATCACTATAGATGGAAGAAACAAGACAAACCATGACAAAACCAGATTTAAATAATACATATCCACTAACCCATCCCTACAGAAAGGCCTGGAAGGAAAACTCCAACCCAAGGAAGTTAAATACACTCACAAAAACATAGGCAATAGATAATCTCACTTTATCAAAAGCCAGAGATAAGGGGAAAACTCACACACAATACCACCACCAAAAATGAATCCAAAACAAACAAGAATCAACAATCAATGGTCATTAATAGCCTTCACTATTAATGGTCTTAACTCACCCATAAAAAGACACAGGCTAACAGAATGGACTCAAAGACAGAACCCATCCTTCTGCTGCATACAAGAAACACACCTGACCTTCAAAGACAGACATTACCTCAGAGTTAAGGGTTGGGAAAAGATTTTCCAATCAAATGAACCTAAGAAGCAATGAGTATAGCTATCCTAATATCTAACAAATTAGACTTGAAGCTAAATTTATCAAAAGAGATGAAGAAGGTCATTTCATATTCAACACAGGAAAAAAATCCATCAGGATGAAATATCAGTTCTGAACATCTATGCCCCAAATACAAAGGCACCCCCATTCATAAAAGAAACATTACTAAAACTCAAATCACACAATAAACCACACCCACTTATAGTGGGAGACTTCAACACCCCACTCTCACCACTGAACAAGACTACCAGACAGAAACGTAACAAAGAAACAAAGGAACTAACAGAAGTTATGACCCAATTGGTTTTAACACACATTTATAGAACATTCCATCCAAACACAAAAGAATATACCTTCTTCTCAGTGTCAAATGGGACCTTCTCTAAAATTGATCATATGCTTGGCAACACAGCAAACCTCAACAGATAAAAAAAATTGGAATAACCTGCTTCCTGAACATAACACCAGTAGCATAAACACTGATATCAACAACTAATAAATGGGACCTCCTGAAACTGAGATGCTTCTCTAAGGCAAATGACACCTTGAAACAGTAAGGATGAGTCTTGGATACATTAGGTTAGTAAAAGATGACCAAGCTCATGACTACATGTTTCATTTCTAAGAAATGCTCACGGCTTCCATATACTGGAGAAAATGGATTAGTGGTTTTCAGGAAAGGAGGGTGAATGTTGACGATTGATATTCATAGTCAGCAGTAAACGTAAACAACAGAAAGTGGCCATAACTGTCATACAGATGCTGTCTTAGGGTCTCTATTAATGAGAAGAGACACCATGACCACACCCACACTTATAAAGGAAAACATTTAATGGGGGAGACTCACTTGCATTTCAGAGGTTCAGTCTGTTATAATCATGGTAGAACATGGTGGCCTGCAGGCAGAAACTATGTGGAAAAGCAGCTAAGAGTCCTGCAACTCGCAGGCAACCTGAAGTGACAAGAGAGGTGGTCCTTTTAAAAGGCTAAAGTTAGTTCACGATCATATTTTAATCAAAAGTTCAGTACTCAGCATTAAAAAGAAAAATTCAACAGAACAAGTTCTGAATGCATGTTTCAAATTACAGTATTAACTGGACACAGTATTAACTGCTATACTTCATCACAGAAGATCTCTTGGTGGAATCCTTCCTTTAGCAGTATCACACAAACACTCCATGCAAGTTCCTTTTGCTCTAAGGTCATGATACTGTGAGCTATTTCACCCAGTTTTAGTCATTTGTCTTCGGATTTTGCCAAGAATGAAACTTCTACAGTTCAGATTCTTGAATCAACAAAAGCACTCTTCAGGGCCCACAAATCTAGAGAGAACACACCTAAATCTGGGCTAATCTATCGTGCTTCTCTTGTAGGCCAGAGGGGTCCAAACACAAAAGAAAGATTTCTTGATGCTGGCAGCCAAAACTGTTTTGGGTATCTGATACGATGCCTTTGCTGAAGATTCCAGTTCTGTAATGTGGAGGAGAAAGCTCACATTCCCAAGATACACCTTTGAGGCGTGGACAGGGTACCTGGGACAGGTGGGGGGACAAAAGAAGGGAAAAAATCTCTCTCTCAGATGCTGGCCACATTTCTGAGGGCTTCTCATCTTCCCAGCTTCTAGTGTGATTTCTCTTGTTAATAAATATCCTTGTTTCCCCACTGTATTGATTCTTCATCAGTAATGGGAGTTGAAAACAGAACCCAATTAGAGGCAAGATTGGGAATTCTGGAGCACAGAGGGATAAGAAAAGTAAGTGGAACAGGAAAGACATTAATTAGCATAAGCACTAAAGCCCTATGCAAAACTAAAGTAATTCTTTCTTGTCAGAATTTCTTTGGAATGCCAGCCAACATATAATGACACCGAGACGTTATTAATTGTGGAAGGTTGGCCTTTAGTTTAGGCTTGTTTTCAACTAGCTATTGTAACTTAAATTAACCTGATTCTATTAATTTATGTTATGCCCCTTGACATTTTACCTGTCCATCATTACATATGTGCAACTCACTCCTTGGTTCTCTGGCATCTCTTCACCTCTTTCTACCTGGAAATCCCGCCAATTTTCCCTCCTGCCTAGCTATCGGTCAGTCCGGTCTTTAATAAACAATTCAGAAAGCACCTTAGACAGAGATACTTCTTTACAGTGTGCAAAATTATTATCCCACAAAACAGGGAGCATGGTAGTATGCAGGCAGGCATCATGCTGGAGAAGGATCTGCTACATGTTGACTCTGGACATGGCTAGAGCATATATGAGACTTCAAAGCCTGCCTCCATAATGACACACTTCCTTAAACAAGACAACACCTCCTCCAACAAGGCCATACCTCATATAGTGCCCCTTCCTTAGGGACCGTATCCTTTCAGATCACAATCTTCCAATCCCTGGACACCAAAGTTTCACAGCCATATCATATTACAAAAATGTATTCAGCACAACATTCAAAAGTGTCCATAGTCTGTAAAAGTCTCAGACTTGCTTAAAAGCCTGAAGTTCAAAGTCTCTTCTGAGATTCATGCAATCTCATAAATGCAATTCCTTGTAAAATCAAAATCAAACAGCAGATCACACATATACATTACCATTACAAAAGACATGGAAGGAGGCATTGTGAGGAAATACTGGACAAAAGCAAGACTAAAAACCAGCTGGGAAACTCCAAACCCTGCATCTCCTTGTCTGATATCAAAATGCTCTTCAGACCTCCAACTCCATTTCAACTTTGTTGACTGAAACACACTTATTTCTCTTGGGCTGACTCCACTCGCTGTGAGTAGATTTCCTCTTCAGATATCCCATGACTCTGACATCTCTGATATCTTGGGCACTCCAAGACAATCCAGAATTACCTTCACAGCTTCATACAATGGCATCTCTAAGCGTCCATCAGGGCCACCCCTGACACATGCCTGGCATCAATGGTGTTCCTTATTCTCCAGGGCAAATTGCACAACTCCTTTCTTCTATGTTTAATATTAGAGCCAGAACCACATGGCTGAAGCTGACATGCCTGCTGCTTTGGCACTGGAACAAGCACTGCTGTCCAATGACATCTTCACCAGATTTCTGTTTTCCACCTTCCCTCCATCAGCATAGCTGTCCTGAAACTAGATCTGTAGACCAGGCTGGCCTTGAACTCAGAGATTTGTCTGTCTTTGACTCTCTCTGTGGTGGATTGAAGGTGTGCACCACCACATGGAGCTCTAAGCTTTTCTTTAATTCCTTTCACAAGTTGGAAGTTTAGCTGAGCAGGATCTTGCCTTGAGTCACCACTCCCTTTATTTCGTTTCTTAATCTGTCTTTTTTTAAACCCAGGACTTAGCTCTCTTCTACTTCCTGCTGCCCATTTTCTTCTCAAAAGCAAAATTTTGCAGACATGCATGGAGCTGGAGAAGTAACTGAGGTTCCTACATCTTTCAGGAAACAGGAAGTGGTCTGTTTCACTGGGCGTGGCTTGGATATATATGAGACTTCAAAGTGTGCCTCTACAGTGACACACTTCCTCCTACAAGGCCACACCTACCCCCAACAAGCTGTCCTGGGACATACTTCCTAAGCTTTCATCAGCATGGCTGGGTGGAAAAACATCCCCAGGTTCTAAGAAACACTCCAGTCCATGAGATCTCATTCTGTCTTCTATACTCTGCAGGAACCCAGCACACCTCTGGTGCACAGATATACATGCTGGCAAATTACCCACATACATAAAATACATTATTTTAATTAAAAAATTAAAGAAGTTAGAACACCTAAGATACCAAATTCAAGGAAGTCTCTTTTATGGGGTCCTGAAAATACAACGTTCCCAAGACAGGGAACGTACAAGATTTCCTATACTATTTTGTCTCAGTGTCTGTTTCTGTCATTGCACAAGGAGTAGTCCTCCAATTTGAGCAGTCTACACTCTGGCAAGTGGAAGCATTTATCTAATGATCTTTTACCAATAGAAACTGAACATCACATAGCAGGGTAAGAACCTGAATGATCAGAGAAGTGACCAGTGGCTTCCTCTCTCTATTTCCTCAAGTCAAAAGGCAATCTTTCTAAACTCCTCCCTCCTACATCCTGTGTCTCTCTATATATCCTGGGTCCCCCAAACCTCTATGACTAATTTTCGTTAATTAGTAGCTAGCTCCATTCTTAGATTAGGAATAAACTTTAACACCTGTCTCAGGAGTGTTAGAGTAGAGTGCAATCAAAATATTCCACCTTATTCTCTTCTAGTAGTTACTACCTGAACTGTGCATGTCTATCCTAGTGCAGACTTTAACCTGGAGCGAACACCTTTACACCTGAATTCTTGTACTGGACAGAGGCTTAGGATCAACCATGAACATGAACAGGCACCAAATGTACTTTGCATCCTATTGACTTACAACCTAGCACCATGCCATTCAGAGATACAAGGTTCCCACTAGATTTTTCTTTCTCCAGGACCCATTGTTTCCCAACCCTTGCTCATCTTGCTCTAAGCCGAAGATGAAAGACCTGGATAAGGTCTGACCATATCCTCTTTTCATGGCTTGGGGCTGGGAGCGTGATGTCCACACCCTGCAGTGAATAAAGAGGCTTCCTGAACAGGGAGACAGCTGAGCAGCACTCTAGAACAAAGCCTTGAACACTGTGCTGGGAGACTGTGAAATTGTCAGGTGAGTGTGCATGGCTCAGTCCAGGGTTGTGAGTTCTGTAGGAACCACTTTAGAAGGCCCACACTGAGTCCATGTGATGGAATCCCAGGACCTAGACTTAGGAAAAGAGATGGGGGATAGGGTGTGTCTACTGGGTGTTTATAGTGGTAACCACTCTAGAAATTTCAGTTTGCCAGGGTAACAATGCTGCACTTCGTGCTGGGGCCGTGGAGCTGTACTGACTCATCTCAGGCAGGCATAGGTGATACAGGATCTCAGTGACCTTCTCCACTGTCCTCTGTCCTGCTTCCTCTCATGTCCTATCACCTAGCCCATTTGAATGCCTCTGCCCTATTCTCAAGGTTCTGCAAAATATCGTCTCTTACTTCTGGGCCCTTTGAGATCTGCAGGCTCCACTCCAACCTGAGCACTGTTCATTCCCTTTTTTAAAATGTCACCACATGTTCACTGAATAACCTAGCTGTAACCTTTATCCTGAGCATGCTTCATGTGCTTAGAATCAAGGTGCCAGGCATCGCCCTTGTCTTCAGAGAACTCTGGGTATGGTGGAGACAGCAGTCAGTAAGAGAAAGAGTTCACTTAGAAGTGAAGAAAGAAATGGCATAGGCAGGAGGACTGGAGTAGCAGAGCAGAGACCCTGAGGTTGTCCTGTCCCAATAAAGGAGGGACAGTTGAATAGTTTGAACTTAGTAACAGTGACGGACTTCTCAGTGGAATAAACACCACTTCAAGGATTCATGTAATGTTAAGGGGATATAAGGATGGGCAGGAGTGGAGCTGCACAGTGATCAGGAGAGGACCAACCAGAGGGTAAGTCATTGATATAAAGCAGCCCCAACTTCCCTGAAGAGCCTTGGAGGACTTATGAGGATGATCAGTTGACCTAGGCACAGTACCAGGCTGCTGTGTCCTTCTGTCTGGGGATAGGGAAGAAGAATAGGTTGTGATCTTCTGAGAATCCCTAAGCTGTTTGATCTGAATTTCAACACAGCAGAAAGCAATCCAGAAGATACATGCACTGTTCAAAGGTCATGTGACAGCGAGAGCACAGCCATGGGAAGTGAAGGGACCCAGATTTCAGTTGGGGTGTTCGGGAGCAGTCACTGAGTCTGGACAAAGCTGTGCGGTCACGTAGAAGATGAGGCGTGCTGAGGAGTAAAGCAGCCTGGGTGCTGTCGACTGATCAAGTCACCTGAGCAGCCACTGCAGGGGGATGCTCCCTGCTGCACAGTAGAGCTGGTGACACCAGCCTGTCTTAGGATCACATTCAGCATCTCAGTGTCTTTCCTGCAGCCACTGCAAACATGGAGGCACTGTCTAGTGCACACCTGGACATCTCAGAGAGTCTTCGCAGGCAGACACAGAATGCAGCTTTGCTGAAGCCAGGCTGGAGGACCCGGATGCTCCTGCCTGTTTTCTCCTTCCCTTCCTCTTCTCTTCCTCCTTCTCTGTATCCTTGACTCCACCATCTTCAGAGACAGGAGATGGACAGTATAGAAGGAGACTAGAGTCCACCTCTCTCAGCTGTGTCCTGTGTGTGCAGTCCTGATGATCTGACCTTTTTTTCCTATGCAGATGACACAGAAGCTAGTTTGGTCTGCTGCCATGACCACATTTCCATAATAACCTAAAAACTGAATAGACTGCACCCAAAAAGGATTATTTAAAATCCAATTTAAGTACTTAGGAGCTTTGAAATGAGAACCAAGAGTAAATAGAGTCTGAGATTTCCTAAGTCACATCAGTTAACCTTCATCAGTGTTGTGTTGAGTACCATTTCTCCTTTGCCTCCAGACTCTGCATCATGAATACTCTGTGTGAAGCAAATGGCTCCTTTGCCATTAATCTCTTAAAGATCCTGTGTCAAAACAGCCCTTCGGAAAATGTGTGTTACTCTCCTATGAGCATCTCCTCTGCTCTAGCTATGGTCCTCTTGGGGGCCAAGGGAGACACTGCAGTCCAGATAACTCAGGTAAGTTGTCTGTCTCCCCACAGCTGCTTCCCTTGCCTGAGAGCTGCTGTGAAGGGAGGGTAGGACTATGCACACACGGTTTCATGGGGCGGGGGCTAAAGAGGATGGAGAGAGTCTCCTTCAGCAAGACTACTTTTTTTAATCAATTTACTTTTATTTTATATACGTTGGTGCTTTGCCCACATGTATGTCTGTATCAGGCTGTGAGAGCCCCTAGAACAAGAGTTAACAGTTTTGAACTACCATGGGGTTGCTAGGAATTGAATCTTGGTCCTCTGGAAAATCACCCAGTGTTCTTAAACACTGAGCCATTCTCTGCCATACCCCCACCCAACCAGTATAACTTCTTTCATGGCAGTGAATTTCCCTGCGTTATAACTTGGAGAGAAGTCTTGAAATTGTGTTCAGACTTTACTTAGAAAACAGTGTACAAATAGATTCACACTAGCCATGGCAGTACAGCCCTTTAATTCCAGCTGCTAAGGAGACTGAGACAGAAGGATCCCAATTCTGATGCTAGCCTGAGCAACTTAGTGTCAAATGAAAGGGTTTTGTTGTTGTTGTTGTTGTTGTTGTTGTGAGAGGGAAGGTGGTGTGAGTATAGCTCAGTGGTAGATCTCTTGCCTAGCATGCTTGAGGACCTAGGGTCAGTTCCCCTAGGGTCAGTCCCAAGTACTGCAATTGAAAAAAAAAAAAGATATTGAATGATTTGAAACACAGATTGCTAAGGTCTATCTTATCTCTACTGCAGGTTTTGTAATTATTCACTGGCAAGGAAGGTTAATTCCTGCTTTTAATTGTTTCAGTTCCAATCTGCCTTGCATCACTTCCTCCACTGCCTGAGGCATCTTTTCATCTTTAAAATTGCATTTGCAATCACAGCATCTAATCACTGTGCTCACAATGAAACATTTTCCTTGACAGGCACTTGGTTTCAACACAGAGGAAGACATACATCAAGGCTTCCAGGGGCTTCTCAGTAACCTGAACAAGTCCAACAAAAAGTACTTGCTTAGAATGGCCAACAGGCTCTTTGCAGGGAACACCTATGAATTTCTGTCTGTAAGTTGTGTCAGTAGAATGATAACAGTTGGATTCAAATACTTGTTGCTATAGGTCCCGGGAGAATGACCCTAGATTGTGTGAGAAAATAAAGGATCAAGTTCTAGTCAGCATGATGATCTATAACAATAATACCTGCATTTAGAAGACTGAGACGGGAGAGTTATGAATTCTGGGCCATCAAGGCTACACAGAGAACCTCAACTACCTAGCCTTGCCCAAAGACCACAATTTTACAATGATACCTTAAAATAATTCCAATCTGACTGCTTGTAATTTTTATCTATTCATGCCTCATTTTTCCCACTTACAAAGGCCTAGGACAAAAACATGTTTTTCTTCTTTAAAGGGGTATCTACCTACCCTCGGTTTTGGATTTTTTTTTATTTATTTTTTTGGTTTTTACGAGACAGGGTTTCTCGGTATTGTTTTTGAGGCTGTCGGTCCAACCCGGCCTCGAACTCACAGAGATCTGCCTGCCTCTGCCTCCTGAGTGCTGGGATTAAAGGCGTGAGCCACCACCGCCTGGCTTGGATTTTATTTTTTTAATGCCATAGTATTCAGATGATGGGAAGCTTGCTGAAATTTCATTTTGCAATATTATGCCATTAACATATTTCTTTCCAAAGACCTTCAGGGAGTCCTGTCTTCAGCTCTATCACTCAGAGATGGAGCAACTTTCCTTTGTCAAGGCTCCAGAGGAGTCCAGGAAACACATAAACATGTGGGTCTCCAAGCAGACTGAAGGTCAGAATTTCAAATTGTTTCACGCCCCTCCTTCTTGTCCTTTCCATCCACCCCTCGTTCTTCTTCCTTCCCTCCCCATTCTCTTACTTTACACTCCTACAACCATTAACTAATTTCCTGTTATTTCAGAGAGTCAAATGCTGACTACCATTAGTATATGTGGTATAATTTAGACATCAGTAAATTCACGGGAGTTTAATTCAGACAAGTAGATTTTACAAATAGAGTTGTTTGTATATTTCTCTAGGTCAGAGGTGCTGATACAAATGTCATGAGAACTCAGCTAGCCTGATTTCCAATCTAGCAGTTGAATTAGAAGACGCATGGTCTGCAGTGTTGGTAGGTTAGGTGACTCTACCATCTCTGAGATTGAAATTCATGCGGTGACTGTCCCCATACTCTTATCCTGTGCTGGATCTTCCTGCAGTCTTTGTTGCCTGAGGTCCCACCACCTTTTCCTCTGAATAGGATTCCTGTTTCCACACTTCCTGCTTCAGAACTCTTACTTTCATTTGATGAAACTAAACTTGATTTCCTCTCAGGGCTGTTCAGTCACAATGGGTAACCTAAAAGAGCCTCCCTTTTGGGTTTGAACCTTATTTATTTTTATTTCAAAGATGACATGCTCCTGTATTGGCCTTGGATATCATTGAGGTCATTATCTGATAATTAAACCATTCAGATATCTCTTCATCACGGGGTACATCCCTGTTTCTGTGGAAAGAGAGAAAACAGACTGAGAATATTTTCTAGAAAGACTCATCAAGTATTTGTATATTTCTTGTTGGAGTCTGTACCACTTGTGCATTCTTGATGTCATAGATTAGAAGGATTCTCTTGACCACTGAATGGATGCCCCTTAATAGAGAAGAAGGGAATATGTCATCTGACCTGTGTTATTTTTTTCTAGGTATGAATGGCATTTTGATGTGTAGAATAGGAATACTTAATCCTCATACTAATTTCTGTATGTGAGTCTCTGACATGTTGTACTATGTTAGAACTGGGCATGATGACAGAGTACTAGATGAGATGCTGTGTTTAAGAATAGCATATTGGTCAGGATTTTCTTTGAGGAACAGAATGAATACATTTTATGAAGGGGATTTAACAGACAGGCACACATGATACAGGCTGAGTAGTCAATGGTCATTTGCATGTGGAGACACCTAAAATCTGGTAGTTGTTCAGTCAATGAGGCTGGAGACCTTACCAGTCAGTCGGGAATGAAAAGTCTACAGGATTCCCAAGAACAACGAGTCTTAGTCAACATGAAGGCCGAAGGTACTGGGCCCCAGTGTCAGATGAAAATGAGAATTCAGAGGTGTTAACAGTGCAATTGTACTCACCAGCAAGGACTGAAGGCAGGAGACAAAAGCAGGGTTGCTTCTCTCTCAGTCCTGTATATCAGGGCAGCACAGGAAGGAATTGCCCACTCTGGGGAGCATCTTCTCCATTAGTTACTCTATCTGGGAAACATCCTCACAGTCCTGCCCAGAGACATGTCTCTTGGTTGATTCCAGATCCAATCAAGATGGCAACCAGGATTAGCACCCAGGGGGGAGCTGTGGTTCTCTGGGAGCCTTCCAAATTTCCCGTTTGTTTGCTCTTCATCCCGGAGTCACTTTTTCTGCTTTTCCCAAACGTGCTTTCCTTGAAAGACTTGGGAGTCTTTCACCATTATCACCTTGATGATATTCCTCCAGTCATACATAGATGTTGATGTCCTGTTTTGTTTTCTTTTTTAAAATTTTTTATTCAAATTCAGTAAATTTGAAACTGTGACGCTTGGATACGCCCAGATATCACATCAGCTTTTTTCTCACACATGTGTAAAATGAACCTGAATGAAATCTCTGCTTCCTCAAAAGGGAAAATTCCAGAGTTGCTGCCGGGAGGCTCCATTGATTCAGAGACCAGGCTGGTTCTTGTCAATGCCTTATATTTCAAAGGAAGGTGGCAAAAACAGTTTCACAAAGAAAGCACCAGTGAAATGCCCTTTAAAATAAACCAGGTAAGGAACAGTATCCAAACGTTCATGCCAGCATGATGAGGAGATTACATGGAAACATATGATCGTGAATGTGTAGTTTTAGGGCTTAGTGGCAAAGATCGCATATCCTGAGTGAGGTGCAGGGCTTGACCCTCAGGCAAGAAAGAAAGAGAACAGAACAGCACAGAAAACCATTTGAAACTTATATATTTCTGAATGAAAGATTAAACTCTGTAGAAAATGATAGGAATAAAAAGGATAAAATAACCTGTGTTATTTTATCTTCTGATGGTGGCACTTACTCTTCTGATAATTTCTCATAAAACCATTGTTCCTCCTCATTTTAGAACCTAAATTTTTCTTATGTTCTAGAATAGCAAAACTAAGCTTCTAACTTACATAATTACGTATGGAGCATGAGGCAGCACAGAAAGGAATATACAAACATTTATTTAAAAGAATAACTTTAATTAAAATAATCATTTAAAATTATTGGCCAATTTGTCATTATTAAACAGTATTTGTAGCTTTCTAATATTGAAACTGAGTATTTAAGATCTCAGTCTTAATTGGAGTATAATTTGAATTAAAGTAGATATTAGAATTGTTTGCCCAATCTCTATAAAAATATAATTTAATGCAGTTTGGAGTGTTATGAATGGTAAACTTCTCACTATCTTTTTATTAGTGGTACTTTGAAAGAAACTTTGTAAAAGAATGAGTCCCTTTATTGGGTAACTTAATC
Organism: Mesocricetus auratus; assembly: GCF_017639785.1. Taxonomy (NCBI): domain Eukaryota; kingdom Metazoa; phylum Chordata; class Mammalia; order Rodentia; family Cricetidae; genus Mesocricetus; species Mesocricetus auratus. Next base: position 54,886,495 of record NW_024429196.1, read on the forward strand.
CTTATTATGGGTAGTCTGTAGCAATTTTTATGTTTAATGTACCACTGTAATTAAAATTTTCCCAGGTGGCCAGCCCACTTCTGTGTTTAAAAAATATCTCTGAACTATCAGAACTGAGCTGACTGAATGAAATTCCAGGAAGATTCATGAGGTTCTGTCCAGACAGTCCCCTAACTTTTAAAGCATTGACAAGAACTTTCTGCCTGTGATAGGTCTTCGGACAGTAATTACATCACAAAGATGCATGGACATCTGTCCAGAGGGTTCCCCACTTGCACTGATTCAATTACTTCTCTCTGACTGGCTGTCAGGATGGAGCTCCACATGAGCCTGCTCTGTAATAGGTTAGAAGGTTGTGACCCATCATGAACTTTTGAGCATGTGTGCTCCTGTTGCCAGACTGTTTTATGAGAGGATGGATCTGTCTGCAGTCCTGTTCACACCACTGTGAAAGCATTCCAGTCTACTTGAAGAAGATTTTCTGTTACTTATAGTTCATTATGCTGTTTCCTTAGATACAATGGTTGACAATATTAAATGACCAAAATCCTTACATTAGTGTTACAAAATATCTGATAATCAACTTAAAAGGAGGAAATACTTATTTTGGCTCAGCGTTCCAGAAATCTCAGGCTGGGTCACTTATCCCAATCACTCCACTTTGTGGCGGTGCAAGTACAGCCTGGTGGAAATGCATGGTGGGGGCTTATTCAGCTCACAGCAGTCAAGAAGAAAGAGAGAGAGACAGGAGTGGGTTGGAGTACCAATATCCCCTTCAGCAGTCCCTCTTCCCCAATACTTATCCCATGAGGCCCTATCCCCTAAAGGTTTGGCAAGATCCCAGCAGTGCTACCAGTGGACAAAGGCTTTATATCATTTTAGAGACAAGTAGAACTTTAAAATGTTAATATTTGAATGGCACATTTCTCTTCTGGATAACACATCACCTTTCCCTAGTTAATTGCTGTCCAGGTTGTTGTTTTCTCAACTTGAGACAAGCTAGAGACATCTGAGAAGGACTCTGCATTGAAAAAAATGCCTCCACAAAAGTGGCCTAGAGGCCAAATCTGTTGGGCATTTTCTTAATTAACGGTTGCTGTGAAACCTGCCCACTGTGGGTGGTGCCAACCCTGGGCAGGTGGTCATGAGCTGTGTAAGAGAGCAGGGTGAGAAATCCATGGGGAACAAGCCAGTAAGTAGCATGCCTCCATGGCTTGTGCCTGAGTTCCTGCTCCGACTTCCCTCATGATTGAATGTGACCCCAAGTTGCATGGTCATGGTCTTTTATCACAACTGTAGAGACAGAATCTACAGCACTCCCATATCTGCTTGCACTCAATTATTTTCATGAAAGAAGGAAGAGGCTGGCAGACATTGACTAAGTGTTCACTGCATCATGAATAGTGTTTACATTGGGAGTGAGGCAAACACTCCTGGCATTAACTGCAGCTCATTTGGAAACTTTCTGACCTCTCTCAACATCTTCCTATGTTCTGGATTCATTTGTTCAGAAGGAGAAACGGCCAGTGCAGATGATGTGCAGGGAGGACACTTTTAACCTCGCCTATGTGGATGAAATACAGGCACAGGTGCTGGTGATGCCTTATGAGGACATGGAGCTGAGCATGGTGGTCCTGCTCCCAGATGATGGTGTGGACCTCGGCAAGGTGAGGCAAGAGAATCCTTAGCACCCAACTCTCTCAATTTCCATGAAAATAATTCAGTGTTATAATTCTCATTATAACAGAAAGCAATGTTTGCAGATTTGCAACTGGCATTTGAGTAGGTGGTACCCCAGCTTAGAGCTGTGTGCAGCTGCTGGGCTTTGGGATCAAAGTGGTTTCCAAGACTCCCGTTATGTGTTGTGTGCCCTTGACATAGAGCATAGCTTCATCACTAGATGACAGATGTATACCAGACAATGAACTTGACACACTGCTTGGAATATACTCCCCCTCCTTAAAGATAACTCATAACATGGTCTTCATTAGTATTTTATTTTAATATGGGAGAACACAAAATAGACAGGAAAAATATAGAACTTTACCCAAACAAAGAGGAAGAAGAGGGTTGACAGCTGAAGAGGGCAGAGTCAGGCAGATCACTATGGCACATCCTGGTGTTCCTTGTAGTAGGATACCCCACAGCATGTCAGCCATCCTCTGAATGATGGGAAGTGCAGCGTGCATGACGTAAGTGGTCTTTGTGAGCAGAAGAACTCCCCTGGCTCTTCCCATCCAGCTCCTGAACTGCAGCATCCCTTCTCTAGTGTTAGTTTTAATCACTGGCAAAATGCCTGACATGGATAGGGAAGGAAGGCTTGACATTGGCTCACAAATAATTCAGAGCGCTCATTTCAAGTTAGCTGCCCCATCCGTTGTTCCCATGGTGACAGGTGCATGTGGCAGAAACCACAGACCTTTTAGTAAACAGGAAACAGAGAAAGGAAAGGGGACAAAGGACCAAGAATGGCCTTCATAGTTATACCTCCAGTAACTACTTCCTTCATTCATCTAGACCCCCTCATGCCTAAAATCACAGCTGCCCCCCAAAGTATTGCCACCAACTTCAGAATAAGGGTTTAGTATGGGAGTCTTTAGGGGAAATTTCACATTCAAGTCACAAAATACATAGAATGCAACCCTGGATAGACATTCCTTCTGGTGTGTCTCACACCATGAGTCCTTATTTTTTCTGTTTTTTTAAATGTAGCAAAGATGTACTATCTTCAAAACTCAGGCTAGTTCAAGAAAAAAAAAAAAGCAACCCCAACCCAAACCATAATCACCTAGACATGGACACCTGTCTGAACAAAAGATGTCTCAGAAGGGATTTTGGAGAGGATGGCCAGGTCTTCCTACCCCTACCCCCAGGGCTGTTGGCCTTTATGGCCATCAGGGAAGTCACATACAAGCTAGCAGAACAGTGAGACCTCACACTGCCTGGCCATCTGAACAGGCAGTGCCCCCTGCAGGATGATGAGGGTACTGTGAGCAGGAGTGGCTATGAGGCTCTGGGTGAGACCTCAACTGTGAACCTGAAAGTCTCTGACTCTGCTTTGTCAGGTGGAAAACAATCTCACTTTTGAGAAGTTAACAGCCTGGACCAGACCAGACTTCATGAAGAGTACTGAGGTTGAGGTTTTCCTTCCAAAGTTTAAACTGCAAGAGGATTATGACATGGAGTCCGTGCTTCAATGCTTGGGAATGGTGGATGTCTTCCATGGGGGCAAGGCTGACTTATCAGGAATGTCTCCAGAGAGAGACCTGTGTCTGTCCAAGTGTGTTCACAAGAGTGTTGTGGAGGTCAACGAAGAAGGCACCGAGGCTGCAGCATCGGTCATGGTAACTGTAGTCAGTTTATCATGTTCTTATGTGCCACAGTTCTGTGCAGACCACCCCTTCCTTTTCTTCATCAGGCACAACAAAACCAATAGCCTCCTCTTCTGCGGCAGGTTCTCATCCCCGTAAAGACACATTCACTATGTGGGGAGCAGTTATCTCTTCAGCATCTTGACAACTCCTCCCACCCTGTGAGGATAGGCATATAGGGGGAAGCCATGTTCCAAGATGAGGACATTTTCTTCTTGGCAGCCTGATCTTATGATGCCCACATTCATCTCCCCTTATCTTGACAACCATCAGTGCCCTTTGCCAGGTCTCAGGACCACAGAGAGGTTTAGTTTTTTGTTATGTAAACAATAAAGGAGGTGAACAAATCCCACAAGATATCCTACAACGTTTTCTAAGGTGACCCTCAATAAATACCCCCACTCACTGCACAGACAAGCCATGCCAGGTGTGTGTGTGTGTGTGTGTGTGTGTGTGTGTGTGTGTGTGTGTGTGTGTGTGTGTGTGTGGTGCTCTCCTGGCTCCTTAACTCTTGCCATCACTTGCCTTAATCTGTTTGAATGGTAGTAAATTCTGTGGATGATGACAGCTACTGCAGTCTTCTTAGTGATTGATCCTTAATGCACATTTTGACTTTATTTTTCTTTCTTATCCACTACTCACCAGGAATGTACCCATCACTTTGTTAGACTTGGGGACAGGTGCAGTGGTGTCCTCTAACTACTGGCCTTTACTATCTGCTTTCAACTTACCTAGCTGTCATGGCAGCTAGCTTAGACTACCACATCTTGTTCTCCTTGTGGAAGTCATGCTTCTATGGACTATTGTGTTTCTCCACAACCAACTGTAATAGTTAAATTCTATAAAGTACTTAAAGGCCATTTCAAAATAGATTTATTTTTCTCACCAACTATGTGTGCACTTTGAACTGTAATAGGCTCACGTATGGTGATTGCTTTATCTGATAATCTTCTGCATCTTTGGTAACCCCCATCTAGACCCTGTGGTTACCAAGGGCTAGGGGTATATCTTACTATGCTTTATAGCCTATACTCTACCACTTACGGGCAGTTATAAGTGATTTCACCATGTAAGAGTGCAATAATGGGGCTGGAGAGATGGCTCAGAAGTTAGGCCGCCTTGCTGCTCTTGCAGCACCCACATGACTGCTAACAACTTCCTGTAACCCTAGTTTCAGGGAAGCTGAAGCCCTCTTTCATCTTCAGTGGGCTTCTATACACACAAGGTACAGGTATCCCCACTCAGACTCACACACATACACATAAATTTAAAAATAAAGACATTTCTAAGTTTATTAATGGGTATGTAATGCCTACTGTTGCCTTTTAGGAATTTTTTACTGCAATTATTCTTTTTTTTTTTGGGTTTTTACGAGACAGGGTTTCTCTGTATTGTTTCGGAGGCTATCGGTCCAGCCTGGCCTCAAACGCACAAAGATCCGCCTGCCTCTGCCTCCCGAGTGCTGGGATTAAAGGCGTGCGCCACCACCGCCCGGCGCAATTATTCTTGTAACAAAAATCAACAATATATAGATAAAAACTTCAGTGCCTGTCAGAGAATGCTATCCTCATCTTTAATCCCCTTTCAAGCACATTGCATAACTATCAAGCAGCAATTCTCCATTCTTCCCTCCTGCTGCCTGTGTAACCACCAATCTTCTCTCTGTTTCTGAAGATTTACCTATTCTGTATATTTTATATAGATTTTTCTCCCTGCTTTCGTTTTACTCTACAGTATTTTTATTTAAATTAAAAACAATCCTATTTCACACACCAATCCCAGTTCCCTCTCCCTCCTGCCCTCCCATTACTCCCCCCCCACCAACTCCCTATCCAACCCCCCACATATTTAATATGACCCTGTGTTGTGGAGATTTCTGTGTGTACACAGTTCCCTGTGCTGGGACAAAGTGAGGAGGGGACACACATGACCTGTCACTGTGGTCACTCCTTGGGTGAGGGATGAGAGTTGGGGTTATGAGTTTTGTTTCCACATCTGAATCCTTTGATGCGATGAAAGCTATTTCTTGTATAATTTGAAAGCTTTTTGAAATGATAAATCCTCTCACACAGTCACACAAACAAGATGAACAATATGGGAGAAAGGCTGTGAAATAACCCTTATGTGTACTGCAAAACATGTGTTGCTCTCATTGTTAATAAAAAAACTGATTGGCCAAAAGGTAAGCATGATTTTCAGGGCAGAGACAATGCTTGGAAGAGAAAGGGCAGAGTCTCGGGAGTCACAAGCAAATGCAGAGAGAAGCAAGATGAACACGTCATGTTAAAAAGTACTGCCATATGGCAGAAGGCAGATAAGGGATATAGATTAATGTATAATGCAAGTAACAAGCGAGTAACAAGACTGAGCCATTGGCCAAGCATTTATAATCAATATTAAATCTCCACATCGGTTATTTGTGAACTGGAAGTTGGGAAAGAAAAGTCCACCTACATATAGCATTCCACATAATACCTAATAAAGCGTTAAAAAAGATTCTAAGGACAGAAAGATGGAGTCAAATGCAGCTTCTTAGTAACTGCCTTTTCTTGGGTAAGCTCTGTTTGCTAGTAGCAAGCAGAGGCATGGCTCCTTTAAGAGGTGGCTTCTTAGCTCAGTATTATGGCAAACAAAGGCTCTGCTCTTTTAAGAGGCCCTGCTACTGAACACTTAAATGGGGTTTATGAGCAGCAGGCAGCATTCTACTCCATGACAGGGTGGATCCAACAACTTCCCAGAGCTGGGTCAGTCAACGTGGCTTGGAGGACCTTGGAGCTACCTGTTAGAAAAATCCTCTTTTACAATAGGAATACAGAGTATGCATTGGCAGTTAGAGCTGTGCTCACCCAGCAAAGGCATCCATGATACCTGGGTCTCAAACTCTGGAACCTGGGCAAGTTCTCTTATACAGCCAAAGATACTTTACAGTGAGGAATGAGGATCCCAGATGAGATTACTCTGAGAAATGTTGAAAGGGGAGGGGTCTTAGCCCTCTGTGAAGTTATAATACAGCACCAGGAAAATCTTCATTGGCATCTCCCTGGGAAAGCCCAAGCTCACCCTACAGGATGCACTGGTTTCTCTCCCATTCCATCTCTCTCCCCACCTTTTTCTCTCCTTCCCACTGTTCCTCTCAACTTCCCTCCCCTCTCACTCTCTTCCTTTCCCCATCTTTCTTTAACAAATCCACTTCAGTTTCACATAGACTCACCCTGAATTGCATTTCTTTGGGTAAGTCACAGTCTGCTATGTCTGTGTAGAGCTTGTTAGAACCCTTCAGGTCCTTAGCAGAAAGGGCTACTAGCAGACTGGAATAATACTGCCCCCTGTTGCCTGGGGTCAAAGAGAGTGTGCCTGAAGTCACAATTTATCCCAGCGCCAATTCTCCTGTCAGGCATTCTCTGTGATTTCTCACATAGCCTAGACTCCCTACTCTCTTATCTCTGTCTTATGGCACAGGTCGCACATTAACTGAGCCTGCTCCCTTGTAATGCAGGATGCCTCCTCCTTCTGAAACCTTCAAGAATAGACCCCTCACTATGTCCAGAAGTCCTGAAACTCTGCTTCAGAAGCCCGCTGTGTGGCTGGCCTTATTAAAGAACTCCTGCCCGAAAAAGACTACCCATCATGGCTTCCCTCCTTCCTCCCCTCCCTACCCAACAGAAGCTGCCAGTGTGGTATGGACCCTGTGTGGTTCACTGGTGACAGCTCAACGACTGCTTCCCGCAAGAGCAAAATGAGTGTGGCAGGAATGCTCAGCTTCCAGACATCCAGTTCTCTAAACAACTTTAAAGGGGAAGGGAAGAGCCGGGCGTTGGTGGTGCACGCCTTTAATCCCAGCACTCGGGAGGCAGAGGCAGGCGGATCTCTGTGAGTTCGAGGCCAGGCTAGACCGACAGCCTTCAAAACAGAGAAACTCTGTCTCGTAAAACCAAAAATAAAAAATAAAAATAAAAGGGAAGGGAAGCAGAGCGGGGCTGCACTTAGCTCAGTTCCTTGGATCCATCCACAAAACGGATAGGGAAGAAGAAACCGAGGCAGGCAAGCACCAGGAATAGCTTAGCAACCTGTTGGCCTCTAGCTGCCCCAAACCCACCGGGATTCCAACGCCTTCCTCCTCCCTCTCTCCAGGTGGGTGAAGGAGACCCTGTCACTGGCTCAGGAAAGACTGATCATCCCACACCGTATCCCAGCATTGGCGCTTCCCTTTCCCTCCCCTCCCCACTTGCCTGCCTCTTCCTCCCTCTGGGACTCCTTATGAAGTCACCAGGAGCTGCACAGAGAACTCTCCCAGGGTGTAGCAGTCTCACTAGCGCCCTGAACCTCAGTAGATGCCATACCCTCCCTGCACAAGGTGCCTTGGCAGGCAGAGAGTTGAGCGAAAGAGGCGGAGCCGCCTAGGGCCTCAAATATTGGTGGGGCACGAAAGTGTGTGGAGTCTGGAGGCCTCAGAACACAGAAAGTGCAGAAAGAGCACAATGGGGAGATGGAAAGAGAGATTCAGTGACCCTCAAGCTAGGGAGGTTCAAGAGCATATTGAGACAGATTACTGGTGAGTGAGAAGTTTGTTAGAGGAGTTAGTTACAGACCATGCAGCATAGCAGGGGCTTAGAGGATAGTCAGGCCCCAGTGCCAGAGACATCCTTTATGGCAGGGTCTCTGAAGGAATGTGACTTCAGTCTTAGGTAGTGGCCCTAGGGTTCATTAGCTTTCAGAAATGGTCAGCTCTGGAATGTGGGCTATAAGGTCTTGTCTCAGTCCTGAGGCACTGGATTACCCTAGACCTGTGAATCTAAGAAGACATTTAAATGTCTATGTGTCTGATTTCTATCATGGCTATTGTCATGTTGATGCTTGTTATAACTACTTTTTAGTTGTGTCTTTTCCTTAATCTGAGAAGGAGGTGGGGAAATGGTCATTAAGATACAGAGCAGAGTCAAGAGAGAACAAAACTGGTCTTGGTGTCTCATACTTGGGATTCATAAGACTGAAGGCACTATGGGGCTACATTCTAGGTTGCCCTGAACTGCAGACTCACCCCTGAGTTTATTAAAAGGAGCTTACCTGTTAAACAAGCAGCATTTTCCTGCCATGCCCTCCCTCCATGTTTCTGCCCTGTCACGGTTAATCCCCTTCTAATACTGAGCAAACAGCCTGCCTGTTCCCTCTGCCAGCTTCATCAAGCAAAGGCTTAGCTTGAGCTTTCTTCTTTGCTGTGCTTTTGCCAAGTGTTTGACTCAGTTCTTCATTGTGTCCTATCACAAGACTTCCAAAATTAAGCAATGTCTGGCTGGGAAACAAAAGAAATTGGTACCAGTAATGTAATCAGCTCCCAAGGGCTAAGAGTATAGCTCAGTGGTAAGTGCTTACCTACCATCCACAGGACCCAAGGGTCATCCATCTGCACTACACACACAGTAAAGCAAACTGAACTTAAGAAAAGCCCAACACACTGTTAAAAATGAGGCACATCTGCAAGGGAACCTTAAGGGAAACCAAATGGGATTTACAAGGAACTGTAGAGGAGATGGCACACACCTTACGCTGTGCGTGCTGTGGTTTGAATATGAACTGTCCCCGCAGCAGCTCATGGTCTCCCTCTGGTGGATCCAGTGACTAGGAGGGGACAGTGGAGCTTGCAGGCTTTCACCTCACCAATCAACAGACTAACTCTTTGATGGTCCCATGGCATTGTTAGGAGGCCATGGAAAATATGAGGTGGGGCTTGATTGGAGGATACATTGCTGTGAGGTATTCACCAGAGAAGACAGCTCAGACATGGGTTTAAGCTCATAGAAAGTCGTTATTAGCTGGCCAGCGACTACATTGGGTGATTAGAATCCCAGTGTAACACTGAGCTTTTTTCAACATGCTCTGTGTCGAAATATTACAGTTAACAAGAACATTTAACCAGAAGCAAACCAAAAGCACACTTAGTCAATTTTGAGATTTTCTCAGAACTATAGATTAGGCCTCTGTTTTAGTTTTGGCAGATGGTGCTGTCTAATGCTGAATTTTGCATCCTGAATAGCAAGCACTCCCATCATGGAGCCAGTTGTGCTAAAGTGTCAGGACCTGGTAAGTTGTGAGGCCCTGTTACACATCTGATTTTGGCTTAGAAGAGATGAACAGTCATTCTCTGTCTGAAGACTGAACAGACCCTTCTCCATGATGTTTCTGCCTGCTACCAAGCCAAACATGGTTACCTGGAACCTCTGAAACCAAGAAACAAAATGCTTCTTTTCTTCTTGACACTCTCTGGTGTTTGCCACAAAGACAAAAAGTCCCCCAGAGTCAAGGTCATCTTAGAATACCAAACTGAAAGTGTCACCATTGCCTGGACAGTTGGCAGGATTGTTTGCTTGTTTTCCCTTTATTCCTATGCTTCATATGAACAGGTTGGTTCAGAATAAACACATAAAACCTGCACAGGGACCAAGTAGAAATGAAGACAAAAGTTTAGGATATACGTGCAAATAAAGCTGAAAGAGACAAAGTGGCCGGGCGTTGGTGGCGCACGCCTTTAATCCCAGCACTCGGGAGGCAGAGGCAGGCGGATCTCTGTGAGTTCGAGACCAGCCTAGACTACCAAGTGAGTTCCAGGACAGCCTCCAAAGCCACAGAGAAACCCTGTCTCGAAAAAACCAAAAAAAAAAAAAAAAAAAAAAAAGAGAGACATAGTGGCCCAGCAGAGCCAAAACACTTGTGTGGCATTTGCCTACAGACAGAAATCAAAGGAATGCCAACCACAGTTCAAAGGACAGCAAAATAGCACATGGCAAAGAAGTTTGAAAAGGAAGAAACTGAGCAGAAGAGGCTAGACCAGTAATGCAGCCAGCCATTGACAGTGGAGAGTAAGGAGGATATCAGAATGCAAGGATGCCCTGCACTGAATGAAATGACAGACTCTGGAGATCCTCCATGGAGGGCATCACCCTCCCTGTGGATTGGAGCAGAGATTGGGTGGGGGACTGAGAGGCCTGGTGGGGGGCATGGGGGGAGGAGGGGAGGGAGAGGGAGCTGGGATTGACATGTGAAGCAAGCTTGTTTCTAACTTAAAAAAGGAAGAAGAAAAAAATGAATAAATCCTTAAAATGGAAAAAAAAAGAATTGCAAGGCTGTGCTGGCCTTGAAGCTGAGTGGCAGGCTGTGCATATTGTATGAAGCCTGGGTTTTCCCTTCAGCACCTTCCAAAACAGCAAAAAGAAACAACTGAAGGAAGCCGCTCACTATCCCATGACATTAGCCATCTAGTGATAGTGGGTGAGTTAAACAGCAAACTGAGTGGTTGTCAGACATGGGAAGAGATGCAAAGGTATTAAAGACCCAAAACACTTAACCATGAAGAATAGCAGTGAGACAGCTAACCAGAATCGGAAGGAGCTGAAAGGATTGTGTTTACGGACACAACAGGGTCCAACTTAGCTTGGGTTATTGGCATGGTGAAATACCAAGGCCAAAGCAACTTGGGGAGGAAGGGTTTATTTGGCTTACACTTCCATATCACTGCTCACCATCAAAGGAAGTCGGGACAGGAACCTGGAGGCAGGAGCTGATGCAGAGGTCATGGAGGTGCTGCTTACTTTGCTGCTCATGCCTTGCTCAACCTGCTTTCTTATAGAACCCAGGATCACCTGCCCAAGGATAGCACCACCCACAATGGGCTGGGTCCTTCTACATCAATCACCAAGAAAATGCCCTACAGCTGAATATTATGGAGACATTTTCTCAATGGAGGTTCCCTCCTTCAGATGACTCTAGGCTGTATCATTGTCATAAAACTAGCCAGGACATCCACCTTCTCAAGCTAAATGCTTAAATGCTAGCAAGTTAAGAAATTGTCTGATTTAAAGGAAATCAAAAATTGAAAAATGGTTGTTTTACACAAATTGCAGAAAACCTACAAACTCATGGAAATTGGATAATGCCCAACTGCACCATCCCTGGGTCAAAGAGGAAATAAAAAAAAGAAATTAAAGACTTCCTCGAATTCAATGAGAATGAAGACACAACATACCCAAACCTATGGGACACTTTGAAAGCAGTGCTACGGGGGGAAGTTCATAGCGCTAAATGCTCACATGAAGAAACAGGAGAACAGTTATACCAGAGAATTAACATCACAGCTGAAAGCTCTAGAACACAAAGAAGCACACTCCCCCAGGAGGAGTAGACGCCAGGAAATAATCAAATTGAGGGCTGAAATCAATAAAGTAGAAACCAGGAAAACAATACAAAGAATCAACGCAACGAAGAGTTGGTTCTTTGAGAAAATCAACAAGATAGACAAACCTTTGTCCAAACTTACCAAACAGCAGAGAGTGAACACGCAAATTAACAAAATTAGAAATGAAAAGGGGGACATAACAACAGACTCTGAGGAAATCCAGAGAATCATTAGGTCATACTTTGAAAACCTGTACTCCACAAAATTCGAAAATTTAAAGGAAATGGATGACTTCCTGGACAGCTATCAATTGCCAAAACTAAATCAAGAACAGATAAGCAATTTAAATAGACCTATAACCCCTATGGAAATAGAAGCTGTCATCAAAAGTCTCCCAACCAAAAAAGCCCAGGTCCAGATGGCCTCAGTGCAGAATTCTACCACAAATTCAAAGAACAGCTTATACCAATTCTTCTCAAAGTGTTCCACACAATAGAAGCAGAAGGGTCTTTGCCAAACTCTTTCTATGAGGCTTCAATAACCTTGATCCCCAAGCCACACAAAGATACAACTAAGAAAGAGAACTTCAGACCAATATCCCTCATGAACATTGATGCAAAAATACTCAATAAAATACTGGCAAATCGGATCCAAGAACACATCAAAACAATCATTCACCACGATCAAGTAGGTTTCATCCCAGGAATGCAGGGATGGTTCAACATACGAAAATCCATCAACGTAATCCACCATATAAACAAGCTGAAAAACAAAAATCACATGATCATCTCACTAGATGCTGAAAAAGCCTTTGACAAAATCCAACACCCCTTCATGATAAAGGTCTTGGAGAGATCTGGGATAACAGGGACATACTTAAACATAATAAAAGCTATATACAGTAAACCAACAGCCAACATCAAACTAAATGGACAGAAACTCAACGCAATTCCTCTAAAATCAGGAACAAAACAAGGCTGTCCACTCTCTCCATACCTTTTCAACATGGTACTTGAAGTTCTAGCTATTGCCATACGACAACAAAGGGGGATCAAGGGGATACAAATTGGGAAGGAAGAGGTCAAACTTTCACTGTTTGCAGACGATATGATAGTTTACATCAATGACCCAAAGAACTCTACCAGGGAACTCTTACAGCTGATTAACACCTTCAGCAAAGTGGCAGGCTACAAGATCAACTCAAGAAAATCAGTAGCCCTACTATATACAGATGATAAAAGGGCTGAAAGAGAAATCAGAGAAACATCACCCTTTACAATTGCCACAAACAACATAAAATACCTTGGGGTAACGCTAACCAAACAAGTGAAAGACCTGTATTGTAAGAACTTTGAATCTTTAAAGAAAGAAATTAAAGAAGCCCTCAGAAAATGGAAAGACCTCCCATGCTCTTGGATAGGTAGGATCAATGTAGTAAAAATGGCAATCCTGCCAAAAGCAATCTACAGATTCAATGCAATCCCCATTAAAATCCCAGCACAGTTCTTCACAGACCTTGAAAGAACAATAATCAATTTTGTATGGAAAAACAAAAGACCCAGGATAGCCAAAACAACCCTGTTCAACAAGGCAACATCCGGAGGCATCACCATCCCTGACCTCAAGCTCTATTATAGAGCTATAGTCCTGAAAACAGCTTGGTATTGGCACAAAAATAGACAGGTAGACCAATGGAATCGAATTGAAAATCCGGGTATTAACCCACACACGTACGAACATCTGATCTTTGACAAAGAAGCTAAAAATATACAATGGAATAAAGAAAGCATCTTCAACAAATGGTGCTGGCATAATTGGAGACTGGCATGTAGAAGAATGCAGATCGACCCATGTCTATCGCCATGCACAAAACTTAAGTCCAAATGGATCAAAGACCTCAACATAAATCCAGCCACACTGAACCTCTTAGAAGAGAAAGTGGGTGGTACCCTTGAACGAATTGGTACAGGAGACAGCTTCCTGAACATAACACCAGTAGCACAGGCAGTAAGATCAACAATTAATAAATGGGACCTACTGAAACTGAGAAGCTTCTGTAAGGCAAAGGACACAGTCAGCAAGACAAAAAGGCAGCCCACAGAATGGGAAAAATATTCACTAATTCCACATCTGACAGAGGGTTGATCTCCAAAATTTACAAAGAACTCAAGAAGCAAGTCTCCAAAACACCAAAGGACCCTATTAAAAAGTGGGCTGCAGAACTAAATAGAGAGTTTTCAATAGAGGAGTCTAAAATGGCTGAGAGGCACTTGAGAAAGTGCTCAACATCCTTAGCCATCCGGGAAATGCAAATCAAAACAACTCTCAGATACCATCTCACCCCTGTCAGAATGGCTAAAATCAAAAACACCAATGACAATTTATGCTGGAGAGGATGTGGTGAAAGGGGACACTCCTCCATTGCTGGTGGGAGTGCCAACTGGTTCAGCCACTTTGGAAATCAGTGTGGAGATTCCTCAGAAAAATGGGAATAAACCTACCACAAGACCCAGCAACTCCACTCTTAGGCATATATCCAAAAGATGCCCATTCATACAACAAAGATGTCTGTTCCACTATGTTCATAGCAGCTTTATTTGTAATTGCCAGAACGTGGAAGCAACCTAGATGTCCCTCACCTGAAGAGTGGATAGAGAAAATGTGGTACATCTACACAATGGAGTACTATTCAGCAGAAAAAATAATGGAATCATGAGATTCGCAGGCAAATGGATGACACTAGAAGAAACCATCCTGAGTGAGGTAACCCAGTCACAAAAAGAGAAACATGGCATGTACTCTCTCATATATGGATTTTAGACATAGATCTGGGGAGTGCCAGCCTACAATCCTATGGCCAGAGAGTCTGGGAAACAGAAACTTTATTTAGTGGCTGATCGAAGAAGAGGCAGACTTCCTTGGTTAAGTACTGAGCTGAACTCAAGAAAGCCAGTAACAGAGAGGGAGGACTGATGATCAAAGGGATTAAGACTGGGCTGGTTTAACCCCCAGAAACAGCTGACCAGACAAAGGTTAACTCTTGAATCCCAGGCATTAGCCTGGGAAGCCAGCATGGGACTGATCAAGACCCCCTGAATCTGGGTGTCAGTGAAGAGGCCTAGGGAATCTATTGAGCATTGGGCAGCAGATCAGTACCCATCCCAAGTATACACACGGACTTTGGACTCCCATAGAACAATGTGAGGTGCACTCTCACCCTGAACTCTTGGGGAAGGGTCTAGGCCCTGCCCTATATGAAATGACACACTATGCACACCCCCATGGAGGGCCTCACCCTCCCTGGAGAAATGAGGGGATAACGGGGGGGGGGGAGGGCACGGGAGGAAGGGAGGGAATGGGAGAGGGACCTGGAACTGACTTGTGAAGCAACCTTGTTTCCTATCTAAATTTAAACTGGAAAATAAAATTAAAAAAGAAAAAAAGAAAAATGGTTGTTTCTCAAGAGTTACAACAGTGAAGGTGCTTTGCTTTTCTTCTCTTTCTTTTCTTTTTACAATTTTTACTCTCTTTTTTCCATGTTGATGATAACCAGTCTAAGCCTTGTACCTGATAGGCAAGTAGACAGAGCTGCAGCCTAGCCCAGCAACAGTGATTAGTCACGTCCTGACAATTTTTTTTTTGCTATTTTAGGTTGTCTCTAACGGAACAGAGGACATTTGCACTCCCCAGTCCCACAGTTACCTACCACCTGGAAGACAGGAAGAGATAGATCCCAGTGCTGTTAGCCACATTGTCCATCTGCACTGCTGTGCCAAAGGTTTCTGAGCTATATGTTTTTCATGATCTGAGTTTCAGTTATTTCTTTTGAATTGTTACCTCACATTTAAAGCCTGTATTAAATTTAGAGAATCCTGTTATTATGGAATTTTTAAAGTATCCCTAGCCATGAGGTGTTAAGAACTAGCTAAATCTTGGAGCAGAGGCTCTGTTCAGGGTAAACCTACATGAGTCCTCAGACTTTGCTTGCTTTTAATCACTTGCTATTAGCAAAATCACTAATCAGGAGGACATAAAATGAATGCTATTTTCTTGGTCTCCAGCTAAGCTGATTGATTTTGCTTATTTGCATTTCATTTTGCTTTGTTTTATTTTTTGAGACAAGGACTCACTCTGTCTGGAACTCACTCCACAACCAAATGGCCTCAATCAATCTCATGGAAATAGTCTTGCCTCAGCTTCCTGAAATGCTGGTGTTACAGACACTTGCTACCATGACTCTTTGTGACAGAGTCTTACTAGCCCTTGCTGTCCTTGAGTTATCAAGTATCCCAGGTTGGCTTTGAAATCTAAATCCTCCTGCCTCAGCTTCCCAATTACTGAAGTTACATCGACATACCTATTTAGCTTTACTGTAGAGTACACATTTGTGTCATGCTGGGGACAGCACTGACAAGCTGAATTCACAGAAGGTATACTACAACTTATTAAAAACCCTTTCATAAAGCTGTAGTGAGCAAAATAGTAGAGGGAAATGACAAAGGAATTTCAGTGGGCTCCTTTATGGATGGGGATATTTTCCATGGTCAGGCAGTGTCTTAATGTCACAGTGCCTTAGGTATTTATTTGGTGGAACATTTGTGTTGGACTCAGATCTTGGTGGTCATGGAGACATCTCATTATTTTGCTGATGAATAAGTATTACAGAGTCTATTTTCTCTTCTTGAGACTAGCTATCTGTGCAAGGTAGGCATGGGTCACTACAGAGTCAAACTTCTCAGGTCTAAGCCTGCTTTTCCAAGAGTGGAATTCTCCATGTGTATTGGTGTGGGAATCAGGATTCACTAGAGTCAGTATAGAATGAATCGGGATTCACTAGAGTCAGTATAGAATGAATCGGGGATTATTTAGGGAAAAGGAACTTACACAGGAAACAAGTGACTGTCACATTGCTCCAGCTCCAAGGATGCAGACCCTGCCGCCATGATGCTCGCCGAGACCTGAAGGAACTCTGAGCCCCAATCCTATTGCTTTTGGTCAGTACGACTGCACCTATGACCATGCCCAAAGAGGCATGGTCAGTGCTACAGGTGATGGGGGAGAGGTTAAATATATCACTACAATGGTGGTGTCAGAACACCCTAGGACACACTAAAGGAACTGCTCATTATGGTTAATAGTTTCTAGTCCTATTCAGATGCAGCAGTGACCTTGATCTAAGTTCAGTCTGCACCACGACAAAAAAAATTGTCCTGAAGTTAAATAGCTTAAGAAACAATTTTCCCAGAACAACATACACACACACACACACACACACACACACACACACACACACACACACACACACCACAATAAATCAGCCATGTTGAATCATTGAAAAGGGTGAAACTATCTTCGCGAGTTCCTTCAGAACTTAGGAGAGGCAATGCCAGATGGCCTCTGGAAGGAATTTCCTGTTTGTTATAGGGTTAAGGTACCTTAGGACATAAAAAACTCAAGAACACTTTGGAAGAGGAGTAGCTGTCACACAAGCCTAGAGGTCAGATGAGGATAGTGGATGAAAATTTCCCTAGCACCAGAAGGCAGATGATATTAAAGTTTGAAGTTATGGCTAATGTTCCTGAGTCAGCACCATTGTTTTATTTACCAATAAAGATTCAGGAGACAGATGTTGGGGTGAAAACTTGCTAGATCATGTAAGTCAAGAAGCAACCAACTGACCTTCCTTTTTGGCCAGAGACCCAGCAAGAGACCATCTGTCTGCTCATCCCAACCCAAAAAGAAAGAATGGGAATCTCTTAGTCCCTCCCTATTCCTTCCTGTGCATCACTCTCTCCATATTCCTGGCTCCTCTGTCCTCTCTATGGCTAATTTCTGTCAACTAGTCACTGGCTCTGCCTCCTGATCCAAGGATGATTTTATTAACACAGTCTCAGGGTTTCACAGTGCAATAATATCCTGCAACACCATCTGGAACTTAAAGCCTATAGTCAAGAAAAATAGCAGTCATATCGGAAGGCTAAATGAGTGGGGTCAAACAAAGATACAGAGCAGATTTTAAAATAACAAAAAAATGTATAGTAGAAACTAAGAGAGTGGGAAAGATGACTAGGAGTTTGCTCAACCAAGAGTCTGTTCTATATTTTGATTTAGTTTCTTGAGTTACACAAAAAACAAGAAAGAACAGTGACCCCATTCTGTTCTCCTCTCTCTCTCTCTCTCTCTCTCTCTCTCTCTCTCTCTCTCTCTCTCTCTCTCTCTCTCTCTCTCTCCCTCCCTCCCTCCCTCCTTCCCTCCTTCCCTCCCTCTCTC
Source organism: Mesocricetus auratus (assembly GCF_017639785.1). Classification (NCBI taxonomy): domain Eukaryota; kingdom Metazoa; phylum Chordata; class Mammalia; order Rodentia; family Cricetidae; genus Mesocricetus; species Mesocricetus auratus. The sequence continues at coordinate 54,904,303 of NW_024429196.1, forward strand.
CCTCCCTCCCTCCCTCCCTCCATCCCTCCCTCTCTCCCTCTCCCTTTCCCTCTCTTGCCTGTGTGGATGAAAAGTGGTCAATATGCTGCATACTTCATGAATGCTTCATGTTCTTGCTATCATGCCTTCTTCCTCATGATGGCCTGTAACCACTGGAACTGTTAGTCAAAATAAATCCTGTCTCCCTGACCTGCTTTTGATTAGAATACTCCCTCACTGAAAGAGGAAAGTAGCATAAACAAGATGTGTTCTGCATAATTACTGTAGGTACTTAACATAATTGCAGTTGGAGGTAAGTGCCACACAACCTAGATGATATCTCCAAAAAAGCTGGTACAAGGGTAAGAAATATAAATCTAGGGCTGCTAAGATTGCTCAGTTGATAAAGGTGTTTGTCACCAAGCTTAATAACCTGAGTTTGATCCACATAACCAACATAGTAGAAAGAGATGAGTGTCTCCTGAAAATTGTCCTCTGACACATGCACTATGCAATGACATGATCATACACACACACACACAGAGTGAATAAATAAATGTAAAAAAATCAATTAAAAGCCATGCAGTGATGGTGCACTCCTTTCAACCAAACACTTAGGAGGCAGAGGCAAGTAGATCTCTGTGAGTTCAAGGCCAGTCTGATCTATAATACAAATTACAGGTCAGCTAGGGCTGTTACACAGAGAAACACTCTCTTGAAAAATTTCACGCACACACACGCATGCACACACACACACACAAATTCAATTAAGAATATGAATATAAACAGGGGAAAGTCTATGAGGTTTCAACCCTACACACAAAAAATCATAGATAACCAATGAATCCTGAAAGCGGGAAAAATATTCTTCCCCAAAGAAGAGCACACCATTGGTTATCCAACACTAAATGGTCAGTCTTGAAAACTGAGTAGGTGGTATTTGCGTATTTAGAATTACATACACACACACACACACACACACACACAAACACACACATACACACAACAATTTATAAAAAGAGGCTCTGAATTTGGAAGAAGGCAGGTAGGGGTAGAATGGAGGGTTTAGGGGGAGAAACATAAAAGGGAAATGATATAATTATATTATAGTCTCAAAATATAAAATAAATAATATTTAAGCATATAAAACTAAGAGTTTTATTTCCTAAAGTCTGATAGTGTAGGAGTTAGTCAGGAACCTCTTAAAGTATTTTCCCTCCAAGTGGAAAGAAGTCTTTGATGTGATGTCTTTTTCCAGTATGTGAAATCATCTGGTTTTAAACTTTTATTTCTTTAGTTTATCCTTTCTCAAACACTTACCGTGGAAAGAACCTATATAATCACTTCTGAATTGTTACCATGTTTACAAGTCCCTTACAGTGGTAGATGTCTCTCTCTAGTAGATGGTGGATACAGATTTTACTTAATTTTTTTGTGAAATGTTAAGTACTCTTTAAGAAGCTAATGGATGTTTTTAAGAAGCAGTAGATCTTATATGTAGAAGCACTAATGGAAGTGTCTTGGGCCAATTTATGCCGTTGATCTTTTTGGTCAACAATCTAGAGAACCAAAGATCACAGAAACCAAGAAAGTTTTGTGTAATAAGGTAAATTTTACAAATGTTTAAATATTTGTTATTTAGCAGGAGTGCACTAAAATGGACAATTCTTTGTGATAGGATTTCTCCTGTTGTCATGGTAGTGTTCATTTAACTAGCTAAAGTTTTACTACAATGCAAAAAGAATATAAACAGCATTTGGATAAATCACAGAATTCTACGTGGTTCACCTAGTAAAATGATAAAACATATAAATCTTTGTTCTTTGGGTCAGTTTTCTGTAAATCTTAAGAACAGACCTGTTGTGGGATGTTTGATAACACTGTGTGAAAATGTGTCACTATTTTATTCTGATTGGTTTAATAAAGAGCTGGACAGCCAATAATTAGGCAAGAGAGATTAGGCAGGATTTTCAGAGAGACAGGGAGAACTCAGGGGAAGAAATCAGAGAGGGGGAGATTCGCCAGAGAGATACCGAGGGAAGAAAGAAGAGAAAATGGGTGTAGACTATCATAGAAAAAAATAGTTTAAAAATAATAAAGTCCTTTAAAACAGAGTTAAGTAATATAAAAAAACATAAGCCACATAAAAATGGAAAATACACAGGTCACCTGGATCCTATATCCTTCCTTATTAATTTTAAATTTTTAAATGCTGAGCAAAAAGCAACAGTTATTGAGAGACATTGGATTGTGAAAACTGCTGAATTAAACCAGCCTATATATTTTAACTGTGTTTTAACTTCAGTACAGAAGTCAGGGGATGTGTTGCTTATGCTTTTGTTTCCACGGAAAGTAAAAGGTTATAGATTTATTCAAAATGAATAAAGATCAGATTTTCCTGGGGAGACCTCCAGAAAATCTTGGCTGAGGACATGAAGAAAGAACCCCCCAAAATAAATAAATAAATAAATAAATAAATAAATAAATAAATAAAACCCTGCAAAACAGACGACTTATATGCTGATACCTCAACATGGGAACAACTCTGAAACTAGATGAAACATGATAAATCTTGTTGGCTACAGAGTCCTTATGACTTATTATTATACATGTTATCCTTTCCTATGACATGGACAGAGATCTATATTACAGTTTGGTTATGCAGTCCAAACAGACTTATAAAATTAACAGATGCCTTTTACCTGCTCAAACATAGAACAGAAAATCATCTTTAACTGATTTGTGCACACTGCATATTTCATATTTGTGTTAACATAGATGTATATGTTGCCTTTAAAAATTTGTGTTTTCAGAGCCAGGTGTTAGTGGAGCATGCCTTTAATCCCAGCACCCAGGAGGCAGAGGCAGGCAGATCTCTGTGAGTTAGAGACCAGCCTGGTCTACAAGAGCTAGTTCCAGGTCAGCCTCCAAAGTCACAGAGAAACCCTGTCTTGGAAAAAAAAAAGAAAAAAGAAAAAAAAAGTTTGTGTGTCTTCAGAAAAACAAAGGACCAGACACCAACGAAGACAAACAGCCAGCCTTGATGATCCAGCCTCTCAGAATGCTTCTGTTACAGTTTCCACAAAAATATGCATCTACAGCAACCTCAAAGCAGCTAGCCAAGATGGTTCCACCACACAGACTACCCCAGCCAGGATTTCAGATAAGATCTGTACTTTCCCATTACACAGGGACTAGACAACAAATGATCCAGCTTGTTCTCCCAGGACTTGACCATTATCTCAATTTTATCAGGATCCCCTAAAGATGCCTGCAGGGTCCTTCCTTCAGGTAGCGAGGGGGAAGGGCTGGTCCAGCATGTCTCTTCCCAAGGGGCTGAGTGGGATGATGAGTGTCGATGACTCAGACCACCCCCCCACTAGTTACGGGGGGGGGAGATGGGGGGGACAGATGACAACACTGAGTTGGGATTATGTCGAAGCAGGATCTCGATTTATTCCAACACACAGGAATTTATATAGGGCTGAGGTAGGGAATGAGAAACATAGGATAGGGTAAGGTGATGTGAGGAGTAAGAGCCAATAGTATTTCACTAAGCAGGCAGGTAGCTAGGCAGGGGGCAGTCTTGCATCAGGTCTGGCTGAGTCACCCCCACATGGAGGTTACAGGTTAAAGACAGGTCGCCAAACTCTAACCAGGCTCAGGAGCTTACAGTGGGCCTCACATCCAAGCCTTTCTTAGGCCCAACAGATGCCATTGCCCCCAGACAGCAGGAAGTAATTTAAGAACACGATGTCCACATTTCCAAGAGGTAGTTTAGGTGGATGATTTTTGGTCATTCAGTGCGTTATGGATGTTTGCCATCATTTTGGGGGGTGGTTACAAGTTGCTACTGATAATAGGGGAAAAAAACTAAGTGAAGGAGGACCTTGTTCTGAAAAGAAAATGGGGGGATATAGGAATAATAGGATGGAATGGTAGATTATTGAATTGCCTTATGAACTAAAAAGCAAGCACTTGTCTCAAATATTTTACATTTTGTTAGGACATAATGTGTGTGTGTGTGTGTGTGTGTGTGTGTGTGTGTGTGTGTTTCTACTCTTGTTTAAGGCATTGTACCTATATAGCTCATTTAAAAATGTAATGTAAAGTAAAACTATTACTACAAACTGTTCAGTTAGTCATCTATAACAACAAACTTGTAGTCAATTAGGTAAGCTTTCAAAGTCAGAGATATATTTTAGATAGATAGGTGATCTTCAAACACTTCAGAGACCTACAGAATATGGCATTTAAGATGTTTTAATAGCATAAGGCTGTTTTAATAACTTAAGGGAGCGAGGTCTGCCCCTGGCAGCATCAATCTACTTCAGAGAAGATGATGGGTGTCAAAGAACCCCCATATAGATTTTCTTTCATTGTGACAAAGTTAGATACTGGGAAGGAAACTACCCTTGCCTCAAGTGCTGACAGTGTCATGTCCAAACTGTATAAGCAAGACACAAAAGAAGGTAACTGCCAAACTTTGCCAAGACAAGGTAGGTCAGTCCTTTCAAATTCCTGCTACACAGAAAAGTTTGTCAGATATTATAGGCTGAATATAGGTAACCCAACCTTGCAGAGGAAACTTGGAGGACTGTCTAGGCAGTCAGATGTCTCTGTCATTTCTTTAGTTTTGGAAGTTGGTTGCTCTACACTTCCTGTTTACTCTGGTAAAATTTTATCCTACTCAGGCCTTTGATGGTGTTTGAAGACTACATAGTTATGCTGTTTTCTTTTTACCAAATTCAGAAAATAAACTTAAAAATCAGATGTAGAGTTCATAAGGTTGAGAGACATAAAAACTAAGTTATCTATCTTAAAAATGTTTTAACTCCAATAGGATAATTTTTAGACTGGTAATACAAGTTATGATGGAAAATGGTTTAGCTATAAAACTTTGGACTCACCATGATAAGATAGATAATGGAGTATTTTCTCCAAATTTGCCAAATACTAATGGACTAGACATTGCAAATAAAAGTCTTACATGATAATTTTTCTTATTGTATATAGTTTTACTGTGTTGGAGTTAAAACCTTCCCTTTTTCTTTAGACAAAAAGATAGAAATGCTGTGGGATATTTGATCACATTGTATGAAAATGTGTTGCTGTTTTATCCTGATTGGTTTAATAAAGAGTTGAACATCCAATAGCTAGGCAGGAGATAATTTCTGGGGGAAGAGAAGAACTTGGAGGAAGGAATAAGAGAGGGAGAGATTCCCAAGGAAGACACAGAGGTAACTGAACATGTAGTGTTGAGGAATGATAATGAGCCATGCAATAGAATGTAGATTAATATAAATGGAGTAATTTAATTTTTTGAGCTAATTAAGAAGAAGCCTAAGCTAAGACCAAGCATTCGTAATTAAAGAAATTTCCATGTCATTAGTTGGGAACTGGCAGTCCAAAGAAAGACCAACTACACAGCCCAATATTAAAGAATTTCATTGTTGTAAATAGAGTCAAGTATCAGTATCACCTCAGAATACTGTATTTTATCTTGGAAAATTTAATAACATTTAATCATGTTATACCCATATTATCTTTCTTTAAGTTTTAATTTTTGTAATCTTTTGCAACATACTTTAACCTTTGTTTTCAATTATTTTAGCTATATGTCATCTTAGGACAAAATCTCCATATAAAATTCTTACTTAGGGTCTGAAGAAATGGCTTTGAAGTTAATAGTACTTGTTGCTCTTCCAAAGGACCCAGATTCAATTACCAGCACCCATATATCAGACAGCCCACAACTGACTGTGACTCCAGTTCCAGGGGATCTAGTGCTTTCCTCTGGTATGTGTATATATACACACACATAATCAAAAATAAATCTGAAAAAACTTTTCTTACCTAAAAGCATTATCTTTTTCTTTTTAAGGTCAAAAGCACAGAGGTAAGCTATTCTTTCAAAGATATTATAAAAGAGAAATTATAATCATGATATAATAAAAAACACATTGGGGTCACCTTGCAGTACTTTTGTATGCCTTTACCAAGGTTAAGACCATTTTTAAATGAATGTTAGGATGGCATTTTACCTAGACTTAGTCAAAATAAGTTTCAAAATAACTTTTTTTGTATTTCAAAAGAAACTGATTTTCAAAAAGCAGTCAAAACTCTCTCTCTCTCTCTCACACACACACACACACATTATGATATATATTAGATTTTAAGTAAGCATGCTAAAAGTAGTAATTTTGGCTGGAAGAATGGTTTAGTGGTTAAAAACACAGAGTGTTCCTACAGAAGACCTCTAGTATCTGTAGGCATTTGCACCCACATGTACATACTCACACACAGATTCACACACACATAATTAAAAATTAAAAATTATTCCAGAAACTAGTAAGCTTATGAAGCAGCTACAGGCCTTGTTTTTAGTCATGTAATCATTTCATCATGTTGCTTAGGTCTATATATAGTATACAAAAATTCATTTAGGATATTTTAGTTATATCTTTCAGTTATTAATGTTTCCCTGTTGAATTAACATAATTATTTCCCATAAGACAAACCAAAATGCTAAATGGCAGCTTTTAAAGTATTGTCTATTTCCTTAAGATAAACATAGGCATGGCAGGAAAAAGGCCAGGTGTTAATCAACTGATAAACTAAATACTTTCAAAACAAAACTAAGCAGGATATATTAAACCCACAAACCACTGACCAAGTCAAGGGAGGCCAATGAACTAGAAATAACTCATAAGTACCCGCCTGAAGCAAGCAAGACTGGATGGGCAGTTGGACACAAGGACCCCAGATGGTACCTGGCATTAAACCAGGTGATTCCTCTGATAAAAGTTTATTATCCCTGTGAACCCATATTTAAGCATTGAAAGCTATTGCAAAATTAGATCTCAAAGGAACAATGAGTGAGACACCCCAAACTTCATGTCCCAGGGTTTTTTTTCCATCAGGAATGAAATAAGCCAGGCAGTGGTAGCATGCTTTTAATCCATCCCAGGACTAGGGAGGCAGATCAAGGCCAGCCTGGTATACTGAGTGAATTATAAGACAACCAGGGCTACACAAAGAAACCCAGTCTAAAAAAACCTTTAAGGGAGGAGGGAATTACAACAAAAAAGTTATAAATCAAATCAAAGCATATTTTAAATACTTTGGTGGAATCCCAGCACTTGGGAGGCAGAGGCAGGCAGATCTCTGTGAGTTCGAGGCCAGCCTGGTCTACAAGAGCTAGTTCCAGGACAGCCTCCAAAGCCACAGAGAAACCCTGTCTCGAAAAACCAAAAAAAAAATACTTTGGTGGAAATATCAGGCTGTTACAGCAACATATAAAATCACTATTACAGGCCTAAGAAGCTATTTACTGATATTCTTAGTTTAGAGTTGATAGACCATCAAGGGGATGGTGGTAATGGAATCAACCTGATAGACATGTGGACCTCTCAGAAGTAGATCATTCATAATGTCAGGGTCAGTGTTAGAATCCAAATATTTGGAAGTTTCTCTTTTTCTTTGGTAAATTGAGGTATTTTGATAGAGGGTCATAAAGGCCTGACTATAGCATATTTCAACTTCTACAGAAAATATCTAGCTGAAAATTAGTATTAGAGTTGAGGCTGCCACTTGGGAACCATCTCTTTTTATATCTTTTATTTATTTATCCTTTGGTGATTTCAAACTTGGAGGTCATACCTGTGTCAAATCAGGTCTAGCCACCCTTCTTCAATAAACCAATAAGAGAACCAAATTAAAAGTGGAAAGTAGGACAAAGATCTCTTCTATATGATCACATTAGGAAAATGGTCAAAGAGATCAAGTAAACCCTCAAGTTCATCGTTGTTGTCCTGAAGTGAGGTCAAGATAAGCAGTCTGAGTGAAGATGGGGACACACCTACCATGACTCAACATTATCTGGGCTTCAGTCTCATCCTGTAAGGTGGTTTGAACTGGTCATTAGAACTATATGAAATCTCTCTCAGGGAGACAAGGTCCCTCTAGTAAATGTTCCCTCCTTCTCCCATCATAGATTTCTGGGAAAATTCCCACATTATTAGAGTCCATTGTTTCAATAGTTTGATACTCCAGTAGACCAGTCACTTGGAAAGATCAGATTTTATAAGAATGGTCCTCCCAAAACCATGTGTTACTTATTACATATGATCTAAGAGCAGAGAATGGGTGGGTCCAGGAAATTTCTAAACTTGGTGTCAGTAGCACTCAAATCTTTAGGAAGTTTCTGGTTAGGAAAAAAAAAAAAAGAACAGAAGCAAGGGGCAGAGAACTCAGGTTTAACAGCATGAATCAGTCAAAGGACAGACAGGAAGACTCACCAACAATGCTTAATTCACAGGAATATCGGGGAGGGAACACAGACCTTTCCCTTTATTTCATATATAGATAGACAATAGATGGGTGGGTGGGTAGATGATAGATAGATAGATAGATAGATAGATAGATAGATAGACAGACAGACAGACAGATAGTAGATGAATATTTTTTCCTGAAAAGAAATTGCCTACCTTTGCTAGCTATGGAATGTGTTTGGTTAGTTTTATGTGCTGCTTTTGGGATTGACTTTCTCAGCTTTTACCCTAAGACCCTCTTCTCTCACTGGGTCTCAGGATTATACAACATGTTTACACAAAGGTGAAGGAGATCAAGCCTGAAACTACCCCCTCCTACGTGTCATCCTGGGCTATCCAATACAGGGCCTTCTGACCCCAAACCAGGGTATGTTTGTTGGGTTTCTTTAGGAAGCTGTTGCACATCATGGGGTGTTCTCCATGACATATCCACACTTTGGGGTAGGAGGAATCAAGTGCCCCTTATTTCTGGCATCTCTATCACCTGGTACTCACAAAATCCCTAAGATCATAGGAGAAGCAACAGAAAAATGCAAAATTAGACATTTGAGGAGTAGTGTCAGAAGACAATGGCTAAATGATAACAAATCAAAATATTTCAAAGACAAACAAAACTGAAACTAAAATTTCTTCAAAGTTCCAAAAGTGAGCAAAACCCAAATGCCTTTAGCATTCCAAAAGCAAACAAACAAATGTGTCTAGGCCAAACCAATGTCTAGATCAAAATGTTCTCAAAGCACACAAACCAAATTCCTTAAACCAGATATTTTGAAAGCAGACCAAAAAAGGTATATATCAAATTAAGATCTTTAATTAATCAATTCAGAATAAACAAATGGGCAGGTGACCAAACCAAGGGGCATCCAGAGCCTAGATAAGAACAACAACCCACCTGAGGAGATGACACCAAATGGCCTCTGATCCCGCAGCAGGAGGAGGAAGGGGGAGTGATGGAGGAAGTCCTTCTGTGTATATTGGTTGATAAAAAACACTGTTGACCAATAGGGAAGCAAGACAGGTGGGACTAGGAATTGAGGATGGTATCTGATTGGTTGATAAAAAACACTGTTGACCAATAGGGAAGCAAGATAGGTGGGACTAGGAATTGAGGATGATTCCAGGAAATGTAGTCAAAGGTAGAGAGTCACCATGTGATCCCGGGAGTAGAGGACACATGAGGCAGGCATTCTCGGTAAGATAAGACCTTATAAAAATATATATTAATAATTATGGGTTAATAATTAAGACAGCTATCCAATGAGAATCCCTGGACATTGGCCAACAGCACTGTAACTAATAGAGTCTCTGTGTGTCATTTATGACTGATTCGGCTCTGGGTCCAGGCTGGCGGGAAGAATTCATGTTACAAGGGAGAAGGACCAGGCAGTGCCAATACTGTCAACACCCCACTTGCTGTTCTCTTACTTCCTAGGTAAGACATCCTGACACTGAGATGTCTGTCAGGTAAGGCTCAGATGATGTCCTGGTAGGCACCTTCCAGTATCTGTGATTTACATCACCATTGGATGGATTATAAAATTATGTTTTCACATAAAAGTCTTACCAAACTAGATATAAGAATTTTTTAAAGAAAGTGTGTTACGGGAACCACAGAAACAAAGAAAGAAAATTCTTCTGAGATAGAAGGGTTTTGTTATTGTTGTTCTTTATATATATATACATATATATATATTATTTTTAAACTTAAATTTAAATTAGAAACAAGGTTGCTTCACATGTCAATTCCAAGTCCCTCTCCGTTTCCCTCCCCTCCTCCCGTGCCCTCCCACCAACCCCCCCAATATCCCCTTATTTCCCCAGGGAGGGTGAGGCCCTCCATGGGGGTGTGCATAGTCTGTCATTTCATCCAGGGCAGGGCCTAGACCCTCCCCCAAGAGTTCAGGGTGAGAGAGCATCTCTCATTATTGGATGGGAGTCCAAAGTCCATTTGTATACCCGGGATAAATACTGATCTACTACCCAAGGCTCAATAGATTACCTAGGCCTCCTCACTGACACCCACATTCAAGGGGTCTTGATCTGTCCCATGCTGGATTACCAGGCATCAGTCTGTTGTTCTTGTTGTTGTTTTGTTTCAAATCTGTTGGGGGAAGCTACTTGGTCTTATCTTATGGGCCATTTGTGTCATGTCATATCTGTATAGACAGGAAGCAGCCATCTCATCATCCTGATAAGTAATACATTACAGCATTTGTCTCCTGGTCGCTTGAGTGAGGCCCCGTGTATATCAGGACTTACTCTCTAAATGTCCGGATAAGGCATCATCCACTCCTGAGACAGTCCCCAAGCAGATAGGTTGTGATTGTTAAAAGATGGGGGGCTTTTGTTTAATTCTTGGCCTTTCTGTCTTTACATTTCCCCCCCCTGGCAGAGCCACAAGGACAATGACTGACAAGAGACTAAGATCTTCTCTAGAGCTGAGATGTGGTTTAAGATAGGAGGATAAATGGGACTGGGTGGCGTTGTTGGTCTGTCATAGGGTTGTAGGATCTTGAAACGTAAAAGGTTTGAGTTGCATTTGGAAGGGGGAAGTGTGGTTGTCAAAGACCACACTGTAAGACCCCTAGAAGTTTTACAAGTGTCAGATAGGAACTGATGTTGGTAATAACTGATATTCTTGGGACCACATCTGGAAGTTAATGCCCTGTCTGTCATATGTGAGATACTGTCACATTAGAAAGCTAAAGAAGCAATAAATGAAAGGAATTATACTAATAAGCAGACTCAAGAGAAGTAGTTCATGTACCCTTCCACAGTACCCAGGCCTCAGAGACTAGATTCCTGACATCACGTTTGCCCTTTTAGTCACTTAGCTGCATCTTGTATTATCCCTGATTAAATGACAGATTAATCATTTTACTCCCAGGGCCAGGAAGTACATCTATACTCACCCTTGCCCTGGGCTGCTGTTAACATGTCAAAGGCACAGAAATCAAGGGATACTGCTGGGACAAGGGAATCTCCCTTGTCCTGAAGGGCCTCAGGGAGCATTGAGACAGGTCTATTCCCAAGACTAATTCAATCATTAAAAGCCAATACAAGTTCACTTAACTCCTGTATACACTCCTTCCATAATGACTTTAGGTGGTGTATCATCACCTGAGCAGCTCTCTTAGTTTGAGAGATCCTGAAACGCATGGGGTTGGGAGAGGTTGTTAGGGGTAACTGTAAAACAAAAATTAAAAGACCCAGAGACTGATATTGGGGTTCAAGCTTCAAACCGAAGATCAGAGAAGCAAAGCAGCCTGTCACTAGCTCTTACCTCTACCTCAGCTCAGGCCAAACTGGCAATCCTCAGACTGCTCCCAACTTCACTGCTCCTCAGAATCACTCAGACTGCTATGCTCTCTTCAACATGGCTAGAGACTAATTCTTCAATACTGACTTTGCTTCTTCTTTTTATGCCTCTCAAATCCTGGGATTAAAGACTTGTGATCCCAAGTGCTGAGATCACCTTTGCGTGATCTGTTTCTCTTTAGAACTGGTGAATCCAAAAAAACTCCGCAAGGTTACTCCTAGAGCTGATAAACACCTTCAGCGATGTGGCAGGATACAAGGTAAACTCAAAAAAATCAGTGGCCCTATTATATACAGATGATGAAGTGACTGAGAAAGAAATCAGAGAAACATCACCTTTTACAATAGCCAAAAACAGCATCAAATATCTGGGGATAATGTTAACCAAGGAAATTAAAGACCTGTATATCAAGAACTTTGTGTCTTTAAAGAAAGAAATCAAAGAAGATACCAGAAAATGGAAAGATCTCCCATGCTCTTGGATTGGTAGGATCAACATAATAAATATGGCAATCTTGCCAAAAGCAGTCTACAGATTCAATGCAATCCCTATCAAAATTCCATCACAATTCTTCAAGGACCTGGAAAGAACAATAATCAACTTTATATGGAAAAACAAAAGACCCAGGATAGCCAAAACAACCCTATACAATAAAGGAACTTCAGGAGGCATCACCATACCTGACTTCAAGCTCTATTATAGAGCTATAGTTCTGAAAACAGCTTGGTATTGGCACAAAAATAGGCAGGTAGACCAATGGAACCGAATCGAAAGCTCTAATTTTAACCCACACACCTATGAACACTTGATTTTTGACAAAGAAGCTAACACTGTACAATGGAAAAAAAGAAAGCATCTTCAACAAATGGTGCTGGCATAACTGGGTACTGGTATGCAGAAGACTGCAGATAGATCCATGTTTATCGCCTTGTACAAAACTGAAGTCCAAATGGATCAAAGATCTCAACATAAATCCAGCCACACTGAAACTTTTAGAAGAGAAAGTGGGAGATACTCTTCAACGAGTTGGTACAGGAGACCACTTCCTAAACATAACACCAGTGGCACAGGCACTGAGATCAACAATTAACAAATGGGACCTTCTGAAACTAAAAAGCTTCTGTAAGGCAAAGGACGCAGTCAAAAAGACAAAAAGGCAGGCCACAGAATGGGAAAAGATATTCACTAACCCTACATCTGACAGAGGGCTAATCTCCAAAATTTACAAAGAACTCAAGAAACAAGTCTCCAAAACACCAAAGGATCCAATTAAAAGGTGGGGTACAGAGCTAAATAGAGAATTCTCAGTAGAGGAGGCTAAAATGGCTAAGAGACACTTAAGAAAGTGCTCAACATCCTTAGCCATCAGGGAAATGCAAATCAACAACTCTGAGATACCATCTTACTCCTGTCAGAATGGCTAAAATCAAAAACACCGAAGACAATTTATGCTGGAGAGGATGTGGAGAGAGAGGAACACTCCTCCACTGCTGGTGGGAGTGCCAACTCATACAGCCTCTTTGGAAATCAGTATGGAGATTCCTCAGGAAAATGGGAATTAATATACCACTAGACCCAGCAATTCCACTCTTAGGCATATATCCAAATGAGGCAAGTTCATACAACAAGGGCATCTGCTCCACTATGTTCATAGCAGCATTATTTGTAATAGCCAGAACCTGGAAGCAACCTAGATGCCCCTCAACTGAACAGTGGATAGAGAAAATGTGGTACATTTACACAATGGAGTATTACTCAGCAGAAAAAAACAATGGAATCTTGAAATTCGCAGGGAAATGGATAGCACTGGAAGAAACCATCCTGAGTGAGGTAACCCAGTCGCAAAAAGACAAACATGGTATGTACTCACTCATATATGGATTTTAGACATGGATCAGGATAGTGCCAGTCTGTACTTCCACTGATAGAGAGTCTGGGAAACAGGAAAGAACCTAAAAGATAGGCATATATGCATAGTACCCAAGAGAAGAGGATGGAGACAAGATCCCCTGAACGGATGGGGAACATGGCGAGGGGTGGGTGGGGGGGGGAGTGGGACCTGGGAAGAAGAGAGAGGGTGAAGAGGAAGAGAGTTGGTCATGGGGGAACAGGAAGTTGAGGGGATGGGGGTAGAATAGGGAGAAGAGGGAATCATAGGATCGAATACAGATCAGGCACCAGAGCGACCTCGAGTGATCTAAAGGGATAACACCAACTGGCAAGTAAGCAATAGTGGAGGGACCACCTCGAATGCCCATTCCTGATAATGAACTTGATGTCTATAACCATCCGGGAGCCTTCATCCCGTGACTGATGGAAGCAGAGGAAAACACACAATTAATCACTGAACTGAACCCAAGGAACCCAGTGACAGAGAGAGAGGAGTGATGAGCAAATTGGCAAAGAATGAGCTGGCAAAACCAGCATAGACAGCTGATCTGAACAGGGGAGAGCTCTTGGACCCCAGACTGACAGTGGGGAGGCCAGCATGGGACTGATCTGGACCCCCCAAATGTGAGTGTCAGCGAGAAGGCCTGGGCAACCAACCTATGGGGCCCTGAGCTGTGGATCAGTGTCTATCCCTGGTATACAAACAGTCTTCGTGTGCCTATAGCACAAAGAGGGATGCTCTCTCAGCCTGGACTCTTAGGGGAGTGCCTGGACCCTACCCAGAGTAAAATGACAGACTCTAGATATCCCCTATGTGGAAGGATTTGGCAATAGGGTGGGAGGGTGGGGGGGGAGGAGAGTGCAGGAGGAGGGGAGGGAGAGGGAACTGGGATTGACATGTAAAACAAGCTATTTAAAATTAAAATAAAAAATGATAAAAAAAAAGGACTGGTGAATCCCAAGGAGACCAGATTGGTTAAACCTAAAATTGCCTTAGCAAAAACACAAGATGGAGGAACCTCTGCACTATCTTGCCCTGTCCCATTAAGGCACTTTTTAGTTGTAATAGTGACCATGAAAGAGAAAGACACTAGTTGTGATCAGCCATACTCCCCGGGATATGTTACCCATGCCTCTGGCCTCTGGAATCGAGCTTGTAGTGTGCGTCTACCTGCACAGATGTGTGACACAGCCCATGTCCAGAACAGAAACAAAGAGGAGCTTTTCTCACTGAGCTGAGTCCCAGCACATCGTGCCTCTGCTTGCCCCAGTTTGGAACCTGAGTTGCCTACAGAGACTGCATGAGGCTGTCCTCATGGCCCCTTCCCCGAGAGACCTGCACTGCATGTATTCTCTCACTAAAGTTAGATGAGATTTCAATGCAGCTGGGGGAGAAGAGATGAAGACACCACTTCTCGTGTCAGGATACACGGCTGACCGAAAGAAGCCAAAAAGCTGACCAGCAGAGATGAGCTCTGCAGCCAGCAACACCACAAACCCCCAGGAATGCAAACCCAGATCCTAGAAAAAGCTCTCCCCTGAGATAGGTGCACAGTTCTGAAGATAAGGTGCCACAAAGTCCTTTATTTGAAAACTGTCATTGTTCATGAGGTCACTTGGGTCACAGGCAAAGCATGGATAAAGATGATACAGCAGCACCCTTTGCTCAGGGAGAGGAGAACCGGCCACAGAACAGAATCCCATTGGTCTTAACATGCTGGATGAAGAAAAGGAAGGGGTGGTCGGCACAGAAGCGGGGGAGAGAGCACAAAGATGACCCCAGAATGAAAAGGGCAGCTGTGGCAGCCGCAGCCTCTGTGCCCTCCTCATTGACCTCCACAAAGGACTTGTGCACAACCTTGGACAGACACAAGCCTCGCCTGGAAGAAATTCCAGAAAAGTCTGCCCTGTGATCAAAGGCATCAGTCATGCCCAGCTTGTACAGGACGTCTTTCATGTCATAATTCTCCTCCAGTTTAAACCGTGGGAGGAATACCTCCACCTTTTTTTCATTCATCTTGTCCAGCCTCGTCCACTCTGTGAATTTCTCGTAAGTTATCTCCTTTTCCACCTAGAAGAGAGTTGAAGACTTCACAACAAAGTTGTCACACAGAGCACTTGAGATGATTGGGAGGCAATAACTACCAAGGGATGTGTAGGGTAAAATGGCAACTAGGAGGGGCTAGGGTGCAGCTCAGTGGTGAGTGTTTGTCAAGCATGCTCTAGGTCCTGGGTTCTACCCCAACCTCACAAATGAACGGGAGATAAGAACATGATCATGGGAGCCTAGGAAGGCTGCCCCAGAAGAAACTCAAATGCCACTCAGTTTTTCTGTCACAGCTCCATGAAGGTCTCATGATTCTTACCGTTCTCAAGTCAATGTGTTCATCTGGAAGCATGATGACCATGTTCAGCTCATTGCCGACATAGGGAAGCATCAGAATTGTGGTGGATATCTCTTCCACATAGGTCATCTTAAAGGTTGACTCCTTAAACATCATTTGCACAGGTTTCTCCTCATTCTGTAAAGTGTGGATAAATATTAGGCTGAAACAAGTCAAACTGAACAAATTCAAAAGGGGAATATAGCATTGTGCCTGGGAGCATTCTCTTGGTTAGACTTCTAGAACATTCAATTAGCCCCTCAACTTCTGGAACAATTCAGACTTTACATGCCCTTAAAGGCCCATTTTTCAAGACTTGGTCCTCAGAGTGGAGCTTTGGAAGGAGACAAAATCTTTAAGAGGTGGAGCCTAGAGGAAGGTGCTTAGATCATTAAGATACACCCCAGAGACTGGTTATCAGCTGGGCTAAATTCATTATCTCCATATTAGTGGTGGTATCGAAAAGCTGACCGACCCAACCTCCAAACACCTGGGATTTCCTGCACCAAAAATTCTTTTCTCTTGGGGGAACTCATTTAGTCTCATGACTTTGGACAAAATTGCCAAATCACTGTACTATCTTGGGCTTTCCCTGAACTCTGGAATAATGTATTTTGCAGTCAGTTTGACTCCTGCAGTTTGATATAAACAAAGCCCCAACCACAAACATACGTCTGAATTTATTTTCCTTTGCAGATTTGCTCTACATACAATTTTGCTTGTTCTAGTTGACAGTTGTGCTCTCTTTCCCATTGCTAAAAAGCATCCTGTATCCTTTCTCCTACTAACTCCTGTCTGTCTCTCATACCCTCCACTAAATAGTAATACTGGCTCATTCTTTGAAATATAACCATAATCTGACTTGTTTTTTAACCTCCATTTCCATTAGCATACCCCAAGGATCCTGTGATAACCACTGTGTCCCTGACATCAGCACAGCAGTCGTAATTCCCAGCACAATGCAAGTCAGATCACATCATTCTAGCTGAACACTCTTGTGTGGCATGGCTTTAGGAGGAGCAAAACCCTAACTTATCTGGAATCACATTAAGAGCCCATCATGCTTCCTCTTGTATTCACCTCTTACCAGGCTCTCTTCCCTGCTCCACTTTACCAATGGAGTTACTTCTGGATTCATGGTTAACTCCCTTAATGTCCCTTCTAACCCATGAAGTCCTCCTAAGAACCTGGAATATGCCCCTCATGTCCTGGGTCTGCTTGCATACCATCTTCTCAGTGAAGGCTTCCTCTGCAGCATTCTTCTTCAATCACACAACAAACAGAGCATCCTGCTACTTCCTGTGTATGTTGTTAGAGCCCTTACACCAACTCCTGGGTTGTTACCTATGCTTATATCAGTTTTCTCCTCTAGGAAAACTTAGTCTCATGAGGGCAGGCACACAGAGCCAGTTAATTCCTGAGGAACAGTAGGCTCTCAAGCAACATCTGCTGATTACATGAGTAGCAAACCAATGAGTAGCACCACTGAGTGCCAGGCAAGATGAACATATTGCCAGAAAGAAACTATAGTTGTTGCCAATACAATGTCAGCTGGGAAACACATCCTAGTCAGCAATGCTTCTCAGTTTCCAATACCTCTGTGATCTAAGTCTAGAAGCTACAGTGGAATCTATGGAATGCCGTGTGACAGGCACAACCGAAGACCCTTTGCAGTCCCACTCTCTGGTACAGTACACCATTCTGAGTGAATAAAACTTAATTTCTGTAGTCCTGTTCTACAATCAGGGTATCACATCTCTGTGAACTAGCCCTGAGCCAAGAAGTTTGCTGTCCTTCTCCTTATTCATGTCCTTGACCCCAAACCAGCACACTTTATCCATAATTGACCACAATTCATGAACTCTTGCTTGGTTCTGTGGCTCACACACTTACTTTCACAGCAATCACTTGTAAATGAATAAGGGTAAATGTGTAACATACAACCCTGTCTAGAATTTTTGGTATATACAGGGTGTTAACCTCTTCTTTGGACAGTTTCTCCCCACATAACTCCAGGATCCAAAGCCTCTAATCATGCAATATGAAGAGACCCCAATCTTAGCAAGTTAATGATTCACCATCTGTGTCTATAAGTTGCATTCCATTCAGAAATATGGAATTAGAATGAAATCCCAGATCACCTCACTTTCTGTGTCTTTGGAGGCCCTGCCACACGTACACCACAGATTCCACACTCACAGCAGGCAGAGCCCAGTCGTCCTCTACTGATGAGGCAAGAAAACAAGACAATGGCTTCAGAGCCCTGCACTAAGGGAAGCAACATTAACAGTTGCATTTATACAACATCCAGGAGAGGACTCAGAGGGAGAGGCTATTAGCTCCCCATCTCTGTCCTTTCCCTGGACTATAAAGCCAGGGTCTAAGCCATCATGTAACCATGAGGGAATAAGCCCATGTTAAGGAAGGTAGGAGCAGGAAAACAGAGCCAGTTCCCAAGCATCACCCCAGTGTAAGGCAGCTGCAGGCTCCACCCATCTCCCGCCCTCCTAATAGGTGATGAACTTGTATGTGTTCAACTACAGTGATCTGGGGTTTCTGTTGCTCACAGTTGAAGGAAGTCCTAGTGTACATCTTATCAATGGTTAATATCAAAGAGAAAAAAGTACTTTTGTGAGGGGGGAAATGTTATGCAAGAATAAATCTTGAGATAAAAGAAACTGAAAATTCAAATCCAATTTGCAGGGGAGATCTAAGAGTTGGTTAATAATCCATGATACCATTCAATTGATCTGGTATTTTGGCCTAGGAGTGTGTGTGAAAAAAAACCAAAATCAAACTAAACAAGAGACTACATATGGATAAAGCAAATTGATGATAGAAAGATGCTAAGCCATCAATAAATAATATCCTGCATACACACCTTTTGTGTGCTTGTCTATAAGCAAACATCTGAGCTTCTCCCATCAAACCGAGACTGAATTTTACACACTGCTTCAATGTTTACAGAGCACGGACCACACACCAGTGCTCATTAGACAGCTATCTGCCCTCTGCTGCTTTTCCAGCAGGGTGAGAAAGGTTGTTTTCCCACTGTGTTCCTTTGTGGCTACCAGCTGGAGATGTGGCCCTCCTGAAGGAGGGGGAAGACACAGACTTCTAGAAAGACACACTGAAAGGATAGGAATGTGCACCACTGAAGGGAATCACGAGGAGTGGGCTGCGTTCGGGGCCACAAGAGCCTCGCACACCACACCTGGAGTTTAGACTTTCTTATCTCCAAAGTTATGGGCCAGACTGCTCACAGTACACTGCAGAGCTCTGCCTTCAGGTTTGGCCTCAGCAGCTGCCAGTGATACCATGACCAGTGACAGAAGCAGGGCCAGGCCTGAAACCATGTAGACAGCAGCCACCATTGGCAACATTCAAAAGCAAAGGGGAAGAGAAAGGCCTCAAAGCAGAGAAAAGGAATCCTGGTTGATAAGCCACCCAGAGGCATGAGAGGCACGGGCTACATGAAACAGCCTCCTGGTGTTTCAGAAGCCAATGTGAACAGGGGACCCTGCCCAGGAGTCTCCTCTGTTACTGCACTGTGTTTACCTTGGTGACTTTGAAAGGCATCTCCCGGGTGTCCTCTTTGTCAAACTGCTTCTCCCAGTTTCCTTTGAAGTAGACAGCATTCACAAGGACTAGAATCGTGTCTGAATCCACTGTTCCTACAGACAGCAACTCTTTTATTTTATCTGAAAGGAAGAATTAATAAGCCAGTTAACTGGGCCGGGTGTTGGTGGCGCACGCCTTTAATCTCATTACTTGGGAGGCAGAGGCAGGCGGATCTCTGTGAGTTCGAGGACAGCTTGGTCTACAGAGCGAGTTCCAGGACAGCCTCCAAAACAATACAGAGAAACCCTGTCTCAAAAAACCAAAAAAAAAAAAAAAGCCAGTTACTGAAAGATTTGGCTGAAGTAAAAAAAAAAAAAACAGCAAAACTATCTGGGAAGAAAAACTTCACTCATTGAATGAGCATAATAGATGCCAACAGGTGCAGCAAAAGTGATTGGTGCCTACAGCTTAAAGGAGTTCAGCAGGATGTTCTAAGACAGAATGGTTATAAGTTCATATTTTAAAAACATTTGATAGGGGCTGAAGAAATGGCTCAGCAGTTATGAGTCTGATTCTCAGCATCTACACTGGATAGTTCACAAACACCTGTAACTCCAGCTCCAGGTAATCCAACACCCTTTCTGGCCTCAGCAGGCACCTACACACATGTGGCATACATTCTCAGAGACACACATCACATAGATAAATAAAAATTATATATATAGCCAGATGATGGTGGTGCACATATTTAATCACAGCACTAGGGGGCAGAGGCAGGCGGATCTCAGTGAGTTCAAGGCCAACCTGGTCTACAAAGAGAGTTCCAGGACAGCCAGGACTGTTTCACAGAGAAACCCTATCTCAAAAAACAAAATAAATAAATAAATAATATATATATATGAGTATATATATGAAACAAGAGATGTATTTATCCTTGTGGTAACATTACAGAGTCCATGTGTTTTAAAAAATAATCTTATGTTTCCATTTAAAAATTAAAGTAGAAGAGTAGTTATAAAATGTGCCCTGCAAATATGAAGCACAGGCTCCAAACACGGGTTCATGTGGGCGTGGGGCCAGGCACCCGGAATGATGCAGGAAAACTGTGGAACGCCAGACGGCCCCAGACAGGGAGGAGCTGCAGCACCAGCCTTCTCCACTTTGCTTGTGAAAATAATAACAATAACAACAACAATAATAATGATAACCTCAAAGGTGTGGGGGTAGGAAGGGAGGGGAGGCAGAGTAGGGAGAACAGGAAGGAGACTGGGTGGTTCTGGAAGAGATGCATTAAATATTAGGAGAGATCACAGATACACTGCTAAGAGCAGACAAAGGCTAGGCAAGGGTTAGACCCTGACAATAGTATCAAATACTTAGAGGGAAACTTCTTAAACTCTGGGTTGTGACCTGATCCAGACTGAATGTGATGTCAGCGGCAAAACTTGAACAGTTATAGCTTTCCTAACATGTACAGCCAAAACTTCATCCAAATGCCAGTGCACGGTGAACTCACGGTGCTGCTGGCAGTGGCTCACATCTTGCTAAACACACTTCACTGTGGCCTTGGTCCTTCCTTAACATGCATGGGCACTTTGCACCATGAATGCCATTATGTCACACCACAAAAAGCAATCTCAACAGACACTGCACAAAACACCATACTGGAGACCATCATGTTAGGAATGCAGCATTTGGGATCTACATACAAAGTTTCCTGTTCTTCATTGTGAAAAACAGACTCAATATTTTCCTACTTTCATTGTCAGTATGTAAGTATCAAATTAATATATCTTTGGATTGACTGTATCAGATAAACATATCCACCTCATTAGTACACAAGCTTGATTTCATCTTCAACACATAATAAAGGGTTATGTATACAGATGAATTGTTTTAAAATGAATTTAAATAGATTTATTCCTAGTAACTGATCATCTGTACATATACATACACCCTCCAGGTGTTATGAAAATTTCTCAAGCCAAAATGGGATGTAGTGGAAAACTTTAAGAAGCTGTGATTTCGGGCTGAAGAAGTGGACCAATTGTAGAATGATTGCCTAGCCTGTGCCAGGCTCTGGGTACAATCCCTACCATGGCAAGAAGGAGAAGCAGAAACAAAGGAGCCTGATTTAAAAAACAAAAAAGTAATCCCTGCTTATATCTGATGCTTTTTGTGAAGAGACTAACAAGACAGCTAAAAAAGCACATTAGGGCAAGAGATGGCTCCTAAGGTGAGGTGCTTTCCAGCAAGTCTGAAGACCCGAGCAGAATCCCGCCAAACCCACACCACCAAAGGAGAGAAGCACTCCTGCAGGTTGTCCTCTAACCTCCACAAATACGCACGCACTCACACACGCACTCGTGCATACACACACACAAATAAATAGATAAATAAATGTAATTTTTGTAATACACTAAACTGCTTAGTAAGGCCTCAGGGACAGAGGTCCTGCTCAGCATGCTCAGGGTCCTAGATTCAAATCCCAGCTCTGAAAACAATCAGAACAGAAGGACGCTGCCTTCACCTTCTGTCTTCTTGGCTACCCAGGTGTTGATGTGCTGTCGGGACTGCTCTGTATCACCCTTGAAGTCCAGCTCCTCCATCTCTGCTTTGTAGAACTTGAGGCAGGAATCTTTAAAAGACTGAGACATAGCAACGTGATTACACGGTCACTAAAGTGATTAGCACCAACAGCCTCCTTCCTTGATGCACAAAAGGAGAAGAACAAAATGGTGACTTACAGATAAATGTGAGGAAAGAACTTAAAACCCAACTATGGTGGTTAGAATGAGGATAGCCCCTCGTATATTTGAATACCAATTCCTCAGTTGGTGAAAATGGTCAGGGAAAAATTAGGAGTGTGGCCATGTTGGAGGAGGCATGTCACTGGGATCAGGCTTTGAGGTTTAAAAAGACTAGCTCCGGTTCCAGGACAGCCAGGGTTACACAGAGAAACCCTGTCTTGAAAAAGAAACAAACAAACAAGGCTAGCTGCATTCCCAGTGCGCTCTTTTTGACTCCTACTTGAGATTTTGAGAGATGTGCTCTCAGCTGTTCCAGCACCATGCCTGCCTGATTGCTACCATGCTCCCCGCCATGATGGTGATGGACTCTAACCTCCTGAAACCATGAAGCAAATTCTTGCCTTGGTCATGGCGTTTTATCCCATCAATACAAAAGTAACCAATACACTTAGTTTAATCTGAGTCTATGAACAAAGTGAGGTGGTGGACTAAGTACCATAAAAATGTCATGAAGAGCTGGAACCTTGAGGTAGTAGCTGGGGCTCACGGAGGTCCCTGGGGAGGCCCTCAGATGCAGTATTACACCGCTGTCACTCTACTAGACCACAACACTGGTGGAGTGAGGGGTGACCCCACAAGAGCCACGCCGCCTCTGCACTTCACAGGCTGAACCAATAGAACTACAAATGTGCATCTTTCAAAATAGTGCCACCTGTATCCACAGAACTCCAGGGAAGCGGCCATGGAAGCTACAATACTGAGTATTTATTTGCTTTCATGATATGGAATATAAATAGCTATGTGTCCATGGTCACCATCTTAGGCAGCTCAGTCTCAGGGGGTGAGCAGTTCACAAAACCACAGTCCACGCTGGGGTGGGGTTCGGTGGTGCAGCACAGTGGGGGCACCAGCCTGGCATGCACAAGGCCTTAAAGGGAAATGGTCACCAGCACCACAAGACAAACAGAAGTTCAAGTCATTTGTTGATATAGTCTGCAAAATGACAATGACCACCCACATTCTGCTATGTTACAACAGAAAACTCAATGCAGTGTAAATGGGCTGAAACTCCCACTATGTTGGCAGTATATATATGGAATAAATTTATATACTTACATATTACATTTATTACATAGTGTATAAATATATAATTATAGGACAATACAATTACATATATTGCATGCTGTATATGTTATATATTCTTTATCTATATATTATGAAATATTTATTATATATTTGTCTCGATGTTTCTATCAAACAGCTCATGGCTACATACTTAATTCCTTTTGTAGAGAACTACTTTTAACTTTTATTTGAGTATTTATGTGTATGATTTCATTTGGATATGTGTACATATGTTGCAGGTATGCACGAGTGTATAAGTTTATGTGGTATCTAGAAGATAACTTCAGCCTAACATCTCTGAGTACCACAGGATACTTACTGCTAGGATATCAAAAGTCTTTTCCCCAAAGAGCTTATTGGCTGTTCTGAGCAAGTACTGTGTGCCAGTCTTGTTCACTTCACTGAGAAGTGACTGGAAGCCCTGGTGGACATCTCCACCTCCATTGCCGCTGCATTTATCCAAAGAGAGTGCCTGAAATCAAGACAGATTACAACACAACTTCAGCAAACCCAGATATAGGAAATGAGTCAACACTAAACCCCTCCTCCAGATCTTACAGATCTTTGCCACTCAAGAGCACCTAATAAAAGGGGAAAGTACCTCTCTAGGGTCCTCCCCTGTACCCTGTCAGCCCTGGTCTGAGCATAAATGGCCTTTCACAAACCCAGCTCTCCATGGTCACAAACTATACACTGGTTTCAAGCGTGGCTATCAACCAGACCTGGTATGACTCAAATGCAGCCAGTTCTGACCTCAGTTCATGCTGTCTCTTCCATGCCCTGGGGTCTGCACCAGCTCCAGCCCTGTGTGCCCAAGAGAATGGAGGTGAGTGACCCTATTCCAGGCCTGGGCTTTAGAAGGCCTGACAGCTGCCACATTTGTGCTCTTGTTCCCAGCCACCATGGTGGAAGGAAATCCAAGCCATCCTGCCAGAGACCACATGGAAATCCTGGAGTAAGTGTCACCACATAGAGATGTTTGAAAGACAAGCAAGACTGGCTAACAGTGAACCCTGGGTGCCAGACCTTAGATACAATTCTGTAGACCTCCCAAGTCTCTGAAAAGGCTACATGAATGGCATCAAGGGCTCCCAAAGGAAACAGGTAAACTGCCTATCAGTAGTTGCAAAACTTGGAATTAAAGAGAAAGAGTCAGTTTAAACTGAAGTTAAACTTTAGGTCCTAACTCTCTCCAGTAAGGAGGCAGACTAGGGTAGAAAGAAACACATTTATATTGTGAAAATGAAAACATGCTGCAAAGAACTAACCCAGAATGCAAAATTAATGGCCCTAGGTGGTCATGGATTAGGAAAGACTCCCTTCAAACACAAGAGGGGCGGTGAATCAAGATATCCCCAACCTGCATACAGGAGACTGGACTTACACAATTTGCTGTGTCAGAATTGCTACAGTTCAAAGACTACCATGTGTCATTTCCCATGTGCTGAATGTGTTCCCCAAATTGACATATTATCATCTGACAACCAGTTCCTCAGAATATGGCCTTATTTGGAGCTAAGCCTTTATAGGGACAATGAAATTAAAAGGAAGTCATTAGAGTGAGCTAAACTCAATCCAACCTGTGTCCCTATAAGAAAAAGAGACCAAGACATCCAGAGAAGACTAGGATGCCATTTATAATCCATAGAAAACAAAATATCCTACCCCTTGATTTTTAGAATTCAACCTCCAGTACTACAAGAAAATACTCTGTGTTACTTAAGCCATCCAATCTGTGGTATTTGTTACACAGCCCTAGCTGACTAATACATCTGGGGGTGTGCACTGTATTTAACCCTCACTGTCTCCCTACCTTATTCTGGGGCAGCCTGTCTCTGCAG
The DNA here is from genome assembly GCF_017639785.1 of Mesocricetus auratus. Lineage (NCBI taxonomy): Eukaryota > Metazoa > Chordata > Mammalia > Rodentia > Cricetidae > Mesocricetus > Mesocricetus auratus. Next base: position 54,929,485 of record NW_024429196.1, read on the forward strand.
TTCATACACTCTACAGAGAGAAAGCACTGTACCAACAAGAGCCCCAATCATAGATTCTGTCCCTGCTCTGCCAGCCAAGGCTGATCCCATTTGGGAATAACCTTCAAGATCCTAGACCATATCTGGAGGAAAGCTGAGATCCTTTGGGGCCAGACAGTAGACAGTAGAGGTCATGGGAGCCTTGGTGCCATGCCTTTGGTATTTTTGCTCCAAGTTAGCCCTCACATACACAGTCCCCACCAGTGGATTGGGATGCTATAGCTAGGATCCCAGCAGGAGTAGCACATTCTCCCATCAGCTCTCCAGTCACACCCCTATGTCATCTGCAAGAGCAATGTGGAATGTGGAGAATCAGCTCAACTGACAATCTGTGGAATTTTTCTCTTATGAAACGGTGCTGGTTACCTGAATCATCTGGCTTGCAGTGTTGCCCTTTGCCCCCATGAAGACCATGGCCAGGACTGAGGAGATGCTCATGGGTGAGAAAAATACATTTTTTGAGCTGTCTTCACCCAGGATTTTCAAAAGGTTTAAGGCAAAGGTGCCATTTGCTTCCTGAAGAGGATCCATGATAACGAGCCTGGAATGAGGAATTAAAATCAGTATCACACACATACAGGCAGATGTGTAGGCTGCATCTCCACTCTCATTTAAAACGTGATACCCTGGCTTAGTGAGCAAAGGGAAAAGCAGCCTGGAAAGCAAAGGCCGAGTGCAGACAGTGATGAAGCCCTGCTGGGCTAACTCAGGCCAGTGCCTTGTCTTTCTCATGTGCAGAAATCAATACGTGGGGAACCAGAAGGAATCGGCTCAGAGGACAAGAGGCAGGTAAGGACCCACGAGTCAGGAAGTCCACAAAGCAGCAGTGCAGGCTGTCAGCTCTGACATCATCCACACACAGTTGTCAAATTCCTTTTCCCCAGTTAGACAATACAACAGTTCTAAGATTTCCCATCAGCTCCCCTGAGCAGTGGCTGGGAACTCAGAGCATGAGAAGGGGAGGTAACAGGTCACAGGGAATGGAAGGGTGTCCAATTGTTGTAGTCTGAACAGAATACACAGTGTAGCTTTACACTGTTGCTATGGGAAGTTAGACTGAACTGTAAGAAGATTCTTTGGGCCCCGAGGTGGGGGCACATACTTTAATCCCAGCACTTGGGAGGCAGATCTCTGCGTCAAGCCCAGGCTGGCCTCACTATCATCTCTCTGCCTCAGCCTCCTGAGTACTGGGATTGCAAGTGTACAGCATCACACCTGGCTTCTCCCCCAGTGTTTCCTCTTTGCTATTGATTTCTGTCTACTGATTCTATGTGTGCAACCCATGAAAACAGATGTGCAGATGTAGGGAACCACATTAACTTGGTCTATGGAGCCAAGTATGAACCAAATGATGACACAAGCCAGAGTAGATGCAGTTACTGAGGGTCTGAAACACAGGACACTCCTAACATGAACTGGTAACATCAGCCATTCCTGTCACCTCATGTCCCAGCAGGAAAATCTCTGATCACATGACATTAACCCAAAGTTACTCAATACATCAAATATCACAACATAGTTCTAAACCACACCAGAAAAGTACAAACATCCTTAGGATTAGTCCTATCACAAAGTAACTGCCTGCCCACCCCCTACACACACACACACACACACACTCACACACACACACACACACACACACACACACACACACACACACACCTCTCCTAACTTCACCCAGCATGCTTTCACAGCCCAGTGTTCCTGATGATAAGACAAGGACATGACAAAGAAATTGACTAGGCACTTGAGGGTCAGGGCCACCAAAACCATCAGTTCCAGTAATGTTCCTGGTTCCCTGGTATCCAGAAATACCAGAAAGGAACTCAAGTTTCTAATCTCACTTGCCTGGAGGCTACATGTGAGGGTGGGACCAAACTCCAGTCCACATACCAAGTCCTTCTGAACAGCTGTGGAACTAGATCTCTAAGTTTTGATGGAATAAAAAAATGAGTTATATCTATCTCTAACTTTACCACATCTCCTAAATGATTTACTGCTACCTCTTCTGGGGGAGGAATGTCACAGTAGCTGTGGTCAGGGCTCTCTGTAAAAGCCCATGAAGGAAAAACCATTTGCTTCTGACCAAGAGATTAGACTCTGCCTCTGGCCTGGGTGCATTAAGGTTCCAAACTACTCTCAAACAAAGGAGTTAATCACCTGGCTAAGAGGGGATTCACCTAATACACACTAAATATGTGGAAGGAATAATCTCCTTAAGGAGCTGATGCATTTTCCTCCCCAGGAAGCCCAGGCCTGGTACAGCCACTCCCAAGCTGCTGTGGGTCTCTCTTTCTGTTTCTGACCACATAGCTAAAATTGCCTTCCGTGGTTCTGCGAACTTTTACACTTTTTCTCTGAAGCTACCTCCTTTTTGCCATATGACTGCTGACTGAATTCCTAAAACAACCGGCACAGCATTTTCTCAACCTCCCTACTCCCAGAAGCTGTTCTGGGGCTTTTCTTATAAACTCTAATAAAATTGTCTTTGAACTTCCTTCTTTGTCCATTCTTGGGGGATCTAAGAACACATAGAGGACAACACTAATTTTCCCTGAAACAGGTGGCACTCCAGGTAGGGCTTCCTAAAACTTCCAGTTACACTGACGTGGGGAGAATGATAATTTTTGGTACTTTTAATTCACAAAACAATTTTAAAGAAAAAAAGAGGAGTCACAGGCCTGAGACCCAGTGGCAGAGCACTTGCTCAACCTAGGCTCTGGGTCTGTGAACAAGGAGAAAGGGAGAAAAAAAAAGTAAGTCACGGGACAATGTCATCATCTGTCTTCACAGACTGATTTCTTCAAAGAGCTGTGCTCTGAGCCTAACTTTTCAGCCTCACACAGGGCTCGCTCGCAAAGACCACGACACACTCCAGAAAATAAGGTCCAACACCCTTGGCTCCCAGGCTTCTCTCTGGCCCCTACCCTCTGAGATCCCAAAGACTGTGGCATGTGTAAGGAGTCCAGGATCTCACCATCTGGACAAGCCGGATCACAGGTGGCTCCGTGTTCCCGAGCACGGAACCGATGCTACACAAGCCACCCCCGCAATAGGTGTTGAGCCAGCGCACCTGGTATCCCAGAGGGCAGCAGTGCCACCAGCTGGCCTGGAGCACAAGGCAACTCTCCCAGCAGAGTCACTTATTGCTGTGGCAACAATGCAGCTTGGGGAAACCCTAGCCTGGATCCTAGAGCTCTTGTGGCTCTCCACACTTACCCCCCACCCCCGCGTCCCCTATCCCCCCCCCGCATCCCCAGCACCGTGTGCCAAAGCCAGCACACAGCTGAGCCTACCCCGGAATCCAGGTTCAAAGGTGGACCGCAAGCTGAGCAGGGTTCTGGAGGCAGTGGTCATGCCTAGGGCCTCAAATATCTGAGGGGTGGAGAGGTGGGTGGAGTCTGGAGCCTGAGGCACTGGCCCTGGGGGCGGGGGAGGGGGGAGGAAAAGCAGAGACTAGGGTCAGGTGACCCAGCCTAAGGACCCAACCCTTCCATTAGCTCCTGGCATCAAGCCTGACAATTCTGTAGGTGATCTTTCTGGTCCTAGATGCCTTTTTTTACTTACCAAAGGAGCTAGGAAAACAAGGATGAGAACAAACCCAGGCTGGACTCTCTGGATGGTTTCCTGCATTGGATGAGAGTGAGGTCTCCCCAGCCTGTTCACTATGCCTTCATCGAGACTGAATTACAGCCTTAACAACACCAGAGTGTGCCAGCACTTAGGGGACATAAATGGGACAGAACAGAAGAACAGTTTAAAGTCAGAGAGAGACAAAAAGAATTTTACTACTGGGGCTGGAGAGAGCACTTATCTATCATACACAGATAAGTAAATAAGTGAATGAATAAATAAATAAGTGGATGGATAGATAGATAAATAGACAGACAGACAGATAAACACAGGCAGTTGTTCCAAGACCCCACTACTTACTCTTTTGGTCCAAATTAGCAGGGATTTTACCTAAATGAATGTGAAAATTCAGTTTCCCATCTCACGGAGGTCTTGGGGGGAGGGGACAGTGGCCTGGTGGGTAGAAGGCCAGCCTGGCTTAAGGGTCAGGTCAACTCTGCCTTTTTTGCATCATCCTAAATGAAGGATTCCCAGCAGTGACCATACTGACATTTGGTTGAAGTGTCTTGGTTATGCAAGCTACCCTGACCTCATAGGATTTGGCAATCTTCCTCTTAGGAATCCACATGTGACCCCCCACTCCACTGATAATGAGAACCCAGGCTACTGACCCAGGGTTTGGGATCACAGAGGGATGGAGCCAGAGAGAGGTCTGGGAGTCAGTGCCAAGTGTGTTGGATCTGTTTTTCCGGAGCCTCTTCTAAAATGTGTCTGGGTCTATGTGAGTTGTATGTGTGTGGGGGTGGGGGTTCTGAAAAGTTAGACTCAATTTTCCAGAAAGCCAACCCCTCTACCTAGCAAATGCCAGTAGAAAATCAGACCACCAGCCTAGCTGTGAGTTTTTACTTTTAAAGGACTGAAGCATAAGGAATGCTCTGAGTATCTCACTCCCATTAGCTTCTTGGATCCTTGCCTAACAATCCTAACAATGTTTCTGACTTACTCTTCCAGCATATCCTTTGGGAAAACACACTCTGTTTGTATATATACTAGAACTCTATATACACCTCTAATTTCCACAGTTGCTACCAAGGAGTAGCATTTTGTTGTCTGTCAATAGTCTTGTAAGTTGGATTTAAAACACACACACACACACACACACACACACACACGCGCGCGCGCACGCGCATACATGCACACACGCACACACTTTTTGAGATCCTTCTAGTATCCCTTTGTGTACGTATGGTTCGGCTCCTTTGATTTTAGGTTTTTAAACAATTCTGTTATCTGTACCTAGTCCAGCATCCAACAGTGTCAACTCACAGTTATCTAGAGGAGTGCATACATTTCCATTCAGTAGAAACTAACAAAAGCCCCATGGCTAATCCTGTGGTTGATAACCCAAGAGTAGCAAGAATGTAGTGTGCATATTGTGTATTAAAGGCAGAGTAGCCACCAGTCCAGATTGCTGGGGTTTTTTTTGTTTTGTTTTGTTTTGTTTTTCGAGACAGGGTTTCTCTGTATTGTTTTGGAGGCTATAGGTCCAGCCTGGCCTCGAACTCACTGCCTCTGCCTCCGAGTCCTGGGATTAAAGGCATGTGCCACCACCGCCCGGCCAAATTGCTGGGTTTCTATAAGGAGGATTGCCACATGAAAAGATAAATACACAGACTTTAAGATCACCATTTTCCTCCCTGACAAAGTTGTCTTTCCTTGGCTCAACTTGCCCTAGTTTCTGTTTCCCACTACAAAATGTTGACGCAGTGGTCCCTAATGGCAATGATCCTTAGTAACACTGTCTTTACTGTATTTTCATCAACCAGACTTTTAGGGCCAAAGCCCTGTCTTTACTCTTTCCAAAGGTCTAGGCTCAACCACGAGGCCCAATATACCAACTACAAAGGTAAGTAATGGAGAAAAGCTGAGAAGAGACAATCAGCACATGTGGAAATAGGAATGGGGAAAAAAGGATCCAGGGGGCCCTAAGTTCATCTTTAAATAGGGAAGGTTTGTGGCAGGGAGGTGAAGTACTGGTCAAGGTAAGGTCTGGTTAACCGTAGTCTAAGTTATGGTTCTTCAGTATGATCCAAAGAGCTCTCACTATGGGAGGGGACAAGCAGGTCCATGGCAGGTGAGTATCCTCATCTGGAGACTGGTGTGTGCTTCAAGGCTCTGCTGTTGCAAAAGTCCAGAGTGACTCTAGGCTGGACAATCACTGGAGACCCTTACACACCTTTGTGGGTTCTGCATAGGACAGTGTGCCTTCAGCCTCGAAGGAAGGTAAGTTGGGGACCCAGGTTTCTAGATAGACACCTCTTGGATGATTAATGTCCCTTGTTGAATATCTAAACAGGCAAACCAAATTAAAGAAGACATGTGGCATGGGCTTCCTTCCAGCCGTTAGTTATTTAGTGGGCCACACAGGTATCCTGGCTCTCCAGCAAAAGCAGTTTCTAAGTGTCAGTTACCATTTAACTAATGCCATTGAGAAAGTTTTCCTTTTAAGGTGTTTGTGATAGTTTCAATGTAATTGGCCCCCCATAATCCCAGAGTCTCATAACGAGTGGCACTATTAGGAGGTGTGGCTTTGTTGGAATAGGTATGGTCTTGTAGGAGGAAGTGTGACACAGTGGGGGTGGACTTTGAGGCTTCATACACTCAGGATGCTGTCCAGTGTGTCAGTCGACTTCCTGTTGCCTGCAAAATGTAGCAATCTCAGCTCCTGTACGGTGTCTCCCTGCACAGTACCATGCTCCCTATCATGATGATAATGGACTGAACCTTTAAAACTGGAAAAGAGCCACCCCAACTAAATGTTTTCTTTATAAGGTTTGTCATGGCATGGTGTCTCTTCACAGAAATAAAACCCCTAACTAAAAGTGTTATTCATGGCCTTGCTAACAGTTGTCAGATTTTCTGTCAAACCTTGCATTTTTACCATTCTGCTGGGTGAGAGATGCTCTCTCAGTGTCCTTCTGGTTAGCACGTGTTTCTGTGTTATTCTTGTACATCTTGATCACATTTTCACCTCCTTATATTTTTTTTAAGATTACATTGCTTCTGGGAATAAGCTAGAGCCTTGTGCATGCTAAGACAGTGCTCTGCCCACTGTCTGCTCTCTGTCTCCAATCCCAACATTTTCTTTATTGTGAATTCAGATACTCAAAAGCCATTTTGTCTTTCCTGATGTCTACCTGTTCCTGACATCTGTTCAATTTTTGAAAATTATTTGTTTTCCTTCTTGGAGATTTATGTTGTTAGTTTGTTTTAGACAGATACTCACAAAGCTACCTTCAAACTGTAGTTGGATTACAGGTAAGTTAAGTGCCACAGTACCCAGCTGCTGCTTGGTTCTTGAGAGCATGTTTGGAGGTTCTAGCAGGGGAGCACAGCTACTTGTATACCCTTGACCGAAGACCGGTCCTCCTCTATTCGGGGAAGGTCGTCCTCTTTGACCGAGCACACAGCTTCAGGAGGAACACACATGGAGCGGTGAGGGAGGAAGGGGACACCCGCCTAGCCAGCCAGATCAGCCAATTCAACCCTGGCGATCAATGGGGTGACAGGTGTCACAGCCAGATCGCCCTCACATCCTGCTGCTTAGTTCTTAAGGCCTCTTTAATTACAACCATAAGTCCTTCATGAATATTTTCACCCAACTTGTTATCAGTATCTAAGCTTGCTTCTGGAGACATGGACATCAAATTGTTTATTTCATGTATTCTAGGTTTTGAGAAGTGATTAGAAAGTCCTTTACCCTGTTCTTTTCTGGTTTATTTCTGGTTTCATTTCTTATATTTGAATTTCTGGCTCACTTAGAGGTTTGTTTTTTATTTGGTTTTTCTGGTGTGCAAAGAAAATGGAAGTTATTTTTCCTTATTCCCAAATTGGCTTCCAGGAAATTTAGCTGTTTAATATAAATATTGTTTTTCCACTAATGACTTCACAAATCAAGTACCAAACAACTGTGTTAACATGGCCCCGTTCCTAGATTTCACTTTTGGTCTTACTGGACATACTCTCATGATATGGTATCTTGGAAGGCTACTCCCCTTCATTGATCTTCTAGAAGAGCAGTCAATGCTCTTAACCTCTGAGCCATCTCTCCATCCCCAAGTGTATCAGCTTTTAGGAAAGTAACATCTGTACCTTGATTCAAGTAGATTTTCCATTTCTTTTTGAAAGAAAGTTGTATTTTTATGATACCTGTGAAGGGTTGATCCCAGAGAGTCAGTCATAATTGGAAAGCACTGAGTGACATCCTGGAAGATATAAATAAATGCCAGTTCACCCTAGATGGGATGCAGTAGACCAGAGAAAGGATCCCATACAAATCTAGCTATGAACCAACGAGTTTACTGGGGCTTCCAACAGGAGCAATGGTGAGAAGACACTTGAAGGAGTACAGGGACTCAAGTGCACATGTGTCACCACAAAGTTCCACTCCAGCGTGGATGATTGCTGACTCCTGTAAACCTACAACTGAAGACTCACCAGCCTTCCAACTCTAAAACACCTCATCAACCTTCCACCCCCAACACACACACACACACACACACACACACACACACACACACACACACACTCGACTACACAGATGGGGTACATACAATTACCAGTAGTTGGTAGAAGTGTGGGAGCAAGAGAAATTGGCAACCAAAATCTCAGGGAAGTGTTTGGCGACCCTCCCAGCCTCATTACTATTACCGTTACCATAGTTCTATCTGATTACATCATTGTCAAGTCTATGGGCCAAGGTGTTCTGAAGGTCACCAAAGCAACTCTGCTTCATGATGTCCAGTGGTCATGTCACATCAGAGGAAATGCCTCCTCTATGGCTTAAAGATGGGTTCTTACTAGGTAAATTCCCTTAAGGAAATGTTTCCAGATTCTGTGGGTTAGCAATGCAGAGGCTCAGAATCCTCCCAGAAAGGTTTCTCAACAGGAGGCTGCTTAATGCACAAGTGTCCATTTGATGGTGTGTATTCTACTGGGCCTGTGATGGGAGACACGGTGACAGTTGAAAGGAGCCAGTTTTTAATAGGAAGTGATAGAGCTGCAAAATGGTGAACTGCTCCAATGAGTGAGTAATGCGCTGTTAATGTGACCAAGGCCTGGGGCTCGGTTGTCTGCTCAGCCCGCATTGGATGCCACTAGAGATGCTTTTAAGGCCTTTCTCCCATCTCATTGGGTAATTCCTGGGGGACAGGAGTGAGTAGGTGCTGGAAATCTTCCCCACACCTCACATCCTGCCAGTAATTGGACCCAGAACTGCTGTATGCTAATCCCACTGGTCTCCCTCTGCCACCCAGCTCCCTGTGCTAGTGATTTTTTTTTTTTTACAAAGTCTGGAAACCAGTCTCTAGAGCCTGAAGAAGAATAGAGGTTACTGTTTGCCATCTACCATGGGGCTTCTGTACTTTCTCTTCTTTCCCCTCTTCTCTTCCGCATATAATAAATAACTAACTGTGCTTACCTCTGGTAGAGAGTCTCAGCCCTGTGGACCCTGGATGGTGCAGAAAGAGGAAGAACAATGGAGCAGCAGGCATCAGTGACTTGTCATTGGGGCTTTCCAGAGCCTGAGGCTCCACCTACAGCAAGTGTCCTGACAGTTGTCCTAGAAACATGTAAGTAGCATCAGTGCAAGTAAGGGATGGATAAATGATGGCAATGTCCCACTGAGGGGATGGAGAAGAGCAGAAGACAAGGGAAGGTATCCAGTGTGTTTGCAGATGAGCACACACAGGCTTTGCTCCATCATATTCAGTGACTCGCTGGTGTCTAATATTTAGAAAATTCACTCAAAGAATAAGAACGTCAGGATAAAGGCCAATTGCAGGAAAGGTCTTTTTTTTCTGTCATAGCTTAATTGGTATCTGTGGTTGTGGCTACTCAGTTGCCTCTTATTTGGTAATACATGCCATTTTGTTTTGCAAACTGTCATGTACAGGGACAGGAACAGCTTCCCCTTCACAGCATGATGCACCATTAAAGCAAACAAAGCCTTACTCTGGGGACTACACACGTGTCTGAAATTCCAGTCCCGCATAGCAATGGTACACAAAGAGATAGATGGTGTCCAGGCAACAATAGGACATCCAAGAGGAGTCCCAGTGAGGGTCCAGTATCAAGGGCGTTGCAGAAGCCAGAAGCCTTGAACCAGACCAATGACTCATTGCAATGACCACTTACAAGTAAAGTGGACTAAAGGGTATACTGTGTGACTCTCTGTGTCATACTACAGCTTCCATTATGAGATAATTTTCATTTTTTTGTTTTGTTTGGAGTTTTGGTTGTTTGGTTTTAGTTTTGGGAGGAGGTTGCAAGGGCAGAGAGCAGAAGTGAGGGGACAGAGAGATAGGTGGGATTGGGGTGCATGATGGGAAATCCACAAAGAAGCAATAAAAAGCTGGAGAGAGAAACAGAGACAGAGAGAGATAGAGAGAGACAGAGAGGTGTCTTGAATAGAGAGAAAGGGCATTGGAGAGGTACAGCATGAGAACCTGACTCATCCCGGCACACATAAAAAGCTAGGCATGACAATGAGCATGCCTGTAGCCCCTGTACTGTCTGGAGTAGAGGCAGGGGGATGACAGCTCACTGGCTGTCAGAAGAGCAGGACAACCCATGTTCTTCTCTGGCTTCTATACACACACACCACAGGCTGTACACACATGTGTATACATTACATACACAATACCACACTCACACAAATAGAGAAAAGGGATAGAAACAGAAAGAGAGAGATTTACCATGAATATTGTTCGTGAGTAGCAAATACACCTCACTTAACTGATGTATTTCAGGTTTTTTCAACTAAGTATGTTTTCCTGTATTGTATTTTGAGTGTGGTGTCTTGCTAGGTATCCAACTAAAGTTCTTGTACATGCTAAGCTTGCATTCTGTCACTTTAGCTCTATCCCCAGCATGTGCTGTGATCTAGTTATGAAGGCAAACTGTGTTTAAAGTGTTACATACCACAGACTGACACAAACACATACAAAATGAACACTGCTGTCCTTGTGCAGTGTTCTGAACACAACCAAGAAAAGCAACCAGGAAGTCATTTACATGCATGTGATCCCTCCTTCTACCTCAGAAAAGGAGGCAATCTTCCTCTCAACAGTTGTGCATGCTTTGCCCTGCATATTTTATAACATTAGGTAACACTCCTGTTCTCTGTGTGAAATGTTAAGAGTTCCAGGGACTGGCTGACTGATGGAATGTGAACAGCACTTATAGCTGGAGGTCAGTGATGGAGGTGGGTCTGTACTGAATGAGAAATACTTTCTGGAAACCAGAGCACAGTGAGAGGAACCAAGGAAGGCTCAGTGTCTAGTTAACTGGAGACTCAGAGGAGGAGAGACCTACTGATAGACTAGGTGCCCATGATTGTCAATTGCTTGGTTAACCCATTTTGATTAAATGTGTAATTGCCACATAACTATAGTACAAAACCAAGACTGTTCCAGAGGTAGACACCAGAGAATGAAAGGTTTTATTTAGCACTAGGCCAATGTGTTGAAAGGAGAATAGCTGTCTAGAAACCATTTATATAATATCTCTTGTAGGAATGTTGCCTTGGGCTCAGGCTGGTGGTCTAGGATAGTTCATTAGTATTGAGAAATGAACAGTTCTGAAATGTGTTGCCAAGTGTCTAATCTCAGGCCTTAGGGCCCTAGGTCATGAGAGGCCTGAGAATTTAAGGTGTGACTACTTACATTTTTGTTTGAAGGTCTGTATGTCCAGCTGCTGTCAAAGAGTGTTGTGTCTATTTTATACAACTACCTTTAAATTTTCCCTAATCTACATAATGTACATAAAGAAAGATTCAGTCAAAAAGACATGGAGAGTATAGACAGAAAAAAGTCATGTTCTTAAACTGTAAAGAAGGAAGAAAACCTAAAATGGTGACCCATGATGTAATCTCAGCATGTATGAGCATGAAGCAGAAGAATTTCCGTGATCTTGGAGGTCAGTCTTGTCTATGTAATGAGTTCTAGATGCTTCTTGTCAGCCTGAGATAGAATGGAATGTATAACCTAAACACACACACACACACACACACACACACATACACACATACACTTTTCCCTTTTGAATTCCAAGTTTGGTTTCACACCAAGTGCAAGAGAAAGGAAAGGGTTACATGAGTCACTGGGGGTCACCCTTCTGAGGCTCTCCCCTGGGTGTCACCGGGATTCCTAAAACAGATTGCAGCTAGAACCTGAGGTTAGCTCTTTCTCATCCTGTCCAAAGGCACCAGTGATCTTGCTCTGAGCCAAACTGCTTTGAGCACAGTGACATTGTCCTGAGGCTCTAACGCCTCAGTGAACATCCATCCTAGAATAGCATGGGCAATGTGATATGCAGGTCATGGTTGTAGCAGTTATCTAGGTTACTTTCAAGGACTTGAATACCACTTTTATTTCCTTCTTTTTTCCATCTAACTCCTCCATACTTGCATTGAGCATAAAGCCTTATGCATGCCAGGCAAAGTACTGTATCTCTGAACTGTACCCTCAATGCTTCTTACTTTCATTTTTAGTTTCATATTGGGTCTCACTAAGATGCCCAGGCTGACCTGCAGATCTGTGTAGGTCTCAACTTTGGTTATTCTTGCCTCCTGAGTCCCTGGGATTACTGGCCTGAATCACCACCCCATTGTTGCTGAAAACACTGACACTAAACTTGAGATTATGCAGGGATCCGATGGGTGACCTTTTAGCCTTGGAGAGCTAAAAACTCTGCCATGAATGAACCATGCTAGCATAGCCATTTCCTGAACATTATTTCATGAAGAGTCTTGAAGACTACTCTACAGTTGCTTTTCCTTTGACTTAAGCCAGTACACCTCTTTATCCCCCAAACCAGGACATTTTGAACTGGGGCCCACCTGTCCATGCTCAGCTCTTTAGAAATCAACTTGCACTGCGAACTTTTTCTCCATGACCAGTTTCCTGGATGCCCTGGTTCCCTAACATGTTTCTGTGTCTCTCTGTTTCCACAGCAAAAGAAGTTCACCTTCTTATCCACCCAAGGATCAATGAGTGACCTGTTTCACAATGCAAATGAGGAGGCACCTAAGCAGGTATCCACCTTGTCAAGACAGAGAGCTGCTGGTAATCTGGCCCTGAGATCCCAGATCATTGCTAAAAAAGGCTATGCAGTCTGCATGAAGATCCATGACAGTGCCCCAAGAGACACCTAGATAAAGTATCCACAGGGTCTTCATGAGGGGCCTATGAATGAAGCTCTTAAGATTAAATATACAGCCGGGCATTGGTGGCCTTTAATCCCAGCACTCAGGAGGCAGAGGCAGGCTGATCTCTGTGAGTTCGAGACCAATCTGGTCTACAGAGTGAGTTCAAGGACAACCTCCAAAACAATATAAAGAGACCCTGTTTCAGAAAAAAAAGAGATTAAACATACAATATGTATAAATAAAACAGAAAAGGTGGCAGTACACCTTTGATAAATGACACTTGGGAGCTATGAGGCTAATTTCAGCCTGTCTCTGATGGTACCCGGGAATACTGCGACCTGCCAGGCTCTACCACCATAGCTCCAGTACTTGTTCTTGGAGACAGGGCTTATAATAAGAGCTTATGCTGCAGCCAGGTGGTCTTGGAGAGCTAAAATATACCCCCAAGGTAAGGTCAAATTTCACAGTCATCTTTAAAGAATCCCCTTGAAGACATATTTGGACTCCACAAAAAAAGGAGTTAAATTCTAAAGTTTACCCTGGTATTCTAGAAAGAAAGTGGGGATAATGTGAAGCATATATGTCACTGTTCATCTTGGTGAGGGTGTCAGAGAACTTAAATGAAGTTGCAATACTTCCCTTATCAGTGTCTGTCTTAGGCTTTTTTTCTTTGGCTATCATTAAGTACTTCAGACCACATATTTTATAAAGAGATGTATTTAACTTATGATTCTAGAGGCTGAGAGGCCCAAGGTTGAGAGACTGCATCTTAATGAGAGTCTTTTCATTGGTAGAGATTATCTGTAGCATCCTATTGAGGTGCAGGTCTTGACAGTCTGTTTGCTGAGCTCAAGGAGAAAGTGACTGGGTAGAACAGGACTCTATTTTCTGGTTATCACTGCAGCATGCCTCAGACTTCCTCTCCAAACAGACACACCGGAGGGGGCATTCCAACTAGAAATGTGGAAGTGTGTGTGTGCCCCAGGAAAGCTATAACTTATTCATGTATCATTAAGTACAAGGCAATTCAGCCTAGACACCAGAGTGTTCTGTATTCATGATGTCATGCCAGTGGGTTTACAGACTCCTGAGCATGTGCCTCATCCTCAGAGTTAAGATAGGAAAGCTTGCTTCACAGCTTTGTTGAAGGGTGGCAGGAATGAGACCCCAGCAGGGGAACCAATGCTGCCAATTCTTCAGATAAAAAGCACTAGCAGGCAACCAAAAGAAACAGTTGTTTCCAAAAGAGGATAGGCAGTAGGAGGTGCACTCCTTTAATCACAGCCCTAGGAAGACAGAGACAAGAAGATCTCTGCAAGTTCAAGGACAGCCTAGCCTAAACAGAGAGTTCCAGGGTGCCAAAGCTATATAGTAAGATCGTGCATCAAAATAAAATAAGTAAAACACAAAAGAGGATAGATACTCTTGGGCTTGTGGATTAGGTGGTAACAAAAGAGGAACCTAACACGACTCAGATGGCTGATTTGGCAGCCCACTCGTGGAGGCTGGAAGATAATTTTGTGGAAGCTAATTTAATTCCACCATAATGGGGTTTTAAGGAACAAATTCGGGTCAGTAGGCTGGCCTGACAAGCACTTTACCTACTTACCAGTATCACCAGCCCCAATTTACTTTTTTCCCTGCCGTGGTTCTGGGGTCTAAGCACAGGCTTTTCTGAATGCCATGCAGGCACTCTACCCCTGAGCTATATGCCCAGCCCTCTTTATACTTTTTACTGAGACAGTATCTCACTCAATTAGCCATGCTGGCCTAGAAATTGGTCTGTAGCTCAGACTGGATTCAAACAGAATTCCTCCTGCATCAGTCTCCCACATAGCTGGGATAACAAGCCTGTACCACCATATCCACAAAGAGTTTCAGTGTTGTCATGGAAAGGTTGTTCCATGGGAAGTCAGGAGAGGTCTAGTTACCGAGAGTCTATGTGACAAATACATATAGCTTGAAGTCATGGGCCTCACTGAGGTGTTCCCAGGGAGAGAAAGTTTCCCATGAATGACAATACACGGAATAAATCGAGAGAAGGGGCCCAAAAGATGACTAGGAGTGGGCAGGGGAGGGAGGTGGGAGGCTGAAAAGACAGAGGAGTAAGGTATTAAGGACAAAATAAAAGAGTCCTAAATAGGACCTGAGTGGTTTGAGGCCATGAAGAATCCCTGTTGGACAGAAGTGGGTATCCAGAGTTGAGTGCAGTAGCCTCCACATGGAAGAAGAATTGGGGGTGCAGTTTGGTCTCCTTAGAGGACAATGAAGAAGCAGAGGTGTGAGTGGATTTCACTAAAGTGATGAATGACAGGGCAGGGAGGTCAGATTGTCTATGAACAGGTCTGGAGTACCAGGGTGAGGCGGGTGTGGCCTAGCCTACAGGCCCATGAGCTGGAGAATCTCAGCTGGGCCTCCTCAGCAGGTACTGGAGGGATGGGCAGGGCATCTGTGAATACTCAACATAGGAAGAGTCAGAGAAGACAGTGCCTGGATGAGACACCTGGAGATCACAAAAATGACCTCAGGAGCAGGCAGGGAAGGACTGAGCCAGATGGAGACATAGCATGGTGAGGCTACCAGTTGCAAAGTACAGTCCCCAGTGGCATGCCCCTACAGAAGCCTCCCTGCTTCCTGGGCCTCATTAGTATCTGCCCAGAGGTGCAGCACTTCGGGAGGATGTCAGGCCCTCAGCTGGGAGTGTCCATTCATTCCAGGGAATGGGCACAGAGCCTAGCATGGCAGGAGTAGCCATCCATGCCCACCTGCCTAAGCCAGAAGGGAATTCTTGACCCAGGAGTCCTAATCCCCAAGCCTCATAGTTGAGCCTTGGACAGAAGCTTTTACACACCAAGACCACAAGGCCTGTGACACAGGACTCCTTAGTCTTGAGCATCTTTCAGTGTGAAGAAATGGGGTTGTGGCTAAACCAGCCTGGACTTGAGCCTGGGCCACAGCAGGACTGGCAGAAGTGAGTAAAGTTGGGGGTTAGAGGCTCAGGAGAGTTGGACCAGACTGGACTAGGCTGTGAGGACAGGGGGAGGGACTGAGAAGCCAGCTAAGGAACTGAGACTACATATCAGTGGGAGCAGAGGATCCTTAGTTAAACCACACAGCCCTGGTGTAGAGTGAGGGGGTGAGGAGAAGCCTGGGTTTAGAAAGTCACAAGACACCTGACAATCCCTGAGGCAACCAGTCTGCTAGTTCTTAGCCTAACAACTTCTTTCTTCCTTCTGAAGCCCTAGCAGGGTGAAGCATTATCCATTCATTCTATTTCCACAAGAAAGTATCTAACAGCACAGAGAGCCAAGGCCCCTGGCATCATAGCCTCAGCATTAGAGCAGCACCTCACTTGAGGCAGATGGGAGGAAGATGAGGCCCAAGAGGCTCGAAACCACAGGAGGAGACATGACCTGTGCTTGAGAAGAGGATGCTTGCTGTCTGACCACCCCAGCTCAGGTTACATGGGTGCTGTCATTGAGTCTGTGATCAAGCAGGCAGAGGACCTAACCACATGACATCTTATCTGCTAGTGATGATGCTCAGACCATTTCTAGGAGCTCCTGAGCTTTGCCAAGGTAGCACTATCAGACACAAATGGTAGTAACTGGCTCTTGCCTACTTTGTACTGGCAGAGCTCTGTAGGTTCCCTTTCTATTGTCACTTCATTGTATTTGAACCCATCACTGAACTTTGGGACATTTTATAGCTGTTTCTAAATAAGACAAATTAATCTGGGAATGGATCTCAGTGAGTATAGTGGTTGTTTCCACACAGGAAGACCCAGATTTGATCCCAGCACTGTGTAACACCTGATGTGATGGTTAGCTTTCTTTACCAACATGATACAATCTAGAGTCACTTGAGAAGATGACTACACTGGGTTGGCCTATGAGAATGTCTGCTAGGATGTCTTAAGTTGTCTAATGTGGGGAGACCCAGTCTACAGTGGGCAGCATCATTCTCTAAGCATGGATTCCTAAGCTATGTAGGAATGAAGAAATTGCCTGAGAGCAGGGAGAATGTAGCATAGGTATAAAATTATTTACCAGATTAGAACTGATATGAAGATTAATAAAGCCTGTATCATACCAGAAACAGAAACACAGAAAATTCTCAGAAAGAATCTCCCTCCTGAGATGGAAGGGAGTCCTTTTACATCAGTGGAGGAAGTAACCTGGTCTTAGTTCATTTGTGTGCAGCCATATTTGAATAAACAGGAGATATCCATATCATTATTCTCACAAGTAATACATTTGCAGCAGCATTTGTTTTTCCTGAGCCTGGCCACTTGGGTGAGGATCCCATCATGCAAAAGGCATCCAAGTTACTGGATCAGGCTTGAAGGAATCATGTTCTTACTTTCGAGGTTGGGATGTACTTTTATTTCTGGCCTTTTTGTCTCCACAAATTTCCCCTGAGAGATCAAATTACTGAAACTACATCAAGGACTTCTTTCTTTGGGACCTGATTCAGAGCTGAGAAGGGATGTTGGGGGCCTGACTGACATTGTTGGTCTATCATTGTGGTGTAGGGCCTGGAGACATGGAAGGTTTGAGTTACCTTTTGGAGATGGGAAGGGGTGGTTATCACAGACAGCACTGTGACATGTTTTCAGGGGTGTGAGGTACACAGGGAAGCTGGTAGAAATGGATGATATTCCTAAAATCATCTGGAGCTTAATGGCTTGCAATTTGGAAGATAACAATCACATTAGAAGATTAAGGAAGCAAAGAAGACATATGCTTGTGAATAGATCCAGGCTGGACAGTGTGCAGGAGAGCCAACCCCTTGTGCCCTCCCAGAGATACCAGCCCCTTGTACCCTCTCATAAAAATAGTTTTCCTGAGAAATTGTGCTTGAAGCTTGCCTGTACAAATCAAACGTTCACTCAACCTGTAACCATGTGAATAATGAGCTCTGCAGCCATTTATACCTGTGCACTTATTCTGTTTACACACTGAACATCCAACCTGTTCAGAATTAAATAAACTAAGATAAACACTGTAATAGTTCTTAGTATACTTTGGACTTCCAAAGTAATTAACTAATGCCTACAAGCTCAGATGAATGGACAGCCTCAATTGTATCATGCTCCCTAATTTTCCTTTAGGACTGGTTTATACCAATTCAAAACAATGTATGTGCATACAATGTGATAACCAGTTCTAAGTCATTTAATGGAAACATGGAGGCATTGAAAACAATGCCCTGTCCTAAAATAAAATAAAATGTTCAAAACAACCCGTAGGTAGAGATCCATTGATAAGATCAGATTCTGGCTTTGCGTGCTGTCCAGAGTCACAGGACCAAAACCAAACCCCTTCTGAGGCTCCTACAAAGGGTCAATTAAGACAAAAGTTCCTCAGTACTTTTCTGTGTTGTTCAATAATGAGGACAGCCTTTACTCAGAACAATTAGATTAGGACAGGAGAGGCCAGAACTCTTTTGCACGAGTCAGGTCCATTTCTTGTACACAGCCTTACCATACCCTCTTGAAGCATGCTATATTTTACCTGCTTTTACTCCAAGAGCAAAGACTGCTCTAAGTATGTCAAGGGCATCGTGGTTTGGGGTTCTATGAGGCAAAAGAATCCATTTCGTCCTGTAAAGCCTCAGGATATTGCAATGTGGTCTATGAAAGAACCTCCAGAAGACAGGAATTAAGTTCGCAGGCCAAGGTCACTGTCTCTTCTTTTTAAAATTAAAATGCTGACAGATCAGAGAGACAAAGGAACAAACCACAACAACCTTACCTACTCAACTTCCTGACAGAAAAAGAGTAAGCTCCTGTCTCCTCCCACCTTATCATTTATTGTCTGTCTGTACAGACCTCCAGACTTATATGGTTAACCAGTGGCTAGCTCTGCCCTCTGATCTTCAGGCAAGTATTATTTTTAGAGTATAGACAATATATAACTACAGCACGTAGACTGAAGATGTACATATATATGTATATAAGAGACAAGGTAGTTTTTAAAGAAACACCTACATGTGCATGTTAGGAAGTCCATGAAGTGTTTTAAAATAATTTTTAGTTGGAAATGATTAAGAGACGGAGATCAAGAGTAAACAGAAGAGTTGATGAAACATGTATCAATAAAGGGAATGCCAATAAGATTTGTAGTTTTGGTTTTAGAGGACATTGTGGGGGAGGCAAAGTAAAGATAGGTTCTTATAAGGTTGTTACAGATCTCATTTGTAGAGAGAAGCCTTTTTCTTGTCTGCAGCTTTCGTTTTCTCCCCACCAGTCACCTGGGCTCTGCTGCGTTGTAGTCCCCAAATAACACGCAAGACGCTGTATTAATTATGAAGCTGTTGGCCTTGCTTGTTTCTTACTGGCTAGCTCTGATTTAGGTATTTATCCCATAATTGTCAATCTAAGTATTTCTCTTACCGGAGAAAAGTTTCCGGGCTTCTTACCCATATGGCGGTTACATCTTGATTCCCTGTGTTTCTCCTACCCAGAGTACTCCTGGACTCCTAGTCCCACCTATCTTGCGTCCCTATTGGCCAACAGTGCTTTATTGACATATACACAGAACTTCCCCATCACTCATTGAAGTTAATCTCTTTAAATAGCTTCATTTTAGATCACAAAAATGTTACATACAAAGGAAGGTAATAGACAGGCTGTGTAAAAAGACCAAACAGACAAACGTATCTTTGGCTTTCAACCCATAACATCTTGACTCTTCACATTTAGAAAACATCTCATGGCACTAGAAGAAACCATCCTGAGTGAGGTAACCCAGTCACAAAAAGTACTCATTCACATATGGATTTTAGACATGAATCAGGGGAGTACCGGCATACAATCCCATTGCCAGAGAGTCTGGGAAACAGAACCTTCATCCAGCAGACTGATGAAAGCAGAGGCAGATACCCACAGACAAACACTGAACTGAACTCCTGGCATCCAGTGTCAGAAAGGGGGATGTGATGGGAAGAGGAGTTAAGACTGGGCTGGTTTAACCCACAGAAACAGTTGAGCTGAACAAGGGGGAACTCTTAGGCTCCAGGTTAATGGCTGTGTAGAAGGCATGGGACTGACCCAGAATCCAAATTTTGGGTGTCAGGGAGGAGGCATGGGTAATCTAAGGGGCCTTGGGTAGTATTTATCCCTGGAGTACAAACACGCTTTGAGTGCCCATCCCACAATGATGGATGCTTTCTCAGCCTGGACCCTTGAAGGAGGGCCTAGACCCTACCCTGGATGACATGGCAGACTCCAGAGATACACCATGTAGGGCTTCATCCTCCCTGGGTATTGGAGTGAAGACTGGGGCGGGGACTGGGGCGGGGGGGGTGTCTGGTGGGGTGAAATGGGAAGGAAGGGAGGGAGACAGAGCTGTGATTGACATACGAAACAAGCTTGTTTCTAAGTTAAATGAAAAAGGGAAGAAAAAAATAAAAGAAAACGTCTCTGAAGTTCTAACCATATTGGTATAGATCATTGAGTCCCATTTGGGGATCAATTGACCGTTTCATGGGGGTCACCTAAGACTATCAGAAAATGGATATTTACATTATAATTCATGATACTAGACAAATACAGTTATGAAGTAACAAAGAAAATAATTTTATGGTTGGAGTCAGCACAACATGAGGGACTGTATTAAAGGGTCACAGCATTAGGAAGGTTGAGTACCACTGCTCTAGGCATTTTTCCTAGAATCAGATGCAGCTAAGATATGAGGAAAGCAAGCATTAAGTAGGGAAAAATGATTACCAAATCCAGGCAAGGAAAAAGTATTGGACTGCACTATCTATTAGCCATTATTATCTATTGCTAAACAGTGCCTCAGCTGGCAGTGGGATTCATGAATGTTAGCTCTTCCTCTCTACACTCAAGGAAATTTTAATTTGAATTTTCCCTATAGCAGATAATGTTGAACATTTAAACAAAAAAAAATCTTAGTCTTCTACATTTATTCTTCTGAGAATTCTGTTTAGTTCCATGTCTCAATTTTTAATTGGGTTATTTGTTTTCTTGATATTTATGCCTTCACTTTTTCTTCATATATTCTACTTACTAACACTACCAGATTACAACTGGTAACAGGTTTCTTTTTGTTTGTTTTGTTTTCTATTCTTCAGGATGCCTCTTCACTTGAAATGTGGTATCCTCTGCTGAATAAGTGTGTTTGGGGAGGCAGAACAATTGTGAATGCAATGGGAAATGCTACTGTTTCCCAAAATTCTTTCTTGGCATGTTTGTCTGCCTTTTATCCCTAATGATATTAATTTAGAACTTTTAAATTAGAACTTTTTTTAGTCACCTTTCTATTTGTAATACTTGTCTCTAATTAGATGGTCACCTGGTGTTCATAAGATCCCAATAATACCAAGAGAGGAGACAGAAGGACTGCTTCTCTTCTCGGGCCACAGGGTCCTCCAGCAACACCACAAGCACTTTATTTCAAAATTGTCATTGCATTTATGGATAAGGTCACTTGGATCACAGGCAATCCATGGAGACTGGGTAAAAGATAGAGAGAACACACTTTGGTCAGGGAGAGGAGAACCGGCCAGAGAACAGAATCCCATTGGTTTTAACATGCTGAATGAAGAAAAGGAAGGGGTGGTCGGCACAGAAGCGGGGGACATACAGCGTACACCTCCGCATAAAAATGGCAGCTGTGGCAGCTGCAGCCTCTGTGCCCTCCTCGTTGACCTCCACAAAGGACTTGTGTACAACCTTGGACAGAAACAAGCCTTGCTTGGAAGACATTCCAGAAAAGTCTGCCCTGTGATCAAAGGCATCTGTCATGCCCAGCTTGCTCAGGACGTTGTTCATGTCGTAATTCTCCTCCAGTTTAAACCGTGGGAGGAAAACCTCCAACACCTGTTCATCCATCATGTCAGGCCTCGTCCACTCTGTGAATTTCTCATACGTTATCTCCTTTTCCACCTAGAAGAGAGTTGAACACTTCACAACAATCTTGTCATACAGGGCACTTGGGGTGATGGAGAGGCTCTAACTACAGAGGGATGTGTGACTATAGGGTAATATGGCAGCTGGGAGGGGTTCGGGTACAGCTCGGTGGTGAGCATTTGTTGAGCATGCTGTAGGCTCTGGGTTCCACCCCAGCCTCACAAATGAACGGACAACAAAAACATGATCGTGATCTTTACCGTTTGCAAATCAATGTGTTCATCTGGAAGCATGATGATCATGTTCAGCTCATTGCCGACATAGGGAAGCAACAGAATCTTGGTGAATATCTCTCCAATATACGTCATTTTAAAGGTAGACTTCCTAAACATCATTTGCACAGGTTTCTCCTCATTCTGTGAAGGATAGGTAAATATTAAGTTAAAAGGAGACACAAGTGACACATTGAGCAGACCCAATCAAGGAAGCCAGTCACTGCAACTAGGAATACTTACCTTTTTTATTATATTGTATATGTATGAGTGTTTGGCCTGAATGTATCTATGTGTCCCACATTACTGTGTGCATTTAGTGCCTGCATATTTCAGAAGATCGAGTCAAATCCTCCTGAACTGGAATTATGGATACTTATGAGACACTAGTGGGTGCTGCATTTGAACACTTGTCCTTGTCAAGAACATGTGTTTCTAATTGCTGAGCCAGCTCTCTAGCCTTAGAAGTAGTTTCTCAAATTGATTTCTATAATACTTTAGCAGCCTCTCAAACACTTGGTTAGACCTTACATGTCCCCAAAGGCCCCTTTTTCAGGGTTTGGTCCTCAGGCGTGCTAGATTGGGATGAGGTAGAATCTTATTTGTTTGAGACAGAGTCTCCCTATATAGGTCTAGTTGGTCTAAAACTTGCCACACAGACCAGTCTGGCCGTGACCCCAGAGAGCTAACTGCTTCTGCCCCAAAAGGGTTGTGATTAATGCGTGGCATAGGAGTAGAATTCTAAGAGGTGGGGGCTAGAGGAAAGTGTGTATGTCATTGGGATGTGCCCTTGAAAAGGATTTTGGGACCCTGAACTTTTTACTGTTTTTCATTTCCTGGCCTTGGAGTAAAGAGTTTTACTCTAATACCTGCTCCTCTCATGCCATTCCAGTACCCTCAAAACAGGCCCCAAGACAGTGGGTTCATCTCATCACAGACCTAAACCTCTAACGCTGAGTCAAATATACCCTTTCCCTTATTAAGTTGGCTATCTTCACACTTTATATGAGAAAGCTGACTGACCCAATCAACAAACACCTGGGATGCCCAGGGTCAACAATTCTGTTCTCCTGAGAGTCTCATTTGTTCTCATGACTTTGAACAAAATTCCCAAATTCACTGTTGCAGCTTGAACTTCTCCCTGAATTCTGAAGTGATGTATTTTATATTTGACCCATGATATCCCTTTGTAAAGCAGCTGCTCTGCCTATAACACTTACTTGTCCTGGCTGACAGTGATGTCTTCCTTCCAGTTGCCAAACCCGATTCCTGTCTTTGACTCCTGTCACTCCCTCATGCCCTGCATTTGACTCATTGCCAAACTGTATTGTCTGCCCCTTGAAATGTAATCTAAATCTGACTTTATTTTCTCACCTCCACTACAATCAGCACAGCCCAGGGATACAGTGATGGACTCCTTGTCACTGATCTCAGCAGGGCAGCCATAGGTCCCGGCACAGTGTAAGTCAGACCAACCACTGTGGCTGTACGTATAACTTTAGTGTGGTACCACTCTAGCAGGAGCAAAAGTTAAAACACCTGGAATACAAAAAAGATCCTGCCCTGCTTCCTGTCCTACTCCCATCTCCCTCTTCTTTGGTCCACTATAGACATAGGGCTGTTTGTAGTGTTGTACCTAACTATATCAAGTCCTTTCTGCCCAAGGAACTGGTCCTCAGACCTGGAACATTCTTCTCATGACCTACTGTCTGCTCACATACCGTCTTCCCAGTGAAGGTTTCCTCAGTAGCTCTCCTCTGCAACCACACCCAAGGACAGCATCCTGCCCCCTCCACTGTCTGCTTATGGACTCCTCCCACCAACCGCTGTGTCCTTACCTATGCTCATCTCAAATTTCTCTCCAGCAGGAAAACAAAGCTTCATGAGACCAGACACACTCAACCAGTTAATTCCTGGTGCACAGTATGCTCTTAAGTACCATTTGAAGATGATATTAATGGCAAACTAGTGAGTAGGAATACTGCTCATAATTTAAATAGAAACCAATACCAACAGAAAATCGCATGTCTTTGGAGGTGTGACAACATATGTGGATTGCAGACAGCATCTGATGGAGCCACAAACCAGTCTGTGTTGACTGCAGAGACAAGGAAGAAAGACAATGCCTCTAGGCCCTGCACTTAGCAGGAGCCACAGTAAGTAGTTCCACTTATATAATGAATGGAAAAGGCTGAGGCAGGGTCAAAGCCCAGGTATGAGCATTAGGAAAAAGGCTCCATGCTAAGGGTGGTAGACCAGGAAAGGAGAGTCAGTTCCAAAGAGCATCACCCCATGCAGGAAGCCTCAGGCTCACTCCTGCCTTCCTAATGGGTGATGGACTTCTATGAGTACAACTATAGTCATCTAGGGTTTCTGTTGCTTGCAGGAGAAGGGAGTCCTATCATACCTCTTATCAACAACTGATTTCAAAGACAGAAATACTTTAACTAAGAAATAAAAGAACAGTTTATTTAAGAATAAATCTTAACATAAAATGCATTTCTCAAGAAACCTGAGGTTCAAATTCAAGTTTGCCTGGGAGATCTAAGCTGGGGCTGATGATCCAGACAGAGATGTAATTTGTCAGCCTAGGAGTATTTGGAAAGGGAGAGACAGAAAGACAGAGAGAGAGACAGAAAGACAGAGAGAGAGAGAGAGAGAGAGAGAGAGAGAGAGAGAGAGAGAGAGAGAGAGAGAGAGAGAGAAAGAGAGAAAGAGAGAGAGGGGGAAACTTACTAGATATGGTTACCAAAAGAAAAAAAACTGGGCCACCAGCAAATAAAGTGGTCCAACCACGAAGAGGTTGAAGGTGGAGTCTATCCCGTATACACACCCTTTGTCTGCATGTCCATAAGCATAAATCTGAGCTTCTCCCATCAAACCAAGTCTGAATTTCCCACAATGCTTCAGTGTTACAGAGCACTGACCACACACCAGTGCTCATTAGACAGCTGTCTGCCCTCTGCTGCTTTTCCAGCAGGGTGAGAAATATTATGTTCCTTTGTGGCCACCAGCCGGAGTTGTGGCCCTCCTGAAGGAGGGACAAGATATAGAATTCTAGAAAGACACACTTAAAGGATGAGAATGTGCACCACTGAAGGGAATCACGAGGAGTGGGCTGCATTCAGGGTCACAAGAGCCTCGCACACCACACCTGGAGTTTAGACTTTCTTATCTCCAAAGTTACATGACAAATTCTTCAGAGTACACTGCAGAGCTCTGCCTTCAGGTTTGGCCTCAACAGCTGCCAATGACACTATGACCAGTGACAGAAGCAGGGCCAGGCCTGAAACCATGTAGACAGCAGGCTCCTGTAACATGATAAATAAAAGACCCAGAGACAGATATTGGGGTTCAAGCTTCAAGCTGAAGATCAGAAAAGCAAAGCATCGGATACTAGCTCTCACCATACCTCAGACTGAAATGCAATCCTGGCTCCACCAAAACTCAGACTGAAGCCTCTCCTCAGTGTGGCTGGAGAATCCTGAGACTTCAATGTCTTCCTATCTCAGTGTGGCTAGAGAAAGAATGCCTAACAAAGAGACTTCTTTAATGCTGGGATTAAAGGCCTGTGATCCCAGGTGCTTAGATCATCTATGTATGAGCCGTTTCTCTTTAGGACTGGATCAATCTTGGGTAGATCTGGGTGGCCTTGGACTCACAGAGATCCATCTACCTTTTGATCCTGAGGCCTAGGATTAGAGTGGCGTATGCACCACCAT
This sequence comes from Mesocricetus auratus, assembly GCF_017639785.1. Classification (NCBI taxonomy): domain Eukaryota; kingdom Metazoa; phylum Chordata; class Mammalia; order Rodentia; family Cricetidae; genus Mesocricetus; species Mesocricetus auratus. The sequence continues at coordinate 54,955,177 of NW_024429196.1, forward strand.
CTCCTAACTTCTCCTTGCTGGGATTAAAGGTGTGTGCCTGTCTTCTATGGCTTGTTGATTGTTTCTGGATCCTCAGGCAAGCTTTAATAAATCATAAATAATATATCACCACAGCCACCCCTGGCAACATTCAAAAGCAAACAGGAAGAGAAAGGCCTCAAAACAGCAAAAGGGAGTCCTGGCTGATGAGCCTCCCTCATCATAAGAGGCACAGGCTACATGAAACAGCCTCCTGGTGTTTCAGAAGCCAATGTGAACAGGGGACCCTGCCCAGGAGTCTCCTCTGTTACTGTACTGTGTTTACCTTGGTGACTTTGAAAGGCATCTCCCGGGTGTCCTCTTTGTCAAACTGCTTCTCCCAGTTTCCTTTGAAGTAGACAGCATTCACAAGGACTAGAAGAGTGTCTGAATTCACTATACCTACAGACAGCAACTCTTGTATTTTATCTGAAAGACAAAAAAAGGAATTAAAAGACATGGTGGTTGGCTGAGAATGACTTCCATAGGCTAATATATTTGAATGCTTGCTTTCCAGCTAGTGGAGCTGTTTGGAAAGGATTAGTAGGTATGGCCCTGTGGAGGAGGTATATTGTTGGGGATGGTCTTGGAAATTTAAAAAGTCTAGAGCAGGCCAGTCTCTCTTTCTGTCCAGTCTGTGGATCAGGATATGAAACTCTCAGCTACTGCTCCAGCACCATGCACATCTGTTTCCTGCCATGATCATGAACTAACCCTTCTCAAACTATAAGCAAGTCCCCAATTTCATGCTTTCTTTTATTAGAGTTGCCTTGGCTGTGGTGTTTCTTCACAGCAATAGAACAATAACAAAGACAAGACTCTATCAGCTAACAGAGTTGGAGATACACACAAAGGGTTGATAGGCAAAGGGTGCCACCTCCTGCTCTGGTCAGGAGCATGGGTAACACTTTACTTTCTCTCAAAACAGAAGGACATTGTCCTTAAAGCAGCAACCCTGACACCAACAAAAAGACACCGTTTTGTTTTTTAAGATTAATTTTTAATTATTGGTGTCTGTGTGTGTACATCCACTTGTGTGCTGATGTCCACAGAGGCCCACAGTGTTAGATCCCCTGGAACTGAAATTATAGGAAGTTGTTATGGATCCTGGGAACCAATTCAGCTCCTCTGCAAAACCACCTTGTGTTCTTAACTGCTAAATCATCTCTCCAGCACCAAAGCCATCTAACTGCTGGGTCATCTCTCCACCACCAGAGCAAAACTCTTTAAAAGTTTTAGACAGAAGAAAAATAAGCCCAAAAGGTTCTAGTAACAAAAACTTCATTCTTCAAATAAACACATAAGTTGATGCTAAACAAGCAGTTGGAACATAAAAGCAACACTTGAGCTGTAAAGAGACAATTGGTGCCTAAATCTTTAAGAAGGCAACTTTAGGCTGTTTTAAAATAGTCTGGCTAAAAATTCAAATTTTAAAAATGGTTGAATTAATAGATATCTACCTTGATCTGGACATTAGAGAATGCACACAGAAATTATACAGAAACTTGTCAATATGCATATTTATTAATCAGCTTTAAAATATATTGAAAGTAGAGTAGCAGTTCTAAAATGGACCTTCTAAGTATAAAGCAATCTAACAACCACGCATAAGTGGGGGCTGGGCCCAGCACCTGCAACCATGCTAGATAACTACTGAATGGGTGCATCACTCCCAGAGAGGAAAGAGCTGCAAGCTGAAAGCATTCTGTATTCTTTGTAAAAACCTTTGGGGGGAAAAATGAGATGGGTTGAGGGACAGTAGGAGGGAGTCACCGAGGATGGGAAAGACAGCAGAGTGGTTGGTTTTGGAATAGGTGTATCAAATATTGGGAGATATCACAGACACATTGTTAAAAGCCAGATGTAGTGACCAACATTTAATCCCACCACTGCCAGGTTGAGTTTGAAGACAACACAATCTATATAGTAGGATTAAGTCAACCAGGTTTTCCTAGCGAGCCACAGTCTTTAAAAAATAAAAAGCAATCTGGGCCTGCCTTCCAGGGCTTGGGGATTGCCACAGAGCCTCCCATCCTGGTAGGATCTAAGCACCCCAGATTACAGGTTTTCTTTTCCACCAACAGAACCAGCTATATCAGGCCTTGTATCCTGGCCTGCCTTCCAGTGCCTAGGGACTACCTGGGGACTGCCAGAAAGCCTCCCCTCCTGGAGGGAGCCAAGCACCCCAAATTCCAAACTTCTTTTCCACCAACAGGACCAGGGGACCACCAGTGGGAGCCTATGCACACCCCAGATTCCCAGTCTTCTTCTCCATCCACAGGATCAGGATTAGGACCAGGAAGAAGAGAATTACCAGAGTATTCGACTTGCTTGCACCCACCAAAAGGGAACTCTGATCCCCTAACCACCAGACCAGAAAGGGGCTCTTTCTACACCAACTAGAAGAAGGGATGGGAAAGAGAAAATACAAAAACACATTCAGCAACAGAAAAACAAATAGGACACCACCAGATTCTAGAGATTCCACACAAGCAAGACTACAACATTCCAATGCAAATGAAGGAGAAGAGAATGACCTTAAAACAACTTCATGAAAATGATAAAGGCCCTAAAAGAGGATATAGGAAAATCCCTCAAGGAAATGGAAGAAAAAAACAAACCAAAAAAATGCAAGAAATGGAAGAAAAAGCAAACCAAAAAATGCAAGAAATGGAAGAAAAAACAAACAAAAAAATGCAAGAAATGGAAGAAAAAACAAGCCAAATAATTAAAAAAATACAAAAAATGGATGAAAAGACAAGGGAAACATTGCAAGAAACAATTCAAACAGTTCAAGGGTTGAAAACTGAAATAGAGACAATAAAAAAAAAACACACTCTGAAGGAAGGCTGGAAATAGAAAAGCTGGGCAAATGGACAGGCACTACAGATGCAAGCATAACCAACAGAATACAAGAGATGGAAGAGAGAATCTCAGGTGTTGAAGATACACTAGGAGAAATTGACTCATCCACCAAAGAAAATCTTAAGTCCAACAAATCCTTACACAAAACATCCAAGAAATATGGGACACCATGAAACCAAACCTAAGAAAAATAGGTATAGTAGAAGATGAACAAAACCACCTGAAGGGGCAGAAGACATATTCAAAAAAATCATAGAAGAAAACTTTCCCAACCTAAAGAAAGACATGCCAATGAAGATACAAGAAGCATACAGAACACCAAATAGAGTAGATCACAAATAAAGTCCCCTAGCCAAATAGTAATCAACACCCCAAATATACAGAATAAAGAAAGAATATTAAGAGCAGCTAAAGAAAAAGGTCAAGTAACATATAAAGGCAAACCTATCAGAATTATACCCGACTTCTCCATGGAAACTCTGAAGGCCAGAAGGTCCTGGATAGACATTCTACCAACACTAAGAGACCATGGATGCCAGCCCAGACTACTATACCCAGAAAAGCTTTCAAACACTATAGATGGAGAAAACAAGATATTCCATGCCAAAACTAGTTTCAAGCAATACATCTCCACTAACCCAGCCCTGGGTTCTGGAAGGAAAACTCCAACCCAAGGAAGTTAACTACAACCAAAAAAAAAAAAAAAAAAAAAGGCATTAGATAATCCCACTTTACCAACAGTCAAAAGAAAAACGGGGTGGAATTCCACACATAATTTCACCAACAACAATCATTCCAAATCAAAGAAGAATGAGCAATCAATGGTCATTAATATCCTTCAATATTAATGGTCTTAACTTGCCCAAAAAAGACACAGGCTAACAGAATGGATTCAAAGACAGAACCCATCCTTCTGCTGCATACAAGAAACACACATCAGCCTCAAAGACAGATATTACCTCAGAGTTATAGGTTGGGAAAAGATTTTCCAATCAAATGGACCCTAGAAACAAACAGGGGTAGAAATCCTGGGATAACAGGAACATACCTAAATATAATAAAAGCTACATATAGCACACCAACAGTCAACATCAAACTAAATGGACAGAAACGCAACACGATTCCACTAAAATCAGGAACAAGACAAGGCTGTCCACTCTCTCCATACCTCTTCAATATTGTACTTGAAGTTCTACCTAGAGCAATACAACAACAAAAGGAGATCAAGGGGATACAAATTGGAAAGGAAGAGGTCAAACTTTCACTATTTGCAGAGGATATGAGAGTTTACATAACTGATCCAAAAATATTCTACCAGGGAACTCCTACAACTGATAAACACTTTCATCAAAGTGGCAGGATACAAGATCAACTCAAGAAAACCAGTAGCCCTATAATATACAGACAATAAAAGGGCCGAGAAAGAAGTCAGAGAAACGTCACCCTTTACAATTGCCACAAACAACATAAAATACCTTGGGGTAATGCTAACTAAACAAGTGAAAGACCTGTATCGCAAGAACTTTGAGTCTTTAAAGAAATAAATTAATGATATCAGAAAATGGAATGGTCTCCCATGTTCTTGGATAGGTAGGATTAATGTAGTAAAAATGGCAATCCTGCCAAAAGCAATCTACATATTTAATGCAATCCCCATTAAAATACCAGCACAATTCTTCACAGACTTGAAAGAACCATAATCAATTTTGTATTGAAAAACAGAAGACCCAGGATAGCCAAAACAACCTTATGCAACAAAGCAACATCTGGAAACATCACCATCCCTGACTTCAAGCTCTATTATAGAGCTGTCGCCCGGAAAACAGCTTGGTATTGGCACAAAAATAGACAGGTAGATGAATGGAATCGAATTGAACACACTGATATTAACCCATACATGTGTGAACATCTGATCTTCAACAAAGAAGCTAAAAATATACAATGGAAAAAAAGAAAGCATCTTCAACAAATGGTGCTGGCATAGCTGGATGCTGGCATGTAGAAGACTGCAGATAGATCCATATCTATCACCATGTACAAAACTCAAGTCCAAATGGATCACAGACCTCATCATAAATCCAGCCACATTGAACCTCTTAGAAGACAAAGTGGGTGTTACCCTTGAATGAATTGGTACAGGAACATAACACGAGTAGCACAGACAGTGAGGTCAAAAATTAATACATAGGACCTCCTGAAACTGAGAAGCTTCTGTAAGGCAAAGGACACAGTCAGCAAGACAAAAAGGCAGCCCACAGAATGGGAAAAGATATTCACTAGCCCCACATCTGACAGAGAGCTGATCTCCAAAATTTACAAAGAACTCAAGAAGCAAGTCTCCAAAACACCAAAGGAGCCAATTAAAAAGTGGGCTACAGAATAAGTAGAGAATTCTCAATAGAGGAGTCTAAAATGGCTGAGAGGCACTTGAGAAACTGCTCAACATGCCTAGCCATCCAGGTAATGCAAATCAAAACAACTCTGAGATACCATCTTACTCCTGTCAGAATGGCTAAAATGAAAAACACCAATGACAATTTATGCTGGGGAGGTTGTGGAGAAAGGGGAATGCTCCTCCCCTGCTGGTGGGAGTGCTAACTCATACAGCTACTTTGGAAATCAGTATGGAGATTCCTCAGAAAAATGGGAATAAACCTACCACAAGACCCAGCAATTCCACTCTTAGGCATATATCCAAAAGATGCCCATTCATACAACAAGGATGTCTGTTTCACTATGTTCATAGCAGCATTATTTGTAATAGCCAGAACCTGGAAAGAACCTAGACGCCCCTCAACTGAAGAGTGGATAGAGAAAATGTGGTACATTTACACAATGGACTACTATTCAGCAGAAAAAAACAATGGAATCCTGAAATTTGCAGGCAAATGGATGGCACTAGAAGAAACCATCCTGAGTGAGATAACCCAGTCACAAAAGGACAAACATGGTGTGTACTCTCTCATATGTGGATTTTAGACATAGATCTGGGGAGTGCCAGCCTACAATCCCATGGCCAGAGAGTCTGGGAAACAGAACCTTCATTCAACAGCTGATAGAAGCAGAGGCAGACTCCCACAGCTAAACACTGAGCTGAACTCAAGGAACCCAGAGACAGAGAGGGAGGACTAATGAGCAAAGGGATTAAGACTGGGTGGGTTTAACCCCCAGAAACAGCTGACCTGACTGATGCCTGGGAATCCAGCATGGGACTGATCAAGACCCCCTGAATATGGGTGTCAGTGAGGAGGCCTAGACAATCTATTGGGCCTTGGGTAGTATTTATCCCTGGCATACAAATGGACGATGGGTGTCCATCCAATAATGAGAGATGCACTCTCATCCTGGAGTCTTGGGGGAGGGTCTAGGCCCTTCCCTGGATGAAATGACTGTGGACACCCCCATGGAGGACCTCACCTTCCCTGGGAAAATGAGGGCATATTGGTGGGGTTGGTGGGAGGGCGTGGGAGGAGGGGAGGGAAAGGGAGAGAGACCAGGGATTGACATGTTAAGCAACCTTGTTTCTCATTTAAATTTAAATTAAAAATAAAAAAGAACAATGTCAGATAAAAAAATAAAAAGCAACAGGAAAAAGCTAGGCAAAGTGTCAGACACTGACAATATTTTAGAGGCAGCTTTGTGAATTTGCATTTATTTAGAACAAAAGCCTCCTAAGCTACAGTTTGTGATCTTACTGCCTGACTGTGGGGCTAGAGGGACAACTGCCAATAGTTCCAGCTTTCTGAACATGCAATAGCCAAAACTTCATCAAAACTCAAACTCATGATGAACCCAAGGTGCTTATGGCAGTAAGTCCCATCATGCTTCACACCACTTCATGGTGGCCTTTGTCCTGAACATACACAAACACTTTGTACTGTGCCTGCCAGTATATAAAGTTCAATGCCAACAAATGCTGGGTGAAACATTTCAGCTCACATTCAAAATCAAGTAAGAAATGCAGCATTTGTGGTTTACATACAAACTTTCCTGCTCTTATAGAGACAGAATGGCTCCATTGTGAAAAATACTTTCACTATTTTCATACTCTCATTCTCAGAATGTAAGTGTCAAATGATTACATCGTTGGGGAGATGAAGAGATGACTAAATGGTTAAAATGTCATACAGCACCAAGGTGGCTCACTTTTGCCTGTAACTCCAGTTCCAGAGGATCTGTCAGCCTCTGGCCTCTGCAAGCACCTGCAAGCACAGGGTGCACATATGTAGGCAGGCATATGCACATACATAGAAAGTTTTTTATAAGTTTTAATTTATTATATCTTCTACCTCATTAGTATGCAATTTTGACTCCATCTTTAATTATGACAAAATTATACCTATATCAACAAACTGTTTTAAAACATATTCCTGTAGATTTATTATCTAAATATATACTGTATGGAGTCACATAAAACTTTCTCAGGCAAAAAGGAGTTGTCACGGGCAGTTTAAGAACTCTGATTTAGGTGTTGGGCATGGTATCGTACAGGGACATGAGGATCCCTGAGTTTGAAGCCAGCCTGGTCTACAGAGTGAGTTTCAGGAAGGCAGGGACACATGAGGAAACTTTGTTTTGAAAGGAAAACAAAACACAAAAAGAGTTCTGACTTCTGATTTAGGGCTGAAGATGCAGGTCAATGTTAGATGACTTTGCCTAGTATACGAATGTCCTAAATTTCAATGACAAGGCACATCAAAAATTAGTCCTTATTTAAAGACCAAAGATGATTATTTATACTTGAAGCTCTTGGGCAGGCATTAACAATTGTTAACAACAGACTACAAAGTCAGGCATAGTGATGAACCCCTTTAATCCTATTACTTGAGAGGCAGAAGCAGGGGGATCTCTGAGTTGGAGGCGAGCTTGGTCTACATGGTGAGTTTCAGAACAGCCAAGGATACACGTGACCCTGTCTCAGATAAATAAATAAATAAATAAATAAATAAATCTAGAATGAGATGGCCTGTCAGAGCAACCAAGTCTATACAGTGAGACCCTGTATAAAATAAATGAATAAATAATATAGAAACAGATAGAAGGCCTGGCAGATAAAGATACTTGATAACAAACCTGAAAAATGGAGTAGAATCCCGAGGACCCAGTGGCAGAAAGAAAAAAAAACAACTCCTGTGAGCTGTCCTGACTGTAGGTGTGCTCAGGTATACACAAACAAACACACAATAAACAAACACATGAGAAAAAAAAATCTTAAAAAAAATAGGCTAACTGCTAACAGGGACTTCAGTGGGTGGGAGGGTTCCTGCTCAGCATGTTTAACAACTTGGTCTCAAATCTCAGCTCTGAAAACAAACAGAACAGAAGGATGCTGCCTTCACCTTCTGTCTTCTTGGCGACCCAGGTGTTGATGTGCTGTCGGGACTGCTCTGTTTCACCCTTGAAGTCCAGCTCCTCCAACTCTGCTTCGTAGAACTTGCGGCAGGAATCTTTAAAAGACTGAGACAGAGCAATGTGATTACACAGTCACTAAAGTGATTAGCACCAACAGCCTCCTTCCTTGATGCACAAAAACAGAAAATCAAAATTTAATGGTGTACAGATGTGATTTGCAAACAAATACATGCAGAATGTAAAAATCCAGCCTTCCCTTTTCTAGCTTTCTTTAACTTTAGTTTATTAATGAGGTAAGATGGTGGTTGGTCTGAGTACCAGCAAAAAGCATGAGGAATAGTGGAGACCCTCAGGTGCAGTATTACACCGCTGTCACTCTGATAAACCACTACATGGACAGCGTGAGGGGTGACCCCACAAGTGCTATGACACCTCTGCACTGCACAGGATGGACCTTCTCCAAGCTAACAGAAACACTTGGGTCTTCATATTTTCATACCAGGCATTTTATTTGCCAAGTGAGCAATCAATCTCTCCAGTCCCTGAGGAAAATGGAATTATGATACAGGATTTCAACACCACAGTCTGAGTACCAGCTGAGTGGCCTTAGCAGAACTAGTCTCACTAGACTTCCTCAACCACTATAAATGAGAAGATAGCAATGGCTATACCTCAGAGGGTCACTCTTAGATATGGACAGATTATTTATTTTATTATTTAAATTATTATATATATTTTATGTAAAGGAGATTTATGCCTACATGTACATCAGTGTACCATGTGTGCCTGTGTTCTCAAAGGCCAGGAAAGGGCTTCAGATCCCTCAGAACTGTAGTTACAGATGGTTGTGAGCTGTCATGTGGGTGCTAGAAATAGAACCCAAGTACCATTCAGGAGTTTCCAGGTTTCAGATTTTTTTTTTGCTTTGTTTTGGGATTTAGGGATGTTCAACTTGAGCATGCACAAAAAAAAGTTTCCAATCTCCAGATCAAAATTTAAAAGATTGAGACTGTGCAAGCCCCTGACAGGGATAGAAATGAACACTCTGCTGATGTCTCTGGCCATCGGGGAGAGCAATGAGCAATACATATTACAGTCTTAAGGCTTCATCTTCCCTTTACACATGTATCTGACGGCAACGCAAGCACATGGGCATGAATCCACATCCAGTAACTCACCGTTGGTAATGGCCCACACTGCCAGCCTCACACAAGTGGTTCACTATGTCACCATAGGTCTATATTCACTTCTATCAGATGGCGGCTAACAATACTGAACAGTGCTTGGGCTGTGGGTCAGTGGGAGAGCTGTGAGCTTTGATGTGTGAGACCCTGGGTGCCATCTCTCTCACCAACAACAGCAATAATAATAATGAGACAGAGTCACCTGATGCTGAGATTCAAAGACTGAAAGAAACATTTTAAAAAATACAGGGAATGGTATCACACAGAGGAAATTCTCACCAACTAAATTTCTGTCTGTACAGAACACACATCACTCTGTATAAAAAGCTCTTGTGTGTGAAATGGCAGAGGTAGAGGATGGCCCATGCTTAGATATTCTGTACAGTAAGAATGTACTCAGGGCCAGGCAGTGGTGTCCCATGCCTTTAGTCCCAGAACTCGGGAGTTATAGGCAAGCAGATTTCTTTCAGTTTTCACCCAGCCTGGTCTACAGAGTGAATTCCAGGACAGCCAGGGCTGAAACACGGAGAAACCCTGTTTTGAGAAACAAGCAAAGCAAAACAAAACAAAAATAATACACTCGCATGTGGCATCAAATCATGGACACCAACACAAACCCACATTAGTGGGCAAGGGAGTAGGGTGAATCCTTAGCCACAGGATACTTACTGCTAGGATATCAAAAGTCTTTTCCCCGAAGAGCTTATTGGCTGTTCTGAGCAAGTACTGTGTGCCAGTCTTGTTCACTTCACTGAGAAGTGACTGGAAGCCCTGGTGGACATCTCCACCTCCATTGCCGCTGCATTTATCCAAAGAGAGTGCCTAAAATCAAGACAGATTACAACACAACTTCAGCAAACCCAGCTATAGGAAATGAGTCAACACTAAACCCCTCCTCCAGATCTTACAGATCTTTGCCACTCAGAGAGCCACCTATTTAAAGGGGAAAATACCTTGACTGTTCCCTCTCTAGGGTCCTCCCCTGTACCCTGTCAACCATGGTCTGAGCAGAAATGGCCCTTCACAAACCCAGCTCATCATGGTCACTAACCATGCTCTGGCTTCAAGCATGGCTACCAACCAGACCTGGTGTGACTCAAATGCAGCCAGTTCTGACCTCAGTTCATGCTGTCTCTTCTCTGCTCTGGGGTCTGCACGGGCTCCAGCCCTGTGTGCCCAACAGAATGGAGGTGAGTGACCCTGTTCCAGGCCTGGGCTTTAAAAGGCTTGCAGCTGCGATGGCACAGCCACCATGGTGGAAGGAAGGAAATCCAAGCCATCCTGCCAGAGACTACATGGAAATCCTGGAGTAACTGTCACCACATAAAATTGCTTGAAAGATAAGCAAGACTATGGCTAACAGTGAACCCTAGGTGCCAGACCTTAGATACAATTCTGTAGACCTCCCAAGTCTCTGAAAAGGCTACATGAATGGCATCAGGGGCTCCCAAAGGAAACAGGTAAACTGCCTATCAGTAGTTGTAATAGCTTGGAACTAAAAGAGAAACAGTCAGTTTAAACTGGAGTTAAACTTTAGGCCCTAATTCTCTCCAGTAAGGAGGCAGACTAGGGTAGAAAGAAACACATTTATATTGTGAAAACATGCTGCAAAGAACTAACCCAGAATGCAAAGTAATGGCCCAAGGTGATCATGGATTAGGAAAGACTCCCTTCAAACACAAGAGGGGTGAGTAAATCAAGATATCCCCAACCTTGGCGTACAGGAGACTGGACTTACACAATTTGCTGTGTCCCAATTGCTACAGTTCAAAGACTACCATGTGTCATTTCCCATGCATTGAATGTGTTCCCCAAATTGATATACTATCATCTGACAACCAGTTCTTCAGAATATGGCCTTATTTGGAGCTAAGCCTTTGTAGGATCAATGAAGTTAAAACGAAGTCATTAGAGTGAGCTAAACTCAATCCAACCTGTGTGCCTATAAGAAAAAGAGACCTAGACATCCAGGGAAGATAAGGATGCCATTTATAATCCATAGAAAAACTAAATATCCTATGTCTTGATTTTTAGAATTCAGACTCTAGAACTACAAGAAAGTACTCTGTGTTACTTAAGCCATCCAATCTGTGGTATTCGTTACACAGCCCTAGCTGACTAATACATCTGGGAGTGTGCATTTACCCCTCACTGTCTCTCTACCTTATTCTGGGGCAACCTGTTGTGGGAGGCCCACTTCTCCATCAGCCTGGGAGCAGACAGCACTAAGACAATGTTTACTAAAAACAATAAGGTGCCCAGAGCAATAAGTTCCTGATAAGTGCTCGTCCACAGCAACACCCTGACCTTGACCTTTTCCAAAGACTAACCACCTCTTCCTGACCCAACCACCACCACCTCTGGTGTCAGGGAATAAATAACCAGCCAAGGTAAGAATAAAGTAGAGCCTTCTTGAAGTTTTCTTTGCACCACCGAGGGGTCTCTGTGTCATCAATCCTAACGCCCTCTGCACATTTTTGGATACAGGCTGTGCAGCAGGTGTGGCAGCCTGTCTCTGCAGTTCATACACTCTAAAGAGAGAAAACACTCTACCAGCAAGAGCACAAATCATTCTATCCCTGTTCTGCCAGACAAGGCTGATTCCATTTGGGAATAAACATCAAGATCCTAGGAGACCATATCTGGAGGAGAGCTGAGGTCCTTTGGGGCCAGACAGTAGACAGTAGAGGTCATGGGAGCCTTGGTGCCATGCCTTTGGTATTTTTGCTCCAAGTTAGCCCTCACATACACAGTCCCCACCAGTGGGTCAAGGTTCCAGCAGGGGTAGCACATTCTCACATGAGCTCTCCAGTCATATCCAATGTGGAATGTGGAGAATCAGCTCAACTGACAATCTGTGGAATTTTTCTCTTATGAAACGGTGCTGGTTACCTGAATCATCTGGCTTGCAGTGTTGCCCTTTGCCCCCATGAAGACCATGGCCAGGACTGAGGAGATGCTCATGGGTGAGAAAAATACATTTTTTGAGCTGTCTTCACCCAGGATTTTCAAAAGGTTTAAGGCAAAGGTGCCATTTGCTTCCCGAAGAGGATCCATGATAGCGAGCCTGGAATGAGGAATTAAAATTAGTATCACACACATACAGGCGGATGTGTAGGCTGCATCTCCACTCTCATTTAAAACATGATACCCTGGCTTAGTGAGCAAAGGGAAAAACAGCCTGGAAAGCGAAGGCTGCATGCAGACAGTGAGGAAGCCTTGCTGGGCTAACTCAGGCCAGTGCCTTGTCTTTCTCATGTGCAGAAATCAATATGTGGGGAACCAGAAGGAATCAGCTCAGAGGACAAGAGGCAGGTAAGGACCCACGAGTCAGGAAGTCCACAAAGCAGCAGTGTAGGCTGTCAGCTCTGACATCATCCACACACAGTTGTCTAATTCCTTTTCCCCAGTTAGACAGTACAACAGTTCTAAGATTTCCCATCAGCTCCCCTGAGCAGTGGCTGGGAACTCAGAGCATGAGAAGGGGAGGTAACAGGTCACAGGGAATGGAAGGGTGTCCAATTGTTGTAGTCTGAACAGAATACACAGTGTAGCTTTACACTGTTGCTATGGGAAGTTAGACTGAACTGTAAGAAGATTCTTTGGGCCTGGAGGTGGTGGCACGTACCTTTAATCCCAGCACTTGGGAGGCAGATCTCTGCGTCAAGCCCAGGCTGGCCTCACTATCATCTCTCTGCCTCAGCCTCCTGAGTACTGGGATTGCAAGTGTACAGCATCACACCTGGCTTCTCCCCCAGTGTTTTCTCTTTGCTATTGATTTCTGTCTACTGATTCTATGTGTGCAACCCATGAAAACAGATGTGCAGATGTAGGGAACCACATTAACTTGGTCTATGGAGCCAAGTATGAGCCAAATGATGACACAAGCCAGAGTAGATGCAGTTACTGAGGGTCTGAAACACAGGACACTCCTAACATGAACTGGTAACATCAGCCATTCCTGTCACCTCATGTCCCAGCAGGAAAATCTCTGATCACATGACATTAACCCAAAGTTACTCAATACATCAAATATCACAACATAGTTCTAAACCACACCAGAAAAGTACAAACATCCTTAGGATTAGTCCTATCACAAAGTAACTGCCTGCCCACCCCCACACACACACACACACACACACACACACACACACACACACACAACTCTCCTAACTTCACCCAGCATGCTTTCATAGCCCAGTGTTCTTGATGATAAGACAAGGACATGACAAAGAAATTGACTAGGCACTTGAGGGTCAGGACCACCAAAACCATCAGTTCCAGTAATGTTCCTGGTTCCCTGGTATCCAGAAATACCAGAAAGGAACTCAAGTTCCTAATCTCACTTGCCTGGAAGCTACATGTGAGGGTGGGACCAAACTCCAGTCCACATACCAAGTCCTTCTGAACAGCTGTGGAACTAGATCTCTAAGTTTTGATGGAATAAAAAAATGAGTTACATCTATCTCTAACTTTACCACATCTCCTAAATGATTTACTGCTACCTCTTCTGGGGGAGGAATGTCACAGTAGCTGTGGTCAGGGCTCTCTGTAAAAGCCCATGAAGGAAAAACCATTTGCTTCTGACCAAGAGATTAGACTCTGCCTCTGGCCTGGGTGCATTAAGGTTCCAAACTACTCTCAAACAAAGGAGTTAATCACCTGGCTAAGGACCCCCACTCTGGAGGGGATTCACCTAACACACATTAAATATATGGAAGGAATAATCTCCTTAAGGAGCTGATGCATTTTCCTCCCCAGGAAGCCCAGGCCTGGTACAGCCACTCCCAGGGAAATTGGACTGCCCTTCCTTCCTGCCTGGGTGCATTGAGGTTCCAAACAACACTAAAACAAAAGTTAATTACATGACTAAGGAGCCCCTGCCCCCCAACAGGGGATTTGCCTAATGTCATGCAAAATGTAAGAGAGGAATAATTATCCCTTTAAGGAGCTGATGCATTTTCCTCCCCAGAAAGCCCAGCCCTGGCACTGACACTCCCAAGCTGCTGTGGGCTCTTTCTTTCTGTTTCTGACCACATAGCTTAAGTATGCCTTCCCTTGTTCTGCGAATTTTTTCACTTTTTCTCTAAAGCTACCTCCTTTTCGACAGTGGCTCCTGGCTGAACCTCAATTCCTAAATCAACCAGCAACCATTTTCTCAACTCTTCTCAGCCTCCCTACTCCCAGAAGCTGTTCTGGGGCTTTTCTTTTAATTTCTAATAAAATTGTCTTTGACCTTCCTTCTCAATCCATTCTTGGGGGAGAGAGTGTCGAAGACCCAATTTTACTAAAAACAGGTGGAACTCCAGAGAGGGCTTTCTAAAAACTTCCAGTAACACTGACACAGGGAGAATAATAATTTTTCATACTTTTAATTCTCAGAACAAGAAAAAGGAGGAGTCACAGGCCTGTGACCCAGTGGCAGAGCACTTGCTCAACAGACCTAGGGTCTGTGTCCATGAACATAACAAGGAGAAAAGGAGAAAAAAGAAGTAAGTCACCGGACAATTTCATCATCTGTTTTCACAGATTGAAGTCTTCAAAGAGCAGTGCTCTGATCCTAACTTTCCAGCCTCACACAGGACACAAAGACCACGACAGTTCCTGAAGAAGATCCAGAAAATAAGGTCCAACACCCTTGGCACAGACTCCCAGGCCTCTCTCTGGCCCCTACCCTCTGCGATCCCAAAGACTGTGGCATGTGTTAGGAGCCCAGGAGCTCACCATCTGGACAAGCAGGATCAGAGGTGGCTCTGTGTTCCCGAGCATATACGGAACTGATGCTACACAAGCCACCCCCTCAATAGGTGTTGAGCCATCGCACCTGGCATCCCAGAGGGCAGCAGTGCCACCAGCTGGTCTGGAACACAAGGCAACTCTCCCAGCAGAGTCACTTATTGCTGTGGCAACTATGCAGCTTGGGGAAACCCTAGCCTGGATCCTAGAGCTCTTGTGGCTCTCCACACTTCCCCCTTCCTCCCATGTCCCCAGCACCGCATGCCAAAGCCAGCCCGCCACAGAGCCTACCCTGGACTCCAGGTTCAAAAGCTGGACAGTGAGCTGAGCAGGAATCTGGAGGCAGTGGTCATGTATGTCTTCGGCCTCAAATATCTGAGGGATGGAGAGGTGGGTGGAGTCTGGAGCCCAAGGAACCAGCCTTGGGATGGGGGAGGGGGCAGAAAAAGCAGAGACTATGGTCAGGTGACCCAGCCTAAGGACCCAACCCTTCCATTAGCTCCTGGCATCAAGCCTGACAATTCTGCATGTAATCTTCCCTGGATATTTTTCTTTACTTACCAAAGGAGCTAGGAAAACAAGGACAAGAACAAACCCAGGCTGGAATCTCTGGATGGTTTCCTTCATAGGACCAGAGTGAGGTCTCCCCAGCCTGTTCACTATGCCTTCATCAAGACTGAATGACAGACAGCATTAACAACACCAGAGTGTGCCAGCACTTAGGGGACATAAATGGGACAGAACAGAAGAGCAGTTTAAAGTCAGAGAGAGACAAAAAGAATTTTACTACTGGGGCTGGAGAGAGAACTTGTCTATCATACACAGATAAGTAAATAAGTGAATGAATAAATAAATAAGTGAATGGATAGATAAATAGACAGACAGGCACACAGACAGAAACACAGGCAGTTGTTCCAGGACTCCACTACTTATTCTTTTGGTCCAAAATAGCAGGGGTTTTACTTAAATGAATATGAAAACTCAGTTTCCCATCTCATGGAGGTCTTGGGGGGAGGGGACAGGGACCTGGTAGAATGCCAGCCAGGATTAAGGGTCAGGTCAACTCTGCCTTTTTTGCATCATCCTAAATGAAGGATTCCCAACAGTGACCATACTGACATTTGGTTGATGTGTCTTGGTTATGCATGCTACCCTGACCTCATAGGATTTGGCAATCTTCCTCTTAGGAATCCACATGTGACCCCCACTCCATTAATAAGGAGAGCCCTGGCTACTGACCCAGGCTTTGGGATCACAGAGGGATGGAGTCAGAGAGAGGTCTGGGAGTCAGTGCTAAGGGCATTGGATCTGTTTTTATGGAGCCTTTGTGCCTTCAGCCTTGAAGGAAGGTAGGTTGGGGACCCAGGTTTCTAGATAGACACCCCTTGGATGATTAATGTCCCTTGTTGACAAAGCAAATTAAAGAAGACATGTGACATGGCAAGACTGCCAGTCTTCCTTCCGGCCTTTAGTTATTTAGTGGGCCACACAGGTATCCTGGCTCTCCAGCAAAAGCAGTTTCTAAGTGTCAGTTACCATTTAACAAATGCCATTGAGAAAGTTTTCCTTTTAAGGTGTTTGTGATAGTTTCAATGTAATTGGCCCCCATAATCCCAGAGTCTCATAACCAGTGACACTATTAGCAGGTGTGGCTTTGTTGGAATAGGTATGGTCTTGTAGGAGGAAGTGTGACACTTCGAGGCTTCATACACTCAGGATACTGTCCAGTGTGTCAGTTGACTTCCTGTTGCCTGCAAAATGTAGCATTCTCAGCTCCTGTACCCTGTCTCCCTGCACAGCACCATGCTCCCCATCATGAGGACAACTGACTGAACCTTTAAAACTGGAAAAGAGCCACCCAAATTAAATGTTTTCTTTATACTATTTGCCATGGCCATGGCGTCTCTTCACAGAAATAAAACCCCTAACTAAAACAGTGTTATTCATAGCCTTGCTAACAGTTGTCAGATTTTCTGTCAAACCTTGCATTTTTACCATTCTGCTGGGTGAGAGATGCTCTCTCAGTGTCGTTCTGGTTAGTACATGTTTCTGTGTTATTCTCGTACATCTCGATAACATTTTCACTTCCTTATGTTTTTAAAGAATATATTGCTTCACTTGGGGATCAGAGTGGAGATTGAGTAGGGGGCTGGGGGACCTGGTGGGGAGGGGAGGGGAGGAGGGGGAGGGAGAGAGAGAGCTGGGATTGACATGTGAAACAAGATTGTTTCTAACCTAAATTAAAAAAAAAAAAAGAATATATTCCTTCTGGGAATAAGCCAGAGCCTTGCACATGCTAAGACAGTGCTCTGCCCTCTGTCTTCACTCCCAACATTTTCTTTATTGTGAGTTCAGATACTCAAAAGCCATTTCACCTTTCCTGTTGTCTACCTGTTCCTTCTTGGAGATTATGTTGATAGTTTGTTCGAGACAGAGACTCACAAAGCTACCTTCAAACTGAACTCCTTGCCTCTCAAGTACTTGGATTACAGGTAAGTAAGTGCCACAGTGTCCAACTGCTGCTTGATTTTTAAGGCCTCTTTAATTACAACGATAATTAGTCCTTCATGAATACTTTCACCCAACTTGTTATCACTATCTAAGCTTGCTTCTGGAGACATGGAAATAAAATTGTTTATTCCATGTAGTCAGAGGTAGGTTCTAGGATTTGAGAAGTGATTATAAAGTCCTTTGCCAGTGTTCTTTTATGGTTTATTTCTACTTTCATTTCTTATGTTTGAATTTCTGGCTCACTTAGAGGTTTGTTTTGTTTTTTCTGGTGAGTGAGGGAAATAGAAGTAATTTTTCCTTATTTCCAAATTGGTTTCCAGTCATTTTAGCTGTTTAATATAAATATTGTTTTTTCACTAATGACTTCACAAGTCAAAAACCAAACAACTGTGTTAACTTGGCCCCTTTCTAGATTTCATTTTTGGTCTTACTGGCCATACTCTCATGATATGTTACCTTGGAAAGCTACTCCCCCTTCATTGATCTTCTAGAAGAGCAGTCAATGCTCTTAACCTCTGAGCCATCTCTCCATCCCCGAGTGTATCAGCTTTTAGGAAAGTAACATCTGTACCTTGATTCAAGTAGATTTTCCATTTCTTTTTGAAAGAAAGTTGTATTTTTATGATACCTGTGAAGGGTTGATCCCAGAGAGTCAGTCATAATTGGAAAGCACTGAGTGACATCCTGGAAGATATAAATAAATGCCAGTTCACCCTAGATGGGATGCAGTAGACCAGAGAAAGGATCCCATACAAATCTAGCTATGAACCAATGAGTTTACTGGGGCTTCCAACAGGAGCAATGGTGAGAAGACACTTGAAGGAGTACAGGGACTCAAGTGCACATGTGTCACCACAAAGTTCCACTCCAGCGTGGATGATTGCTGACTCCTGAAAATGTACAACTGAAGACTCACCAGCCTTCCACCTCTAAAACACCTCATCAACCTTCCACCCCCACACACACACACACACACACACACACACACACACACACACACATATTTGACTACACAGATGGGGTACATACAATTACATGTATCTTGGTAGAAGTGTGGGAGCAAGAGAAATTGGTAACCAAAATCTCAGGGAAGTGTTTGGTGACCCTCCCAGCCTCATTACCGTTACCATAGTTCTATCTGATTACATCATTGTCAAGTCTGTGGGCCAAGGTGTTCTGTAGGTCACCAAAGCAACTCTGCTTCATGATGTCCAGTGGTCATGTCACAGCAGAGGAAATGCATCCCTGTGGCTGAAGGATGGGTTCTGTTATAGTAAATTCCCTTAAGGAAATGTCTCCAGATCCTGTGGATTAGCGATGCAGAGGCTCAGCATCCTCCAAGATAGGTTTCTCAACAGCAGGCTGCTTAATAAACAACTGTTCATTTGATGGTGTGCATTCTACTGGGCCTGTGATGGGAGACACGGTGACAGTTGAAAGGAGCCAGTTTTTAATAGGAAGTGATAGAGCTGCAAAATGGTGAACTGCTCCAATGAGTGAGTAATGCGCTGTTAATGTGACCAAGGCCTGGGGCTCAGTTTTCTGCTCAGCATGCATTGGATGCCACTAGGAATGCTTTTAAGGCCTTTCTCCCATCTCATTAGGTAATTCCTGAGGGACAGGAGTGAGTAGGTGCTGGAAATCTTCCTCACACCCCACCTCCTGCCAGTAGTTGGACCCAGAACTGCTGTATGCTAATCCCACACTCTGTTACTGGTCTCCCTCTACCACCCAGCTCCCTGTGCTAGTGATTTTTTTTTTTTACGAAGTCTGGAAACCAGTCTCTAGAGCCTGATGGAGAATAGAGGTAGCTGTTTGCCATCTACCATGAGGCTTCTGTACTTTCTCCTCTTTCCCCTCTTCTCTTCCACATGTAATAAATAACTAACTGTGCTTACCTCTGGTAGAGAGTCTCAGCCCTGTGGACCCTGGATAGTCAGAAAGAGGAAGAACAATGGAGCAGCAGGCATCAAGGCATCAGTGACTTGTCATTGGGGCTGTCCAGAGCCTGAGGCTCCACCTACAGCAAGTGCCCTGACAGTTGTCCTAGAAACATGTAAGTAGCATCAGTGCAAGTAAGGGATGGATAAATGATGGCAATGTCCCGCTGAGGGAATGGAGAAGAGCAGAAGACAAGGGAAGGTATCCAGTGTGTTTCCAGATGAGCTCACACAGGCTTTGCTCCATCATATTCAGTGACTCGCTGGTGTCTAATATTTAGAAAATTCTTGTAGGAATGTTGCCTTGGGCTCAGGATGGTGGTCTAGAATAGTTCATTAGTGTTGACAAATGAACAGTTCTGCAATATGTTGCCAAGTGTCTAATCTCAGTCCTTTGGACCGTGGGTCATGAGAGGCCTGAGAATTTAAGGTGTGACTACTTACATTTTTGTTTGAACGTCTGTATGTCCAGCTGCTGTCAAAGAGTGTTGTCTCTATTTTATACAACTTCTTTAAATTTTCTCTAACCTAACAGAATGTACATGAAGAAAGATTCAGACATAAAGACATGGAGAGTAAAGGCAGATTAAAAAAAAGTCATGTTCTTAAACTGTAAAGAAGGAAGAAAACCTAAAATGGTGACCCATGATGTAATCTCAGCATGTATGAGCATGAAGCAGGAGAATTTCCATAAGCTTGGAGGTCAGTCTTGTCTATGTAATGAGTTCTAGATCACTTCTTATCAGCCTGAAATGGAATGGAATGTATAACCTAAATACACACACACACACACACACACACACACACATACACACATACACTTGTCCCTTTTCATTGAGAGTTTGGTTTCACACCAAGTGTGAGAGAAAGAAAAGTGTTACATGAGTCACTGGGAGTCACCCTTCTGAGGATCTCCCCTGGGTGTCCCTGGGATGTGGATGCCTAAAACAGATTGCAGCTAGAACCTGAGGTTAGCTCTTTCTCATCCTGTCCAAAGGCACCAGTGATCTTGCTCTGAGCCAAACTGCTTTGAGCACAAGTGACCTTGTTCTGAGGCTCTAACACCTCAGTGAACATCCATCCTAGAATAGCATGGGCAATGTGATATGCAGGTCATGGTTGTAGCAGGATAATAGTTATCTAGGTTATTTTCAAGGACTTGAATATCACTTTTTAAAATTTATTTTTAAGTTTAAATTTAGATTAGAAACAAGGTTGCTTCACAAGTCAGTTCCAGGTCCATCTCCCTTTCCCTTCCCTCCTCCCGTGCCCTCCCCCCAATTCCCCAGTTATCCCCTCATTTCCCCAGGGAGGGTGAGGCCCTCCATGGGGGTGTCCATAGTCTGTCATTTCATCCAGGGCAGGGCCTAGACCCTCCCCCAAGAGTTCAGGGTGAGAGTGCATCTCACATTGTTGGATGGGAGTCCAAAGTCCGTGTGTATACTCGGGATGAGTTTGAATATCACTTTTATTTTCTTCTTTTTTTCCATCCAGCTCCTCCATACATGCATTAAGCCTAAAGCCTTATGCATGCCAGGCAAAGTGCTGTACACATGAACCTTCCCCACAATGCTTCTTACTTTCATTTTTAGTTTGACATTGGGTCTCACTAAGATGCCCAGGCTGACTTACATGTCTGTGTGTATTCCAGGCAAGTCTCAACTTTGGTTATTCTTGCCTTCTGAGTCCCTGAGATTACTGGCTTGAATCACAACCCCATTGTTGCTGAAAACATTGCCACTACCGTTGGCCTTGGAGAACTGAAAACTCTGCCCTGAATGAACCATGCTAACATCACCATTTTCTGGACATTATTCCATGAAGAGCCGTGAAGAATGAGTGACAGAGGCAGACCTCTGTCACTTCAAGTCATCTACAGTTACTTTTCCTTTGACTTAAGCCAGCATATCTCTTTATCACCCCAGATATCCCAAACCACAATATTTTGAATTGGGGCTCACCTGGTCATGCTCAGCTCTTTAGGAATCAACTTGCACTGTGAAGTTTTTCTCAATGATCAGCTTCCTGGATGCCCTGGTTCCTTGACATGCTTCTGTGTCTCTCTGTTTCCACAGCAAAAGCATCTCGCCTTCTTATCCACCCCAGCATCGATGAGTGATCAGTTTCAAAATGCAAATAAGGAGGCACCTGAGCAGGTATCCACCTTGACAAGAAAGAGTGCAGCCGGTAGCCTGGCCCTGAGATCTCATACCATTGCTAAAAAAAGCTATGCAGTCTCCATGAGGAGCCCATGACAGTGCCCCAAGAGACACCTAGATAGAGTATCCACAGGGTCTTCATGAGGGTCCTTTGAATGAAGCTTTTAAGATTAAATATACAAAATATGTAAAAATAAAACAGAAAAGGTGGCAGTACACCTTTGATAAGTGAGGCTTGAGAGCTATGAGGCTAATTTCAGGCTGTCTCTGATGGTACACAGGCACACCTCGACCTGCCAGGTTCTATTACCCTAGCTCCTGTGGCTGTTCTTGGAGACAGGGCTTATAATTAGAGCTTTTACTGCAGCCAAGTGGTCTTGGAGAGCTAAAATGTATCCCCATGTTAAAGTCAAATTTCATGGTCATCTTTAAAGAATCCCCTTGAAGACATATTTGGGCTCCACAAAAAGGAATTAAATTCTAAAGTGTTACCCTAGTATTCTAGAAAGAAAGTGGGGGTAATGTGAAACGTATATGTCACTGTTCATCTTGGTGAGGGTGTCAGAGAACTTAAATGAAGATGCAATACTTCCCTTATCAGTGTTTGTCTTAGGCTGTTTTCTTTGGCTATCACTAAGTACACCAGACCACATATTTTATAAAGAGATGTATTTAACTTATGATTCTAGAGGCTGAGAGGCCCAAGGTTGAGAGACTGCATCTTAATGAGAGTCTTTTCATTGGTAGAGATT
This sequence comes from Mesocricetus auratus, assembly GCF_017639785.1. Taxonomy (NCBI): domain Eukaryota; kingdom Metazoa; phylum Chordata; class Mammalia; order Rodentia; family Cricetidae; genus Mesocricetus; species Mesocricetus auratus. The sequence continues at coordinate 54,977,694 of NW_024429196.1, forward strand.
ATCTGTAGAGTCCTATTGAGGTGCAGGCCTTGACACTGTTTGCTGAGCTCAAGGAGAAAGTGACTGGGTAGAACAGGACTCTATTGTCTGGTTATCACTGCAGCATGTCTCAGACTTCCTCTTCATACAGACACACCAGAGGGGACATTCCAACTAGAAATGTGGAAGTGTGTGTATGCCCCTGGAAAGCTATAACTTATTCATGTATCATTAATTACAAGGCAATTCAGCCTAGACACCAGAGTGTTCTGTATTCATGATGTCATGCCAGTGGGTTTACAGACTCCTGAGCATGTGCCTCATCCTCAGAGTTAAGATAGGAAAGCTTGCTTCACAGCTTTGTTGAAGGGTGGCAGGAATGAGACCCCAGCAGGGGAACCAATACTGCCAACTCTTCAGATAAAAAGCACTAACAGGCAACCAAAGGAAACAGTTGTTTCCAAAAGAGGATAGGCAGTAGGAGGTGCACTCCTTTAATCACAACCCTAGGAAGACAGAGACAGGAAGATCTCTGCAAGTTCAAGGACAGCCTAGCCTAAACAGAGAGTTCCAGGGTGCCAAAGCTATATAGTAAGATCATGCATCAAAATAAAATAAGTAAAACACAAAAGAGGATAGATACTCTTGGGCTTGTGGATTAGGTGGCAACAAAAGAGGAACCTAACACGACTCAGATGGCTGATTTGGCAGCCCACGCGTGGAGGCTGGAAGTTAATTTTGTGGAAGCTAATTTAATTCCACCTTTATGTGGTTTTAAGGAACAAATTCAGGTAAGTAGGCTGGCCTGACAAGCACTTTACCTACTTACCAGTATCACCAGCCCCTGCTGTGGTTCTGGGGACTAAGCACAGGCTTTTCTGAATGCTCTGCAGGCACTGTACCCCTGAGCTATATGCCCAGCCTTCTTTATATTTTTTACTGAGACAACATCTCACTCCCTTAGCCAGGCTGGCCTAGAAATTGGTCTGTAACTTATACTGGATTCAAACTGAATTCTTCCTGCCTCAGACTCCCACATAGCTGGGATAACAAGCCTGTACCACCATATCCACAAAGAGTTTCAGTTAGGACCTGCCCATCCCGTAAGGATCACCCTGAGTCTGCCCACACCTCAGTCTTCAGTGTCTTCCGGTCCTTTCCAGATGCTTAAGGTGAGTGGGTACCCTACTCTGAGCCCCAACTCCCTAAACCTGCCTGCTCTTTGTCCCTGGCATATTCTGTGCCTGGAGAGGACCTACCCATCCTGGAAGGATCACCCTGAGTCTAGCCACACTTCAGTCTTTAGTGCCCTCCATTCTCTGCCCTGTGCTTGAGTCTTTAGTCCACTCTGGTCTCAGTCCTGTGCATGAGAGTGTCTCAGACCCATCTGCACCCATTGAAGTATTGGATCTGCTTGAATGCACTAGAAAGGATCCTTAGACCCAAACCCACCAGGAGAGGAAGAGACCCCATGAGCTCCCACTGAAAGAAAAGATGGGAAGAAGGTAATATAAAAACACAGCCAACAACAGAGGAAACAGTATGACACCACCAGAGTCTAGACACTCTACACCAGCAAGACCTGATGAAACAGAAAAGAATGACCTTCAAAAACAACCTCCTGAAAGTGATAGAGACCCTCAAAGAGGATATGAGCAAATCCCTTAAGGAAATGGAAGAAAACACAAACCAAAATGCAAGAAATCAACAAATCTATTACAGAAAGCAAGGAAAGCCAAAAAAAACAATCAAACAAATGAAGGAAACAATTCAAGCAGTTCAAGGCCTGAGGTAATGCTGGAAATCGAAAGGCTGAATAAACAATCAGGAACTACAGATGCAAGTATAACTAACAGAATACAAGAGATGGAATACAGGTGCACTGAAGATAAACTAGAGGAAATAGATTCATCGACAAAAGAAAGTCTTAAATCCAACAAATCCTTAACACAAAATATACAGGAAATATGGGACACTGTGAAAAGACCAAATCTAAAAATAATAGGCATAGAAGAAGGCAAAGAAGCCCAGCTCAATGATGCAAAAAACATACGCAACAAAATCATAGAAGAAAACTTTCACAACTTGAAGAAGGGGATGCCTATGAAACTAAAAGAAGCTTACCGAACACCAAATAGACTGGACCAAAAATAATAATCAAAACACAAAACATGCAGAATAAAGAATGAATATTAAAATCACCAAAGGAAAAAGGCCAAGTAACATATAAAGGCAAACCTATCAGAATTACACCCGACTTCTCCATGGAAACCATGAAAGCCAGAAGGTCTTGGATAGATGTTCTACAAACACTAATAGACCACAGATTCCAGCCCAGACTACTATTGCCAGCAAACCTCTCAATCACTATAGATGGAGAAAACAATATATTCATGACAAAACCATATTTATGCAATATGTATCCACAAATCCAGCCCTACAGAAAGTTCTAGAAGGAAAACCCCAACCTAAGGTAGTTAACTACATTCAAAATAACATGGGCAATAGATAAGCTAACTTTACCAGAAATCAGAAATAGGAGAAAAACTCACACATAAACCCACCACCAAAAACGGATCCAAAGCCATCAAGAATCAACAATCAATGGTCATTAATATCCCTGAATATCAATGGTCTTAACTCACCTATAGAAAGACACAGGCTAACAGAATGGATACGAAGACAGAATCCATACTCCTGCTGCATACAAGAAACATACCTCAATTTCAAAGACAGATGCTACCTCAAAGTTAAGGGTTAGGAAAAGACTTTCCAATCAAATGGACGTAAGAAGCAAGTGGACGTAGCTATCCTAATATCTAACAAAATAGACATCAAACTAAAATTAATCAAAAGAGATGAAGAAGGTCATTTCATATTCATCATAGGAAAAATCCATCAGGAAGAAGTCTCAATTCTGAACATATATGCCCCAAATATAAAGGTCCCATGTCTATAAAAGAAATATTACTACAACTCAAATCACATATTAAACCCCACACACTTATAGTGGGAGACTTCAACACCCCACTTTCACCACTGGACAGGACCACCAGACAGAAACTTAACAAAGAAACAATGGAACAGACATTATCTCCCAATTGGGTTTAACAGACATCTATAGAACATTCAACCCAAGCAAAAAATAATATATACCTTCTTCTCGGCACCACACAGAACCTTCTCTAAAATTGACCACATACTTGGCAGTAAAGCAAACCTCAGTGGATACAAAGAAAAATGGAATAACCCTCTGTATCCTTTCAGAACACCACGACTTAAAATTAGAATTCAACATCAACACAAATTGCAGAAAACTCACAAACTCATAGAAATTGAACAATACTCAATTGCATCATCCCTGGGTAAAGGATAAACTAAAGAAATAAAAGACTTCCTAGAATTCAATGGAAATGGAGGCACAACATACTCAAACCTCTGGGATACTTTGAAAGCAGTTCTAGAGGAAAATTCATAGCACTAAGTGCCCGCATGAAAAAACTGGAGAATTGCCACACTAGAGAATTAACAGAACACCTGAAAGCTCTAGAACAAAAAGAAGCAAACTCACCCAAGAGTAGATGCCAGGAAATAATCAAATTGAGAGCTGAAATCAATAGAGTAGAAACAAAGAAAACAATACAAAGAATCAATGAAACAAAGAGTTGATTCTTTGAGAAAATCAAGATAGACAAACCTTTATCAAACCTAACCAAAAGACAGAGAGACAACATGTTAATAAACAAAACCAGAAATGGAAAAGGGGACATAACAACAGACACTGGGAAATCCAAAGAATCATCAGGTCATACTTTGAAAATCTGTACTCCACTAAATTGGAAAATCTAAAGGAAATGGATGATTTTCTGGATAGATATCACTTACCAAAATTAAATAAAGAAGAGATAAACAATTTAAACGGATCTATAACCCCTAAAGAAATAGAAGCAGCCAAAAAAGTTTTCCAACTAAAACATGCCCAGGGCCAGATGGTTTCAGTGTGGAATTCTACCAAAAATTCAAGGAAGAACTAATACCAATACTCTTCAAATTTTTCCATACAATAGAAGCAGAAGAATCACTGCCACATTCTTTATGAGGCTACAATTACATTAGTAGCTAAACCACACAAAGATACAACCAAGATAGAGAATTACAGACCAATCTCCCTCATGAACATTGATGCAAAAATACTCAATAAAATACTGGCAAATCGAATCCAAGAACACATCAGAAAGATCATACAACATGATCACATAGGCTTCATCCCAGGGATGCAGGGATGGTTCAACATATGAAAATCCATCAATGTAATCCACCATATAAACAATCTGAAAAAGAAAAACCACATGATCATCTCACTATATGCTGAAAAAGCCTTTGACAAAATCCAACACCCCGTCATGATAAAGGTCTTGGAGAGATCATGGATAACAGGATCATACCTAAACATAATAAAAGCTATATACAGCAAACCAACAGCCAGCATCAAACCAAATGGAGAGAAACTAAAGGCAATTCCTCTAAAATCAGGAACAAGACAAGTATGTCCATTCTCTCCATATCTCTTCAATATTGTACTTGAGGTTCTAGCTAGAGCAATAAGACAACAAAAGGAGATCAAGGGGATGAGAATTGGAAAGGAAGAAGTCAAACTTTCGCTATTTGCAGACGATATAATAGTCTATGTAAGTGACCCAAAGAATTCTACCAGGAAACTCCTACAGCTGATAAACACCTTCAGCAAAGTGGCAGAATACAAAATTACCTCCAAAAAATCAGTAGCCCTACTATATATATAGACAATAAAGGGGATGAGAAAGAAATCAGAGAAACATCACCCTTTGCAATAGTCACAAACACCATAAAAATATCTTGGGGTAACTCTAACCAAACAGGTGAAAGACCTGTACAACAAGAACTTTGAGTCTTTAAAGAAAGAAATTAAAGAAGATACCAGAAAATGGAAAGATCTCCCATGTTGAGTGTAGCCTTCCCGCCAGCCTGATTCCTGAGCTGCATCAGTCCCAAATAAACACACAGCTGCTGGCTGTTTGCTTGTTTCTTACTGGCTATCTCTGACTTAAGTATTTACCTCATAATTGTTAATCTAAGTATTTCTCTTACCGGAGAAAGGGTCAGGACCTTTTACTCCTCTGGAGGCTACATCGAGACTCCCTGTGTTTCTCCTTCCCAGATTCCTCCTCGACTCCTAGTCCCACTTATCTTGTTTCCCTATTGGCCAACAGTGCTTTATTTAATAACCAATAAGAGACAGATTTCAGAATGACATCTCCCATCACTCCCATGCTCTTGGATAGGTAGGACCAACGCAGTAAAAATGGCAATCTTACCAGAAGCAATCTACAGATTCAATGCAATCCCTATAAAATACCAGCACAATTTTTTACCTACCTCCAAACGACAATCCTCAACTTTATATGGAAAAACAAAAGACCCAGGATAGCCAAGGCAATCCTGTACAATGAAGGAACTTCCAAAGGCATCACCATCCCTGACTTCAAGCTATATTATAGAGCTATAGTCCTGAAAACAGCTTTGTATTTGCACAAAAACAGACAGGTAGACCAATGGAATAGAATCGAAGACCCTGATATCAACCCATACACCTTTGAACACCTCATCTTTGACAAAGAAGCTAAAACTATACAATGGAAAAAAGAAAGCATCTTCAACAAATGGTGCTGGAGTAACTGGATGCTGGCATGTAAACGACAACAGATAGATCCATATCTATCACCATGAACAAAACTTAAGTCCAAATGGATCAAAGACCTCAACATCAATCCAACCACACTCTTAGGGGAGAAAGTGGGAAGTACCCTTGAATAAATTGGTACAGGAGACCACTTCCTGAAAATAACACCAGTAGCACAAACACTGAGATCGACAATTAATAAATGGGACCTCCGGAAACTGAGGAGCTTCTGCAGGGCAAAGGACACAGTCAACAAGACAAAACAACAACACACAGAATGGGAAAAGATATTCACAAACCCCACATCTAACAGAGGGCTGACCTCCAAAATTTACAAAGAACTCAAGAAGCAAGTCTCCAGAACACCAAAGGATCCAATTTAAAAATGGGGGTACAGAACTAAATAGAGAATTCTCGACAGAGGAGTCCAAAATGGCCAAGAGACACTTGAGAAAGTGCTCAACATCTTTAGCCATTAGGGAAATACAAATCAAAACAACTCTGAGATACCATCTCACTCCCATCAGAATGGCTAAAATCAAAAACACTGATGACAGTTTATGCTGGAGAGGATGTGGAGAAAGGGGTATGCTCCTCCACTGCTGGTGGGAATGCCAACTTGTGCAGCCACTTTGGCGTTCGGTATGGAGATTCCTCAGGAAAATGGAAATCTGTCTACTACAAGATCCAGCAATTCCACTCTTAGGCATATACCCATAAGATGTACCCTCATACAATAAGGACATCTGCTCAACTATGTTCATAGCAGCATTCTTTGTAATAGCCAGAACCTGGAAAAAACCTAGATGCCCCTCAACTGAAGAGTGGATAGAGAAAATGTGGTAAATTTACACAATGGAGTACTACTCAGCAGAAAAAAAGGAATCTCGAAATTTGCAGGCAAATGGATGACACTGGAAGAAACCATCCTGAGTGAGGTAACCCAGTCACAAAAACACAAGCATGGTATGTACTCCCTCAGATATGGATTTTAGACATGGAACAGGGCATTGCCAGCCCACAATATCACCGCTAGAGAGTCTGGGATGCAGGGAGGACCCTAAGAGAGATATGCATGGTAACTCAGAGAATGGTTATGGGATGAGATCTCCTAATTGGATTGGGGGGAGAAGTGGAGGGCAGAAGGAGATGGGATAAAAGAGGAGGGGAGAGGAGGACATGGGAGAACAGGAAGGCTGAGCCAGGGTAAGAATAGAGGAGAAAAGGATGGAAGATACCATAAAAGAGGGAGCCATTATAAGTTGAAGGAGAGATCTGGCACTAGTGAGATCTTCACAGATCTACAAGAATGACACAACTGGCATTAAGGCTATCTTAAATGCTCTCCCATGATAATGAAAATGATGACTACCTTATACACCATCCTAGAATTCTTACCCAGTGGCTGATGGAGGCAGAGGCAGACACCCACAGCTGTGAACCAAATTGAACTCCTGGAACCCAGCTGCAAAGAAGAGTGATGACGAAAGAAATCAAGATCAGGCTGGCGAAACCCACAGAGGCAGCTGACCTAAACAAGGGGGAACACATCGACCCCAGACTGATTACCGAGGGGCCAGCATGGGGCTGATCCAGACATCCCTCTCACCGAACCTAGGTGACAGAGAGGAGGCCTTGGCAATCTGTGGGACCTTGGAGAGTAGAGCAGTATTAATTCCTGGCATACAGAGGGACTCTGGGAACCCATACCAGGTGGAGGGATGCTCTTTCAGCCTGGACACATGGGGAAGAACCTAGGCAATTCCCGGGATGATGTGACAGACTCTGAAAATCCCTCATGGAAGCCCTTGCCCTCCCTGGGGAGCAGAGGGGGGAAGAAGTAGGGGTGAGGGATTGGGAGGATTGGGGGCAGGGGAAGAGGGGAGGGAAAAGGAACTGAGAGTGACATGTATAAAAAGTAAAATAAAAAATATATGAAAAAAAGAGGTCTAAATAAGGACTTGAGAGGTTTGGGGCCATGAGGAATCCATGTTGGACAGGAGTGTCCAGAATTGAGTACAGTGGCCTCCAAATGAAAAAAGAATGGGGGTGCAGTTTGGTCTCCTTAGAGGACAGTGAAGAAGCAGAGATGTGAGTGGATTTCACTGGAGTGATGAATGACAGGGCAGGGAGGTCAGATTGTCTATGAACAGGTCTGGAGTACCAGGGTGAGGCTGGTGTTGCCTAGCCTACAGGCCCATGAGCTGGAGAATCTCAGCTGGGCCTCCTCAGCAGGTGCTGGAGGGATGGGCAGGGCATCTGTGAATACTCAACATACGAAGAGTCAGAGAAGACAGTGCCTGGATGAGACACCTTGAGGTCACAAAAATGACCTCAGGAGCAGGCAGGAAAGGACTGAGCCAGATGGAGACATAGCATGGTGAGGCTACCAGTTGCAAAGTACAGTCCCCAGTGGCATGCCCCTACAGAAGCCTCCCTGCTTCCTGGGCCTCATTAGTATTGAAAGACCCCCAGAGAGGGGAGACCCTCACTCAAGTCTCAGGATAAGCTGACACCCCAATAATTCAAGAGAGACTGTTCTTGCTGCAAGCACACGAGGTTTATTTGGAGAACCAGTGCACTGGGGCCGAGCTCATGACCCTCACAGGGGCAGAGGAGTTCGACCCCTAGTAGCTGCAGTTGGGAGTTTTTTAAAGGGAAAACCCGAATGGGGGAGTTAGGCAAACATAATAAACATAAAGGATGAGGAAGTTAAATGATAGCTTATAACAGGATGGTTATCTCAAGCAAGCCTTCTTTGGGCATTGTACAGTTCAACATTGAGCAGGAATGTGGTAAGCTAGTTCCTGGATCAGGGAGGGTTATCTTTTAAGTCTATCTTGAGGTCTCTGGTTTCTCAGGAGAGGGCAGAAGGGTAAGTCACTCTGTGATGGGCTAGTCACTAGGGGTCTAAAAATGTTGAGTTGGGTTCTCTCAGTATCTGCCCAGAGGTGCAGCACTTTGGGAAGATGTCAGGCCCTCAGCTGCTGCCCAATCCCGTGTAAAAGGAAGCTTTTTCTTTGAGAGAAGCCTTCCCGCCAGCCTGGTTCTAGAGCTGCATCAGTCCCAAATAAACACACAGGAGGCTATATTAATTATGAAGTTGTTGGCCTTGCTTGTTTCTTCCTGGATAACTCTGACTTAAGCAATTACCCCATAATTGTTAATCTATGTATTTCTCTAACTGGAGATGTTTCCGGGCTTCCTACCCCATGGCGTTACTTCTCAACTCTCCTGTGTTTCTCCTTCCCAGAGTTCTCCTGGACTCCTAGTCCCACCTATCTAGATTCCTATTGGCCAAACGGTGCTTTACTGACATAAGACTTCCCCAACATCTCCTCTTTTCTGTTTAAACAAAAAGAAAGGTCTTAACTTTAACACAGTCAAATTGTATATAACAGAACAGTTATCAAATAAGAACATAGTTACAATATTTTAGCAAGATTTAAAGAAAATATCATCCATCCCATCCTTGTGAGTCCAAAGTCCTATATGTAGCTTATCTTTTATCATAACTAAGGAAAACTATAATTATAACTATCTATCTTCAACTCCATCAAAGACCACAGAAGGATAATATATAAACACTATGATTGACAGAGATATCTTACTGCCTGGACAGTCACCCGAAGTTCCTCTGTAACGTTGGGGCATCCATCTTCAGCCCATAGGTCACAATGTGTCTGGAACACTTTGCAGCAAAGCAGGAAATTTCAAACTGTCCATCTGCATTGGCAGTCTGTTAGTCATTTTTCTGTGTCCCGCAGAAAGTCTCGTGTAAAGAGAAGCTTTTCCTTGCTAGCCGCTTTGGTATATCACCCGCCAGTCGCCTGGGCTCTGCCACATTGTAGTTCCCAAATAACACACAAGAGGCTGTATTAATTATGAAGCTGTTGGCCTTGCTTGTTTCTTACTGGCTAGCTCTGACTTAAGTAATTACCCCATAATTGTTAATCTAAGTATGTCTCTTACCGGAGAAAATTCCGGGTCTCCTACCCCATAGCGTTACATCTCGAACTCTCTCTGTGTTTCTCTTTCCCAGAGTCCTCCTGGACTCCTAGTCCCTCCTATCTAGATTCCTATTGGCCAGCAGTGCTTTATTGACAAAGGACTTCCCCAACAGTCTCGTAGACTCTTCCATGAAGCAGGAACCCTGTAAGTCTGAGTTCAGCAGTCACTTTCCTGTGGGTCCTGCATGTCCAGTTTATACAGCAACAGTCAAACAGTCTAGGCAAGAGCAGTTTCTTGCCCAAATAGCTAATCTTGTCGTGTTGAAAGCAAACTCCATAACAAGTTTCTTCGATGCCCATCTTCCTCTCAGACGTAATTGGTGCTGCCAGGAGCAGACATTTCTCATTGTCAAGAAAAACCCTAAACCATTTTAAATGCCATTTTCTGAAGGTCTTTGAGAGGTTTGAAGACTGTATCTATCTCAAATACATTTCTGTATATCTAGAAAACCTAACTTAACTAACTATAAGTTCTGACTATTATAAGTAACTATCTATAATCTGTATTTAATTATGCATTACATTTTAAAAGATCAGTATCAGCACAATACTTAATCAAGAGGAAAAATATACATATCACAAAATTGACCTTGAATTTGTATCAATAAATGAAAAACCATACCCATACCATAATTCCCCTTTTTACCATTAAAAAGAGATTGGTTGTGATCGTTAACAAATTATAAACAATCCCATTGAAATGAAAACAAAGGTTTATAAACAAGATGGGAATTAGGACGTCACTCATTCCAAACTGCTTCATGCTGGAAGGGGGCGCTGCTTATACCATGGGGATCATGACAAAACTCAGAAACCTGTATAAGTCCTTATTTTCAGGGTCTGTAAGACTGCATCATCTTAGCTGTTTCAGTTGTTGGAACACCTGGTCCACTGCTTCCGGGGGTCTTGGTTCGTCAAACCACAGAAGCCTGGAAGGAATCCTCAGCTTTTCATTTTCTGTAGAAACATCAGCAAAATCTCCTTTTCCAAGTAACATATCATTATACTTGAATTTTAAAGTCAAGGCATTTTCAAAAGATATAAGTTGGATTAACTTAGCAGCATTTATAATCAAGTGTACTGTTCCTTCCTGAGCAATCAAAAAACTGAAAAACACAATAGCATACAGTATCCAGACTCTCTGTGTATTTTCCATCTTTACGTGGCTTATTTATTTATCTATTATTACTTTATTTATTTTTCTTTGAGACAGGATTTCTCTTTGGAAATCCGCCTGCCTCTGCCTCTGGAGTAAATCCTACCAGCGTGCACCACCACAATGCCGGCTTTTGTATTTATTTACCACTTTGCCGTTTCATTTTCTCTCTCAATCTCATGTATATTTTTAAACACACTGTAAACCTTTAGAGGTTTTGTTCATCCAAGTCTGACTTTACTGTAAATCTTTACGTTTTTCTGGCCATGTTTCTTATCTGTAAAACCGCGGCTGTTTTAAACTGCCTTTTTTTTTCAAGATGGCGGGCGTAAGCGTGATTCTAGCTTAATGCCTCAGTCCATGCTGACATCCAGCAAAAGCTGCCACTTCCAGCTGTACATACACACCTTTCAATCATTAGCAGAGTCTCTTAAAACAACCTTGCTGGTTTTTTTTTTCTTTTTATGCCGAGTCAGGAAGACTCTGGTAAGCGAGCCACGTGAATCTCGGCTTGTCGATAGCAAAACAGAGCCCACCTGAGAAAATGCTGCTACCAAAAATCTGTGCTTCTCTCCGTTCTTCTGTTTCTAAAATTCCTTTAAATCTTTTGTTATTTTGCGTGGAAATTCAATCCCGCTCCTGACAACCATTATGTAAAAGAAGGTTTTTCTTTGAGAGAAGCCTTCCCGCCAGCCTGGTTCTAGAGCTGCATCAGTCCCAAATAAACACACAGGAGGCTATATTAATTATGAAGCTGTTGGCCTTGCTTGTTTCTCCTGGCTTGCTCTGACTTAAGCAATTACCCCATAATTGTTAATCTATGTATTTCTCTAACTGGAGACGTTTCCGGGCTTCCTACCCCATGGCGTTACTTCTCAACTCTCCTGTGTTTCTCCTTCCCAGAGTTCTCCTGGACTCCTAGTCCCACCTATCTAGATTCCTATTGGCCAAACGGTGCTTTATTGACATAAGACTTCCCCAACAATCCCAGAGTGTCCATTCCTTCCAGGGAATGAGCACAGAGCCTATAATGGCAGGAGCCACCCTTCCATGCCCACTTGCTTCAGCCAGAAGGGAATTCTTGACCCAGGAGTCCTTATCCTCAAGCCTCATAGTTGACCCCTGGACAGAAGTTTTATACGCCAAGACCACAAGGCCTGTGACACAGGACTCCTTAGTCTTGAGCATCCTTCAGTGTGAAGAAACGGGGTTGTGGCTAAACCAGCCTGGACTTGAGCCTGGGCCACAGCAGGACTGGTGAAAGTGAGTAAAATTGGGGGTTAGAGGCTTAGGAGAGTTGGACCAGACAGGACTAGGCTGTGAGGACAAGGGGAGGGACTGAGAAGCCAGCTAAGGGACTGAGACTACATATCAGTGGGAGCAGAGGATCCTTAGTTAAACCACACAGCCCTGGTGTAGAGTGAGGGGGTGAGGAGAAGCCTGGGTTTAGAAAGTCACAAGACACCTGACAATCCCTGAGGCAACCAGTCTGCTAGTTCTTAGCCTAACAACTTCTTCCTTCCTTCTGAAGCCCTAGCAGGATGAAGCATTATCCATTCATTCTGTTTCCACAAGAAAGTATCTAACAGCACAGAGAACCAAGGCCCCCTGGCATCATAGCCTCAGCATTAGAGCAGCACCTCACTTGAGGCAGGTGGGAGGATGTGGGAACAACAGACCTTGGCCAGAGGCCCACTTCCCCATCAGCCTGGGAGCAGGCAGCTCTAAGACAATGTTTACTAAAAAGATGTTTACTAAAAACAATACAGTGCCCGGAGCAATAAGTTCCTGATAAGGGCTGGCTCACAGAAATGCCCTAATCTTGACCTTTTCCAAAGACTAACCACCTCTTCCTGACCCATCCACCGCTGACTCTGGTGTCAGGGTATATATAACCAGCCAGGGTAGGAATAAAGTAGAGCCGTTTTAAGGAGCCTTCTGGAAGCCTTCGTGAAGTTTTCTTTGCACCACCGACAGCATTACCATACCCTCTTGAAGCATGCTTGATTTTACCTGCTTTTTGTTGATTGACATAAACAGGGTATGCTACTCCAAGAGCAAAGACTGCCGCAAGTATGTCAAGGGCATCGTTGTTTGGGGTTCTATGAGGCAAAAGAATCCATTTGGTTCTGTAAAGCCTCAGGACATTGCAATGTGGTCTGTGAAAGAAACTCCAGAAGACAGGAATTAAGTTCACAGGCCAAGGTCACTGTCTCTTCTTTTTAAAATTAATTTTGTGTGTGTGCTTATGGATTTTCCCCCTATATGTATGTCTGTGTGCCACATGCTGTCTGGCGCCTGCCAAGGTCAAAGGAGGCATTGGATCCCCTGGGTATTCCAAAAGAGGATCCGTCAGCAGACCCAGGGTCACACTCATACAGCTCTTAGGGAGGAGTTTCAGACAAGGAGCCTGTTTCCAGACACCTGATTCCCCAGCAGGATACAGGGACAGATGTGGTGAGCAGCATTTGTGCCCACCAAACCTTACCTGTTGTAAACTCACTTCTTCAGTAAGATGCCATAGCACCTGGAAGTTTCTAAGCTGGAGAGGTTCATAAGCATTGTGTTATGGTCAGAGCAGCCGTTTTGTCTGGAGTCTAACGATATATTCCTAGACTTTTTGATTATCTCAAAAAGACAGAAGAATGATGTTTCAGGAAAAGAAGGTAGAGGAGACCCAAGGGGTAATGGGTATCGAGTGGAGTCTAACTTCTTCTAAGCTGAAATAGCACAGTACCAGATAGGGTTGGGTTTCATGATCTACAGTGAATATTGGTCACAGGGGCAGAAGTTGGTGTTCATACAAGTCCACACAGTGTGTCTGAACTCTATTCTAGGTGAACTGGATCAGCATGCTGTAGCACGAGTTCTAATAGGACTTAATATTAAAAACCCAGAGTCATATATGGGAGAAAATACTAAGAGATCAGAGAGGCAAAGGAACAAACGACAGCCACCTTACCTACTCAACTTCCTGGCCCAAAAAACGACTGAGCTCCTGTCTCCTCCCACCTTATCATTTACTGTCTGTCTGTACAGACTTCCAGACTTCATGGTTAACCAGTGGCTAGCTCTTCCCTCTGATCTTCAGGCAAGTTTTATTTCTTAGAGTATAAACAAGATATAACCACAGCATGCAGACGGAAGATGTAACTATCTATGTATATAAGAGTCAAGGTAGTTTTTAGGAAACACCTGTAAGTGCATGTTAGAAAGTCCATGAAGAGTTTTAAATTCATTTTTAGTTGGAAATGGTTAAGAGAAGGAGATCAAGAGTAAACAGAAGAGATGATGAAGCATGTATCAATAAAGGGAATGCCAATAAGATTTGAAGTTTTGGTTTTAGAGGGCATTGTGTGGGGGGGGGCAAAGTAAAGATAGGTTCTTATGAGGTTGTTACAGATCTCATTGAAGTTAATCTCTTTAAATAGCTTCATTTTAGATCACAAGAATGTTACATACAGAGGAAGGTAATACACAGGCTGTTTAAAAAGACCAAACAGACAAACCTGTCTTTGGTTTCAACCCATAACATCTTACCTCTCCACACTTAGAAAACATCTCATGGCACTAGAAGAAACCATCCTGAGTGAGGTAACCCAGTCACTAAAAGAGAAACATGGTGTGTACTCACTCACATATGGATTTTAGACATGAATCCGGGGAGTACCATCATACAATCCCATTGCCAGAGAGTGATGAAAGCAGTGACTGATGAAAGCAGAGGCAGATACCCACAGACAAACACTGAACTGAACTCCTGGAATCCAGTGTCAGAAAGGGGGAAGTGATGGGAAAAGGAGTTAAGACTGGGCTGGTTTAACCCACAGAAACAGTTGACCTGAACAAAGGGGAGCTCTTGGACCCCAGGTTGATGGCTGTGTGGAAGGCATGGGACTGACCGGGAACCCCTGAATGTGGGTGTCAGGGAGGAGGCATGGGTAATCTATGGGGCCTTGGGTAATATTTATCCCTGGAGTACAAATAGACTTTGAGTGCCCATCCCACAATGATGGATGCTCTCTCAGCCTGGACTCTTGAAGGAGGGCCTAGACCCTACCTTGGATGACATGGCAGACTCCAGAGATCCACCATGGAGGGCTTCACCCTCCCTGGGTATTGGAGTGGAGACTGGGTCAGGGACTGGGGGGAGAGGTGTCTGATGGGGTGGAATAGGGAGGAGGGGAAGGAGAAAGAGCTGTGATTGACATATGAAAGAAGCTTGTTTCTAAGTTAAATAAAAAAGGAAGAAAAAAAAGACAACATCTCTGAAGTTCAAAACATATTATTGTAGATCACTGAGTCCCATATGGGGGTCAAATGACCGTTTCACGGGGGTCACCTAAGGCTATCAGAAAATGGATATTTACATTATAATTCATAATACTAGACAAATACAGTTATGAAGTAACAAAGAAAATAATTTTATGGTTGGAGTCAGCACAACATGAGGGACTGTATTAAAGGGTCACAGCATTAGGAAGGTTGAGTACCACTGCTCTAGTCATTTTTTCCTAGAACTAGATGCAGCTAAGATATGAGGACAGCAATCATTAAGTAGGGAAAAATGATTACCAAATCCAGGCAAGGAAGAAGTTTTTGGACTGCACTATCTATTAGCCATTATTATCTGTTCCTAAACAGTGCCTCAGCTGGCAGTGGGATTCATGAATATTAGCTCTTCCTCTCTACACTCAAGGCAGTTCTAATTTGAACTTTCCTCATAGAAAAGAATGGTGAACATTTAAACAAAAAATTTCTTAGTCTTCTACATTTAGTCTTCTGAGAATGCTGTTTATTTCCATGTCTCAATTTTTAATTGGGTTATTTGTTTTCTTGATATTTATGCCTTCACTTTTTCTTCATATATTCTACTTACTAACACTACCAGATTACAAATGGTAACAGGTTTTCTTTTTGTTTGTTTTGTTTTCTATTCTTCAGGATGCCTCTTCACTTGAAATGTGGTATCCTCTGCTGAAGAAGTGTGTTTGGGGAGGCAGGACAATTGTGAATGCAATAGGGAATGCGACTGTTTTCCAAAATTCTTTCTTGGCATGTTTGTCTCCCTTTATCTCTAATTATATTAATTTTGAACTTTTCTCTTTTTGGATAATTTGGCTAGAAAGTTGTCAATTTTCTTAGTTATTTTGAAGAATGTACTGTTTGCTTGATTCTTTGTATTTTTTTGCTATTGTTTCATTAGTTTTAGCCCTAAGTTTGATTATTTCTTCCCATGGTGATTGAGATACTGTTTGTTCTTGTTTTCCAAGGATATCAGGTTGCATAATAAGTTATTAATTTGACATCTCTCAATTTTCTGACATGTATACTTAGTGCTATAAAGAACTTTTTCCTCTTAAGACTGTCTTGGGTCCCATATTTTGGGTAGGTTGTATTTTCATTTTCACTAAATTCTAGGAATTATTAACTTCTTTATATATTTCTTCCTTGACCCAATTACCAATTTAGTAATGTATTGTGTAGTCTCCCTGAGTTTGTGTGTTGTCTGTAGTTTCTATTGGTAGTTAGCTTTACTCCACTGTGTTCAGGTAGAATGGAAGGTATCATTTCAATTTTCCTTAGTTTCTTGAGACTTGTTTTGCGTCCTAATATGTGATAGATTATAGAGAACACTCCATGGACTGCTGAGAAATATGTATTCTTTAGTTTGGGTTGGAAGGTTCTGTAGCTGTCCGCTAGGTTCATTTAATTTGTTTCATTAAACTCCAGTAAACCCCAGATGGCTTTAATACCCAATCCTTCTACTGATACCTCCCATGTGCTGGAATTACATGCCTGTACCATCATGCTCAGCTTTTCCAGTCATAGATATTTGTGCTAGAGCAATAGGACACCGACAAGGGTGAGCATCAAATGCAGCAAGTTTTCATCTCCCTTTCCTCACATCAACTCCCATAGTTCACATCTCTTACCATTACCCACTTTGTCACTGCAGCTTGGCACTGTGTGAGCAGAATCAGAAAAGTCTGAGGAGATCCTGGCAACGGTAAAAGTGCACACTGGTTATGCAGAGTCTTCTCTTAGAATCCTAACATGACTCTTTCCCATAGACCATGTCATCTTCAATTCGTTCCCTACCTGTTGAATGCTTCTAATGTACTTCCAGCAAGATACAAGTACAGCTGCAGAAACCTGTCACCTTTCTGTTTGTAATACTTGTCACTAATTAGATGGTCACCTGGTGTTCATAAGATCCCAATAATACCAAGAGAGGAGATGGAAGGACTGCTTCTCTTCTCGGGCCACAGGGTCCTCCAGCAAGGATGAGCTCTGTAACCAGCAACACCATGAACCCCCAGAAATGCAATTTCAGATCATAGAAAAAGCCCTCCCAGGAGATAGACAAACAAGTGTTAAAAAAGGTGGGATTCTAGAAAGCACTTTATTTCAAAATTGTCATTGCGCTTATGGATAAGGTCACTTGGGTCACAGGCAATTCATGGAGACTGGGTAAAAGATGGAGAGAACACCCTTTGCTCAGGGAGAGGAGAACCGGCCACAGAACAGAATCCCATTGGTCTTAACATGCTGAATAAAGAAAAGGAAGGGGTGGTCGGCACAGAAGCGGGGGATGTGCCTCGCACACCTCATCATAATAATGGCAGCTGTGGCAGCTGCAGCCTCTGTGCCCTCCTCGTTGACCTCCACAAAGGACTTGTGTACAACCTTAGACAGAAACAAGCCTTGCTTGGAAGACATTCCAGAAAAGTCTGCCCTGTGATCAAAGGCATCTGTCATGCCCAGCTTGCTCAGGACGTTGTTCATGTCGTAATTCTCCTCCAGTTTAAACCGTGGGAGGAAAAGCTCCAACTCCTGTTCATCCATCATGTCAGGCCTCGTCCACTCTGTGAATTTCTCATACGTTATCTCCTTTTCCACCTAGAAGAGAGTTGAACACTTCACAACAATCTTGTCATACAGGGCACTTGGGGTGATGGAGAGGCTCTAACTACAGAGGGATGTGTGACTATAGGGTAATATGGCAGCTGGGAGGGGTTCGGGTACAGCTCGGTGGTGAGCATTTGTTGAGCATGCTGTAGGCTCTGGGTTCCACCCCAGCCTCACAAATGAACGGACAACAAAAACATGATCGTGATCTTTACCGTTTGCAAATCAATGTGTTCATCTGGAAGCATGATGATCATGTTCAGCTCATTGCCGACATAGGGAAGCAACAGAATCTTGGTGAATATCTCTCCAATATACGTCATTTTAAAGGTAGACTTCCTAAACATCATTTGCACAGGTTTCTCCTCACTCTGTGAAGGATAGGTAAATATTAAGTTAAAAGGAGACACAAGTGACACATTGAGCAGACCCAATCAAGGAAGCCAGTCACTGCAACTAGGAGTACTTGCCTTTTTTATTATATTGTATATGTATGAGTGTTTGGCCTGAATGTATCTATGTGTCCCACATTACTGTGTGCATTTAGTGCCTGCATATTTCAGAAGATCGAGTCAAATCCTCCTGAACTGGAATTGTGGATACTTATGAGACACTAGTGGGTGCTGCATTGGAACTCTTGTCCTTGTCAAGAACATGTGTTTCTAATTGCTGAGCCAGCTCTCTAGCCTTAGAAGCAGTTTCTCAAATTGATTTCTATAATACTTCAGCAGCCTCTCAAACACTTGGTTAGACCTTACATGTCCCCAAAGGCCCCTTTTTCAGGGTTTGGTCCTCAGGCGTGCTAGATTGGGATGAGGTAGAATCTTATTTGTTTGAGACAGAGTCTCCCTATATATAGCTCTAGTTTGCCTAAAACTTGCCACACAGACCAGGCTGGCATTGAACTCACCGAGATCTACCTGCTTCTGCCCCAAAAGTGTTGTGATTAATGGTGTGTGCCACCATGCCTGGCATAGGAGTAGAATTCTAAGAGGTGGGGGCTAGAGGAAAGTGTGTATGTCATTGGGATGTGCCCTTGAAAAGGATTTTGGGACCCTGTACTTTTTACTGTTTCTCATTTCCTGGCCTTGGAGTAAAGAGTTTTACTCTAATACCTGCTCCTCTCATGCCATTCCAGTACCCTCAAAACAGGCCCCAAGACAGTGGGTTCATCTCATCACAGACCTAAACCTCTAACGCTGAGTCAAATATACCCTTTCCCTTATTAAGTTGGCTATCTTCACACTTTATATGAGAAAGCTGACTGACCCAATCAACAAACACCTGGGATGCCCTGGGTCAACAATTCTGTTCTCCTGAGAGTCTCATTTGTTCTCATGACTTTGAACAAAATTCCCAAATTCACTGTTGCAGCTTGAACTTCTCCCTGAATTCTGAAGTGATGTATTTTATATTTGACCCATGATATCCCTTTGTAAAGCAGCTGCTCTGCCTATAACACTTACTTGTCCTGGCTGACAGTGATGTCTTCCTTCCAGTTGCCAAACCCGATTCCTGTCTTTGACTCCTGTCACTCCCTCATGCCCTGCATTTGACTCATTGCCAAACTGTATTGTCTGCCCCTTGAAATGTAATCTAAATCTGACTTTATTTTCTCACCTCCACTACAATCAGCACAGCCCAGGGATACAGTGATGGACTCCTTGTCACTGATCTCAGCAGGGCAGCCATAGGTCCCGGCACAGTGTAAGTCAGACCAACCACTGTGGCTGTACGTATAACTTTAGTGTGGTACCACTCTAGCAGGAGCAAAAGTTAAAACACCTGGAATACAAAAAAGATCCTGCCCTGCTTCCTGTCCTACTCCCATCTCCCTCTTCTTTGGTCCACTATAGACATAGGGCTGTTTGTAGTGTTGTACCTAACTATATCAAGTCCTTTCTGCCCAAGGAACTGGTCCTCAGACCTGGAACATTCTTCTCATGACCTACTGTCTGCTCACATACCGTCTTCCCAGTGAAGGTTTCCTCAGTAGCTCTCCTCTGCAACCACACCCAAGGACAGCATCCTGCCCCCTCCACTGTCTGCTTATGGACTCCTCCCACCAACCGCTGTGTCCTTACCTATGCTCATCTCAAATTTCTCTCCAGCAGGAAAACAAAGCTTCATGAGACCAGACACACTCAACCAGTTAATTCCTGGTGCACAGTATGCTCTTAAGTACCATTTGAAGATGATATTAATGGCAAACTAGTGAGTAGGAATACTGCTCATAATTTAAATAGAAACCAATACCAACAGTAAATCGCATGCCTTTGGAGGTATGACAACATATGTGGATTGCAGACAGCATCTGATGGAGCCACAAACCAGTCTGTGTTGACTGCAGAGACAAGGAAGAAAGACAATGCCTCTAGGCCCTGCACTTAGCAGGAGCCACAGTAAGTAGTTCCACTTATATAATGAATGGGAAAGGCTGAGCTCAGCCTTATGTCATTCCCTGTGGACTGCTGAGGCAGGGTCAAAGCCCGGGTATGAGCATTAGGAAAAGGGCTCCATGCTAAGGGTGGTAGACCAGGAAAGGAGAGTCAGTTCCAAAGAGCATCACCCCATGCAGGAAGCCTCAGGCTCCACCCGTTTCCTGCCTTCCTAATGGGTGATGGACTTATATGAGTTCAACTATAGCCATGTAGGATTTCTGTTGCTTGCAAGAGAAGGGAGTCCTAACATACCTCTTGTCAACAACTGATTTCAAAGACAGAAATACTTTAACTGGGAAATAATAGAACAGTGTATTTAAGAATAAATCTTGAAATAATATGCATTTCCCAAGAAACCTGAGGTTCAAATTCAAGTTTGCCTGGGAGATCTAAGGTCTGGTTAATGATCCAGACTGTGGTGTAATTGGCTTTGTCAGCATAGGAATATATGGAGGATATGGAGAGCGAGAGAGGGAGAGACGGGGAGGCAGGAAGGGAAGAAGGGATGGAGGGAAAGGAGAGGAGAGAGAGAATGAGAAAGAGAGGAGGGCAGGGAAGAAGGGAGGGAGGGAGAGAGGGAGAGAGGAGGGGAGGGAGGGAGAAGAGAGAGAAACTAACTAGATATTATTACCAAAAAAAAAAAAAAAACCACTGGGTCACCCGCAAATAACATGGTCCAACCAGGAAGAGGTTGAATGTGGAATCTATCCCATATACACATACTTTGTATGCTTGTCTATAAGCAAACATCTGAGCTTCTCCCATCAAACCAAGACTGAATTTCACACACTGCTTCAATGTTTACAGAGCACTGACCACACACCAGTGCTCATTAGACAGCTGTCTGCCCTCTGCTGCTTTTCCAGCAGGGTGAGAAAGGTTATTTTCCCACTGTGTTCCTTTGTGGCTACCAGCTGGAGATGTGGCCCTCCTGAAGGAGGGGGAAGACACAGACTTCTAGAAAGACACACTGATAGGATAGGAATGTGCACCACTGAAGGGAATCACGAGGAGTGGGCTGCGTTCGGGGCCACAAGAGCCTCGCACACCACACCTGGAGTTTAGACTTTCTTATCTCCAAAGTTATGTGCCAGACTGCTCACAGTACACTGCAGAGCTCTGCCTTCAGGTTTGGCCTCAACAGCTGCCAATGATAATATAACCAGTGACAGAAGCAGGGCCAGGCCTGAAGCCATGTAGACAGCAGGCACCTGTAACATGATAAATAAAAGACCCAGAGACAGATATTGGGGTTCAAGCTTCAAGCTGAAGATCAGAAAAGCAAAGCATCGGATACTAGCTCTCACCATACCTCAGACTGAAATGCAATCCTGGCTCCACCAAAACTCAGACTGAAGCCTCTCCTCAGTGTGGCTGGAGAATCCTGAGACTTCAATGTCTTCCTATCTCAGTGTGGCTGGAGAATCCTGAGACTTCAATGTCTTCCTATCTCAGTGTGGCTGGAGAATCCTGAGACTTCAATGTCTTCCTATCTCAGTGTGGCTGGAGAAAGAATGCCTAACACTGAGACCTTGCTCCTGTTTTATATACCTCTCTAGTGCTGGATTAAAGGCATTTGAACCCAGGTGCTTAGATCATCTTTGTGTGAGCCACTTATCTTTAGGACTGGATCAATCTTGAGTACATCTGGGCAGCCTTGAACTCACAGAGATCCATCTACCTCTTGATCCTGAGGCCCAGGATTAAAGGTGTGTATGCACCACCACCACCACCACCACCACCACCACCACCACCACCACCACCACCACCACCACCACCACCACCACCATCACCACCACCACCACCACCACCACCTCCTAGCTTCTAGTTGCTGGGATTGGATTGAAGGTGTGTGCCTATCTTCTATGGCTTGTGGTTGATTTTGCTTTCTGAATCCTCAGGCAAGCTTTAATAAATCATAAATAATATATCACCACAGCCACCCCTGGCAACATTCAAAAGCAAAGGGGACGATAAAGGCTTCAAAACAGCAAAAGGGAGTCCTGGCTGATGAGCCTCCCTCATCATAAGAGGCACAGGCTACATGAAGCAGCCTCCTGGTGTTTCAGAAGCCAATATGAACAGGGGACCCTGCCCAGGAGTCTCCTCTGTTACTGCACTGTGTTTACCTTGGTGACTTTGAAAGGCATCTCCCGGGTTTTCTCTTTGTCAAACTGCTTCTCCCAGTTTCCTTTGAAGTAGATAGCATTCACAAGGACTAGAATCGTGTCTGAATTCACTGTTCCTACAGACAGCAACTCTTGTATTTTATCTGAAAGACAAAAAAAGGAATTAAAAGACATGGTGGTTGGCTGAGAATGACTTCCATAGGCTAATATATTTGAATGCTTGCTTTCCAGCTAGTGGAGCTGTTTGGAAAGGATTAGTAGGTATGGCCCTGTGGAGGAGGTGTATTGTTGGGGATGGTCTTGGAAATTTAAAAAGTCTAGAGCAGGCCAGTCTCTCTTTCTGTCCAGTCTGTGGATCAGGATATGAAACTCTCAGCTACTGCTCCAGCACCATGCACATCTGTTTCCTGCCATGATCATGAACTAACCCTTCTCAAACTATAAGCAAGTCCCCAATTTCATGCTTTCTTTTATTAGAGTTGCCTTGGCTGTGGTGTTTCTTCACAGCAATAGAACAATAACAAAGACAAGACTCTATCAGCTAACAGAGTTGGAGATACACACAAAGGGTTGATAGGCAAAGGGCGCCACCTCCTGCTCTGGTCAGGAGCATGGGTAACACTTTACTTTCTCTCAAAACAGAAAGACAGTGTCCTTAAAGCAGCAACCCTGACATCAACAAAAAGACATCGTTTTGTTTTTTAAGATTAATTTTTCAGTTAGTTGTGTGTGTGTGTGTGTGTGTGTCTCCGCATGAGTGCTGATGTCCACAATATTTTAGAGGCAGCTTTGTGAATTTGCATTTATTTAGAACAAAAGCCTCCTAAGCTACAGTTTGTGATCTTACTGCCTGACTGTGGGGCTAGAGGGACAACTGCCAATAGTTACAGCTTTCTGAACATGCAATAGCCAAAACTTCATCAAAACTCAAACTCATGATGAACCCAAGGTGCTTATGGCAGTAAGTCCCATCATGCTTCACACCACTTCATGGTGGCCTTTGTCCTGAACATACACAAACACTTTGTACTGTGCCTGCCAGTATATAAAGTTCAATGCCAACAAATGCTGGGTGAAACATTTCAGCTCACATTCAAAATCAAGTAAGAAATGCAGCATTTGTGGTTTACATACAAACTTTCCTGCTCTTATAGAGACAGAATGGCTCCATTGTGAAAAATACTTTCACTATTTTCATACTCTCATTCTCAGAATGTAAGTGTCAAATGATTACATCGTTGGGGAGATGAAGAGATGACTAAATGGTTAAAATGTCATACAGCACCAAGGTGGCTCACTTTTGCCTGTAACTCCAGTTCCAGAGGATCTGTCAGCCTCTGGCCTCTGCAAGCACCTGCAAGCACAGGGTGCACATATGTAGGCAGGCATATGCACATACATAGAAAGTTTTTTTATAAGTTTTAATTTATTATATCTTCTACCTCATTAGTATGCAATTTTGACTCCATCTTTAATTATGACAAAATTATACCTATATCAACAAACTGTTTTAAAACATATTCCTGTAGATTTATATACTGCATAGAGTCACATAAAACTTTCTCAGGCAAAAAGGAGTTGTGATGGGCAGTTTACACAGTCTGATTTAGGTGTTGGGCATTGTAGGAGTGAACCCCACAAAGCTATCCGCCCAACAGGGCGGGGTCAAGGTAGAGATAAAAGGAAGTGAAAGGAAAAGGGGCTTCCCCCCTTTTTTCTGCTGGAAGCCAGCCATGCTTCTGACTCCCAGCTTGTGCGACTCTCTCTCTCTCTGGTAAATAAATATATTGTTTTCCCTATATAGTATCGAGTATCATTATAGGGCATGATGTGGTACACCTTTAATGCCAGCACTCAGGATACAGAGACAGGAGGATCCCTGAGTTTGAAGCCAGCCTGGTCTACAGAGAGAGTTTCAGGAAGCCAGGGATGCATGGAGAAACTTTGTTTTGAATGAAATGCAAAACACATAAAGAGTTCTGACTTCTGATTTAGGACTGAAGATGCAGATCAATGTTAGACTACTTAGCCTAGTATACTAATGTCCTTAGTTTCAATGCCGAGGCACGTCAAAAATTAGTCCTTATTTAAAGACCAAAGGTCATTATTATTTATTCTTGAAGCTCTTAGGGAGGCAATAACAACATGATTATTAACAATAGACTACAAAGCCAGGCATAGTGATGACTGCCTTTAATCCTAGCACTTGAGAGGCAGAGGCAGGTGGATCTCTGAGGTTGAGGCAAGCTTGGTCTGCATAGCGAGTTTCAGAATAGCCAAGACTACACGTGACCCTGTCTCAAATACCTACATAAATAAATGCATAAATAAATAAATAAATAAATAAGTAATCTAGAAGAGATAGATGGCCTGGAAGATAAAGGTACTTGATAACAAATCTGAAGAACCAAATAGAATACCTAGGATCCAGTGGCAGAAAGAAAAAACACAACTCCTGTGAGCTGTCCTGCCTGTAGGTGTGCACAGGTATACACAAACACACAATAAACAAACAAATGAAAAAATACACCATCTTAAAAAAATAGGCTAACTGCTTAACAGGGACTGAAGTGGGGGGTGGGGGTGGGTGCTGCTCAGCATGCTCAGGGTCCTGGGTTCAAATCCCAGCTCTGAAAACAATCAGAACAGAAGGACGCTGCCTTCACCTTCTGTCTTCTTGGCGACCCAGGTGTTGATGTGCTGTCGGGACTGCTCTGTTTCACCCTTGAAGTCCAGCTCCTCCAACTCTGCTTCATAGAACTTGCGGCAGGAATCTTTAAAAGACTGAGACAGAGCAACGTGATTACACAGTCACTAAAGTGATTAGCACCAACAGCCTCCTTCCTTGTTGCACAAAAACAGAAAATCAAAATTTAATGGTGTACAGATGTGATTTGCAAACAAATACATGCAGAATGTAAAAATCCAGCCTTCCTTTTCCAGCTTTCTTTAACTTTAGTTTATTAATGAGGTAAGATAGTGGTTGGTCTGAGTACCAGTAAAAAGCATGAGGAATATTGGAGACCCTCAGGTGCAGTATTACACCGTTGTCACTCTGATAAACCACTACATGGACAGCGTGAGGGGTGACCCCACAAGTGCTATGACACCTCTGCACTGCACAGGATGGACCTTCTACCAAACTAACAGAAACACTTGGGTCTTCATACTTTCATACCAGGCATTTTATTTGCCAAGTGAGCAATCAATCTCTCTAATCCCGGAGGGAAACTATGATACAGGATTTCAACACCACAGTCTGAGTACCAGCTGAGTGGCCTTAGCAGAGCTAGTCTCCCTAGACTTCCTCAACCACTATAAATAGAAGATAGCAATGGCTATACCTCAGAGGGTCACTCTTAGATATGGACAGATTATTTATTTTATTATTTAAATTATTATATATATTTTATGTAAAGGAGATTTATGCCTACATGTATATCAGTGTACCATGTGTGCCTGTGTTCTCAAAGACCAGAAATGGGCTTCAGATCCCTCAGAACTGTAGTTACAGATGGCTGTAAGCTGTCATGTGGGTGCCAGAAATAGAACCCAAGTTCCATTCAGGAGTTTCCAGGTTTCAGATTTTTATTTTATTTTGCTTTGTTTTGGGATTTAGGGATGTTCAACTTGAGCATGCACAAAAAAAAAAGTTTCCAATCTCCAGATCAAAATTTAAAAGATTGAGACTGTGCAAGCCCCTGACAGGGCTAGAAATGAACACTCTGCTGATATCTCTGGCCATCAGGGAGAGCAATGAGCAATACATATTACAGTCTTAAGGCTTCATCTTCCCTTTACACATGTATCTGACGGCAACGCAAGCACATGGGCATGAATCCACATCCAGTAACTCACCGTTGGTAATGGCCCACACTGCCAGCCTCACACAAGTGGTTCACTATGTCACCATAGGTCTATATTCACTTCTATCAGATGGCGGCTAATAATACTGAACAGTGCTTGGGCTGTGGGTCAGTGGGAGAGCTGTGAGCTTTGATGTGTGAGACCCTGGGTGCCATCTCTGTCACCAACAACAGCAATAATAATAATGAGACAGAGTCACCTGATGCTGAGATTCAAAGACTGAAAGAAACATTTTAAAAAATACAGGGAATGGTATCACACAGAGGAAATTCTCACCAACTAAATTTCTGTCTGTACAGAACACACATCACTCTGTATAAAAAGCTCTTGTGTGTGAAATGGCAGAGGTAGAGGATGGCCCATGCTTAGATATTCTGTACAGTAAGAATGTACTCAGGGCCAGGCAGTGGTGTCCCATGCCTTTAGTCCCAGCACTCGGGAGTCATAGGCAAGCAGATCCCTGTGAGTTTTCACCCAGCCTGGTCTACAGACTGAGTTCCAGGACAGCCAGGGCTGAAACACGGAGAAACCCTGTTTTGAGAAACAAGCAAAGCAAAGCAAAACAAAAATAATACACTCGCATGTGGCATCAAATCATGGACACCAACACAAACCCACATTAGTGGGCAAGGGAGTAGGGTGAATCCTTAGCCACAGGATACTTACTGCTAGGATATCAAAAGTCTTTTCCCCGAAGAGCTTATTGGCTGTTCTGAGCAAGTACTGTGTGCCAGTCTTGTTCACTTCACTGAGAAGTGACTGGAAGCCCTGGTGCACATCTCCACCTCCATTGCCGCTGCATTTATCCAAAGAGAGTGCCTGAAATCAAGACAGATTACAACACAACTTCAGCAGGCCCAGCTATAGGAAATGAGTCAACACTAAACCCCTCCTCCAGATCTTACAGATCTTTGCCACTCAAGAGCACCTAATAAAGGGGGAAAGTACCTTGACTGTTCCCTCTCTAGGGTCCTCCCCTGTACCCTGTCAACCATGGTCTGAGCAGAAATGGCCCTTCACAAACCCAGCTCATCATGGTCACTAACCATGCTCTGGCTTCAAGCATGGCTACCAACCAGACCTGGTGTGACTCAAATGCAGCCAGTTCTGACCTCAGTTCATGCTGTCTCTTCTCTGCTCTGGAGTCTGCACGGGCTCCAGCCCTGTGTGCCCAACAGAATGGAGGTGAGTGACCCTGTTCCAGGCCTGGGCTTTAGAAGGTCTGGCAGCTGCCATGACTCAGCCACCATGGTGGAAGGAAATCCAAGCCATCCTGCCAGAGACCACCTGGAAATCCTGGAGTAACTGTCACCACATAAAGCCTCTTGAAAGAGAAGCAAGACTCCAGCCAACAGTGAATCCTGGGTGCCAGATCTTAGATACAATTCTGTAGACCTCCCAAGTCTCTGAAAAGGTTGCATGAGTGACATCATGGGCCTCCAAAGGAAACAGGTAAACTGTCTATCAGTAGTTGTAATAGCTTGGAACTAAAAGAGAAAAAGTTGGTTTAAACTGAAGTTAAACTTTAGGACCTAACTCTCTCCAACAAGGAGGTGGGCTGAGAAAGCAACACACATAGTATGTCTTATAAAAATGGAAAGCTGCTGCCAAGAGTTAACATGGAATGCAATGTCATACCCCAAGATAATCTCCTTCCTTATGCTGGGACAGCTGTCTCTGCAGTTCATATACCTCTGCAGCTAAAGCACTGTGTCCAAGAAGAGCCCTAATGGAAAAGCCCCTGGTCTTCCAGCCTAGGCTGACCCCATTCTAGTCTTCCTTATCTGTGGAAAAGCTGAGATTCATTAGGGCCAGAGAGAAGACAGTGGGTGCCACAGGGGACCCTGCTACCACCCTCTGGAGTTTTTACTCAAGCTAACCCTCGCATGCACACTGTGAGCACCAATGAGTCAGTGATAGCGTCCTAACAGGTATAGTGCACCCTTCCTCTCAACTCTACAACCATACCCCTCTGTCATTTCATTCCCATTTGCTCCTCAGATGGATATTCTTTTGAGGATACGAATGTGGAGAGTCAGCTCAACTGACAATCTGTGGAATTTTCCTCTTATGAAACGGTGCTGGTTACCTGAATCATCTGGCTTGCAGTGTTGCCCTTTGCCCCCATGAAGATCATGGCCAGGGCTGAGGAGATGCTAATGGGTGAGAAAAATACATTTTTTGAACTGTCTTCACCCAGGATTTTCAAAAGGTTTAAGGCAAAGGTGCCATTTGCTTCCCGAAGAGGATCCATGATAGCGAGCCTGGAATGAGGAATTAAAATTAGTATCACACACATACAGGCGGATGTGTAGGCTGCATCTCCACTCTCATTTAAAACGTGATACCCTGGCTTAGTGAGCAAAGGGAAAAGCAGCCTGGAAAGCAAAGGCTGCATGCAGACAGTGACGAAGCCCTGCTGGGCTAACTCAGGCCGGTGCCTTGTCTTTCTCATGTGCAGAAATCAATATGTGGGGAACCAGAAGGAATCGGCTCAGAGGACAAGAGGCAGGTAAGGACCCACGAATCAGGAAGTCCACAAAGCAGCAGTGCAGTCTGTCAGCTCTGACATCATCCACACACAGTTGTCTAATTCCTTTTCCCCAGTTAGACAGTACAACAGTTCTAAGATTTCCCATCAGCTCCCCTGAGCAGTGGCTGGGAACTCAGAGCATGGAGAAGGGGAGTAACAGGCTATAGGGAAGTGAAGGGTACCCAGTTGTAGTGATGAGAACAGAACATATTGCTCAGCTTTACAGCTATAGCTGTGGTCAGTTTCACAGAGAACCCAAAGACATGCAAGTCCCAAACTCCAGAACCTGGGAAAGTTTCTTCACCCACTAAGAGTCTCTGCAGTAAAGATTATGGATCCTGAGATGAAGTACCTTGTGTTAAGGTGGAAGCTTCACTCCAGTCTCTGGCATCCATACACCCAAAGAGTCTGGGATGTTATGGTGGAGGTTCCACTCACGATCTCCTCTCCCATCTCCCTCCAAA
Organism: Mesocricetus auratus; assembly: GCF_017639785.1. Taxonomy (NCBI): domain Eukaryota; kingdom Metazoa; phylum Chordata; class Mammalia; order Rodentia; family Cricetidae; genus Mesocricetus; species Mesocricetus auratus. The sequence continues at coordinate 55,006,904 of NW_024429196.1, forward strand.
CCCTGCTGTATCTCAGAAAGCCCCCAAATGATGACCCCTCCCCCCAGAGATGCTCAAGCCACTCCCACAGGGTATTTAAACTGTCCTCCAGAGAACAGACTCATGGTTTTTCAGGTCTCCTTTTCCCTTCTCCTCTCTGGGCACGGAGTGGGAAGATGGGGGGAATTGGTGGGGGTTGATAGGCCATCCAGGAACGTTGCATTCATTAAACATGGACTTTTTGTAATTTGGTTTGACTTTGTCTGATTTGGATTGCTGCATTGGTGGAGAGGCTTATTGGGGTGATGAAACTTTTCATCTTTCATCATTCAAATGGTCACTAAATGTAATCACATACAGCCTTATAAAAGAAATTAATTCAGAGAACTGGGTTCTCTAGAACAAAGGACTGTGGCCAGCCGTGATACCTGTAATCACAGCCCTTGGGAAGCTATGGACGAATGCACTTGATTTCAATAGTGGCTGAGATACAAACAGAAATGAGGATGGGGGTGAGGGGGAATCAGGAACAAGAGATTTTAACTGGAAATCACAAAGGAATGCAAACCGGTTGTGACAGTTTAACAATCCAAGGCACAGCACCAGGTACCACATAGAACCTCCAGAGACCAAGAGGTGTCTGTGCAAATCTGACATGACCAGGCTTACTTTGGGGGTTTCCAGGAATGGAATTAGTCTTCAGGGAGCATCCTCTCCCTGAAGAAACAAGACTAGGGCGGCCTTGTTCAAGGTTACCCTGCCACCCCACTATGCCTTAGCACCAAGCACTCACTCCTATTGTGGTCAAGCATGTTTGGCTAGCTAAAATAACTTTGGGCCTCAATCATCCAAACACCAGGTTTCTTCTTTCCTTCCATGGTACCTCCCTGCAATATTATTACTTGAGTTTTCCTCTATATGAATTTCAAATTGTACTAAGTAATTTGGTCCTAATCCAATATTTTTTCAGTCCTTTTGAACTATTCCATTTGACTGAGAACTTTAATATTTACCATTCCTAAAAGGAGTGTAAATACTGCCGAATTCTTTTGCTCCTTTTAAGTCATCTTATTTGCCTCATTTAAGCCTTTTTGCTTAAAAAATCCAATTAACTGGTATTTTGGTCTTCCTGGTGCACAAAACTGTCCTTATATGGCTAGTGAGAATCTCTGTGTATAGGTTACTTGCCCTGAGCTGTTGGTCTCAGCATCCTGGCTTTACAGCAACAAGAGGATACCATGCTGAAAAGGCCAAAGACATAGTATGGGTCAGCTCCTAGTTCCTTCCAGGGGAGGATTTGTGAAGTACTAACTCTGAATGATGGAATAACAGACTGAGTATTGGTGCAGATGTAAAACACAGCCGTTGAGCTGGGGAAATGGCTCAGTGGATAGAGTACCTACCATGCAAGTGTGAGGATTTGAGTTTAAGGCCTTGGCACCCATGTAAGACCAGACAAGGTGGCACATATCTACAATTCCAATTCTGTGAGATGAGAAGTGGAAACAGCAGAATATCTGAAAGCTCACAAGTCAGAAGCCTAGCAAATGCCGTAGCAAATTATGAGACCCTACCTAAAGGCATGGACCCCTAGCTGAGGTTGGTCTCTGACTTCCACATGAAGCCAAGACACATGTGTGTCCACAGCTACACAACATAAGTGTGAGTGCATGTGCACACACACATACACACAAAGAAAATCCAGCTACTATGTTTGGGTACACCAGTTACACAAGATGGGATAGACGCTTCCTTTAAGGCTCCATGGGCCATACTTCTGATCACCATTGCAAGTTCTCCTGTACTCGACTCTTCTGAGATCCACTGGCACCTGGAGGCATTGATATCCACACTCAAGCATACTACCCTTCTCTTTCATTATACGTATGCTTCTTCCCACTGGTGTTTATCGAGCATGTTAGTGACTGGACTCCTAGATCCTTGCTCTGTGAATACTATATAGCTCACACCTCTTTGCATATATCACCTGTTCTGGGCTCAAAGATATTCTTGTTTTGTTATTTATTCCCTCATGTTGATGCAGCACATGGTCCAACTACTTTCTAAGAAAGAACACAGCTATCCTGGTTTCTTGAACATCTGAAAACTTATTATTTTTCCATGTCACTGAGTTCGGCAGGTCTGTAAAAAGTGACTTTACAGATGACTTTCCATCCAGTTCTTTCAGTTATGGCAGCACTGCTTTCCCAGCTACCAGTTTTGCTGTTTGAAGGCGTGATGATATACTAACCCCAGATCCACCTACTGTCCCCCTTTCCAGCCCCAACTCTGAAAGCTTATGAACTTACTCTTATTTCTGATATTCAGAAATGCCCAATTTTGTGTCCCTCTCTGAGCTCTACTCATGGATTTTGCTGGGCTCTCGGAGGACCCTTTCAAACTAGTAATTCAAGAGAATTTCCCCTTCAGTCTGGAAACAAGTTTTGAAGGTACTGCTCATTTCTCATAGACTGACTCTATGCTCTCTCTTTCTGCATCACCCATCTGTCAGATGCTAAAACTCTTGAACTGACCTCATCCAGGACTTCCCTAACGTGATAAAATACAACAAAAGCAGCTCCAGAGAGAGTTTCCTTTGGCTCCCAGCTCCTCATACCTCCAGAGTTCAGGTAGAGATAAATACTTGTGCATTCAGCTAGAGTTCTAGTTTATGCAGCTGGGAAAATTGAGCTGCCCACGCTCTTCAAACCTCAGTTGATATAATCAGAATAGTTCTCAGACACCTGGCCAAGACACTGACCTAATCAAGACAGTAAGTCTTGGTGTTCCCAAGTATTGTCTCCTAAATGACTCCAGAACCTGTCAACTAGACAATCATCACCAACCTTCTCCAAGCCCAGGAACACAAAGAATAGCATTTGTATGGCCCTTTGAGGCCAGTGGGTCAGATATCTGTTCCCTTTCACCAGTACAGTGGCCCAGCACACGGCTGACAGGCTTGCAAAGACTGATTACTTGGCTGAATCCCAGGTCCAGTCAACTCAGACACGGAGGCTTGGTGTTTCATGTGATCCTATAGCATATCCTTGCAGATTCTTCTTGCCAGATACTGGGATGGTGGGGTCACAGATGTTGATTACTCTAATTCAATCTACTGCTATTGGCCCAAATTCGGTGTAACTCACTAAAACCAATTTAAAGGTGCTTTGGGAAGGAAATGACCTAACAGAATTTAAAATATAGTCATTCCTGGGTATCTGATGCATATCAGTCTGTATCTGAAGATGTCAAAATCTTGAAGTGCTCCATTTACTTATATAAAATAACTTAATATTTGACCTAACCAATATACATGCTCCTATATTGCCCAGGCTGGCCTCAAACTCTTATCCCCCTGCCTCAGCCTCCTGAGTGCTGAGATTACAGGTATGCAGTAACACATTTCAGATGTCCTACAATGTTTTCTGTCAGATTTTGATTTCTATTTGCTATCTCATGTTGACTTCGCGTGAAATTCATGTATGGTGATAGTATGGGGGAGGCCTGAAGGTATGGGGGGGACCAAATAAACTTAGTGTATTGAGCCAAGAGTGACCCAAATGCACCATCTCTATGTGATGACACAAGTCATAGTGAATACAATCACTCAGGGCAGCCATGAAACACTGGGACACTCCCCATGTATACTGATAACAGTGGGATCATTCCATGTGTCCCAGCACTATAAAGTTAATCCCTGATCACACAGTTTCCCAAGGTTACTTGATACATTAGACCCCACACCCACATCCTAAACTGCTGGAAGAAGGAAATGGGCAGCCTCTGGAAGAGTCCTAACACGACCAATTGCCTCCCAAGTGGGCCAAAAAATACTAAGTGCCAAACCTCACTCAGCTTTCTCTCACACCCAGCTTCCTGACGCCACGTGAATGTTAGAATCTACGCAGTAGAGATGGAGTCACAGGTCTGTGGCTTGGTGGCAGGGCACTTGCTCAGCAGAACAAGCCTCTGGGCCCATCAACAAAACAAGAAGGGAAGTAAAAACTAACTCGCATGCCAATTTCATCTGGCACAGAAACTGTCAAAACTTTGCTCATGTCCTTCCTCCTAGCCCGACAAACATCAAATCTCAAAACAATTCTTCTGGCGTGAGTTTAATGGAAAAAACTCAAAGATCGAAGGCCTCCACAACACTGAGGATTTGTCGGAACTTGCCAGCACAGCCTGAGCCGCGCCCCTGAGAGACCAAGGCACACACTGGACAGGAAAGCAGGGCGGGAGCACCCAGCCTTTGGCCTCTCTCCGAACCGCCATCCCCACCCCCACCCCACCCCACCCCAGATTCCAACGCCTGTCTCAGTGCGTCACCAGCCCGTGTCTCTGGGGTCTCCAGACTCACTCGTGACCGAGGGACATACGTGGTCACCTGTAGCCCGGGACCCCAGCACAGCAACTGGGCCGGCTCCGCGTCCTCCCCATCCTGTGCCAGCCGCCTCCTCTGCAGACGCTGGAGGATCTGGGAGGGCGGAGATGTCACCAGCCAGCCAGGACCACACTGCGTCACGGGACCGCTGAGGCCGCTGCGGGAACCCGAGCTAGGACTACAAGACTCTTGCCACACGCTACACCCTCCCGCGTCCCCAGCGACCGGCGCCACAGCTACCCCACAGTAGAGCATACCCCGAACTCTCAAGTTTCCTGGCTGATTGCGAGCAGAGCAGAGACGAGAAGGCACTGGTCACACCCGCCCGCCCCGGGCCTTAAATACCTGAGGGGGAGGAGGAAGCAAGTGGGCGGAGTCTGGAGGCCAGGCCACAGCCCAGAGGAAAGGGCAAACAGAACACAGGGCCAGGTGAGCGCCTGAGGACCCTACAACCTATCCCACCCTCTGGCTCCAGGCCTCCCTACCGAGGATTGTGCAGCTGATACTTTCTTTCTGATACTTTCTTGATGCTTTGGCTAACTCCAGGTATAGGAACGCAGTGATGTCGTCAAACTCAGGCTGTTTACTGTGCCTTTGTAGACTGAATGACACTTAATGACACCAGACGATGGACGGACATAAATGTGACAGAACAGAACAGAAGTTAAAAGTGAGGAAGGAAAAAAAACAAACTTTTAGTTGCTGGGCTGGAGGTAGAGTGCCTGTTCAGCAGGCACAGAAAAATAGAAGTGGTCAGTGTCTGTGTCTCAAGACTCCACTACTTTGTACTCAGAAAATCAGACTCGGAAGTGCTGATATTTCATATAAATGAGAATGAAAACCCTGTCTGCCATCTTGCATTCCTTCAAGGAAGCAAGCAGACCTGGTGGGGAGAATGCTGGTCAGGTTTTAAACCTTTAAGGACAGGTCAACTCCTAAAAACATCAGATTCTTTGCTGTCTTTGCCTAAATCTAGAGTTCCCAACAATGACCATGTTGGCACTTAGTTGGCTGTTTCCTGTGCAGGCTGTTCTGATTTATAGCATGTTAACCAGCACCCTTGGCCCCTCTACCTAGTATATGTCAGTAGAAAACTAGGAGGCCACCCAAGCTCTAAATTTTAATGTTTGAAGTACTGAAACAAAGGAATGCTCAGAGTATCTCTCTCACCTCCCGCCTCGTCCCATTATTCATTCATTCTGCTCTAGTTTGTTGTTGTTTTTTTCCTTGTTTGTTTTTAAGTTTTTAGATCATTGTGTGTATGTGCTGTGGCTGAGTATGGATTTGTATACATGCCTTCGGAGGGAAGAGGACAGCATGGTGTCCCTTGGAACTGGAGCTGTGAGCTGGGAACTGGACTGTGATCCTCTGGAAAAGCAGTTCCTGCTCTTAGCCCCTGAGACATCTCTCCAACCCCTTCCAAGCATGTCCTTTGCAAAATATACTATGTGTATATAATATGAATATGCATGTATTAAAATTCTATATATAACTGTTTTTCCCCTTCCCTTAAAGGACTAACATTGTGTGATCTATAAGTTGCTCTCTCTCTCTCTCTCTCTCTCTCTCTCTCTCTCTCTCTCTCTCTTTCTCGTGTGTGTGTGTGTGTGTGTGTGTGTGTGTGTGTGTGTGTGTGTGTGTGTGTTGGGGTGTTTTAGAGCTCCCTCCATATGAAGCAGAGATCTTCCTTATTCTTTTCCCCAGCAGAATAGTATTCCATTGTGTTCATGTGGATTGATTCCTATGACTTTAGGTTTTCAAATATGCTACATGTAGTGGGGGCAGGAGTGCATGCATCTGAAGACAGCAGAAGTCTCAGGTGACCTTCCCAGCCTCATTACCGTTACCATAGTTCTATCTGATTACATCATTGTCAAGTCTGTGGGCCAAGGTATTCTGTAGGTCACTACAACAACTCTGCTTCATGATGTCCAGTGGTCATGTCACAGCAGAGGAAATGCCTCCTCTATGGCTGAAGGATGGGTTCTTACTAGGTAAATTCCCTTAAGGAAATGTTTCCAGATTCTGTGGGTTAGCAATGCAGAGGCTCAGAATCCTCCCAGAAAGGTTTCTCAACAGGAGGCTGCTTAATGCACAAGTGTCCATTTGATGGTGTGTATTCTACTGGGCCTGTGATGAGAGACATGGTGACAGTTGAAAGGAGCCAGTTTTTAATAGGACGTGATAGAGGTGCAACATGGTGAACTACTCCATTGAGTGAGTAATGCGCTGTTAATGTGACCAAGGCCTGGGGCTCGTTGTCTGCTCAGCCCACACTGGGCTCCACTAGAGATGCTTTTTTTTTTTTGAGGTTTACCTTTTATTCATCATTTTTAGTTTGTTTTACATACCAACCACAGTTTCCCCTCCCTCCTCTCCTCCCACTCCCTCCCCACCTCTCTTCTGTGTCCCCCATCCACTCCTCCTCCATCTCCATTTAGATGGGGTAAAGGCTAACAAGGGAATCAACATATCAAGCTGAGGCAGGACCAAGCTCCTCCCTGCTTCATCAAGGATGAACAAGGCATCCCACCATGGGGAATAGGTTCCAAAGAGCCAGCTCATGCATCAGGGACAGGTCCTGGTCCGACTGCTAGGAGCCCCACAAAAGATCAAGCTACATAATTGTCATCCGGATGCAGAAGGCCTAGGTCTGAGGTTTACTTCAAATGGGGTCTAGAGTTATAGAAGAGAACACCAAAACTGATGCATTTGACCACCTGTAGTGGTGTGGCGTGACCTTGGAATGAGCAGGTCAAGTTAACTGTGAAAAGAGAAGCACAGAAGTCATGAATTTTAAAGAAAAAGAAGTACAGCACCAGATTGTAGAAAAAATTTATAGCAAGTAATGGGGAACATAGAGCTGAAGAGGTTTCATAACAAGAGTTCTGAGTTGTCTTGAATGAAATATTATCATTTTTATTGAACTTTGTTATCTGTGTTCCTACAAAGTAAAAGGTCTCGAAATATAGCTGAATGCAAACACAGTCTTTAAAAATTCACTTCCAGCCTACATTACAGAAGACAGACTTGGGCATATTTATAGATCAGCCTGGATTTTCTATATCACTTGAAGGATGTTGGCAGCAAAATGGAATAAATATCCAAAGTCAGCCAGAGGCTGTATCCAAGGTAGAGATGCTTTTAAGGCCTTTCTCCCCTCTCATTAGGTAATTGCTGAGGGACAGGAGTGAGTAGGTGCTGGGAACCCCCACTCCCACATCCTGCCAGTAATTGGACCCAGAACAGCTGTATGCTAAGCCCACACTCTGCCACACAAAATCCAGTAGATTCTGTGTGACAAGTTCCACAGACTAAGGCGATAACTTCAAAAGAAGGAGGTCTCCTGGAAATGGTTGTGGAACTCTCAGCTGGAGAAAAATATTGAGCCGTAGTTCTCATGGCAATCTCTGTTCTTCTATTCTTTTCTCATATTAAAGAAATGTTCCTGAAAGCCTATACTTATATTTTAAACAAGATAGATATAAATGAGAAACTGTCCCCTGAGACGTGGTCACCGACCATGACCTCCTCTCCAGGAAAACCAGAGCTTTTCAAATAATTCAGATCATTCACATAAGTACAAATAGTATTAATGAAAACTTTCCCAACAATAAAATTTCATTTGGCTGTACATAAGCAATTGAAAGTAGATTTAACAATTGGTAAAGAAAGTTTTTTACTAAGAAAAAGTCAAAATAGCTCAGTATTTCAAAGATTCACAAAAACTAGGTAACAGATATCAAACAATTGTGAACTAGGTAACAAATGTCAAACAATAACTGACAATAAAAATTTATTAACCTGATCTTAGAAATAGGCAGTTATCTTCGGTTAGCCTTGAATGAGTTTATGATTTATTGCTGGATAAGTTTTGTGCTTGTGCCTAGTAACGATGATGTCATTTGGATATTGCTTCACTAAACACAACCCCTGAGATGATATTTGTTTTCCTTATAAAAAGCCTTGCTTTAAAGTTGCAAAATACACTCAGATTCAAACTGCCTCTGTGTTTGTTTCTGTTTGTCATCGCCGAATCCTTACCCACCTAGTCTTCAAGAACCCTCATCCCAGGGACCCCCATTGCCGGCAACACTCTGTCACCGATCTCCCTCTGCCACCCAGCTCCCTGTGTTAGTGAGTTTTTTATTATAAAGCCTGGCAAACCAGTCTCTAGGGCCTGATGGAGAATAGAAAGGTTACTGTTTGCCATCACTCACAGATGTTAAATAATCTTCCCCTCTTTCCTCTCTTCACTTCCTCATTTAATGAAGAACTAACTGTGCCTATCTCTGGTAGAGAGCCTCAGTCTTGTGGCCCCTGCTTGGTGCAGGAAAAAGAGCAAAAAGTGGACAGGTGGTTTCAGTGATTCATCAGTGCCCTGGGTTTCCAGGGGGTTTCTCAGAGCCCGAGTCTCCACCCATGGCAAGTGCCCAGGCATTTGTACTGGAAGCATCTACATATTAGTGTAGGTGGCAGATGGATGGATCAATAAGGGCAAGGCCACATTATTTTTAAAAATCCAGTTAGAAGGCTAAAAGGAGATTATGGCCAAGAGGGATCTCTCCTAGCATTCTACTTAGTGCCTTCTGGTACTATGAAAGTTACACAGCATGGGGGAAGGTCAGTACCAGCTTGATTTCTTCAAGCCCTATTACCAAACTGTAGGGTAACTTCAGCAATAGGATTTTTCCATTGGGTTCTGGTGGGCAAGCAGGATAGCAAGTATTATTATTTTAGGGTCTCTAGGATCTCCCTACTTAGCAACTCCAAGGAAGGTATCCCAAATCCAATACTAGCTTTTGTTTGTATTCAAAACTTCAATTTTGAGAATCATGTTACTCTGGAGATTTTTTTTTAAAAAGAACACCTGGTCATAAGAGTTCAAGAATTCTAAACCAAACCTACGAAAGCCCCACTACTTCTCTTGCCTTTTCTTACTCACATTCCAGCAAAACCATTAATTTGGAGGTCATATATCCACGCATTTCTTATTAGTCTCCAACTAGCTTTGCATATTTTTTGTTTGTTTCGGGATTTTGTTATAGTTTTAAACAGGAACTCTGTCTGGAAGGGAAGTCACTATGTAGTTCAAACTGACTTCAATCTCCTAACAATAGTCCTGCCAACCTTCCAAATGCTGCATTATGGTCCATTTGCCTGCGAATTTCAAGATTTCTTTGTTGTTGTTTTGTTTTGTTTTTTTCCCCCCGCTGAGTAATACTCCAATGTGTAAATGTACCACATTTTCTCCATCCATTCTTTGGTTGAGGGGCATCTAGGTTGCTTCCGAGTTCTGGCCATTACAAGCAATGTTGCTATGAACATACTTGAACATATGTCCTTGTTGTATGAATGTGCATTCTTTGGTATATGCCCACGAGAGGAATTGCTGAATCTTGAGGTAGACTGATTCCCATTTTCCTGAGAAACTGCCATACTGATTTCCAAAGTGGTCATACAAGTGTGCACTCCCACCAATAATGGAGAAGTGTTCCTTTTTCTCCACATCCTTTCCAGCATAGTGTCATTGGTGGTTTTGATTTTAGCCATTCTGATAAGAGTGAGAGGGTAGGGTATTCAGAGTTGTTTTGAGTTGCATTTCCTTGATGGCTAAGTTTGTTGAGCACTTTCTTAAGTGTCTTTCAGCCATTTTGGATTCCTCTATTGAGAATTCTCTATTTACTTCTGTGTCCCACTTTTAATTGTGTTATTTAGTGTTTTGGTGACTAGCTTCTTGAGTTCTTTCTATATTTTGTAAATCAGCCCTCTGTCAGATGTGGGGTTGGTGAACATCTTTTCCCATTCTGTGAACTGTCATTTTGTCTTGCTGACCATGTCCTTTGCCTTACAGAAGCTTCTCAGTTTCAGGAGGTCCCATTTATTAATTGTTGATCTCAATGTCTGTGCTACTGGTGTTACGTTCAGGAAGCAGTCTCCTGTACCAATTTGTTCAAGGATACCTCCCACTGTCTCTTCTGAGAGGTTCAGTGTGGCTTGGATTCATGTTGAGGTCTTTGATCCATTTGGACTTAAGTATTACATGTGGCAATAGATATGGATCTATCTGCAGTCTTCTACATGTCAGCCTCTAGTTATGCCAGCACCATTTGTTGAAGATGCTTTCTTTTTTCCATTGTATAATTTTAGCTTTCACTTGTTTGGTTAGTGTTGCCCCAAGATATTTTATGTTGTTTGTGGCTATTGTAAAGGGTGATGTTTCTCTGATTTCTTTCTCAGCCCATTTATCACACTTTGCTGAAGGTATTCATCAGCTGCAGGAGTTCCCTGGTAGAGTTTTTGGGGTCACTTATGTAAACTATCATATCATCTGCAAATAGTGAAAGTTTGACTTCTTCCTTTCCAATTTGTATCCCCTTGATCTCTTTTTGTTGTCTTATTGCTCTAGCTAGAACTTCAAGTACAATATTGAAGAGATATGGAGAGAGTAGACATCCTTGTCTTGTTCCTGATTTTAGAGGAATTGTGTTGAGTTTCTTTCCATTTTGTTTGAGGTTGGCTGTTGGTTTGCTGTATATTGCTTTTATTATGTTTAGGTATGTTCCTGTTATCCCTGATCTCTACAAGACCTTTATCATGAAGGGGTGTTGGATTTTGTCAAATGCTTTTTCAGCATATAGTGAGATGATCATGTGGTTTTTTCTTTTTCAGATTGTTTATATGGTGGATTACATTGATGGATTTTCACAATCTGAACCATCCCTGCATCCTTGGGATGAAGCCTACTTGATCATGGTGGATGATTTTTCTGAAGTATTCTTGGATTCGATTTGTCAGTATTTTGTTGAGTATTTTTGCATTAATGTTTATGAGGGATATTGGTCTGTAGTTCTCTTTCTTAGTTGTGTCTTTGTGGGGCTTGGGTACCAAGGTAATTGTATTCTCATAAAAAGAGTTTGGCAATGTCCCTTCTGCTTCTATTGTGTGGAAAATTTTGAAAAGTACTGGTAGCTTTTCTTTGAATTTCTGGTAGAATTCTGCACTGAAACCATCTGACCCTGGGTTTTTTTTTTTGGTTGGGAGACTTATGATGACTGCTTCTATTTCATTAGGGGTTATATGTCTGTTTAAATTGCTTATCTGTTCTTGATTTAATCCAGAAAATTGTCCATTTCCTTAGATTTTCAAATTTTGTGGAATACAAGTTTTCAAAGTATGACCTGATGACTCTCCTGGATTTCCTCAGTGTCCATTGTTATGTCTCCCTTTTCATTTTTGATTTTGTTAATTAGCATGTTCTCTCTCTCTGCCTTTTGGTTAGTTTGCATAAAGTTTTGTCTATCTTGTTGATTTTCTCAAGAATCAACTCTTTGTTTCATTGATTCTTTATATTGTTTTCCTAGTTTCTACTTTATTGATTTCAGCCCTCAATTTGATTATTTCCTGGCATCTACTCCTTCTGGGTGTGTTTGTTTCTTTGTGTTCTAGAGCTTTCAGTTGTGCTGTTAATTCTCTAGTGTGACTATTCTCCAGTTTCTTCATGTGGGCACTTAGTGCTATGAACTTTCCTCTCAGCACTGCTTTCAAAATGTCCCATAAGTTTGGGTATGTTGTGTCTACATTCTCATTGAATTCTAGGAAGTGTTTAATTTCTTATTTTATTTCTTCCTTTACCCAGGGATGGTGCAATTGCACATTGTTCAATTTCCATGAGTTTGTAGAGTTTCTGCAATTTGTGTTCTTGTTCTGGTGATTTGATAGGATACAGGGGGTTATTCCAATTTTTTTGGTATATGTTGAGGTTTGCTATGTTGCCTAGTACGTGGTTGATTTTAGAGAAGGTTCCATGTGGCACTGAGAAGAAGTATATTCTTTTGTGTTTGGATGGAATTTTCTATAGATGTCTGTTAATACCAATTGGATCATAAATTCTGTTAGTTCCTTTGTTTCTTTGTTAAGTTTCTGTCTGGTGGTCCTGTCTAGTGGTGAGAGTGGGGTGTTGAAGATTCCCACTATAAGTATGTGAGGTTTTATGTGTGATTTAGCTTTAGTAATGTTTCTTTTACAAATGTGCGTACCTTTGTATTTGGAGCATAGATGTTCAGAATTGACACTTCATCTTGATGGACTTTTCCTATGATGAATATGAAATACCCTTCTTCATCACTTTTGATTGATTTTAGTTTGAAGTCTAATTTGTTAGATATTAGGATTGCTACACCAGCTTGTTTCTTGGGTCCATTTGATAGGAAAATCTTTTCCCAACCCTCTGAGGTAATGTCCGTCTTTGAAGTTGAGACGTGTTTCTTGTGTGCAGCACAAGGATGGATTCTGTCTTCGTATCCATTCTGTTAGCCTGTGTGTTTTCATAGGCAAGTTAAGACCATTGACATTGAGGGGTATTAATGACCATAGATTGTTGATTCTTGTTTGTTTTAGATTTGGTGGTAGTGGTGTTATTGTGTGTGGATTCCCTCCCCTTTTCTTTTGGGGTTTGATAAACTGGGATTATCTATTGCCTATGTTTTTGTGAGTGTGGTTATCTTTGTTGGGTTGGAGTTTTCCTTCCAGTACTTTCTCTAGGGCTGGATTTGTGGATATGTATTGTTTAAATCTGGGTTTGTCATGGAATATCTTGTTTTTGCCATCTATAGTGATTGAAAGCTTTGCTGGGTACAGTAGTCTGGGCTGGCATCCATGTTCCCTTAGCATTTGTAGAACATCTATCCAGGACATTCTGGCTTTCAAAGTTTCAATTGAGAAGTCAGGTGTAATTTGGATAGGTCTGCCTTTATATGTTAGTTGGCATTTTTCTTTTGCTGCTCTTAATATTTTTTCTTTATCCTGTAAGTCTGGTGTTTTGGTTATTATGTGGCAGTGGGATTTCTTTTTCTGGTCCAGTCTATTTGATGTTCTGTAAGTTTCTTGTACTATCATAGGCATATCCTTCTTTAGATTAGGGAAGTTTTCTTCTATGATTTTGTTTAGCATGTTTTCTGTACCTTTGAGCTGTATTTCTTCACCTTCTTCTATACTTATTATTCTTAGGTTTGGCCTTTTCACAGTGCCCCTATTTCCTGAATATTTTGTGTTAGGGATTTGTTGTACTTGAGATTTTCTTTGCTCGATGATTGTATATCCTCTAGTGAGTCTTCAACACCTGAGATTCTCTCTTCCATGTCTTGTATTCTATTGTTTATACTTATATCTGTAGTTTCTGATCATTTATGCAGTTTTTCTATTTCCAGCATCCCCTCATTCTGTGTTTTCTTTATTGTTTCTAGTTCAGTTTTCAAGCCTTGACCTGTTTGAATTCTTTCCTTCACTTGTTTCATTGTTTTTTCTTGGCTTTCTTTAGATTCTTTAAGAGATTTGTTTATTGAATTTTTGTTTGTCTTTTCCTTCATTTCATGTATTTTTGTTTTGTTTTCTATTTCTTTAAGGGATTTTCTTGTTTTCTCTTTAAGTATCTCTATCATCTTCATTAAATAGTTTTTAAGGTTCTTCTCTTCTTCTTCATCTGCATTGGGCTTTTCATGTCTTGCTAGTGTGGAGTCCCTAGATTCTGGTGGTGTCATATTGGTCTTTCTGTTGTTGAGTGTGTTATTATACTTTTGTCTTCCCATCCCTTCTTTGAATGGGTACAGGTGGGGTCTCTCCCTCTCCTCTAGTCTCCTGGTGGCATATGTGGGCCAAGGCTTCAATGTCTACAACTCTGGATGGTCTGGCTTTTCCTGGTATTTTCCTTAATCAAGTGGAGGGCATAGGGGGGGCCAAGACTCAAGTGGAGGGCAGAGGGCAGAGGTGGGCCGAGAGTGAGGGAGCGCACTCAGGGTGGTCCTTTCTGCCGGAGCAGGTCTGCTCTACACAAGGAGCAGGCCCAGGAAGATTCAAGAAGGGAGTGGTGGCAGGAGTTGGGGCCCCAGCAGAGCCCACACTCACCTCAAGCAGAGGTCAGAGGGTGGAGGGGCAACCTTAACCATCCCATTTTTTTTGTTGTTGTTGTTACAAACATTGACAGTTCACTTCTGACTTCTGATAGGAGACTCTTGGCTCCAGACCAGAAAAGTCTTTCCTAAAAAAAAACAAAAAGAAAGAAAAGTCTTTCCTAAACCATGCTAACACCACTTTCTGAATGACATCCCACAAACATGGGATACCAAAGTAAAGGCATTGTCACTGCTCTTTAGTCACTCTTCCTTTTGACTTGGGCAATTCTACCTCCTTATCCCACAAAACCACAAATCACCTCAGCAAGGCAGACTTCAGACTGGAGACTCTTGCTATGCTCAGCCACTTTGAAAATAACCCCCATTACTAAATTCTTTTCAATGATCAGCTTTCTGAATGTCCTGATTCTCTGCCTTGCTTCTCTGCTTTTCTTTTTCCATAGCACAAGAATCCCACCTTATTTACTCCAGAATCACTGGCTAATCTGTTTCAAAATGCAAGCAAAGAGGGTATTTCCTTGTGCTAGACAGGGTACATTGAATGAAAGTCACATGCATCATACATGTCCTTTATTATTCCTCCTTAAACTAGCTAAAATGTTTTTATTCTAATAAAGACAGAAATCTCCCCTTCCCAGTGCCTAATTGTCTTAGTCTGTGTTGCTGTTGTTACCATGACTGAGTACTACAGACAATGTAGTTTTATAAAGAAGAGACTTAATTAGCGTGTGATTCTAAAAGAGAGGTGATCCAAGAATGAGGGACTGTGTGTTAGTGAGGGTCTTCTTGTTGGTGTGGACTCGGCAGAGTCCTGATGAGGTTGAGGACTCAACACAGTGATTGGAACGCATACAAAAGGCAAGGATGAATGGACTTTATAACAGACCTGTTCAAGATAGACTATGGTGATAAATTATTTATGATTTATTAAAGCTTGTTTCAGGATTCAGAAAGCAAAGTTGGCCTCAAGATATAGAGATCAGGTAGTGGTAGTACACACCTTCAATCCCAGGACTCAGGATTAAGAGGTAGATGGATCTCTGCTAGCTCAAGGCCACCATGGTGTACACAAGAGTGAAAGTAACAGAGCTCATGTCTTTGATTTTAGCACCTGGGATCACACACCTTTAATCCCAGCTTTAGGGAGGTATATAAGACAGGAGCATGGTCTCAGAGCTAGCATTCAGTCTGACAATTAGTCTCTAGCCATGTTGAGGAGAGCATAGCAGTCTGAGTGAATCTGAGGAGCAGTGAAGTTGGGAACAGTTTGAGAATCGCCCCTTTGGTCTGAGCTGACGTAGAGTGAGAGTTAGTGGCCGGCTGCTTTGCTTCTCTGATCTTCAACTTGAAGCTTGAACCCCAGTATCAGTCTCTGGGTCTTTTATTTATCTTACTACAGTAGCCCATTGCCAGCTGGGAAGAGGTGGCACACACCTTTAATCCAAGCCCTCAGAAGGCAGAGGCAGGTAGATCTCTGTGAGTTTGAGACTAGTCTGGTCTACAGAGTTGTAGGATAGCCAGGGTTACACAGAGAACCCCTGTCTTGAAAAATGGGGTGGGGGGAAAGATAGACCATTGCCTAATTAATGCTTTAGTACATGAATGGATTAGCTCACTTATAGCAAAGCTCTCATGACCTAATCATTCCATAAAGACCCCCACCTCCTATAATATCTCACATAAGGGGAAGGCTTCAGTGTGAGTTTTGTTGGGGACATTCAAAGCACAGCACACCCACCCTGAACCAGAGAACCCTAACCTCTTGTGAGGAAGGCATCTGTTTGCAGAGCTCAAGGAGAAATCACTGGGTAGAACAGGACTCTATTGTCTGGTTATCACTGCAGCATGCCTTGAACTTTTCCCCAGACACACTGTCCCTTCTGTTTTCCAGGATAATCAGTGTGTCTAAACAAATTATTAGACCTTCACAAGAACAGGGGTATTTCCTAGCCTGACAGATAACTATATAATGTCATAGTCAAAGTCCTTTAGAACATTTGCATCCTACTATTCGGATAATTGGATGTTTGGTCATCAGCTTTGATGACTTTATTATATGGACTTTCTAGAATTGGGGAAATGGTGCCAGTGACTTGCTACACACGGTGTAATTGTTTCATTTGTTCCACAGATTTATTTTACTTACTGAATGGGCCAGGAGAGAGAAGACACAGTCTCTGGCCTCAGTACAGATGTGTGAACAGATGAAATACTGTGTGGTATGTGCAGTACCAGTGCTGAATATAAGGGGCAAGAACAAGAAGAAGCAGGAACAGTAAGCTTGCCTTTGGGAATATGGACCAAAAAGAGTGTCAGAGTCCTTAACACTAGAACTGAGAACTGAGGAATTAGGATGAGCTGAGGAAATGACACACAGCAGGGAGTGTACCCGCTGCTTTTGATCCTGAAGTTTATCACATCAACAAAAAGCAAGCTGGAGAGTTAGTCATAGTAGTGAACGCCTTTAATCCCAGCACTCAGGAGGCAGAGGCAGGTGGATCTCTATGAATTCAAGGCCAGTCTGGTCTACATAGTGAGTTCCAGGAGAGCCAAGGCTATGTAGAGAGACCATCAAATAGAAGAATGGGGAGGCAGTTTGGTCTCCTTCAAGGGCAGTGAGGAAGCAGAGGTGTGAGTGGATTTTATGGGGTGACAAATGGTAGGGAAGTAGAGTCATATGTAAGATTCTCTATGAGCAGTTCTGAAGCACCAGGGCTGGGGAACAGGGCAGGAAGGAGAATGAGGCTGGTATAGTCTGGCCTAGAGCAGGAATGCACTGGCTGGGCCTTCTGAGCAAGTGTTGAATCTGTTGGCACTGGAAGGGACCTGTGACCTCTGTGGAGAGCAGTACAGGTCAGGACGGCATGCCATATTCCCGAACACAAAGGAAATGACTAGTGAGTCAGAGACAAATCATGATGAATCAACAAGAGGAACTGTCCTGCTCTGAAAAGAGCCAGGACAAGGACAGTCATGATTACAGATCACCGAAGGAATATGACATATGTGTGACAAGGAGAGGCCATTCCTTTTCTGGACATAAGGACACCCAAGCCTATTCCTTAGATTGCCCAAGGGTGCCAGAGACTTGAGAAAAGTTCAGGTCCCTTGGCTCCACCCACAACTGGAGTGTCCCTGAGCCCAGTCAGACAGGAGTCCCCCACTTGCTGCACCAGAGAGTGAAACCCGTGACTATGACCCACTCACTGTATTCTAGGCAGAAGCTCTAACACAACAGCACAGCCATGCACCCGAGGGCCTGCATGCCTGGGAATGGGACCTGCGCTAGAGGCTGGGGCATCCCCAGGCTGAGGATGGGGTGAAGTCACATACTCCGGAGAGTTGAGACCTCAGAGGTCAGGAATTCTGAGAAGAGGGTGGGAGTCAGTGCGAAGGCAGGATAAGGGAGGAGGGACAGAACAGGAGTGAGATAGGCCTGGGACTCAACGGGCTGTGCCTCAGAGGTAATTTGCTCAGGGACTGGCTGAGGGTTTGTGGCCTGGCCTGCTGAGAGAAGAATCCCTGACTGAACTATGTGGAGCTCAGGCTGGGCAGGGGTGTGTGGGGTTGGGGTAGAGTTGATATAAAAAGGTCAAGTAACAACTTAACCTAAGATGACCAGTCTGTCAGGACACAGGGTGTGGCTTACATTGTGTTCCTGACTCAGCAACTAAGGAACCTAACCAAAGCACATATAATCTGCTGGTACAGCAACATGCACACCCAGTCACTCTCACTGGGCAGTTTATCTGGTCTGTACTGGCAGAGTCCGGAAGCCTTGTTTTCTGTTGTCATCCCAATGTTTTACTAACTATTTGAGTCCTTCACTCAACCTGAGGATACTTTTATAGTTTTTACATAACACAAGTTGAGCTGAGGATGTATGTCAGTTGGAAAAGCACTTACTTTTCTTGCACAGAACCCCGACTTTGATCATATAAAACCTGGGGGAGGGTGCAAGCCTACACACCCAGCACTCAGGTAGAGGGAGTAAAATCTAAAACTCAAGGTTGCCCCATTACATATGCAGTTCCAGGTCAGCCAGGGCTACATGAGACACTGTCTCTCTCAAAAGTAAATACATAAAATAACAAAACTACAAATAATTTAATGTTAAATGTGAATCCTTTAAAACTAGGGAAGAGTAATGAGCAAAGGGGTCAAGATCAGGCTGGTGTAACCCACACACTGCTGACCTGAACAAGGGGAGCTCATGGACCCCAGACTGATGGCTGAGAGGCCAGCATGGGACTGATCCAGACCCCCTAAATTTGGGTCTCAGTGAGGAGGCTTCAGCAATCTATGGGGTCTGGGGTAGTAGATCAGTATTTATCCCTGGCATACAAATGGACTTTGGAGTCCATTCCACATCAAGGGATGCTCTCTCAGCCTGGACACATGGGAGAGGGCCTAGGCCCTGCTCTGGATGATATGACAGATTTTGGAGGTCCCCCATGGAGGACCTCACCCTCCCTGGAGAGTGAAGTGGGGATTAGGTGGGAGACTGGGGGACTGATGGGGGGTGGGGGAGGAGGGGAGGGTGAGGGAGCTGGGATTGACATGTGAAGCAAGCTGCTTCTAATTTAAATTAAAAAAATAAAACCTCTGTGCATTCTAGAAGGTCTTACTGTTCATTTACTTCAATATTCTGTTCTCAAAGTGAGTCCAATAGGGTAAATAAAGTTCTACTGTTCAACTGGTAAAACAGAACTTGAATCTAGAGGTCTCCCTTTCTATGCCTGCTGGGTGCCAGGCTGTAGATAACAATTGATGGTGTAGGGGTAAAATATTTTTACCCAATCAGAATTGATATGAGGCTTAATAAGGAATGTGTATTACAGGGAAAACAGAAAAACACGTAGAAAAATTCTCAGAGAGAATCTCCCTCCTGAGATGGGAGGGAGTCCTTTTATATCAGTGGGGGAAGTTATCTGGTCTCAGTTCATGGGTCATTTGTGTGATGTCATATCTGGATAGACAGGGAGTATCCATATCACTATCCTGACAGATCAGCAAGGTCAAATCACTGACTCTACTTCATGCTCTTCTTTCTTTGGGGCCTGCTTCAGAGCTGAGGAGGGATGTTGGGGGCCTGACTGACATTGTTGGTTAGTCACTGGGGTGTAGGATCTTGAGGCATGGAAGCTCTGAGTTGCATTTTGGAGCTGGGAAAGGGTGGTTATCACAGACAGCACTGTGACATGTTTTCAGGGGTGTGAGGCAGGCACTGAAGCTGATGGTGATGGTGATATTCCTAAATGTCCAGACCCAAAGAAAGCATGTGACTTAAGGTCATCTGGACTTAAGGTCACAGAGTCCAAATCCATTATTGCTCTCTCAAGGTTAAACAACAGGATATTTAGCTTAAGAAGTAACTAATGGATGCTTTACTTTAACAACAGGATACTTAGCCTAAGGTGTAGTTATTGAGCATCTTGTCTAGACAACAAGATATTTGGTTTAGGGTGTGGTTACTTGATGTTTTGAGTATTGAGAAGGTAATTATGCTTGCTTGTTCTTTGTACCTTGGTAAGGAAATCCCTTTGCCTTCTCCCACTTTTGATTGGGGTATATGTGTGTAATAAACGTGGGGCTTTTCCCCCAGTATTCACTGGAGATGCTCTCCTGACTCTATCCTGATTTTTCTTTAGAATCTATAATTTTTCTACCTGCCATTTATTAATTCATATGCTTCCTTCCAAGCACAGACCAAACGAGTCTCCAGAACATGGGATTCTACACCTAAAACCATCTAGAGCCTACTTGTCTGCAATTTGGAAGATACCAATCACATCAGAATATTAAGGAAGCAAGGGCCAAGAAAAGAGAATTATGCTAGCAGATAGATCTAGGTGAGACACTAACCAGGACAGCCTATGACTTCCCATAGGAGCCAGCTCTCAGAGGCTGCTCCTCTTAAATAATGTTTGGCTTTTGGGCTTTTAGCTGCATAGTGCACTCCAGTGAGGCAAGTAAGACTCTAGACTGCCATACTTAGGAGACCAATAGCTCAAGACTACACCCTCGACTGGTGAGCAAGGAGATGATGTAAAGGAACAAAATATATGTTTAGATTCACTCCAGGAGGGTTCACTGGCAATGTATATGGAGGGATACAGCTTTTGGGTTCATCTGAATGAAGAATCTGGATAACTGCTAGAGTCCATTAGGAGTTAAAAGTAGTCAAAGTCAGCAAGGGAAAGTATTGCTTAAGTGGATCACAGATGTAGTTGAGAAGGTGGTAAAGGGAGATAACAGGGTTAAGAGTCCTAACAGCGACACCATGTGGTGATTCCAGGAAGACAGGATAAGAGGTATGTAACCTCAGGGACAACAGCTATTCCAACAGTGAGGGTGAGGAGAAACCCTAAGCAGAGTAGGAGTGGGGCAGGGGAAGGGTGGCAGGAGAAAATGCATCAAGATTAACATATGAAAGAATCCAGTTGACAGGAAAGACTGGAAGGGCTGCTCGACGTGGACTTCATAGTCAAGCAGAGTACAATACAAACATGAGACAGGCAGGGGCTATATAAATGACCTCTAAAGGGTCATGAGACTCAAGGCCCGGTGCTTGGGGGTGTGTGGCTCACTAGCACACTGCTTTGGGGGGCTTGACTCACTGCACACTCACATTCCCTGGAGCAAAACCTTTGTCTTTCTAACTGTCTGTTTCTGTATCTAGCCACGTTTCCTGTAGCACACACTTCAGCCTGTGGCCTGGGACTCAGGTCCATGCCTATAACAGCTGGTGAGCCAGCCAGAGAGAGGCAAACATAGGATGCTTCTCAATGTTTCTGTCTCTCTTAACCAGGGGCCCCGTGTGCTATCATTCCTCTTTTCCTTGAGCAACTGGAGATGATGGGCAGACTTCCACAGGAGATGAAGGAAGTGTGGCCTTGAGAAGTCAGATTCAGTTTCTTCTCTTCCTTTCCCCAGTTGTAGGTGCCCTATGGCCCCAAGAGTATACCTGGTCTCCTGCCTCTCTCTACTGAGAGATAACTTCAGGCAAAGAAGTATACATTAGCCAAGGACAGCTGCCAAGACCACCGTTGGAATTCAGAAGCAGGGCTGAGATGATGACTCAGCACCTAAGAACCTTGCTGTTCTTGCAGAGGGCCTGGGTTGGATTCCCAGTGCCCACATGGAAGTTCACAGTTGTCGGTAGTTCCAGTTTCAGGGAATCTGTCACACTCTTTTGGCTACCTTGGGCACAAGGCATGTACATGGTGATATACATGTAGGCAAAACACCCATACACATATGATAAAATGCATCTGAAATATTGACTTACAGGTTTAGCCTCCTTAGTAGATTAAACTACTCATTTAGATGAGTTCACCTTCAAGGTGAACATCAATTTATCAATACCTTACATTTCAAATCAAAACATTGCTCCAAATAAAGCTAAGATCATGGCAGGCTCAAATTTAGGCCAACAATTGTATATATTTCAACATGTTGGCTAAACACAGCCCTGTGGACAGAGAAAACATGTAACCCCATTTTTCATTGTGTAACCAGAATTTGAAAATGCAATTTAAAGATTTCTAGGAAAATAATCAAATTTTATATGTTTTCAATTCCATTTTCAGTCCACATAAATACCAGTTTTCAAGCAGAATGCACCAAGACACAATGTGACATTTAACCTAAGAAAAATTTTAGTTAAATCTCTTTACTCAGCTTTTTCAGGTCCTGTCTCTCCAGACACAAATATCCCTCCATTCCCAGTCATGATCTATTTATGTCATTGCTTGTTGAGTAAGTTTTTTTTTTTTGTTTTTGTCTTGTTTTGTTTTTTTCAAGACAAGGTTTCTCTGTGTATCCCTGGCTGTCCTGGAACTAGCTCTGGGGGTGGCCTTGACTTAATTGATCTGCCTGCCTCTGCCTCAGTGGTTCTGGGATTGAAGGTGTGTGCCACCACCGCCTGACTGAGCAAGTATTTTTGAGAATGAAGTACATTTAGTAAAATTAGAACCAAAATACCTGGCAAGCACCTGTGAGCTCACAGTCACAACTATTACACTTCCATCTAAGCTCTGTTGATGCATTAGATCTCCAAGTGCAATGCCAAACATCACACTAGGTTGTTGCCCTCCTTGTCTCCTTGTTTTAGTTACATTAAAAAAATAATCCTGAAAAAGTGAACTTTTATTTCTTACATATGTTCACTGGGACGGGGGGGGGGGGGCAGGGGGTGTTAAAATTCTTGGACTTACTTAGTGATTTTATTTTTAAGACTGGTTTCTTTGTGTAGCCCTGGCTGTCTTGGAACATACTCTTTAGCCTAGCTTAGCCTTGAACTCAAAGATCAGTCTGCTTTTGCCTCCCAAGTGCTGGGATTAAAGGCGTGCTCTGCCATGCTCAGCTCTGCTTGGTGATTTTAAGATAGCTACGAACAAGCACGGCATGGTTAATAGTGTTATGTGAGGACTTTTTCCTTCTCTTCAGGGGTGGATATGTGTAGGAAAGTAACACACAGCCCCCCAACCCCCTTTCTCGTCAGCTTTTGAATTTGTACATTTAATGGGCGGCCCAGTGTGGGACAGAGAAACTCATACGATTGGACAGCCCGGCCTTTGTATGAACCACCACTAGGTGGAGCTCTAGGGTTTCCTGAAATGGAAAGGACTGCAGCGGTGTCCTACATGAACTGAGTTTGTCTTTTATCTCTGTCCTTTCCCAGTTTGGCCCTTCAGGCTGGCTCTTGGGGTCACCTCCTGGTCACCAAAGACCTTGAAGTACACATCTAGTAAAGAAGTCAAAGGAATCTAGGGCTCTTTGGTCTAGTTTCTGAAGCTTTTGCCCAGTATCAGGAGAGGCTTGGCTTATAAAACCTCCCACCGAGAATGGCACCCTCAGGATCCAGATATGTATATTTGAGCGTGGTTTCAGCTGGCATAAATTGAAGAGATCTGGGTTTTCAGTGACTTAGCTTACTAAAATTAAGGAGTTTTATAATGGCTTTTCCCCCCATTCCATCCAGTAGACAATTATATAGTTTTAGTTGGACCTTCCCTGATCATTTCTTTATGTAAGTGGTCTGGTAAGACCAGCAGGGTTCCATGTCAGGCTAGACAATGGAGCTGGCCAGGCTGTAACTGAGAGATTCAGTCTCATCAGTCCAGGCTCACAATGAAGATAAGACTTGCATTCGGCAAGCAGCTAGGGGGATATAAATATTCTTCCGGGTCAAATCAAAAGTGAGTTCTTGAAATCACTTATTGAAGGTCAAGGAATCATAGCTATATCCTTTCTTGGGTTGTTTGGGACAGTAAAGACATAGGCAAGAGAACATGTATCAAATGGTGCCACCTAGTGAAGGAAAGTCTATCTTCTGCAGAATAGGACCACAGTTTTTAATTCTTCCCTAAGTTCCCTGTATGAAGTTCCTAAGAGAGTGTGAGGGACAGAGGGTATCTAGGAGGGGAGGGGCTCACTGGTTGCAAGGGGGTAAGTCTTGGTCTTATCACACTGACTCCTAAGGCATGCCTAATCTGACTTTAAAGGGAAATTATACAAACAAAACTTACTTCGAATGCTGGATAGTTACCTGAAGGTCTCTTGGATCAAGAAGTCTGGTTCAGAGTGTGTGTGTGTAGGGTTGGGGGACACAGACAGAAGACACAACCTTTATCAGTCACATGCTCAGCTTGCTACTGGAGTTTTTAGGTCAAAACCTAAGCCTAGCAGCCTTAACAAACTAGGCTCAACCATCCACCCTCAACAGACAATCAAAGAGATAGCCAATAGTGCAAAGCAGAGAAAGGAAATTTATTCTATGTGCCTACTAGAAATAGGAACAAAGAGATCCAATTAACTAGGCAGGGTTTTCCTGAGGAACAGAAGCTACAGTTATAACAGGATTTATTTAATTGGTTTACACAATAATAGCCTGTCATCCAAAGATTGTTGTCTATACACTGAAAACACAGAGAACCACGTAGCTGTTCAGTCCAACGGCCTAGTTCCCGCAAAAGTCCCAATATGACACTGAAAGCCTCGGAAATCCCTGGAGAATCTTTGGATGTCAGGGAAAACGGTGGCAGCAGTGACAATAGGGATAAATGCACTCATGCAAACCTTTTCCTTACACCTCTTCTGGGCTCTGTGGAAAGTGCCACCCAGTCTGGGGAAGAGTCTTCTCCCCTCAGTTAACTCTTCTGGAAATGTTCTCACAGATATGCTCAAAAGTGTCTTTCAGTTGATTTCAGAACCAAGCAAACTGACCATCAAGATTAACCATCCTAGGCTGGAGACTTGGCTTAGCAGGTAACAGTATTGGCAGCTTTTCCAGAGGACCCAGGTTCAAATCTCAGCAACCAC
This sequence comes from Mesocricetus auratus, assembly GCF_017639785.1. Classification (NCBI taxonomy): domain Eukaryota; kingdom Metazoa; phylum Chordata; class Mammalia; order Rodentia; family Cricetidae; genus Mesocricetus; species Mesocricetus auratus. Next base: position 55,031,504 of record NW_024429196.1, read on the forward strand.
AAGATGATTTACCATCTTCTGCTTCATGTATGCGGTGTACCTACATACATGCATCACAAATATTCCTGCGCATAAAGTAAAAATAAGTATTTAAATACTTATCATATTATCCACTGATACCTTAAATCCATCTTTGGGGTACTGACATAAGGTCAGAGTTTGGTGGTGTTACTTATTTTTTTTTTTTGAGACAGGGTTTCTCTGTGTAACTTTTGATGCTGTCCTGGAACTCACTCTGTAGACCAGGCTGGCCTCAAACTCACAGAGCTCCGCCTGCCTCTGCCTCCCGAGTGCTGGGATTAAAGCGAGTACCGCCACCATCACCTGCCTTCATTATTTATTCAGTTGTTTTCGAGACAGTATTACTGTGTAGACCTGGCTGGGTTAGTGTGTAAGCATGAGGACCTGAGTTCGGTCTCTAGTGCCAAGAAAAGCTGGGATTGTGGTGGCACTCGTAATCTCTGGATGGGGAGAAGTGTGGCAAAATAACCCTAGCCTAGCTGAGGTCAATGCATGCCAAGTTCATTGTTCATTGAGAAACCTGTCTCAAAACCTGGTGTGAGGAAGACACATGAACATGCACCAACACTCACACAGAAGAAAAACTATTCCTAAAACGAACAAAACCAAAGCAAAACAAAAACAGTTAACTGAGTTGTTCTTGAAGGGATCTTAGCCCACATGAGCATGTGGCTCTGGCAGACCTTGCCCTCTCCCCAGTTCCCTCAGCCTTGCTAAAAAACAGTTAATTACTTTCCTGGTCTATTTCCTCATTTGGCCACTTCCTCCTCCTGAGACTGACTACCAAGGTCCAGCTATTAAGTACTGAAGTCCAGCAATCAGAAGCCCCCTTTGGCTCACCTAATTAAAATTAAATATCCATCCTAACACAGGGTTTCCCCTCGTGCCTTTATAAACTGCTGTTTTCTTGTATAACATCTGTCTCCTCTTTATCCAGAGCTGGTCCTTTGTCCTCAGGGACAAATACCTCTGCCCCTTTCCCTTGCTCCCCTCCCCTTCTCCCTAGTCCTCTACTTCCTATCTCTGTCCCTTCTCCCTGCCGTCTGTCCCTCTGGGGCAAAGAAATCTTTGTTCTGAGAACTTGGTCTTGTAGGTCCTGAGCCATACTTCTCCTTTCAGAAGGCAGGAAATTAACAGTTAACTGTTGAATTTGGGTCCGAAGAAAAACTGATTATTGGAGGATTTCACTTTGGCCAGAACTTACTAAAATGTTAACTAATTGAAGTTAATTTTCAGCTTTCTTCCTAATGGAATGATTTGTGTCTGGTGCTGATAAACATTAATGTGGAAAGTGCCAAATATCTGCCACATTACAATATTAATGCTGGAAACTAAGACTAAAAATTCTATTAGATTATTGCTACATGTTTTATAATTATAAAATTACAGTGGGTATGTCCTCAACATTTTTGTTTCTTTGCATTCTCTGTGTTTGGATTAAAAAACAAATAAACAACAACAAAAACAGAAGACTATAATCACTTCAGCCTTTCTCCTCATATGGCAAAATCTCAAATAACAGAACCCAGCAAGATAAAAGCCCTGTGTGATTTGAATGTGAAATTTCCCTCAGGCTCAAATGTTTATCACTTGGTGTTGGAGGACTGTGAAAACTTTAGGAAGGGAACCTTACTGAAGGAAGTGGGTTAGTAGGGGTTGGTCTTGAGGGTGTATAACCTAGCCCCATTTCCTGTCATCTCTCTGCCTCATAACTGTGGACACAATGTGACTAGTTACTTCATCTCCCTTCTTAAACTGTGAACCCCAAATCCCTTATATTTTCATCATGTATTTTATCATAACAGTGAGAAAAGCAACAAATACAATCACAGATGATTCAACAGCACCTAAATAGCTCAAAAGAGCCTCCAAACCAAGCCTGGAGATGCATCAACTGGAGAGAAATTAACAAAGGTAAGACATTATCAAGAGTCCAAAACAAGAGCTGGAGAGATGGCTCAGGGGTTAAAAGCACTTGCTCTTGTTGAGGACCTGAGTTTGATTCTCAGCACCCACTTTAGGTGGCTTACTACTGGCTGTAACTCCAGTACCAGCAGAACCAACTCTCTCTTTTGACTACTGTAGGTACCTGTACATGCATGGTATACGTAAGCTCATACAGGAACATACATATACATTTAAAAAACCCTTTATTAACACTGCTTACCTAAATAAGGGCAGAAATTTAAAATGTTGTTACCAGTAGTTATCCCTTAAAATGATAAATAGATGTGCCTTATGAACCAACAATTCCATATCCTAGGAACTCAGGCAGGTAAGCATATAGTCAACACAAAATTATTCAAAATAATCAAGCATCTTGTCTACCAACATATAAATGGATAAACAAAGTTTAGTGTGTAGACACACACATACATACATATATATACATATAAATGTATATGCATATGTATATATATATTCACATTATTCATCTATAGAAAGGAATGAAGTTCTGGTACTCCCTACATCATGGATGAATTTTGGCAACCAGATTATCAAGGTAAGTAAACCAAGTCAAAATACCACACTCATATGAAAAACAATATATAAGTCATTGGAAACAGAAAGCAGACTAGAAGTCATCAGGTGTGATACTTGGCTTTAACTACCAACTTGATACAATCACTTGGGTAGACAGTCTCAATGAGGGATTGTCTAGATCGGATTGGCCTGTGGTCATATCTGAGGGAGATTGTCTTGAATACCCTAATTAATGTGGATAAACCTAGCCTGAATGTGGGCAGCACTTCTCTCTGGCTTTGGGCCCCTGACTTTAGAAAGACAGAAAACTAGCTGTGTAGTAAGTGTAAGCATGTAATTCTCTCCGTTCTTGACTGTGATATAATGTGACTAGCTGTTCTAATTTCCCGCTGCCTGACTTCCCTGCTTTCCCTGCTATGATGTACTGTAACCTGGATTGCTAGCTAAAATAAATCCTTTCGCCCCTGCTTTTTTTTTTTCAGGGTATCTATCACAGAAAAGAAACTAGAGGATTAGAGGAAGGAAGAATGGAGAGTTATTATTTAATGGTATATGACTCTGAGATAACTCAAGTAAGAAAGAGGTCCATTTGGCTGATGATTTCAGAGGTTTGAGCTCAAGATTAGCTGTCTCTGTTGCTTCCTGGCCTGTGAAAGGTTAATTATCTTGGCAGAGAGCGGGTGGGAGGAGCCTGCTGCACCTCACAGAGGCATGGAACCAAAGAGAGAGGAGACAGTGCCAGGGTTCCCACATTCCTTCAGTGGCATATCCCCAATGATCCAACTTCTTTCCACAGGTACCTCCTACAGCTTCCAGCACCTTCCAAAAGTGTTATGGCCTGGAGACAAACCCTCAGCATGTGGAACTCTAGGGACGTACAAGTTATGTAATGGGAAGAGTTTTTGTTTGGAGTTGTGCAAAGGTTTCGGAAATTGGTCATACTAGTAACTAAAGATTGTGAATGTAAGTAAAGCCACTTAATTTGACACATAACACACACACACACACACACACACACACACACACACACACACACACACACCCCTAACCAAACCTCCACCCCAAAATAGGTGGACACTTTTTTCTGTGTTGTTATTTTTGGGTTTTTGTTTGTTTTGTTTTTGGAGACAACGTCTCCTTAGTACAGGCTGGTCTTGAACTTGTGATCCTCCTGTTTCAGCCTCCTCATACACCTGGGATAACAGGCTAGCACCATCACGAGCAGTTTCTCATCTATTTGAAAAGGTCCATTGCAGGATACTAGGAATTAAAGCAAAGAGCTTGGGAAGTGTTCTTGGGGAAATAGAAATCACAGATGGGCTGCAGCAGCACAAAACAGCAGCCTGGAAACAGACAATTCGCCTGAAGTGCCTAGCAGCTTCAGTGTCGCCAACAGCAGCACTGGTTCCAACACTTTCCATCTTCTAAGGGAGGCCCTTGACCTTGTAACATTTAGTTTTAACTCTATTTTATTTGGACCAATATATATCCTTTCCATACTTTCCCCCACTGATGATATCTGGCAAGTGTCTTACCATGGAGTGATACTGACAGGGAAGCAAAGAATTCATCCCTCAACACAAAGGTTGTTTTTATAGTCACAGCCATTTCCCTTCCTAAATCTTGGCAACCACTACTGATTCCCCATTCCCGTAATTTGCTCTTTCGGGAAACAGAATCATGAAGTTCATAACTTCTGGGGATTGGCTGTTCTTACTGTGGGAAATTCCCCGCGAACTGGAGCAGGGTGTATTCACAACTCATCCCTGTTTGGGGGCGTTTTGTTCTGCTTTACCCGGATATGTGCAGCGGCTGTGCATGATAAAGTACAAGGCAAGGAGGGCGCCTCTACCCTTCTTCCAGCAAGGAGCCAAACTGGTCCTGCCCACAACTAATGGATTCCAGCGCTAACCGGTAACAGGATAGGGACAGGGAGACTTGGGGAGGCAAGACTGTCCACTAATCCGGCAGACAGGCCCGAGTGGGAATTGTGGGTGGGCAATTATTGCCCATAGGCTGCCGAGGACAGTGTGAGGGCGGGGTGAGGGGCGGAGCCCAGCGGGGGGAGGGGAGGGAGGAAGCTGCCCTGAGTCCCAGAGCGCAGTCGTGGTGCCTGCTGGCACGCTTAGGCGTTCCTGCTCTGGAATCTGAAGGTGCAGTGCTCCCTCCCGGAGGCCGAGGTGAGAGTCAGTTTCACTGCTTCCCTGGAGCTTGCATCTCCTTCCTGCAAGCGACCTTGGGGATTGGGGGAATGCTGGACCGAAGAGGCCCCTTCTGGTTTTTAGCTTGCGAAATAGACCGTGGATTCCTGTCTCCAAGGTTCTTTGCCTTTCCTGAAGTACCAGCAGACGATACCACATTAGACCCAAGTCCTGCTTAACAAGAGCGGTGACATTTTGTCCGCCCACTTCTGGATAGAGAGCAGCTGCGGGTTTGCATATTTATTACCAAAGGGTAAAAGTCAAAACCGAGCCCAGAGCCGAGTTTGTTCCCGCTGCCTTCCCTTAATCCTGGCGCCTTCAAAAGCAGCTGCGGCTCACTCTACGACTCTGGCTCAAGAGAAGTATCAGCTTCTGGAAATACTAATGTGAAATTATCAGTTCAGTAACCTCTAATCTCTGGAAATCTCAGAGATACAGAAAACTGAACGCGTGTGGATCTAGAAACCTCTAGTAGAGTGAAGTATAGATAGGCATGGGGGGATTGAGAAGATAACCTAAGTGAACACAGAAGGCATGCGGCGATGATATATATATATATATATATATATATATATATATATATATATATATATATATATATATAACTGAAGGATGGCATGTTAACTTAGAATGACCACCATAGAGTCTGCCTGTGTAGAAGAAAGAGGATATAGTCAATGATACAGTGAAAATATCAAAATAGCTGCTGGGTGTTTGTCTCTAAATATCAGCCCATTTCATGTGGCTTGTTGGTTAACAACCACAGCCTCCCACCAAAAACAAAACACCTGGGTAACCTGTAGTTTCCACCTAAGGAAAGCTATCAATCATCCCTGTGCCTGAGAGTGAAGAGCCCTGTCAGACGGCTTTCTCTCTGTTCCTTCCCACTCCTTATTCTAGGAGAGTTGAGTAAGAGGAAATTCAACTCTGATGCACACACCCGCCCTCCATTTACTGTAAGTGTGTAGACCGAGCTGAGCCGTACAGCTAGGGATGGTGAAGCAAGGGAGGCTGAAGAGACAGTGTAGTGTGCCTAGGGAGCTGCAGTGGCCCGGGTCTCTCACTTGGGGAATCTCAGGATGAATTTTGCTCCTCTGCAGTGGCCCTGGGAGCCTCTGAAAAAGTATATCAGGCCATGTGGCTCTCTGCTTAAGGTCTTCTGTAATTCTTAGGATAAAATTTTTACCCTGCCCTATTTACTTGGTCATTTCCCATCCAGTTTCCTGGCTGCATCTCTGACCACTCACTTCAAACCACAGCCCAGCTAAATAACCTTTCTTGAAGTTTCTTAAACTCTCCAAGTCAGCTCCCACTGGATCCTTACTTAATTGCCCACCTGCCTGCCTGCCTGCTTGGAGTCTCTCTTGCTCCAGGTTTGTGCATGGCTGGCTCAATATCACCATTTATTCACTGTCTCTCTTCTGACCACCCCCTTGTGTAATGAGTAGCCAGAGGAAATCTGGGCTTGTGGTGTCTAGGTAATGTTTAGTGACTCTGAGATATGAGAAAGTCATCTGGTTAGTGCTCTGCCTGAGATGAAGCTTTTGATATGCTCTGTAAACATGCAGTGTAAACCTTGGGAGGAACTTTGACCTCCTTCTCTAACCCCTCTAGTCTTAAGGCACAGCCTTTTCACAAGGCATTATAAGGAGGGGTACCCTTAGCACTTCAGCTCACAAGAATTTAACTTGCAAATAGCATTCATCAGAAAAGAAAATACTTGGCACTGACTTCCCAGGAGGTCAAGGTCAATTCTGATTTTTAAAAGGAGACACTGTACCCTGGAGAAGATTTCACCCAGCATGGAGCTTTCCACCCGTTGACCCAGCATAACCCTCAATGTCTTCCAAAAGCCCTCAGCACCTAGCATGACACTACTATCACCTGATGAAGATTTAAGACAGAAAAAACACCTCCACTTTCCTCAAAGGCTATGCTTGAATAAATAAATCCATTTTCTCCCGCCAGTCCTGTAGAGCAGCATGTACTATGAGCATGGTGACACTGATTGGTTTCATATGTAATGTGGCAAACATCTTCCATCCCAATAAAGTGTTCGTCAGGGTATCACTGCTGCCACAGTCACTGGCACTTTCCACTGTCTAGGCTCCGTGCTTGCTTTGCCGGCCTGTTGACTGTTCACTGTCTTTCCACTATCAAAGAGTATGTAGAAAGCTCAGTTCTCCTTGTGTGGCTCACGTCTGTGTCTCAGCACCTCATTCTGTACCACACCAGCAAGCTGCTTCACCACCTGGTTATTGTAAATAAAGCTTCTATGGATGTGAATGAACGAATGAATGAATGAATGAATGAATGAATGAATGAATGAATGGGTCTGTCCCAAAATCCTGCATCTCGATAGCCCAAGAGCCTCAAAACCTTTTAAGTAGTAAGTAGTCTGGGATGATCTTGAATTCCTGATCCAGGATTACTGGCATATTCTACCACACCCCAAGCCCTCCTGGGATCCTACTTTGATTCTTTTGAGCAGATAATCAGAAGTGCAACTACAGAAGAACATAGAGATGTCCTATTTAGTTTTAAGGAGCCTCTTAGTTGCTTTCCATAAAAGCTGCACCGTTTTGCACCTTACCAGCACCAGCACTGAAACAATCTCTTTACCTGCTACCAAATCTTGCTATTTTGATTCTAGTCACAATATTATCCTAAAAACTAATATGCCTTTCCACATGTTTATTAAGTGCCTTTGTATAACTTTGGGAGAAAGTTTGGTCTTTACTCATTTCTGAGTTGGAATATTTGGTGTTTCAGTTTTGAGTGTCTTGTTTTTTTCAGGCAAGAGCAGGCAATATTGTATGTTAGTTACTTTTCTGTTGCTGTGATAAAATACCATGACCAAAGATGACTTGTAGAACAAAGAGTCTCTTGGCTGATGGTTTCAGAGGAATAAGAGTCTATCATGACAAGGAAGCATGCAGTAAGCAGCAGGCATGATGACAGGAGCAGGGACCTGAGGGTTCACATCTTCAGTCATAAGCAGGAAGCCAAGAGAGTGACTCAGAAGTGGAGCAAGGCTATATAATCTCAAAGCCTGCCCCCAGAATTCTACTCCTCCAGCAAGGCTGCACCTCCCCATAACCTCTCCAAACAGCATCACCAAATGGAAACTGTTCAAATACCAGAGACTAAGGGGGTACAATTTCACATTCAAACCAATACATCCTGCCTCCAGAAAGTTGTTTTGGAAATGACCAGCCAAGAGTAATAACACAAACCTCCTTGTCTTTGGAGCCCATTGAGGAGAACATTATATCAAAAATCTAATGGGGTGTGCTGAGGATTAAACTATAGGCCTTACACTTGCTAAGCACATGCTGTACCACTGATCTCCACCTAGTGTCCCCTAGAATCATATTATGTTATAGCCACCATATATATGTGCCATCTTGATTCCTTTTCTGGGCCACCCTGTGACTCTAGATGGAAGATTGAGGCACCCAATTGGCCTTATTTATAGTTGATTAAAAAAAAAAGCCCAGTAATACACAGTGACACTCCCTTGACTTTCCCAGAGACCTTCATCTTACCAGCCTCACTAACTAAAAAGGCAATCTTGGGAGGCAGGAAGACTGGCTGAGGAGGCACCACCCAATTTTTTTGTCTGTGGTCCATTTCGCAGGAGTTCTTCTATAGCTACCTGCATGGAAAGTTCAAGTCCTTCAAGAAAACACTGGCTTGGCATTGTGTGTGGTTTATACCATGAAGCCCACTTCTCCAGAGACCGCCTCACCGTCTGAAAGCTTTTGTTCAGATGTGTTTGTGAAGCAGTCACTGTGAGGCCTACACTTGGTATCCTGACCTCAGTTCTATCTTCCATTCCTCCCCTGAGTTTACTTTCTCTTCCAGAGTGTTACAATCACCAGAATGAGTGACAGTACCTGAAACCTTGGCCTACTATATCAAATCAGAGAATTCATCTCCTCCAACATGGCAGGTAATGACCCAATATAGGGGCATTAGACATTTAGCCAGAAATTGATAATTTGTTATTAAAATTTCCAAGTAACACAGATGCGTATATGAATCTTCTTGGGTGACATGGATCACTGTGTGTAATTATTTTCTTTTGTATTTTTTACTTTGTTCATTTCAACCTCCTCCTGAAAAAGAGGGACACATGCCTATCCTGTTTTTGTTCAGAAACCATCCCTGGGACAAAAAGTTCTCAGAAAGGGGGGAGCTGAGGAAATGGGCTTCTATTTTACAGCAAGGTTTGATTCCCCCTTTATCTTTTCCCTCCTTTTGCAGTACTGGGGACCAAACTCAGCACCACATGCTCTATCACTGAGCCACACCACCAATGCTTCTGCATCTACATAATATATCAGGGATACATACATAATTTTACAACTCATTTTTACTCTCATATATAACATATTTATGTCACTTTAAACATGTAGATTTATTTCATCGTACATGTTATAGTGTAGATCTGGGTTTTTCCTTTGCTTTTACAATATTGGTTTATATATGTCAGAAAGCACTGCTGAGCTATATTTTGTCCCTTGTACCTAGCTTTGGATTTTTTACCCATGGTACTACCGATGTTTGAGGCCAGATCAGTTGTGGGGTGACATCCTATAGCATATTTAGCACTGTCTCTGGCCTGTACCCATTAGATGCCAGAAGCACTCCTTCTGCCACCAGTGATGACAGTTAGAAGCGTCTCCACTTTTGATAGTTGTGCCTGTGGCTGGTAACACTGCCCCTAATAAAGAAACACTGATGTAGGTATTTCATACTCATTCTCTTGGCAAGCCCTCAAAGTACAGTTCCTCTATAGCACTGGAGCGTTAGAACATGAAAGAAAACTTAATAATTAATCCAACACATGGAATTCAGATGAATGCCCCAAAACTGTTTGCTTCAAGCTAATATGCATTCTATTCAGGAACCTACACTAGAAAGTTCAAGTCAAGAGTTTAACATCTTGGTTCCAGAGAGAATGTCAGTAAAGTGCTAGCCAAACACACGAGACCTTAGTTCAGATCCCTAGCACCCACACAAAAGCCAGGCACAGGAGCACTCATCTGTAACCCCAACATGCAGATAGAGGCATCCTGGTGCTCTCTGTCCAGCCTGTCTAGCCAAATCGGTTCAATGAGAGACTCTCAAAATATAAGGGAGAAAGCCACTGAAGAAGACATCTGACGCTGACCTCTGACCTATACACGTGTGAACACAGGTGTACTCACATTCACATTCGCGTGCACACACACACACACACACACACACACACACACACATAGATGCACTTACATGTGTGGAAATATGAGAAGGCCAAAGGCTGACACTGGGTATCTTCCTCACTCATTCTCCACCTGATTTTTAAAATTATTATGTATGTGAGTATTTGCATGCGTGTCTGCATACCACATGCATGTCTTGCATAGTTACAGATGGTTGTGAGCCATGTGGGTGCTGAGAATTGAACCCAGGTCCTATGGAAGAATAGCCATTGAGCAATCTCTCCAGTCCCCTCGACCTTATTTTTAAATACAGAGTCTGTAATGGGATCTGCAGCACACTGACCTAGACTGGCTAGCCAGTGAGCTCCCAGTATTCTCCTATCTCTACCCCCACTAGGTACTAGGGTGATAGACATGTGCTGACACCCTTAGCTTTTTGGGTGGGTGCTAGGATCTAAGTTCCTGTCATGCTTATTCATGATAGGAACCATGCCTTCATGGCCTGCTCTTAGAATCTTGTCTCAGTGTCGCCACCAAAAGAGAAGTTCCACATGTCTCCTCTGTCTCCCCCAAGAGACCAGGGCCTAGTTCATCCTATTTTATTTGTCAGGGGTCCATGGACCTGGAGGAGATGGAATCAGAATATGCCAGTCTGAAAGTTGCCATTATTGCTGCCTGCTGCTGATACAGGCACAAGAGATTAATACCTTTTATTTTTGTTTTGTTTTCTGTTACAGAGAAAGGCTAAACTTGTCATAGAGGCAATCCAAACTGGAGCCGGCTTTTTAAAGATTTTAGTTGTATGTTTTCTAAGGGGACATGGTTTAGCTTACTGTATTTATGAATAAAGGTTAGCTATCTTCACTTCAAAGATACAGTTCTGAGGATATGATTACCGAAATCTCCAGAGTAAAAACAAATCGGTTCTTGGGAATTTATAATTTTGAATTTTAAAGTTTGGAGTGTTTGACTTATAAAGTCTATACAAATATATCAAAGTCTGAAAAAAGTCAAATTCTAAATCATTTCTGGTCCCAAGCATTTAAAAAAAAGCAGGAGCTACTCAATTTGTATTAGTAAGCCCAAGTTACAGTGCAGTGTCATGGCACTAAAGTATTCATTATTTTAACACCCATTAAAGAGGTTGCTGACTCCTTTGGGTCAATACAGTGATGTGCCTATACATCACTTTGACCCTAGTCTTCACTGAGTTTTGACAAAAGATACAAAAAAATCTCTTCCCCTGACACAGGTAAGAAAGTGCTCATCATCTACGCACACCAAGAACCCATGTCCTTCAATGGGTCCCTGAAGAAAGTGGCTGTTGAAGAACTGAGCAGGCAGGGATGTGCAGTCACTGTGTCCGACTTATATGCCATGAACTTTGAGCCAAGAGCCACAAGAAATGACATCACTGGTAAGTCCCTGGGGTAAATCATGTCTTAAAATTTTCTGAGATTTATAATTTTTAAAATGTTAACAATATCTAACTGTTGCCCTGTGACATCCCTGTCTCCCAGCAACCCAAATAGTGTGGTTTCTTTTAAAAGAAAGACTATTCTGTTTCAAGTGTGTGTGTCTATGTGAGGGTAGGTTACATATGCATGTGGTTGTCTTCAGAGGCCAGAAGTGAGTATTGGATACTCTGGAGCTAGAGTTAGAGGCATTTGTGAGCCTCTGGACATTGGTCCTAGGACTTGAATCTGGGTCCTCTACAAAATAGTATTATTGCTACCTCTCCAACCCTGTTTTCTGTATATTCATAGATATCTGTGCTAAGTAAGCAAGTATGAGGGTTGCATTAGTAGCTTCCTCGCCTTTCACAGAACACTTAACATAACCAACTTGAGGAGAGATTTATCTGGGCTTGCAGTTCTAGTACAGTAGTTAGATCCATTTGGATTATTGCTGCAATGGCTTCTAAGTACCTGGAAACCTGAGCACAATGAAACTAATTCTGGGGAAACAGCTTCCAAGGATTTGAACATTTTCCCTAAGAAAATGCCTATAGCCTATAGGGCATTGTCTTAATTAGTGATTTAGAGGTGAGGCCCAGCCCATGTGGGTTAGGCCACCTGTGCTGGTGTCCTGGGTTCTATAAGAAAGCAAGCTGAAGAAGCCATAAAGAGGAAGCCAGTACTCAGCACTCCTCCATGGCTTCTACATCAGCTCTTACCTTCAGGTTCCTGCCCTATTTGAGTTCCTATCCTGATTTCCTCCAATGATGAACGGTGATGTTGCAGTATAAGCCAAATAAAGCCTCCCCTAGTTGCTTTGATCATGGTTAGTTACCCTAACTAAGGCAGAATTTGGTATCAGGAGTGGAGTACTGCTGTGACTGATCTAACCATGTTGTTTTGGGGAAGGTTGTGAAAGGACTTTGGAACTTTGGGTGAGAAAAGCGATTGAGTGCTCAAAACTTGGTGAGCTGTGGGAGCTTGGAAGAAAAGAGAGTTGAGAGAAATGCAGACAATGAAGATCTGGGTTGTGAAGTTCCAGATGAAAGTTTGAGAGTCACTTAAAGACTATTGGGACCAATGCATATTTACTATTTTGAATTAAGATTCTGTAGTTCTGGTCAGCTGGGGCTGAAGAGTCAGCCATGAAAACAAGAGACCGGTACCATTGAAGTGACATCTTTACTTTCCATTGAGATTCTTCTCAGAAGTCTTGAGTTTACACCTCTAGTCTTGATGCTATGCAGTGGGGTCACATCTGAGTCTTAGGCCACCCTACCTTTAGGGCCACTTCTGCTACTTAGGACTCTATGGCACTAAGTACTTAGCTTCTCACAAATCTTGGCCTTCTCTCTCCTAAATCAGGAATTACAGTGATCTCATGGGTTGTCAGGAAGATATGCAAAGTGACCAGTGCAGAGCACAGCTCCTGGCAGATGGAAGCACTCTATCAGTGTGATTCTCCCTGTCTTCTCTGTCCTTAGCCTGGTCTCAAGGCTGACCTTCTGGTCAGGTCACAGTAAATCCCCAATGTTTTTGTAAGACCAGACCACATAGCGGTTTTTGGAAGGCTGAGACAAGCTACACTGAGAAATTGACCTCTTCCTTCCTAGGTGCCCTCTCTAACCCTGAAGTCTTCAGATATGGGATAGAAGCCTATGAAGCCTACAAGAAGACAACTCTGACCAGTGACATACTTGAGGAGCAGAGAAAGGTGCAAGAAGCTGACCTAGTGATATTTCAGGTTTGCTTTTTCCTCAGATTAATGACTAGATTCATCCTATGAACAAACACTTGAACATTACATTTGGAACTAGTGTTTTGTTTTGTTTTAGAACATGTACATGGTTACTTGAAATACCTTTCCTAGTTACAACTCTGTTTAGAATACTTTCCTACTTTGATAAAGAGATCCTTATAGTCAATGTTACTCAAAACTCTGACTCCCCAAGTCAGTATGAATCAAGATGTACCCATTGGCTCAGTAGTCCCAGAAGCATCTGAATCATGCCATTCTTTCTGCTTTCATTTTCCCAAAGCCTCTATTCCAGACATGCCAGCTATCTGGGAACCAGATTTCTCTGCATAATTGTTTATCAAGGCAGTTTAGGTCAACTCCTGCATTAAATGCCCTGACCATTAACAGGACAACCTTGTTTCCATTTTCTCATTAGTTACTTCATACACATTAATGAATACACACACACACACATACACACACACACCCCGCAGATTGATGAATATAACTCAACAAGGTGAAGCCACTACAGAAGGAACTAGACCTATAGACTGGCTTCCAGAAGCACTAACTCAATCTAGTCACTCCTGCCAGCAGTGGACAGGATGCAGTTAACATGTACATATAATCTGGGAAGTCAGTTAAATGTTGACTCTAGAGTTGTTGCATTGATGGAAATCCAAGTCAAACTCAACAGGAAGTGGAGCTAAGTATTTAAGGGCTTGTGGTGATATTTTTGCTTATGATATAACAAATAAAGCTTGCCTGAAGATTAGAGTGCAAAGCTAGCCACACTAGTTAGTCATAGAGGCCAGGCAGTGGTGGCACACACTTAATCCCAGCACTCAGGAGACAGAGGCAGACAGATCTCTGTTAATGCAAGGCTACCCTGAGTTACACAAAATTGATCCAGTCTAAAAGAGAAACCAAGCTCACATAAACGTGATCTCAGCACTTGGGATCCCACACCTTTAATCCCAGTGCTAGAGAGGAATATAAGGTGGGAGGAGACAGAAGTTCAGTGCAGTCTGAGGCAATCTGAGGAGCAGAGCAGCCGAGAGCAGTCTGAGGACAGGATCACCCCTTCAGTCTGTGCATTGGTCGAGGTGAGAGCTCTCTAGTGGCTGGCTGATTTGCTTCTCTGATCTTCAGCTTTAACCCCAATATCTGTCTCTGGGTTTTTTGTGAATCATGCTACGAATCCTCTAAGCAAAAACAACTACAGCTGCACTTCTGGAGTATTCTACTTTCCCCAGATTTCCATCCTGCAATGACTTCACTGATGACCAAAAGCCAAGTTGAGGAGGAAAGGGCTTATTTGGCTTACACTTCCATATTCATAGTCCACCTCATAAGGAAGCCAGGCAGGCACTCAAATAGGAGGCAGGAGATGATGTAGAGGCCATGGAGTGTTGCTTCCTGGCTGGGTCAGCCTGCTTTCTTACAGAACCCAGGACCACCAGCCCGGGGCTGACACCACCCACAATGGACTGAGCCCTCCCATATCAATCACTAATTAAGAAAAAACCCTACAGGCTTGCCTATAGCATGATCTTATGGAGAAATTTTCTTAATTGGGCTCCCTCCTCTCAGATGACATTAGCTTTTGTCAAGTTGACACTAAACTACCCAGCACACCACGTTGTCACTGACTACTCTGTGGCTAATATAAGGAATTGTCATCAGGAGAGTGTCACAAGAATAGCAACTGAACCACAGTTAGCACTACCCTTCACCCCACTGTACCATGCTGTGCCTCACTGAGCTGATCCTGTCTGTAGGTTACCTTTGCTTGCTGGGTGCCCGGGGAGGAGAGGTCAGTGGGACTAAAGTATGAATCCTGAGACAGCAGAGTTTGTTTCTGCTTGCTGTTCCATCCCCAGTTCCCACTATACTGGTTCAGCGTTCCAGCAATCCTAAAAGGCTGGATGGATCGGGTGCTGTGCCAAGGGTTCGCCTTCGACATCCCAGGCTTTTATGACTCTGGTTTGCTCAAGGTATGTTCTCTGGGGATAAGGATCATTACAGATCCTTCCAGTGGGAGGAAGGTGAGGGCATCTATCAACTTATATTTATAGTTTGCATTTTTGTATTAGGTAATATTCATTAAGCACAGCACACTTCGTAGATGATAAGTGCATCCTTTTCTAATTTATAGAACTTTTTTTTTTTTTTTTTTGGTTTTTCGAGACAGGGTTTCTCTATGGCTTTGGAGGCTGTCCTGGAACTCGCTCTGTAGACCAGTCTGGCCTCGAACTCACAGAGATCCACCTGCCTCTGCCTCCCGAGTGCTGGGATTAAAGGCGTGCGCCACCAACGCCCGGCTTATAGAACTTTTTGATAGTGGGGGAATATGCATCTACACTAGTCTACACATAGGCAATGGAAATATGGGGTTGGGTACTGGGCAAGAGTGAAATGGGTAATGACATGGACAGTACCATCTTCAGCCCCAGACTCAAGGTATTGACTCTATGATGGTCTGGCTGGTCTTATGCTAGTTTACATTTTAGGGTTCCATATGCCCACCCTGGGTTAGGGAATAATCACATACCTCCTATATTTTAGGAGAGGGTTGTGAAATCTGGTAGGTACCAATGCATATTATCTGTAAATGTCTTACTGAGAGAACTTTAAATTCTAAAAGCTTCAAAAATTAAATGTATGTAAGGAAAATGAATCAAGTAACCAAGACACTGACCTCCATTGCGTGGTGATCCTGTGTGAGCTTCACTCACCTTCCTCTCAGCCCCGTGGTCAGTAACTTGGTTCTCATGGTGTCTGTGAAACCTGGTTCCCTCCAGAAATCTTCCGTGTTAGAATTTGATTTTCACTTGTACCTTTGCTGCCTGCTCTGTTCCCATTCCTGATGGGGCATTAGCTGTCACCTTTAGATGGACCTGTGAGACATGGGGTATTATATTTGTCTCTCCTGGAAGGAACCTGACTTCTGACTTCCTTCTGACTGTCATAAACCACTGTACAACATCACATGATGCAGTCACATGATGCGTTTACTTTCTCCCCTGCCTGCAGGGTAAATTAGCTCTCCTTTCCTTAACCACTGGAGGTACAGCTGAGATGTACACAAAAACTGGGGTCAGCGGAGATTTCCGGTACTTCCTGTGGCCACTCCAGGTAAACAGACCTTGCGAGCCTCCCCTGCTTTGATGGTGCACCCGACTCCCCCGCTCCCCACTGCATCTTACACACACATACACCTCGAAAGCTTGACACGCCATGTGACTCCCAACTAGATAGAGAAAATAATATTTTATCCTCGTTTCATTTTTTAAGTTGGTGACAGTTTCAAGGCTGGCTAAGAGGAAAGACATACAATTTTTGATAATGCTTGACCTAAAGTTAAGCCAAACCTGATTAGTCTGCTGCTGTATGCTTTATGGGGATTGTGATAGCCCTGAGGTGGCACCAGCTATGCGGGTATGAGTGATGAGAGCCCTCCTGCAGAGCCCTCCCCAGACTTACAGTGCTCTATGAAGCTAGTACCACCCTTAGCCTTGGTTAAAGGTGCTATATAGCCCCTGTGACCCAGATACCTTCACCTGGGGCCTCTGGACACCCTGGACAGATGAGTGGCTAAAGAATAGTCACTTACTGAGGGTAAAGGCAATAGTTGAGTGAGTTCCAGCAGGCTAAGATGTTCATGTGCATGGAACTCCCCAGTGAGGGGAAGAGAATAAGAGGCAGACTTCATAACAAAGATTTAGGAGACCTCGAGAGCTAAATGGATGTGCTCTTGTATTTGGTGAGGAGAGATACCCGTTTAGGTTCAAGGAAGGTTTGTACCTACTAGCTGGAGTGATTGCTTTTGTGAATGCAGACATTATGGACAGAAGATGCAGGTTTAAGTCTGGGGTAGAGTAAGTGCTGAGTGTACACGAAGCCTTGAGTTTGAGCTCCAGCTCCCTGAAAGCTAGTTGTGGTAGTGCACACCCATAATTACCACTTGGGAGGTGGAGGCAGGAGGAACAGAAGTTCAAGGTCATCTTCAGCTACACAAGTTTGAAGACCACCTGAGGGATAGGAGTTCTTGTCTCAAAATGATAAGAATTAGGAATTGTCCTATTTCTTTCTGGGTTCACATTTCTTACTCCACATTTCTGCTGAGACATTGGAATTTTTTAACTGATTTGTCAGCTTTCTCTATTAGTGAAATTATCCTGTTGTATCTTTTGAAAACAGTACGAGTTTCCTTTATATAGATAACATATTAAGTTCACTTCTTGTCTTTGTTGTTTGCCGTGTGTGTTATAGATGTGTATATGTGTGTGTGGTTGCATTTGCCCATGCATGCATGTATGAATGCTACAGATCAATTTAAATATCTTTCTTGATCACTTTCCACCTCATTTTCTTGAGATCACATCTCTCACTGATTCTGATGCTTGCTGATTTGGCTAGACTGGATCAGTGAGCCCTGGGATCTGCCTATCTTTGTCCCTCTCCCCACATACACTGGGGCTACAGATCCATGTTGCCACACCCAGCTTTTTTATGATTGCTAGGGTTCCGAACTCAGGGCCTTATGCTTACACAGCATGCATTTAACCATCTGAGCTGTCTCCCTAGCCCACTGTTATCATTTTAAATTCAATCGTCTAAAAGTTTTATATTTGTGGAAGCTACTAGTTTTTCTCTTTTTCTCACCCAGTACATTTGCTGGGTTCTCCTACTGATGATAATTGATGTTTTAATTTATTTGTTATAGCAGAGGGGAACATGTCCGTGCCACAGCACCCACATGGAGGTCAGAGAACAAGTTTCAGGAGTTGGTTCTCTCCTTCTACCATGTGGGTCCTAAGGGTCAAACTTAGGTCATCAGGCTTCCAGCCTGTGCCCTTAGCCACTGAGACATCCTACCAGCCCCATACATTACTTTTTAAAACAGATTTATTTTCATGTGTTTGAGTGATTCGCCTACATTTTGTACATATGTATGTACATCACATATGTGCAGGGCCCACTCTGGGACTGGAGTTAGACACCATTGTGAATCACCATGTGGGTACTAGTAACCAAACTCTGGTTACCAGCAAGAACAATAAGTGCTCTCAACTGCTGAGCTACTTCTCCAGCCCCCAGTAGTGGATTTTTAGGAGCTGATTTCCAGTAAATAAAATCCTGTCATCCGGGAGAAACTAATGTAAAAACATGTTTTTTGTCCTCTAACTCCACCTGAGAGGGAACACTTGGATAAGGGTGTACGCTGTGAAGAGCATAGTGCAGAAGACCAAGTGTAACATTTCTAGGAAGAAGCTAGGCTCTTTTTGAAAGATGATTACAATCGGTGGGTTAGCGTTGCTCTATTAAGGGCAGTTACAAGTTGCGAGCCTCCTTCTCTGAAGGCTAGCCATTCTCAAACATGTCACCAACTAAGCATAAATCTTGTTTTAAAAATATGTACTTTACCCCAGTTTATAACAACACATAGTGAAAGGAAAGGTAAACAATATAAAAAAATTTTAAAGTTCACTTAATATACACCTCCTGAAAGAATTACTTGTAATTCATTTCCTAATGGCCTAGATAGATCCTTACATTAAAAAAAGGTTGATAGTTTATTAATGTTGTAGATAAATAGTATACAAGAAATACTGCTTACAATTTGTTTTGATTAACAAGAAGGTCAACAGCTTTCTACAGCAGTGCTTCATAGCTAAAATAACCTCTCTGTGCATAGCATTGAAGGTAGCAGAAGGTAGGTAGCTACATCAAAACTGTAATGTTTAGTGATGAACTCATTAGTAAAGATCTACCCTGCAGCTATCCAGAGGTGGGTTGTTTTCAGTTACTTTGTAGCTTGTGTTTCATTATTCTTGAAGGCTTCTTCACTTCATTCCCCCCTATACTGATCTATCTGAGTGTACATAAAGAGAGGGGTTATGATCAGTTCTTTCCTTTCTGTCTTCAGCATGGTGTATTGCACTTCTGTGGATTTAAAGTCCTTGCCCCGCAGATCAGTTTTGGTATTGATGTTTCATCGGAAGAAGAAAGAAAAGTGATGGTGGCATCATGGGCCCAGCGGCTGAAGGGCATCTGGAAGGAAGAGCCTATCCTCTGCACGCCCCCTTGGTACTTCCAAGAGTAACCTTGCTGCTCTGAGTACAGCTAATGAGCAGCATGGTGAGAGGCCTAAAGCATGCGCAAAGAGAAGGTGGTGCTGTATCCAGAGATGCAGCTAACGGTGCACATCAATGAGTGTTTCCAGTTTCATGCAACCAGATCAGATATTTCAATAATTAAAGAGAAGGTGGTGCTGTATCCAGAGATGCAGCTAACGGTGCACATGCAACCAGTTTCATGCAACCAGATCAGATATCTCAATAATCATTTGGTGCACTGTATTTGTTCTGCCTGGTCATTATTCACTCGCTTATTTTTAATTTCTTTAATGTTTCTCTAAACTCTCTTGCTACTCTAACCCTCCATAGTATAGTTTTCTGAACATGGAGGTGGATTTGTTTGTTGTTTCATTTTGTTTAACTTGTTTTTTTTTTCCCCACAGGGAAGATGAACCCATTTATATCTAATGTTTTAGTGCTAAATTTTGATTTATTTCTGCCTTTTTTGACTGGGGATTATTATAATGTTTTAATTGAAATAGCACTCTAACCTTTTTATTATTAACAGTAAGGTTTTGTTAATCATTTCATACATCAAAGCCTTTGATAGCATTCTACCAATATTCACATAGTTATATATGAGTAACTCTGAATAATGACCCTGAAAAAATAGGCACAGATATATGGAGACATCTCCTACCCTTCATTGTCAGCATTGCTGAAGACAAGACTGTTGCTAGCACCCAGGGCCTTTCTTCCTTAGCATTCTCAACACCACCCACATCCCCCTCATCAGAATCTTCACTAAGTTTCCTGTTAGAATTGTCATCTTCAAATGACTTCTATTTGCAGCTTCTTTATAATCCTTTCCACCACTATGCTCTTCAGCAGCATTGTCAGACCCTTATTCATTTTAAAAACATTTATTGTGTGTGCACACCCATGCCAGTGAGTATGTGTGTGTGTGTCTGTAAGTTGTAGTAATTTGAATGAGATGGCCCCATAGGCTCATGTTTCACTACTTGGTCCCCAGTGGGTGGAATTGTTTGAGAAAGATTAGAGGGTATGGCCTTGTTGGATGCAGTGTGTCACTGGGGGCAGGCTTTGTGGTTTCAAACGCTACCACCATCTCCAGTGTGCCCGCTTTGCCTCTTACTTGTGCATGAAGATATGAACTTTCAGCTGTTCCTGCTGCCATGCCTTTGTGTTGCCATCATGGACTCTAATTCTCTGAGACCATAAGCCCAACTAAATCTTTCTTTTATGAGTTTGCTTTGTTCATGATATTAATTAATGCAGAAGTCAAGGGACAACTTGCAGAAATTAGTTCTTTCCTTTTAGCATATTCCAGAGGCCAAATTCAAGTCACCAGGCTCTGAGCCATCATGCCAGCTCCAGACCCTTTTCATCTGTATTTTCTTCATCTGTTTTGCTGTCATTAGATGTTTTTCCAAATATATCTTTCTTTGTCTTCTAAGTCTTTTTCATCAAATACTTACTCAGAACCTTGGCTTCCAAATTCTGGTTTTTCAGAGACATTTTTCCCATTTGTTTTCAAGACCACTTTTTTCTAGCTTTTTATTTAAAAATTTTCACAACATATTGATCATATTCTTCCCCTTCCATAGCTCCTCCCCATTTCCCTTGCCACATAACTTCATATTCTTGCTCTCTCTCAAAAACCAAGGGAGAGAAAACAAAAAACAAAATCTAGTAAGACACAAACTATCAAAACAAAAGCATAACAAAAAGCCCACCAAAGTAAAAACTGGGTGCTGGGTGGTGGTGGCGCACGCCTTTAATCCCAGAACTCAGGAGGCAGAGGCAGGCGGATCTCTGTGAGCTCGAGGCCAGGCTGGAGTCAGTTTTATGTTGGGCTGCCCTGGACTGTGATTGATAGACCCAGTGACACTCCACTGAAGAAAACTGATTTTCCCTTCCCCCGTAGGCATCAATTACAAATAGCTTCTTGGTTAGGAGTGGGATTTTGCACACCTCCGCTTCTCAGTGTGGGGATTTTGTCTGGTTTGAACCTGTGTAGGTCTGGTGCTTAACTGTTTGTTTATGCACATGAGTTTTTGCTTGTATCTATGTCTGTGCACTACTTTTGTGCCTGGGGCTTGCAGGGGCCAGAAGAGGGTACTGGATTCCTCAGATATTTGTGAGTAACCAAGTGGATGCTGGTAACCATACCAAAATCCTCTGGAAGAGGAGTAGTACATGCCCTTAACCACTGAGCCACCTCTCCAGCACCATCTAGTTTTTTTGAAAGATATTTCCTGAGGGGAGTGAGTAATGGAACTGAGAGGACAACTTTCAGGAGTCAGTTCTCTCCTTCCATTGGGTTCAGAGACTGAACTCTGCTTAGCAGGCAGTTTACCTGCTGAGCCATCTCACCAGCCTGAAAGTACATTTTTTTACCATCCTCAAGTTGTTTTTCAGATCTTCAGACTCTCCTTTTGTTGTAGTTCCCTTTCTGTGACTGTGATAAAATACTCTGACCAAATGAATGGTTTGTTTTAGCTTACAACCCCAGGATATGAGTCTGGACCGACAGCTCAGCATTTGCTGCTCTGCTGAGGTATGCAAGTTTCGTTTCCAGCACCCATACCAGGTCACTCACAATCAATCACCTGTAACTAGGAGATATGATACCCTCTTCTGGACTTCTCCAGTACTTACCCTCATGTGTGCAAACCTACACCAAGATACACATATTTTTAAAGATCTTTATAAAACAAACAAACAAAAACAACCACTATACGTCATAGCCCATTGTTAAGGCAAGGCAAGGCAAGAACTCAGAGGGAAGGCAGACATGCATCTTGTTCCCTGAATTTTTCTTGGATGTTATTTCATGCCTTCTGTGACAAACATTGATATTCACTTTCTAAGACCTGTCTACTCTTGTTGGATGCCAGAACATAGCCATAGAACCCAATTTGGTCAGTGTGCCCTGAATCTGGATAGTGCCTTCTGCCTTGCTTTCATGCTTTCCCAGTTATCATCTATAGAACATGCCAGTCAATTGTGTTTAAATTGGTCTGTCCTGAGAAAGTTCTGAAGAAGGGCTGCCCTATTCATATTTAGTATATGCTTTCTGACCTTTATTTACATGTTTTTCTGAACACAACCTTATTTGGATTATTTCTCTTTTTGTTACATTCACGTATAAAAGTACACTGGAACTGAAGTAAAGTAATGTTGTCTATAGATTGTAGTTGCCTTAGATTGTAGTCCACCCCATTCTTTTATGTCCTCAGATCCCAGATCCAGCAGACAAGATCTACTTAGGTAGGCTGAAAAGTCAACACTTTTTTAGAGCATTGTAGTATCTTAAGTATCTTCAAAATTTCTTCATCTTCTGTGTGTCCTCCAAGAATCTTCTTAGATTCTTCAAGTGCCATTTCAGTGGTAGCTTCTTAGGTATGCATTCTGCACATGCTAGGCTGTCCAAAGAATCTCTACTCTAGAAATCCTGCTCTAAATGAAGCTAAGATGCCATGGAAATACTGCATGCCTGTGTTGGCTCCAGTAACAGGCAATGAATCCTCCTATCAACTCAGCCTCACGGCTGAATGGGGTTTTTCAACCACCAAGCCTCCATTGAAGGTTTGAATGCAATGACTTGCTGGCCTCACATTCCTCCAACATCTGGAAGTTAATCTTGGGCTTCTGACCAATAGCACTTTTTCAGTGGTTACTACTCTGCTATCTCGTCTGTGAGTGCAGAAACAGGCCCTAGCTTTCAATAAGGAAATTCAGGTTCAGAAGGCCAGGGAAAAATAGGCAGTCCCAGGAGAAGTGTCCTAGACATGCAACCTTGTCTCTGTCATGACTCAGGAATGGGTTTGGCAATTCAGATTGCCCAGTTTGCTCAGCAAACTGTAGCCACAGGAAGCCTGGAAGGTGGAGAGACAGCAACATTCATTTTTAGAGTCTCATTCTGGGGCACTTGTGAATGGCTGGACCAAAGAGTATTAGGAAGATGGAATTCTTCTACCCTGGTCCCACAGCTCCCCATTTCCAGTAGTGGATGAGAGGATAGAAATTCTGAATAGAAGGAACCCAGTTTTCTGAAGTCAGTATACTTTGGGAGTTGATATCCTCAGCTTGGCCTCACGTATTTATGGACATTATTAATTTTGCCTCCCGAGCAGAATCACTAGCAGTCCCAGAGTTAAGACCTTACTCACTACTAATCAGCTATGTCACCTTCATTGCCAGGGTAGTGGGAATCACTGCTCTACAAACAAAAGGAAATGACCACAGTCAAGGCACCATTTCCTTAGGAACAGAGGGCCTTTGTGAGTTTGCAAAATCCTTGTCTCTGTGGAGTTCTGTTCCCTAAGCAACTCTGAGTAGAGGTGGGCAATGAAAAAGGAAGCATTGCTCAATGTAAGAAAGTAGGGGGAGTTTTGGGGGAAATCCTAGCAGCTCCAGTGTCCAAGGAACAGAGATGCTGGCACAAGACTCAAGGTGGAGATAATAAGCCCCCATACATACCAAAAAGTAATAAAATGCAGGAATCTAGAATAAGGTGTTTGTGAGCAATTCAGGGATGGCGGATGGATGGCGGTAGAATGGTATCTTTGGAGAAACCCATCTTGTTCTACAAGGCCCTCCCACTGATGAGTGTACCAGGTCAACAGCCTTGCCTTTAAAGTACTGGATTACATCAGTACTGAGCCTCCTTGCTGGGACAATAGTAATTGGCGCAGCACCACTAAGAGCCATCTGGCAAGAAAACCAAGGGCTCTTCTATGGCTGGTTCTCTGACCAGGCATCCCAATCACAGACAGAATTCTAAGGAAATACAGAGACAGTGAAATTATTTTAGAAACTAAGTGCTGTTTGGGTTTTGTTGTTTGTTAGCCATACTAGTTGTAATGGTGAGGAAAAGTATTTAACATGCACATGTATATATAGTGGATGTTTTACATTCCAGGAGCTGCTAATACTTTTTAGTTGTGTGGAAGCTCATTGAATCCTTGCCATAGCCTTGTGAGCAAGTACAGTTGTCTCACCTTACAGTCACAGAAATTGGAGCACAATTAGATTAAGACTCTTGCTTCAAGGTCCTAGCTATTGAGGTGCATGTGGGATTTGAACCCAGACATGACTGTCTACTGAACTGGTATGTGGTGCTGTGGACACTTGTCTTAGCTCATCTCACATATCTCCCTGGTCTTTCTGATGGCCAACACTGATTTCCCTTTGGGTATTTTGTCCTTATGCTGAACTATGTTGTTTTCACAGTTGTGGTCCCTCCTTGTACCCACTTATGGCATCAGACAGACCTGATAATCTGTGTTGTATGGCTCAGAAATAACCCAAGCCAGCAAGTATCAGACCTATGAGAAATAAAGCCTTTTCTTGCTGTAGGACCTGGAGTTGTGACACTGTGAGTCACAAGCTATACATAGAGAGTGTCAGCCTGCAACCAAAGCCATGCTGAAGAAAAGACTGCCCAAGCTATAGAGAGGTAACTTCTGGTGGCATCTGCTGAAACATGAACCTATGCTTGTCTGTAAGAATTAGTCATCAGCTTTCCAGTTTAGAGCTATGCAATTTATCAAAATCTTTTTCTCCCTAGATGGGTTCAGTGTATAGCAGTATCTAATAAGCAAAAGGAGAAAAGTATCTGTCACTGTGGCAGACTGGTGGGGGTGGGAATCATATAGTCCCAGTATGACTAAGTGGCCTTAGGTGGACATATGCAGTTTGTGTCACTGCCTTATGCCTTGGTGATGTCCTTGGGCTTTGCTGCCTCAGGGCACCATGCTGATGTGAGTGACATGTAATCACCCGAGGCCATGTCAAGGCTCATGGCCCGTGCAACCACTGAGGGCATGAATTGGTCAGTGGGCCTAATAAAGCCAAGAGCCATATTGATGTCTATGGCCCATGTTACCACCGAAGCTCATGTGGATGCCAGCGATCTGGACTGCTGCCTGAAGCCATGTTAACATCCATGTGTGCAGAAGACCTGGCCCTACCCATCATGGGAAGAGCTGGCCCTCCCCCTCAGTAGCAGCATCTGTACTCACATGTGTATATACACATACATACATACATACATGTTAAAGAAATAAACCCCAGCTCTGCTTCAGACTGGCTACTCATGAAATTATATTTTTGTGTCAAGCCATAAATCCTAGTTTGAAGATTAGGGAAACTTCCTTGGACAGTGGACTAATGCAATAGAACAGTGCATTTAGAAATAAGCCCACGTAACTGCAGTCACCTGATCCTGGGCAAAGAAAGAGGAAAATTCAACCTCTTATATCCACATGTAGAAGAATGAAACTAAATCCTTGTCTCTCACTATGCAGCTTAAACTGTATTAAATGTAAAACCTGTTTATCCAATAAGGCCACTTAGTCCATGATGTACCTGGGGCTACAAAAGAGCTCTCAATAGAGGGATGCTCTCTCAGCCTGGACATATGGGGAAGGGCCTAGGTCCTGCCCTGGATGAAATGACAGACTCTGGAGATCCCCCAAGGAGGGCCTCACCCTCCCTGGGGAATGATGTGGGGATTGGGTGGGGGCTGGGGGACTGGTGGAGGGACAAGTGAGGAGGGGTGGGAGAGGGAGCTGGGATTGACACATGAAGCATTCATATTTCTAATTTAAATAAAAACATTACAAAAAAAAAAAAAAAAGACCTCCCCAGAGCAAAGCAAATAGGTGTGATTGACTTGTTCCTGAATACTTGGGGCTGTGCATCTGCTGCCCTCTGGTGGCAGTCTGGAGGTAGCCTTGGGTTCATCTACCATGGGCTAGAGGGCACAGCTCCTTATAGGATAACTCTTAACTTCCTGAGGCTTCTGCACACATTTAAGTCATGGGTTTCCTTTTTGCAGCTGTATGTTCTGACATTCAACCATTCCTCTACCTCTGAGAAAGAAACCACTGGGCCTTTGGTGATCAATAGTACATATTAAGCCCTAGTTCTAATCAGAGAAGGGAAACCAAAACTGGAAATAAAATACGTTGCCTTAAAAGTAATCAAAACCATGTCCCACCTCAGAAAAACATTAATAGCTACCTGATAGTACCTTCTAAGGAGATGCTCCAAGAGCTGACCAATTGAATCCTTTTGGATCGAGCCAAAGGCAAACCTTGTACACTGTTTCCTATGGTATGGCAAACAAACTAGGCCAGTGGTTCCCAATCCTTTGTGGGGGGTAAAACAACCCTTTCACAGGGGCCACCTAAGATAATCAGAAAAAACAGATATTTATATTAGGATTCATAACTGTAGCAAAATTATAGTTATGAGGTAGCAACGAAAATAGTTTTATGGTTGAGGATCATCATAACATGAGGAACAATGTTAAAAGGTTGCAGCGTCATGAAGGTTGAGAACCACTGCCTTAAGCAATGGTAAGAAATACTAAGTCCATCATCCCAGATTAAACAAAGTACAGCTAAAGAGTGGGGAACACAGTTGGGAGAACGGCATTAATCCAGAGCATCTGTTCTACTTGAAGGATGAAATTAGTGAGTAGGTCTAAGCACTGATATTCTGGAAAAATAAGGACCATCAGGCTTTCACCACTAGAAACTTCCTCTAATTTCTGCCACAATAAAAAAAATCAAACTATAGGTATCAAATTACAGGAAAAATATATTCTGAATATTTTGTTCTCACACCGAGGAGTTCCTTTTTAGTAAACTGGTACTTAATTTTCTCTCAAGAACATTTAGAGTGCTATTTACTCATAGGGGGTAATTTCTGCCAATTCTTTCCTACCTTTGTTACTTCAGAGGGAGCTGTTGGTTCAGCATGGGACTCAGGCCAGTCCAAGAATGTTGTACTTCTGTGGTATTCAAAAATGACTCTAGCTTCTGGGGCTGCATCATAACAAAAGAAAAATCAATAGTGGTGTGATGAGACCAGAGGCCACAGACTTCTGAAGAGAAAAGCCCATTCACCACATGCCCCTTGGTATTTTGGGCAATAATGTACAACACTGAATTAGCTATAAAACATACAGAGTTGTCTAGAAATAATGCAAATGTGAGTTATAAGTGTATTGTCTGTCAGCTACTTAATATCTACTCTTAAAACATCCTTCATTTGGGAAGGATTCTGGAGGGGCAAGAAGATACCCTAAATAGGTTCCAGGACATGTGGGATCTGCTATGTGGAATAAGGACCTCTATGGAGCCTGCCTGGTCACCGACCTGGGCCTAAACCAACCTAACACTGGCCACTCTCTCTGTAGAGAAGCCTTAATACCACCTTTGTTCTACCTGGTCAGAGGAGTTAGCAGACATACCACAACCCTTATACCCCCTGACCCTTTTCAGAATGCTTCCTGCCTGCCTACACTTCCCATGGTTGCCTACTGCTTTTCCTACCATTCAAGACCAGTGCCAGGCTTAGCAAACCTATTGTTGGCTAAGTCACACATTCTTCAACAGATCTAAGCCCTCCCCTGGGTGCTTTCCTCTTTGTTTAGACTATGGTCACTCCTCTACCATAGTTAATTCTTCACATGATGCATCTTCAGTTTAGCTGGGTGTGGTGGCACAAGCCTTTAATTCCAGCCCTCTGGAGACAGAGGCAGGTGGATCTCTATGAGTTCTCAAGGTCAGACTGATATACATATGGAGTTTCAGGATGCACACATGAGGATGACTCTATTACATTACAGGAAGGGACACTGAACTTGGGGGTTCTCTCCTCTTAAAGAAAGCAGAAGGAAGCTGTTCTTCATAGGAGTGAGATGAGATGTCGACTCATTCCTTGGGGTTGCTTGCTCCTTGCAAATATATCCTAAGAAACAGTCCAGGTAAAGCAGTCAAGTATTTTTGAGATGCTCAGTATTAATATTTACTATCAACTTAAATGGATTTGAAATTACCTGAGACACTTTCCTGGGCCTGACTATGAGAAAATTTCTAGAAGTTTGAGAAAATCCATACCATGAACAGGAGTCTCAGATTGAATTAAGGGAGAAGAAACCCTACAAGAGTTTGGGGTATCAGTTATGAAGGTGGAGGAAATGGTGCTTTGCTTTGGCCTGATTTTCCTTACTAACCTCCTATTCTTTTGGAATGGTAATGCTTATTCTGTACCAATGTACACAAGAGTATATAGCTTCAAATTTTATTTTATTTTATAGGTGTTCAGAGTTAAGAGCATGCCTTGAGTTTCATATGAAACAGCAGACAGCAGGAAGTCAAAGACTTTCTCAGGGGTCCTAAAGAAATGACAAAGTGAACTTTAATTCTATGTCCTTGTCTAGTAACAGAATTGGAAAGGCTGGTTTGACTCTGTAGCCAGGGCTGACAAGTAAAGGTTGCAGGTTCTTTGGGCACCCAACTCTTCCTCTTGGATGTGGTTATCAGTCCTAAGGCAGTTGTGTCTGAGGTATTCTGTGTTCTCTTTGCCAACTATCTGCTGACCTTGGCCAAAAGTCTGACCACAATTTTCCTTCCTGAAAATAGTATATAAGATGTTGTACTTCTTAATAAGCTTGCTTGGCATACGCTATCAGCTTATATAGAACAAAGAAAGAATATTAAAAAGCTACAAGGAGAAAAGTGCAAATAGCATATAAAGGTAGATCTATTAGAATGATACCTGACTTCTCAGTGGAGACTCTAAAAGTTAAAAGGGCCTGGACAGATATCCTGGAGACTCTGAGAGACCACAGACAAACTACTATACACAACAAAACTTTCAATCACATGGAGAAAACAGATATTACATGATAGTCAAATTTGAACAATATCTATTGATAAATCCAGCCCAAAAGAAGATACTATAAAGAAAACTACAACCCAAGGAGATTAAATGCAGGGAATAATCTCACACCAACAAAACCAAAAGGCGGCACATGTGCACGACACACACACACACACACACACACACACACAGGTACATGCACACACATACACAAACATGCACACTCCACACCATCACCAGCAACAACAAAATAACAGAACTAACAATAATTGGTCATTGATATCTCTCAATATCAATTGACTCAACTCCCCAATAAAAATACTAACAAAACAGGTGTGAAAACAGAATCCATCCTTCTGCTGCATTCAAGAAACACACCTCACTATCAAAGAAAGACATAATCTCAGAGCAAAGGGTTGAAAAAAAGATCTTCCAAGCTATGAATCTAGAAAGCAAGCTGATATATCAAAAGAAATAGACTTCAAAACAAAAATTAATCAAAAGAGACAAAGGACTTTGTTCTCATCAAAGGAAAAATCCACCAAGATGATGTTTCAATTCTTTTTTTCCCTTTTATATATAGTCCTATATACAAATGACAAAAGGACTGAGAAAGAAATCAAGGAAATAACACCCTTCACAATAGCCAAAAACAATATAAAATATCTTGGAGTAACTCCAAGCAAGTGAAAGACTTGTATGACAAAAACTTCAAGGTTTTGAAGAAAGAAATTGGAGTCATCAGAAGTTAGAAAGATCTCCCAAGCTCATGGTTAGGTAGAAATAATGTAGTAAAAATGGCCATTCTGCCAAAAGAAATCTACAGATTCAATGAAATCTCCATCAAAATTACAACACAGTTCTTTACAGACCTTAAAAGGGTAATACCCAACTTCATATGGAAAAGCAAAAAACAAAAAACAACAAACAAAAAACCAAAAAACAAACAAACAAACAAAAACAAGGATAGCTAAAACAATCTTGAATAATAAAAGAACTGTTTGAGGTATCAACATTCCTGATTTAAAGCTGTACTACAGAGCTGTAGTAATAAAAACTGCATGGTTTTAGCATAAAAACAGACATGTTAATCAATGTAATCAAAGACTCAGGCATAAATCCACACACCTATGGACACCTGATTTTTGATAAAGAAGCCAGAAATACACAATGGAAAAAAGACAGCATCTTCAACAAATGGTGCTGGTCTAACTGAATGTCTGCATGTAGAAGAATATAAATAGTTACCACTGGGCACAAAACTCAACTCCAAATGGATCAAAGACTTAAACATAAAACCAGATACATTGAACCTGACAAAGGAGAAAGAGAATAGCCTGGAACATAATGGCACAAGAGAGAACTTCCTAAACAAAACACCAATAGCACATAGAGTATAATCTACAATAAATAGAACCTCATGAAACTGAAAAGCTTCTGTAAGGCAAAGGATACCACCATCAGTAGAACAAAAAGGTAGCTTACAGAATGGGAAAAGATTTTCAACTACATCTGATAGAGAACTAATATCCAAAAAAAATTAAGAGCCAGGTGTTGGTGGCACACGTCTTTAATCCCAGCACTCAGGAGGCACAGGCAAGCAGATCTCTGTGAGTTTGAGGCCAACCTGGTCTACAGAATGAGTTCCAGGACAGCCTCCAAAACAATACAGAGAAACCCTGTCACTAAAAAAAAAAACAAAAAAAAAAGAACTCAAGAAACTAAACATCAACATACCAAATAATCCAACTAAAAATGGGATACAGATCTAAAAATTCTCAATACATGAATCTCAGATGGCTGAGAAAGAAATGGTCAACATTCTTAGCCATCAGGGAAATGCAAATCAAAATTACTTTGAGATTCCATCTTATACCTCAGATGGCTAAGATCAAAAACACAAATGACAGCTCATGCTGATGAGGATGTAGATCAAGAACACTACTTCATTTCTGGTGGGAGTACAAACTTGTACATCTTCTATAGAAACCAATATGGCAGTTCCTCAAAAAATTGGGAATTAGTCTACCTTAAGACCCAGCTATACCACTCCACTCTTGGGCATATACCCAAAGGGTGCTCCATCCTACCATGAGGACACTTGTCCAACTATGTTCATAGCAGCTTTATTTATAATAGTCAGATACAACCTAGACATTCTTCAAAGAATGTATTAAAAAATGTGGTTCATTTATACAATGGGTATTACTCAGCTGTTAAAAAATGACATCATAAAGTTTGTAAGAAAATGGATAGAAGTAGAAAAAAATTTATTCTGAGGCAACCCAGACCCAGGAAGACAAACATGACATGTACTTACTTGTTAGTGGACATTAGCTGTCAAGCAAATGGTAATCATGCTACAGTCTACAGACCAGAGAGGCTAAGTAACAGGAGGGCTCTAGGAGAACACATGGATCTCTCTGGGAAGAGGAAATCATAGATTTTGGGGTGGGTGGAGATGGGAACAGGAGTGATCAGGTTGGGGAGGGAGGGATGGAAGGAGAGACTATGGGGAAAGATGACTGGAATAGGGGGTCACCTGGGAGACAATGTAGAAATCTAGTGCAATGGAAGCTTCCTGGAACCTGTGAAGGTGACCCTAGCAAGGACTCCTAGTAATGGAGGATATGGATCCTGAACAGGCCATCTTCTGTAACAAGGAAAGGCATCCAGTGGTGTGACTGGAACACCAACCAGCCATAAAACCTTTGACCCACAACTTGTCCTGCCTGTAAGAAGTACTCAGGCAATGGTGTCTCAGAGGTTATGGAAGTGGCCAACCAATGACTGGCCTAACTTGAGGTCCACACCATGAATGGGAGCCCATGCCAGACACTCTCTGGATGGCCAGGAACAGAAAGCTAAATGGCCCAGAAACCTAGGGTAGAACCAAACATTGGTAAAAAAAAAAAAAATCAAATGATTCCTAATGATATTCTGCTATACTCACAGACTGGTGCCTAGCTCAATTGTCATGAGAGAGGCTTCCTCCAGCAGCTGATGGAAGCAGAAGCACAGACACAC
This sequence comes from Mesocricetus auratus, assembly GCF_017639785.1. Classification (NCBI taxonomy): domain Eukaryota; kingdom Metazoa; phylum Chordata; class Mammalia; order Rodentia; family Cricetidae; genus Mesocricetus; species Mesocricetus auratus. The sequence continues at coordinate 55,063,430 of NW_024429196.1, forward strand.
CCAAACATTAGGTAGAGAGCTCAGAGAACCCCAAGGAAGAGAGAGGTATCAAGGACACCAGGAGAACAAGCCTGCAGACAACTAAGCATGGTTGATAGGGGCTCACAGAGACTGAAGTAGCAATCACATAACCTACATGGGTTTGCTCTAAGTCCTCTGCACACATGGTATTGTTTAGCTTGGGATTTTATGAGACTCCTAACAATGGGAGTCTGGGTGTCCCTGACTCTTTTTCTGGCTCCTGGGACACTTTTCCTCCTAATGGGGTGCCTCATCCAGCCTTGCTATGACTTAGTGCCTAGTCTTATTGTGTCTTTTTATACCTTGTTCGGTCACTGTCCCTGGAAGGTCTGCTGCTTTCTGAAGGGAATTGGAAGATCTGGGGGGGAGAGGAGGTTGGAAGGAGTGGAGGGAGGGGAGACTGTGGTTGGGATGTATTGAATGGGAGATGAATAAATAAAAATAAATGTTCATTTTGATGAGAAAAAAGTTTTATATTGATGATGCTGAGTTAGCCTATAGTTTTGCTTTCCATACTTGTCTATTTTTCAAAGAAAGACCAGTCTCAAATAGTAAACTGGAGTCTAGTCTTTCTTTCTATAAATAACTCTAGATTAGCTGTGTTGCCATTTTAAAAGTTGCGTGCAACAAGAGCTCATGTGGAGGATTTTGTTTGTTTTTGTTTTTTAAGAGAAAGGGAATGGGAAGGGGGGAGTGAGACCAGCCTGTGGGGACAGAAGCATCAGAAAAGAGGCAGAGAGAGAGGTGGGGGGGGGGGGGATTGGGTAGGGCCTGTTTAAAAGGGAACACAGTGGATGTGCACAGCACAGGCGGTACTCTTAGTGGCTGTAGCTGAGGGTGTATCCTGTCAGTACAGATGCCTGAATACTAACAGGCTGGATTAAGAATCAAATAATTTGTTCTTTGGATTTTCTTTCAATCACCAGTTGTTGTGGTTTGAACAAAGATGGTCGCCATAGATAGTAGCACTATAAGAAGGTGTGGCCTTATTGGAGGAAATGTGTCACTGGGAATGGGCTTTGGGGTTTCAGACACTCAAGCCAGTCCCAATGTCACTCTTTTCCTGTTACTTGCCATTCTGGATGTAGAACTCTCAGCTACCTCTCCTGCACTGCCTGCATACTGCTATGCTTCCCACCATGATGATAATGGGGATGGCCTCATTTGCGAAGGGGATGGGGGTCCGAGGGAGCTGCCAGGCAAGCCCCCCAACCAAGGGCCCTCTGCACCCTCCCCTCCACGGGAGGGTGAACCCCCGGGGGTCTTTAAACCTATGGGCAGGAAAGATAGCCAAGTACCTGGACAGGGGTGGAAAGATGCTCCTAGAACAGAGGGAAGGAGAGAGGATACTGCTGTGATGATACTCACAAGGGCCACCCCCCCCCCATGATGATAATGGATGAAACCTCTAATCTATAAACCAACCCCAATAAATGTTTCCTTGTAAGAGTTGCCATGGTCATGCTGTCTTTTCACAGCAATAGAAACCCTAAGACACCAGTAAAAATATCTAAATATGAAGCTTTATTTGGTTTTATAGAAATCCCATAGTTGTAACAAATGGAGCCCACAAAACTGAAACCTTGGAAGACATAAACCAAATATTTTAAAACAAATCTATTTGAAGCCGGGCGTTGGTGGCGCACGCCTTTAATCCCAGCACTTGGGAGGCAGAGGCAGGTGGATCTCTGTGAGTTTGAGGCCAGCCTGGTCTACAAGAGTGAGTTCCAGGACAGCCTCCAAAGCCACAGAGAAACCCTGTCTCGAAAAACCAAAAAAAAAAAAAAAAAAAAAAAACCAAAAAAAAAAAAAAAAACAAATCTATTTGAACCAAATCTTCCTGCTTTCCTCTTTGCTCTTTCTTCCTGTGTCTTGGCCCCAGACAGGGTGAACTTATGGAAGCAAGTGGCAGTAGGCAGCAAAAACCCCGGGTACATAAAGACTGGAAATAGAAGTCTCCTAGAAGCAGAAAATACTGGGTAGACCACCAGGAGCAAGAAAAACAAGTAGAGAAAGGCTGCACAATAGAGCTTATATAGATATCTAGATAATTTCAGAGCTTCATATGTATGGATCTGACCTTAATCAGAATGCCAAAGACACTGAGAACTAAACTAAAAAAAAAAAAGTATTTGCGCTATTGAATAAGCACATGGAACAAAGATCAAAATGCATATGTGCATAATGTAACCTGGGGCCTGACACTCACCATGTTGGTATCCAGTAAAAGAAAATTAACAGCATTCCTCATATTGACCAGCACCCATCCTTACACAACAGTCAAAGTATCCATAATTCAATTCAAAATCATTTGGCATTCAAAGTACCAGTAAGTCTCAACTTGCATGGGAAGAAAAACTAAAGATGTTAACTGAGATATTAAGTAGACATTACTCATCTCTGAACAGTAGTTTTGGGTCTTCTTTTCTGCTATTTGTACAGAAGAGTATACTCACATGACAGACTTTAAGACAAAAACTTAACAATACATTCACTGCAGTGGTTAAAAAATTGCCACAGTAAAAGGTCCTTGTCCTAGCTGGGCATTGGTGGTGCACACCTTTAATCCCAGCACTCGAGAGGCAGAGGCAGGTGGGTCTCCAAAGCCACAGAGAATCCCTGTCTTGAAAGACAAACCAACCAACCAACAAACAAACAAAAAACCAACCAACCAAAGATCCTTGTCCTTGCAAGATGTGAATTAGGCAATAACTTCACAAAATGTGTGAAGATGAAGTGTAGGATAAAAGCAACACAAGCATAGCAAAATGTTCACAACTGTGAGCTGAAGAGCAAGTTATTCACTGTATTATTTCTTAAACTTATATTTAAATTCAAACATTTTCAAACCTATTGATTTCACTAATACATTTAACATGGATGACTCTCAGAGCACTCTGCTAAGTCAAAGAAGCCGGACACAAAGGATGAAACATCGTATATGGATTTATATTTCACTTATTAGTCATTACAGAAAGATCTGTGGTAACCAGGAGCTGGGATGAAAAGAGAGACCATAAAATTGTGGAGAACTCCCTAAGCTTCTGATGGCTTTCTGAATCATGATTATGGCGACAGGTATGCTATTACATATATTTGTCAAAACTAAAACACTTAAAATTGGAGACTTCTATTATAAGTAATATATACTTTGTAGTGGATTGAACTATGCCCTATCAAAAAGATATCCATATGTTCTAACTGCCAATATCTGAGAAACTACCTACATTTGGAAAGAGGATCTTTACAGGGGTGATTACAGATCTTGAGAGACTATCTTGTACTTGATACTACTTTTTTAGAAATTTATTTATTTAATATGTATTACAGCGTTCTGCCTGCATGTATGCCTGTACACCAGAAGAGGGCACCAGTTCTCATTACAGATAGTTAATGAGCTAACATCTAGTTGCTGGGAATTTAACTCAGGACCACTGGAGGAGCAGTCAGTACTCTTAACCACTGAGGCATTTCTCTAGCCCCCAACTATCCTGTACTTATGGTGACCCTAAATTCAATGACTGATGTCAATCTATGAGGATATAGAAGAGGATTTGAGGAACAGGGGAAATCCAGAAGGCCATTTGAGGAAGAACCAAATGAAATGATATAGCTGAAAGACAAGGAACATCAAAGACAGCCCAAAGTCACCATAAATTGGGATAATCAGAAACTCTGAAAGGAATCAACCCTGTGACACCTTGATTTCAGATTTTTAGCCTCTAGAACCGTGACACAATGAAGTTATGTTGTCTAGCCCCCAAAACAAAAACAAACAAACAAAACCAAAACAAACCTTTTCAATGGTGAATTACAAATAGGCTGTCAAACAATGGAAAGTGGAAAGTCTCAGTAAAGGAATGAAGGCTATAAAAAAGAAATGCAAGTTTGAAAACTGAAAAACACAATGATCATAATACAACTGACAATCCATACTCAGACATATCATGACAAAGCTATTAAAATCTAAAGGCAGGGCTGGAAACATGGGTCTGGAGTTAAGAGCACTTGATGTTGCTGCAGGTGACCAGGATTTGGTTCCCTGCATCCACATGGCAGCTAACAACCATCTATAACTACAGTTATGGGGATCCAATACTCTCTTCTGAACTCTGTGAAAAGTACATACATGTGATGTATTTACATACATGCAAGCAAACACTCATACACATAAACCTTTTGAAAGCCTAAAAATTAAAGACCACCTCTTGGAAGTATCTTCTATACCATACTTCCAAGTAGTCCTCAAAGGGAGCAGCAATTCAGATGACTACAGGTTTATCATCAGTGATAGAATCAGAGGCAGAAAAACAGTAAGGACATGAAATTATTAGAAAATAACATAATCCAGCTGGATCCAATTGACACTTATGGAACACTCTACCCAGCAAAACCAAATGTACATGGTGTCCAGGGACATGTGGAACATTCATCCTGAATCATAGCCATTTAGAATTGGAATTATACAAAATATGTTCTACTTTAACATAAAACTAAATTAGAAACCAATAAAAAGATAATGGAAGCCTGAATGGTGGTATACACCTTTAATCTTAGAACTCAGGAAGCAGACCCAGGTGAATCTCTAAGTTCAAGATCAGCCAGGTCTATATAGTAAGACTTTATCTCAAGAGGAAAAAAAAAAAACCACATACTAGGAAAATAAACAACATACTTATGAATGAATTATGAGTCAAAAAAGAGATTTGACTGAGTAAAAGAAAATATAAGAAAACATCTGAGATGTGGAAAAAAGAAGACTAAAAGGGAAGCTACAGAATTAAAATGTCTTTATTAGAAAAGGAAGTCTTAAAACAATAAACTATAATTCAGTACTAACAAGTAAAGAAAAGGACAGGGCCACCACAAACAGAAGAAATAATAAAGATAGCAGAAGTCAGTGGACAGTGATGGTGCATGTCTTTAATCCCAGAACTCAGGAGGCAGAAGCAGGCAGATCTCTGTGAGATAGTTCCATGACAGCCAGGGCTACACAAAGAAATCCTGTCTCAAAAAACAAACAAACAAAAAAAGATAGTACAAATCAATGAACCTGAAAATAGAAGAGAAAATGAAACCCTAACTTAAGGGATCAGCAACTTTGATAAATCCCTAGAAAGACAAAGCAAAAAAGGAGAAAAGAGGGATATAGATTTAATAGTACCTCCTTATTCATGGGATATACATCTCAAGTAGCCTAGTTAATGCTTGATACCTCAGGTAGTAAAAGACTATTCTCCCTCTCTCCAGTTAACTTATAATTTGTTAAGTTAGGTCTAGTAAAATGTTAGCACATTTACTAACAACACATCATAAAGGCACATCATCAGCTTCCCTAATTCTGAGGTGTCACATTTTAAGACTGAGCCATTACCAGCAACATGAGGTCTTCAGCTTATAGATCCACATGTCACTTTTCAGTCTCTATAATTTCAGTCTGGCTACCCTAAAAAGAAACCCTCCTTCCATCTTCCTAGCCTCATCACTATGTATCTTTTTAGTTATGCGTCTGCAGTGCATGCCATGATAGGTATGCACAGGACTATAGTCAGATGAAATAGTTTCCATCTGTAAAAAAAAAAAAAAGAAAAAAAAAGGAAAAAAAATCCCTATGCTTTTTACTTGTATATTGTTTCCCTGCAAACTCTTGGCAGCCATTGGCCTTGTAGAATTTCCATAGCTTTCCCTCATTGAGGATGTCACATTTGAAATAACATTGTGTAGTTTTTTAAAGATTGATTTCTCTTACTTAGAAATATACACAAAAAAACACTGAATTCTTTAATTCTAGAATTCATTCTAGTGTCAAGTAGTATTCCACTTACCATAGCTATTGAAAAGTAACTCATTTGCTTTCAAGTTTTGGCAATTATGGAAAGCTGCCACAAAAATTCAGATACAGAGCTAGGAGAGATGGTTCAGTGGTTGTTCTTACAGAGGACTTGGGTTTCAGTCTTGGCAGTCACATGACTCAGCCATCCCTAACTCCAGTTCCAGGAGATCCTCTGACCTCCATGGGCACCAGGCACGAAAGTGGTGCACAAACATGCAATCAAAATACGCATACATATAAAATAAACGTTTAAGAAATGAATCCAGACACAGGGGCTGGAGATAGGACTCAGCTATTAAAAGCACATACTGCCCTTACAGTGGGCCCATTTAGTTCCAGACCTGCATTGGACAGCTCACCTGTAACTCCTGATGCCTCCCGGAGAATCTACACTCATATATACTCACTCAAAAACAAAAACAAAAAAAAACCTTAGAGAAAAACCAAAAACACAACTTGGGTACAGAGACTTGGGGAATACAGTTCAGGGCTCCTTCAGCAAGTATTCGAATATAACAGATCTGAATTCAATCCCCAGAACCAGTGTGAAAAAAATCTGGCCATGGTGACACTCGTGATGCCAAGGCCAGAGATGCAAAGGCAGGCAGGTTAAGGCCTTAAGGTAAAAGTGAGGCCTTGTCTGTTTCTTTGTTTTTTTAAAGAGGTGTGTAAAGGGACATACTGGAGGTAGACTTCTGGCCCTCACACACATGCAGTTTTGCATGTACACCCTCAACCTCCCTCCAAATAAACAACAAAAAACCTCAATTTAGGTACATGTGTTTGTACATCACATTTATGCTCACTTGGGTACACACCAGTGTGTGAAAGTGCTAAGTCATACAGTAACCATAAAGGTAACGTTTTGTATTCCTTCCATTTGTAAATGTTGGGCATTGTGGCCATTTTGTGATTACTTTGTGATTACTTTGCATCAAAAGTTGAGTTTCCCACAATGTCCTATGACACTAGGGCTGTGAATTTTCTTAAGATGGTGGTTGTGTGTATGCATTAGTAAGACTTCTTTATCTTTTGTTGTCCTCTCCCTTTCCATTAATTATCTTCTGACAATAAGTGATCAGTGCATTATCGTGCAACTTAATGACACTAATACTAACACTTCCTTTTTCTTTTGCTTGAGATTTCACAATTACCATTTTAGAGGGTTACAAATTAATCACATTCTTCCTCGACAGCCCGCCATGGCAGATGAACGTTTATTTGCCAGTTCTCAGTCGCCGCTGTCGCACTCGGTGTTTTCCAGCTGGCCAAGCTGACTCAGCCCTGACAGGGCAGCTAGGAGCACCTCTCTTTAATGGCTCTCTCAGAACTAGCCCGAAAGCAAGGCAGAACTGCGATTCTTTCCGGTGGCAGGCCTCTGGGATCGACGTGGGAAGGCGTCGTGATCGGCGGAACTCGCTGCCCAGCTCGGAGGCTGGCACCCTCACCGCCCCGGGGCGTGAGCAGAGGCGGGGACAGAGGCGGGCGCAGCCTAGCGCCGCCCCACCCAGCGGAGCTCGGGTGGAGGAGGACGAGCGGCCCCGGAGCTACGTCGCGAGCGCGGGTGTCGGTGCCGCTCACCTCCCGGGGGTCGCACGGCCGCGCGGCCCGCAGAGGAGCGCGGTGTTCGGTGAGCCTGGGCGTGGCTGGGCGCCACTTCAGCGCCGAGCTCGGTCGCGTCCTCGGCAGGGCCCAGGAGCCGCGCTGGCCGGGCAGCCACGGCGACGCGCAGCTCCTGACGCCCACCGCCCCTGGGTCGGTGTGCTCACCTGGGCCGGAGTGCCTGGCCGCGGAAAACGAAAGTAACTCGGAGGTAAGGCAGCGAGGAGGCCGAAGCCCGCTCCGCCGCTAGTTTCCCCCGCAGCTGGCTTCCCGGAAGGGGCGGGGACCGTGGGATTCTAGCGTGTGGGCCGGAGGGCGGGGCCCGTTTCCGGAAGCGTGTGGTGGGCGGGGTCGCCAGCATACCCGGAAGTCGAAAGGCGCGGGAGTTGCTGGCTGTCATCTAGCGGAAGGTTGAAGCCTTCTTGAGGTGGTTTTAGCTCGAGTCGCGCGACAGAGAGTGGGCATCTGCGCCGTGGTCACGGTTGTGGAGTGACAGTACGACAGGTGTTTCTCTCTTACTATTCTTTTGGTAGGGGTGATCGGTTATTGAAGCGTTAGTGCTCTGACAAGGCTCCGTAAATGTTCTGGACCTGCCAACACGGTCTATTACTGTTGCACTTGGGCAGCAGGAGGTTGCACAGCTATCAGTAGCTTTCATCATGATCTCAGAGGTGAGCTAGCATATGAGGAGCGATCTACGATCTCAGCGAGAGAACAGTGTCAAACGTCCAAGGCTCCTCTGGTCCTTAGTAGCGTTTGCTTTTATGGATTGCTGCAGCCCCCTCAGGGCAATGAAGAAGATAAGCCACATCCTTCCACCTAAGGTTGAACAGAGCCTCCTGAGGTTGGATGGTTCGGTCCAGGGTAGTTCATTCTTTGTCTCTTGTTGGGTCGTTTTGATTTCCTTGCTCTTTTATTTGGGGCAGAGTGAGGCTGTTTTAATCAGGAAATTCCACAAAGTCCTTCAATCTTTAGAAAGCTATTAATTCTTTCCTAACGCATGAAAACTCAGTGGCAGTGTGAGCTTTGAGACGTAATGGCTTAGTCATGTAATTTTGTACCCACTAAGGCTCTACTGTATACAGAAATGAAGACTAGTTTTGTTTAAAATGAAACTTATTTTGTTGTGTTACTGAAAAACAGCAGTAACAATTACCAAATTTAATTTTCATTTTTCTCTTTCTTTCCTGTTTTGAGCCTTGTACATAATGTTAAGTTTTCATGACTGTATTAAGAAATATGCCTAAGGTAACAACTTACAAACTGGGTATGGTACTACTACTTATTAATTCATGGCATGTTAATATCACCAGTAGAATCTTGGAATTTAATCAAAAGAATAGTTTCCCATAGTTTGGTTGGATATTATTCTGGCATATGTAAAGATAGGATAATTTTGATTTTGTTTGTTTTGTTTTTCAAGGCAGGGTTTCTCTGTGTAGCCCTGGCTATCCTAGTTCTCACTCTGTAGACCAGGTTGGCATCAAACTTAGAATTCAGAGATCCACCTGCCTCTGTCTCTCAGTGCTAAGATTAAAGGCATGCACCACCACACCATCTGAGACAGGGTTTCTTTATGTAACTTTTACTATTCTGAAGCTAATTATGTAGAATACCAGGCTGGCTTTGAATTCCCAGAAATCCACCTGTCTCTGCCTTCTTGGTGCTGGTATTAAAGGCATGTATCACTCTGCCTGCCAACAATTTGGTCTTTACATCTGGGTTTTCTATAAAGTCAAATAAATTCTCTATTTGACTTTCTAGAAAGCAGCATGTATTAGAGAACTGAGAGTGGAAGTCAGAAGGTTAAGGTTTGAATCCATTCATTTCAAGTGAATCATTTAACCTCAACTTGTAGTTTCTTTATTTGTAAATTGAAAATGGTGCTAATAAAATTAATTCACAGGTCACAATGTGCTGATGTATTTGATCATGCTTCCTCAACTTTGTCTTTTGTTGATGGTTTGATTCCTTGTTCATTGCCCTGTTTGTGGACAAAGCACAAGCTGTTTTAATTAAAGAACCATGGAGATAGCTCCTGATCATGTCACATACCTGAATAAAGTCAGAATTCTGTTAGGGAAGACATGGGAAACAATACACAATTGACATTCTCTCATTCTCTGATTCTCTGTCTTTCTGCTCTTATATATGATTGTCATTGCAAATTTAAGAGAAAATTAATTGGGTTAAAAGGGAGTCCAGCCATTAAGGGGGGAAGGTGTTTGTACACACACACACACACACACACACACACACACACACACACACACACGTATATATTTCCTGAGACAGGTCTCACTTTGTAGTCCTAACCAACCTGGAATTCACTAAGTAAGCTTGATATATATGAGGCCTATTTTGCCAGGGTTAATTTCAATTTCTTTTTGCAATTTCTGATTTGTTTCAGTGGGAAATTTTCACTTCCCTGTGGTTCTGCATAAACTTGAATCATTAAAGGGGAAAAAATAAAAGCACTAAAGAAATAATTGAATATCCACCAAAGGAGGATTTGTGGTAAGATCAGACTATACTAATAAGGCACAAGACTAGAGGAAAAATTGGCTTGGGTCCGGAACCATGCTCCCAAAGGATAGTAGAGGCCTTCCCTAGCCCCATCTTTTTCCCTAACTCCACTTTCCCTAGCCCCGCCTTCTTTCCTAGCACAGCCTTCCATAGCTCCACACTACTGAAGGAGGCTCTAGAGAGAAATTTCAGGAGGCCTGGCTAGGTAGGAGAGATAACCAGTGAGAACTATAAGGTTGAAATCATACACTTGAATTGGAATATTTCAGGACATAGTTGTAGTTTATTTGCTGTGAGCATTTGTGTGTGTGTGTGTGTGTGTGTGTGTGTGTGTGTGTGTGTGTGTGTGTTTCTTCAATTTTTCTAGGCAGGGTTTTTCTAGCTCTGACTGTCCTGGAACTCATATGTAGACCAAGCTGGCCTGGAACTCAGAGATCAGCACTGGAAATAAAGGCATGTACCACCACCATCTAGTAAGAATTTTGCATGGTTTATTTATTTATTTACTCATTCATTCCTTTTTTTTTTAAGCCTATAACACCAAGTATTCTTCGGCAGTCCCTTTTTGTGTGTTCTTAAACGTTCTTTTTTTTCCACGTGTATGCATGTTTCACCTACATATATGTATGTGCACCACATGTGTGCTTGGTAACTGTGAAGGCTCAGATCCCCTGTAAGTACAGTTTCGGTGGTTGTGAACTGCCACCTGGGTGCTGAGAATCAAACCGAGGTCCTCTGCAAAAACAGCAAGCACCCTTACCAAATAAGTCATCTCTCCTCAAACTTCCCTTTTTGCTTTTTTTCTTTCTGAGACAAGGTCTTACTGTGTAGCTCTGACTGGTCTGGAACTCACTAAGCTTGAACTCAAATGATACCTTCTACCTCTGTCTGCCTCCAGACATTTTCATCCTGCATCACGTTTGAAAGCTGTTAGCTGCATTTCAGAGCATGGATGAGTTCTAACAGCTCTTCTGTTCATACAGATTGCTGCACATGCCTTTGTTGCTCTATGTAACATTACTAGGAATGTCATTTCTCAGTGCCTCGGATTTGATTCCTCAAAATAAACAGCTGCTGAGTTAAGGTGTGATTCTTTCAAAACATAATTTTGTTATGAATGCAATTTGTGTTTACTATAGAAAATGTAATATAAGAAAGTATAAAGAAGAGCTAGTATGGCGAGCTACAGTTATAATCCCAGCACTCCAGAAGCCGAGGCAAGAGGATCACAAATTTCAAGCCAACCTAGACACTCAGCCAGACACTGGCTTATCAAAAGTACAGAAGAGAAAGTAAAAATGTGCCCTACAGTGTAAATCAAATGCTGGTGAATATTTTGGTGTCTTTCCCTATGCTTTTTTTCTCTATGAAATTGCCATATAGTCTATTTTATAAACGCTTTCAAGTCTGTTTAACTATATCCTTTATTCTTTAACAACTAAATAATTCTTTAAAAATTTTTAGCTACTAGGCAGTTGTTTACCACATGCTTGGTCTGTGAGGCACCGGGGACAGTGACCAAGCAGGTTTTTTGGTTTTGTTCTTTTGCCTCTGAATTTCATTAGAAACAATTTTAAAGTAACTGAGGAGAGAAGTCTGTAAATATCTCATAACAGGAAGTCTTTAAATGGGTCTCCCCAGGAAATGAGAGTGCATGGACACCTGGCAGACCAGCAGCCTCTAGTCTTCCTGACGAGGGCTGAAAATTATGTGGTTATGGAAAGGGACACATTGTGAGATGGGGAAGACCAGGCAGGCCCACATGCCATAGAGCATCTATAGGAAATGAAGAATCAGGCCTAGAACAAGTTAATGTTTACACCTTCCGTCTTCACACTCTATCCCATCTTCATCCTCATGGATTGTCAGTAGAGACTTGTGTCATTTCAATTCAGTGTATAAGTCTTAATCGAACATGTAAGCCAGTAGCTCTCTGGGGCCATTTTTCACTTCAGAGAGAATGTTTTCTTCATTCAGGATAGCAGAGCCCTCAGAAACAACCTTTACTTCATTAGGAGATGACCATTGTAGTTCCACCCCTTCTCATTAAAGGCATCCTGTCAGAAGTGCTTTTTGTACACTTGGTAATGTACCTGTGTACACGGCCCAGTGACAGTGGGGTTCTCAGAGCCCTGTTGTTGATAAACATAAACAGCAGGGCTAACTGTAGCCAGAGCCACTCAGCAGGCAAATGTATTTTCATGAGTTATTTTCTCATAAATTCCTTGCCAGTCCCAAGATGAGCTGTCATTTCCTTTCACAGATGAGGAAATTGAGACTTTTAAGGAAGTAAGTTCCTTAAAGTCACAAGGCAAATGAGTTTAAGAGTTCATACTCGTGGAAGGTCCTTGCTCGGCACTGCATGAATGGCTCCCACTAGCAAACCTCCAGCACCTTCCCGCACTCCTCAGCCTTCACCCTTCATCTGGGCAGCCTCCTCTCCTTGCCTCTACCCCACCACTAGTCTTCTTGCTTGGCAATGAGACATGGAGAAGATCATTTCTCATGTCCATCTCGTATCAGCTGTGCTGTGATGCTGGCGTCCTCTAGGGATCTTCTGTACAGTATGGGAGACTCACTTACCCAAGCTTTCTGCCGCAGGCCACCAGACAAGATCACAGGCAGCCCGTGTCTGTAAGATACTATCTATTCCTTGTATAACTCTAAGATAAAAAAACTTCTCACCTTTAACACAGTGTTAAGAGGATTCCCATAACACGGCTCAGAAATTAGTGACTTCTCTGTACTTCTTGATACTATTGAATGTCTTAGGTCTTCACCCAGAGGGAAACACTAACTCTGGGCCATGTTTTCTACGATGAACAGAAAGTTTCCTCAGGAATGACAGCGCCCTGAGGAAGAGCCTTTGCTTCCTCGGGAGATGACCATCATAGTTCCACTCTTAGTAAGGACATCACATTGGACATGTTCTTTGTGCACTTCTGAGGCCTCCTGGGTTTTCTCTATGCTTACTACTTCACCTTTTAAGTACTCATTAAGAATGTACTGCAACCCGTAAGCCACTGTTACCTTATGTGTTACCTTCCTTCCTTTGGAGCTTCTGTCTTCTTTCACAGCATTTAAAGTATAAATAAGCTTTGCTGGTGTTGAATAGGCATTGTTTATAGTGAGTCACCTTGGATGAGTGGGTGACCAGGAGGATGTTGAATTCAGCCAAGCTGCCACACTAACTGTGGTACTGCAGCTCCGTGCCTCCCCACCAAGGCACTCCTTTAAGTCTTCATTCTGAGAAACACTGAATGTCACTCAGCAGAGATGAGCAGATCTCTGCAGCCCTCAATCTTTTACACATCAGAGTGCAGATTCTCTTTATAGTCTTCCAGTTGCGAATTTTGCTCATAATTACTTGAAACATATTTATTTCCTAGTATCATGCGATAGACTAATTACCTGAGGTTCTCCCCAGTACTTGGTCTGCAGTCTGTTAAATACACAGGGTCTAGCTTGTAGGGAATTTTTGTTATTTATACTTTTGGAAAGGGAGTTTATGTTAAAGTAATCATGGGAGAGGACAGATTCTGTCCTGCCTTGAAGTTGTTTCGTTGGGTTTAACCTTATAATCTGAGAATGTCATCAGACTATGACCTCTTTCTACATAAACATTCTTTGTTTGGGGAATCCTGCCCTAAAGAGAATGGCCAGGATCCTCTGAACTCATAGCTCAAACTTATTTGGAGATGGCTCAAGGTTATGAATTCACAGAGAAATTTTTAACACCTCATCCCTAGTCCTAGACACATGTATTCATTTGCTAGTGGTTGCTTTTCATTTTTTCCAGTCCATCTTTCCACTGAGAAGTAGTATGCTGAGGAGCTCCAAGTGCTAGGAAGGCCTCATTCTGACCCTCTTGTATTGCATACCACCTCTGCTCCTCACCGAGGACCACACTGGTACAGTTGCTGCCATGTCAGTGAGTCATTACTCCTTGTCCAGTGTTTCCTTTTCTACTGTACTAAACAGAGTTTCAGTGGACGTCTGAATTATGTGATCTAACATGCATAGCTCTTTGTGGCAGAATGTTTTAAAATTGTTCTAGTGTTCCATGTTGCCAGAAATGAAAAGTCCTCTGGAATAAAAATCCCAGTCTTCTGTAACTCTTAGCTGAACAGCTCGTGTTACAGATTGCACTAATCCTCAATAAAAACAAAGGCACCCCACATATGTGGTACCTTTGTGAGCTTTTTGTTTTCTGAGGCAGAATTTGCTGTATTGTTCAAGCTGGTGTAAAACTCACTATGGAGTACAAGCTAGCCTCAAGCCTTCAATCCTAACTCAGCCTCCTAGGTAATAGGATTCCAGGCATGTGGCACCATGTCTGGCAGCATGTGGTAGTTTTTTGTTTTTGATTTTTAAATAATGGTCTTTTAAAATCATGCCCTTAGATATCCTCTTTGTTTTCTTTATAGGACACAGTACTAAGCAAGAACCAAAAGTGGTGTGGTGAGCATTCAAAATGCAGCCGGACATATCCTTGGACAACATCAAGATGTCATCCAGTGACCTGCTGGAGAAGAAAGAGCTAGACAGTGGAGGCTTTGGGAAAGTGTCCTTGTGTTTCCACAAAAGTCATGGATTTGTCATCCTAAAAAGGGTGTACACAGGGCCCAACCGTGCTGAGTGAGTCGGGAAGAGAAATGGGTCGGCCCTATGCTAGCTGTCCATGGAAGGTAGTTATTGCCACCTGTGTGGCTAAGCACATGGAGTTCTAAATGAGTCTAACCTGCTGGGAGACTTGACACACACTGGCTGTGTGAGGCATTACCATAACTCTTACTGTTATTTTATATGAGGACATTGGGATTAATGAAAAGATATTAATGCTTGAGAAATGTGTGGGAAAGATATCACTGACGACGGAAACCTGGGTAACAGGGGAGGCAGTAAAAAGAAAACAAAGCCATGAATGAAAACACCTAACCTGAAATACAAAAAAAGAGACCAATTCCGTGATGAAAAGTTCCAGTAACCTTGTAAAAGGCAGTCAGTGGAGGACGTCCCCCTCCTCAGACTAGTTTTGAGAGTAATGCCTCTTTTGCTGTGTTCTCCAGCTCAGTCTCCATCAGTCCAGGTCTGGGCTACACTTTTTATTAACTGATTTGCATGCCGTGAGTGTTCCTAAGACAGGGTGGGAGGGAGGGATGTAAAGATGAGGAGAAGCCTCTCAGCCTTCTAGGACCTGTCTGCCAGGAGGAGACCAGAACAGACCTGACTGTGACTTATGACACTGCAGGGACACTGGCTTCTTAGCCAGCTGGGTACAAGGTTTTGCCTACCCTGCTCAACCTATTGCCCTTGCTGCGCACAGGTACAATGAGGTTCTCTTGGAGGAGGGGAAGATGATGCACAGACTGAGGCACAGTCGAGTGGTGAAGCTGCTGGGCATCATCATGGAAGAAGGAAATTACTCGCTGGTGATGGAGTACATGGAGAAGGGCAACCTGATGCATGTGCTGAAGGCTGAGGTAGGTGGCAGGCGCTGTGCTAACGTGGCAGGCGCTGTGCTAGCGTGGCAGGCGCTGTGCTAACGTGGCAGGCACTGTGCTAACATGGCAGGCGCTGTGCTAACGTGGCAGGCACTGTGCTAACGTGGCAGGCACTGTGCTAACGTGGCAGGCGCTGTGCTAACGTGGCAGGCGCTGTGATAACGTGGCAGGCGCTGTGCTAACGTGGCAGGCGCTGTGATAATGTGGCAGGCGCTGTGCTAACGTGGCAGGCGCTGTGATAACGTGGCAGGCGCTGTGCTAACGTGGCAGGCGCTGTGCTAACATGGCAGGCGCTGTGCTAACGTGGCAGGCACTGACTGCTCTTGAGGTTCCTTTATAGCTTTCTGCTTGGGAATTTTGTCTCACGATTTGGAGTCTCTCTTCTTTTTTGTTTGTTGAGGCTTTGTGATTATTGTTTTGAGACAGGGTCTCTCTGTTATGTAGCTCTGGCTGTTCTGAAATGCAACATATAGACCGGGCTGGCCTTGAACTCACAGAGATCTACCTGCCTCTGCCTCCCAAATGCTAGGATTAAAGGTATGCCCCACAAGAATCCTGGTTTAGTTTGGATTTTCTAGTTAGTCCGTCTTATATCCTTGGGGGCTGTCTTCCTCCTCCCCAACCCAAGCCTACTGATAATTCTTTGTGTCACCATTTCAAGGTTCTCTCTTTACTGTACCTCTCGCCTCTCTGATCCACAGTTGATAGATAGACCTATCTTCTTCCAAAGAATCATCTTCTTACACGTGGTCAGTGTAAGTGATAACAAATTTGGGTTGATTGTGTGTTGTAAATGATAGCGATGAAGAACAGCATGCACGCTGTTGTCGACTGTAAGAGAAGGGGGAATGTTAGCGATTGTACTTTTAGGCCATTTAAGAAGTTACTATAGGTTTAAAATGGAAAAACTGAATGCAGGAAAACTAGAAAAGTTTTTAAAGTTTCTGTACCTATTAGGATCTGAGTCTTGTGCTGATTCTCCGGGAGCCCATAGCTGACAGAACACAGGCAAGTACAAAAGGTGGAAAGAGCTAGTGAGCATATGATGTGATGGTGTTTGATAGGCATACCATCACCTGCTGTAGGACATAGGCAAGGAGCCCACTCCAACCTGAGCTAGGTGGGAAAGGCTTACTGCAGAAGGCCAAGTTGAAGCAGACAACTAGAGAGTAAGCCTTCCAGGCACAGAGAACGCCATGTGCAAAGGAGATGGAGGATGCCAGTTTGTAGAACTGCCAATCACCCACTTTGGCCAGAACACGGATTGAGTATAAGGGGCTGAAACATTTGGCTGCCTTTGTAGCGAATATTTTCCCCCTCCCTCCATCTCCCTACACCTTACAACTGCCAAATCAGCAGATCTCTCAGAAATATGAACACCCTTGGGAAGGGTAATAGATGATACACATGGCATTGTAGTTTGACCAGATGGTTCTCATCGTCCAACCCAGGTAAAGCCAGCCATGGGACAGCAGTAGGCATCTCGATCCAGAGATAAGTCGTCTATGATGGAGGGCTTTCTGTGGGCTCAGCCAATGATAAACTTCACAGGATAAGACCCAGGAAAAGCCAAGGACCTGAGAGAAGCAAGAAAAGGTTGGGTTGGGGGACAACCATACTTACTAACAAGGCTTTCCTGAAAGTATACCAATGAAGACAGAAACAAATCTCTTCTGCTATTTTCAATTAATCAATTAATTTTTGTAAATAAGGTCAGTAGCAATGCTGCTCTCAACTTTTAGGCTGAAGTGATTCTTTTGCCTCAGCCTCCTCAGTATCTGGGACTATAGGTGTGTACCACCACACCCAGCCTTCTTTTATAGTGTGGTGGTCAAGCTATTGATGCTTTGGTTTAGTTACAGCATAATGTGCATAAAGATGGTGTCTTTGTTTGGGTTTCTATTCCTGTGAAGAAACACCATGACCACAGCAACTATTATAATGGAAAACATTTAATTGGGGCTAGCTTACAGTTTCAGTAGTCCATTATGGCCATGGCAGGAAACATGGCGTCATGTGGGGAAACGTGGTGTTGGAAAAGGAACTGAGAGTTCTACATCTGGATCCACATCAGTAGAAGGAGACTATGCCTCACTGGACATAACTTGAGCATATGTGATCTCAAAGCCCGTCGTCCCTACAGTAACACACTTCCTCCAACAAGGCCACACCTTCTAATAGTGCCAGTCCCTCTGAGCCATGCCTTCAAGCATATGAGTCTGTGGGGTCTCTGGATGTTCTTTTATAAATTATTTTTAAAAGTTAAAATATAATTATATCATTTTCTCCTTTTCTACCTTCAATACCTCCCATGTATTGCCCCTGCCCCCACACTCTCCTCAATTGCTTTCTCTCTAATTCATGGCTTCTTTTTCTTTTATTGTATACATTCCAACTTCAGTTTCCCCTCCCTCCTCTCTGCCAACTCCCTCCCCACCACCTCCTCTCTACCCCCCCCATGTACCCTTTCTGCCTTTGTTTCCAGAAGAGGGCAGGCCTCTAATGGATATCAACCAAACATGGCTCATCAAGTTACAGTAAGACTAGGCACCTTCCTAGTGTTAAGCCTGGACAAGGCAACCTAGTAGGGGGAAAAGGAACACAAAAGAGTCAGAGATAGCCTCTGTTCCCACTGTTAGGAGTCCCACAAGAAGACCAAGCTACACAACTGTAACTTGGGTTGGTGTCCCAATCCCTCCACTGGAAGTCTTACCTGATTATAGATGAAGGCCAGTTCAGGCTCCTTATCTCACATCGATAAGAGTCTTAGCTAGGGTCACCCTCTTAGGCTCTTGGGAGTTTTCATTGTACTAGGTTTCTAAATGTCCCCGAATCCAGTTTTCTATTCCAGTACTCTCTCCCTCTATCCTCCCCTCACTCGATCCCTCATGTTCCCATTTCCCACCACCCATCCACCAGCAATGTCTATTCTGTTTCCTCTACCCAGAGAGATCCATGTCTCCTCCCTTGCGCCCTCCTTGTTACTTAGCTTCTGTGGGTCTGTGGATTGCAGCATGACTGACCTTTACTTTACAGCCAATAGCCACTTCTGAGTGAGTACATACCACGTTTTTCTTTCTGGGTCTGGGTTACTTCACTCAGGAGGATTGTTATTGTTAGTGTTGTTCCATCCGTCCGTTTACCTGCATATTTCATGAGGTCAGTTTTTAACAGCTGAGAAATACTCCATTGTGTAAATGCATAGTGGTGCATGTGGGTGGATTTGCTGAAGGAGGAGGAAGCGGGAGGATCAATGACTTCTATCTTTTTTTTTTTACAGTATTTTTATTTGCATCCAGATTTGGCATAGCATTTAAAAAATTTTTTGCACTGAACAAAATCTGCATTAGTACCCTGCCGGCCCTGGAGTGGAATCTTTCTTGAAAGGGGCTGGTTTCCCAGGGATGAGGTGCTGCAGACCACCTCGTGGGAGAAACCTGCTCACACAAACCTGGGGCTCGCGTCCCACCATCTTGGATGTAGTAGTTGCTCCTCCTCCGTTTGCTATGTTGTTTCAGGTCAATGTCCCACTCTCTGTAAAAGGAAGGATAATTTCGGAGACCATCGAAGGGATGTGCTACTTACATGACAAAGGCGTGATACACAAGGACCTGAAGCCTGAAAACATCCTCGTTGACCGTGACTTTCACATCAAGGTAATCCACAACCTATTCTTTGAGAAGGCTGACTAATTGTAGCTTGACTTTTCCACTGGAAATCCTTTCCTTAGGTGATCACAATAAAGGAGGACCTAGCTCAGCCCTGGGTGAGATGCTGCCGCTGCCAGGCTGCCGTGGTATGAAAGGGCAGGTGCGGGCGTGCTTGGATTGGGAGACAACTAAGGATGAAGTGATGAGGAAAATCTCATCCCCGGGTCCTCTGGATAGACTTGGACACGGAAGCACCCAAGGGTTTCTGTCTTCTCTCTGGGATGGGCTGTCTGCTCATCATTTTCCCAGGAAACCTTGTGACTAAGACTTTTCTGCCCTGGAGATAAAGGGAGAATGGAAGTGTGTGGAAAATATTCTTAGAATTCAGGAATGGCTCCAGAGTCACAGCAGCAATAAATCAGCCATTTTGGCCTCAGAATCTTCTATTTTGTGTACCTAGGGGTGTGGTTCAGCTAGACTCACACATCTTGGGCTCAGTTCTGGCACCCCAAAACAAAGACCTTTCCTTTGACATCTTGTTTATTTCCATTTTCATTTAAAAAATCAATTTCCTTAGGAAAACTCTTTTTGTTAAACAAAGGTAATAACAAAAAGGACACACATCTTTCATCTATTCAGGGGCTGCATTTAACTAAGGGAAGCAACAGCACATGTGATTAGTCTTGGCAGCTAGAATCCAAGCTGGAGATTGACAGGGGACTATATGGCTCAGGGACAGAGTCCTGAGTGTCATCCCCAGAGCCACCCCAATAAGAAACAAAAAGAACCTGAAAATGTGTAGCACTGGGTTAAAACCAGGACCTGCCTCTAAGATCCTCATCAGACACCATTTGTGTCTCAGTCGGTTAGTAATCCCAGTGTCTTTTAAGACTGTTCATTCTTTCAGTTAACAACTTACCCCTTACATTCTGGGTTAAAATCTATGAATGTCAGGTAAGCACATGTTCTAGCTCCTCCCCAAATGCTTGCTTCTTAGAGACAGAAGGGGACCTCCCCCTTGGATTCTTCCGAAACTGTCCTGCTCTGCCATTTCTCCCTGCCACTTTCTTCTTTACTCTGTGTCTGACTTTGTTATCTTTCTCTGCCTTTATGTGTGTTTCGATTTCTTTCTCTCCATCCTGTTTTCTCTTAGGTTCAGGCTGCCAACTCAAAACAAGTAGCAGCAACGGTCTCACCCTCTGGGTGGCTTTGGGATGCTTGGAAACACAGCCATGGTCCTCTGGATGCTACTGGGCATGTAGAAGGTGTGGTAACCAGTCTCCATCTTCCACAGGGAAAAAAAACAAAAAGCAAAACAAAAAATAAAGCAAAGTAAATGAGAAGTTAGAACAAACATGGTTTTGTTGTCTTGTCCCCAGTTTATTGATTAAGAATTAGATGTGAAGGGACCAGCAAGATTGTTCAGCTAGTAAAGGTACTTGCTGCCGACCGAGCCTGAAAAACCTGAGTTCAAAGCCTAATGAATAAAGAGAAAAGACTTCTTCAAGTTGTCCTCTGACTTCTATACATACATCTTGGCATGTGTCTTCCCCCCAAAAATAAATAAATAAATGTTTAAAAAAGTCTTTGGAGGGCTGGAGAGGTTGCTCAGTGGCTAAGAGACTGATCTTCCAGAGGTCTGAGTTCAATTACCAGCAACCACATGGTAGCTCACAATCATCTGTAATGAAATCTGGTTCCCTCTTCTGGCCTGCGGGCGCACATGCAGGCAGAACATTGTATTCATAATAAATAAATTTAAAAAAAAACTTTGGAAATAATTGAGATGCCAGAACTTTACATGAACATCCTGAGTCTTTATGAGTCTATTGAGAGGTAACTATTCTAGGTAACCCAGTGCAACCATTAGAAAATTGACTGTGCCATACTGGATAGTCCCCAGATTTTATTTTGTAAATATCAAGCTTAATTTACTTGTAACCTTCATGCAGTAAATCCTGTTGGCCCCACCCCTCTTGCAGATAGCTGATCTTGGTGTGGCTTCCTTTAAGACATGGAGCATACTGACTAAAGAGAAGCACAACAAGCAGAGGGAAGTGAGCAGCATCTCCAAGAAGAATGGAGGCACGCTCTACTACATGGCACCTGAGCACCTGAGCGACATCAACGCAAAGCCCACAGAGAAGTCAGACGTGTACAGTTTTGGCATTGTACTTTGGGCAATATTTGCAAATAAGGAGCCCTATGAGAGTAAGACAATCTTAGATGTGGGATTTTGATAGAAATCAAAATGTTACACGAGGGTTGGTGAGATAGCTCAGCATGTAAGAGCATTTACCACCAACCCTGAAAACCCGAATTCAATCCAAACTCCGGGACTTATATGGAGAAGGAGAGAAGTGACTTCCAAAAGTTGTCCTCTGACTTCCATATATATACCGTGACACCAAATATATCTCCTCTCTCTCCTCCTCTCCCTCTCTCTCTCTCCCTTCCTCCCTGTCTCATACACACACACACACACACACACACACACTAAATTTTTGAAATGTAATAATTTTTTTAAACTTTGACGTAAAACAGTGGCCCTCAGTGAATCCTGTTAAAAATCCATGATTATTTCATAAAGGCTGGCCGCACATCTGATTTATTCACTGCTAATGTCTTTAGCAGACACACACACACACAGACACACACACACACACACACACACAATGCCTGGATGTAATCAGGAGACTCTTGTTTAATTAGTCAACCCAGTTTAGGATTAACTCATCAGGTGGATTGACCCTGTTATCTTTACAGCTTGGGAGTTGCTGTAAAACTTCAGGATTCCTCCTGGAGTAGGAATGGCCTTTCATACTACTAGGCATGTATCATGTACTTGATTCTATTTGTGAATGAGCCTTTTTCATTACCTACTGTGGGCAGTTTAGTCAGTTAGGAATCTAAAGATGGGTAAGTCTTTGTGAAGAGGCACAGTCATCCTTGGGTTTGGTTAAGCATGGAAAGGAGTGGCTCCTTTTTGTAAACTCTTCCTGATTATCAACACCAGTAGATTAGGGACCATCATCTATGCTGATCCCTCTTAAATCTCAGTCTCTGACCATGACCAAGACATCCATTAGCCTGTTAGACCCAACACATACATGTACCTCAGTAACCTCCAGAGCGGCACCCCCAACAAGCTCCCAAGTTTATCACCACTCTTCTGTAGCTCCCTGTGCTCACCATCCGTACTGAGTTGCACAATAAGCAACTTCAGCATCACCTGAGACTCAGCGTAGTCCCCCTCTCCCACATCCAGTAAAACCTCAAAAACTGAATTCAGCAGCTAGGGTCAGAGCTCAGTGTTAGAGCACTTGTCTAGCATCTGTAGAGCCCGGGGTTCTATCTCTAGCACTGCCTGAAAAACAAACATGAACATCTCTCTGTCTCCACTAGTCTCCTTATTTCTGCTGCTGGATCCTTGAGCCTTCCACGATCAGAAAGCAGGCAAGATGGGCAGTCATCTTAGAAGGCGGACAGGACAGGGTGAAGAGCTGGTTCAGTGGTTAAGAGGACTAGCTACTTTTCCAGAGGACCCAGCTTTGATTTCTGGCACCCACATGTCTGCTCACAACTGTCTGTAATTCCAGTCCCAGGGTATCTGACACCCTCTTCTGGCTCAATGGACATTAGATACATGTGATGCACAGATATAGCGCAGGCAAAACACCCATACACATAAAATAAAAATCAAGGAAATAAAAATTTTTGAAGTCAGAGAGGACCATCTTGGCTATTTAAAATCCTTCAAAGACTCCCATAGCCTTCAGGTTTCCAGTGTAAAGTGTGAAGCCCTTTCTGGTTCCACCCTGGCTTCTCTCCACCCTCCTCTCTGTCTTCCCCTCACGTCGGTGTGCCCACTTACACTGGGCACAGGTCACTGGTGCACATGATTTCTGTCATTCCCATCCTGTCAGTTCCCTGCTGCCCTCACTTGCAGTCTCCCTCAGGAGTCTTCCTTCCTGGTCCTTTACCCGACAACTCCTCCTTTTCTGATTCAGGAAAATCTTGTCAGACTTTCTGTTCTCCACATGATTGTGTTACCCCTCATATTTGCTACTGGAATGTCAGTTATCGGTGTGTATTTTAAGTCACTCTTATTAAACTGAGCTTCTTAAAGCCCAGACCATACTGGGTTTGCCTCTGTATTGAACTCTGGGGAATGCCTGGCTTTACCCATGCAGTTTGTTTGTTCTGTGAAAAAGTAGCTTGGTTTTGAATTTTGTCACTCATCTGCAAAAGTCAATGCCTCATTCTGTCATCTCTAGACTACGATAACTCCTTGTCACAAGGCTGTTGCTCTATAGAGTGAGACAGCCATGGGAAAAGCATATACTAGGTAGAGACAAAATAGCAGTAGGTACTGTCATCTTCCCGCTTGAGAATAGTGTAGGACTGAGAACCCCAGCTGAAGTTTATCCCTCTTTGCAGACGCCATCTGTGCTGAGCAGCTCTTGATTTGCATAAACTCTGGGAACAGGCCAAATGTGGAGGACATCATTGAGTACTGCCCAAGGGAGATCATCAGCCTTATGGAGCGGTGTTGGCAAGCAGCCCCAGAGGACCGGCCAACGTTTCCTGGTAAGAGCGGGTTGTGTGCCTGTTTAGGATGCATCCCATGTGTCACTTCAGTAAAGTGACAGCGGTAGTTTAGTTACTTTTCCTGTTGCTGTGACAAAATACAGGACAAAAGCAACTTGAGGGAAGGGTTCTGCCCACTATTCCAGATCTCATCAGTGGCTTGGCTTTTCTAGTGACCATCCCCTGTGCTGAGGCTGTTTACTCCCCCTGCTTCTTCCTAAATGATACCTTTATTACAGTAGAAGACTCGAGGATTTTGAGAGCTGCCTGCTGTGAAACAAGCAGGACAAAGGCCAGGGTTGCAGTTGAGAAATCGCGTCGTGTGTGTGTGTGTGTGTGTGTGTGTGTGTGTGTGTGTGTGTGTGTGTGTGTGTGTGTGTGTGTGTGTGTGTGTATGTGTGTGTGTGTATGTGTGTGTGTGTGTGTGTGTGTGTGTGTGTGTGTGTGTGCCAAACATCAACCAAGGGCCTTAAGCATGCTCAGCTCACACTCTACTGCTGACCTGTACTTCTAACAATCTTCTTTTCCTTTGTTAAGACTCTAGTCTTCATTTGTTTCCAGATGGGTTATATTCCCTGAGCCATTAAGCTGTTTTAATGTCTTTGGCAGGTAATGCTAGTGTTTCTGTTATCTCAATGTTGACATGTTATAGTCCTTTTGTCAGCTAGTATAGAATCTTTCTGGTTTAGTGTAGGGAGTGTTTTTTTCCTATTTAAAAATTACGCACTTTGTATCTTTAGTGTGCCTCCTACTTACGATATCTTCTGATTCTTCGGATGCTGCTAGTAGGGGCCGGGGGAAGGGTATATGATAGTAACCAGCACCTTGCTGATGCAAAGTGAAGGTTCAAGGTCCCACTCAGCCCCATCAACCGTGGAGTCAAGGACTCTGATGCTGCTGGTCTGAGTTAGAGATCCAACAGAGTCCACAAAGTCCCCGTCTCCACTGGAGTGGAGACTCCTCATAACCACTGGAAATTGACAAACGCCCCTGCTGTCTCTACAAGGCTTTCTTGGACGCATTGCCAGTGCAGAGAAAGGGAGTATCTTATTACCAGGCTGTTCCCATGACCTACTGATGATATGGGATTGGAAAAGCTTATTACCAGCTTCAAGCAGGAAAGTTCTAGCTTCCTCTTTGATCTCTTATATCATCTGGGAAAGCCTCTCACCAGGTTGGAAGTTGTCTTAGTTACTGCCTTATTGATGTCATAAGATATCAGAACCAAGGCAAATTATAGAAAAAAAAATTTGGTGGGGGCTTACAGTTACAGAGGACTAGGACTACCATGGCAGAGAGCATGTCTGCAGGCAGGCAGGCAGACAGGCCTGGTGCTGGAGCATTAATAGAGCTCGCATCTTAAGACACAATCTAAAGGAGAGAGAGTTAACTAAGAATGACTTGGGCTTTTGAAACCTCAAAAGCCTGCCCCTGGTGGTACACCTTCTCCAACAAGGCCACACAGCTGAGGACCACGCATTCAAATATGTGAGTCTCTGGGGGACCATTCTCATTCAGACCACCATAGAAATCTAGGCTGGCCACCGTGTTTGTGGGAATAGGGTGGAATCACGGGTGTTTTCTGTGGTGTTCGCTGGTTAGTAAGAGTGATCACCAACCAAAGGTTTTGTGTGCTAGTAGGCTGCCCCGTGCTTAATCCTCTGGCTAGAAAGAGCAGGCTTTTGTCATTGTTTTGCTGTTGTCTGTGACGGATGATATTGCTGGGTTGCTAGCTTTTCAGATTTAAGTATGGGATGTATGAGGCAAAGAAAAAACACAGTGAACTTACTCTCATGTGTTTTCACAGACCCTAAGGTCCAAGCCATCCTGTCTACCTTTCTTTCTTCCAGGGTATCCATATGTTTGTTATGTATATAACATCTAGGATATTTCATTGTACTTTGCGGGGAAAATATGGCTAGTCCATTTTCCTAGGACTAAAGATTTCATGTTTTCTTTTGTTAAGATAGTCCCTCATTCTGTAGTGTAGGCTAGCTTGGAACTCACTATGGAATCTAGCCTAACCTTGAATTTATGACAATCCTTCTGTCTCAGCCTTGCAAATTCTGGAATTACATGCGTAATTCACCATGTCCAGCAATACCCCCACCACCACTTAGTAACTCTAGCTTTTTAGTGCCAGAAAGACAAAAAACTTGAAGTTCAGTCATCCTTATTTACTTGGAGATTATACCACATCCCAGGACTTTGTGCTGGGGCCAGAGCAAGGCACACCGTTCTGTTGGAGCCAGGGATTGCAAGTGTTAACCCTAGTCTATCTACCTGGCATTGAGCTCTGGTCTCTTCATCAAAGGCACTGATTTGGAGCTGCAAACTTTATTTCATTGCTTTGTCTACACACTATGGTAAGTGACTTAAAAATAACAGATTATTAATACTTTTTAAATAAGAAATTTAGGGGTCTGGGAAGATGACCTTGTTGGTAAACTGTCTTGAAAGCAGAAGTATCTGAGTTTGACTCCCTCCCCCCTCTAAAAAAGCCAGTTGTGATGATAAGTACTTGGGATTTCAGTCCTGGGGAGGGAGAGACAAGCAGATCCTGAAGCTCACTGGCCAACCTGACTAGCCTTGGCAAGGCCCGGCCAGCAAGAGACCCTGTCTCAAAAAGCAAGGTGTTTTGCGGCTGAGGAATAGCTAAGGTCATCTTTGGACCTCCACACACACTCACACATGTGAGCATACACACACCCATTTACAAACATGCTCTCTTGTATGTGCACACACGCGCGCGCGCACACACACACACACACAACACGATACAAAATTTAAAGGATTGTTTTTCCATGCAGGCATTGAAGAAGAATTTAGGCCTTTTTACTTAAGTCAATTTGAAGAATATGTAGAAGAGGATGTGGCAAATTTAAAGGTGAGTGATAAAGCAAGAACGCAGAACAGCAGCGTACCCAAGTACGTTATCAAGCATGGCAGCAGAAGCAATGTAATTAAAGTAAGCTAGCATAGGGAACACAGAAAACAAAATTAGCAGTCGTATGAAGTATTATGTTGGCAATTGGGCCAGTTTCTCCATTGAAATGTATGAAGCTAGAGAGAAGTATATGTACAAAATTTAAAAAAAGGAAGGAAGGAAGGAAGAGAGAGAGAGAAAGAAAGAAAGAAAGAAAGAAAGAAAGAGAGAAAGAAAGAAAGAGAGAAAGAAAGAAAGAAAGAAAGGAAAAGAAAAAAGATACCCAGCATTAAAGAGACTAGAAATTATTACAAGTGGGTCAGTCATTCTGAGGGATTTATTTTAAAAAAAACAAAACCCTGCCTGGGGATATGGCCCAGTGATGGATAATGCATGAGACTTTGAGTTCTGTTGCCAGCACCACAAGACAAGCAAATAACCACACACACCAAATAAATAAATAAATAAATAAATAAATAAATAAATAAATAAATAAAAGTCACCAAATAGAAAGAGAATGAGAACATACAAAGAAATAAAATGCTAGCCCATAAGCTAACGCTGAGGGAGGAGTCGTGGAGAAGCAAGCAGATACTGCTGGGAATCACATACATGCTGTCAAGAAAAGCTAGTTCCTCTATGTACTTCCTCTGTGCTAAGTTCTCAGTGGCAACAGCATCTAAGGCTGAAGTGGGGAGTTTGGTATCCAGAGTAAGAGAGGTATATTAAAGTCCAGTTTCCGAAATCCAGCCAGCTAAGAGGAACAGAAACCTGCATACACATCTGTGTACACACACACTCCTTAGTCATCACTGTGCTGCCATAACTGTCTTAGGATCATATACCTGCAGATGTGAAAAGGAAACTTTAATAAATAAACCAAGCAAGCAAACTGATTTTCAAGGATGTAAGTAGGTGGGTGGGTAGGAGGTGGGTAGATGGGGAAACTAGCAAGAATTTACAGACTTTGTAGGGATACTTACACTATAAAAGGGACATATAGTAATCAAGGTAGATACTAAGGCAAAAAAAAAAAAAACATTACCTCACATAGGAATGCTTGATAATGACAAAAAGGTTCAGCTCACATAAAGCTAACAGTAGATTTCAATATGGACATACCCATAGTAACATGTCCTTAAATACACAAATCAAAAATTTACAGAACTCAAAGAAAAATAGAAAAATCCTCAGCCATGCTTAGAGATAGTAATACATCCTTCTTTAATTAATCTAAATAATCAGTAAGGATTATTACTTACTGTTTGAAAGTTAACTTTTTAATACACTCAGCCTAATACAAACATAAATCTTTGTATCAAATAACTTTCAAATAGCTACTGCCTTAAATTTGTTTTCTTATTGTGATAAACTAGCCTGACAAAAGCAACTTAAAGGAAGAAGGGTTTATTTGGCCCACAATTTCAGGTTACAGTCCATTACAAGAAGATCAAGGGAGGAGGAACCTGAGGCAACTAGTCATATTGTAGCCCACAGTCAAGAGCAGAGAGCAATGAATTCATACACCATGCTAGTGTCTGCTTGCTTTTTCCTACTCTCAAGGATCCTCTGCCAGGGGGTAGTACCATCCACTGTGGGCTGGTCTTTTTAGTAATCAAAATCATCTCCCATGGATTTGTCCACAGGCCAGTCTCGTGCAGACAGTTCCCATAGACTTGCTCACAGGCCAGTCTACTGCAGACAGTCCCCTCTTGAGACTCTCTTTCCAGGTGATTTTAGAGTATGTAAAGCTGACAATTAAATTAGCCATCGCACTTACCTTGAAATACTTTTCAAAAATACAGAACTTTTTTTAAATTGACATGAATAACCATTTATAAAATGATTATAATATGGAGCTGGAGAAGTTCAGTAACTAAGAGCTCTGACTACTCCTCCAGAGGACCCAAATGCATAGAACCCAGAGGAATCTTACATATCAGAAAGACAAGCTACTGCATTAAATCAGACAGGAGCAAGATGTAGTAGCACACTCAGATGGGTCAAGTAGACCTCTGAGTTTGAGGCCAGCCAAATCTATATAATGGGACTGTGTTTCAAAAGCAACCATAAAAACAAACAACAACAAAAATGCAGAGACAAAATACTAAAGTCAGCAAATCACCCAAGAGAATGCTCAACCAGCAACTGCATCAGAAAAGTAACCCTACCAGCAATGATGGAAATCAAAACGTATTAGTTGATACAGAGTATCTACAGATGGGCAAACATGGAGAAACTTTTCAAAAAGACATGAGAAAAAGGTAAATAAATGCTGGCATATGGTTATGAATTGAAAAAGACATATAATCCGATAAAGCTGTTAGATTTCTTAATGTCATTGACACAATACTAATGGAAAAATCCCGCCCAAAATCTGCAGTGAACTCAACAAGCTTAAGTTGGTATCCGGGAAAAAGAAAGAAATAATCACACCTACCCCAGGAAACCAATGTATAGCTAAAACAATGTTTTTTAATAAGAATCATCAGAAGAAGAGAAAATACCATGTCACTGACCAACAAATTTCAGAACTGTATCTGGTATTGGTGATAGTAAGTGTTGGTAAATACAGACTACCCAATTAATGAGGTTTCTTGAACTATAAATTACCTATTAGGCATTATAAAAACCTGTCCTTGTGTGTGTTCAAAATGATAGAAAATTGTCCATGCAAGCATACTCACAGCCTTAGGAACCCATCCTAGCATATACACTCAAACATGTAATTTCATAAGTTGTTTATGCTTTAGTTGATCTAAACCCACATAACTAATATTGAGAAGAGGTAAAATGAAATGTGATGATACAGAAGACTCTTTAAGACTTGTTACTGAAAAGCACTATTGTGATTCCCTTTGTAGTGTGTGTGTGTGTGTGTGTGTGTGTGTGTGTGTGTGTGTGTGAGCAGTGAGCACGTGCACACATTTGCATGCTTTGGAATGTTGCATGTCAGTACCTAGAGGGAGAAAAGGGCTAGGTATCCCATTCTGAATAAGGATTCCCCATAGAGAACAGACTAGAGGGCTGGAAGGAATGGCACATGGAGATGACTCTACGTGTTCTGCATTGTATGAATTTTCAAAACTCTTACCTAAATATATTGTGTAATGAAAAATAACTATAAAAAGAAAATCACTTTTACAAAATGTTAAAAATGGGTGAAACTGCTGGACATGGTAACACACACCTTTAATCCCAGCACTTAGGACGCAGTTGCCAGTGGATATCTGAGTCTGAGGCCAGCCTGATCTATATAAGCGAGTTCCAAAACAACCTAGGACTACATAGTGAGATCCTGACTCAAACAAAACAAACAAAGCTATATCCCATGATAAATAAAAGCAATATTTAAAGCGCGAGAAGGTGTGGACATACTAATGTGGTGTGGCATTCCTTCCCAAGTCATGCATTTTTTTTTAGTGAATAGTTTTGAACGGCTTACTGATGTGAACATTCTGTTAAGAGCAAAAATACAAGTGTGAGTAGAAACAAATTGTGAAGGAAAGTTACAAAATGTTAACCTCGTTCCTTTGGTAGGACTTTGGAAAGTGTAATTTCCTACATTTTCACATTCTCTTTAATAAAAACGTTATTTAACATATGGAAGAAAATTCTCTCTCATCCCCCCACCCCGATCCTGGGGATCGATCTTATCATCAATGCCTGATGCATGCTAGGCGAGTGCTCTACGACTGAGCTGTATCTCCACCCCTGTTTCCTGTTTATTGGGATAAAATTGACTTTTCTAGCCATTTTAAGTGTACAATTCAGGGTTGCACAGCCACCACCACTTTATATTTCTAGAATTTTAGCAACCCAAACACAAACTCTACTTACTAAATAATAAGTACCTATTTCTCCTCCCCTAGTGGTCTTTATTCTCTGTCTCTGAATTTACCTGTTCTAGGTAGCCCATGGGAATAAAACCATATGGTGTTTTTCCATTTGTAGAAGCATTTTGCTTACCATGTCATTCATTTTGTTGCTGAATAATATCCCACTGTGTGTATGATACCACATTTGTCTGTGCAGTCAACTGTTGATAGATGTCAGAGTTGTTCCTCTCTGTGAACTATTTTTGAATGTTGCTGTGGAAACAGTGGTGTACAGATTTTTGTTCTGAGCATGTGCTTTCAGTCCTTTGTGGTATTTACTTAGGCTTGAGATAGCTAGGCCATATAGACATCTTGTCTCACATTTTAGGAGCCTTTACACCATTATCCATGGCTTCTGAACTGTCTCCCCGTTCTCCACCAGCAGTGTACAAGAGTTCAGTTGCCATACTCTCACAAACATGCTGTTTTTATGTTGCTCTGCTTTAGCCATTCTATTCAACATGAAGTGGCATTTCCTGGTGGTGGAGCGTCTTTCCTGTGCTAGCTCTTGTTCCTGTTAAATTTCTTCTTTGGAGAGCTGTCGATTCAGTTTTTCCTCGTTGAAGGTGTTTATTGTTTTTGTTTTAAAGAGCCAAAGCATATCTCCAACTCATGATCTACCTGACTCAACGCCATGTGCTGGGGTTATAGTCATGTCCCACCACCATGCCTGGCTAACATAATTTGTGCTTGGGATCTGGCCAGGACTTTATACTGCCGGGGTCAGGTCAGTATCAGTCCTAGGCTGCAAGAGCCATCTATTCTGGACTGATGTCTTTAGGGCTGTGTTCAGAACTAGTCAAACAGCCCCAGGTCCGACCCTGAGTGGGGGAGTGTGGATCAGGGAAGTCCAAGCTACACAGTGGCATTAAGGATGAGACAGAGACATCTTGTCGTTTCAGGAGAGCTCTCAGTCATTACTGGAGACTACGGTTTATTCAAGCATCCTCTTAAATAGCTTTCCAAAAGCAGTACTGGAAAAAGACATCTATTATGTATATATGGCTGACTAGGAAACACTTCCTTTAACCCTAGAGATGGTCCTAGAAAGCATGCACATACACAAGCCCTCAGACATTCTGTAATGGCATGTCTCACCAGTCTTCAGACACATCCCACTAGCCCCCAGGCACATTCCACTAGCCCTCATGATGGGTTTGGACCTAGGTCTATTGTTACACAAACTAGAAACCATTCTCCACTGTGGCCAGGCCATCCAGAGGTAACCAGCCAGCATCTAAAAGACAATAGAAGATTCGAGCTCCTGGAATTGAGCTGAGGCTTATATCCGAAAATACCACAATCAGGCCCCGACATTACACATGCTGGGCAGTATTCTACCATTGCATTATATCCCCAGACCTCCATTTGCTGGTTTCTAAATTGGGTTATTTGTAGAGGTGAAGGTGGTGGTGGTAGTTGTTGTTGAGTTGTAGATGTTCTTTATATATTCAGAATATTCATCTCTTATCAAATATATATGGTTTACAAATATTTTTTCCCATCCTGTGGGTTGCCTTTTTACTCTTTTGATGGCTTCTTCTGATGCACATACTCTAATTTTGATGTGACAAAAGTTTAATTTGATTGCATGGCAATTGTTAGCTGTGCTTTTGGTGTCATTGTCAGGAAATAATTTCAAGGACCAGTGCCATGACCATTTTCTCCTACACTTTCTTTTAAGAGTCTTACAGTTCAGCACTATAATTTGGATCACTGATGTATGTTGAGTGACTTTTTGTATATGATAAGGATCCATCTTCCTTCCAGTTTCCCCTCTCTGGATGCTCCAGAGCACCCTGGTCAAACATCAGTTGACCATGTAATGAGGATGGGAGAGTATTTCTAGACTCCCTTATTCTGATCCTTTGATCTGTGTGTCTGTTTTATTTAACTGTCAATGTTTGATCTCTGTCACTTTGTGGTAACTTGAGATTAGGAAATATAAGCCTTCCAGTTAACTATGTTAATTTGACATATCATTTTATCTGGAAAAATATTTAATTTGTGAAAAAAGTTACTGCTTATTATATTTGTGTGAAATGTCTTGGTTCGTTTGAAGAGCTTGATTCTTTTCAGAATAATTTTCTGCTGATTACTAAGATATGTGTATCTTCTCAATTATAGAAAAAGTATCCAGATCAAAGCACAGTTTTGAAGAGAATGTATTCTCTCCAGTATGATTGTGTGCCCTTACCTCCAAGCAGGTCAAATTCAGGTAATGTCTCCACTAATTTGCTTATTCATTCATTTTAGCCCCTAAAATACTTCTGAAAACCATATGGAAACTGGATGAAAATGTAAATTCAAACAGCTGCCTTAAAAGAATTAATGTATGTTCTAAAATTTTGTATGTTGGAAATTCTTCTTAACTGTGTGTTCACCAGAATTGTAGTGTTTTGACTCAAGCAATCTGATACATCTCATAGGAATACAGTGACAGTTCTGTAGGAAGTTGGGGACACATTGGGTACAGAGTCCTTGAGAATACTGCAGAAAAGTTGGTCTCAGATCCACACAGGGGTGCTTTTTTTACCACAAAAGGGAAGACATCATGTGAGATACCATCTGGAGCAAATTTCCTAATCTCTTCCAAACCTCATCCGGTCATGGATATAATGGCCTGCACTACCACAAGCTGTGTGTGTGTGTGTGTGTGTGTGTGTGTGTGTGTGTTTGTGTGTATGATTTGTTATAATACATTATATAATCACACATATATATGAGTTATTATATAAACACGTGATTTTTTTATAAAAATCATATATGTGTGATCTCTTTGTGTGTGTGATTTGTTATAATTCATTGTGTAATCACATATATATGTACACGATTTATTACATAAACATACATATGTGATTTATTTGTGTGTGTGCATGCCTGAATATGTGCACCACGTATGAGTAGTACCCATGGCAGCTGAAAGAGGACACCAGATCCCCAGGAACTGGAGTTACAGGTTGTTATGAGCCACCTGACATGGGTCCTGAGCTGAGAACGGAACCCAAGTGCTCAGCAAGAACAGCAAGTGCCCTTAACCACTGTGCCATCTCTCCAGACTTCCTACAGGCTTTTAAAGAGCAAAAGAACAGTAGGATGTGCACAGAACATAGCTGCTACTGTTTTAGACCCCACATGGTTTCCAAGGTGACAGTCACCTTCTAGATCCAATGCAAGTTCCCTTCTGCCTCAGCCATCCCTGCAAAACTCTGTTTTGTTGCTTGTAATAATCCCATGTTTTTCCCTGGCAGCCAGAGTTCCTGCATGTACTAAACCAATAGGGGATCATTATATGCTTTTCATGAATCTTATTTTCAGCCTGTCATTCAAGGACAGGTTCATGGAAATGTTCATGTTTTATTTTGTTTTTCATATTGATCCTTTCTTCTCTGCTACAGAACAGCCTGGTTCACTGCACAGCTCCCAGGGATTCCCGATAGGACCTGTGGAGGAGTCCTGGTTTTCCTCCTCTCCAGAGCAACCACAGGAAGAGAATGAGCGCAGTGTGCAAGCTAAACTTCAAGAGGAAGCCAATTACCATGCTTTTGGAAGATTCACAGAGAAACCGGCAAAACTGCAGCCCAAGCAGAATGTGGCTTACAGCAGAGAGGAGGAAAGGAAACGAAGGGTCTCCCATGACCCCTTTGCGCAGCAGAGACCTCGTGAGAATGTTCAGAGTGTAGGGGCCAAAGGTTTTTCTGATCCCAGTACTGCCAGTCATGGAAATGCTGCACACCAGCTGCCAGGGCCAGCCAGCCACACACAAGTACCATTCTGGAACAACGGATTATATAGTCAGCATGGGTTTGGAACTTCAGGTGCAGGAGTTTGGTATGGGCCAAATGCAAGCCAAATGTATAATACTTACAAAACTCCTGTACCTGAGACCAATCTACCTGGAAGCATACCCACCATTCCATTCATCTCCTTGCCACTAGCAGGTAAATTAATTTTTAATAGTCCCTATCTTGTCCTTTCTTTTTTCCGCTGAAAATGAAGCCACCAGTAGCATTGTCATCAATTCTAAGTTACTGATGGGGACAAAGAGTAAGTTACTCAGAGCCTTCAGCTGGCAAGTGCAGTCTTCCACATTGAAGTGTTCTCCATCAGACCACATGGTCTGCGATTGTGTTTGGTCTGTGACTCATCATGGATTTTAGACCCTTATAACTGATAGGTATCTCTCTTTAGCCTGTGAGACACCAGTCTCTCCAGTAAGTGGGAAGTATTTTCTTAAGTTCTTTTATCTTCTTGTCTTCTGAGGGTAAGAAAGAAGTCAGGTATTTTTGTTTCTCATTTATATATAGACTACAATTTGTGGTAAGAAAGGTATTTTTCATCTTCCATAGCTCTCTCTGGTGAAATCCAAACTAATTGATATAGTTTCTAATATTCTATCATGGAAGTAGCTTAGCATCCATCATTTTACCAAATAATAGTTCCCATGATACCTAATCCTACCCAGATGTCATCCATTAGCAATAACTGTGCTGTGTCCTCGGGACCCTGGAATCAGCAGATGTTGAGGAAGCTTTGAGAACCACAAAACTTTCTAAGTGGCTGTGTATCTCAATGATACAGAACTGGCCTAGCATGCATGAGGCCTTGTGTTCCTTGATACAAAACAATTTGTCTTTCAAAATGACAAATTCCCCAAAGTGTCCTGCCTTTTCTGTAGGTTTTCTTGTAAACTCTATGGAAAGTACATTGAGCTAGATATTAAGTGAGATCTATACTGTACATATACTCTGAGTGGGATGTCCTTTTGCTTCCTTTGCGTTTACAGCTAAAATGTTTTGTGTCACCATTGTATTTTATTCACTCATGATTAATTGAATAAACATTTCTAGAGCACTTCCTGCTTTGTACCTGGCTGCTAGGGAACTGTAGCGTGAGCAAGCAGCCTGAGCTCCTTCCCTCACAGAGCTTGAGTCTGCATGGGTGGAAAGCAGTCATCACCAGTATGTGATGTGTTATTCTCTGGTCCTGGCTCCATATGAGTAGCCCGGTCTTAATAGTTGGCTGCAAGAGTCCTTACTCTGTCTTTAAGCTCCAGTCTTGCCAAGAAAACATCCTCTTTTTGATGCTGAGTTTTTGCCAGTAGTAAGGGGAATCACAGTTCACAATCGGTCATGGAATTCCTATACCCTGAGGAGGATCTCACAGAGGTGATTCTTCTGTTTGCTCCTCTGATCAGACAGACCTAACAAATGTTAGCCTTCTAACTCTTAACTGCCTTATAAGGATGGTGTGTCTTCCAGTAGGTGGGAAAGAAGAATAAAGTAGTACTTGGTTAACTATTATTTTGTAGAAATCTCAGTCTGTCTGTCTGTCTGTCTCTGTGTCTCTCTATGGGTGTGTGGGAGAGAGAGACTGTCTGTGTGTATGTGTATATACATACCTAGAAATGAAGTCATATAGTAATTCTATCTTTAATTTTTGAGAAAACCCTGTAGTGTCTTCCACTTTGGTTATACCATTTTCATTCCTAATAAGTGGGTGCTTCAGTTTTCCACATTTTTGCCAATACTGGTATCTTTCTTTTTAATGGTAGACATCATAATGGTTGTGAAGTCAAATAGTCACATTATAAAGAATTGACCGTTAAGAGTGTCATAGGATAAGCAATTGAGCATCTGTAATAAAGTCCTGCACCTTTACATGCCGTATGTTTTTCTCTTGTGCTCAATCTCATGCACTTACCTATATCTTTTTCTCTACTCAGATGAGTCCATAAAATGTACTATATATAATAGTTCTGGTGTTCAGATTGGAAACTACAATTATATGGATCTTGGACTGAGTTCACAACTACCAGACAACATGTGCAAAGAAGAGTCAGCTCCCAAGCACCAAGCCATCTTTGGTAAGATGTTTATTAAGGACCAGTGATGGACTGAGGTGTAGCTGTGGTAGCTTGCTTGTCTAGCATGCATTAAACCTTGTATTCAGTCCCCAGCACTGAAGGGAGTTTTTAAAAAGGGTACAATGTATTATGACTTGGACACTTTTTGACCATTTTTGCTTGTCAGAAGAACATATAGAATCTTAATTTTCTTTTAATATCCTCTCAGCAAGACCCTGTCTCAAAAAGGAACCAGAATTCAGCTTTCTGATTAACTTTGGAGGTTGGCAGTTTTGTTTTGTTTCTATGAAGGGGCATGAAATAGGCAAGGCTCTGTTTGCCCATCATGGGAGTGCAGAAGCAGCCACAGATAGTCTGCACACTGATGAGTATAAATATGGTCCCCAAAGCTATTTACCAAAAGCAGGAGCCAGAGTGGTTCAGCAGGCTGCATACTTTGCCAGTCGCTGAGCTACCTCATTGGAAGAGTGACCTTTAGATGCCTGGGAGATGGGTTTTTAGCTTTTGAGGAACTCAAGTAACCTTTGTGACTCTACTGACCCCCAGGGCTCTTCTTCTACAGAGACTGACAATTTACAGCTCTTAGCCTGTTATCAGAGTTGACTGATTCTGCAATGTGGTGCTAATGGGAGCTGAGGAGGAGTTTGTGTTTTCCTTAGATTCAGCCTTCTGAGGTGGAATGAGGACCAAAGACTGTTAGGATGACTTTTCCTTTTTCTTTCTCTCTTTTGTTTTGGTTTTCTGAGATGGGGTTCCTCTGTGTAACAGCCCTAGCTGTCCCAGAACTTTGTAGTCCAGGCTGGTCTTGAACTCACAGAGATCCACCTGCTTCTGCCTCTCGAGTGCTAGAATTAAAGGCGTGCACCATCACCACCCAGCCCCTTTACTTACTTTTATGAAGGTCTAAGATAATGGAGCTTGTGACAAGAGAAAGACCATGTATATAATAAAATGAAGTGTCAGCAATTTGATGAAGGGAGAGAAACCCTTGAAAAGTGCATGTGCCTCATCCCTTGAGAGATAAGGGAAGACTGTAATTAAATGAGGGAAAGAAACCCTTGAAAAGTGCATGTGCCTCATCCCTTCAGAGATAAGGGAAGACATTGTAATTAAATGAGGGTTGCACTTCATCTCTGTGTCCTTATTAAGAAGAAAGTCCCAAAAGAAATGTCCCAGAGAAACAATAATCCACCATCCATTACATCCAGTTAGTTTAACTAGAACAGGACTGCAGGCAGAGGTTGAATATAACAGCCATGTAGGGGATTTGTTCATGAAGCCATCAGTTATGGCTCAGAAACGTGTACATCTGCCAAGAAGGAAGGCCACCCTATTTTAAGTCGTATAAAGACTCCTTAATGACTGCAGTTGGGCCAAGTATTGCCCAACAAGTCAATAACAGTTACTACCAGGCATGGTGGTACACATCTATAATCCCAGTTCTCAGGAGACAAAGGGACTACAGAGCAGGATTCTCTCGAGTGAAATAAAAAGTTATCTTTTTTTTGCATCTCGTAGTACTCTTCACTTTCCTGGGCCATTTCAGCATTGCAGACACTAGAATGTTCACATGGACTATAGGCTGAAGCTTCTTCTCTTTTCTATTTGACAGACAACACCAGTAGTCTGACTGATAATCACCTGAACCCTGTCAGGGAAAACCTGGGAAGGCAATGGAAAAGCTGTGCCCGCAAGCTTGGCTTCACTGAGTCTCAGATTGATGAAATTGACCACGACTATGAACGAGATGGGCTGAAAGAAAAGGTTTACCAGATGCTCCAGAAATGGCTGATGCGGGAAGGCACCAAGGGGGCCACTGTGGGGAAGTTGGCCCGGGCACTTCACCAGTGTTGCAGGATAGACCTGCTGAACCACTTGATCCAGGCCAGCCAGAGCTAAGCTTGAGTGGGCTCTGGCAGTGGGAACTAGACTGTTCACCAGGTGCACAAGCCCTGTTTGCTCCCTGGCCTTCAGAACTCTTATCCCAGATCAAGCCCTGCATCTGCAGTGTCATGCATT
The DNA here is from genome assembly GCF_017639785.1 of Mesocricetus auratus. Lineage (NCBI taxonomy): Eukaryota > Metazoa > Chordata > Mammalia > Rodentia > Cricetidae > Mesocricetus > Mesocricetus auratus. The sequence continues at coordinate 55,101,845 of NW_024429196.1, forward strand.
TTGGAACTGGAGAATGGGAAGAGAAGTCTGCAGCCCACAGTAGTTCTTCAGAAAGTACAAGCATGAAGGTTGCCGCAGGACCCAGGACAAGGGTGGGGAGGGACGACAGGGAACTAAAAAGAATAGCCTATTGGGTTTTGAAAAGTAGAGGTGTTGGATGAGAAAGATGGTCTTGGTTCAGCTTGTGCCATAGTCTTCAGTTATGCTATTTACTCAGTTTCCTGTGGTTTCATTGGGTGAGGGAGGAAAAACATTCAAAGAATGTAAAATCTACCAGCTTCCTCTAAGCACAGTAAAGTGCTGCTCAGAGAGATGCCTTATATGACAGCCACAGTTCTTCCTAAAATTATAGGATGTTAACTTTAGCATCCAATGCTGTGCTGTCATCTTAAGCTTTAAGAATCATGTGCAATTCTAGTCTATCAAATTATAAGTTAATGGGTTAAGGAGCGCTAAGCAGGAGGAGAAACTACAGGGCAGAGGGAGGACATCAAAACCCAGCACTCACCACTGAGAACCGCTGCTGATTGCAGCTACTATAAGAACGACTGTAAGTTTCTAAATTTTCTCCTACATTCTGGTGCTTCCTGACATTCCTCAGCCTGTGCACCGCACAGAGGGAACTGGTGTGCAGGAAATAACAATCAGAAAACGTCACCTCTTCCTCCTTGGACATGACCAAAGCCTTTAGCAAGCCCACGTGCCAACTGAAGCTGCCTGAGCCAACTGCAGTCACTGCTGGTGTTTGCAGGTCAGAGGTGATGCAGTGACAGTCTGGCTGTCAGAAAAGATTATGGTGTGTCATTGACAACAGTGAGCTGTGATTGTCTCTCCTGCAGCCTCAGAAGATACATAGGACTCCTGGAATGGACTGTGAAGCAGCTTTGATCTTGTTGACATTTTGGCACTAGTTGGCACTTCATCCTTCACTGTTGGCCTATCCTGTACTCTGTAGATTATTGAGAAACGTGTCAATATTACACGTCAACTCTACCCACCAGATGTGACAAAACAGACAATGTCTGTATACAGGCTGCACGTTCTTTGGAGGGAACCTGCTGTAACTTTATATGCCTCAGTTGTTCTGTCAACACATGCTGGGTTCATGCCTTAACTGTACAGAGTGCACATTGGAAGGGAACTGGAGCAGGGAAGTTCCAGGATTTCCTGGAGGAACCTGGATAGTCTTTAAATTCTTTCCTCTTAACCTATATTCTAATGCTGTTTTAAGAAGACAAAATTAACACGTATTTTTAATGGAGCTTTGGGGGAAAATGGCAAGGGAAGCCAGAGCTGTTTTTGGAATTGCAGTAGCAATCGGGGTCCTAGTGTTAAAATCATGTCTATTAAGTGTTCTGCAAGGAAAGAATTGTGGGTCCATTGCAGAGGATAGGTGCTTCGGGTCCAGGCCCAGATTGTGACCACAGACTTCCAGGTTGTTTCCATGGGTTACTGACCATGCTCACCACTGACATCCAGACAGTTGCTCAGCACCTCGAGTTGTGGCTGAACCTGTATGAGTTGAAGGGCAGTTAGCAGATGAAGCCTTATAACATCATGGGGGTGCTGACCTTGTACAAGAAAGGCCTTGAACCAGCTATACGGAGCCAGTCATTGGTAGGTTAGACCGGAAGACCTTCATTTGCTCTCGGCACCTCATTGGCTGCCCATGATGACTGATGACTTTGTGGTCAATGGCACCTACTCCAAACAAGTACATGGGATGTCGGAGTCTCTGGGACCCCAACATGGACTCAGAACACCTCTTTACATCCTCCTGCCAAGCTATGCAGAATGCTTCAGGACACTGAGGGCCCAAGGAGACTAACCGTGCTCCCAGAACACAGAGTTATGTTTGGTTCTGTTTTTAATAAGATACCCTTTCTTTAAAAGAAAAAAATCTGAAATAAAATTTTATACTTTATATACAGGGTACTGAATGGTGTTGGTATGAATATACTGCTCATGTTGGCATTTCTTGTGCATTAGAGTATGCTCATAGTGAAAAGGTGTTCGTTCCCAAGCAATGCATTCTGCCCCCAAGAGGCCACATCACCAAAGTCCACATGGCTCAGAGGCCTTTCTTTCAACTCAGCTCTTAAGTGCCATTCTGAAAAGCCACATTTACCTCGGATGGGTTGCAGTGCGAGCCAATTTTTGTTTTTGTTTTTCAAGACAGGATTTCTCTGTATGGCTTTGGAACCTGTCCTGGAATTCGTTCTGTAGGCCAGGCTGGCCTTAAACTCACAGAGATCCACCTGCCTCTGCCTTCCAAGTGTTGGGATTAAAGGTGTGCACCTAGCTCCAAGTTCCACTTGTATGCTTGGGCAGAAGCCAGAGAGGCAAGGGGAGCCAGACCAGAAAATGGGGAGGAGACTCCACAGTTGCTCCCAAGCACAGGTGTTCCACTTGCTGTGGTTGTCATCCCACCTGTTATGTGCAGGAACGAGAAAAGGAGCTCCTCAAAAAATCTTAACCATTTACTGTAGTGTATTTTTCTTTGCCTTTTAATGGGTTGTTTACAACAAGATGCAACCTATCAGATATTTTCAATCATTTCACTTTAAATTAATGAAGGTTCACAAATGAGCAACACACCCACTCGGTGGCTCTTTTTCTTTAGTATTTAGTGTGTTCATGTGTGCTACCGTGCTCATGTGGAAGGAGTCAGCTCTCTGTTCAAGTTGGGCTAAATGGCATCTTGATAGTGAGACCAAAAACATAGTTTTTTATTCCTTCACATCAGTTCCTTGGAAGAATCCTCCACCTTGTTTTTTTTTTTAACCTTGATTTTTAACCACACTTTCTAAAATGTTATGTTCATATTCAATGAAAATTCCAATAATATGTCAACTCTTGTCCACACATCTGATGCTCCTTTAACTGTGTGAGTACTTAATCTGTTCTGTTATTATCCCAGCACTTGGGAGGCTGAGGCAGGAGGATTGAGTATCCAAGCATATCCAAGCAAGGCTAGCTTCATGCTGGCTGCTTCTCCATGGTATAAGCAATTTACAAAGTTATCTAAAAGGTTGACATCCAGTTTCATAGTTCATTACTAATATTACCAAAACTTGAGCCAATGAACCAATTGCTTCTTCCTTCATGTCCAGGTTTTAGGGCCAAGTAAGGTGAAGAAGGGGAAGAGGGGAAGGAATCAAGGTGGGCTTCATGGTTTTCTTGCCTTAAAAAAATTAAAAACAGAAGTGGGGAGCTCAACGGCATTTTATAAGCACCTGGTTATAAAGAGTGAAGAGCTAGTGTTGCAGTGAGAGGTGTGCTGTCTTAATACAGTATTATGAAACTAAGCAGGCCTGAAGCCCCCTCCACAGCCATGTGGTCCAAGATTCCTAACTTCCCTTGCTACAATCTCCTCTTTAATTTGAGGTAAGAGATGGATATGGAGAGAGAGTGTGTGTGGATTGAAAATAAAGTGAAGCATTTTTAGGGTGCCTGGCACAGAAATGACTGCAGTTTTGATTTGGGTACGAAGTGTTGAAAGCTTGGCCCCCCAACTAGTGGAACCAGTCCTTGGTGGGGTGATGGGATCTTGAGGGCTCTAATATAATCAATGAAGAATTCATTGATGGATTCATAGTTTTAATGGCTTTCTTGGAAGATGGCAGGAGGTGGGGCCTGACTATAAGAAACTATAACTGCAAGCATGCCTTTGAACAATTTCCTCTTTTGAATACCCTGCCCCCCTCCTTTCCCAGCCTCCGCCAAGTGCCTGCTACCACTGTGTGCTGTTCAGTTCCAAAGCAACGGGTCCAGATGAGCCAGAACTGAAAGCTCTGAAACCATGAACGTTTCCTCGTTTTAAATGGTTCTCGGATATTTGTCCCAGTGGTGCAGAAAGCTGGCACAGTACAATGTGTAGACGATGAATTCTTGAAGACTTACATAATAAATGTCGACACAGGTAACCTAAGAGCTTGCTGCTACCGTTTTACTTAGCAAGGGATAGGGGTAGATGGTAGAAAGTGTAATGTTGCCAGGTGTGGTAAAGCAGGCCCGCAATCCCAGCATGAGGCCAGAGTATCAGGAGCTCAAGGTCAACACCAGCTCTAGGCCAGTTTAAGCTACATGAGACCCTTTCTCAACAAAAGCAGAAAACAATAATGGTCTGCAGTGCATTTGTCCCTCAGAGGCTCTGCCTAGATGCCCAGCAGGTGACCCTGCCTCTGCATAGCTTTGGACCCATAGCAACTGGAAGCAAGGAGCAGTGTCAACCGGTCTATCCACCCAGGGAGAGCTAGGTGTAGGAGGACAAGCTTCGTTTCTGTGCAGGCCTGACAAGGGGCGTGGCCTGCCGGGGGTGTGGCTTTGAATTTGGCACTTGGAGGTGGCATCCTGCTGGGCGCACGCGCGTTCCTTGAGGAGGTGCGACCTGGAACTATGGCGACTGCAGCGGTCCACCCTGCGGCCCTGCGACTGCGGCTGCTCCTCTCGCCCTTGAAGTCCAGGATACCCGAGCCTCAGACGAAGCCCGCAGCCGCCTTCGGGTAATAGCGTGCTCCGGGCAGCTTGGGGCCCGGGCCGCTGGCGGAGGAGGGATCCGCGCCTGTCGCCCATGCCCTTCTTTCCTCAGACCCAGGTCCAGATCCCACAGAGCTAGTGCGCGAACACTTAGATGGCTGGGGTTCCAGGGTGTGGTTCAGCCTCCTCAGTGCAGATGGAGGGGACCGGGAGGGACTTTTGCTGGTAGATCCCAAACCCGATGCCTGTTAGCCAGTTGCTGGGGACATTAACTATTCCTGCTTCCTTAGAAATCTGCCTAACCTGCTTCAGTCGCAGGGCCCAACTTCAGTGTGCTGGCGAAGCTGCTTGGGAACCTGTGTAAATTCAAAGGCTCAGGGCTCCCTGCCAGAGGCGGTAGTGGGGGAGTGCGGTGATGACCAGGAAACTGCATCTTCCTTCCCCCACCACGCTCCCCCCCCGACCTTGGATAAAATAATAACAACATTCGTGGAGACCTACTGTCTTGAAAATGGGTGCTCAGTCTCAAGAGAATCTGAGCAGAAAATGTAGATAGAGCAGCCTCAAGCTGTGCGTTTCCCACCATATGCACAAGCAGACATGCCCACTGCGCATGTGCGGTTTACTGTCAGTGAGCCATTGACGCTAGTGACTGGCATTTAGAACTCCACTAGATCCAATGTGGAAAGCGATTGTTTGAGCACATAATCTGGAAGGAGGAAGAAGGGAAAATTCAACCCGGTTTTTAAACATTCATAGCATGATTGTATAGCTCTTAGGTTTCTCTTATTTTAGGATTATGTGACTTTAGCACTTTTTTTAAATATACAGGTGGAAAAACACATCAGTGACTGTAGTTGTGTAAATTGCCAGTGAACAGTAGGCATTGTATCCTGTTTCCTGATTGCAGGAAGGGATTGAGATGAGGCTATGGGGTTGTGTTAATGTCACACTCATTGGTGGCTTAGTGGATGTTGAGAGTTCTATTCACTTAGCTGCACTGCAGGCCACTCTTCCTGGAAGATCTCTGTGAAGGTTTTCCTAGGTCTTGTCATGCCACTCTAGAAATACCATTCCATACTCACACGGCTGTAATATGAAAAACAGCACGGGCTCGTTAATCCCAAAGCCAAGCTGCAGGCCCATGTCTGCAACTCGCAGCAATCCTGTACAAACCTCTTCACACCCAGTGTCCCACCGGAAACTAGCTGTGTTGTGTGGCACAGAGTTGCTTGTCAGTCATCAGCTAGGAACTTTGACCCTTCTCTTACTTCATGATCCCTGTGAACTGTCAAAAAGAATTCTCTGTGGGGAGTTGTATGTCAGTTATGACATTAATAATTTACAGAATCTGACAGTCTGACTGAAAACAATACTTTCTGGGAGGCCCCGCCAGAGAATCTGGTCCAATCCTTCCTCTCATGCCTGCCTCCGCCCCCTAGTTGGCACTCAGACTGAATGTCACCCCAGCACTTTGCCCTGTTTGGGGATTGAGTTCTGCCATGAGGTTAAAGAGAAAGCATGGCCTTATGAGTTCTATTATTCACTCTTCCTAGCTGTGTGACTGTAGACAAGTTACTGGACCTCTCCTGGTTTGTATTTGTATTTGAAACAATAACTGGGAAAGGCCTAGAACAGAGTACATACAAACAATTAGCAAGTACAATTAGTGATATAAATAGTGAGCATATAAATAATAGAATAGTATATAAAAGAAGTCCTCAAACTCCAGGTAATGGAACCCTGGCAGCAACTGATGCTGTGGCTCACTGTTACCTGATAAGAAGCAGGGTGTAAACAGTCAGGACTTTCAAAGTGAGCCTGTATCTTATTAAGCAATCCCCACTTCCATCTCTAAGCAAGGTGCAGAAGCCAAGATTGCTGGTCACATGCTCAGATGCTCATCAGGGACTGAATTAGCTAATCCTATGATCAACAAATTAGCATTCCCACCAACTTCCAGTCTCTCTGTGCTAATGTTAGGGTAAGTGCATCATGCATCTCAGAAATGAAAGACAGAGAAAGTACTGAGAGGGTGCAGATACATGTTAGTAAGGACTAGATCTGGTTTACCTGTTTTCCCCAACCCGTTATGCTCTGGCCTCCCCACACAATCACCTCTCCCTGGTTTGAGGGCCGGGCAGACCTCTTGGTACCATATAGAAAACTGGCAGGTGGGAGCTAAGGTTACACGGGATAGGAAGGTACACTTTGAGGGACTCTCAAGCCTTTTGTTCTCGAAGAAATTAACTCAATCTTGCTGGTCTGTTGGACTACTTCCCTCTTGGATTGTGGCATAGTGCAGCCTGATCTCACGGGTTTACATGGCTGGCTGGCGATTTGAATTCAAAGTTTGAGCCCTGCTGAAATAACAGGAGAAGAGATGCTGGTGCTGGTAGGCTGAGCTACACCTTACAACCCAGGGTCTCCACCATGTCCACCTTCACCTGAAAGGCTCCACACACCCACACAGTAAGCACTGAGCTGTATCTACCCACCTCCTGCTAGCCTTAAGCCTAAGGAAGACATGCCTGTAGTGTTCTGCACTGTGTGACTTTGGAAGCAGTTACAGGGCTATGCACCAGAGTTACAGTGTCTCTCAGGATTGTCCTGGTCATGTGTGTTAGTAAAACTCAACCCAATCTCACACACACACCCGCTTTAGACACCATGGTTAGAAGAAAGGTTGTTGGGGGCAGAGGAGGGAAGGGTGAAAAAGAACTCAGATGACCAAAGAGAAGGGGGTAGATTGTTCTTTATGTTTTCTGAGGGTTCCTGTCTTCGTTACTACCTTCTAGTTTCAGAAATTCAGTACTGAATGTGGTTTCGGAAGTAAGCAAGAGTTAGGACCATCAAAGACCTGAGCGGTAGGCCTAATCCTCTCCGCTTGGACTTAGCTGTTTGTACAAGGCCTGACCACTGTCATAGAGGCCCCCAACAAGCTGGAGCCAATGCTTTGGGTTTGAAATGACCCCAAATCATGTATCATGTATTCCTATGGAAATAACATAGCTCCCAGTCACTCTATGATTAAACATAAACCTCTCCTTATGTTTGAAGTTAATAACTTATTAATATTTAATAATATTTTGTAAATAATTCTGTCTCCTCTCAGCTTTGGAGAGTGGAATCAGGTGCTTAGGATGGACCGATGTGATGTGTCCTCATCTGGTGTGGCAGCACCCTGGGTGCCTATGGTGACACATCAGGGACCATTTCCACTTACTGCAGAACCCCACACCATCCAGTCCCTACCATTGTCCCTCTGCCCCCTCACTCTGCCTGGCTGAACACAGGCTTCTGAGCATGCCACATGGTCACCCAGCAATGCTGTCCTGTAACATCCTTATTTAGATTTTTGCCCTTTCTTTGGCGTTTCTTCACAAAAGACACTTTTCTGTCCTCTCAGATACCTCTACCCAAAGTGACATGACATTTCTTGTTGTCTCCACCAAAGTCACTGGCAAGCCTTTGCAAACCCTTCCCTGGCACAGAGTTTCTAGTATGATGAACTCTAGCCACCTACCCCTATACTCCTGTTAGGCAGTGATAACTTAGGACGAAATCTGGAATGAGAAACCACAATGCAGACCCAGGCAGATGCAGGAAGAAGTAAGGTTTGCTATTGTTCTTGTTACTGCAGAGGCTGAAGGAAAGATGCTCTTGCGGTCCAGGCCTCCAGTGAGAGACTGATGCCCAGAGCTCTGGCAGCAACAGGACTCACGAAAGCCACTGGCTCTGTGCATTGAGGAAAATGGAAACATTGTACAAAATACCCACATAGCACAAAACGGCTTAGACGAGCATGTTCTTGGTCCTGCAGGGAAGGGAGCCCCTAAAAGAGCTCTGGTGCATGGAGAGCAGTAAAAGAACCAGACGGTGCTTATGTGCTTTACTGCTAACATGAGCCCAGTAACACCAGTCAGCTGCTCAGGGGGTGGCTTCATTTAATAAAACAAGAAACACCGGAAGGAAATTTTATCTGGCCCAGGTGCCTCCAGCATAGCCCTGCTCTCCCTGAGCAAATCCTGTGTCTTTGTTTTCTCTCCTGCTGGGCTGGGAGCATGTGAACTTGTGCTGAAAGAAGCGAGTCTGCTAGTAGAATGTGTTTATTTGCATCTGTCTTGATTCTAAGGTTCTTAAAGCCATCCTAACAGTAAAACTCAATTCTTTGGAGGAATAGGATGTTAACAAAAATAAACTGATGTTGTTGGCTGTTACTTAATGACTTTATTATTGCTCCTCTGATGTTTGTGTAGATGAGCTTATTTCTTATTTCCCAATTTTGTCATACAATTTCCAGGAATTACATACTAATACTAGATATACCAATATTCAACACACACACACACACACACACACACACACACACACACACGCGTGCGCGCACGCGTTCTTTTTTTAATTATTTATTTTTATTTTCTTTGCATTGGTGTTTTGCCTGCATGTATGTCTGTGTGAGGGTGGTCAGATCTTGGAGTTACAGACAGTTGTTAGTGTAGGGAAAAAGGACCAGCCAAAGAAGCACACCCTGAGCTGAGCCAAAGAAACACACTTTGGCCCTGTAACCAGAACCAAAGAAATGCATCCTGACCCTGAAACCAGTGCCAAAGAAACACACTTTGCCCCTGGAATCAGAGCCAGTGAAAGAAATACACCCTGGCCCTAAAAACTAGAACCAAAAGGCTAAAAAGGACCAGTGAAAGAAACACACTTTGGCCTTAAAACCAGAGCCAAATCTGACCCTAACCCTGTGCAGAAAACTAACCAATCCTTGAGCAGGAGCTCTAGCTAATCTGAGCTCAGCATTAAAATCTGACCAATCCCCACCCTGGAAACCCTATAGAAACCCTGAGTCTGTTCAGCTTGTGGCTGTTTGTGCTACCTGGCAGTTCTCTGCCACTGTGGCAGAGGGCAGCCACTCTCCTGGATTCTTCCCTCCCAATAAATCCCTTCTTGAGCTTCGGGTGAAGACCTTCTTTGGAGCAGAGATGACCCTGGGCAGAGCAGAGCAGAGCCAGCAGGGCTGTAACAGGGCTGTACCATTTCTGCTGGGAAAACCTTTCCCCTGGCAGAGCGGAGTTGTTACACTCCATCCACTCCATCTGCTCTCCACCCAGCAGAGCTGAACTGTAGCAACTTCTTTGGGGAAACCTCCTGCTGGAGCAAAACTGCTATACTGGGCAAACATCCCTACCTGGAAGACCCTCTCCTGCTGGAGCACAGCCGATGCACTGGGAAGCCTTTCCCTGAGGCAGGGCTGTAAACTGCTACTCTTACTGCGACCTGTGGTAGCTCCCGAGCTCCAGGATGCCTTTCCATCTGAGCTGTGTAACACTCAGTATTCTGTGACTCCTGAGCTCCAGAATACCTGTCCCAGCCTATCTGCCTGAAATGCCTGCAGTTAGTTGCATGTGGGTTCTGGGAATTGAACTCAGGACCTCTGGGAGAGCTAGTGCTCTTAATCTCTGAGCCATCTCTCCAACCCCACACCCACCTTCTCTATTAATTTGGTTGCTATTGTTTAAGACAGGGTTTCCCTATATAGCCCAAGCTGACTTTGAACTGTGGCAGTTCTCTTCCCTCTACCTCCCAAGAGCTGGGATTTCATGTGTGCCACCACGTGTAGCTTGCATTCTGTATTACTTGAACCTAGTGAATCAGATAAAACCAGCATAAGGAACAAAACCCTTGTTTTTTCAAAAGTACCACATTTTGAGCAAGGACACAGATGGGGGTGGGGTATGTAGAAAAAAAGAAATTTCTGCCAATCCACAAGAAGAGCAATTCCTCTTAGCATCTGTCCTGGCATGCCCTCCACATCCTGCTTGTCACTGCCCTCTGTCAAGGAAGTGGGCAGGAAGACCGTAAGGCCAAGAACTGAAGTGGAGGCCATGGGGGAATTCTGCTTACCAGCTTGCTCAACCTACTTTCTAGCACACACAACCCAGGACCACCCGTCCAAGAGTGGCGCCACCCACAGTACGCTGGGCCCTTCCACATCAGTCATGAATGTTTAAAATGTCCATAGATTTGCCTCAGGGCCAGTCTAATGGAGGCACTTCCTCAATTGAAGTTCCTTCTTCTAAGATGACCCTGGATTGTGTAAAGTTGATAGACAGACAGACGCAAACAAAAAATCTAGCTAGGACAGAAGGTAAGCTCCTGCGTGCTATAGTGGGTCAAAACAGGAAGACACTGTTCAGATTTGCAGTCTGTTATGAGGACGCAACCTTGATGGAAAACTGAGGCACAGATCAAAGCATTGCAGCATGCCCGAGGGGGTACTAATGCTAACTCATGCACAACAACTGATACTTTGTCATATTAAATATGTCAGTTTGACACAGCAAGTAAGTCTTCCTTTCGGGACTTCTTTCTCTTCCAGCACTGCAGTAACGTCTGCCAAGGTGGCTGTTAATGGCGTTCACCTGCATTACCAGCGAACGGGAGAAGGGGAGCATGCGGTCCTTCTACTTCCTGGGATGCTGGGTATGTGCCGATTTTAATGGACTGCTTCTGCAGGCTGTAAATTCTTGGTGGTGTATCATGATGATAGATGCCAGCATCGATTATTTATGTTAGTGCTTGCTAAAAACTTTTAAGGAATACTTGCCCCGCTCAAAGTTGAGTAGTTTGGAAAAGTAAATAACTTTCTGCTGCATTAATTTTTTATTCTTTTACCCATTCTTCCCACATTTAAACACACTGTGAAGATGGTTTCCTACTATTTGGGAGGGTTTCAGGGGGTCAAGGAAAGAGGGGTCCAAAGATGAAGATAGTAAGCTGGTGACCAGCTATACCTGTTTGTTTGCCTCATATCCAGGGGTTTTGTGGAATGTAAGACTTGAAGTGCTAAACCCAGGACAGGAGGCTGGGGGATCAGCTGTGGATCAGTTGTGTTTGGCTTGTTTAATAAAAGTTAGAGGAAGGGGAGAGTTTTAAAAGATTTTCTTTCTTCTATCTTCCTAACAGGGTCTCACTTTATAGCTTAAGCTTGCCCTAGCTTCATACATACTGAGAAGACAGGTTTGTGCCACCATCCCCAGCAAGGTTAAAGTCTTTTTCAAAATCGAAATTAGATTACCACATATTTCTCTGTAGTGTGGGGGGCATATTGGAGCTCACTGAGTCTCATTCTAACTTAATAGGACAGCAGTCCAGGTACAGAAAGTTCCAGAGGGAGTTTGTAGTGATCTCTTGAGACATTCTGAATCTACTTTTAAGGCATCTAGGGTTGCTTCTTTGTTTTGTTTTTTTTTAGGTATTTGTGTAATCCAAGTATATAACTTATTGCCTTTTTCTCCTGAGGGCCACATGCTAAAATTTTCAGTTACTTTCCATCCTCCTTGCCAGGCCTTCACTGATACAGTCCCATTATAGCAACTAAGAGACTTGGGACACATAGTAACCCTTTCTTAAGCATCTATAATCAAGGAGATATTTACTCCAATAGCTGATGTTGAGATAAATTATCAGTAAAAACATTTTACCACATTATGTTTTTATTATTATTATTTCAACATTGCAGTCATTAACTACACAAACCACTCACCCCAGTATAATTTTTCATTTCTGTAAAAATTAGCATGATTCCAAAGCTTTAAATGGAACAGTGGGAATAATCTCTTTTCTACTTTGTCCCCCAGTAACCATGGGCCACTCAGATTATCATGTACTGATAATTATGTATATTCTCAAAATGTTTGTTTAAGGTTTTAGTACTCTTGGCCCTAGTCTTCGAATGCGTAAGTTTCCTCATTTGTGAAACTATTATTTTACTCTGCCCCCCTTCCATCCTGCCCTAATTCCTGACCCTCCTTCAGTGTAGTTCCTTCTATATCAGAGACATACAAGAATATCCCGTGAGAGAGAAGTAGACAAGGGCTGGAAATCCACTGGCCTGCTTTTGAGCCCAGCTCTGTGTGTTTCCTGTCTATTTGTGACCTGAGTGCTGGGTGCTTAGAAGTAAAAAATAAAAAACAAAAACAAAAATTTGTACAGTAAATACACCTGCCTCTGGCTGGATAAAACTCTTACCAAGTGACCTTCCACAAGCATAGTGGGTATGATCATACCACACCTCAAGTGACTGATTGGTTGTAGCTAAAAAATAAACTCTTAAGAGTCATTCATATTAGCTTAATGAAAAATAAAACATCTGGAGTATGAGACTTCTACTAGGATGCCACTGGGGTCTCCATCATTTCTAAGTCATTTTTACTTTAGAGGAGAGGGGGAACCCAGAAACTATCAAATATGAAAGCTCATTTCAATGCAGTTTAGTTCATTCTTTTAATGGATGAGTGGGAAACAGCTAAGCTGAAAGGCTGTCTTACATGCCACAAAAATACTGGTCCTGAGCCTCGCTTCCTCAAAACCACCACTGGGGGGACCCAGAAGCAGGTTCTAACTCCATCAGGAGTGGAAATCCGCCTCTGGGGGAAGTAGGCCCTTGAAAGACAACTTTCCCTGGCTAACTTTGAAGAGACCCAAGAACTGTATTTTAGGATGTTGCTGCTTCCATTTCGCTCCGGTGTGCTGAGAACATTCAGAACGTAACCAGTGGCTGTTTTTAGGAAGCGGAAGCACCGATTTTGCACCACAGCTGCAGAGCCTTAATAAGAAGCGATTCACAGTGGTGGCCTGGGACCCTCGAGGATATGGAAAATCCAGACCCCCAGATCGAGACTTCCCACCGGACTTTTTTGAAAGGGATGCAAAGGATGCTGTTGACTTGATGAAGGTAAGACCCAGGAAAGTGCTGAAGTGGGGGAAGATGACTGGAACCACCTTCATTTATTCTAATCCCTGGTATTCTTTCTTTCTACAAAAGCAATACCTAATGCAAGTGTTACATAAGGAATACCGAGTAGAAACAGAGCTCAGCTATCTAACGAGGCTACCGCCAAGACACCAAGGCTCTGTCTTTCGGGCCAGTCTCATGATATGTATCAGTGCAGAGTTTTAGTTTTGCTTTTGTTACTTTATTTTGAGACGGGTTTTCACGGTATAGTCTCAGCAGGCCATGAGATCTCAATCATTCTGCTTCAGCCTCTGGCTGCTAGGATTGCAGGCCTACACCACCACACACAACAAAATACACACTGTTCTATTTATGTAACTGGAGTCCTAAACCAGAAGCTCAACTCCATGGCTTCCAATGTGTCAGGTGTAGCCACTCACATCAAAGAAATCAACAAAGAAGGGGCAGGAATGCATTTTGAATAAAACTGCCATTTGGAGAAGGTGGAAAGGATGCCCTTGGGCCCATCTTTCAAGTACTGACATGAGTCTTAGGTTTAAGTAAAGCCAGAACTGGAGGCAAGAAGTCTACATAATTAAACGGTCTTGGTCAAGGTGTGGTCTGGTGTTATCTCAGTTCTGTTTCTGCAAGGTGTCCTGAAGAAGTCATGGGTGCATGCTTGGGGCCTTGGAGGCAGGGAGGGGGGATTGTATCATCTCATGGGGTGATCTGTCTGTAAGGCTCTGCTGTTCCTGGAATCCAAGCTAACTTCAGGCTTAGGACAATGTGCATGGGTCTGGAACCGGACGATATAAAAGGCAACTGTACGATGTCACCACTGCTCTTGTGTTTATGCCTTCAGCCTTGAAGGGGGTTGTCTTGTTGTTGCTGTGATGAAGCACCATGACCAAAGCAACATGGAAAGGAAAGGGTTTATTCAGCTTACACTTCCACATCACTGTTCATCAGCCTGCTTTTTTTTGGAAGATTTATTTGTCTTATGTATATGAGTGCTCTATCTGCATGTGCACCTCCATGCCAGAAAAGGGCATCAGATCCAACTGTAGATGGTTATGAGCCATCATATGGTTGCTGGGAATTGATCTCAGGACCTCTTGAAGAGCAGCCAGTGCTCTTAACTGCTGGACCATCTCTCCAGCCCCCTCAGCCTGATTTCTTAAAGAACCCAGGGCCATATGCAAGGGTGGCACCACCCACAATGGCCTGAGCCCTCCCCCATCAGTCACTAATTAAGAAAATGTTCTACAGGCTTGCCTACAGCCTGCCCTTATGGAGGCATTTTCTCAGTTGAAGCTCCCTTCTCTCTGATGACTCTAGCTTGGGTCAAGTTGACATAAAACTATTCAGTACAGGATTTAAGGCTGGTTATGTTGGTTATGTACCACTAGCCTTTACACAGATGCTCAGATGCTCCTTAAATGCTTAACATGCTTACATGCATAGTTGAGCAGGAATCCAACCCAAAGTAAAGAAGATAAAAAATGAAGAAGGAGAAGTTCTATTTTTAATTACTTTGTAGGTCCAGGTGAGGAGTCCGTGCATTTAAGCAAACACAGTATTTTATTTGGTTATTTTGATTTTTTGAGGCAGGGTCTTGCTGTGTAGCCCTGACTAGCCTCAAACTCACTGTGTAGTAGGGTAGCCTCTACCTCCTGAATTCTAGGATTACAGGTGTGTGACACTGATGGCATCATACCATACCTTACATTCTTCTAGTCTGCTGCTTTGAAAACGTGTCAAGGCTTCCTCCCTGATGAACATACACTCATCGCTATTGTCCCCTCTCCATGGTCTCATTCTCTGTGGTTTCAGTTACCCATGATCAACTGATGCCTGGAAATATTAAGTGGAAAGTTCCAGAAATAACTAATTCATAATTTGTAATGTTTCATAATTTAAATTAAGTTTATTTTTAGCCTATACATAAAGACATAACAATTGTATGTGGCAGGGGCTTAAGAAAGGTGCCAGTACATGTCTATACTGCATAATGTTCAAATCAGGTCAAACATGACTATCGAATCAACCATTGTTGCTCAGTTGCTTTCCATTTTGTTTTCTGAAACAAGGTCACTTAGTGGCCTGAAGGTCACCAAGCCCCAGGGATCCTCCTGTCTCTCCCTTGGGGCTGGGACTGCAGCATACTCCACTATGGCTGGCTTTTTTGGGTCCTGGGAGAGAACTCGGATCCTCATGCTTGTAGTGCACTCTGCCAACAGAACTATCTCCCCCAGTCACCAACATTTATCATTTCCTCATGGGAAAAACTTGAAAAGTCTTCCCTTCTGCCTTTCTGAAACACAGTTTCATTAATGGTATCTGTAGCACTCTGTCTTGAGTTTTAAATCCCCTGCCATTCTGACTGGTAGTACGTGTGGTGCTGCCCACCCATCCTGCCTCCATCCTACCCAAACGGTAAGACATCGCTTGTCCAGAATATCCACTTTGTACTGCCTGTGTGTGTGTAGCTCTTGGTTCCGTCTATATTTCAAGGCATCCATGGTGAGGTAGGGTCTTGGAATGTAACCCAAGCAAGTACAAGAGAGCTGCTGTATTTCACCGATGTATTCATGTCTTATTCCATGCAGTATCTATTGGCGAATGATTAACTTAATTTTAAGCTACTTTTTGTCATAAGTTGCTCATGGACATTTGTCTCTTTTGTGACTATGAGTAGTGTTGGATAGTTTTCTATTTCCAGAAGTGAAACTTGGATGACTCGGGCCAGAGCTCTGTGAACCCAGGAAGCAGTGGCCTAGGTTGTAGAGAACACACATTCTCATTCTGCATATTAATGCCAAATGATTGTCCAGAGTATGTACACATTCTCATTCTGCATATTAATGTCAAATGATTGTCCAGAGTATGTACACATTCTCATTCTGCATATTAATGCCAAATGATTGTCCAGAGTATGTACACATTCTCATTCTGCATATTAATGCCAAATGATTGTCCAGAGTATGTACACATTCTCATTCTGCATATTAATGTCAAATGATTGTCCAGAGTATGTACACATTCTCATTCTGCATATTAATGCCAAATGATTGTCCAGAGTATGTACACATTCTCATTCTGCATATTAATGCCAAATGATTGTCCAGAGTATGTACACATTCTCATTCTGCATATTAATGTCAAATGATTGTCCAGAGTATGTACACATTCTCATTCTGCATATTAATGTCAAATGATTGTCCAGAGTATGTACACATACGTGTGATCCCACAAGCAATTATCCTGACTAACATTTGTCAGTTCCTTGCCTTTTTAACCTTTTCAGACACTCCATTCTACTTCTAGAAACCTCTCCCATATTCTTTGTCATTTTCAGGGCCCTGGTTGGTTCACCCAAGGATGGATGCAGCTTTGCCGTGACCCCATGCTCTCTCTTGTCTCTAGGCAGCTCTTCCCACAGTTGCCGCTGTGGCTTCACCAGATACCCTGCTGTATTTTATCGTAAACACCTCTCCAGTCTACAGAATTGCCCCCTGAGTCTTGCCGGGAGGTATGCACACATGGTGCTTGCCCTACCTAAATACAGCAGATTTCTGCTGACCCTGTACTTGGGCATTTTACCAAACCTGATGATATGCTTTTCTGCATAGGTCAAAATAATACTGTATATTGGAGTTTTTATGACAATTACATTGTGGCAAAGCTCATTGACACCATGTGTCCAAGTGGCAGACTTGTAGAGTTCTGATCGCTACCAATCAGGTTCTTTAAAGAGAGTGGAGTGAGAACTGTGCCAAGTGTCCTGATGCGTTGCCCACAGGTGAACAGTAACTATGTCATGCCTTCTGATGCATTGCCCACAGGTGCTGCAGTTCAAGCAGGTCTCCCTCCTGGGTTGGAGTGATGGGGGTATAACCGCACTCATCGCTGCTGCAAAGTACCCATCTTACATCCACAAGATGGTGATCTGGGGAGCAAATGCCTATGTCACTGAGGAAGACAGCAGGATTTACCAGGGTAGGTTCTGCCAGTCATAGACGTTGTCATGACGATCCTCCTTGTTCCCTCCTCATCTGGTTTGATATGTGTTGACTGACTAGTCGCATCTCAGCCACTTCCAATTCTCAGCTCTAAGGTCAAAAGGAGGATGAGTTTTCAGGAAAGTCACATAATTTAACCAACCTAGAAATGGATCGTTTTCTATTTCCAGAAGTGAAACTTGAATGACTCAGGCCAAAGCTCTGGAGAAGCAGTGTTTACATTCACTACCACGGGTGGGTAGTGAGCTTGAAGTAAGAAGGGGGCGCTGTGAAGTGTTACTCATAACCTCATTTAAAGTAATATGAAAGCCACTTGCAGTGATGCATACCTCAAATCCTGGCTGCTTGGGCAGTCAAGGCTGCAGAATTCTGAGTTTAAAGCAAGCAGGGGCAATGTAGCGTGGCCTTGTCTTAAAATAAAAATCATGAATGAATGAATACATGAATATAATGAGTATTAAAGGGAGCACTAGGCTGAAAATTCAACCTATGGTTTGGTTATAATAATCTGTGTGGTTTCCTTGACTAAAGTCTCATGTAAGTTTCTCCTTGAGGCTTTTAGGGGCACAAGAGTGGCACCAGTGACCTTGAGCCTGTGGTCCAACACTAGCCTAACACTTGCTTTTGTAAAGCTGAAGCACCAATGAAAAGTCGGTTCATGAGCTAGAGAGCAAGCTGAGGCATCTGCATCCTAACTCTGCCTCATTTTCCTTCTCCCAGCATTGCTGCCTGGCCTGAACCGATACCCAGAGCAGATGGGAGTGTTGTAATTATTAGGTACCCAGCCCTGGCATTGTTTAGCCTCTAGCAAGCTTTCTGAATTGGGAGGACCAAACTCTCAGAAGGGAAGGAAGGTACCCCAGGGCTTGGGGTCACTGGAGCAAATGACAAGCTGCGGGCTTTCTCACCACCTGTACCTGCCACCCTGGCCCATCACAGCCCTCCCTTTCTCACCGGAAGCTTGTTGTGTCTTTACTAAACTGTGGATGGCCTAACAGAAGCAGTTTCCTCCCAGTGGGTCTAGAATTTTCTCTCCACAGCTGTGTCTGTAGTACGTCTTCAGTGGGTCTTTCGGCCTTCAGAGCCCGAGATATTTACTCTCTAGCCTTGATAGAAGTTGTCAGAGCCCTGCACATGCTGTGTCTCTTCCAGGTCCCGCCATTCACGCTGTAAGCTACTTGGAGGGATACATCCTGTTCTAGAATCTTAGTTCTCTATGATCTTCTGGTTCCTAAATCAATCGGAAACTCTTAATGGCAGATGATGGAGAGACCAACCCTAGTCTGACCTCTACGTGTCCTCACCATCCTCCCATTGGCTCAGAGTCTGCCTGGTACAGAGTAGAGTGTTCACTGCTGCCATGCATGAGCCCTGCTGTCTCCGGCACCAGATAGATCCTTGACCTTCCCTTACTGGGTGCTTCCTCTCTGCCTCAAGAGATAAGCATGATTCCTCCTCCAAAGAACTCCCCTTTCTCTGTAGTTCATCCTCACCATGCCGCGTCCCAGTTCTTGCTCCTGCAGTGGCTTTGAGGTCCTTCTGGTGCTCTCTGCTGAATGGTCCTCACCGCAGAGAGTATGTTATTGTCAAAGACGGCGCACACTTTTGACTTGCCAGTAGCACTCCTCACTACTCTCTAGACATTTGAGTCACACGCTGATTTTGTAAGGGATGTAGCAATACCTCTCCCATACACACTGGTTATCTGTGTCACCACTTGTTTACCTGACCAATCACTGACCTTTCAAAGAAAAGCCACTAGTACTGACTTGGTTTTGTTTTCTGTCTTCTGTTGTTTCTGTCTCCTTCTCCTTGCTTTGGATTCTGATTTGCTTTGTCCCTCCTATCTCAAAGTAGAAATCTTGATTATTGACTTGAGATGTTTATTGTTTTCTAATATGTCATTTAATTCTATAAATTTTCCTCTGCAGTGGCTAGATCTAATAACCCGTATATATAAAGGGGATTTATTAGGTTGACTTACAGGATGCAGTCTGGGTACCCCAACAAGGGCTGTCTCACACTGAAACAACTGAGAATCCAGTCATGTCTCCATCAGCAAGGCTGGATGTCTTGCCAGTCTTATTCTCCAGGCCTCAGGATTCTCAGACAGCTTCTGGTCCTCTGTCTACATTGGAATCTTGAAGATCATGGTTTGAATGATGCTGAAGGAATGCTTCAGTGACCAAAAACAACTAGGGAGGGAGAGGGTTTATTTCACCTTACAACTCTCGGGTCACTCCGTTACTGAGGGAAGTCGGGGCAAGAACTTGGGGCAGAAACTTAGATGCAGGAACTGAGGCAGAGGCCATGGAGGGGTGCTGCTTACTGGCTTGCTCCTTCCTCTCTGCTTGCTCAGCCTGATTTCTTAGAGCACCCAAGACCACCAGCCCAGGGGTGGTTCCACCCGCAGTGAGCCAGGCCCTCCCACAGCAATCAGCAGTTCACCCACAGACTAACCAGGTGAGAGCATTTTCTCCAGTGAGGGTCCCTCTTCCCAAATGACTCTAGCTTGCGTGACATTGACTAGCTAGCACACCTGAAAACATGATAGATGGACTTGCCAGCAAGAATGAAGGCAAGCAGGTGAAAAGAAACTTCCTTCTTCCATGTCCTTTTATGTGGGCTGTGTTCTGGATAGGGGGGGGCCGAGGGGGGGCTCTTCCTGCTTCAAATAATCTGATTAAGAAAAATCTCTCACAGAGTGCCCAGTAGCTTGGCTTTTAGTTGGTTCCAGATGTTGTCAAGCTGACAGCCAAAATTAGCCATCACAGCTACAAATTCTACCGCATAACATTTTGACTCATCAAAAGATATCTCAATATATCTTTCTTAATGTCTTTTCAGACTATGCCTTTCACTGATAGGGACTTAGAAATGGAATGTGTCATTTCTAAATACCTGAGGTTTCCTAGATAGCTTTCGGCTATTAGTATTTAATTTGCCTAGGTTTGGGAAACATACTTTGCACGGTTTCAGTTCCTTTAAGTTCAGAACAGGGACTATCGTGTTCTAAAATTGAACACTGCCCCTGTCTCTACTCACTGGCTTTTCTCTGTCATTCAGCTAACAGCCCACACCCTCTGAATGCTCGTGAGTTTCCCTTGAGAGCTCAGTCCTCCTCTGCCCTCTAAATCTCACTGTGATTTTGTCCTGTTGATGCCACACAAGGACTCTTGAATGACAGCCTCCCCCGGCACCCGCCCCTTTGCTGCCATCCTCACTCTCTAGTTCAGACCCTTCGGCTCATGGGATATTCTTTCCTCCACAGCTGAAAATCCTTTGTAAGGCAAAAGTCAAGCCATTCCATCTCCCACTTAAAAAAAAAAGTTAGTAACTTCAAATAAGTCCTCTGAGCTTGGCTGGCCCCTGCCAGACTGGCTCCACCCTGCTCTCTAATTCTCTGTTCCCTATTTTCCTGTGGGGTTCCTACGTTGAAAAGCTGCCTTTGGGATGCTCCTTGCCCTCTCCCAGCCACATCTTTCTCTGTAGTCACCCCAATACCCAGCAGCCAGGGTACAACCTCTGAGAAGGTGTCCCAGAGCCTAAGCCTGGTGGACGTGTAATGGGATGCACGTCCCACGCTATGGTACTTTGCCCTGGGCACTGTCACCCTTGTCTTAGTCACTGTAGAATAAGTTTCCTGCCACAGTGGTTCTGACTTTCCCTGTTTTCTAACAAAATCAAAGCTCTCTCAATCCCACAATGCTCCTCACTGCCTAGGACATCTCTGCTTCCCTCCCTAACCATGGATGCTGTCTACAACCCCTGACTGTAAAGATATCAAAGGCAAAGGCTGCAGCTCATCTGTCTTAGTTACTTTTCTGATACTGTGACCAGGGCATCTTATAAAAGAATGCTTTTAACTTGAGGTTCATGGTTCCAGAGGGTTGCCATTCATAACCATCACGGTAAGCAGAATGGCAGCAGGCAGGCAGGCAGGCAGGCAGGCAGGCAGGCAGGCAGGCAGGCAAAGTGTTGGAGCAGTAGATGAGAGCTCACCTCTGGTCCAGAAGCACAAAGCAGACAGAACTAACTGGGAATGACACATACTTTGAAACCTCAAAGCCCACTCCCCAGTGACACATCTCCATCAAGGCCATACCTCCTAATCCTTCCTAAACAGTTTTATGAATTGGAGGCCATGTATTCAAATGCATGAGCTTTTAGGGGCCATTCTCATTGAAGCCACCACATTTTCCAAGGTTATATTGCTGGAAACAAGCACTTAGCACACTTGTGCTTGCTGAATTAACTCTTAATTAGTAAGTTTTCTTTTTGAGTCTAGTGTTTAGCATGGATTATATGCTCTAAAAGGAAGTGGGGGGCTATGTCAGTTTCTTCTGGGGATCCAAATTCTGTTGTGGATCAACAAACAGTTTGATTCATTTAGTTATTCTGGGCACTTGCCTATAAAGCATAATTACTAATTTTGGGTAGTGATTATGCTTTGGGACAGAAACGGCTTCCTGTTTAAATAAAATAATAGAAGGGAAATATATAAATGCAAAGAATATTTTTGAGTATGTGTTACATGCCAGGCACCGCAACATGCCATGCAATTACTCTTTATTCTACAGTGTTAATATAATTCATATCTTCTGATTAGGATATTAGCACAGTGAGGTTAAATCAGTCTCCCAGTCTCACACAGCAGTAAGTCTAGGAGCTGGGTCTCCTACATAATCAGTCTGACTTTCCAAGCCTGTGCTCCCAACCACTGCTTGTTAGATCTCTGGCTTCCCCCAGCAGCAGCTGGGTTTCCCTGCCTGAGATTTTGTGCTCCTTCCTCTGGGACCCTGAAGACTTGCCACAGATCTGGCATTCCCATAGACACCTTTCATTTAGGAACTGTATGTAAATTAATCCATTAAAAGGACCTCATGCTGTCCCACAGCAGTCTCTGGGCTCCATTGGGAACACTGCTGAGCACTAATCCACTGGGTTCTCAAAAGCTCTTGGCCTCCCCAATCAACACTTCGGCGTCAGTGAACTGTGCTACCTGTGGGCCTGCTGGAGCCCAGGACTGATTCTGCTGACACCCTTGCTATAGCCATGTGCTCTGTCGCAGCTCCTCCTGCCTCCCTGGAGCCCTGATCGTCCTTGTGTTTTGGTTGCATAGGCTTATGCTCCCAAGCAACAGTTTGTCATGAGGCCACACCAACATGATTTCTTGCATGTACTGCCATCCCTGACTCGTTCTTTCTCTTCTTTACATTGCTATGATTCTCTCATGGTGCTGCTTGTGGCTGTGGTGCCCTGGTTCCCACCGCGGGACTGTATTCACAGATACGTTAGGCAAATCTGCCAGCTAGTTTGTTCACTCCTTTACCTGCTGATTTGCCTCATGCTGCTGGAGACCCTCCCACCATCATCTCCAGTGATGAGCCCCGAGGAAACTGCTGGCTGCACAGTGCTGAGACTGCCTAAGTGACAGCTTGTCATTCTCGTCTGGAATCAGTGAGCATGGACTCAGAGTGGCCTTGTCTCCTCCTTGCTCATGACTGTCTGACCCAGTTGTCAGAGTTTGCTTTCTCTGTTATGGACTCACTCAAACATACTCACTAATTACTGTGTCTCTTTTAAAGCGTGAGAATTGTATTACATGGATGTGGGGAGAAAACTCATTTAGTAAAGTAGGTGACACGAAAGCAGAGGACCCGAGTTCCAGCCCCAGCACCTATGTGAAAGTTTAAGTGCAGTGGCACATGCTTAGTGCTGGAAAAGAAGATGGGTTTCCCTGTCTATCCAGCCTAGTCTTGCTGTGAGCCTGTCTTATAAAACAAAGCAGGCAGTACCTGAGGCCCAATGACACTCAGTGCTGGCCTCTGGTCTTCATATGCACATGTCCACACACACACACATATACAGACTTTTTTGGTCATGGTTTCCCTAAACAACATAGCATACTACTAATATAGCGTTTAAATTACATGAGTTAAAATAAAATAATATAGAGATGGTTTACGTATTTAGGAGTTTCTGTGTCAGTTCTGTATACATTCCCTGCAATTTTGCATAATGGACTAGATAGAGCATCCACAGTTTGAAGTCCACAGTGATTCCTAGAAACAGCCCCCTCTGTGCTGTACGACAAAACTTTTTCGGGGGAGATGCAACACACATGTCTACTCACCCCAGAGAGGGATCCCATGACAGACCAAAGTATGGATACTGCTAAAGTCCAACTTGGTGAACCATGAGTTTTATTGGGGTTACTTACAAAGAACCAAAGCCCACTCCAGTATAGGTGACAGCTTACAAGGCTGGGAACATAGAGGTGACTCAGCAGGCTAGAGAATGTCCACTCCAGGTGCCTCAGTTGGTCTAAATCTGTTCCAGGTAATTCAGCAGGCTTCTACTTCTTCCAGGCAGCTTTTCTCTGAGAAATGTCTTTGCAGCTCAGCTTTCCTTAGTTAGAAGGACTCTTGGCTTTTATTGTTTACTCTGGCAGGGAGGGGCCTAGTGAATCTGGTCAGTTTCAGGAACTTCCTGAAGCTATTTTGAGTTGTTTACCTTCCTACTTAAGGAACTTTCTGCAAGACAGGGTATTTCAATATTGGAAGAAACTGTTACACAACACTCTAGGAACTAAAAGATAACTATAATGTCATTCTTACTCTGGAGGCACCAATTAGAGAAATGCTTTCCTTTTATCTTAATATCTTTAGCAGAAATAGTTCAACCCAGCTCTGATTTCATTCAGTCACTAATGATTCATCATGTTATTCTTGTGAGAGGCCCAGCCTAGGTCCGATGTGCAGCAAGATATAAAGCAAAAACCCTTGCACTGGTCACACATCCTTAAGGGAAGATGGACAGTCAAGCATAAGGCAGAAAGCTCTGCAAAACAATGATAAGTGCTAAGCAGAGCAGACAGAAAGGGAAAGTCTCAGAGTGTATGCCTGCAGGTGGGTCTCTTTAATGTGTGGGCAGACACCTAGAGTTTGTGAGTGAACCACACAGGTATTGGGAAAGGTCTTCCCTAGAGGATGTGAGTGAACCACACAGGTACTGGGAAACATCTTCCCTGCAGGTGGGACAGTGAGCCTGAGGCCCAGAGGTAGCCTGACTTGGGTTGCTTCAAGATATACTCTAGTCTGAAACTGTACTCATCCTTGTCCACACCTCTGTCTTTCAGGTATCCGAGATGTTTCTAAATGGAGTGAGAAGACAAGGAAACCTCTGGAAGCCTTGTATGGATATGACTACTTTGCTAAAACCTGTGAGAAGTGGGTGGACAGCATAAACCAGTTTAAACATCTGCCAGATGGTAAGCTGTGCAGACTAATGGTTCCTTTGCTAATTGCAGGGGATACTTGAGGTCCTCCCTTGATGTCCCTGCATTCCTCCATAATGAACAAACACACCCATTGTCTGCACACAGTTAATGTGTGAGCAGAGACACAGCATATTGGACATACTATGAGCCCTGGTGTAACAAGTGTAAGTACCAGACAGGACCATGTGAACAAAGGTTCACACTGAGGCTTTAACCCCAGTCTGCTGATTTTCCTCCAGTCCTTTGCACATGCGGCAGCATAAATCTGTTCTCCGGAAACCTGTTTCTACCTTCTAAGTGAAGAATAGGCCATTAGAAGGAGAGGCACCATATAGATTTTCTTTTCTGTCTGGATAGGTTCACCCTTACTCATCTTCTAGGACAAAGCAAGAGGAAGTCTCTGCCATGTTCTTCAGCCCCAGCAGAGTCAGAAAGGGGAAGAAACTGTTCGGTTTTCTTTTCAACTTCAGAGCCAAGTGGCATAACCTTAGCTGTGGACAAGTATCTTATTTTGTTTATCTTAAAAATTAATAAGATTTCCAGTAAGAATTAACATCTTTAAGCAGAATTCAAAATTTATTTTTATATAGCTATGTGTGTAGTCAGCTTTCTGTCACTGTCACAAACACCTGAGTAACCAGCTTACTGGGAGAAAAGTGTACTGTGACTTAGTTCTGGGGGTTCTGGTCTATGACTAGGGAGACCCACAGCCATTGGTGGTGCAGTAAGTCACAGTAGGAGAGCTTGGCAAGGCAAAGCATTTGCCTCATGGGCAAAAAGGAAATGGAAACACTGACTGGAGTCCACCTCCCCTCCAAAGGCACACCCCCCAATCTCCTATGAGCTTTCACTAGGCCCCGCCTTTCAAAGGTCCCTCCACTCTCTCCTTCTCCACGCTGGGGAATAGTTCTAACATGGGAACTTTGGGGAACACTAAGATCCAGACTGTAGCAAGCTGCTTAGAATCGATGATTTCCCCTCCCTTCTTTGTAGTTTTGTAATTGCTGTATGAATAGAGTAGCTAAGATTTAATCTTGAAAACATTGTTGCAGAATGCATGTGTCTGAAGCAACAGCTTAATCTATTAGGTAATCATTTCCAGCATGAATCATCTGTAATGTCAAAGCTTTTGCAATGAAAGGGACTTTGGAAATATTACATGTCTGGTTGAAGTTCAAAAGAGCAAATCCGTGTCTTATAGTGATCCTGTTGAAATGCAGTTTTTAATCCATTGTAACGAGTCTTTAAAATGTGTTTCCTTGCGTCTTAAAACAACAGAAAAAGGTGGCATTAAACCAAGTGAATGGGTTCTCCATGAAAGAGAACACACTGAGACATATAGTTCGGTGCTTTCTGGGGAAAGGCAATGAAGAGATGGAAATAGTGTTAAATTGACTGTTCAGAAGCACATCCTAACATAGAGAATCCAATATGGAAATAATCTTAAAGCAGGACTTAATAGTTCGTCTCCCTTCTGTATTTACTGATCTGGCAGTGTGCTCAGGTTTACAGACACTTGATCCAACATGGGTAATTGCACAACTGTGGGATCGTCGGGGCCCGGGTTTGAGGTCTTGGCTTGCTGTCACGATGGCTTTGGGCAGTGACTTAGTTTCTAGAGACTATACTAATGCCTACCTCATAAAGTTTTGTGGGAATTAACATATATTCAGTCATGGATAAGTATCATGCAAGTGCTACTACTGTGATTTAAAAAAAAACACCTAATTTACAAGTGTTTGTCAGAATGAGTTGAATGAGTTAAAATATAAGTTGCTAGCCTGGTATATGCCTTTCATCACAGCACTTGGGAGGCAGAAACAGGTGAATCTGTGAGTTTGAGGCCAGCCTGGTCTACATAGTAAGCTCCAATCCAGCCAGAAATACACAGTGAGATCCTGTCTCAAATTAAAAAAAAAAACACCTACAATGTAAGTGCTGTAAGAGTTGCCATATGCTGCCACGGCAGGCAGCTCTCATCAGCATCACTCATACAGCTGCCGGGCGGGGGTGTGCTGCCCAGAGCAGTGCTTCCCCAGTCAGCTGGTCACTCTCCCTTGGTGGAGAGTGACCCCCAGCTGAAGAGAAGGGCAGTGCCACACGCACTGGATCTCAGCCAGCTCAGTTATATAGCACCTTCCTTTTCGAACAGGCAGAGATGTGGAGGGAGGGCAGAGGAAGAGCTAACAGCCTGTATACCAGAACCTTCAATACTGCTGGCTATGTGTGTAACCACATAACAGCCACAGGCAACTGTGATTATTGCTGCTAGGGACGGATAAGGCACACGTGTGTCAGCAGATCACCAAACACCAAAGGTAATAGAAAGGGGTTATTTTGAGTTCTGGAGCTTCCCAGACATGAGCAAGTGCCTGTACCGCTTTGTGTCTGTGGTGAGGTACTGGGAGCTCTTGCTGGAGCAAAGGTGGTCACATCTCAAGTCAGAGAGTGGAAGGGAAGCCAGAGTAGGCTAGGGTTCGACAGTCCTCTTCAGGTGCATGTCCCCAGTGATAAGGATGTCCCACGAGGCTGCACCCTGAGGCTGTCACCACTTCCTAATGGCACTTCTCTGGGGACCAAGCCTTTGGTGCCTAGCCGTGTATCACTGCAGAGTTGTGCTCTTCTCTGCAGAGAGCCTGTGCTGAGGGGATCCCCTGTGCTCTTGCCTCTCAGGTAACATCTGTCGGCACTTGCTGCCCCTGGTCCAGTGCCCAACCCTCATTGTGCACGGAGAGAAGGACCCGTTGGTTCCACGTTTTCATGTTGACTTCCTTCACCAGCATGTGAAAGGGTCACGGTGAGTCTTGTTACAGTCTCTGCAACTCCTGGGCTCCTCAAAGCCTCTGAGGAAGTGAGAGCAGCCTCAGGAAGGAAAAGAAGTAGGCAGTGGGGGCTTGGAGTACGTGTTCCTCATTTGGTCAGAGAGTACCACCACAGTGTTTAGAGTACCACAGGCACAGCAGACCTGAGCTCCAAGCTATGGAGACCCTCAGCAGAAGGACTCTGGTCTTTGAGCAGTGAGGCCAGTATGTTCCTGGGCCCTGATCTCTGTGACAAGAGAGTCACTTACATGTGCAGCTCCATTGGCAACAATTTGATCTATCTTGTGTTTTTAGTTCATTTAAAAACAATAATAATAAAAAGCATTCAGAAAACCAGGTTAAGAAAGTAAATTGTCCTTTGCTGGCCACTCGTGTAGATACAGTCATATTCTATATTCAACTCTGAGGCTTTTTCTCACTAAAATTATATCGCAAACTCTACAAGTCATATTCACCTTAAATATGTACTCAGCCCTTCCGTGTGCCTGATTTTGATGCCTGTGGAAGGCCAGCACTGCTTAGCACACTGACCGCTTAGCTCAGGTCCCTGTCCCCAAAGCCCCTGAATCCCAGCAGGGAACGTTGGCACCCCAAAAGCTCCGCTGCCTGTGAGTGAGTCTTAGTTTGTCTTAACAGTGGGCTTCTCTGGGGATTTGGAATTAATGGAAGGGGGTGTTTCTTATTCCATAGCAAAATACAGTTGCATAGTAATTAATATATCTCCTTATATATACGAAGTGTGTGTGTGTGTGTGTGTTTGTATGTATGTTTCTTTACATTGAAAGGCCATTCTTCATCCTATGTATTTCTTCTATACAAGTTCAACCCTGCGTTAAACAAACACAAGAATATGAGCAGGAATAGCAACCACTTTGGGAAGAATGCAAGTGAAGAATAAAAGTAGAAGTTAGATTCTACTTGTGAGTAAACAAAGGATTTTTACAAAAATGTGGAAGTCCATAGTAAATAAGGCATTTGCAAACTTGAATTTTATAAAATTATGCTACTAAGTTATGGTTGTGACACAAAATTCAAAAGTTTATTTTTATTAAATTCCCAGATGTTTTCTATTTATCTTTGTCTCTGTTTTATTTTAATTTTATATATTTAGACTATGCAATGTGGTGTTTTTACATAGATTTTTGTATTTTAAAGATATTTTACATAAAATATCTAGTTATACTTCACTACAAACTTAGGGAAGGTAGTTCCATCTTTTTAGATGAGAATTCAAGGCTGGTCAATGTTGTGAGTGTTTCAAGCTACTTAGTAAATGACAAGACCTAGATTTTCTGAAAACAGAACCTTTTCCCCACAGTACAACTGTCTCTCATGAATGTACCCTTAGAGGTCACACAGCCATGCTAGGTGGCCTGGTTGATTATCTTCTGCCTCAGAAATGACCAGTTTTTGCTGACCCTCATGATTAATGCAGAGACGTCCCTCAAGGAACCAAATTCGCTAAACATCTGTCTGTAAGAAAGTTTTGGCTAGGAATTCTGTTCCAAACCATATCCTAGCAACAGAACACATCAATATTGGAGGAAAGTGTGCCCTTCCTGTACATGTGGTGGGAAATCATTTTCTTATAACCGTATTTGTTGGAACTCATGGGTTGGAGGTAAAATGTTATTAGCAACGGTTCTCTAAAACTGGTCTGTATTTTCCACTTCTTTTGCTACAAGAGCCCTTTATGTTGGGTGGGTACCTACAAGCCATGGCTGGCTTCTTTGGGAGGCCACAGAAGGAAACTGAATTCCTAAAGCTGCAAATCCCTGCAGTGCATCTGTGCCAGGCCTTCTGAGGCAGGGTTGCTGCGCACCATGGCAGGCACGTCTTTCACTACACTTAAAGGCATAGTCTGTCCTCATGGGTTTTTGCCAAGAAGCACTTACTGTATATGAGTCACACCATGTTGCTTTTACTTCCTTGGAAGGAGACCAGCCTCCAGCTTTGTTAGTCTGTCTCCTTCCTTTTTCTTTCCTCTCTTCATAGGAAAGGACTCATAGTCTCTTAAAAGCAAGGAGGCTTTGTTTTAACTTTTTACTTTTAGGCAGCTGTATTTCTCCCACAGAAATTGGGTAAAATCGCGTAGTCAGAGCTGTTTTGACGGCAGCAATAAGGTGAACAGACCCTGTTTTTCCAGTTCTCTTGCCCTGATCCTAATTTCAAGGCTCCTGTATAGCCAGACCTCCCTCCTGGCCGAAGGGCGGCTTGCCTGTCTCATCTGCAAGCCTCTAGGAGGACATTTCCCAAAGCATGCAGCAAGCCCAGTAGCCATCAGAGAAATCTTGTCAAGTGGTAATTGGTACCCATCATCCTCTAGAGCTGGTGTGAAGAGGCTCTTGGAGGCAGCAGGGCTGGGCTGGTTGTAGAGGATGTGACTGCACAGTTAGGTCAAGCCACTGTGCCGGAACCAGCTGGCTTGGCTGCCACGCCAAAGCTCGGGAGTTCCCACCTTAGCTGTCTTCTGAGAAAGACGTTCAACTCTGCAGTGATGCCAGAGCATCCCCCATGTACCCATCGGCGTCATGTTCATTTCAGAGTTCCCTAAACTACATGACACTCTCGATGCCTTATGACTGAGAGGGGTTGGGTCAGCAGAGCTGAGATGACCACGGGTTTTACCACAATTTAACAGCTTCTTGCCAAGAGACCTAGAATTTCTAAAGGCGGCACATACTATAGGACCTCCTCCCTTGCAACAGGAACTTTCACCCTGTTAGGGCCCCTGCACAGCCATCTGAGACATGTGTTTAGTGGTAGGCTTTCCCACTCATTTTCCTGGAGAACATGATTGTTTGAAAGCCACTTGGTAAGGCGTGTGCATCCTTTTGTTGTCTGGGTAAGAAATGGGTCAGTTGCAGACTGGCTGCCTGGCTAAGTGTTTGTGCCTGGCTGTTCTGGTCCCGTCCCCAAGAGGATTCACAGTAGGTTAGTGAAGGGAGGATTTGCTAAAAACCTGGGAAGGCATCAAGGAGAACAATTTTCTCCATATTTTCATCTGTCCATCCATCCATCGGTCCACCCATCCACTCATTCACCCATCCACTATCCATCCATGTATCCACTAATGCACCCATCTAGTATTTACAGTAATTTTCTCATATTTTTAATATGAAGAATCTCATGTCCCAAGATCTAGAGATGTTGTAGAAAAGCTTTAGGCTTCACTATATAGCTAAAAAGGGGATTCGCAGCTGGCCTCTTCATGTTCTTACTGGGAACAGGTGGATGGAGAAATGGGGCAGAACAGATGACAGCTGAGGTGGGCACATCACTTCAGTATTGTCGGCTCAGGATTTCTTGGCCCCTGAACCCAGCTAAATTCAGATAAATGATTATAGTTTGGCCTACACTTGTCCTTCTGTTACCTCAGCATCCCGGGAAACTGAGTCTTTTCTGTATCCTAAAAACTGCACCTTTGAACATTCCTGTAGCCCCACACCTGTGTGGTGCAGCTGGATCATCTTTGGGGCTGTTATGGCTCATCCCTTCTAAGAAATACTTTTTAAATTTAAAATATTCTGGCTATTGGTTATAGCATTATTAACTTTACATAGCATAATTAACCTCCAAAAGATGCAATCAGTATATATTTCCTTTTCACCTGATTTTGTTGGTCCTCCCACCCCTGCTGCTGGCATAGCTGAGTTGCCAGAGACCCAGCATCTTCTGAGGATGGTCGCCATTCCCCAGAGTCCTCCCTATTACCTGGTGAATTGTTAAGAGCCATCATCAGTACCACTACTGGAAGATCAGAGTTCAGAATGTATCCTTGGGATTTGTTCTAGTCTAGTTCTTTTGACACCCAGTTGTCACTGTAGACAATATGGCTTGAACTTGAGCTTGCCTCCCAAAAGTTTTGTTTAAAATCTATTTCTCTACTTTAGAAGCTAATAAATGAAATTTTTAAATTGTATTTTTTTAAATTGCACATCAGTCCTCTTTGACCAAAATCAGATGAAATGACAGAAGCTTTTCCAGGACAGAGGGGTCCACCAAAGACATGGTGTGACAGCTGCAGTAGTGGCTCTGCACGCATGGCTGCTGCTGCTCCCCATCACCCACCCGGAATTCCTCAGGCATTTTTCCATCTGTCTGCCGGCTGCATCAGGCTTCAGTGCTCTGCACTCTGAACATGACAGGATGGCTTGGAACATTGAATGGAGGCTGCTGCTGGCTGAGAATTCCTGTTTGGGTTGCCCACTATGCATTTACCCAAAATCCTCACCTGTGCACCTCAGTGAATTCTGACCATTTCTCATTGTTATCATCTTTTAAGAGTTGGGATTACCTTCAGTCACTATCACCCCTATTATTTTTGTAATCACTTCCCCAACAGTCTCTTTTTAAAACACAATTGTTAAAAATGGATTTTTAAAATAATTACCAGGTCACTCTCTCGACTGATTTCCAGTCAAACCGTTTTTGTTATCTGATGCAGTCCCAAACATTGTCACTATACAGCGATGACTTTATGCTCTACTTCTGGGGTGGTTAGAATACACCTTCATGGAAAGTGTATATAGTTCTGAAAGATTCCCATGAAGTGCTGACAAGGTGAAAGCATTTTAAATATGTACCACTGACCAAAAGCTTGCTTTCTTTCTTAGGTTGCATCTGATGCCAGAAGGCAAGCATAATCTGCATTTACGTTTTGCAAATGAGTTCAACAAGTTGGCAGAAGACTTTCTACAATGAAATTACAGGAAGTCTTTGGTTTCTGGGTGATTCTGTGTTGAAGGATCATGTTCTTGTCTGTTACCAGGATGTTCCAACATGCCTTTCTTGCTTTTATCCTCTGGTCACAG
Organism: Mesocricetus auratus; assembly: GCF_017639785.1. Lineage (NCBI taxonomy): Eukaryota > Metazoa > Chordata > Mammalia > Rodentia > Cricetidae > Mesocricetus > Mesocricetus auratus. The sequence continues at coordinate 55,134,010 of NW_024429196.1, forward strand.
ACCCCCCAGGCTTTTCTACACTTCCCATAATATGACTCTGTGCAAGCAGGAAAAATAGCATACCCAAGTCAGGTTATAGCTTTTATAGCTGCCAAAAATGAATACTAGCATTTTAAACACTAAATTATGAGTCTCTATCATTGCCTTAAAATTAATTCTTACCATAATTTATAATTTGTAGTGTTCACATTTGTTATTTTAGAACATCCTGCATTTACAACAACATTCTTTTATTGCCTAAGAGTCAAAAGCCGGGTTTGTCTTACTCCTTCAGTCTACAAGTTCATAGGCTGTCTGGAATGCTAGCAATTAAAACACTCAGCAGAAGTCCCATAGTACTATCCCCTGAAGCTTTGTATTTCAAAAGAAAAAAAAATAGGATGTCAAGGGGAAAAGAGGACCACAGGTTTTATACACATGCTTTTTATTAGTATAGCTATCTTAGACAATACTGCAGTCTTGAAAGGAGGTCCACACTATTACATCAACAGTGAATTTCTGACAGAGGCAAACTGAGCACCATAATGTACAAATAGAAAGACCATGCTGGAGGACAACAGAAGTTCACTAAGGGTGCACAATGTATCTGAGAAGTTCTCAAGCCTCATCCTCGCCCTCCTCCTCCTCGAACTCGCCCTGCTCATCAGCCGTGGCATCCTGGTACTGCTGGTACTCAGACACCAGGTCATTCATGTTGCTCTCTGCCTCGGTGAACTCCATCTCGTCCATGCCTTCGCCCGTGTACCAGTGCAGGAAAGCCTTGCGCCGGAACATGGCGGTGAACTGCTCCGAGATGCGCTTAAACAGCTCCTGGATGGCAGTGCTGTTGCCAATGAAGGTGGCCGACATCTTGAGGCCTCGAGGAGGGATGTCGCACACGGCCGTCTTCACATTGTTGGGGATCCACTCCACGAAGTAGCTGCTGTTCTTGTTCTGCACGTTGAGCATCTGCTCGTCCACCTCCTTCATGGACATGCGGCCACGGAAGATGGCAGCCACCGTCAGGTAGCGGCCATGGCGCGGGTCACAGGCAGCCATCATGTTCTTGGAGTCGAACATCTGCTGGGTGAGCTCAGGCACTGTCAGGGCTCGGTACTGCTGGCTGCCCCTGCTGGTCAGAGGCGCGAAGCCTGGCATGAAGAAGTGCAGGCGTGGGAAGGGCACCATGTTCACGGCCAGCTTGCGCAGGTCTGCGTTCAGCTGGCCTGGGAAGCGCAGGCAGGTGGTCACCCCACTCATGGTGGCTGACACCAGGTGGTTGAGGTCGCCATATGTGGGTGTGGTCAGCTTGAGGGTGCGGAAGCAGATGTCGTACAGGGCCTCGTTGTCAATGGAATAGGTTTCATCTGTGTTCTCCACCAGCTGGTGCACGGAGAGGGTGGCATTATAGGGCTCCACCACAGTGTCAGAGACCTTGGGTGAGGGCATGACACTGAAGGTGTTCATGATGCGGTCTGGGTACTCCTCTCGGATCTTGCTGATGAGCAGGGTCCCCATGCCTGAGCCAGTGCCTCCCCCCAGTGAGTGGGTCAGCTGGAAGCCCTGGAGACAGTCACAGCTTTCAGACTCCTTCCTCACTACATCCAGGACGGAGTCCACCAGCTCAGCGCCCTCTGTGTAGTGGCCCTTTGCCCAGTTGTTTCCTGCACCGCTCTGGCCTGCAAGAGAGACATAGAATATTGGACACTTAGGAATTCAGGGTAGTGTCACTGAACTGTGAAGGATGAGGAAAACCTTGCCTTGGAGATCATTTAGTAGTCTTTTAGTTATACTGTTTTACGGAAGGAAATATTGTCAGTGTAACAATGACATCAAAATCCTGGAGATCATAATAAAGGAAAAATTGAGTTGAAGGAAACACATTTTAACAAGACTCAGTAACTTCCAAAAGTAAACACAGGGAACAATCAGTAGATCCTCTTAATTAGCTATAATTAAAGAGGTGGGCAGGCAGCTCTAAGCACTTGGTCCACACCTTGGTCACTGAAGTGGCATCATTGGTCCTTTGAAATCTCCTGCAGCCTGTGATGTCCTCTTTGAAGACTTTCATCCTCTCCCCTCCCTCCCCCCAGAGCTCCTCCTCATGGAGGCCCTTAACAGCCTCTACAGCCACACACTGGTCTCCGAGTTGTCAAGAGTCAACAGACATGATCTTGTCAGCTACACAGGTTAGACCAGGATTTATGGGCTGTGGACACAGGCTCAGCTGGGCACTGCACACACAGCTATTAAGCCCATGGCTGCTAGGAAGGGGTGAGTCATTTGGCCAGCTCTCATGGAGCATGACGACATACCGAAAACAAAGTTGTCTGGCCTGAAGATCTGGCCGAAGGGTCCTGACCTCACTGAGTCCATGGTGCCAGGCTCCAGGTCCACCAGGATGGCCCGAGGTACATATTTGTTGCCTGTGGGGACAAGAGCTGACTTACGACTGGGCTTGGCAAGGACAAAGATGTAACAGCAGAATTCATTACAGAAATCCCAGCACTGAGACAAAGGAAGAAAAGGAAAATGGACACATGAAGCATGCTTAATCACACCAAATGTGCAGAGGTCTTCAGGAGCTACAAAGTGCTTTTATCTATCTATCTATCTATCTATCTATCTATCTATCTATCTATCCATCCATCCATCTATCTATCTAGTAATTGGCATTTTAAATGAGTATGCAAAAAGCATTTCCTTGTTGTTTGCATGTTCCCAGCCACAGTATGGAAAGCAAGGCTGACATCCAAACCCTTACCAGCAGCTTCATTGTAGTACACATTGATTCTCTCCAGCTGCAAATCACTGTCACCATGGTAACTGCCGGTGGGGTCGATGCCATGCTCATCGCTTATCACCTCCCAAAACTAAAATGAAGAGAATCATATCAGACAGCAGGCAAGAGCCCAGTGAGCTGCTGCTGGCTCGTGTGTGTGTGTGTGTGTGTGTGTGTGTGTGTGTGTGTGTGTGTGTGTGTGCAGCAGCTGCTGCGGAGGGTCTTGGAAATGCGCAGTGCATCAGCCATGTTATGACCACAGATGCAGGGCTGGGAGGAGCCAGGAGAGAAAGTGGGCCCAGCAGATTCCCTGCCAGAACTACAGAGGCAGCGGTTCTCTCCAGACAGGGCTAAATGTCACTACATACAGCTTGATGGATGGGGAAGGGCAGAAGGAAAGACCAGGTGCCCCACCCCCTGCGCCTCATGGGATCAATGGCTCCTGGCACAGACTCCAACAGCCCAGTTTTATATCACTGACCTACATATTGGCTTCCGGGTATTGCCCCCGGGCTAGGAATGTTCAGGATGGGCAGCACAATTCTAAGAGGGTGCCTGGCAGCCCTTGAGAAAGCTGGCCATCCTGAGGATGCAGCCTCCATTGTGACTTGGCAGCAGGAAAGGGGGTGCGGAGGTTGGGTGGGCAATATGGCGGTGTTGAAAGAGACCACGTCCTTGTACAGGCGCCCGCCCACACCCATATTGAATGCCCACTGCTGCCTCCAGGTCTCACAGCCCCGATTCCGTGCAGTCACCTGCTGTCTCACAGAAAGAGGACCACTGCCTTTTATGTCAAGTCTGGAGCAGCACTTGTAAGCGAATTTGTCTAACACCCTTCTCTGTTGGCCCAAAGAGACGCCTCTGTAACATCTGTCAACCCAATGACACTGCATTTTTTCATTCATATGACAGACTTTTTAAAAAATATACAAATTATATTTGGCATGAGTTTCTCAACACATATGACTGTGACCCCCCCCCCGCCCAGACCCAAATTTCAGAGACGAAAAACCCAGAGGAATGAATATCCGCTGCACCCCGCAAACGGGTTGTGTCCCAAAGCAATGTAATGGACCTTGATTTAAGACATCCTGTCACGCGCATCGTGGCAGGTGGAAAGGGTTTCAGGACCCGCCCCGCCCAGTAGCCAGCAGTGGAATGCGTCACCAGCACTGACTCCTCTGGATACCCTAGGCTCGGCCCGGCCCTTGGCTCACAATCTTGGGACCCCAGCCCCAGCGGGCGACTCCACCCTCTCCCTCCCCAGGGGTGCGCCCACCTTAGCGCCGATCTGGTTGCCGCACTGGCCCGCCTGGATGTGCACGATCTCGCGCATGGTGCTGGCTGCAGAAGGGGTGGAGGCTCTGGCCCTCGGAGAAGTGCGTGGACAGAGGGCTAAGGAGCGCAAAAACCTGTCGCCCTCCCCCAGCTCAGCCTTTTATACTCGGGGACCCGCCCGTCCGCGCTGACGTCATGGGGGCAGGACCGAGGGGTGGAGCGACAGGGACTGCGGCACCGCGAGAGGGAGCCGGGGCGCGGTGCGAGGTGCCGGGGCACTCGCCCTGCATCCAGTGTCCCAGCTTTACTGGGTCCCTCGGCTGATCCTGCTGGCTTCCCCTCAGCGTCCACCTGAGCTGCTCGGCCACTGGAGAGACCTTTGGGTCACAATACGGTTCCTCTCCCACCCCGCCCACTCCCCACCACCCAGGGACTAGAGGTTGGGGTCCTGCCTCCCCAGTAGCAGGGCAGGAGTCGCCTTGCTCTTGAATAAGGAGCCCAGAACTGAAGACTCATCCTTCACTAGATGTCGATCTGAACAGGGGCGCATGCATCCTGGGCTGGGGATTGAACTCCCTCGCCATCCTCTTTCAAGTTTGGGTGGTAACTGAGGGCGAATTAAACCGAAGACTGGGTACTGCTTGGGAGGAAGGGGAGAGGTTCCCGGGAGGTTCCCGGCTGTTTCTTCAAGGACAGCAAGGGTGCGCACTTGCAGGTCGATTGCTAGGTGTAGGAAGGAAAAGTGCTTGGAACTAGATTTGTCACGTGCCTGCTCTAAACTCTTGGGTCAGAAAAGCCTCTTAAATGTCGAAATTTCTCCTCGCGAGAGGGCGAGAAAGGGAAAAGGAGGATTCTAATACAGCACGGGGGTTAAGTGTATGCCTTCCAAACCTTACCTGCGAGGTAATTTTGGTTGCTGTTAGCCACAGGTGGCTATTGAGCTCTTGGAAAAACAGGGTCCCTTCCTGAGTTGAGATGTTGCTGTGTGAAATACACGATGGTAAGTTAGCCAAAGAACTCCACTGATAACAGGTCCCAATGGTCATATTTTGGATAGTGTTTGAAATCTTTTTATAGATGATCCACGTTTTAAAAATGTGATAAACAGGAAGATATAAAAATACTGGTGCAGCCCGTATTCGGGGCTCACATTACATTTGTCTTGTATAATGCTGCTCTAAATAGGCATCATTTTTGCCCTGATTCTTCCAGTAAGAAAAGCAAGGTTTAAAACCTACAAAGCTAGAAAGCCAAGGAATCTGCATTCTGTCTCTGAGCAGAAACCCTGGGTGAGTCTCAAAGGCTTGGCGTGAGGGCCCACCAACAGAAGCTGTTCTTGTTTGGGTCTGTAACAGTGGACAGGTAAACAGGAGTCTCCACCCTTTCCTCTTGGAAGCCAGTTTCTTCAAACATTAAATAATTATAGGTACCTTGGAGCTGACTTTGTGAACAGGAAATGAGAAGGCATATATGAAAGCAGACTGAGTTTATGAAGTAAAAATGCCTCCATAAAGTCTAAGGTGATGCCATTGTAAATGTGGATCCTGCTTGCCATATTAATAGTGGGTCATTGGCTGAGGTGGAAGCCGAAAGCCAATCACTCATGAATTAGCCCTGGCTAAGTCCCATCTTCATGGGCTCTACTTCAGGGAACCAGACCATCCTAGCAGGCAGGCAGGCACGGTACCTCCTCAGATGGGAAGGGATGTCCTAAATGCTCTTCTGTCTCTCACCCCTCCCTAAGCTGTTGGGTCCTCCACTGATAAGTTGTCCAGCTGATACTCTTCTTAGGGGCAAGGCTTGGCCTCCATTTCCTTGCCACTTTCTGCCTCCAACTTCATATCTTGGGTATTCATGATAAGCTGGAACCTTCCAGAAGCCCTGCCAAAACGCCCCTGCTTTGGAGAATGTCCCTCACTGGTCACGGCATTTTACAAAGGTTTCCTGGAGACAGTTGTCTATTGGTCTATGTTGCTTCATTGATGGTGGAAGTATACGGCCAAAAGGAGCAGAGGATATGACTCTGAAGGATGACCCTAGGATGAGAGGTCCCCTAGCAGGCAGAGACTAGGTCACTTCAGGGAGTGGGGCTTGTCTACTGTTTCTTCTCTGGGTCCTCCAGCAATTCCCCTTTGAGCCTGCCTTACCAGGTGGAAATGCTGTGCTAAGGGACAAGCAGCACCCAGTGTGCTCGGGACACTAAGTGGACTGGCAGAAAGTGAACAGTGACTGTTGCTCAGGGCAGGCACGGGTTCCTGAAGACCATCTGCTTTGGGCATTACCCAGAGGCAGCCTACTTCCACCAGTGGATGCCCAGCCTTGATTCTATTAGTGTATAGTCAGGGAAACACAGATTTTAAACAATTCCTGCCCTGCCCAAAGTGATTCATCTGAGGATTGTTTCACCGGCCCCCAGCGTGACTATCCAAACTCCATCACACTATCACAAAGCAAGGCTGCTGTGTGGAACTCAGAGGCATGACGGGAGGAGATGAGCCAAGTAATTCTCCCTGACCTAGACCAGGTCTCCAAAGAGCTCTGTGGAAAACAATTAACCCTCCTCCTTTTATTTGTTTTTCTCCTTTAAAAGAAGCAGTTCTGCTGGCTATTGGGCAGATGGTTTATGGCAAGGGACAACAGCATCCTCCAATCATAGGCCATTTGCTGCTTAGACCTGATGTTACCAGCATTGTCCCTGCCCTGAAGGCATTGCAGAGTAGTGATGACAAAAATTTAGACTAAAAGGTGGATGGCTGAGCATGGACTCAGGCCTTACCCTTCTCTCTTCCTGCACAGTTTCCCTCCTTGCCTTCACCAGTCCCCAGTGAGAAAGCTTTGGGGAAAAGTGCTCTGTGGGTGCATGGCATGTTAGCTGCCACCATGACTGATGCTCCTTCTGTAGGGGACAGACATACTTGAGACAGATTTGTCAGTGCACTTATAAGGGTCCTAAAATTTTAAAAATATTAGTTTCAGTGTGAACCCCAACCAAATCTATTAATTTTGCATCAATGACAATAATTTAGAGCAAATGTGTAGTAATAGTTGTCAAACACCTTCAAGGATGTGTCAGGTCCTTTTTACAAGTATTAATCTCCTTTGTAGATGGAAGAGGCTCCTCCTGGCCAGAGGTTGAACTCATCTTAAGCTCTAACTCCATCATAAATATATGTGTTATGTACACACTTATTGGCTATAAAATTTAAAATTTAGAGCTTGCAAAAAGGCTCAGCAAGTAAAGATGTTTGCTATACAAGCCTGTCCGCTGTGCTTGATCCCTAGAATCCCCATAAAGGTGGACAGAGAACTGACTTCACAAAAAGGTGTCCTTAGATTCCCACATGCACGTGAGTATACTTGGGCACATGTGCACGTACACACACACAAAGTATTTTTTATTTAAAATTTCAAAAGTATTAAGAGGTCTAGTGTATCCACTGATCTCTAAATGTGGTGTGTGTGTGTGTGTGTGTGTGTGTGTGTGTGTGTGTGTTTCACTATTGATTTTTTGTTTGTTCTGGGGGTTTGGTTTGTTTTTTGAGACAGGGTTTCTCTATGTAGCCCTGACTGTCCTAGAACTCACTTTGAACAGTCTATGTCATTCATATAAGAGACTTGACTGTCTAATGGTCTCCTGGAGCCCATTTCTATGACACTGAGGGACAACTGTACCCCCTGGAGCTGTTACAAAGACTGAGCAGATCAATGTGTAACAGAAGTTACAGTCTCACCTGCCACATCTGCACTATTGCAGCTGGCATGATCATTTCCACTCTACCCACCCCCTCCCTTCCTCTGTCTTCTTCTCTCTGTCCCCCCCCATTAATGGAGCTTGGATTTCTTATTATTCTTGCCACTGTGGAAAAATATCTGATAAAACAAGACAAGGAGGATTTATTTGGGCTGCTGATGGCAGAGGGTTTTGTAGAAGGAAGTTTCTGTTCCACCTAGTCCCACAGCCATTTAGTCCCAAATAAACACACAGAGACTTATATTTATTATAAACAGTTTGGTAACATTGGCTAGCTCTCTCTTAATTGTTAATGCATTTCTATTAATCTGTGCATCTCCACATGGCCCTGGCTTATTGGTGATGCCCAGGCCTCTTGCTTCCTCAGCAGCTACATGGCATCTCCTTGACTCCACCTACTAGCTTTCTCTATCCCTGTTTGGAGTTCCTGCTGGCTAAATCCTGCCTGTCCATTAACCAAAGCAGCTTTATTCATCAACCAATCAGAGAAACATATTCACATCATAAAGAAGGGCATCCCCCATCAGGGGTTAGTGTGTAGTCCCCTCTCCCATTTGCTCCATTATGAATCAGAATTAACTCATGTCAGTGCTACAGTTTGTATTTCCCATACCCCCCAATGCTCTTGTGTTAAAGGCTTGCTTCCTAACTTCCAGTCCTATAAGGGGATGATGGAACCTTTAAGAGGTAGGGTTTAGTATCTGGAAGTTAGGTCACCCTTGAAGGGCTATTGGGACTTGGCCCCACCTCCTCTCAGTCTTTCAGCTCTTAGCCAGCACTCACAGAACACTTTCCTTCACCATAAGTTTCCACCCTAATGTGCCCACATCCACCGCAGCCCAACCATGGGCCAAACTGCTGAAACTGTAAGCCAAGTGAAGCTTTGTTCCTTATGACATGCTCCTCATCCCTGGCATTTTGTCTCACTGACAGGAAGCTGACTGACACAACTACTTTCTAGGTGATACTCTCATTCAGTGGTTCTCAACCTGTGGGGTCACATATCAAATATCCTACATATCAGATATTTACATTGCAATTCATTAACAGTAGCAAAATTACAGTTATGAAGCAGCAATGAAAATGATGTTATGGTTGGGGGTCACCACAACATGAGGAACTGTATTAATGGGTTGAAGCATTAGGAAGGTTGAGAAGCACTGCTCTAGTTAATTGATGCTTTTCCGTCCTCTGTGCCCCATACTGTTGCATGCACATCATCCTGTTACACTCTACTCTTGGTCCATGAGAAGGACCAGTGGACTGCAGGTGTGCAGTGGCTCTTTTAAGCGGCAAGTTGAAGCATCCTTTGAATGTTCTTCTCTACAGAAGCTCCTTGGGTCTGCAGGTCCCCAGAAGACCCCCTGCAAGATACAGGACAATAGTAGTGACCAGCTCTGTGAAGTACCTCGACCCGAGAGAGACCCTGTTGCCATTACTTTGCAACATTGTTTCCCTCACCTCACTACCTATTCACAGAACACCAGCTTTCCCGTCTCAACCAAGTTCTGTTTTGCCAAGGAATTTGGGTGATGCTGAACATGCCACCCTCCATCCTGCCAAGCTAGTGTAACAAACACTATTCAATTCTTTCAGAACGTTCCAGAGCCTAAGATTTGTTCAGTTTTGCTTTCAAGGCAAATAGCAACTTGGGAAGGTTGACATCAATATTGTCTTTTCTTCTGGAGGGAAGCTAGCCAGTTGTTTGTACAGAGCCTGATAATTCTGCCTTTGCCGAAAATGTCCAGGGGAGAGTTTTCCAGCACATATTTGCAAGCATGGGAAGAGAGCCTGGCTCAGAGATGGTTGCCCTGTGTGCTCATCTGTGAGGTCATTTCCCAGCCACAACTGCTGTATTTCAGTCTCTGCTGCAGGAACAATTCTTCCCTCCCTGTCCCTACCATGGTCTGTGCTGCTTTCTCCAGAGCAGCCTTATGAGAGGCTGAATCCAAGGAATACCCAGGGGAAGTGCTTTCAAAACACCAGTGGACATTCTTTAGCTAAAAAGGAATATTGAAATAATTGTTTCAAAGGTTCTTATTGGACTGAACTGAGAGCACTTTAGACATAAAATAAAAAATAAACAAAAATCTACTATCTAGGAGCTCCCTGACTGTGAGACTGGGATCTTCAGAGAAATTCCAAATCATTCCTGATTGTTATGTCATTTTATATCCCAGAAAAATTCCAGAAATATTTGACTAATTGGAAGGAGAGCTCCTTTACATCTGTCACCATAGACACCTTCATTGCCACATGTACAAAACAGTCCTAAGCACTATTTAATAGTCAGATGTAAGATGAATTTTTACAGTTTTTTCTACAGCTGGCCCCTATAGCTGCACTTACACATCCATGAACTCAACACATCATGGATGAAATACATCCAAAAATAGCAGAAAGTCATGTGAATACTGAGCATGTGCAGATAGTTTTCATGTCATTCTAAACAATTTGCATAGCTTTGCCATCTATCAGGGGTTATCAGTAATCTAGAGACAACACAGTATATAGGAGGAAGTGTATAGGTTATATGCAAACACTTGGCCATTTTATTGGCATCCACAGGGATCTTGAAACCAATCTCCTTGAATATCAAGAAATAACAGTGTTTCATAGACCCAAATGTTGCTACTAATGTAATGCACCAATACCTTGTGGCTAATCTAACATGCAGCATGTATGTAAGAATTATATGTGTGTGCATGCATATATATTCATTACAATGAATATTATATATGTTCATTATAATGAATCTATGTGACCACTCTAAGGTTTATTAGCATATTGTTCTTCATTATAATGAACCAACGTGACCTCTCTAAAGTTTATTAGCCAGGTCAGTTTTGCCATTTGGCACTACAAACACTGATGAATGAGCTAAGTTATTTACCCTGTGATAAGCACAGGTTTACCTGGGTCCAAAGACCATGTTATTTCCATTCTTCTCAGTCCATGTGTATTAGGCAGATTCTAAGATGACCCTTCTCCAACTGTTCAAACACTAATCTAAGCACTGCTAGGATGAGGTGTGATAGGCAGTTAGGTTCCACATCAGTTTGGCTTAAGCTTTCCTGGGAAGACTGCCTCTAATGGCCCCTTTAAAATGAGACTTTCAGCAGCTAGTGATAGAAGAGCACCCCAGTTTGGACCATCGGGCAGAGCAGGTTTTCTTGTTGGCCTCAAAGGGGAGAGGAGCCTTCTGTGTTACAGAGAACGGTCAGGCACTTCCAGATATTGAGAGCAGTCTTTGGTGAATAGCCATAGAGATGAGAGGATCCTCAAATGAATTGGTGAAAGGAGCCTCTGAGCTCCAGATGACACTGTACACCAGGCTGGTCCACTCTGTGATGTCCTAAGGGAGGGACTCATCGTCAATTCTAAGAATTCCTGATCCCGGGACATTGTAAAATGATTGTGCCACTATCAGCTGCTCAGTTTGCAGTGACTTATTACGCAGGAATACAGAACTAGCACAGTTGTCCTATAGCACCCATGGGAAAGTTTTATATAAACCTGGAGATGTGTATCCCTTCCATAAAGCAATTCATATATGCCTTCCATACCACCTTGTATACTTTAAATAATCTTTGAATGATTCATAACACCTGAGCAGTGTAAATGCCATTTAAATAGCTGTTTATACTGTAGTGCTTACAGAGAGTGACAAGAAAGAAGTCTGTGCACACTCTGTACACATACAGCCTTTCCCCAAATCATTGCAACTTGAAGTTGGCTCTATTTATACACAGGGGATTTATGGCTGTGGAGGAATGATCATGCTTGACTTCTTCCATGATGTGGAATGGGAGATTAGACAGGAGATGTTGAGAATGGTCTAAAACCTAGGATGCTCAAGAAGGGTCATAGAGAATGGAGCCAAGGAAGACACGGAAGCTAAATGCTTGCACTAGAGAGCAAATGGTGGCCATGGACAGCAAGGGCTTCACACAAGGGTGTGTACGGTGATACCCGTGAGCATCACATGAGTCCCACATGGGAAGTAGGCAAGCCAGGCTTCTTAGTGTTGTTGTTCTAACCTGTCACTGCACGAGAAGAAGTCTTCCACAAAAGCTCAGCTAGCTGGGTAAATGAGTTCTGGTGCCGCTAGAATTGTATCCAGAGATACAAGTTGTGTCCACCTTGTCTTAGAATAATAAGGGCCAAAGGAACCAGTGGTCAGGTCTGACAGAGATTAATTAGCAAGTCCCTTTTTATCTGTGGACAGGTAGCTCTTAGTGACCATGCAACCTCAGACAGATCACACCTATTCAACACGTTTACTTCCAGATCCTGGGGCTCTTGGCCTAAATATTTCAGCCCCTCCCAGGACCCTCATGAGGTAGGGCTTTGAATCCCTTCTCCTTCAGGGAGGCCTTCAAGTGAGAACTGAAGAACAGCCCAAAACTGTTATCACTCCTTTGACCCGGTTGGAAGGGCTGTCATTGGACGGCGCCAACCACACCAGCTGCAAGATGGTATCATTAGGCCAGTGCCTCAGCAAAAGCTGTGCTAGTATTTTAACCCCCTCACCCACCTATTTGGCTGTTAGTACCAGTATCCTAGGGAGAACATGACCTCTGCTGGGAAGCTTCAGAATTTCCAGCAAAAGGATGGTTGGCTACACTGATGGTCAGAGAGAAGGCACCATATCACTGGCTTTTATTCTATTTACTTCTGATTTTTTACTTTTTACAATTTTACAGATAGCAAGAACAATGATTCTCTGGACAGTTTACAGCTGTAAACAAACAAAGTATATGCGAGGAAACATTTGTTTTTATACCCTTAGCCATCTTTTAAAAACATTATTTCAAAGTGTATGCATGGATCTTTGTGGAGTGCATGAGATACCAAAAAGGCAGTGTTAGAACCCTGGACTAAAGTTACAAATTGCAATGCTTACAGTACAGGGCCTCATTGATGTAGTAGATTACGTTTGTGTTCTCCACCAGCTGGTGATTGAAAAGACGGTATTGTAGAGCTTGACCGTGGTGCCTAGGACTGTGGGAGAGGATATGATGTCTAAACTAATACCACCCTCAGTGCCCTCTGTGCGGTGGCCTTTTGCTCAATTATTTCCTGCGCTCTGTGCTGCTCTGGCCTGTCAGAACAAAGAGAATATTAGATACACACAGGGATGCCAGATTGTGTTACTCAACCTATAAAAGGTAAGGTGGGACTATTACTGGGGCACCTTGGATAGTCTTTTAGACACACTTTTGTTTCCAAAGGTAAAATTTCCATGAATTAGTGACCCTCAAAAGGACTGAGGTCCAGAGTGTTGGGGAAATGTTGATGGCAGTTACTAAGCTACAGCTGAGGGGAGTAGAAGCACTGCTGTGCTGTTGCCATAGAAACAACAATGTTCTCTGCATGTCAGAAAACTGAGAGGATTCTGAGCCTTTACTACACGGAAATGTCTGAGATGAAAATGCTGAACCTGGTTTTAAGGATTACACAATATATACATATGTCAACTATGGTGTGGTGCATCATTTCTGGGTTTATATATTGGTTTCAAAATAAAAATCACCTTTCCAAGACTTCGTGGCAGAAAGGTTGGAATCAAGATGAGGAGCAGAATATGGTGGCATATGTCAGTAAGGCCAGTACTTGGGCAGAGAGTCATCCTGGAGTGTGTGAGCCTTTATCAAACAAAGGGAAACAAAACAACTTGAGGGAAAGGAGCTGCCTCCGAAAATAAGCACAGGGGGTATTCCGTAGATGTTCTTAATTAGCTATAATTAAAGAGGTGGGCAGGCAGCTCTAAGCACTTGGTCCACACCTTGGTCACTGAAGTGGTTGCCTGGCATCATTGGTCCTTTGAAATCTCCTGCAGCCTGTGATGTCCTCTTTGAAGACTTTCATCCTCTCCCCCCTCCCCCCAGAGCTCCTCCTCATGGAGGCCCTTAACAGCCTCTACAGCCACACACTGGTCTCCGAGTTGTCAAGAGTCAACAGACATGATCTTGTCAGCTACACAGGTTAGACCAGGATTTATGGGCTGTGGACACAGGCTCAGCTGGGCACTGCACACACAGCTATTAAGCCCATGGCTGCTAGGAAGGGGTGAGTCATTTGGCCAGCTCTCATGGAGCATGACGACATACCGAAAACAAAGTTGTCTGGCCTGAAGATCTGGCCGAAGGGTCCTGACCTCACTGAGTCCATGGTGCCAGGCTCCAGGTCCACCAGGATGGCCTGAGGTACATATTTGTTGCCTGTGGGGACAAGAGCTGACTTACGACTGGGCTTGGCAAGGACAAAGATGTAACAGCAGAATTCATTACAGAAATCCCAGCACTGAGACAAAGGAAGAAAAGGAAAATGGACACATGAAGCATGCTTAATCACACCAAATGTGCAGAGGTCTTCAGGAGCTACAAAGTGCTTTTATCTATCTATCTATCTATCTATCTATCTATCTATCTATCTATCTATCTATATCTATCCATCTATCTTGTAATTGGCATTTTAAATGAGTATGCAAAAAAGCATTTCCTTGTTGTTTGCATGTTCCTCTGCCGCAGTATGGAAAGCAAGGCTGACATCCAAACCCTTACCAGCAGCTTCATTGTAGTACACATTGATTCTCTCCAGCTGCAAATCACTGTCTCCATGGTAACTGCCGGTGGGGTCAATGCCATGCTCATCCCAAAACTGAAATGAAGAGAATCATACCAGACAGCAGGCAAGAGCCCAGTGAGCTGCTGCTCGTGTGTGTGTGTGTGTGTGTGTGTGTGTGTGTGTGTGTGTGTGTGTGTGTGTGTGTGTGCAGCAGCAGCTGCGGAGGGTCTTGGAAATGCGCAGTGCATCGGCCATATTATGACTACAGATGCAGGGCTGGGAGGAGCCAGGAGAGAAAGTGGGCCCAGCAGATCCCCTGCCAGAACTACAGAGGCAGCGGTTCTCTCTGCAGGCAAGAATGAATTTCTGTGACATGGGGGTTGAAGACTCCTGACACGGATCCAATGTCTTGTTGAACTACACAGGGTTATAGCTGTCATACATACTGACCATGGAAGAATGGGTGAGTTTCCAAGAGGAAACAGAGCAGCAGTGTCAGGAGCTGGCTGTTATTAGGCTGCAGCTTCCATTGTGAACCTCAAACAGGAAAGGGGTGGGGGAGACATTTTTGTACCATGTCTACCCACATGCATACACTATGCCTGATATGAACTCCCCACAGTAGCTTGGAGTTACAGCGCTACCTAGTGCCATCGTTTGCTGTCTCACGAATGGAAATGAAACTACAATGTCATATGTCAACACACTTAGACAGTGCCTATGTGAACAGGATTTGTTTAGGACCCTCATCTGCACGTTGCTTCATCCAAAACACAAGTCTGGACAAAGATGGGAAGTCAATTACAAAAGAGAAATACTCTAGGTTCAGTAACCTTTAAGCATCCAGAATCAGACTGAAGTGGAGTTTCTTTTCTAGGAAATGACAAGCAGAACATGCAAGAATTGTGGGTATGGGGGATCCAGGTGGCAAACCGGTGGGGATAAGCAGGTAGCAAAATCAGGTCACTTACGTCGGGAATAGTGTTCTCTCTTATCTGCAGATTCTGTGATGTTTAGGCAGACAGTGTGTACCTGAGTGCCTGGAAGCAAGGCAAAATCTAGAGGCATTTGGAAAGGATTAGAAGCCTGACTAAGGTGTGGTGACACTGAAGCCAGGGGTAAGAATCTGGCAACTGCAAGCAGTTGACTGTTCTTCCATTGTTTCAGCCCCTCCCCCGATTTATTATTAAACGAGACTAGCAATGGAATGAAATTCATTGTCTTGAGGTTTGGCCAGTGAGTTCTCAAGGCAGATTGGCATCGTGTTCAATGCCTCTTTGGAGCCTGCAGTACCATCTTCAATCATACCTCCACACTGATCAGTGTTAAAGATGCTAGTAATTATGCATTTCTTAAAGAACAGACTACAGTGGTTTGAGAGCTTGTTTCTAGCAAGGGAGTGCAGCTACTCATAAATCCTTGATAGAAGTCCTGTTTTGGGAAAGATTGTTCTCTTCCAACAAGCACACAGATTTGGCAGAGACTCACATGGAGGGCTGAGGGAGGAATGGGACACCCACCTAGCTAGTCACCTCAGTTGAATCAATCCTGGTGATCAATGGGATGACAGATGCAACAGCCAGATTGCTCTCACACCTAACTGTGGTAGTTTGAATGAGAATGTCCACTGTAGCAAGGCTTTTTCTTTTGGTTCACCAACCAATTCCCAAAGCACGACTTGCAGATTTGTTATTAGTTATGAATGCTTTGCCTAGCTTTGGCTTGTTTCTTGCTAGCTCTTTTAACTTAAATTAACCTGTTTCTCTTTATCTGTATTTTGCCTCATGGCTTTTTACTTTTCTTTCCTTCTTTATATTTTACTCTCACTGTTTTTCATGTCTGGCTGGCTGGCTGGCTGCTGCCTGGTTTCTGGACCCCGGGCATCTCCCTCATTCTCTCCTCTCTCTTCCTTTATTCTTCTTGAGCCTAGAATTCTCCTCCTACTTATTCTCTCCACCCCCCCATCCTTTCTTTGCCTAGCTATTGACCAGTCAGCTCTTTATTGGACCAATCAGGTGCCTTAGGCAAGCAAGGTCAAACAAATGCAACACATCATTACATAATTAAACACATGTCCTTATATTGCTAAACAAATGCAGCATAAACAAATGTAACACACATTTATACAGTTAAAGTAATATTCCACATCATAAACAAATGTAACACATATTTACGTAGTTAAATATTCTGTCCCCCATAGGCTCAGGTATTTGAACACATGTTCCCAGCTGATGGCACTGCTTGGGGAGGTTTAGGAGGTGTGGTATTGTTGAAGGAAGTATGTCACTTGAGGTCTGCTTTGAGAGTGTCAAGGCCCAGGCCATTTCTAGTTGTTCTGTCTGCTTTGTGTTTGTGGTTTAAGAGGGAACTCTTAGATTCCATTCAGTTCATCATGCCTTCCTGTGGTGGCCACGCCTCTCTGCAATGATGGTAATATCCTTTTTTTCCTCTGGAACTATAAACTCCAACTCTTCTTTTTATAAGTTGCCTTAGTCATGGTGGTTTATCACAGCAACAGAAAAGTAAAGTAGCTGAGTGAGGTCGTGCCACTGAGATAAACTTCCAATTTGTGAAGAGATCCTGAGGCATTTTCTTTTCTTTTTCTTCGAGACAGGGTTTCTCTGTATTGTTTCGGAGGCTGTCCTGGAACTCACTTTGTAGACCAGGCTGGCCTCGAACTCACAGAGATCCACCTGCCTCTGCCTCCCGAGTGCTGGGATTAAAGGCGTGTGCCACCAATGCCTGGCTGCCTGAGGCATTTTCTGATCCTAAAAAGTGACTGGGTTAAAAACCTGCTTCAAATGTCATTCACGGGACTGAAGTTCCATGCCAAGCAGACAACTGAACTTGTCAGTGTCATCCACATGGTTCTAACTTTAGAGTCATGGTAGATGCAAGACTAAAGGGGTTGTGGAATCTTCCTCTGTGGTTTCAGAGAGCCACTGGGGCCTGGCAACCTGTAGCAAGGGAAATCCCTATGTGACCCTGAGGGCCAGGAGACCGTGGGAGGTCATTTTGTGAAGCTGTGGATATGAAGCCTAGGCTATTCTAGAGACGTCAAGATGATGGAAAAATGCTAGATCCATAAGATATCTGCTAAGGAGAGTTGCATACAGGGAGTAGGACCAGACCAAGAGAGACAGATATATGTTACAGGGAGAAAGGCTAGAAGGTAGAGCTATCCAAGCCCTTTGAAATTAAATTCCCAGACATGGGAATATCTAGAGGTTTTGATGTTTGCTCTCCTGAGTTCTGATCTTGTTTATGTCCAGGATTTATTCACTATGCCCCCAGTCCTCTTTTGTGGAATGGTACTGTGTACTCTGTACCATTGTATATTGAAAATACATAATTTGCCTTTTTATTTTACCAGAGATTACAAGTAACCGTCTCTCAAGAGAGACTTTGGACTTGAAAACAGTGTTGAATCTATAGAAGCCTATCAAGACTTTTGAAGTTGGACTAAATCCATCTTTATTATGATATGGCATGAACCTATGAGGATCAGGTTGTGGAATGTGGTGGTTTGCATAAGAATTTCCTCTGTGGCTCATATATTTGTACATGTGGTCCTCAGTTGGTGGCACTATGAAGGTGGCTTAAGAAAATTCGACTTTGTTGGAGGAAGTATGAGGGCACCGAGAGTCTAAAGACTCATGTCACTTCTAGTTTACTCTCTGCTTTATTCTTTCTGTTCAAGATGTGAACCCTTAACCTACTGCTCAAGCCACCATGCCTGCCTGCTGCCATGGCTTCCTGTAGTGATAATAGATGGACACTTATCACTCTGTAACTGTAAGTTCAAACAAGCCTTCCTTCTGTAAGTTGCCTTGGTCTTCACGTTTTAATCACAGAAAAAGAAAAACAACATACATAAACACAGACTAGACTAGAGTGGATGAAAATTCCTAAAAAGAAGTTGCTTTTGGCTGTGAAGAAAATACTCCTAAAAGGAGTCTGTGTCTGCAAAGCCTGGTGGATCTATGGGAATTCAGGACTGTGGAGAAATTGGAATTTTGTAGGTTCAGAGGCTAACTACTTTCTCTTGGTCTAGGTTTAGCCTCTGAGGCAGTCATTCCTTGCTCCACTCTGTATTGAACTGACACCTCATGATAATAAATAAAAACCTCTTGTAAGCTATTAACTTATCAGAATACTAGTTTCCAACAACACAAGAGCTAAGAATGTTATCAGTAACATGTTGAGCCAATAGACTACCCCCCCATTTCGATGTATCCACCAATCTGTTTCAAACTTACCTTGATATATGACTTTTCATTGTTCTATAGAACTATAAAAATCATAAAACTGCTTCCACATTGGAACATGGAATTTGGGGTAATCTAATTTGTGTTCCTGGACCATGCTCATTCAGAAGGGCTCCAGAATACAGCTTACTCCCTTTAAGATGAGCGCTGTGGTTTTTATGTCGAAACTGGAAAGAATAATGACTGAAGCTAAGTGAGGGCACACAGTCCAGACTTGAAGGTTGCAAAGAGCTTTGTGTGAAGGTCTCTTCAGGGAGGGTTTAAGACAGAGGTGGCAACTTGATGGATTCCCCTGTTTGTGGTCTGATAATTCTGATACACAGGCATCTGGAAGGTCTGTGGGAACAGGCAGCAGTCTTCTCTGGCAGCATAGTCACAGGTATCCATCTCAGGAAATCAGGACCATGTCCTGACAATTGCTAAGAGCTAACATACGAGTTCATTAGTTCTCTGGCAATCTTAGTAGTTTTGGCAATACTGTCTATCATTCTCCAAAGCACAGCGAGAGGAAGTGTGGAGATCATGGTAAACTTAGGGATGATCTGTGCTGTGATCCTAGGAACAGTGCAATCCACCCATGGCCTCCTGCAGCACCAGACTTTTCAGTTTCTTCCAAACCTAGAGCTTCTGGCTCTGTGCCCTCTTAGGGCTTTAGTGGAGAAAGAGAGTTGCGACCTCCTTTTGTGCTTTGCTTTTGTTCATAATATCATTTTGTGGACTCTAAAAATTGCCTGGTGTCTGGAGAAAAACTCAAATCAGAGGTAGTAGAATCATTAAGGTGAAGAAAGAAGAGAGTATGTTTAAGTAAATTGGTAGGAGTTATATTGGATTAGGGGACCTAGAACCATTATAAGCCATTGTTTGACCAAACAGCTAGGCACCAGGAGCTTCCACAAGTAGACACATAGGATTTGGCTCTAACACATCAGGCTCAGAGATTCCAGTCAGCTTTTAGTGTATCTTTTATAAATATGAGTGGCCAATGGGTTAGTAAGATGGCCATAAAGTACATTACTTTAATCACTAAACCTGACCACCTGAGTTCAATCCCTGGGACCCCACATGGTAGAAGAAGAAAACCAACTTCTGCAAAGTGTTCTCTGACCTCAACATTTGTGCCATGGCACATGCAACTTTCTCCATAAATAAATAAATATAATTTTTAAAAGCTTTTTTAAAGCTGGAGAAATGACTCAGCAGTTAAGAGCACTTACTGTTCTTTCAGAGGATCAGCGGTCAGTTCCTGGCATTAACTTGATGGCTCTCAACTATAATTCTGTTTCAGAGGCTCTGATATCCGGTTCTGGCCTTTGTGGGCACTCACCTGGTAACCTGGTATATATACATACATGCAGGCAAATACACACACATAAAAATAAAGAAAATATTGTAAAAGATTTTTAATGAGTATAGAAAGGTCTGGAGAGATGAGTCATAGGCTAAAAACACTTACTGCTCTTATATTGGAGTTCAGTTCCCAGAACCCATGTCATGCAGCTCATAACTGCCTGTAAGTCTAAATTCAGGGGATTTGAAAACTCTGTCCTCCTTGGACACCTTCACTCATATACACATACTGACACACAGTCACACAGAGATACATAATCAAAAACAAAAATAGATCTTAAAATGGAGAGGCAATCAAACATTAATATATCAGCAGACCCAAGCAAACAAATAGAAAGGAGGATATATAGATACCATGTAGTGAAAAGAAAAATACATAAATGTCTTATGAGTATCTTTAGATAAGATGAAATAGTCAGTTTATGAAATAAGAATAGAAAAACTGGCCGGGTGTGGTGGCTCATGCTTGTAATCTCAACTCTTGGGGAGCTGAGACAGAAGGATTACCACGAGTTCAAAGTCAGTCTGGGCTACACAATGAATTCCAAGCAGACCTAGGCTACATCAGGAGACCATCTATGTCTCAAAATAAAATAGTAAAACTAAAGTCTAAAAAATTTGAAAGTAGGTTGTCGGGAACCACAAAATGTAATAGCATCAAGAAAATCCAGTGGAGACACTGGAAGAAAAGTCATACAACTCTTGTAGAAAGTAGAGTATACAAAACAAAAATGATGGTGGGAAGCCGGGGAGAAACAACAAGAATAGTCAGGAAGGCTCAATACTAAATAGATGGGAACTCTGAAGAGAAGAACTGAGGAAAAAAAAACCAAGTGAAACACGATCACATAAATACACAAAGAAGAAAATGACTGAAAATAGGTTTTCAGATACACTTCTCCTTGGGTAGTCTTACAATCTAAGGGCATGATGTAGTTACTTTCAAATTAATTTTCCCAAGCCAGTTCCTTGGGGGGAAAGACAGATTTATACATGAAACCTGGTGCAAGTAGAGGAAATAGGATGGAAGAAGCCACAAGCTGAGCTGTGGAGTGGCTGAGATGGTGTCCGCTGTCCTAGTGAACTCTTCAGAGATGCCCCCAACTGAAGTGAGCTGTGGAGTGACTGAGATGGCATCCGCTGTCCTAGAGAACTCTTCAGAGATGCCCCCAACTGAAGCAAGGGAGTCCACCCCTACACTCCCTTTCCCCTGACCAGTCCTGACCATCAAGGCCATGACTTTGGGAGGCCATTCTCTTAACTTGACAACAGTTCTGACAAAGGAATACCCTGATAGCTCCAGCTACCTGCAGCTGGGGAAATGAAAGCCTCACAGAAGCCTGGCAGTCTCTACAACATCTGCTTTGCTAGTTAAATGACAGACTTGTAGTTTTTAAAGTCTTTTTTAGTGCGTGTTGACTAAAGAGCTCCTCCTTAGGAGACATGGCCTCACTGGTGTCTGCAGAGGGTGTGTTCTGGCTACCCACAGCATGGATGAGCACAACCTTGGCTGAGAGCTAAGTCTGGAAGTGGTGGAGACAGTCCAGCACGCCTGTACACAGAGTGTGGATTCTCTCCAGTTAGAGCAGTGCTATTAGACACTCCTATTCCACAGGCAGGTGGCTCCTGCTATTTGTTAACTCGATTTCTATCTCAGTTGGGACTGAACACAAGTAGAAGAAAAGCGGGTGATTTCATGAGAAATGTCAACACCCACCCCCCTCTCTGCAGCTATGCTTATTCAAAGAGAAAACAATAACTTTATATTTCTCAGAAGTGGTAAATTAGAAGTATGTTCGTTTTTAATGATTTTTTTTCAGTTTACAAGAGACCGGTAATCTAACACTGTGTCATGAAAGTGACTTAAGCTTTTACTATCATGCAAGTTACAAAAATGGAGTTAAGTTTTCATTACCGAACCTATTTCTTCATCTCATCTATATTCTGCTTATTCAATTGGTGCCTATTAAATGCATTGAACTGGTGAGGCAGGTAGGATAAAAGAGAGAAAAGCCATACCAAGTGTCTGCTAGGTTCAGTAGCCAGCTACAATACTATACACACGCATACATACATACATGCATGCATACATACATACATACACACACACACACAGACGGGGGGGGAGGGAAGGAGGGGGAGGGAGGGAGAATCAATTATCTCTTCATGTGTGAAGAAATTGGCTCAGAAGGGTTAAAAGAAGGCTCCTCCCTGCCCCCAGCATCACATAATACCAGAAAGAAAGGACGGAAGGAAGAAAAAAAAACACACAACAAAAACAGTAATTGCATCTCCTGATGCAGACAGTGCTTTTTCTGGAGTTTCACATCCAAGCTGTTTCCTAGGCAACCAGCACCCAGCCTCCAGGACTGTCTGCCTGAACTCAGAGGAAGGGGGGGAATGCAGCCAATGTCTACTCACCCCCTCATTTCCTGCCTTAGCCATGATGCTGCAGCCCTTTGTTGGGGTGTTAATGTGGCGAAAACAGAAAGCCCAGAAGCCTGTCCGTGGGATTCTATTTCAAATGAGCTATTCCCACTCACTGAAGGTCCAGACCCATTGAGAACCTTGCTTGTGAGAGCACTGAGCTCATTTCTATTTTTATTCACACCCTGGGTGCTTTTATTTTTTTGGTGGGGGGGAGTATCTGTGGAGCAAGAATGAGTCCTCTTTATTCACATGAAGTGGGACCCTTTGAGACCCATGAGAAAAGAGAGTCCTCCCCTCCCCCCAGCTCTGCCCATGGGAAAGGGCTTACCAGTGTGCTCTCCAGTTCCCAGACCAGGACTAGGACAGGACTAGCATGTCTCTGTGTCACACATCCTGTCTGGCCTGGTGCCAGGTCTTTGCTTATTGCACACTTCCCCAGGGGACCTGGAAGAGGGTGTCTGGGACTTAAGGAATTTGCTTCCCAGGTGAGCAGGAAGAAGAGGTAGCCATCTTCCATGCCATCACCATCTTCACCTTTCCTTTACCCATGACTGAGAAGCAGACAGGCACTTGCCCATCTGACACCTATGTGAATGCAATCCAAACGCCTGCATGAGGATAAAACCCATCTCCCCTGGTAAGATAAGGAAGGACACATCTGTGGACCAGCCCATCCATCTTCACTTACCAGTTCAGATACCAACCACCAGCTGCAGAGTACAGGTCATGGTCAAGGGACAGCAGCATCACTATGGTCCTGGCCCACAGGGTTGGGGAACAGTGGGCTTGATTCTGAGGTGTGGGAAGTCATCGTCTGCCAGGATCTGAAGCTGATGGGTGAGAGTGCCTGACTAAGGTCCCAGACATGACAGGGTCTGGAGTCAGGCTTTGTGCTCTGGAAAGGGCAGTGCGTGAGGGAGTCTAGGGGTCACAAAACACTCTGGGAGGCAGACAGACTGGGAAAAAGGCCATTCATACACAACAAGATGGAATTCTTCTGGCTCCTTCGTCACAAGGACAAAGAGTTGACAGTTCCTTCCTCCCATGGTGGACTCCCTCTGGTTGACCTGCCCTGACACATCCTAGGCAGGCCCTGACCCTAGACACTGTGACCCAACTAGATCACTCTTCTTTGTCTAATTTGACCAGTCCAAAATGAGGGGAAAGGAACTTGCCCTACATCACCAAAAACACTTAGAAGTCCTAATTCCTCCCGAAGGGCAGGGGGATTCTGGTTTCTGGATCTCCTTCCCACTTGTGGTGAGTCTGCCTTTGGGGGAAGCTGTGTGCCTGCACTTTCACTTTTAATAAAATATGTTTGTTTGCTATAACTTATTTCTTGCATCTTAATTCTTTAGTCATGGAGAAATGTTAGTAACATTTTGGGGGAATTCATCTATGATTTGAGAACTACTGATTCATTAAGGTCAGTTTGAACAAAGCCAAATTGAGAAAGGATAGAACGGTGTGGTGGTTTAAATGAGAATACCACCCTTAGGCTCATATGTTTGAACGGCTTGGTCCTCAGTTACTGAAACTATTTGGGAAGGATTAGGAGGTGTGGTCTTGATGAAGGAGGTGTGTCACTAGGAGTAGGCTTTGAGATTTCAAAGACCCATGCCAGGTCCAGTATCATTCTCTCTCTCTCTCTCTCTCTCTCTCTTCCTACTACAACTTGCAGATCAGATGGGAGCTCTCAGCTACTGCTCCAGTGCCAGGCCTACCTGCCACTGTACTCCTGCCAGTTCATGGACCACCCTCTGAAACTGTAAACAAATCACCAATTTATAAGTTGCCTTGGTCATGATGTCTCTTCACAGCAATAGAATATTGATTAAGACAAAGGGGTGTGATAGTTAAGATCTCCTGACCCCCTTCCCATCCTTGAATGGGGGGCCCCAAGTTTAGTAAATGGAATTACTAGGCTGGTAATTTCGGTTCTTCTTTTTCTCTGATAGGGAGATTCCTATTTAGAATTTACCTCTAATGCCTATCAGAGAGTAAGATAATTTTTGTTTGGTAGTTTTGGCCAAATTTCATGAAGACAGCCACCCCTGGGGCTGAAATGAAGGATCTCTTAGAGTTAATTATTGATAATTGACTTCTGGGAAACTCAATGAGTTTCACTCACAATGAGATTAAATCTTTCACATTTAACCCATTAATCAATCTTCTCAAGCCTGAGGATTCTGCCTTATCTTTGCTCTTGTTGCTTATCTAACCTAAATCAAACATGAAAAGGGCCTCTAGCAAGTGGTTAAGAATTGTGAAAGTTCTTTATAAAGAAAGAGAACTGCTTTCTTAGAAAACTGAGACGAGAGACTGGAGATTGCTCTTGCAGAGGACCCCCATTCAGTTCCCCTCACCCACATGGCAGTTCACAACTCCATTTGCAGGGAGAAGATGCCTTCTTCTCACCTCTACTGTCCACTGGCTCCTGTATATACATGATACACACACACACACACACACACACACACACACACACACACACAATTTAAACATTTTTTAATGTGGGAAAAGCAGTCCTGGGCCACTTAATCAGGAAGATATGGGAGGTTGCTCTAAGCCTGGAGACAGATGAACCTTTTGTTACTTTAAAAAGCTATATTTCTGTCCTTTCTCTGCCCCTCCACACATTGTTTTAACCTAAAATTGGGGTGATGGTTAAATTTCTCTTTCTCCATCCCTAGAAGACATTTGGAAGGGACTTCACACTGTGATTCTAGCCACTCCCATTAGTCCAAATGGACTCCCATGTTGTGGAATATTAGTTGAAGATAGGTTACATTCATTTATACTGTGGAATATTTGTTTAATGATGCAAAGATGTGTTGCATTCTTCTATGTTGCATTTGTTTAACTTTGTGAGGTTGTGGTACTTTGCCTGTCTTAAACACCTGATTGATCTACTAACGAGTTGAATGGTCAATAGCTAGGTAGGAGAGAGAAATAGGTGGAACTACCAGGCAGAGAAAATAAATAAGAGAAGAAGAAAAGGAGAAGACGATGCCAGGTGCCAGCCACATAGTCAGTCACAGAGTAAGAAGGAAAGAAAGAATATACAACAGAGAAAGGTAAAGGCCCAGAGGCAAAAGGTAGAAGGATAACTTAATCTAAGCCAGCTAGAATGATCCCCTGAAGAAGGGGAGGGGGGACAAGAATCCCTGAGCAGATTGGGAGGGGGACAAGGTGGAGAAAAGAGGGAGGTGGGAAGGGGAGAGGAGGAGAAGGGGAGGGAGGAGGAGAACAGGAGGGCTGAGACGGGGAGGACAAGAAAGGAGAAGCCTTGATAGAGGTTTGTAGAGAGGTCTGGCACAGGGGAAATGTTAGGGGATCCACGGGAATGACCCCAACTAAGAATCTAGGCAGTAGTGGAGAGGCTGCCTTTGATGCCCTTCCCCTATAATGAGATGGATGACTACCTTGGTTGCCATTCCTAGAGCCTCCATCCAGTATCTGATAGAAGCAGAAACAGGTACCCACAGCTAAACTCCTGGAATGCAGTTGCAGAGAAGAAGGATGGATGAGCAAAAGAGCCAAGATGGTGCTGAAGAAACCAGCAGAAACAGTTGACCTGACCTAGTGAGAGCATGGAGACCCTAGTCTTAAAGCTGGGGAACCAGCATTGAACCAAAACAAGCCCTCTGAATGTGGGTGACAGCTAGGAGGCCAGGGCAGGATATGGGATCTCTAACTGTGGAGCCAGTGTTTATCCTTAGAGCACAAATGGACTTTGGGAGCCCATTCCCTATGGACTGATACTATTGCAGCCCAGATAAGGAAAGGAGGGCCTGGGCCCTCCCCCAAATGATATGATGGACTTTGATGGTCCCCCATGGAGGGTCTCACTATCCCTGGGGAGTGGGTAGGGGGTGGGTTAGGAGGTCCATGGGGAGCATGGAAGGATGGGAGGACAAGTGAATGGGGGGATTGATATGCAAATAAGAATACTTCTAAAATAAAAAAACCTAAAAATAACAATAACAACAACAAAAGCCAGCTAGAAACAAGACAACCTAAGGCATTCATAAGTATGAATAGGTCTCCGTGTATTTATTTGGGAGCTGGTTGGCAGGCCCCCAAAGAGTAAAAACAAAGTACATTTTGGCACCCTATGTGGGGTGCCAAATGTTTGCTTTGCATTCAGCACAGTGGCTGCACCTTAAGTAACTGCTGTCCCAATTGGCAGCTGCAACTCTGCAACTACCAGCAGCAGTTTGGCCTCATGGGCCAGAGCCAGGAGAGAATTCTATTCCCTTAGGCATCAGCTCTATCACTGCCACTAAAGGAAACTTTATCTAAATCTCTATCCTTCTGTAGAACTCAGGATTCAAAGGTTGAGGTGAAATCCTGCTAACTCAGAGAGGCTGAATAGCAAATAGCTAACTTTCTCTCCTTGCTGGCATCTCCCAGAAACAAACTAACAAACAAACAAACAAAAAAGACTGACCTTCTGCTCAGCCCCCACCAAACAACTGTGACAGAATTTCCGCTGGCCTGGTACCAGAGTGTTAGCAAATAGCATTAATCCATGTTGGGCTATTCCTGACCTAGCTCTAGAGAGTTAGCACCTAGTCCTAATCCATCCTTTGTTGGGCAGATATCTTTTGTCCCCCTATGTGAACCTTGTCTGGGAGTTCCCCAAGGATACAAAGCCTATACAAAACTTGGTTCAGAAACCCTGAAAACTGTGGTACCTAATGAATGGAGACTTTGCACTTGGCATTGTGTCTTTGGAAGCCTCATTCAAATTGTTCTGAGCATATGGTAATCAACTGGATAAAGTGTAAATAGAGAAAAATAGAAATGCCTTGGGTGTAGGGAAAGCGCTTCAATCTGTCGAGACTGCCTCGAAAGTCTAAGTTCATTCTTAAAAGAATCTCTGAGTCTTCTTCCAGTAGATCCTCATGAACCCACACCTGTGCCACGACATCTACAACAAAGAACCCTTACTACACTTAGTTTCTCCTTACCACTTCCTGTCAGCTAATTGCTGACTCAGCCTTCTGGCCCCAGGTTAATTTTATTTAACCAAACAAATGTAATGTCTTTGCATCCTTAACAAAAGCAGCAGAAACAAATGTAACATACCTTTACAGTTAAAATAATATTCCACAACATTCCCCTTCTTTGGGTTGAGAGCATGGAATTGCTTTGTCTATTTCTTTACTCTGCTTGAAAGTAATTTCTCCTGTTATATCCATGCTAACCTAACTTGGATGAATGATTTATTTAATTTTTTCATTATTTTTGGTTTTTCAAGACAAGGTTTCTCTGTAGCTTTGGCTCCTGTCCTGGAACTTTCTCTGTAGACCAGGCTGGCCTTGAACTCACAGAGATCCTCCTGCCTCTGCCTCCCTAGTGCTGAGATTAAAGGCACATGCCACCATCACCAGGAGATTATTTAATTTTTAATAATGTGTTTTTATTTTAAACTCTATTAATCCAAAATGTTGTAATTTTAAAAAATATGCACTAAAATTAACAAGACCCAATGGATGCTTGTTTTAAAAATAAAGGGAGAGACTGTCCACATTTAGCCTGCAAGAGTCCCACAGAGATTCAAGCTCTAATGGGGAAGGACTCATGGAGCTGAGCACACCACTGGCAGGAAGTAACAAACTGTTTTTTTTCCATCTTGGTTGATGACCTCATCAAAACAGAGGTGACTGTGTGACTTGACTCTCAGGGGCTCCTATGCCCTAGGCACAAACATTCCAACCCTCTTCTGGATTCCTAGTGGGATCATGGAATTGAGAGACTTGAAGTAGACACCGAAGCCGGTTCTATTGCCACACAATAAGATTAATGTGTTTCCCATATCAGATCACCCAGTTGGGCTTTTCAGATTATGACACAGTGTGTCGAATGATGTTATGTACTGGTTTCTAAGAGGGACTGACACTTTTTCAAGCCGTTTGCATCTAAAACTGCCCAGCTAACATAGAGAGCTGATGCTTTGAGATAGCTCTGCCTAGGAAGCAGTGGTCAAACACTGAAGAAACACAGATCCTAGCAAGGCCCTGAAGAATAAATTGCCAGGGCTAGATAAACTACTTCCTATAGGTTGCTAGAAGCAGATTCAACACGCTTGGGCAGAAGACTGGAGATACAGGCACCAATGGGTCTTAATGCCTGGTATTGCCAGGCCTGTTTTTCTGTAACTGAGAGTCAGTGTCCTTTCCTTCTCCCCACAAGACTCCCTCACTCCATACTTGATGGTTTTGTTTTTGCCACACTGCACCCTGGGTATCTCTGCTTTTGCTTTTACCATTCAATTACAGTGCCATAGAGAAGCTAAGAATACAACACCACCAACAAAAACAGAACCAAAAACAGTGGTACCAACACTTTCTAGTTCTTTTAGATGTTTGGGTTTTTGGTGTGTGCATAAGTCTGTGTGTGTGTGTGTGTGTGTGTGTGTACAGATTACAGGATTTAAATCCAATTCACACACGGTAAATTGCAGAGATGGTCTCCCAGTCTAGATAGCCCTCTTTAATTAGATGAGAAAATGAACATGAACCAAGACTCCTACACAGTTACAAGCAGAGACAAGGGCTCAGTGACTAGGCAGCAGGGCAGTGCCAATATTGACAGATCACCAGAGGTCACAGCTAAATACAAGGTGAACCTGTTGGATATCAATGTACAGTTTCTTGGGTGTGGTAATGGCATTATGGGTATGTAAAATGATGTCTTTGTCCTTAAGGAGTTGGCAGGAATATTTGGAGTCAAGTCCTAAGATACCTGTAATATGCTTCCAAGTAATTTGACAACACACACACAGAGACACCAGCAAATGAAGAAAGAAGTAACAGCTGGTGTTACAGGGATGTGTGCGATGGCTGACTGTGTTGTTCTTTTAAGTTATTGGTGTCCTAGTCAGGGTTTCTATTACTGTGAAGAGACACCATGACCTTCATGCAACTCTTACAAAGGAAAACGTTTATTTGGAGTGACTCACTTACAGTTCTGAGATTCAGTCCGTTATCATCATAGTGGAAGCACAGAAGCTCGCAGGCAGACATAGTGCTGGCTGCATCTGGATCAGAAGGCAACAGGAAGTGACACTGAGGGAAGCTTAAGCAAAAAAGAGACCTCATAGCCTGCCCCCAAAGTGACACAATTCCTTCAACAAGCCCAAACCTACTTCTACAAGGCCACACCTCCTAATAGCACCATGCCCTATGAGCTTATGGGGCCAATTACTTTCAAGCTACCACAGTGGATTTCCTTTTTTTCTTCTTTTTGGTCCAAGAAGGGTCAGTGGTTTGTTCTAGGCCTAAAGTATATGTCAGATTTCCTCATCAATGACCTGGAGTTTTTAGCTAGAACACATGGTATGGTTAGTGGCCATCATGCTAGCTTCCTCATAAATATACAATGCAGAAAGGGTGAAATATGGTAAAAAAAAATACTACCTCCAAATTCACTCATTAGCCTGGTAGTGATGGCACACATCTTTAATCCCAGTACTTGGAAGGCAGAATCAGGCAGATCTCTGTGAGTTTAAGGCCAGTCTTGTTCCAGGACAGCCAGAACAGCAGCCAGAGCAACACAGAGAAACTCTAGAAAAACCAAAACCCTAACAAAACAAATGCACTCATTAAAAATATTTTCCATAAAGCAGACTGGTAAGGCCTATTTTTATCTTGTATTTCCTTGTTCTCCCACTTTCAGTGCTTAATTGTTTTTCTCATTTAAAGGAACATTGTTATCTGATGATACCCTCCTGTGGTCGGAAGTACAAGCATGTGCTGTGTTGAGATTACACCACAACATGGACACAAGTCTTCTAGATTATGGCATGATTCTGCTTTAATTCTTTTCACATGTATTTATTTTGTGTGTGTGTGTGTATGTGTGCTATGGGTGGACGGAAGAAGGCCACTTTTAGGAGTTAGCTGTCTCCTTCCACCGTGTAGATCTCAGATGGAACTCAGGCTGTCAAACGAGGTGGTTTACTGCCTTTATCCATGAGTCATCTCTCCCACCAGTGGTTCTGCTTCTAAAGCCTTAAGGAAGTGACTTGCTCAACCAAAGCACACATCTCTGGCCACTTCTGTGCAATCAGCATTAACAGCATGGTTTATACTAGGATGGGCAAAGGCATGGAATGCTCATGACACTCTTGCTCACCTGGACTTTCGGAGTCCAACGGCAAGAAGAGTGCCTTATTTATATTTGTAATGGTCAGCATCATAAATGTTTGCTGACTAAATGAGTGAGTGACAAAAAAATGATAAGAGTGGAAGACAAGGATGTGACACTTGAATGCAGCCTGTAGCATCCAAGTCATTGCTTCTATGGCTCAGGGTATTTGCTGACTGAATATAGCAGATTGATAGCTAATGTTGGGAGGGCTGAGTCATGACCCAGAACTATGAGTATGTAAAATATGTAACTAATAGGGGACTAGATGGTATTACACAAGCAAAACTAAAAGTTATGCTAGAGTAGTGGTTCAGGAGAACAATCTTTTTTAAAAAATGGTATGTGTATTCATGATTTCTCTCTCTCTGTGTGTGTGTGTGTGTGTGTGTGTGTGTGTGTGTGTGTGACATTTTGTTTTTCTTTTGGGTGCACAGGGTCTTGTTATGTACCCCTAGCTGACTTTGAGCTTGCAGTCTTCCTGCCTGTGCCTCCTGAATGTAGGGTTACAGACATGTGCCACCACATCTGTCTACCATTATTTTTATTTTTATTATATTTATTCACTTGTTAAGGGGGTGTGCATGCATGGCGCTTGTGGAAGTCAGAGAACAATTTGTGGGAGTCACTTTTCTCCTTCTAGCATAAGGGTTCTGGAGATCAAACTCAGGTTGTCAGACTTGTGGCAAGTACCTTTACCCACTGAGTCACATTGCTGGCCCCTGTTTTGTGTTTTAATGGACATTATTTTAAAATAGGTATTACCTTGGAGTGCAATTGGGAATTACACTTACCTCTGAGAAAATGGGTACAGTTTTAATATAAAAAAGAAATATCATAACATGGAGAATTACTTGCTTGTGTTCATATGGAGTCTAGTTCAAAGACTTACATGGGATTTATTAGATTGTTGGGAAAGAGAAGCATGATATTTACAGTAATAAAAACCTGGGATACTGTTGGTCCTTGTGCTCTGGCCTTATTTCCAGCATCCACTAAACACTATGGGTGGAAAGTCTGGTGAGGATGTCCTTCCCCACAGGATTTCATGAATCCAATGCTGGCCTTGAACTTACTGTGTAAGTAGCCTTGGGTGACATTGAATTTCTGGTTCTCCTGCTTCCACCTCCCAAGCACTGGGATTATAGGCATGTGCCAGTAACTCTGTTATACAGTGATAGGGGCCAGACTCAGGGTATCATATGTGATAGACACTCTATCCACTGAGCTACATCTTCAGTTCTCAGAGAATACACCTTTAAGTGACCTACTTGATGCTTGACAATTCTGCATATACACGTTCATCTACAGATTCAAGGCTATAAATGTCAATTGTATGGTTTCATGTCCATTCATGACACTGTGGTGGGTTTAAAGTTAATTCTCACTCTGTGATATATGAATGGTACCGATGCTCAATGATAAAGAACACTAATTATAGTGTATACTATTGTTCATCAAGTTGCCAGTGTTTGGAAATTAATAACACCCATTTCTGGAGAACATAAAATTTTAGTACATAAACATGTATAAGTAAAAATAACTAAATCTTTCCTAAAACTTACTCGTTTATTTGTTATTTAATTTCTATCTCAAGAACCCTGTGGTATAACAACTTCAGTGTAGGCTAGATTTGTAGTCAGCTTTCCCTGAGGTGGGAGCTGCGTCAGAGAAGGTATATGCAATGCCAGGTTGCTGTGGAGAGTTGTGCCATGTAGTCCCCTCCCTGACATCTGTCATACTGGTTGGTGCCTGCTGAGGTGTCACATTCCCTTCCAGGTTCCCACTATAAAGTTCATGATGTCAGTCTGCCAGGTTCCATTTTCTGGGTCAGGGCCTCGTTAGTTCTCCTGGGTGGCAACTACTTCCATGTCCTTCAAAGTCAAAACATGGAAAGCTTTTTAAAGCTTGTCCACACGGTTCTGGTATCCAGTGAGTCTCTCTGGTTGGTGGACATGTGTCACAGTTTATTTAGGGTGTTATGCAGACTGCGTAGAGATCTGGTGTGTCCAAGAGGCATTCCCAGAGAAGGTTAGCAAAATGGGTGGTGAAGGCCTCCTAGAATGTGGGTAACACCATCCCATGGGCTAGAGGTCCAGATGGGACAGAAAAGCGCCAAAGGGAGGGAACGCTCTGCCACCTCCTCTCCCACTCTGAGCACAGTGGTCTTTCCCCACTGCTGCTCTTGAATGTCAGACCCCAGGTTCTTTGCCCTTTTTGGACTCAGAGACCTGTACCAGTGACTCCCTGGGCGCCCTCAGGTCCTTGACTGCAGACTTGATACTGAACCTGTGTCTTTCTGGTTTGGGGGCTTCTGGCTTATTGGACTGAGTCATTACTAATATTTCTCATTAGTCATTACTAATATTTCCTATTGTGTACCATAACTGTCATCACTCTGCTGTACAGTAGAACCTTGCAACTTTGTCCTCTGGTTACCGACACTGACTGGCCACTCTCTCCCCATCCGCCTTTCCGCTTTTCTCCTCAGCCTCTGGTAAGTGCTATTCTATTTTCAGTTTATATCAGTTTATGATCTAATAAAGCTTGCCTGAATATCAGGATGCAAAGCTGTCCACATTAGTTAGCCATAGAAGCTGGGCAGTGGTGGCACATACGCAGGACTCAGGAGACAGAGGCAAATGGATCTCTGGGAGTTCAAGGCCACCCAGGGCTACATGAGAGTGAATCAGTATAAAAAAGAGACTCAGTGTCTCATGCTGGATTCAATTAGTCTTCAGCCACGTTGAGGATAGGATCTCCCTAGTCTTTGTAGAGATAAGAGTTCTCTGGTGGCTTGGCTACTTTGCTTCTCTGATCTTCAGCTTGAAACCCAATTTCTGTCTCTGAGTTTTTATTATTCATGTTACATATCAGATCACTGATTTTTGGTCCCACATATGAGTGAAATCATGTGTTTTGTCTCTCTGTACTTGTATCACTTCACTCAGTGTCCTTCAGGTTTATTTCTGGAATTTTCTATTTAATATTTTCAGCGCATGACTGACTAAAGATAACTGAGAACATGGGAAGTAAAACTGTGGAAAGGGGGACTACTGTGTAAATAAAGCATGGAACAGAAGGCAGTATGGATCCATGATAACAGTGCTTTGCAAC
Source organism: Mesocricetus auratus (assembly GCF_017639785.1). Lineage (NCBI taxonomy): Eukaryota > Metazoa > Chordata > Mammalia > Rodentia > Cricetidae > Mesocricetus > Mesocricetus auratus. The sequence continues at coordinate 55,167,689 of NW_024429196.1, forward strand.
AATCCAGGGGTCTAGCAGATCTAGAGGTAATGTCCTCCCTGAAAGAACAAAGCCCAAAGGAGTCAACAGTGAAACATTCAAAGTGTCCAGCATTCAACCTGGAGATGCCAGACATACAAAGAAATAGGAAAATCCAGGGAGATCAACTTGGTCAGTAATAAACATTTAGAAATTACAGAGGGAAAATGTTACTCAAAGATAATAATTTGCAGGGTGGTGGTGGTGCATGCCCTTAATCCCAGCACTTGGGATAGAGAGAGAGGCAGGTGAACCATACACAGACCCACACACGCACAAAACTGATAAAATAAATCTTTTCTAAAAGACAAGAATCTTAAGATATCTAACATAAACATCACAGGATTTAAAGTAAAGCATGAACACGGTGAGTAGACAAAGGGTGGGTGTAACGTAAGGGATATTGTGACATGTGAGTTATATCTCATTTGAAAATAAAGCGAAATAAAATTAGCACCTGGAAAGGAAGTTTTACTGGGGCATCTTACCAGGAGTAGACACAGGAGAAGAAAAACAGTTAATTTGAAGATGTGGCCGCAGAAGCCGTCAAGCTGAGTCCCAGGAAGAAGAAAAGAGGCATTAATAAAGGATCAGACTTTCAGTTCCCTGTGAGAGGACGGCAAACATGCACACCATCAAAACCCCAGGAGGAAAGAAAATAAAGAGGGCCAGACATTTAAAAGATTACCCCAATTTTTCCAGTTTGATGAAAATATCAATTCGTACATTAAACAAACAAACTCACCAAACTGCAGCAAGGTGAACAGAGAGAAACTGAACAAGACAGGCCCTAATCACATTGGTGGATACCAATCCTAAAAGAAGCCACAGAAGAAGATATGCTGAACACAGGGAGTGATGGGTCCCCTGACTTCTAGACCATGCAGATGACATTTAGGGAGGCTGAAGTCCTCACTCAGAGCCCACCTTCCAGGCAGAAGAGACTTCAGAGTGAAAGGGACACGAGGACACAAGGACTTTCCAGGAGAGTGAAACAGGTTTTATTATCAGTGGACCTGAGTCAGGAGAAACCTAAGAAAATTGCTTAGGCTAAACAAAGAAACTAGAACTCATCTCCACCCTAGAATGATGAGTCCGGGAAGAGGCAGACATGTGGTCTGTGTAGAAAGAAAGAGAACAAAACTCCAGAGTCATGCACACACTCCCACCTCCGCAAATTGACCAGCCTAGCAACTGTCTCCTCATTGACTGTAGAACTGCCAGTGTGTCTGGTGACATTGGGAAGCCCCCCAGGACCTCAGCTCCTACTGGAAACTGGGCCCCTGGACACCCTAGCCATCTTCTGGACCACAGGCTTCACTTCAATGCCTAATAACTTTGACCCTGCCTTTGGCATCTTTTCTGCTCAGAATTGAAAGTTACAAACCCATTCCTGTCCTGACCCATAAGTTAGACACTATCCTACAGGCTTTGCTCGGTCACACAACGAGAAAGGACAGAAGGGTCAAGTCAGTCTTCACACATTGTCAGCGTGGAGGCCTCGTGGGGATTGTGACATTCCTTCCTCAGGTCACTTTCCCTCCACGTTGCATAACACCATGTGCATCATGGGTTCCACACCGCTGGGGCTCACCTTTCCTTTACTTGGCCACCCTGGGAGTTAGCAAAGACATTATGTAAATGAAGCACTAGCTGGAATGTGCTGGTCTGTGCTGACACCCATGATGATTCAGTATGACCTAGAAAGTGGATTAGACCTGTTTTTGTCCCTGGTTCCAGTTTCTGGCCTCTGTTGTCTGTCCTTTCCATCTGACTAGGAAATTTTCAGCAAGGCATCTATCCCTGTGTTACAGACTGTTGCATCCCTGAGAAATCCATCTGTTCAAATCCTAATCCCTAAAGTGATGGCTTTAGGAGGTAGGGCCTTGGGTAGTCATGCCATGAAGCTGGCACCCCCAGGAATGGGGTTCATGCCACTACAAAAGGCATTTCTTATCCAGATATGTGGGACCAGATGTGTGCTGGATTTCATATCTTCTAATTTGAGAGTATTTGCCTGTATGTTATTAAACAGGGGGCTTTTATCTGTTCATGAAATTCATTTGTGTTCCATATATACCTTATACACAGGGCTGAAGGTAATTTTTAAAATCATCTTGGGCATGAAACGAACTTTTCTGGTGTAGAAATTCTCTCTTAGGGACACTAAAAAGGTTCAGATTCAGGATTGGGGTTGGTGAGCTTAGGATGCTTGGGTTTTACCAGATTGTCACTCTATTCAGAATCAGAGCTGTCATCTAATGTGCCATTGCGCTACTCAGACATGGACAGTCCAGGGTTGAGGATCAAATGGAATAAAGAGCCAAGGACCCAAGTGGATAGTGAATTGTATACATGGAGAGACTGCAAAATTAAAAACTCATTATTTCAGACATCAGAATTACAAAATCAACACAACGCAAGAACACTCGAAATTGAGGACTCACTCACTAAAACATGTACTGCTCTTGCAGAGGATCCAAGTTCCTAACCACCTGTAATTCCAGTTCTAGTAGTCTGACTTTTTCTCTTCTGGTTTCCATGGGGACTATATTCTCATTCTCTCTCTCTCTCTCTCTCTCTCTCTCTCTCTCTCTCTCTCTCTCTCTCTCTCTGTGTCTCTGTTGTCTCTGTATCTCTCTCTGTCTGTCTGTCTGTCTCTCTCTCTCACACACCCACACACACACTGAAAAATCATTTTTAAAAAATATCCAAAGTCCATATAATTGTCTGACTTTCCCCCAACACTACCCAGCAGACCCCACAACATACTTATCCCTTCTTAATACTAACCCAGAAGATGTGGGTTTATGGGAATTTATAATTTTTCTTTGCAAAGTTGATTAGTTCAAACCACCTTTATATTACAATTTTGCTGATTTAATTTGATGACACAGAAAAGTAACATTGGTTTTTGTTATTGATGCTGTAAGTATGGTTTGTGTGTATGATATGTAATCAATGCATAGTGTGTATATGATGTATGTCTGATGTGTATGTAACATATAATGTGTATATTTGATGTGTGTGTACAGAGGCCAGAGGTCAACACTGAATGTGCTCCTCAGTCAAGCTCTACTTTATTTTTGGAGACAAGGTCTTTCACTGAACCTGGAGCTCAACATTTTGGCTAGCCTAGTTGCCTGTGAACCCCAGGGATCCTCTTGTTTCCATGCCCCCTTCACTAAGGTTACAGGCTGCTCCACCATGCTTGGCCTTTTACCTGGGTAGTAGGGATCCAAATTCAAGTTTAGCATGCTGAGCCATCCTAAGTGTGTTTTTGAGTGAGGAATATGATTTTAAGAGAACAAGAAAACCAAATTTATTCCAAAAGATTTTTCTCATAAAAAGAAAGAATAGGGCTGGGCTTGAGTCCAAATCCTCAGTAGCAACACAAAAGCTAGGTGTGGTGACAACATGACTGTAAAGCTATCCCTGGGAGCAGGCAGGAGTCAAGAAGGCAGACAAGAGGGTCTGGGGGCTCACTGGCCAGCTAGTGTAGACAAACCTATGAGCTCCATGTTCAGGGACGAATCCTGGCTCAAATTATAAGGTGGAGAGGATAGAGGATGACACTTGGCATTGACCTCTGGTCTCTCTCCACACACACAGAGAGGAGGAGGAGGAGGAGGAGGAGGAGGAGGAGGAGGAGGAGGAGGAGGAGGGGAGAAGAATGGGTTTGAATGGGGTTTGACATAAAGGTGAAATGGCTACAACAGTCACCAGCTTTGCAAAGCTTACTGAAGCAAGCTAGAACCGGTTTTAGAAGCAGGAAAGAGCTTGGCTTTGAGTTCTAATTCATTATACCCAAAGGTGAGATATTTTCATCGTGGAAGGAGATCTAAAATTCTTGACACGTCAGTTTCTCGGAGGAGCCTGGCTTTTGATAGACAGTGTTGGCATGTCCCCTGATGTTTCACTGAAGTTCTTCTCACCCCTCCCTGGTACAGTTCTTGTCCACGCAGTCCGACAGCTGGCCTGTAATGTTACATACCACAGATGACGCACCTCCACCCCAAACATTTCTCATTCCTCAGCAGTCTGTAACCCAGCCCTTCACCAGCTGCTGAGGAGCCAGAGCTAATTATTTGGAAGCAGGTCAAATCCATGGTCACCTAAGATGGGAAACCCTGCAGGCAGGAGTTCCAGCTAGGTGACATAGTGCGCGGAGCAAAATGCAGCATGGCAAAAAAAATATGCTTGTTGGGAAATGACAGAGACAAGTTTCTACACTTGGGAAACGAAGTTTCACGGAGGAAGAAGCATGGAGAACTTACATGTAAAACTATCAGAACCAAGGGTGGCCTGGGAAATCCATCAAAGTCCCCAAAGCCTCTGGAAGGGCTGTGAGAATGTCAACACCGTGATAAGTGCCAAATGAGGCATAAGTCAGAGGGAAGGTCGGGGCTGCAGCCTGGAGACAGGTCAGTTGACAGTTAAGGAAAGAGAGCTGGAAAGCATGGGCTAAATTATCCATGGGGTATGGTCACTTTCAGAAAACATTAAACATCACACTAAGGTCTAAGGATACAGCCTAGTAATAGAGCAGTACTTAGCATGTACAAGGGCCTGGCCTGGGCTTAAAGGCCAGTGCCAGGAAACACCAAAGTAAAACAAACCTACAGAACCACCACATTGGGGACTGGTACTTCACACCCGAGAAGGCTTCACAAACTGACAACAGCACGAAGAAGCATTTTCTTTACATGCAGTGTGTGTCATGTGGCAGATGTCACTAAATATGGCTGAATGTGTACTCCGTGAAGAAGGACAAGGAAAAAAAAGAATTCTTCTTTGTGGGCTTAAAGGGCAGACAATATAAAGTGCAGCATCTGAAACTCTCAAGACAGGAAGGGCAAGGAGCGTGACAGGTACTGCCGCCCTGTGTCCACTCTCTTAATTTTGTCTTGGCATGCTAATGTTGCAAGAAGGATTCACCGGGCTCTCTGGAGCTGCAATGAGTCACAGCTGCCGTGACATCCTGGAATCTCCTTTCTTGGAGTACAGTGGCAGCCTCTACCCCAAAAATTTTGACACGAGTATAGGATTTCTGGCCACTTCCCAGAATCACTGGGCCAGAACCTTTGTCTTATGGAGATCCCAGATGACAAGCAGGGTGTTGCCAACTCTAAAGAACCAGATGTGGACTCTGAAGCTCTGCCCCAGGTCAGGAATCATCCTGAGAAACAAGGACAAGAGAAAAGAGTTGGGGGTACAGGGAGGAGGCTGGAAAACCTATACTCTCCGTCTCCTCTGCTCGAGACTAACAGTAGGGTCACCTGATAGGAACCTACAGTTTTCTGCACAGAATTCTGCAATTTCGTATGATTCAACCTAATACTCAGGAGAGTGTCCAGTCAGTGTGTGACTCATGCCTCCTACACACTCTGCTACAGAGTGGCACCCATATGTTCCTGTTCTCTGACCTGTGTGCTGGGCCCCAGAGGAGAGACTGGCTGAGGTGTGCCTTCTGTTTGGGGGTGGGAATCCTTCTGTAATACCTTTCATGTCATCACCAATGACAAGGCATAATATCATACCCTGATCATTTGTGTTTAACCTTATAACGATTTGTACAGTGATCATTTGCATTGTATAGGTGAAGAGATGAAACCCCAGAGATGTTGAGTAAGTTGTTCAAAGTCATAGAAAGCAACAGTGCTGTATTTATAACAACCAGACAAACATATACACAGAAGGACTTCCCCCATCACAGCTTGAAAGCAAGAAGGTGATGCCCTGAGTATTTCACAAAACACTTAGCAAAAGAGCCCCCCCCTTTACCCCATTTTGGTTAGTGCTTGAGGGAGACTGACATTGGGTAGTGACAACCAAGAAATGCCAGATTGGAGCCATTGAGACTTCCAGGATAGCCTGCTACTGTTTGGGTCTGGGATGTCCCACATGGGCTCTTGTGTTGAAGGCATGGTCCCCAGCTTGATGAGGTAGAGCCTTTAGGAAGCGGGACCTTAGGGGAGGAAGTCATGGCTCTTGTTGGTCAGCTTTACTGGATCTGGATTTGGTAGGAGACGATGCCTCTAGGCATGTCTGTGAGGGCATTTCCAGAGTTGTGTTTATGGGGGATACTCCCCTTCAGTGTGGATGATGCCTTGTAGTAGGCAGCCCAGATACAAGATCTGAGGGAAAAGCAAATGCCTCCTGCCTTTGCTTCTTGCTGAGGACTCCAGAAATGCTGCTGGGCCAACACAACCATCGCCATCTTTCACTGACATCAGACTCCAGCTTCTTTTGGCCTTCCATTGTGGAATGAATACCAATGACTCACCAGGAATCTGAGCCTTTGGCTCCAGAATAGAATTGTTGTGGGATCCAGCTTCGTGCTCTGAGCAGTTATGGGTTTCTCAGCCTCTCCTGCATGCAGACAGCCTTTGTCAGGCCACCTGAACTCTGTGTGTGTGTGTGTGTGTGTGTGTGTGTGTGTGTGTGTGTGTGTGTGTGTGTGTTCATTCCTTTAAAGAACCTTTGGCTAACACAGGGTACATCCTTGAAGTGGGCACTGGGCCTCCGGCTTCCCCCACTTCTCTCTGCTACCCAACCACCATGAGGTGAACTTATTTCCTTTACCACATGCTCTGGCCATGATGTGCTTGCCACAGTACCAAAGGGACAAAACTGTAAACTGAAACCATGAGACCAAATAATGTTTCCTTCTTTTAGTCAATCGCCTTGGGAACTTTGTCTCAGTGGTGGAGAGCCGACTGGTCCAGAGACAGTGGATGGATCTATTAGGATGACTTAGGCTGTACAGATCGCTCAAAGGGTGAAATGTTGCTTGTGTGTGGTAGATCTGTCAGCTCTACACAAAGTAGAGTCACTTGGGAAAGGGAGGCTCAGTGAAAAATTGTCCAGATTAAGTTGGTGACCTAGTTAACATTAACCGTAGACTTGACATAGCCTGGAATCACTTGAGAGTCTCAGTTAAGCAATTGACTCTACCAGGAAGGCCTGTGGGCATGCCTATGTGTGATTTTTCTTCATTGTTAATTGATACAGAGGCCCTTCTGACTGCAGATGGCACCATTCTCTGGGCAGGTGGTCCTTGGATGTAAAAAAAAGCTGGCTAAGCATGGCTTGGGGGTGAGCCAGTAGACAGTGCTCCTCTATGGCTTCTGCTTCAAGTTCCTGCCCTGGTGGACCATCACCATCACTTGGAAGCCGCAATAAAGCTTTCCTTCCCTAAGGTGCTCTTGATCATGGTATTTGTCACACATCGATAGAATGAAACAAGAACAGTTGGCCTGCGGACCTACCTGTGAGGGACTTTTTGATAGCACTAATTGACTGGGGACAACCTAGCCTAAGAGTCAGGCACCATTTCCTGGTTTGGGTCCTGGACTGTAAAAGTGAAGTGGGCTGATTGGAGCAAACATGTGGTAATTCCTTGGTTGTGAATGTGATGCGTCCATCGTCCTGAGCTCTTACCACTGTGACTTCTCCCACTGATAGACTATAACCTAGAACTGTGAGCTAAGATAAGCCCTTTCTCCCTTTAGTCATTTTGGTCAGGGTATCTGTCACAGCAACGGGAATAGAACTAGGACACAGTGAAAGCACGGAGACTTGAGTTCAGATCCCCAGAACCCACATAAGAGTCCGGCACGTCTGTAAGTGCAGTGCTGGAAGGCAGAGACAGATGGCTCCATAGAGTCTGCTAACCATCTGGTCTAGCTGAAACCGTGAGGTATAGTTCACTGAGAGACCATGTCTCAAAAAACAAGGTGGGAAAAAGATTGAGGAAGACATCCTATTGTCAATTTGACATCCGCATGAGCTAGCTTTAGTAAGTACATCTGCGTGCGCACGTGCACACACACACACACACACACACACACACACACACACACACGGGGGGGGGGATTTAACTTTCCAAAGCCAGAGTTGAACACTCAAATCTGAAAGTGACATTATATCCAGCTTGAGAAGAACAGAGGTAGGAAACCAAAGGCCTTTGGGAAGCCCAAGGCCAGAAGTCCAACCAAAGACTGTGCCTAGGGATAAAAGAAAGGAAAGGGCCAGGGGCCATCCCAGGTTCACAGTGGTCTGATACTCTAGTCTCAACTTGCCTCCCCACCTCGCAGAAATCATTAAAGGGTAGTAGGAGGAAGTGGTGGAAGAAATATGGGAACTGGGCAGGTTGTGCTGATCTGTAAGAGAGTTGGCTTGGCAGGAGAACATCATGGAGATTAGTTTTATCATGTCCAGCTCTTTGAGAAGGTTTCTAGTCTTATCTTCTGGGACTGTCTTGCAAAAGTGCTCACCTGACCTGGGTGAGGAGTTGGGGTCAGGAGCAGTATGGTCTCATAGCAATTTCCAAGGTCTGATCCAGGACTGCAGTAAGTCCAGAGGGTGGACATGGGCACCAGCAACCTGGCAACCCTTTCTCCATCCACCTCTTCCCCTGGGAGTCAATACTTCCAGGCTGTGTAAACACATGGCTTAGCCTGGCTCACTCTGCGGCTGATTTAGGGGAAGGTCTTTAACTCCTGCCTTTCTTTCTTCTGCCTGCTGATCTCAAGGTTGCTTCTGAACCTGGGACTCAGTAACAAGGTGTCACTGTGCCTATTGAGAAAAAACAGCAAGTCCTAGGGAGAATCATGTCTTCCATCCTTTTGAACTTTCCAACTGAACCCTTGAGTGACTGAATATAGTATTTGACACTGAAAATAAAATAGCTTTATGATGTACACAGTACCCATATGTTGGTGCTCTGTAGTAAAGTTCTACTCACAAAAACTGCTTAGAGAAAGCTGGGCCTGCCTTTCTTTATGAAACATACATATCATTCCCTTGATCTTTATCCAGACAAGGAAGCACAGTTATGAAAGTGTCATGTAAAAAGTAGGATGGTCAATGTCACAGGTCAAAAATGCAAAATCTTTGTAGGATCCCTTGTTCAACAGAAGAATCCACAGCTGTAATCAGATGTGATATGTCAGCCTCAAGGAGGAAGACACAGGATCTGCACCAGGCAACAGCCACTATCTTCCTCCCAGCGGCCTGCCAAAGTTTCTAGGGAGAAACAAAACCAACAAGAGATTAAAAAAAAAAAGACACAACTCAGTGGTGGAGCAGATGCACGAGGCCCCACATGTACCCATAATACCACGAAAAAAGAAAATGGAGAAAACGAGATTGGCATAGTACAGTCTCAGTATAGATAGCTCCTGTTACCTGGTGTCATTGGCTGTAACAGCATGCCCTGATGCTTCATGGGCCACTGTTCAAGTCATCCTCCTTTAAGATACTGCCTCAGGCTAATATGGAAGCCCCTCAGACCTTCTAACCTTGGGGACAATGGATGCAGTTTCCTCGGTGAAAGCTGCACTTATAGAGAGCCCACAGGAGCAAGTCCATGCCTTCTTTGGGTTTCCTCGTACTCTCCTTGAATGTGCTTGTGTCTGCTTCTCTGGATAACCCGGACACTCCATGGAGATCAGAGAGTATTTATCCATATTCATATCATCACTGTGACAAAGTAAAAATTAAAGTAAATGGCAAGTGGCACAGAAACATGGCAGTTGGAACTGCAAGAGACAAGAGACTTTGGAAGTGGGCCGATCTGGAAGATTCAGAGAGAACGGCTGTGGGTCACAGGTTTGAATTCTCCCTTAACCTGTCTCCCTCACCTTCCCCACCTACCAAACAGACCAAGAAGCGAATTCTACTTTATAATTATTTGATTAATTAGACAATTTTTTGAGACAGGGTCTCACTATATAGTCCCGACTGGTCTGAAACTTGCAGAGATATACTTGCCTCTGAAATGCTGGGACTAAAGGCATGGATCACCATACCCAGCAAGGAGGAAACTCTAACTTCTCAAGCTAAGCAAATCAAAATGCCCCTTTACAATGGAGATTTTGATGAGGAGGAAAATTCCAGCAGCAGTTTCCATGGCCACAACAGATTAGCAGCAGTGAAGGAAAGAGGAGGCTCCTGTAGGAGTGTTGTGAGGGGCACAGATGCACATCTCCCAAACAGGAAATTAAAAATAAACAAAAGGCTGGTGAGATGACTCATTGGGTAAAGACACTTGCTGCCAAGCCTAACTATCTGAGTTCAACGCCAGGAACCCACACGGGGAAGGAAAGGACAGCCTTTTGACAATGATCCTATAACCTCCAGGTGTACCACCCCCACCCAACACACACAAAACCGACATCTATAATGAATGGTTTTCAATTGTTTTATGAAAACAACAGAAGGGGAGCTATAGAGCCATGTTGTTGTTGGTTTTTTGTTTTTTTTGTTTTGTTTTGTTTTGTTTTTGTTTTTAAGCTGGGGTTGTGTGAGCTTTCCTTTTCTTCCCAAAGTGTAGGAAAATTCATTTTATCTAAAAAATGAGCTCCCGAGCTGTGTATGTGGCTCTGTGGCAGAGTATTTGCCTAGCTTGTGAGAGGCCAAGGGTTCTCTCCCCAGTTCCAATAAATAAAATAAGGATCGTGATCAAATCCCATACAATTGTACTTTATTTTGTTTTTGAGACTGTGGCATGGAGCCCAGGATGACTGAATTTATGATCTTCCTGCTTCTACCTCTGAGTGCTGTGATTATAACGTGTGCTGCCCTAAAAGTATTAAGAGGAGGAAGAGAAATTAGGGCCAGAACAGCGTCCACACAGATTTAACATCAGCATGCATAAGCATATTTTAAAAAGATAATAGGTATGGAAGAAAATATTAAAATCAAGAAAACTCTGAAATGAGATTCTGTCAGAAAAGAAAGATCTATAAGAAGAGGCACAATATTAAAGAAAATAATCACAAGCGGTTTAAACTTAAAGGTGCATAAGAACAAATAAACTGGACAAACACTGCAATGAGAAAATTAGTATATGGAAAGACAGACAGACTGACAGGCTAGGTTTGGAGTTCAACGGGAGTGAAGGACAATGAGGAGACACCATATGGAATGTGCTCCAGGCCCTGGACTGCATCTTCAGGATGAATGGATGAATGAATGAAGTCTTTTCCTGCTGAAACAGTTAACAAATTGGGCAAAATAGGACTTTGGGTATGAAGCAATGATGACAGCCATCTCTGAGAAGAAGGAAACGAATAAGGATGCTGTGTGATTGCCCCAACTCACTATCTGGATGCAGTTTCCATGATGTGGAGCAGCAAGCAGGGGCGTGTGGGGTGGGGAATGCTCACAGAGAGTAGGAATCAGAGATCAGCATTCAGAGCCCAAGTCACTAGATCACAGAGACAGCACTGACTAGGAGAAACTTCATCAAGGGAGCTTTGGACATGGTAGAACACACCTTTAATCACAGTCCTCAGGAGGCAGACATAGTGTGGGTAGTTTGAAAGCAGCCCCACCTACACAGAGAGTTCCAGGTCAGTCAGGGCTACTCAGTGAGACTCTTCTCTCAACAGAAGAAGAAGAAGGAGGAGGAGGAGGAGGAGGAGGAGGAGGAGGAGGGGGAGGAGGAGGAGGAGGAAGAGGAGGAGGAGGAGGAGGGGGGGAGGAAGAGGAGGAGGAGGAAGAGGAGGAGGAAGAGGAGGAGGAGGTGGTGGTGATGGTGGTTAGCATAATATGGAGGTCCTCTTAGGCCAAGCAAATGCAAGATTAGAGCTTTTGGGAAGCTACAAAAAGAGAGCTAGAAAGTAAGACAAACCATAGGGAAAGCTCCCACAGGTCTAGAATAATACAAGTACCTATATACTAGAATGAAACATCTGCCAATGTGAGGGACAATGCCACTCAGGATTTGAGGGCTATAGGTATTTCTCTGTCTACTTCTAATAATCTCAAAAGGACTTCAACAAAATCCAAATTTCAAATAGCAAAACATTCACAATGTCTGGCTTCTACCTGAAAACTGCAATGTGGCAGGAAAAGATAGCCCATAAACAGGAAGAAAATCCATCCAAAAAGACAGAATTATGGATACCAGATATGATGAAAGCAAGGACAAGGACCACAAGACTGCTAATGTAAATGTGTTCTACATTCAAGAATGAAGAAAAGGTAGAAAGAGGGAGAAATGGATGTTTTCTAAGAGCCAGGGTGAACTTATAGAGATTAAAAATCTAATATCTAAGTTTGAAAATACTCACATCAGGAGGTTAGTCACTATAGAAAAGATCAATGGATTTGAAAGGATAGTAACAGAAACTTCCAGATCCGTTTTTTAAAAGCCAACAAAAGTCATCACCAACAACAACCAAATTGACAGTAAACTGTTAAGACATAGTTAAAAAGTTAAAAGCATATGTAAATAGAATCCTTCAATATTAGATGAGAAAAATGTTTGAAGAAATTATAGAAGATAATGTTGGGAATTTGATGAAGTCTCACATATATAAAACACTCAATGAATTCCAAGTACAATAAACAGCATATTGAAACTGCTGGAAGGGCTAGAGAGACGGCTCAGTGGTTAAGAACATTTGTTGTTCTTGCTAGGTCTGAGTTCAATTCTCAGCAATCACATGGCTACTCACAATTATCTGTAACTCTAGTTCCTGGGGATCCAACACCCTCTTCTGAGTTCCATGGACGTATCGACGAACCAGACAAGCACATGATGCACAGATACACTTTCAGACAAAACACTCATACACATATAAAATAAGTCTTTTACAAAATAAAACCTGCCTGGAAAATGGTGATTAAAAACAGAAAAGTACACATTTCATACAAGAAGATAAAATTATTAATTACTGGTGACTTCCTGTCTTAATACAAATCAGGAGACAATAGAATGATGTCTTTTAGGGAAGGTAAGTTGTCAACCTAAAACTCTTCTTTTGTTTGTTTTATCGAGACAGGATTTCTCCCTATTGCTTTGGAGTCTGTCCTGGAACTCACTCTGTAAACCATGCTGGCCTCAAACTCACAGAGATCCACCTGCCTCTGCCTCCCGAGTGCCGGGATTAAAGGTGTGCGCCACCACTGCCCTGCTTGTCAACCTAAAATTCTATCTCCAGTGAAACATCTTTGAAAAATGAGGCAAAATAAAGGTTTTTAAAAACCAAACTAAAGCTGACAGAATCATTGTCACCTTAAGGATGCTGAAGTGAATTTTGTAGCAGGAAAGAAAGTAGATGCACTGGAGATGTGAAATGGCAACTGTGTGGATGAGTACACTGTTTTCTTTTGAATCAAATGAAGTTGTTTAAAGCCAAACTTAGTGACTCCTTCCTTCCTTCCTCCTCCCTCCTCCTCCTCCTTCTCCTCCTCCTCCTCCTTCCTCCTCCCTTCCCCCTCCTTCCACTTCCTCCTCCTTCCTCTTCCTTCTTCTTCCTCTTCTTCCTCTTCTTCCTTCTTCTTCCTTCTTCTTCTTCTTCTTCTTCTTCTTCTTCTTCTTCTTCTTCTTCTTCTTCTTCTTCTTCTTCTTCTTCTTCTTTTATAAAAGTCTTGAGAGCAAGATACGGCTCCAGACTGGATAACAGGAGTAAAAGGAAGTGCAAAACTGTCGGGGGTTCCACGCATTTGGTGCTGAGTGTGGGGACACTATTTGAAGGCATATTGTGGTAAAGTATATATTATAAACCATAGCACAAACACTGAAAGCAGACATATATAAGTCAGTAGTGGAGCTAAAAGTGAAATTAGAAAAGATAGTGGATAACAAATAAGCAGTAGCTAAAATTGAAGCAAAAAAAAAATGTCAGGACCAACCTGAAACTGTCTGATTCCTCAGGCAGATCCTGTGATACCAAACATGAAAAGAGTGTCACCTAAACCTTAAAGCAAAGGAACCTGGATACAGTTTAAGAGCTAAGCAGGGGATGGAGGCATGCGCTTAATCCATAGAAGTGCTTGCCATGAAAGTATGAGGACCTGAGTTCAAATCCCCAGCAGCCACATTAAAAAAAAAGTGGGTATAGTGACACATACTGGTAATACTAGCACTGGGGAGGTGGAGACAGGAGCTGGCTAGCCAGTATTGCAGAATCTGAGAGACCCTCTTACAAAAAATAAGAAGGGAAGTTGTCTTAGTTAGGGTTTTTATTGCTGTGAAAAGATATCATGACCACAGCAACTCTTGTGAAGGAAAGTATTTCATTGGAGTTGCTTACAGTTTCAGAGGTTTAGTCCATTATCATCATGGCAGGACATGGTAGCATGCAGGCAGGCATGGTACTGGGGAGGGAGCTAAGAATTCTACATCTTGATCCACAGGCAACAGGAAGTGAACTTCTGTGTTCCACACAGGGTGTGGCTGGAGCAGAGGAGACCTCAAAGCCCACCCCCACAGTGACACACTTCCTCTAACAAGGCCATATCTACTCCACAGCTCCTAGTAGTGCATTCCCTTTGGGGGCCATTTTCTTTCAAACCATGACAAAAGTGATTAAAAAAGACCCCCTGACACTGATCTCTGGCCTCCATGCATGTGTGAACAAACACACTAACAAAAACACATGAGCACGGCCTTTTAACACACATGTACACACACACATACACACATACAGAGAGAGAGAGAGAGAGAGAGAGAGAGAGAGAGAGAGAGAGAGAGAGAGAGAGAGAGAGAGCACTGAGGAATCCTTGGGAAGAAGGCATGCAGTGTGCAGTGTATTCTGGGAAAAAGAAAATGATGTATATCAAGGTGGGACAGATGCCTGGAACAATATACTTAGAATAAGGGAGGGTTTGTGCTGGCAAATGCCTGGGACATGAGGAGGTGAAGGGAGAAAGAGCAGAGTTTGGGGTTAGCTTGGACTAGTACATGGTGAGATCCTGTCTCAAAAGGAGAGGAGGAGAGGGGTTCACTTGGGCTCATAGTTCTGGAGGCTTTGGTCCATGGTTGCTTGCCCCCCCCTTAGTTTTGCTACTGTGGTAAGGCAGCTTATCACAGAAGGGGCACGCTGTAGAGTGATACCAATCTCCTGTGGCTAGGAAGTGAAGAGGAAGAACAGGCTCCTAGAAATCTACCCTCCCTTCTTTAAAAAAAAAAAGCATCTTCTGTGTAGGGGTGTGTTGCCTGTGTGCATATCTACGTATTATGTGCATTCATTGACTCAGTTTCTTAGAACTGGAGTTACAGATGGTTGTGAACCACAATATGGCTGCTGGCGATGGAACTTGGGTCCTCTGAAAGAGTATCTAGTGCTCCTAACAGTTGAGTCATCTCTCTAGCCCTCAGAATTCCCTTTTGAGGGCATTTCTCCATTGACCGGACCAACCACTGGGCTTTTGCCTTGAAGTTTCCATGATCTGGGGACTTTGGAGAGACATTCAGATCTCAAGCAGCATAATGGAGAAGTGCAGCATTTTCTACTGGAAATGAAATTCATAACAGGAAGATTGCTTCTCGGTTATTTGGCTATCTAGTGTAGGATTCATACAGAGAATGAGTGTAGTACTCATACAGAGAATAGGAAAAGTTAGCAAGGTAAGGAATGTGTCAGAAGTCTCAAGCCTGCTGATGAGGTGGAATCTTGGAGCTATGAATATCTCTGGATCAGGCCCCCATGCTGACCATCTGCTCTCTACAGTCCTTTGTAACTGTCTGTGATCCCTTGTGGTCTTATACAACAAATCTCAAGCACTTCAGAGTCAGAAAACCAAGGTATCTGTGTCCCTTTCTTACGACTGAATGATTCTGGAACAAGTCACTTAAGTTAATTCCCTGAAATCCAAAGTTACCACTACTCTGTCCCCTCTTCATGCACCTAAGACAAGAATGCCATGGGCCAGACTGATCAATCATTGCCCTTTTCATCCCTGGCCCCAGAGACTGACTCAGAGATGGGCATCTTACTTAGGACCATGGCCAGTCTGGCTCCTTCTCTGTAACAATGGGGTGATAGGAGCCTCAAGTTGTTACCACTGGGGAGATCCTTGCAAAGAGCAATGGTGAAACAAGGAAGTGCAGAGCCTGAAGGTGGTCATGGAGAACAGGTTCCAGTGGCACAGCGTGAATCCAGCCCGGGCACGTCCAACTTTTGACGTTGTAGCATGAATTGTCATCTACAGAATTCACACCTCAGAACTGCACGATCAAGTTACCAAAAACAGTAGTCTCTTAATGCCTTAAGTAAGTTTGTGGTTTTCTATTGGTCTTCGTTTATGGCTATGACTGGATATGTACATCTAGACTCTAAATCTTGCTGTGAAAGGTCTACTTCTGGGCTTTTCAACAATGTGAGCCAATAATTTCCCTTACTCCTTTTGGAAGCAAGTTATAATTTGGAAGTCAATAGTACCAGAACTGGAAAAACTAACTGACATTGAAGTTTAGCAGGGAACACATGTTCACAAATACCAGGCATGGTCACTTCCTTATTTCTATGTACATTAACATCATTTGGATCTCTGTACAGATATCATGAAATGTTTTTTACAGGGGCTCACAAGGCTGTAGTGATGTTAAAGGTCTCCTAAATTCATCAGTGACCACTGAAGTCTCTCCCCACTCTACAGCACAGACCAAATGGTAATAAGTCTAACACATAGTAGGTGTTATGTGTGGATTCGCTTTCCTTTTATTGTAAACTGAGACACTAAAACCATGCTGTGCTGTTCTGATTTGTGTTGTTATCAGAAAATCTCTGAATCTTATTCCTCATAAAGGGCAGAATCTCATTTTACTCACATGTCTTCTAAGTTTGTAACATTAGCATTTTCTGGGCTCTGGTGACGGTCATAGCTATGTTACAACACAGTAAGGAAAAAAGAACCACTAAGGGAGAGAAAGGACCAGGTTTGAGTTTCTAATCACCCACCCAGGAGAGAACCTGTCCACGGAGAAGCACATTAATCTTTTCTCAGGGATGGCGCCCTATTACCCAGTTGTCAACCTTAAAAGTCATACCACCGCACCATTATTGCATTGCAGAACGAAGTCTCCATGTGATTACTGTTGGAATGAATCACATTCAAATGGGGCCACATATCTATTCAGTCAGAGAACTGAAAGAAAGATGCTCTGAAGTTAAAAAGCTGCTTGGTAGATTCTATCTCCTTTAGGGAGAGTTTGTTCCTCCGAGCTGTATCTATGAATGTGTCTTCCTGTCTTCACTTCCACAAGCTCATGTCTCAACAGACCTGCCAGATATTAGCCACCCACTCTTCCCATGGGCAGCCCACATGCTCCTTTCCACTCCCTCTCCAGCCCTTTGCCCTTTGTTAGTTGCTATCCCCAACCAATTTCCTGAGAACACTTTCCATGTGGTCACAGAGGCTCATTTTTTATATACTGAGTGGCTTCCCTTATCACCAAATCCATCAAAGTAGATCCCTTCTCCTTGGTGACCAGATACACAAGGGACAACAAACACATTGTGGTGGAGAGAAAAAAAATCTATCATTTTAGCTGTTAAATGTTCGTGTCAAGCATGACCTGACATAATATTTCATTGCAGATCATTGAAACATGTTCTCTGTAAGCCATAGATATGTTGTATCTTTTAGCTTAAAATTAGTAGCACCTCAAAGCTGGAGAGATGGTTCAGTGGTTAAGAGCACTGGCTGTTTTTCCAGAGGTCCTGAGTTCAATTCCCATCAACTATGTGGTGGCTCACAACCATCCATAATGAGATCTAGTGCCCTCTTCTGGCCTCCAGGCATACATGCAGACAGTACACTGTATACATAATAAGTAAACATCAAAAAAAATTTTTTTAATTAGAAGGACTCAAGATAAGAGGTAGAAATGTTCGGATCCTGAAGTGGACAATGTCTACAGCTTTACAAGCCTGAACACTGTCCAACCAAATACTCCTGATTGCACTGGAAATGTGGGCCAAGAAGTTTTGAATTTTGTCTTTAGTTGCTCTAGAAAATAAGGCTTCTTCTCAGCAGAAAACACCTCACAAGCTTATCTTAGGCTTGCTCTCTTTAAGCCTAAGAGACCTATTTATGCCACTCTGTGAAAACAGTTTTCCCCTCTAGTCTCTTACCATAGTCAGTACAGGAAGCTATACACCTAAACTTGAGATTGCTCCTCACCAAAGCAAGCCATTCCTACAGTAGATTCTACCTGCACACCCACTAGTTCAATCCAGATATGACACTAACTTCCTGGAAGCAGAATCATATCACACAATTTTAGGGTAGTGACCCCCAAGACTGCCCTGCACTGCAGATACCAGTGGCAATCAATTGGTCGCTTCCTATACTTGTGACCAATAGCTGTAAATTGTGACTTCCATTGTCCTCTCCTCAGATTTGACAGATTTCCTAGAGCAGCTTACAAAGCTCAGGGAAGCACTTAAGTTTATTGGTTTATTATAAAAAGAATCATAAACTATGGGCATCAGATAAAGGGATACATAACACAGGGCATGTGGGAAAAGGTACAAGGTGTCTATGTCCTTGCTGGACATACAACCTCTAGGAACTCAACGTTAAGTCTAACGTTGGTGAGCCAGTGGGTTTGGGAATACGTCCAGTCAGAAGAACATAGGACAGAGTGGCTAGGACTCAGGTGGAGTGTAAGGATTCCTCCTCCTTTTATGAAAACCTCAACAGACCCCATCTTGATGGTCTACTGTTAATTACAACTTCTAAGACGGCAATGACCGTTATATTCAGGAAATAAGTCATCTGCTACAACACCTGTACTCTTTTAACTACTCAATTTTTATGGTTTATATGTGAAATATACTGCACCAAAATAAAATTTTGTGGGTACATGACAATCAGAATATCTCAAAAGAGACAAAGGGAGAGGGCAGTTAAGAAATGAAGGCAAGAACGAACCCCTTTCTAAGTGAGCACATGGCTTGTCTTTGAAGCATCTTTGGAAAACAAAGAATCTGCTGGCACACACGGAAGAAATTAGTATTCTAGGAGTTGTCAAGCAGCTCTCCCTAGAAGATAAGCCATATGCTAAGTAGGACACCAGGGCATGTGAAGGACAGCTGTGGGAGGGGAGTCTTATCTGTGACACAGTTGTGTTAGGGTCACTTGTGCTCCTCAGCTTTTCCTGACTCCCCATTAATTTTCACAGTGTTGACTTCTGATAAAAAATATTTCTCTTGTGCACCTTTAATCCCAGCAGTAAGAAGACAGAGGCAGGCAGATGAATCTCTTTGAATTCAAGGCCAGCCTGGTCTACAAAATGAGTTCCAGGGCAGCCAGGACTGTTACACAAAGAAACCCTGTCTTGAAAAACCAAAAAAGAAAAACAAACAAAAAATTCTCTTGCATTAGCACATGTGCACATGGAATTTTAAAACCAAGAAACTCAACATCATTTTCAAGCAGTGACCTCATTAGGGACATGTGAGCAGAACCAAACCAAACATACCTTCCGGCTTTCCTTTGAAGTGAACTGTATAGAAAAAGGAAGAGATTTCAGCTCTAACTGCCACTAGTCTAACAAGACCTTAGCACTCCTTATGCTGATGTATCTGGATAGGCCAATGTGACTCCTTGTCTCAAGATAACCATCCCCACAATCCTTAATCTCAACCTCTAGACCTTGCAGTACATCTTCTCATTTGGGTACCCTGCTTGCTAATAGTGAGTATGCTCCGCAAAGACATCAGGGAGGCATAGAACACCATCAGAGTTAAAAGCAACCACTGCAAACATCACCAGTCTCACTACCACTGCTCCGGCAACACACATACACACCAAATCCCGTTACACAATGGCCACCTACCAAAGGAAACTAGTGTTTTAAAAATTAGCATGTCTTAATCAAGTATCTGAACATTTTTCTCATCTTTGAGCTGACATGAAAGTCAGAGCAAGTGCTTGATGCCAGGTTGGCATCTACCCTTCCCATTGTGCCAAAATAAGCTCTAGCTGTGTGCAACCAAAGGGCTAGCTGGCTGGCACTTGTCTGTCCTTTTCTTACAAGGGATGAGAGAGATGCATACTTTCAGGATGCCACAAAGTGTTTGGCAGTCATCTGTCCCCTTTTCCAAAGTTACTGTCGTAGGTCTGACAGGTTGTCGGAAATGCCCAGGCAAGGACAGATCCAGAGGGTTTTGGCAGCTGCCCCAAGTGTTCGGGGCATTTAAAACCAATGTCACACTTCAAGGAGGTTGTCGGAAGCTGTACACCTGCTCAGTCAGGACTGACACCTGCCAGTTTGCCATTAAATATAGAAAGTTGGAACTAAAGATCCTGACCCACTTAACCTTACTCACTGTCAGAATTCTGTGATGTATACTTGTATAGTGAACTGCTGCTCTTTCCCATTTATGGAGCCTAGTAGTGAGATGAACTCTTTTTTAATGCTATGCAGAATGGCACTGTTCACGCTTTCCCTTGGAACTGCTTCCAAATGTATTTCAACCCTTTTAAAAAAATCATGCCCTTCTTTTAAAACAATAGACCTATACAGAATGAAAAATTTTAAGGTCAGATATAAAATAATATTTTGTCTAATTTTGAATTCATCTCCAAGAGTAGGAAAGTCCTAAGCATTGTTTTCTTGACTCATTTTATTTTCTAGGAGCGTATAAGTAAGTTCTGCACACTTGTTTTCTGCTTACATTCTGCTTCCCATCCTCAAGTGAGAAGTTGACTGACCCAGATTAAAGTGGAATATCAGTATCATTTTAATAAAGCGTAATTACTCACATGGAAGTATCTTAACTGAGAATCCATGGACAACTGAATTCCTATAGCTCCTTTGATTTTTGAATTCAAGTCTAGATTTTTGTACAAAGCTCAGATCCCGGGTCTTCATGGTGAGAATGTAATAAACTATGAACATTCTTATGGCTTGTCTTTTTAAAGGAAAACTCCCCCAACCACTCCAAATTATTATTTCCAAATAAACTGAAGGTTCACACCAAGTTTATAAACCCATGGACACTATGGCTGGGAGAAAATCTGAGAATGCCCCTAGTAAATATCTAATATATGCTCCTAAGTGCAGGTAACTTCATTAACTTAAAAAGGCAGGAAGTCCAACTTACAGTAATAGCTTTTCTTGTGTGCACAATGATACAAGAACAAAAGTATTCACTGTAGCATTATATGAAAAAGTCTAAATGACCTGAATATCCATTGGTAAGAGCAGGCCAAATAAAACACAGCATACCTACATGAGGAGTGCCCTGTCTCTTGAACACAGCTGTTGGGCTCAGTGGTATATAATGCTTGTTAAGTGTGTACAAGAAGGCCCAGGTTTGACTCCGGGCACCAAGAAAATGATATAACTTGGGGATTATTATCAGTTACCAGCATTATTAATAATGACACCCTCCAGAGAGGAAGTTTGGATCAAGGACCACAGGAGGAGAGGAAACTAACTTCTCACTCTCCTTTAAATGCTGTACTGCATGCCTCTAACTGTTCAGATAAATCTTTATAAAGGAAATAAAGGTCTGGTAAGGTATCTACATGAAAACACACGTTGTTTGCTTTCTGATAAGCACTCCTGCAACGAACAAGTCATGTACCAAAGGGCATTTTAAAATTCAGGTTGCTCTCTCTTATTGGATTGAGTAAGTTCATTCCTGGATCAGGTTATATTAATTTGTACCATACCCAAAGAAGAAAGAAATGCTTTGGAGTTTTCATTATTTCCTAAGGAAGAAAATATGTGCACAGAAACGTGGATTGAGAGAAAGAAGAGAAAGAAAAGAGGACACCATTAGGACACAAAGGTTTATGTGATTTTAGCCATTACAACAGGAGTTCAGAAAGATCTCAAGTGTTACATTGATGTTGTCAATATTACAAAAAGAGAAAAAAAAGTGACAGGCAACAGTGAAGAGCACCAGAGACCCAGCACAAACCTAAGACCATCTTTCTTCCTTCAACTGCCCAGGTATTTTCACAGACAAGCCCCCACCCCCTGCTTTCTCTCAGCTTTCCCTAACCTTCTTGGCCTGGGGAACTCAAGCCTCATCCTCGCCCTCCTCCTCCTCGAACTCGCCCTGCTCATCAGCCGTGGCATCCTGGTACTGCTGGTACTCAGACACCAGGTCATTCATGTTGCTCTCTGCCTCGGTGAACTCCATCTCGTCCATGCCTTCGCCCGTGTACCAGTGCAGGAAAGCCTTGCGCCGGAACATGGCGGTGAACTGCTCCGAGATGCGCTTAAACAGCTCCTGGATGGCAGTGCTGTTGCCAATGAAGGTGGCCGACATCTTGAGGCCTCGAGGAGGGATGTCGCACACGGCCGTCTTCACATTGTTGGGGATCCACTCCACGAAGTAGCTGCTGTTCTTGTTCTGCACGTTGAGCATCTGCTCGTCCACCTCCTTCATGGACATGCGGCCACGGAAGATGGCAGCCACCGTCAGGTAGCGGCCATGGCGCGGGTCACAGGCAGCCATCATGTTCTTGGAGTCGAACATCTGCTGGGTGAGCTCTGGCACTGTCAGGGCTCGGTACTGCTGGCTGCCCCTGCTGGTCAGAGGCGCGAAGCCTGGCATGAAGAAGTGCAGGCGTGGGAAGGGCACCATGTTCACGGCCAGCTTGCGCAGGTCTGCGTTCAGCTGGCCTGGGAAGCGCAGGCAGGTGGTCACCCCACTCATGGTGGCTGACACCAGGTGGTTGAGGTCGCCATATGTGGGTGTGGTCAGCTTGAGGGTGCGGAAGCAGATGTCATACAGGGCCTCGTTGTCAATGCAGTAGGTTTCATCTGTGTTCTCCACCAGCTGGTGCACGGAGAGGGTGGCATTATAGGGCTCCACCACAGTGTCAGAGACCTTGGGTGAGGGCATGACACTGAAGGTGTTCATGATGCGGTCTGGGTACTCCTCTCGGATCTTGCTGATGAGCAGGGTCCCCATGCCTGAGCCAGTGCCTCCCCCCAGTGAGTGGGTCAGCTGGAAGCCCTGGAGACAGTCACAGCTTTCAGACTCCTTCCTCACTACATCCAGGACGGAGTCCACCAGCTCAGCGCCCTCTGTGTAGTGGCCTTTTGCCCAGTTATTTCCTGCACCGCTCTGACCTATTAGAGCAAAGGGGGATTAAATCATCCATGATTGGGTAAATTCCATTTCTAAAAATAAAATCACCACTCATATATAGTTATTTCAAGTTATCATAAATAGCTAATAGATATTAAACAATGAATTATTTGGTCATCCATGCAATTATAAATGAGTTAACACAGCACACCTTGCTTTGAAAAAGCTAAGATGCATTTGCTCTAAGCCTAAACTAAGGCTTAGCCAGCACACACTTGGATGCTATTTATGCTCTTAATCTGTCAATCATGCTTCTCCACCCCGTTCGCTAGTGGTAACTGGCACCTTGTGCCCTTCAGTCTGCAGCTATGCCACATACTCACCAAATACGAAGTTGTCTGGCCTGAAAATCTGCCCAAAAGGTCCAGACCTGACTGAGTCCATTGTGCCTGGCTCCAGGTCCACCAGGATGGCCCTAGGTACATATTTATTACCTGCAGGGAAACAAGAGCTGGCTTAGCCCTTCAGGCAGTGACCTCTGCAGAGACGGGCTTGGTACCACCTCTTTCCTGATTGGTGCTACCCCCCAAACAAAGAAAGGCCTATGACCAGGCTTTCAAAGGATTTGGTTGGCACAGAAGAGGCTACCCCACCCCAAGAGTGGTCATCCTAAAATAGGCACGTTATCCCGGGGCCACATACGAGCAGGGCACAGGGGTGCCGGAATTGAAGATGGGGTGTTAAAAATAATTACCAGTAGCTTCATTGTAGTATACATTGATTCTTTCCAGCTGCAAATCACTGTCTCCATGGTAACTGCCGGTGGGGTCGATACCATGCTCATCACTGATGACCTCCCAAAACTGAGACATAAAAAGTCTGCTTTTAGCTGTGCACGACCCCACCCCGAATCGCAATGAGAAGCCCCCACCCAGTCTTAACAACCCGACGCAGCAGAAGCTTTAATGAGTGGCGTGACCCGGGCACAGCCTTAGGGCTTGCATTATACAAGATCAGAAAGTTGAAACTGGGCGTTTTCCCAGGCGAACAGCTGCTCTCAGCAGGAGGTAGGGATGGGGGTGGGGATGAAAAAAACGAGCCCAAGCCTGGGATTGGGGGTCACAGCCGCCAGAAACGGCTGGAGACAAACGCACTGAGACTCGCAATGGAGGGAATGGGGCAGGCGGGGAGAGTGAGACCAGGGAACTATAGAAGGTTATTTTAAATTCAAAGCACGTCCAGCCAGACAATCGCTCTCCTCCCCTCCCCCGCAGCTCGCCGGGTGTTCAAGCGAGTAAAATCAATTCTCCTTGCGTCCCGGCCCCTCCCAAAAACCGGAGCGCACAGCTTCGCCGACACACCCGCTCCTTCTTCGGGCACACGTGGAGATCAGTGAGGAAAGGGAGAACGGGCAGCCCAAATTCCGAACAGTTCCGAGAAAAATGAATGAGACCCCGGAGCTTTAAAATCGCCTCTGAGTCCACGCCCCATCTGATTGCACAAAGCAAGTCAGATCCGCCCTTGGCGAAACCTGGGTCCACCTAGGACCGCGCCAAGCGCTGATGCCTAAATATCCTAAGGAGGTGGGGGGGCTCCTGCTAGCATCCCTCTCCCATGCCCTAAGCAGTGCGCCCACCTTAGCGCCGATCTGGTTGCCGCACTGGCCCGCTTGGATGTGCACGATCTCTCGCATGGTGCCTCGTTAGCTTCTTGCTGTCTTGAATCTGTGTCAGTGGGTCTAACGGTCCTCCCCTTCCACACCCACTGTAGGGCCACCTGGAACTTACTCCGGAACCGATGGGCTGAGGGCGACGGCCGGGTGGGCTCGGTCTTTTATACAGAGAGGGTGGGGCGGACCAAATAGACCGCGCCTCCCAGCCAAAGCCCCCCACTCCTGTTCTCGCTGGCTCTTTCCAGGCCGGGTTGACGTAATGCTCTGAGCCCCAGGGATAGTCCAGGGGGCTGGACTATGGGCTTGTGGCCAATCAGCGCGGGCGTGAAGACCTTGCGAGGGGTGGGGGTTCCTGGGAGTATCTGGGGCGTGATCATTGTCTCGGACTTGAGGGGAAAGGGAAACTGAGTATGGGGGGCTGGGAACTGGGAACGTGAAGACTACCGGAGTGTTGCGAGGCGGGTGATTAGTTCCATAGGCTGGGGATTGAGAGGGGGCTGGTAATGGATAGGGAAGCGAGGGCAACTGCGGCAGGTGCAGTCCGGTGCTGCCGGTGCGCACCAGACAGGGGGATTTAACCTAGCAACTTGTGTTACGAGCAATTCCCTTCTAACGCTGGGCAGGCTTCATCGAGCCAATGTACCTGGCGAAAATACGACTCCTTTCCTCATCCCTGGAGGTCAATGACTGTCCAGGCGCATACACGATTACACAGAACCTTAGGAAAAGACAGGTGATCCCAGGAAGTCCAGGGTGATTGGAAAAACAGAGGTCCAAAAGATACTGACTTTGGACACTGTGGAGCATCCCAGTACGTTCTTCTCCTCCCATAGACTCAGCTGTCCTTACCTGTCTTTGTTGACTTTGTTCCTTCGCTGCAGTAGCAGCATTCAGGGACAGAAGGACCTCTAAGCCCATCCCTGCCTGACCCACTCCAAGACTACAGCGCTCAGCCTGATACCAATGACTCCTTCTATCCTGTGATTGGCTTTTGTTCCTCCGGAGTGATGGAGTGGGTGTGGCAGGCCGCACTGCCTGAACTGTGCCCCTGGCAAACCGAGGGTGGAGTTCTGGGGGCGGGCCTGTCGGGGAAACAAAGAGTTCACAGAAGCATGGGATGTATTCCACAACTGAGTGTTTAAAAACCAGCCAGGCGCTGTCCTTGCCCGCCTTAGGTTCATCTATTGTAAGGAAAGGGCGTGGGATCCGAGAACCGTCATTACCTAGAGCATTCTTCTATTGCAGCACCACGAGGTCCCTGGCTTGATGCCGGGGAAGAAGAAGGGGACACGCCTAAAAACTGCAGCACCGTGAGCTAGCAAGAGACCACCGCAGACCCTGGCGCACTAGCATCAGCGCGTGCGCAGACGCGGTGCACCCACACTCCCGTCAAAGCCGCATTTTCTAGGTATTCGAGGAAGAAAACGGTTCCTTTGTTACTACTATCTGCGCGCTTGTGTGCGATAAGCCTGCGTGCTTCTGAGGGAGCGAGGAAAAAGAGTGTCGGAGCTTGTTCCCTGTTAACCCAGGCTGGAGGTTACCAGACTAGTGGATTAGGAGGTGATGTGACCCTTTTCATTCTCTGAGGAGAGAGGCTCAAATGACTCAGGGTCTCACTATAGGGTAGAGTTCGCAGCTGTTGAGCGAGGGAGGGCCTGCTAGAACCATCCGCAAGCTGTCATCGCCTCTACTTTCCGCAGGGGGAAGGGGTGTGGGATGGGCTTTAAACTCAACTCTAATGTACAGCGAGAAACAGCCAGAACAAAAGCCTTACCGCCTGTGATGATTAGTGTGCCCAGACTGGAGCTCTATAGTAAGAGTTCTCTAGACACAGCTGCCGGTGCTCAGGCCCGGGTGGGGTTGAGAAGAGGGGAGATGTGCCCACGTGTCCACTAGTAGGGTTTCAAGGACTCAGGCCCGGACTCCGGATTTTCCCACCCAAATCCTCCAACAAATGTAGAAGCATGAAAACGGAATACTTCACAAGGTCAAACAACGAGTTAATGACAGGGCGCCCACTGTCTCCCGACTGCCCGGGTTTTCAGGGAAGGTGACACGCACAGCTGAAAGGGCTATTGCGGGTGTAGACCTAGACAGAGGTGGTGGCTGAGGTGGTGCCCGGGTGCTCTGAAAGTAACTCAGAGGGTGTCACCCTCTCTGCCATTATAGATGACGCTGTGCAGCGGTCCTGCCTAGTTGCACCAGCCAAGGAGCAATGCCGGGTTCAGGGGCCTCTGGGGGCTCAATTCTAAACCAGGTAATCCGAGCCAGCCTCTCTCACCTAATGGATTCCATGCTCAGCTTCTGTTTCACAGCCAGATCTTTGCAAGTAGCTGATAAAAACTCGTGTTTATGGTTATATAGATGAAAGGCCCTTTCCTCTCGGATTTCTCTTAGGGGAAGAGGTTTGGAACAGCGTGACTAGAAATCACCCTCAAAGCCGAAGTCCCCCGGGGATCCAGCCTTTTGGTCCAAAATCAGCTTTCCTTCCGTGCCTTTTGCCTCATTGCCCCCCACCCATCTTGTCATTGGGATTACAGTGTCGCACATTTAAAATTTTTACAAAGAACTGCTTTTTGTGTGAAATATTGACAGCAGCCTCTTCTTTCCCTAATGGCTTTCCAGCCATCGGCGAATTTATGAGAAAAAAAAAAAGAAAGAAGAAGAAAAAGAAGAAGAAGAAGAAGAAGAAGAAGAAGAAGAAGAAGAAGAAGAAGAAGAAGAAGAAGCTTTGTTTCACTTAACCCATAGGAAAAGAGCTACTGGGAAGCAAAATCAGATGGATTCTCAGCATCTGATTTTGCCTCTTTATATTAGATTCCTCTCTCTGTGTCATGTGTCAGACATGAAGATTTTAAGGCAATGCATTTCATTTCTTGCATACCAATTAGTTTTAATGATGCACTAACATTTAAGAGACAGGTGTAGAAGCATCTCTGTGCAAAATCCAATGCAGCATTTGTTTTATATGGGGAGGGCCCCCAAACTGTTACAATGATATGTGCTTTTACAAATGTCAGATTATTTTCAAGGGCAAATCCTCAACTGTGCATTTATTGTACACAAAAGGTCATTGTTTTAAGTAACTCAAGAAGTTGGACGGAAAGGAGACTTTTCATAAATACGGAGTAAATTTTGAAAGTGCTGTTTTCTTAATGCACAATGTATTTTGACCCATCTATTGAAATCATGGGACATTTAGTTCAGGATTTTTGCTGGTAACTAGCCTGCATTCACCACTTAAAGTTCAGTTCACCACCCCCACAGCCTTGTCTATGTAGCCTAGATGTACACGGTTTCCTAGGCAACACACATTTTGCCAATGAATGAAAAGGAATTGAAAGCCTGCAAAGGCTGCAGATCCCAGATTAATTCCTCCCCCACCCCATCCGCCCTTCTCATTGCTCTCTGGCTGGAAATATTGGGAAGTTATCAATCCTAACATTTATGTAAAAGTCAAATACCCAGAGAACTGGGTTTAGAAAGGGGTCGCAAGCAGCCCCTGCGTAGCAGCCCTGGGCCGGTGCTATGAAAGGGCTCCCGGACTCTACCGTCTTGGTTCAGCGGGTTCAGGTTCCCTTCCCGATTCTCTCCTTTCTTCCCTTCCCTCTTAGAAATCAGAAGCTATTGTGCCGGCATGGCGCTGTCCAGTGCTTTACAGTTTAGGTGCTTCTTGGGTGGGGGCCTCGGAGCTCCTGTCCTGCTGCTGTAGAGTTCTGTAGGGATCAGCCACTCAGGCAACAAAAGACTGGGATCCGCAGAGATGCGCAGAGAAAGGTCTGCATCTTGAATGCGGCAAATGCATCCAAGCGCAGACACCTTAGCTCTTTGTTTCTCATTGAGGCTGAGTGTTTTCCCACGGCCAGTGCTCGTGAATTTGGATTTAAAAGGCCAACATCCAGTCAGCAAGCCTTGTCACACAAGTCGGCAGGAGGAGGGGAACCCCTGATTTTCCAGGGTATCAGTTCCCTTTCATGAGCTGCCTCCCCTCCTCCATCCTTAGCAAAGATTTTTAAGAGCCTTGGACCTGGAGCACAGGGAAGCACAGAAATGTTCACAGTGCAGCCTGGTTAACCATATTTCCCATAGTACGAGTCATCCTGGGATGAAAATGAAGCCAGAAGTGCTCAAACGAAGCGTGCTAGAACTCTGACAGCCTGTCTTTGTAAGGTGCTGTCTGTGAAAGCCATCGCCGTGAAAATGGGTCCCTTTTTAAAGCGGAGTACATAGCAGAAGATAGAATGGGGAAGCCATTTTAAGTTAAGGAGGCAGATTGCTGTAGTATCCATGTGACCATAGGATGCCACCCACATTGTTCCACTAGCAACTGCTGCTTTGGCAGTGTCTCCAGGGCTCATTTTCTCTCCAGAATCTACCACAGACCTTTGCTTGTTGTCTAAATAAAATGAGAATACACATACACACTAACCACTCTATCCTTTGTCCTAAGGAGCGTGTGCCAGGACCTCTTGGCAAATCAATCTCTACTTCATTTCCCAATCGGTAGCCACTAATAATCACAGCATGTTTTTTAAAAATCCATTGAAAGGGTGTCTGGAGGGAATTTGCTGCTCCTTTCAGAGTAGTCTATCAAAAAGGAAACTTACCAGAAGGTTTAGTCTGGTGTGCTGGGTGTGGTGGCACACTTTTAGTCAAAGGTGTGCCAAAAAGTAAAGAAGAAGAGGGGGAGAATTGAAGACATGATCCCTAAGAGCTGTCCACCCATGTTCTTGGCAGGTAGTTCACAAGAACCAAAGAGGTAAGCATTACAAATGACCATGACTAGATAAATAGGTAAGCATTGCAAATGACCATTACTAGATAAACAACATAGTCTCTCTCTATGAGATAACACTCAGACATAAAGGGCTAATTCCATTATATTAAGTGAGGTTAGCCCATGATAATAAGACAAAGCTATACAATTCCATGCATAAGTTTTGTACAAAGGAGTCAAAGACAAGGAGACACAATAGAATTGGGGTCACCAGGGATTGCAGAAGGAGAAATGGGGGAGTCATTTAATGAGCCAAGAGTTTCAGTTTTGCAAGATAGTCACAACACTTTGAACATAAAAATCACTCCCTTGAAAGCAGTTCCAAGATGCCCACCTTACAGGACACTGAAATCCTCAGGATCTTAAGGCTTTATATAGGGTGTGGTGGGATTTGCAAAAAGCCTGCAGTCATCCTCCCATGTCTTTAAGTCATCTCCAGAAGACATAATATTTAATAAAAATAGGTGCTGCCAGTAGTTGTTGGAGGTTTATCTGTTCGGAATAGGTAATTTCTTTTTAAAAAATGAAGAAGGAAAAGTGCTCATGAATCAATGTTTGCCATGTGCCTTATTTTCAATGAGAGATCATTGGGGCATGGCTTTGGCTAAATTCTGCTGGAAAAAAAACTAAAGGAAAAACTATGAAGCAAAATGTTGTGACAGTCAATGACCTCTATGGAGAGAAATGCATGGTTTTATAAAAGAAGCAAATTCATAGCCAGAAGAATAGGAAAAGACATGTCAGAAACAGCCAACTGCAGAGAAAGCATGGACTTCCAAGCAGAGAAGTTAAGAAATTGAATAAGTTATGCCCAACAGAGAGCCACTGCAAAGCCCCAGATTGTGCCTCGTGGCAAGAAAACTCGTGACAGCTGCTGTGCTGTTCTCACTGCAGCAGACAGTGAAATATGCCAGCCTGGGGGTGGGGTGGGGGTGGGGGGAATGACGGAAACCCTGAGAGTGTGAGTGGATGTGTGTAGCCATGAGCTGGCCATGACAAAGACCCCAATGCCTCAGTCCCATGAGAATGGCAAAGCCTTACCTGGGTGAGGCTCAGGAAAATGCCAAAATTTCCCTCCTGGTCCTCGCTTGGATGTTGGCAGAAAGTATCTTAAGCTTTGCCAACCTCCACCTCCCAATGTTTACGGCCTGAAGACTGCTCCCATGGATGGACTACACCTACAGAGATCTCATCTTCTTGACTCAGCTGTATACAGTGAGCCCTGCCTCCACATCAGCTGTATGCACCAACCCCACCTCTGTCATAAGCACACCGAGTTTCTCAGTTGCTGCAATTATTCCGTCAAATAGTCCAGTCCGCCTGACCCCAGCTCTTCTGTCTCTGTGGCTGCCGTCTCTTCAGGCTGTCTTTTCTTCTTTCCCTCAATGCCCCAGTCAGATCAAGTCCTAGGAGCTATGCAATGATGCAGCCTGGGCCTGAAATGAATACAGTTTTGCCAGAGACTTCCAGAGAGAGTTTTCACCTTCTCTGCCCACTGATGGGAGGGACACACAAACTGTCCATCGCCCACAGGAGTGCTGTACTCTAGGTTATTTTTAGTGGTGGAAGAGTGGTAGCACAAATGGGTCCTGCATGGGTCCCAGTATGGCCCTGGGTTGTCTGGAACAAAATATGCCTAGAACATGGGTCCAGGAAACTTCAGCAGTAGTGGAGGCGTTGGCTAGTCTTGTGTTAGCTTGACACACAGGCTAGTGTTATCTGAAAGCAGGGAAACTCAAGTAAGATAATTTCTCCCTAAGATCTGGCCATATGGCATTTTCTTAATTCCTGATGAATGGGGGAGGGCACAGCCCATTGTGGGTGGTGCCCTGGGCTAACAGTCCTGAGTTCTACAAGAAAGCAGACTGAACAAACCAGTAAGCAGCACCCATCCATGGCCTCTGCATCAGCTCCTGCCTCCAGGATCCTGCCCTGTTTGAGTTCCTGTTCTGACTTCCTTCAGTGATGAACAATGTTGTGGAAGTGTAAGCTGAATAAACCCTTTATTGCCCAACTTGCTTTTGGTCATGGTATTTCATTGCAGCTATAGAAACTCTAACTAAGATGGGGCTTTCTAGCCTTTGTCTCCTCTCCACCCCCGCCACCATTCCTGTTGGGCTCCTCTTTACTTAGATGGCTACTGCATGAGTGACTTGGATTTTTCATGGGGGTCGACGTTCCTGGCTTCTTCCTGAGGACGTTGGATGCTAAAGTCAGGTGCTGTGTTTCTGATTGGAAATTCCCACTCTGCCCTTTTCCCACCCACCACTCCAGGACTATTTGGATCATCTTTTATTTAAAAGACTTATATTGAATGTATGTCTTCAGGCTCCAGCGATGTCCTTGTTCTCATGGCTGTTCACAGAAATCTTTACAGCCTCCCACCCCCAGGCCTTCAGTGCGACAGGAGTGGCCTAGTGGAGCATCTCCATTTGCTGTGGTTTGGATACAGTTGGAGTGTATGCCCCAACTCTATCTCCCAGTGGTGGAGGCCTGGGCCTCAGTGCAGTGCTGTTCAGGCAAGGGAACCTTAGGAGGTGAGAGCTAATGTGAGTGACTAGTCACCGGGAGCTTTGCATCCCAGAGATTAATGCATTTCTTCAGGAGCAGGTTGCTATAATTATTTGAGCCTAGTTCTTGAAGCTCTCTGGTTTCCTGTCTTACCATGTGATCACATTCCCATAATGGTGCTACTTAGCCATGTTTATTTACTCAGAAAGTCCTCGCTAGAGCTATGCAGTTGCAGGTACAATATTGTCAGACCTCCAGAACTGTGAGCTAAGTAAACATTTTTCTGAATAAAATATAGTTTTCTCCTGAATAAAATGCTTAGTTGTTTTATTATAAAAATAGAAAATGGACCAGCACACTTATTCATCAAACAAATTTCCATCTTGTTGAGTTTTTTATTTTATTGTATCTAAAACTGTTTATCTTTAGTCATAAGTGAAGATTCTGAAGATAACCATCTTCAGTATTATCTCTCTGTTTTTAGTGACTATAGTACCAAAAGTTAAAAAACTCATTTAGATGTTATTAGTATATTATGAAAATAATGTACCTTTAATCAATACTTTTAAAGCTCAAAATTATCATATTACTTCAAAAAATTGAAAAAAGAACACTGGCTGTGTTATAATTCGAATACAGTTGAGAGTTCCTTTGATTAATACTAATTTCCTCCTCAGGAATCACATGATCTGAATTCCATCATCAGGGATTTTGTTCCCATGTACCACACTTGCTTGTATCCTGGAAACCTGTCTGAATTGTGCTGTTACTGAGGAGGACTACCCTGTGCATCTACTGCCTTTAAAGTGGACTGCTCAGACCCAGTTTCCATCAGCAGCGGAAATCCCAGGGAAAGAAGGCTATCTTGAAATGGAAGATGAAGACCTGCTCTTAATTCCCACAAAGTTGCTTTGATTCCAGGCTCAGATCAAGCACAATTCTGCTGGTTAAATGTCCAGAAGACTTGATCCCAAATTCATATGTCAATAATTATTGGGAAACAGATCCTCTGTGGAGCATAGGATTCCATAATGACATTAGTGACTTTTTAAAGAGGAAGAGACCTTCCTCCGTGTTGCCATGGGAAGTCCTTGGCATGTGAGATATAGCACAAAGCCTTTGTCTATTGCTGAACAGACAGATGCCTGTACCATGCTCTAGGATGTCCAGCTTTCAGAGCTATGAACCAAATAACCCTCTTTTCTCGAAGATCTGTCCAGTCTGTGGTGTTCACATAGAGCAACATGACACAGACTCAGATGTGAACTATACTGTACTGGTGCCTTCCTGAACAGACAAAAGGGAAAGTCTGATTGACTATCTAAGAAGGAAGCCTTCGAAGTGCTGTCTTCTAACCAGCCATGCATAAATTTCATTCTGGCACACAGACTTCACCTGACAAATAGTCACCATGCTTTGGGCTCTATCCTGCAGCCCAGCAAGGCAGCAGTGACCAAACCAAACACCTTTGCTCCTCTGAGTCCACGCTGCAGGTAAAGTTGTGAAATCAGAAAAAAAACAGTACTTCTCAGAGCTGTAGTTCCTATGAGTTCTACCTATTTATTTTCTCATTCTTCGGTTTTTTGTCATAGTTTTATTATTCTTCATACCTTCCTCATTTCTCTGCTAGATAGTGTAGTAATCTAAGAAATTAAAGGGGACACATTACTTTGATGACAATAAAAAGTGTCTATGGTGGCGTGCTGGAAAAGGCGCCATCGAGGTTGTCTGAGTCACACTGACACTTTGAGCACTGACACTGCTCTACCCCCCTCTACCTCCACCCGTTTGCCTTGTTTCCTCGCCTCGGTTTTCTGCTCCCTTTATTCTTTTTCTCTCTAGATGATCTGAGACTACCTGATGCAGGGAAAAGGTTCTGTGGGAAGAGAACACTTAGTTCCTTTTGTCTGCACAGGAGCCTTTCTCTGGAGATCTCGGCATTAGACAGCAGGTTGGGAAAAGAAAATAGTGCTTGCCGCACCCTGTAGCTAAGCATGGTGGTACATGCCTGTAACCTAAGCACTCAGAAGGCTGAGACAGGAGGATCATAAGTTTGACACCATCCTGGACTATATACCAAGAACCTATCTAAACAAGCAAGCAAAGAAAAAAAAAAACATTACTCCTCAATGCTGTAAAGTCTGCCACTGGATGTCGCCATGTTCCTTCATTGCACAGAAATGCCACACAGATACTCAAAGGTGCCTCCACTTCCCAAACATGCAAACTCATTGTCAAGTTCATCCTGGAGCTTGGGAAGGAAGGCCCTTAGGTGGCTACCGTTTTTACTGTAACAATATGATTTTAAAAGAACCTAGGAAGAAGCTGCATAATTCACTCAGAGGAGCAGCCCACTTTATTGGCTTTCTTAGCCTCTCACAGGCTTTTGGCCTTGGACAAGCCACCCACTGGGTCTGTCTTACATTCCCCATCTGTAAATGGGGATAGTGTTGTGCTCCCTGCCTTCTGTCTCACCCCACAGAGGAGCTCTGGTAATGCCACTTGAATTTTACCAAGGCTGACCCTGCGTGAGCCCAGGCTGTCATTACAGGAGGCCTCAACACATCAAAAGGGGACTAGTATAGTGTGTGGGGGCCAAACTCTCACCTTGACCTTTTGAAGGTCCTGTATTTTTTCATGCCCCTTGCCTGCATGAGTGGTATATACTATGGGATGGAAAGGCTGCTTCTTGAGTGTTATTGAATTCTGCTTTCCCCGTATCTTCTCATAATTATCCACCGTTTGCTTTAGGAAACTGACTGAAGGAAGGAGGTGAACACGTGACCTCATTGCACTTTATGTTCTATTGCTGATACTTCATTCTCTAGCCAAGATGCTGTGACGTTTCCATTTTCTTTGGAGATTTTGTTCTGTTTTATTGAATTCTTTTTTTGAAATAGGATCATACTATGTAGTCCAGACTAGCCTAAAAGTCATAATTCTCCTGCCTTAGGTCCCAGTACTGGGATTACAGGCATATACCACCTGTCTTATTTTGGGTTTTGTTGCTGTGATAAAAATACTGCCCCAAAGCAACTTGGGGAGTGATCTAGTTGGGGTTTCTGGTGCTGTGATGAGACATCATGACCAAAAGCAAGTTAGGGAGGAAAGGGTTTACACTTCCACATCGTAGTCCATCAATGAAGGAAGTCAGGGCAGGAACACAAACAGGGCAGGAACCTGGAGGCAGGAGCTGGTGCAGAGGTCATGGGAGGGGGCAGCTTGCTCCTTATGACTTGCTCAGACTGCTTTCCCATAGAACCCAGGACCACCAGCCCAGAGATGGCATCACCCACAATGGGCTGGACCCTTCCCCCCATCACTAATTAAGAAAATGCTTTATAATAAGATCTTATGGAGACATGTTCTTAATTGAGGTTCCCTCCTTTCAGATAACTCTAGTTTATGCTGAGTTGGCATAAACTAGCCAGGACAGGGAGGAGAAGGGTTTATTTGGCTTACGTATCCTGGGTCACAGTTAAATGAGGGAAGTCACGGAGGGGACTTGAAGCGAGATTGGGGAGGCAGAAACTGAAGTGCAGGTCTTGGAGGAACACTGCTTACAGGCTTGCTGCTCATGGTTTGCTCGGTGTGTCTCCACTCCTCTCATTTATTTATTTTATGTGTATGGGTGTGCATGTGTGTCCATGTGCCAAATGGGTACTGAGAACTGAACCCAGGCCCTTTGGAAGCACAGCCAGGTACCCATACCTCCTGTGGTTTGTGTGTGTCCTTCAGTTTTCAGGGTTAGAAACTCAGTGGACACCCTAAGTTCTCAGACTTCTCATCTAAGGTCCTGCTTAAAAGAAGATGGTGGTCCTTAAAGGTCACTCACAGGGTCCCAAGGTGGTGATGGCAAGGTGACCCCCTCCTTCAAAGTTGAAGCTCTGCAGCCCTGTTTAGTCATCGTTCTCTGGGACTGGGCAACTCCCATTCTACTTTCTGTTTCTAGGAATCTTATGACTATGCATCCCATATGACGTATTAGTATTTTTGTGCTTTGTTTCTTCTTTATTAGGTTTTGTGGTTCTGAGAATCAAACTGTGGTCTTGTGCCTGCTAGGTGAGAGCACTCTACCACTGAGATACATGGCCCCAGCATATCCATCCTTTTGTGGGTGGCTTACTTCGTTTTGCATAATAGACTCCAGGTTCATCCATATGGTAGCAGGTGTCAGAATTTCTTTTCTTCATAAGATAAGGTGTTGTCTAGATGGAAGCCTCAGACACTCAGCTAACGGGTTTTCTTAAGCCAGTCCAGCGGGAGCATTGTTCTGGATTTAGTTCCGCCCCTTTCTTCCCTGCCATTGTCATCTTCCTGGTTTCTATAGAAGCTTCTGACCCATTGTTCAGCTGTGTCTCCCTTCTGATCCCTTGCATGTCCCCAGATTGGCCTCTTGGATGCTTTGGCTTCCTGACCCCTTCCTTTGATGTGTCCACACCCTCCTCTCCTTGCCCCTGGCCTCGCTGCTTTCCGGAAGCCCTCATGCTCCATCTGCGCTTGCTCCACGGGCCTCCTAAGTCACTCTGCTTGTGTCTAGCACTTTCTGAGCTGCACTGCAGTTATTTGCTTCTCTGTTGCTTTCTCTAAAAATAGGCTCGTCTGTCTCATTATGTGACTTGCACATGATCCGGCACATAGTAGGAACTCAATAATTGTTTTTAGGATTGAAAAACTGCTTGGCTACTCACCTATCAAAGGACGGGTTTCTGTATAAAACTAGGTGCAATTTTCATTAGAATCAGTGAGCTTGATTGACATGTAATAGACTGAGATTACAATTAAGACCTTTTGAGTAGATGTCCAGCACCACTGTGGAATTCATTCGTGTTTTGCACATGATTCAAACATCCCACATATCCCTAGCTCTTTAAGGCGCAGTGTGTATTTAATATGCATGTCCATTCCAGAGAAGGAGAGGTGGCGGTCACTGTTCTCAAGGGCATCTTTGTTTCCCGAGCATTCAGTACAGTGCCGGGTGCACAGATGCCTTCAGTAAATGTTTGCCGAGTGAACCCAATGAATGGCCATTTTGTCACTGGATCTGTTCATTTATTCTCTGGCTTGTTCCCGGCTCTTCTCGAAATACAGCTGCTTTCATTGGCTTCGCCTTTATTTACTGGGTGGATGTGCTTGTTTTCGTCACCAGGAAGAGAAAGCAAGCACAGAAATAGCCTGCCACAGCGGCCATAGTCTCAGCGAAGGAGCCTCTTTTGTGCCAAGAATGGACCCGCCCACAACTTGGTGGAGGTGTAGGGTCCACCGTACTCAAAGGGCCCTCTGTGGGGAATCGGAGGGGCCCTCGAAAGGCAGGGCTTACTGACAGACTGTGAGTCACCAACTTGAGAAGAGGCTTTAGGAAAAAACCTGAACTATGCTGAGCAACCAGCCCATTTGCCCCTCCTCCCCAGACAGGCAGGAATTCAGGGTGGATCTGCCTCAGCAATACAAGCTGGGGAGAGGGGAGGGGAGGGAAGAGAGGAAGGAGAGCTTTTGTTCTGCCTTCTTCCATGACTGGGTATCTCTATGTCTAGCACAATGCTCTGAAGTCAGGCTGAGGTTCCTGAGAAAATAACAGATTCACCCAAGAGACAGAATGACCTTTTGCTCAGCTCTGCTTTGTGCTTAGGGCTGTGAATTCCACCTGCCCTGCTCCTTTCCCATCCTCGTTAAATTTTATCACCTTTTATTCATCATAAGATGGGTCCCAACGTCACCTCCATGAACAATTACAATGTGTGGCTTTTCCTGGGAAGAAGTGAGCAAATATCTACTCACCCCAGACAAGGCACTGACAACAGACCAACAGAGCTGTTCAACCAAGTCTAGCTTGGTGAGCCAAGTGTAACTGGGACCAGAGCATTGGGTGACTTGTTAGTAAGTATACCTTTGAAGAAAGTCTCCCTCCGCCCAGCAGTTATTAAATGCTTATATATCCTGGGGGAGGGGAGGGACCCTTGTATCCGGTGTGCCCTCCCTCACTTCCCAAGGGAGACCCTTAGCAGGCTCAGTCTTGCCAGGGTCTTGTACTGGTGACTATAGCTCTTCTGATTTCCAGTCCCTGGCTATGGCCTTGTCATATATTCAAAGGCCAGTGTTCTTCAATACACACTATGAGCACTCACTGACAATCCAGCCCAAAGACAAGTATCCATCTGGGACAGGATTATTCTCCCACATGTATGCTCTTATCTGAAGAGCAGGAACAATTCCAAAAGTAAAATTACACTGGGGCCCACATTGACTTGAAATATTAAACCTTGGGGCCTGGCTATATTAGGAATTCCAAGGTACCAGGAAGTCTACATCAAGAAAGTGGAGTACCACTACCTCTGGCTGTAGCAGTGGACCCCCCCTCTCATTCTCTCCCTTGTCCTCTACATATACACATTTCCCTTTCCCGGCCTTCTGGGGGTTAATAACCCCTGGAGCTGATTTGGGGGAGTTAAGAGTCCTTCCTCCCTCGGGCCATTAGACATGTCAGCTGACTGCTGGAAACCCATGAGCCGCCAAATCCAGGGCAGATGGGTTGGTACTCCCTTCAATTCCTCACACCTGCTAATCCTGCCGCCACCCCCAACCCTGAGCTCGCAGGCACTTGATTGCTCAGGTCCTGGCACCCAATCTGTCTCTGGAGAGAGCCAGACTGAGCAGCCCTGCCCCCTCCTTAGTGACCAGGTGCTTTCGGGCATCTCTGGTTTCTCCAAAGTTCCTCTGGGGACTTCACTGGCCCCACCTACCTGAATCTGACCCAGTTCCTCCTACTCCATCCCCTCTGCTCCTGAATCCAGCAACATTCGTGATTTCTGCTGCTATCAGTGTCCACGCCCCTCGGTGGTTAAGAATAGGTTTTCTTCCCTACAGCTGCCAACCCCTATTCCTGCTTTGCTGTGTGAATCCTCGCATGGGTCTTATGGCCAGCTGCCTTTTCCTGATTGGACCAGCTTCATGCAGGAGGAATCTTTTATTTATCACTCATGCTTAATCAGGGCTGAGCTGGGAGTGTCCTTTAGATGGGGAAGAATTGAAGCAGAATCCGGGTTCCTGATGTCTCTGCTTCTGCCAGAGATCAGGGTGGCCCGATGGGGGAGCCCAGAGTTTAAGGCTGATCAGATGAGCAATAATCTTCTAGGCACGGCAAGGGCAAGTCCGTTTTGAGGTTGCCTTGTTTAAGACACTATCTCGGTTTCAAAGAGAGAGGTAAATACATTTGCCAGCTTAAGATGCTTTAATGTGTGTGTGTGTGTGTGTGTGTGTGTGTGTGTGTGTGTGTTGAGACAAGTCTTGTGACTGACTTGATACTATGTCACCCAGGCTGGCCTTGGACTTGTAGTATTCTCCTTCCTCTGCCTCTTGAGTGCTGGATCACAGGCATGTGCCGCCGCACCTGGCTGGATTTGAATTTAGATCATATCCTTGGCTAGTGATAGGTGCTTGGAGCCTTTTTGGCCATGCTGGATGGCCACTTAGAGCTGTAGTTCCCAGGTAGTCCTCTGGTCACCATGGTAATCAATGTACACTCTCCCTTGTGCTGGCTGACTGAGTTAGGGCACTGAATACACAGGCTATGTTAGATGCGTGCAGGAGCTGTGTCCTTAGGGACTGCATTTTGCTCTGGTGCCTTCCTGTCCCCTCTTTGTTTCTTTCTTCTACCATGAAGGGAGTAGCCTCTACCACAAGCTCTGCTGTCTTGCTATTCAGTCCAGAATCAACAGAGACAGGGGCTGTGTCCTGAAACCGCAAGCCAAAACACACCATTTCTTCCTTAAGGTGTTCATACTAGGCATTTTTGCCACAATGATGCTGAATCTAGCTAATAAAATGGGGAGGGCTTTGTGGGTGAACCCCACCTCAAGAGGCAGGTTTCAAGACACCTCCAATGGAGATGTCAAGGAGGCAGTTGACTACAGAACATTGGAGTCTGGGGCTGGTTCTAGGGACATGACTGGGCAGCCAGCAGCAATGTAAAAGACAATAAGCCATGTTCTGGTTACAGCGCCAAGCAAGAACTCCATAAGAGAACAGGGATGAGGGGACTTGTAATTCAGAGGCAGGCCTATGATAAAGAACCAGACGACAAACCTAAGAGCAGGGCCAGGAGGGACAAGGGCACCAAGACAGAGCAGTGTCCTGCCCATCATTGTCCCACTCAGAAGAAAGGGACTGAGGCTTGTGGTGACTTTGGCAGGGGGAGCTCATTGGCAAGGAGAAGAAAACAAGTGAAGTGAGTTCAAGAGAGCAGGGCTGGGCATGGTGACCCAGGCCTGTAAGCCAGTACTGAGGAGGCCGAGGCAGGACAATCCCACTTCCCAGCCAGCTTCGGCTACAGAGACCCTGTGTCAAAACAAAAACAACAAAACAAACAAACAAACAAACAACCCTCCCCCAAAACCCAAAACAAAGCAAAACAAAAACAAAACAAAACAAAACAAAACAATGAAGAGGCATGTTATGGTGGCACACAACTTTAACCCCACTACGAGGGAGGAAGAAGCAGGCAGATCTCTGTGAGTTTGAGGTCAGACGGATCTACAGAGTGAGTTCTGGGACAGGAAGGGCCACAGAGTCAATATCAATCTCTCTCTCTCTCTCTCTCTCTCTCTCTCTCTCTCTCTCTCTCTCTCTCTG
The DNA here is from genome assembly GCF_017639785.1 of Mesocricetus auratus. Lineage (NCBI taxonomy): Eukaryota > Metazoa > Chordata > Mammalia > Rodentia > Cricetidae > Mesocricetus > Mesocricetus auratus. The sequence goes on from NW_024429196.1 coordinate 55,208,097, forward strand.
AATACACAGGTTGTGTTAGATGCGTGCAGGAGCTGTGTCCTGCATTTTGCTCTGGTGCCTACCTGAATGAAGGGTTACTTTCAGGCTGGAGCACGGTCCTAGCATTTACAGTGGCAGGGCCAGGACACATTCTGGATTTGCTGCATCTGGCTTTGTGGATTTGGTGACAGGAAGAGGTTACTGTATACTTGTACACTTTTAAGATTACAACAAGAAGCTGGGTGGTGGTGGCACATGCCTTTAATCCCAGCACTCGGGAGGCAGAGGCAGGAGGATCTCTGTGAGTTTAAGGCCAGCCTAGTCTCCAAGAACTAGTTTCAGGACAGCCAGGACTACACAGGTAATCCTGTCTCAAAAAACAAAAGTAAAACAAAATTTAGAAAAATTAGAAAAAGACTTAAAACTAGGTTGGTTGCTTGGGAGTGTGAACACAGCTTTGGCCCCAGTCCCCCAGAGCTTCCTCATGGAAAGTTGGAAGATACTTTAGCCGGTAGATGTAGCACTCTCAGTCAATCAGAATTATTTTTTTCCTTAGTGCTGGATTGAATTCAGGCCTTGTGCACGCCACATGCTCACACTGAGCTCTATTCCCCAGCCCCCAGTCACAATGCTGTCACTATGGCAACATTTCATCTACCCCCCTGCTTTCAGCCCACCTCCCTCCTTGCAGGAAGCCAGCAATAGGGAACTAACTAGTAGGGTATGAGGAAAATGATGTGCTACTTTTAGGTCAGAACAAAAACCACTGAGAGTCATCGCTTGGTGTTCATCTCTGCTGCTATATGACCTGTGGTGGCAGAGGGTCTATCAGCTCGAGTTCCAAAAGGAAATTGTCCTATTGCAATCTAGATATACAGCATAAGCTAAAAACAGAATCTCTCATATCAAGTCATTGATACAGCAGGGTCAAAATGCTTACTATTGCATTCACTATACTGTTATTAACCTGAGTAGCCCACTGCCTGCCATGGTGTTTGATCAAGTGTGGGTTTGAGTTCGAGTTTGGCTAAAAGCCCAAAGATCTTGTTCACAAACAGCTCCCTGGTACTGCTAATATCCCAGAGGTTCTTAAGACTCGTTAAATGCACCACGAACAGCCCAGGAGACAGCGCCACCTGCAGGTGGCTTCTGTTTCCGCATCGGGAAGGGAGCTCACAGGAATCATTTTCACAACTTCCCCCCCAACCCCGGCCCCACCCCAAGTACTGGGGATTGAACCCAGGCCTTGAACATCAGCCAACTCTCCGTGCCCACAGAACAGTTTTCTTATCCTCCATCTAAAATTCCTTGACTGGGCCAGCAGGTATAGCCCAGAGGCACAGTTTAAAGCTCTGGGTCCGATTCCCTGTCCTAAGATTAAACAAACAAAACCTTTTATGATTCTAATGAAATCCTGCCTCGAGGCTCACGGTGGTAGCAGAGAGACCGTCAAACCCCACCAACGGCTCACTCCGTCTTCTAGCTGCCTTCCTGGCCTTCTGCTGCGTGCTTTTGCGGTTGGAGGTTATGGTCTACTCAGGTGACCACACTAATTGTTTCACTGGCCTGCTTCACAGTTTCAGAGCCCGGAGGAAAGACTCCCAGACGGCACTTTCCAGTGAAGAACAGGCTCCCAAGGACACACTGCGGCTGGCTTTTTGAAAGCAAAAGCCACTCTGCAAGGAGATCGCTTCCTTCCCACCTGCCACCTAGTGGTACTTTTTAGAGTTACACCCTTCTGTGGGAGGCTCTCGTTAACATTTTACCTTCTTACCTGGAAGGCACTTAAACAGAGAGAGCACCTAAACCAGACATCTCAACCTGCACTTAAGATAGCAGACCTAGAAGAGAGGCATCGGGATAATTAGTGGAGGAACCAGGACTAGAACCAAGACACCCCCAGAACCTTAAACTCACTTCAACTATCTGCCTTTTGCCCGTTACCAACAGTGTCTCAGGTTGAGCAGAGCACTATAGATGACCATATCCTTGTCCTTAGGAGCTGTCTGAGAGCAAGGATGCCATAAAAGCAGGCATTACATTACACTAAAGAACACTGCTTGTAGGAGGTAGGGATGGAGGACAAGGAACATCTTCAGTCAGCCTGCCTGGAATCTAGGACGGGTTCTCTATGAGGGGACAGCTAATGGCTATACGGTAAACAGTATATACAGTGTCTCAGGCATTGTGAAATGGGATCTGGCACCCCCAGCATGAAGTAAATAGTTTATGGGTGAGTGGGGTTTGCATATCTGCAAAACCACTGAGGCTAAACATCACTGCAGGATTCTTTTATTGGTGGAATAAGCACAGATCTCTGCGGGAATAGTACAAATGACAAACTGGAAGCCAGTGAAAGAAGAGTTAAGAAGAAAAAGTCAGGTTGTCACAGCAGCAGCCCAGGCTGGCGTGGGGAGTGGGGGCGGGACGTGAGCACCCTTGCTCTTTGCAGTAAGGAAAAGGATTCCTACATTCATGGCTGGGAACAAAGCGGTGTTGTGTTCACCACTTCAGGGAAGACAGTGAGGTGAGTGGGCCGGGGGCTGGGCAGGGAGAAGGGACACCCTGAGGGGACAAGAGCTGTGAAGCAGTCAGGTGAGATGGCCAACGGGCAACTGCATATATGCGTGGCCTGAAGAACACCAGGCTTTAGATTCACGCGTCAGAGACTAGACGAGGACTAAATGGCCAAGGAAGCATGAAGCCAGATGAGAACGCACAGGGGCGTCTGTGCTGGCCCACCTCAGTCAGTCTGGGCTTCAGCCATTACTATCTCCCTGTGCCACAGGAGAGAACGGTGCAAAGGACATTGGTGAGACAGAGATGACAATGACATAATGCATTAGTTTGATTCTTACAAGATGTCAAGATCATTCTGATCTCTTCTGACAGAGGGTGGTGAGTCAGAACCCTGACCCAAACTATAAACATTCATTGGGTCCATCTCATGGGAATATGGGAATATGAACTATGTCTGTTCCTTTTTTTTCTGAGTGGAGTGGGCTCCATGTGCTTGTAGTCTTACCTTAGCAAAGATAACGGTGTGGTCACATTCATACTGGTTTATGTGTGTGTGTGTGTGGGGTGGATTTGTATAGTCTACTGCCAAGAGTTTCCATTGCCTACTGAGGTGACATATTTTGTTTTCATCTCCTAAATTTGACTGGTAGATTAACAGAGATAGGACAAGGACTACTATCTTTGCATCTTTGGGATCCTTAAGGTGGTCTAACTGTCTATCCTCCTCCTCAGGATGCAACAATGCTTTTACTTGTTCACTTTGGCTGAGTGATGCTAATTTTAGAGGCCTCCTCCACTTGGTGTGGGGACTGTGCCAGCTTCCAAGTGTGTCTATCTCTACTGTGCATGCAGGGAGGAGGGGGACGACCTATAGACAGAGAGGACCCCGGGCAGGTCTCTACTGTTGTTTGATTCTTATATGCTCCACAATAGCAGAACAGCCATGTTGGTAGTTCAAATTGCCAGGTCTCTCTCTAATTCTGACCCTTGACACATTTATGCCTTCCTGTTTTCCCTGGTGTACTTCTATCTGAGTGGCCAAGGACTGAGATAAACACTGTATATTTACACTTAATGATATGAGGTCACTCAGTTACTGAGTTCCAACTTCTGGCCCTGAACAAAAGATCATTCTGTTTGGTCGGAGGTGACTGCCCTCAGCTTCGGATCATGCAGTCTCTCTTTTTTTCAAAGATGTTTGTGTGTGGTGATATCTTGTTTGTACAAATAAAGTGTATCTGAAGATCAGAGGGTGGAGCTTGCCACGAGCTAATCAGACGGGAAGTGAGATGGCGGGGTGGAGAATATAGGTGGGAGGAAACAGGAACTCGCTCTCTTTCCCTTTGGGGAACTAGTGAGGTAAAGGTGGCTTTGGCTTGCTCCTTCTCTTTGATCTCTCAGCATTTTCTCCTAAATCTGACTCCAGGCTTTTATTATTAAAAACTCATGTTACATTTGTGAGCCAACATGTGGCTGCTGGGAATTGAACTCAGGGCCTCTGGAAGAGCAGCCAGTGCTCTTAACCACTGACCCATCTTTCCAGACCCAGATCATGCACACTCTTGATGTCCTCTGGTGTGTAAGGTGAATGCTTCAGCTGACCTCATGGTGCTCAAGAGCTAGAGGTGGCCCATCAGAGTCACTCTGCATCAAGTCTAAGCAGCCTTTATACTGTTACCTTTGTCACTTGTCACATGAGCCACTTTATTTACTGAGGCAAGGTCTCGGAGCTCACCGAAAACTCTACCTCTAGGTAGCCAGTTTGTCCTGGAGAACTCGTCTCTGGAACACTGGGATTATAGTGGGTTGCTAACTGTCCTGGCTTTTCTGTGGGTTATGGGGATCTGAACTCAGGTCCCCACGATTGCACAGCAAGTGCTTTATCCACTGAGCCGCCCCCCTGGCTTCCCCCTTCAAATTTTGGGGACAGTTTTTACTGGCACATATTATTTGTACAAGGTGTCAGGGTTGGTCAAAGAAAGAGGCCACTCCAAGATGAATTTTAGGCCTGTGTGGCAGCAGAAAGTTCCAGTCTCTCATGGACTGGACCTAAACAGCCCTTCAAAGGTGTATTTATTGATAGTTACACAAAGTTGTTTTTTGGGTAAACAAGTTCTTCATACCAAAATCCCTGATCTAATCTATTTGTTTTTCTGAAGGAAAGCATCACACCCCTGCCCCTTTAGTCTTAATTGTGTACGTCTGCAGTGCCCAATAATCCAAGAGCTCCATTCCAGCTGTGCCAGGATGGTCTGTGACCAAAGTCATGCAAAGGCTGTAAAGCTGCTTCAGACAAACAACTCTATAAATCACAGAAAACAATCACTGATTTCCATCAAGATTTCTTCAAGGTCAAAGTACATCTAGAAAACAACTATTCTGTTCTAATGTGTACCCTTGATAACAGTGACTCTGCTGGATTCCCACAACACAAAGGAGTTTCATTGTGATATTTCCATCCATGCATCCAATGTTGCTCCTTTTTCTGTCTCTGAAGTGTTCTTTGTGGATTCCTCACCTGCTGTTTCATTAGAGGAGAGTCTGTGTCGATTTTCCATATTCCAGGAATGTGCTAGAATCCTTTGCCTGTGGGTGGCACCCTTCCTGTTCTCTGAGTGGCTGCAGGATTGTTTAACTTCATTTACTATCATATTGATAGGTTTAGGTTAAACTACAATCTCCAATTTAGTTATTTATTTCTCAACTCTAAGATGGTATGACAATGATATGTATTCAAAAGAAACAGTATTTGGAATTTTATATCTAGAATTTTTCTGGGATAGCAATAAACAGTTCTTTCCTCTCTGGTGAAGCCAGGCAGATTCCAGTTAGCCTTGCATACTGACGCTCCACAGTAGGCTATGGCCCACAACTGGAATGCTGAGGTCAGGTATGGAACAAGAATTTTCCACTTACTATGGATATATTAGTTACATTTCTATTGCTGTAATAAGACTCAGGGAAACATAGAAGAAAGAGTTTATTTTGGGATTATAGTCTCAGAGTTATCATCTCTGAGGGTGTGTAATGAGTCCTTGTACTGCCAGCTCCCAAATAATGACAAGGACACTTCTTAGTAATTATGAAAGCTTGACCTTAAGCTTAGTTTTGTTCCTAACTAGCTCTTATGACTTAAATTAGCCCATTTATACTAATCTATGTTCTACCATGTGACATTATTTCTCTTCCATCTTGTACCCCGTTTCCTCTCCATATCTCCTGGTGTCTCACAAGTGCCTCAATTCTTCCTCTTCCTTTCTTTCTCCCGGAATCTCACCTATACCTTCTGCAACGTGTAGTCTTCCCGCCAGCCTGGCTCCTGTTGTCGTTTTCAGCCCCCAATAACACACAAGACACTGTATTAATTATGAAGCTGTTGGCCATTTGCTTGGTTTCTCATCAACTAGCTCTGACTTGATTATTAACCCATAATTATATGTATATAAGAACTTATCTTTTTGAGGACACACTCCTGAGCGCCTGTTGCTCCCAGGAGATCACGTGGCGACCAGTCTCTCCACTACATTTCCCAGAATCCTCCTAGACTCCTACTCCCACCTATCTTGCTCCCCTATTGGCCAACAGTGCTTTATTGACATATACACAGAAGGACTTTCCCATGTCAACCTCCTGCCTAGCTATTGACCATTCAGCTTTTTATTATACCAATCATAGCAATACACCTTCACAGAATGTACAAATATCCCACAACAATGGTGGAGTGGAGGGAGCAGGTAGCAGGTGACTAACACATCAACAGAGAGCTCTAATCTTGGACTGCAAGAAGAGTCTGAGAGCACACCAGGAAGCCTCGGAGCCTATCTCCAGTGACACACCTCCTCCAGCAAACCACACCTCCCAATCCTTCCCAAACAGTTCCCCCAACTGAGGACCAAGGATTCAAACATATGAGCCTGTGAGTGCCATTTTCATTCAAACCACCGCAGTGGGCTTACTGGATGTGACCCTATGGAAAACTAGGGTTTCACTTTCACAGAGCTTGCAGTGCTGTGGACTGAGCAGAGGCTTATCATCATGGACCTCCTTTGTATGGCATTTAGTCAACTCTTTTACCTTTTCTTTTTCTCCTCTTCCTTCCCTTGCCCTTGAGTGAGTAGACTGGAAACTCACAGAGATCCATTTGGTCTTTGCCTGTACTGTGATTAGAGGCATATGCCACCACGCCTAGATTCAGCCCCAGGTTTTGTTTCATAACATAATTCTTTTAAAGATTCTTTGGGAATTTCACATCATGCACCCCAATCCTATTCACCTCCCAGTCCCTTTATACCATTCTTCCCCAAAGAAACCCTCCCAAAAAATCAATCGAAAACAAAACAGTAAAAAACAAAAACAAAAACAAAACCGCCTTGCCCTCCGTCATTCCAACACCTCTTCATTCATCCCAGTGGCACTAGGAGCTTCAGCGTGTCATTTAGTCTATCCTTTTTTCCCAATCAGCCCCGCCACATAATGTTCATTGCTGAGTCATTGATCTGGTTCAAGGCCTCTAGCATAACATCTTCATTGGACCCTCACAGACAGGCCTCCTCAGGTGAGGGGCAGAACCAGCTCTTCCACACCCGTGGTGAGGTGTGGGGCTATTTCTCTTAACCAGGGCTCCAATTCTCCCATGGGGGAGGGGAAGCTCTCCTGTTGCAGTGTCCATCCAGGGCCAGTGCCAGCTATCCCAGGGCCAGTGAGGACTGGAGCTGAAGTTTCAGGGTTTTAAAAAGATCTTTGATTTTCAGATAGAGTTTCCCTATGTAGCCTCCCTAAGTGCTGGCTTGAAAATTGCCATGTCGCCCAGGCTGGCCTCGAACTCATGATCTTCTTGCCTCTCAACCTCCAGAGTGCTGGGATTCCAAGTTTGAACCACAATGTATGGATTACTCATTCACATTTATTTTTAATTTTTAAAAATCTTATTTTATGTGTGTGGGTGTTTTGCTTACATGTGTGTCTGTATAACCATGTATGTGCCTGGTGCAATGGAAGTCAGGAGTGTTGGAACTGGAGTTAGACAGTTATGAGCTACCATATAGGTGCTGGGAATTGAATCCAGGTCCTCTGGAAGATCAGCCAGTGCTCTTAAGCCTGAGCCATGTCTCCAGCCTTCCCCATTTTAAAATTTAATGTTAGTTTAATTATTAAGTTTTGAGAATTAGTTATATATTTTGACTATAAATTCTGTATAAGACATTTGTTCTGTAAATACTTTCTTCTAGTCTGTGGCTTGTCTTTTTACTTTCTTTCTTTTTTCAAGACAGGGTTTCTCTGTAGAACTTGATCTGTAGACCAGGCTGATCTTGAATACAGAGGTCTTTCTGTCTCCGCCTCCCAAGGGTTGGGTTTAGAGATGTGCACCACCACTGCCTGGCATCTTTTCACTTTATTAATTGCTTTTGTAAGAGCAGAACAATTTAATTTTGATGCAGTCCAATTGATCAGTTTGTTTGTGATTCACATTCTTGTGAAACCTCTTGTTGGATCACAGGTTTTCTCCTGCTCCTTGTTTCATAGTTTCAGGTTTTATGTTGAGGTTTATGAACCATTTTGGTTCACTTTTGTGTGGGAGCAGATGTGAAATGAGGTCCCTTAGCTAATAAGAAAACACAAAATTCTGGGTGGTGGTGGTGCACATCTTTACTCCCATCACTTGGGAGGCAGAGGTAGGCAGATGTCAGTGAGTTTGAGGCCAGCCTGGTCTACAAAGTGAGTTCCAGAACAGCCATGACTGTTACACAGAAAAACCCTCTCAAAAAAGAAAAAAAAAAGAAAAAGCAAATTACAATAACATTATCCCAGTATATTCCTATACTGATGGCTACCCGTAAAATAAAGGGTGGTGAGCACGTAGTGGATCCTGGTGAAGCTCTCAGGCACTGTCAATGGGAATGAAGAAACATGGAGGGAGATGGTTTGGCAGATTCTAAAAGATGCAAATATACAACTGTAGGAAAAAGCCACTCTACTCCCAGGTTTTACCTATGAGAAATAAAAGCACACAGAAACTTAGCTGTATGCATATGTTTGATCAGGTTTACTGTAAAGCCAAGAAAAACAACTGAAGCAACCCTTATGAACCTGTGAATGGATAAACAATGGTGGTACCCATGCATAAGAACTCAGTTCTGTAATAAAAGGGAGTAAAGTACCGATACACATCATTTGGAAGGGTCTAGAAAGGATTCTAATCTATGAAAGATGCAAGAGAAAAGTCAAATATATGGTGTAATTCTATTTATATAAAACTCTAGAGAACACACAGTAACTTTTTTTTTATCATTTTTTATTTTAATTTTAAATAGCTTGTTTTACATGTCAATCCCAGTTCCCTCTCCCTCCCCTCCTCCCGCACTCCCCTTCCACCCTCCCTCCCACCCTATTGCCAAATCCTTCCACATAGGGGATATCTAGAGTCTATCATTTTACTCTTGGTAGGGTCAAGGCACTCCCCTAAGAGTCCAGGCTGAGAGAGCATCTCTCTTTGTGCTATAGGCACATGAAGACAGATTGTATACCAGGGATAGACACTGATCCACAGCTCAGGGCCCCATAGGTTGCCCAGGCCTTCTCACTGACACTCACATTTGGGGGGGTCCAGATCAGTCCCATTCTGGCCTCCCCACTGTCGGTCTGGGGTCCAAGAGCACTCCCCTGTTCAGATCAGCTGTCTCTGCTGGTTTTGCCAGCCCATTCTTTGCCAATTTGCTCATCACTCCTCTCTCTCTGTCACTGGGTTCCTTGGGTTCAGTTCAGTGCTTAGTTGTGTGTTTGCCTCTGCTTCCATCAGTCACAGGATGAAGGCTCCCAGATGGTTATAGACATCTAGTTCACTATCAGGAATGGGCATTCGAGGTGGTCACTCCACTATTGCTTAGCTTGCCAATTGATGTTATACCTTTAGATCACTCGAGGTCACTCTGGTGCCTGATCTGTCTTCGATCCTATGATTCCCCCACCCCCTCAACTTCCTGTTCCCCCATGTCCAACTCCCTTCCTCTTTACCCCCTCTATTCTTCCCAGGTCCCACTACCCCCCTCGCCGTGTTCCCCATCCATTCAGAGGATCTTGTCTCCATCCTCTTCTCTTGGGTACTATGCATATATGCATATCTTTTAGGTTCTTTCCTGTTTCCCAGACTCTCTATCTGTGGAAGTGCAGACTGGCACTATCCTGATCCATATTTAAAATCCATATATGAGTGAGTACATACCATGTTTGTCTTTTTGCCACTGGGTTACCTCACTCAGGATGGTTTCTTCCAGTGCTATCCATTTCCCTGCGAATTTCAAGATTACATTGTTTTTTTCTGCTGAGTAATACTCCATTGTGTAAATGTACCACATTTTCTCTATCCACTCTTCAGTTGAGGGGCATCTAGGTTGCTTCCAGGTTCTGGCTATTACAAACAATGCTGCTATGAACATAGTGGAGCAGATGCCCTTGTTGTATGAACCTGCCTCATTTGGATAAATGCCTAAGAGTGGAATTGCTGGGTCTAGTGGTAGATTAATTCCCATTTTCCTGAGGAATCTCCATACTGATTTCCAAAGAGGCTGTATGAGTCGGCATTCCCACCAGCAGTGGAGGAGGAGAACACACAGTAACTTATAGCAATAGCATAGACTAGAGGTGAGGGGATAGGTGACTCTACTGGAATTTGAGAGATAGGATACTGCGATTTGAGAGAGCTACTAGATTTTCTATAACGACTGTGATGGTGGGATCATGGATTTTACAGATGTTAAAACTTCAATTTGAATGCTTTATTTGGAAATATCACATCCATCTTCCCACTCCCTTCCTCCAAGTTTCCCATTCCCTAATTTGTACATTTGAAATATGTGCAGTCATTAGGTGAATTATACTAAAGTATAATAAAGCTGTTAAAATATGACCCAAACCACTGATAATTAGCAAATAGAACCAAAGTATGAAAAACACTCTACTATGTTATCAGTCTTGTGTTACTAAAATGAAATACCAGTGGCAATTAGCTTTATAAAGAGGAAAGATTTTAGTTAATGGTGTTGGGAGATTCAGGAGTGTGGTATCTGCATTGGCTGAGTTACGGTGAGGACTTCGCGGGGACCGAATGGTTGGTGAAGGGTGGGCGGCAGTCATAGGAGCACAAATCAGGGAAGAAAGAGTTGGCAAAAAGAGGATGTGTGTAGTTGAGTTTGCTGCTTTTATACTACTTCAGGAAGTCTACCAGAAAAATACCTCCTTGTCCTCAGTGACTTAGGTCTTCCAGACAAGGCCGTATCTCCCCAGCATTCTATGATCTCCCATGGGGACCAAAGTATCTCATAATGGATCCTAGTGGGCCACAAGTCATATTCAAACCACATAACCCTTTTAAATCTCAATTTAGTCCACTTAAAGTTACTGGAGATTTTAGCAAACCTCCTACAGTTCCTAGAGTTTCCAAGTCAGCAGTAAAAGGCATGATAAATGGGACAGGAAGGTTTATATGCCTCTCAACCCACCAAGGGTCTCATTCCAAACACTTCAACAGTGATTAAAATTACAGGGTCCCTGGGCAGGCATATCACCACACTCCATAGGGCTTCTCACATCTTAAAAGCTCCCTACTTGTATATCCATCTTGTATACGAGGAAACCAAGTCTCAGAGAAGTTAAAGGTTTAGCTTAAGACCGGTGTTGGTAGCCGGGCGTTGGTGACGCAGGCCTTTAATCCCAGCACTTGGGAGGTAGAGGCAAGCGGATCTCTGTGAGTTCGCGGCCAGCCTGGTCTACAGAGCTAGTTCCAGGACAGCCTCCAAAAACAATACAGAGAAACCCTGTCTCAAACCAAAAAAAAAAAAAAAAAAAAAAAAAAAAAAGGCCGGTGTTGGCAACGGTGGTTGTGCATGCCTGTCTCCAAAAGGCCTGTTCTCCTGCCACGGTCTATGTAGTTCCTTTTTAAAGCTTTTTCCCAGGATCGTTACTGTTCAGTAGGGTTATATACGCCCAAGGCTTGCTGCAGAGACAGCTAGGAGTGGGTGTGGCAGGTAGCGGCTGTTAAAGCACTCAGAGTGAATTATCTGGGCAAAGGAAGCCGCTGAGGCTGGCTTCAGCCCACTAACACACCCACCCAGGAAGAAGGGAAAGGACAGGGGGAGTTCAGAGAGTCCCCAGAGGTCAGACTCCTAGGCGAGGCTGGGTTTTCTCCCACAGGCACCTTTGTGAAGGTACAGGGTCTACAGCAGGCTACCTACTTCCCATAAGCCCCGCCCCTCGTGCTCGCCCCGCCCCACCCCGGCGCGCGCATCTGAAAGTGAACGCTTTGGGGCTCTCGGCGCTCGCTCTCTCTGGTCTGGCCGTCCGCGCCATCCTGGTTGCCGTGCTGTGGCCCGGGTGGCGGGCGGTATGGAGGAGCCGCAGGCCGTCGCGGGCGCGAACGTGTCGCTTCACAACTTCAGCGCAAGGCTGTTGGAGCAGCTCGTCCACTTCCACGTCATGCGGCTCACAGACTCGCTTTTCCTGTGGGTGGGGGCAACGCCGCATCTACGCAACCTCGCAGTGGCCATGTGCAGCCGCTACGTGAGTGTGGGCGGGGCCTGGACAGGAAGCGGGTGGAGCTCCGTCCGGAGGGTGCTGGGTGAGGGGTGGCGAGTGCGGACCGCAGGGGAGGTTCTGGAACCGGTGAGGCTGGTGGGAGTGAGGCTGGTCACGTGTATCCCTGAGAGGGATTCTTGAGGGGCCTCAGCTCGTCCTGGGGTCCTGCCCTGGACACCTTGGGCTGGAGTCCCCGAGGCCTGCTTCTTGACTCGTGGGAATTTGCATCACCCCAAAGGACACTCAGCTCCGCTCCTGTGCTCTGAGCCTGCCAGAACCTCTGCTCTCCTTGAGATGTGTATGTGTGTGTGCTTGCCGTAGGCCACGTCTTTGTGGTTTTTTGTTTGTTTGTTTTTGTTTTTGCCACACCGTTTAAAATTTACAGCGGGTTTAGAAAACTTTTTTCCGAACTTGGAGCTTAGATTTAAATGTCTGATAGGTACTTGACCGACAGACTCAAGACAAACTTTCCCCTTCACTGTAGGTCCCACAGCTTTTCACCTCTGTATTGGCAACCCCACCTATTCTGAGGGCTATCTGGTTGTCCTTGACCCTTCCTTCTCTCACGATTCATGTGTCCAGAGTCATTAAATCCTGGGCATTTCTGTCAGTGAAAACATGAGCTAGTGCGACTCTGTCTTTATGTCTGTCACCCAAAGCTAAAACCTCCCTGCTTCCCCCTTGCTGTCTGCATGCCTTCCCTAAGACTGTTCTAACAAAGAGCCACAAACTGGGTAGGATCAGGCACTGCTTTGTTTTCTAAGTTCTGGAGAGCGCAAGTCTAAATAAAACCTGGAGACCAAAATCAGGAGACTGAGGGAAAACCCGTCCCATGGGGCCCTCAGCCTCAAGTGGCTTGCTGCAGTCTTTGTTAGCCCTTGACTGTTAGATGCCACAATGTAGTCTTCCTTACTACATTACATGGCTGCTTCTCCCTGCGTGTCTGTAAGGATGTCTTCTCTTTTGAGTCAGCCCTTGGCTCTAGGGCCTCCTCTCAGGCCTTGATATGCTATGCAAGTGCTCCACCACTGTGTGGAACCCCAGGCCTTGTCTCTTCTTGGAATATACCACTCCTGTGGGATGAAGGGCTCCCAATACTCTGGTATGAGCTTGTGTGTGTCTGTGTGTTTGTGCATTTGCACCTGCATTTAGGAACATGCATGTACATATGCATACATACAGGAAAAAATAAAAAATAAGACAGGTCAGACATTGCCACTCTTCTGCTAAAGACCCTTCAAGATGAGCTCAGAATATGGTCCTGAGACTTTGGTGACTCTACAGGGCCTGTTTTCTCTTCCTGCCCAGTCACTCCTCTTAGTGTTTTAAGGTGAGGTTTGTGCCTAGTGTCCTTGGGCTGCTCATTAAGTCATTTGGATAATGGTTGAGACTTCTTCATGAAGTCCTAAATTGTAGCCAGTCAGGCAGTAAGGACCGACTAATGTCACCACGTTTTACTAAAACATGGCCACATCTGTCAATGCAGGTGGAAACTGTGGTAGCTTTTGTGCTTTGATGGCGGGGCTGAGCAGTTAGTTCTACCAGAGGGCTTGTGGCCACTGAAACCTAAACTATTTACAATCTTATCATTCCTAAAAAAGGTGTGCTAGTCCATGAGTACAGTGCCTCTGTGTGTGTGTGTGTGTGTGTCCTTTCCCTTACCCCTAAACTTGTATATCCACAACAAATGATGGAGAACGGAAACCACAGGATGAAGACACTTCTCTAGCTGGTCTGTCTTGGCAGCAGCAAGGGTTTTGGTACCCAGAGAGGATGATGCTGAGACTAAGTAGCCCCGAGGGTGGCTGGCCTGGGATGTAAGGTTTTCCTGACCTATGCCTGGGAGTCAAAGGCGGTGCTCTCACCTTAGTAAATGTGGCCTTGAGCGTGTCTTCTGAGAGACCCATGCCCTCTTTGAAAGTAATGAACTATATTAATAACAGTAGCAAGATGGGATTTCAATTTTTGGTTTTGGTGCAACAAAGTCAGTGGGTAAAGTAGATTTACTTCGGGAGGCTTAAGTGTAAGTACTGTTATGTTTCAGCTAAATGTTGAACTAAGAGTCTGTAAACACAGGTTTACGATTATACTTGTGTCAGAAATGGATTTGCTAATTTCCTGCCTTAAAAAAAAAACAAATAAGGCTGGGTGTTGGTGGCGCACACCTTTAATCCCAGCACTCGGGAGGCAGAGGCAGGCGGATCTCTGTAAATTCGAGACCAGCCTGGACTACCAAGGGAGTTCCAGGACAGCCTCCAAAACCACAGAGAAACCCTGTCTCGAAAACAAACAAACAAACAAACAAAAACAAACAAACAAAAAAACAAATAACTTCTGTTTTCTGTATACCTAAAGAAATTCTAAAAGTGATTTTAAGTCCTTAGGAAATGGTGTGTAATTGGATAGTTTGGCAAGGGTACCAAACCCCAGAGCAAGTTAGTGAGTAGGCTTTTTCCTTTTTTAACAAGCTTTCTTTTGGGGGCTGAGGTGGGTGCTGGATATTGAACCCAAGGCCTTGTGCATGCTAGGCAAGCATACTACTCTGTTACATTTTATTGCTTCTTAGCCAAAACAAGATTGGTCAGCCATTTCATACTAGGCTTTAATTTTGCTGTTTGGATGCCGGTGAATCCTAGACTGCTTGTTAATCTTCGAAAGTCCTCACAATCCTTCAGGGAATGAGAGCTGTGCTCTCGTAGGCTTTCCTGAGGAAGTTAGGACCCTGCTTCTCAGCTGAGCAATAGGACCAGGCACCCAGATTTTGGTCACTTTTCTTGCTGTGGCCCTAGTGAGTTTGTTTGCTTCCCTTCTGGTTGGGATGCCCTTCAGCTTACTTTGGAGTTTGTAATAGAAAAACAATCCCTTTATGTGAAATAGGCCCTAGAATTTATTTATAGCTCATGGATCCCATTGCAGGTGGTTTCTGTTTGCCCTCATTTTACCTCTTCTGTGTTGGGGTTATCTGGTTTTTGGCTATTGACAAATGCCAGCCCCTGGGGACATTCGTATGTCCTCTTCTTGCCTTGACACCCTGTGTGGAACCCAAAGCTGCCTGGTTTAGGAGAATCCACAGTATACTCCTTTTTTTTTTTCTTTTTCTTTTTTAGGACCCTATCCCTGTGTGCACCTCCCTTTTTGGAGACACCTCTGACACAACCTCCACTGGCCTTGCCCAGCGCTTAGGTACGTACCTACAATTAGTGCTTGACACCAGCCACAGGTGACCCACTGTTTCATGTCCTAGGACAAATGACCTCAGAAGTAAAGAAATTTCATTACTGTTAGAAGAAGACTTCCATCCTTTGGGTCTTGTGATGGAACACATCTATATGTACCTGTCCCCACTGTCTCAGTATCATCATGATCCCAGGGAACTTTTGGGAACACCCACATTCTTCTCGGCTCCCCCTTGGAATCTACAAGCTGATTTACTTATTTTTTTTCAATGAGTGTATCTTCTCCTTGTGGGAGAGAATGAATCCTGCCCAGGGACAGCTGCTCAGGGTGGCTCCCGGGACTTCATGGCAATTTCTATGGAACCTGTGGCCGATGTCACTACTGCAGGAAGGACTGTTTCTCAGGCTCAGTGTGACAGTCAGAGCTTGGTGAAGTGAATGCAGAGTAGGGTGGGTATTTAACAGAAAGCATGAGCTTGAAGGCTCCACTCTTCTCGAGAGTGCGTGCGTGCGTGCGTGCGTGCGTGCGTGCGTGTGTGTGTGTGTGTGTGTGTGTGTGTGTGTGTTTTAAATTACAGATACTTAGGTGATTCAGGTAAGAATAACTTGTGTTCTGTGATCTCCAGACCCAGTTGCCCATGGCTGGTATGCACAGGGTGCCCTCATTAATGACTCAGTCTTGTGTTTTCCAGCATCCCAAAGTCATTTCTGAGCCCAGTGATCCCAAGGTCCCCTGAATCCAAAGGGATGTGATGGGAAAGAACCCAGTCACCAGTTTTGAGTATCTTATATATCAGTTTTGGAGTTGTACAAAGAAAATTGTATCATCTTGACAAGTGGGAAGGTCTGTTGCTTTCAGTCACCTACACATGAGCAGCTAGCACACAGTCCAGGAGAAACATCACCAATTACTGAAGGCTCCAGACTTCCTGTATCCTGTGGTCAGAGGTTAGGGAGAGCAGAGGTCACAGGAGCTTTCAGGGTCCTAGCCTGGAAACAGACCTGACTCATGAGCTGTTTTGGAAACTTTATTAGGAAGTAATTTTGAGCTTATAGGAAAGAATTTCTGCTGAGCCTATACCAAAACTTGTAGTATTTGTCCTTCCTTTTCTGTGCTTACATTTTCTCCCCTGTGAATCACGTGAAAGTCAGTGGGGGACATGATGTCCTTTGCTTCTAAGTGCTGCCTTGTTTTTTTTTTAAGATTTATTTTCTTATTACATATACACTGTTTTGCCTACATACCAGAAGAGGGCACCATATTGAATTGTAGATGGTTGTGAGCCACCATGTGGTTCCTGGGAATCAAACTCAGGATCCCTGGAAGAGCAGTCAGAGCTCTTAACCTCTGAGCCATCTCTCTAGTCCTGCCTTATGTGTTTTTAAACACACTTATGTCAAGCAGATTATTATGTGCTCATGTTCACTTAGAGTTGAGGGAAGTGTCTGTATATATGCGGACAGGATGCCTAATTGACTTGCAATGACAGTCCCTGGTAGAAAAGGGTGGCAAAATTTTGTTTTTTTTGTTAACGACTATATTTTCAATGTATATATGTGTGTGTCTGAGTATGAGTTTGTGCGTGTGAGTGCAATGTCCATGGAGGCCAGAGGAGAGTGCTGGATCCTCTGAACTCGTGAGCCACCTGACACAGGTATTAGGAACTAAACTCCAGTCCTCTGCAGGAACAGTATTTGTTCTTAGTAGCTGAGCCATCTCTCCAGGCCCTAGGGTGTAATCCATGCGGGCCTCAAATTCATGATTCTCCTGCCTTTGCCTTTTCAACATATCCTAGTGTGTGCCAGCAATGATTTTATGCCAAAAAAAAAAAAAAAAAAACAGTTGGCTCAAGAATATGAGATAGAGGCCTAATACCAGGTTTTGTGCAAAGTAACTTGGTGACCTGGCATGGCAGCTGGCATCTTTGAAAGGTCTGGTACCACACAGAGCTCAGATTAGGGACTTGCTCAGCAAAGTCCTGGGTTGACTGGTCTCTTGGGTCTGGACAGGTATCAGTAACAAGTAATAAAGATAGAGGTGTCCTGCAATAACATCGTCTATGGAAGATGAACACAGATGGCTAAGAGCTGGGCTGCAGGGTTCTCAGTGGCCATGGAAGCATTGCACCATAGCTTTGCATGCAGGAGGAAGTCCTAGGCTCTGGTCAACTTTCAGGGCAGAGATGGGCCTGAAAGATTGAACCAAAGACACAGTGGCCCCCTTAGCAATTAGACTGATCGGAACTACAGTACAGTGTGTTCCTGTGGGGAGAGGGGAAGGCCATGCCACTGCTGCTGAGAGGACAGACTAGGCACTGGGATTTTATGGCCCCTTTCTGGTTGGTCTTTGTGGATCTCACTATCTTGACTGGTTCTCAGATCACTGTCTTAACTAGCAAGTCCCAGACTCCCTCCTGCACCTAAGGGAATGGGATGGGAGACTGGCTGGGGCGGGGGAAGGCTTGTTGGGTCTCCCTGCTCCACTCCTTGGACTGAGCAGAACACTGAGGACATGCATGCAGCAAACTGGTGGCTGGTCCAAACAAAGTGCTATCAGCCACTGTAAGGCACTGTCTTCTCTGCTAACTGAACAACTGCCTCCGTCCAGATGCCCTCCTCCTCTTCTTTTTTAAAGACAGGGTCTATCTTTCATGATTTCGCTGACCTAGAACATAGGGCTAGCATCCCATCTCTGTGTAAGTGCTAGGATTTGGAATTACATATGTGTGCCGGTATGTCTGACTACATCCTTTCATTTATTTATGTTTTTACATAAACACACTGGGCGTGGTGACTCACATTTTTTTTTTTTTTTGGTTTTTACGAGACAGGGTTTCTCTGTATTGTTTCGGAGGGTATCGGTCCAGCCCGGCCTCGAACTCACAGAGATCCGCCTGCCTCTGCCTCCCGAGTGCTGGGATTAAAGGCGTGCCATACCATCCACCCAGCTATTCTCAGGACAGAGGCTGGGTTCTTCTCTACATACATCAGCTGCCCAGTCAATGGAATATTCCCCAAGATCCCTTTATCTAAAAACAAACAAGCCCAAACAAACCAAACACACAGTCTTGAATATCTAATAAAGAAAATAATTAAAAACGTCTTTGAGAGTCAGAGGCCTAATTGCCTTTGATTTACCAAGGAGGATCTTGAGCCCAGAGAGGTTTCAGGCTGTGGTGGAGCGGGGAAAGACCCAGGCTTGAAGGTAGCTTTACTTTCCCCCTCCTGACTGCAGGTAAAAGTTGCAGAGGGGGTGGTGGTGCACGCCTTTAATCCCATCACTTGGAGGCAGAGACAGGCAGATCTACAGGCCAGAGTAGTCTACAGAGCTAGTTTCTGGACATCTAGGGCTGTTATACAGAGAAACCCTGTCCTGAAAAAAACAACAAACAAGCAAACAGAGTTGCAGAAGGGGACAGAGTCAGCACCAGGTTGAAGCTTGATGTATTCTACAGCACGGTTTTGTCATGGTATTGTGGCTCCCTACCCTTACTCCGTTTTTCAGCCTGAAAAGAAGGGTGAGATCACTGGACTAGAGGGAAGGATTGGTACTCTGATAGGAGAATGGCAGTTTCTGCCTGTGCCCTGGGCATGGAAGAGTTACTCCTAGAAGCAGAGTGGAAAATGATGGAGGTGTGTGGTGGTGATAGAGAACTTCAATATTTTAATGTTTTTGAAACAACAAAACCTTTGAAGCCAGAAGCCCCATGTAAAGTAGAGGTTCTCGGATTCTAGTGTGGTCACCTGAGAGCTTCTGAGCATAGACTCCTGGCCCCAACACTGTGTCTTTCTCCTGCAGAAGTCAGGAAGGGCCGGGGACTCTGTAGTTCATGCTAAGCTATAGGTGCTGTTGCAAGGCCTGTACTAAATCCACTGCTCCAGAGTCGATGAGGGGTTAGATGTCCATTTGCATGTCCTGCCCTTGAGAAGTCTTCTCCAAGTCTCAGTCTTTCTAAGAACTTCCCAGCTCTAGGCAGGTTGTGGAACATGGACTCAGGGTATTCTGATTGTGGCTGTCAACATATTTTTCTCTTTTTAGCCAGGAAGACCAGTAAACAGGTGTTTGTCAGCTACAATCTCTCCAACACAGACAGTAACTTCACATTACTAGTAGAAAACAGAATCAAGGAAGAAATGGCGACGTTTCCGGAGAAGTTCTGAGTGGCAGAAGGAAGAGTGTGTAACTTGTGTATAAACTACATTTCAATAAACAGGTTGGGTTTTGTCTCAGGCTGCATTCATACTTTGCTTAGAGCGTTTCTCTCCTGGGCTTTCTCCTCTTAGTGTGGGTGTCGGAGACTGATGGGCATGGGAAGAAAAGGGGCAGACAACAAACAAACACTTCCTGACTGTTTAGTGCTAGGGAAGGGGGAAAGTGAAATCAGAAACAGCTGAAATCAGTGGCTGCTCTGTTCCTTCCACACATTAGAGTTAAGAGCCACAATGGCTGGGCTTTAGGCTCATGTGGCAGGTCCCGAGGCTTCTGTCTTGTGAACTGATAGATCAGTCTTCTGGGTGCTCTCCCAGTGTTCTCTCTAAGCCTTGTCTGCACACCCTACTTGTGTTTTTAAAGCTACATTTGAACCGTAATGCAGCTTTCTGGATTTGTGGGCTCCATGGAGTCTTTTTTTGGCTGTTCTTTCCATCTGAGAAATGGCAGGAATCCCTAGCTTGTTGGGTTAAGTGTGCAGAAATGCTTGCCAAACTGTAAAGGCTGTGACAGGTGTCAGCCTTGGTTTTAACTTCATTTTGTGGGCATCAGTGCCTCAGGTCCCCTTGCTCTGTCATCCTTGCTTTCCTTTCTCCCTAGTCCCTGCCCTTCTGCTGTTTTTAGTCCTTAGCATTTTCCTGGCTATTGCTAGGGCTCTAATGGTGATTTTTCCACCTGAGTTAATGGGTTGAAAACCATGTTTTAACAAAACTGACCACCATTGCTAAAGAGCTTTGTAATCCTTGGGGTCTCCTGGGCCCTTTTGTGTTGAGAGGTGCAATCCAGGGCCTATAATTATTTTGTACAGTGCCAAGGTTTTGCACTGAGCCAGGCAGGGGCATGAATAAGGGCATTTAAGAGTAATAACGCCTGTGGTTCGAGAGTTGCCTCCTGCATACTTTGCATGCCAACCTTTGAGGCCTCGGCCAGTGTTTCTGCAGTGTGGGAAGCCCAGTGGTTAGCTCTCAGACAGAATAGCAAGTAACACACAATCAGCTATGAAGAGAAGAGTTTGGTATAAACGCTTTATTAAAGAAATATTGTTTTCTTGTTAAAAAATACTACAGTAGAGAGTTTTGGATTACCAGTCTTTCCTCAGAGAATCACAGTGTAGAGAGTCATTCCTCGACCTCTCTAGGAATCCTCAGGCCATGGATTAGCAGAACACAGATGAGAAAAAAAAATCCCTCTTCAATGTGCTGAATTCTCAGATGGTTTGAGAATCACATAAACATTTAAGTTGAATCTGGTCTCAGCTTCTGACTACCCTCTAAGACTAGGACTCTTCAAGCAGAACGAGAGGCCCCACCATCCCCAGGGCAAGTGGAGGTCACTGACAGAAGAAGCCTTGAAAGCAGTGACGTGGGGAGGTCTGGTCAACGTGGAGGGTTTTAGTACTCGTCCTCAGTGGTAGTGAAATGCCCTTGTGGATACCATCAAGTGAGGTAGGGAAGACATTCCAGAGGAAATCTGTTAATGGGGCAACATTTTTATTTCTGTACATTTACATACAAATTTTCCCCAAAGGTACAACAGATGCGACACCATGCAGACACGCAGCTGTGAATGGCAGTTCAGAGCTCAACATAAACTTGTGCTATGAACAGGTACCACCCCCATCAACACGTACAGCCACGCGGCTCCTAGAGGAAGAGCACGCATGGTGGGGTTGCAAAGAGGACAGAGGTAGGGGAGCGTTCCTCACTAGACAAAACACACCATACTGCTCCGAAACACACACAATACGTTAGAGTGAGGCGGTGTCCTTCAGCAAGGAGGAGTTCAAGTGTGGGCCTCCTTCACCCTGTGTGCCACCCAGGGCTTGGGTGTGTAATGGTCATGAGATTCTTTGAATGGCACTTCCAGTTCAGGGACTTGTCGTTTGGCTCTGGGAAGTAGTCATGACTGCATGTGATATTCCCTTTATGAGGTCTGGTTTCGATTGCTTTCCATTTTGTAGCCAAACCCATATATCAGCCCTGTCCTCCAGTTGCAGGTGATTATAGTCTTAAAACACAAAAACATCTAAACCTTTTTCCTATTTGTCTTGGGTGCTAATATTTAGATATTTCATAATATTTGACTTAATAAAGAGCAAAATGAAGAACTGATCCAGCCCTGCCTTGGGTGTTCACATTTGTGCATAAGTTATGAAAACAGGTACAGGAGTAGGTGGAGAATAGGACTACAGACCTTGTAATGTTACCAGGGATGGAGGGACCCAGCACAAAGGACCAGTGCCTGAGAAGCTACTACCCACAGGAGCAGGGGACTGAGTTCAGGAATAGCAGCTTGGTACCAGGGAGCTAGGCTGTGTCCTCTTCCTATGGAGTTTGGCCAGCGTGTCTGGGGCCTGGTGTCCTGCTGCCCTTCTGATTGATCAGACCACATAGCAAGCTTGCCTACCAGCAAGCTTTCCTGTTTTGGCTACCTTTATGAGGTGTTCTAGCAACTTCAGGCATCCACACTCTGAAGCAGAAACAGAATCACTCAGCCTTCCCCCTGAGGCTGCCACATAAAGGTCAAGACACTGCCAGCAGTCAGCCTTCTGAACTTCCTCTGGTTGGTGGTCCCCTGGCCCCTGCCTCAATGGCGGCTTCTCTGCTAATCCCTGATAGGTTGGTTCTGATTGCTGCAGCCATTAACACTGTCTGCGTTGGCCCAGTGTTTATACCATTTAAGGCGGAGATTGGAAACTTTGAGAAGACGTTTGGAAGTGCTGTACCTTGACCCCGCCTCCCCAGTGGTTTCAGCAGTGCTCTTAAGAGGGTCAGCACAGCCAGCGTGACACTGCTCTCCACCGTGCAGATGTTTCATTCTGTACTTGACAAGGGTTTGCTGCCAGGTGACTTGGTGGGAAAGGTGAAAGGTATCTTACAAGTTTGGCACACAAAGGCTGCACAGATGTAGAGAGATCTAGAAAGAGATGTGTACTAACATCAAGGCATGGAAGGGAGGTGACTAAGAGACCAGGGAGGGTGAAGGTAACCTGGACTTGGAGCAGGTAGCAGGGACTAGCCACACAGCCTCCCTCCTGGACATTGGTCCTCAAGCAAAGAGCTCAGGACCCCAGGCATCGAAGAGAACATAGGCCAGGTGCTGGAAACGTGCGTATCACATCACTGCCCTCGTGAAGTTTTGATCAAGGCAGCTGGCTTCTGCTGAAGTATCTATCAAGTGGGGAGGAGAAGCAGGTGAGACTGTAAGAAGCAGACCAGACAAGGAGCTGGAAGGGGATAAATTCAACTGTTCTCTGGCCTTTGAATTCTAGCAACAGTCGCTTAGAAGTCACTTAGTTGCCCACACAGGCGCGAGACCGCGATTTCCCTGGAAGAACACATGGTAGAGACACATGGCAAGAGACAAGGCAGATGGTTGATAAGAAGCCACGATGCCCAGAGCAGCCTGAGCTGCTGCAAGAGGTCCAGAGGCTGGCTTCTCAGCAGCCCTGGTGCCCTGCTGTCTGGGGCAAGATGAGGGATACAGATAAGGGACATCCTGGGAGGCTGGCACAGGATGGGAGTTGAGCTTTGGTGAGTTATTGCTTTCTCTCACTTCTTGCTGCCTTCAAGGGACTAGAGGCCATGTGGACTTGCCTGTGAGCAACCTGCACTCCTGCCCAGGGCCCTTTTGTGCTGAGTGAGTGACAGGCAGGAAGCCACTGAGGAAGACATGAGGTGAATCGCCTCCAGGTGCCATGGGCACTGTAGTGATGTCAGAGTGACAGCCATCCAAGCTAGAGCTCTCCTCCGGTGTGTGCTGGAGATGTGGGCGGCGGCCACATGCGGGAGAGCAAGGCTCCCTCCTGGGATTTGCCTTAGTTGTCTATTTCAGTTATTTTCCTGTTGTTTGGAGTTCTGAAAGTAACCACATTTTCAAGTAGTGCTGGCAACAGAGCTGAATGGGGAAAAGGGACCTTTACTGCTGGAACTCAGTCTGGGAAAGTGTCTTAGTAGAAACAAACATCTCAGACCTCAACACAACAGCTACTGTGGACTTAACTAAGCAAACCCAGTGTCAGGAAACTGGTGCTTTCTCGTCATGTAGGATTTCTGGTGAAGTATGGAAGTTTCCCCACAAAAACTTCCTGATCAAGTACAAAAGGATGATCCTGAAGGAAAGGAAGATTAAGCTGGCTCTTATGACACTTGGGGCTGCTTTCCCAACACAAGGGATGGAATCTACCTTACAAACAGAAAGGAGAAAACACAACTGTAAAATATACAGACTATAGAAAAAACCCAATTCATGTACATTTTCCTCTGTCTAAAATGTAGTCCCAAGAATGCTCCGCTTGAGAGGCACAACTGTCCACGGCAGTGAGCCTGGAGGTAGGGGTCCTGGCCTACAGACGCCCTCTGTCTCCTTGAGTGGAGAAGGAGATTGAGTCTGACCTCCAGGGAGGGGACTGGCCACTGCATTGGTCACTTACAGGGACTTCCTCAGAGTGATTCTGCCTCACTCCTGAAGAAGGTTCCACTTCATGATCAGCGAGAGGGAAGGGAATAAAGTGCTTCTTGTAAAAATGACCAAAATAAATACAAACATTTAATGGCAGAAAAGAAAGTCTTGGAAGGGTTATTTCCCAAACACCTGATTTCTCAGGTCTGTTCCTCAGATGTCTGGAAAGACAGAATTCCCCACACCAGTTGAAAGTCTTGACGATTGAGTGGAGTCAGCAGCAGGGTTGGACTTCCTCCCCAGGCCTGTGTCTTCTCTCTGGTCTGTAAGTCTGTGTGCAAATTTTCCCCAGCCCTTCAAGCCCCAGGGGACTGGTGGAATGGTGGTGTGGCCCAGCAAGCTACATGGACTTCATGCCATTGGCAGTGGCCCCCTCCGGTAGCCCATCACCCACTGCGGCCACGTCGTGCAAGCCCGAGTAGTCCTTGAGCTCCGCGTTGGTGAGCAGAAGTGGCTGTTCCCCCTTCTTGTGTGGCAGCAATGGCTGCCTTGTGTAGTGTTCCCCGTTGGCGATGTTCTCGGGCAGGTTCTGGTCCCTGCTCTCGGGCAACAGGAGGATGCAAATGATGCAGATGAGCGTGCAGCAGGCGAAGATGATGTGGTGTAGGAAGTAGCCTTTCTGGTTGTGCAGCTCAATAATGGGTGCTGTCAGCATACCGAAGCCTGCGCTGGCCAGCACCAGCCCCAGCCCACCACACCTGCAGGCAGAGAGAGAGCACAGGCTTGAAAGAAGCATACAGTGTTTGAAGCAAGTAGGGTGGAGTAGGACAGCAGCTTGATGGGCTAATTAGGGTAAGTTCACAGCACTGTCCTGGTGTAGAGATGTCCCACAAACTTCCAGTATTAGAAACCTCCTCATCAAATTCAAATGTTGCTGGAATTAGATATGGGGCCTTTAGGGATAATGGATATTAAATGCAGTCAAGAGGTTGGAGCTGCTGTGATGATAATTTTATAAGGCCTTTATGAGGAGAGGAGAAGCCTGAGCTAGCATATTTGCTGTGTCACCATGTATTGCCCTGCACTACCTTGGGATTCTACAGAGTTCCCATTATCAAGGATCCATGCATAACCTATGTTGGACCTCTCCGCCTCCAGAACCATAGCTGAATAAACTAGATTCTTTATAAATTGTCAGTTACTACAACAGAAAATGGATTAAGGCACCAAGGAAGTTCTATCTCTGTACTGGGTCCTGCTCTGATTGGTACCACCCAGTATTCCCCATAGGTGTGACGTCCCAAGTCACCTTCACCTTGGCTGTATCTGTGGATTCCTACAACTTTGAGATCAGATAGGCCAAACCCTTAGTGGGAATTGTTTATCTCTATTCCTTTGGCAAATGAAGAACCCTCAAGAATCTCAGAGAGATTATCGAACATGCAACAACACTTGAAGACATCCTCTTCCCGTTACTCTTACTTCTCTACTTTGACCTAAAAACATTCCTGGGACTAAAGGTGCTCTGTGGGTACTACGAAAGTAGTACAGTGTTGGAATGAGACCATAGTGCCCAGGTAATAGGACAAAAAACTGCCTGGTTCCAGTCCCCAGGCCTGGGGGTGGGGTGGGGACAGGCAGAGGTGGTCTTATCTCCAGCAGGAGGAATACTGTTGCCTGCCCACCCTCAAGAACAGCAGAGAGGACATACAGGGATGTGGACATCAGGACGAACCTTACAAAGGAGCTGCTCAAGATTTATGCATCACTGCAGCAAAGGAACCTTGTTCTCAAACATGGAATGGAAATGGCTGAAGGGATGTACCTGCTGCAGCTGGGAGGCAGCTCTTGAGTAATTTATGGTTTTCTTACCTGGTACTGTGATGCATGAATTCACAGAGGTAGTAAAAACCTATTTATTAAGGGGTGCTATGGAAAGACAAAACTCACGAGTACAGAACAAAGCAGAAACCGCTACTTATCCAACCGCCACTGATCCTGCCTCTCCATCCCTTGGTCCCTTGGTGTCTGACCACACCAAGCACGAGCCAGAGCAAGAGAGAGAGTGTGTGCTTCCTCTCAGGCTTATCCATTGTAGCACCCCCTGACCATGACCTAAGGCCGGTACCCCAAAACTATTGGCGGAATGAATTCCCACAACAGTACTGTATGTAGGTGGTGGCTCCCAAGTCAAAAAAGACTACCCTACAAAGTGCTACAATACAAGATCAACACAACATGTCGCTATACTAATACCAAGTTCAGAAATGAAATTAAAATGTTTTCAAGAAAGCAAATGCATTGCTGATGGAAAGTTTATGAAGCTAAAAGTAAATGGATTGATAGACTCAGTATTGTGAAGACGCTAAGTCTTCCTGAATCGAGCTGTGGACTCTTTGCAATCCCTTTCAAAGTCTTAGCTGAGAATAAACTTAGCCACAAATCTGCATGTCGATGCGGAAGACCTGGAATAGTCAGGAAGGGATTCTGAAACAGGAATATAGTAAGACTTACTGTTCCCATTGTGAAACTTAGAAGCTATGCCAATCAGTGTGGTGGCAGTAGAGACAAACCCACAGGAGGGTGAGGGTTCAGAAACAGGACTCTACGCCCTTGGATTTTGACAAAGGCACACACTGTGGTGCAAAGAGCAGCTGTGCAGCAAGCAGTGTTGTGCAGTAGGGTAGTCTGTGTGCCAGAGACTTCTCCCAAAAACCATAAGTGAAGATTGTTGTGGCCTTGGGTCAGCACAGAAGCTGATCAGCTGGACTCAGTCAAAATTTACCCCCCTCACACACACACTTTAAGAAGACACATAATTCAGAAGTAGAAGCCACCCAATCTGGGAGAAAGGCATGCAAAGCCTGATTCTGACAAAGGATGTATGTCCATAACATATATAGAACTAAACTTGACTTGAAAAATGGGGAAAAGGTATCAAGAGGCATTTTAACACACACACACACACACACACACACACACACACACACACACACACACAGGAGAGAGAGAGAGAGAGAGAGAGAGAGAGAGAGAGAGAGAGAGAGAGAGAGAGAGAGAGAGAGAGAGAGAGAGAGAGAGAGCAAACTACAAACATCTAGAGAGAAAAGCTTGGGTTGGTGCACAGTGTCCTTGCCAACAGAGAATTGCAAATCAAAATCACAGGGAGAGGCCACTTCACGCCTGTGAGCAAGCCTGGGATAAAGGACAGAACAACATGCTGGCCAGGATCTAGAGGGCCTGCAGTTCTCTGATAGCCTCCTGGCAACAGGATGGAAAGCAGGTCAGTATTATCTTAAAACAAGTTTTTATGTATCAATTCCATGTATAAAACAAGTAAAAACATGCCCAGACAAAAATCTACAAGCAAATGTTTATGGCTTATAGCACTGGGAAAATCCAAATGTCTATCAACTAGTGAGTGACAAATAAAATGTGGTTTATCCATATATAATGGAATATTACTTAGCCATTTAAAGCAGAAAATACTGACATGTTACACCATGAAAGGCATCATGCTGACTGTATGATTCCATTTATATGGAATGTCGGAAATGTTGTTCCAGAGAGACAAAAAGCAGGACAGTGATTGTCTGGTGCTATGAGTAAGGTAGAAACTGCAAAGGGGCATGAGGAATTTTTTCTTTAGGGGGGGGATGATGGAAGTAGCCTGTGATTGGAGGGTGGCAAACTATTTATAAATCCAAATGGATGAATCCTATGTAAAGTACATGCCACTAAACTGCTAACTTTCAAACTGTTCCAGATGTGGAGCCAGGCTGCCTGGTACAGATCCTCATTGCTGCCAGCTTCGTCTCTTCTTCCCAAGAGGCTCTGCTCCCTCTCCACGCCACCGTGCAATGCTCAGGGGCCTCTCAGTGGCCCTTTTAAGAGTGGTCCTCAGACCAATCCTGGGCTGATGTAGGAGACAGGACTCGGTGCCTCTCCTCCTCCCAGGCACTATGTACATGGCACTTGGCTCCTGTTGGCTTCCTTGGGATTTCCCTGTGAGCTCTGTGGAATCCAGGCTAAGCAAGTCGCAGAGCTGCTCCTGGCCTCCCGGAGTCCTCCCTCTAGGGAGACTGTATCCTTATAGTACACGTCTCCATGTTTCTGCACTTGAGAGGTGTTCAAGGACAAGACCAAATCTTGCTCAATCTGTAGTCCCTAGTATTCTGTTTGTGTGAGACCTGGCCAGCTGGTCCTTGGCATTACTTGGCATTGTGTCAGATTCCTAACAAGATGATTCCAACTTCCCAGTACTCTTAACCTTTGCCTTACGTAGGGGCTGGAAGACATATGTAATTTCTTGCCAAGAAAGCACTGCAAAACTAGTGAGATGTCCCTTCCACAAGCGGGTATGCAGACTCTGGCTGTGACGAACAAGGTGCTGTGTTGTTGGAACACAACCAGCAGGAAATTAGATGGCCTGTGGTTGGCATTCTGTAACCCTGAAGAAATGGATCCTGCCAATGACTGCTGAGCCTCCTGTCTCAGGGGACTGCAGCTCATGGAGCTTGGAACAAGGATCTAGCTAAGCACTGCCCAGACCACTGACCACAAGCCATAGCATTGAGCCATTTGTTGTGCAGAAACAGGTAAGTACTGTAGTGAGAATGCCCAGCCTTAGCTTTGGAACCTCTCACCCAGACTGCCATGTCCTCAGTTCTTTGTATCACACAGGTCTTCACTGGGGGGGGGGCACGGAAAGAGCCACAGAGAAAGTCATACTGCTGGCCCAGCAAGGAGGGCACATTTTTTCTTGGTGGGGTCCGGATACCAGCCCTTTCACAAGCAGTGCCCTAGACCAACTTTTAAAGACACTGCCATCTTTCTGTCAACATCTGCTCATAAGCCTATTGCTTTTGCTCTTCCAAGGGCAAGGATTATTTCCTAGAACATCAGCTGTCTCAAAGTTTGCATGTAACAAATACCAGATGCCCATGGCTCATGCTTCCTAGAGATTGAGTCCATCAGGTGAATGATATGAAAATAGACATTCAGAAGTTTTGGTAAATCTGGCCCCTTTGGGAAGCCACAGGATGGGAGGGGTGTGTCAGATGCCAGAGACCTGTCTGATTGGGACCTTTGATATCAGTAAGGTTATTTTTCTCTGGTTTTTGCTTTCTCAGCTGGTACCAAGTGTGACTGGCGCCCTTGACCATGTAGAGTTGTCACAAAGGGAAGCAGCATACAGTCCCCCATGTAGGGAGTGTGTGAAGCTTCTCATCCCCAGGAATGTCTCACGTGACACCAGGTGAACAATCAAAGTAATATACCATATTAATAGATCACGTTAAATGAAATATATTTGATTTATAGCTCATTTAAATGTAGGTATATGAATATGATATTCAGTATGTTCATATACATGGGTAATACAAAATCCACTGTGATGCCTAACATTGCAGCCAGGGGGAAATTGCACATATGGTAGTGGTCTCGTAGGACTATAGTGAAAGGGAACTTTTGTATCCCTGTGGATATCATAGCTGCTGCTGTAACAGCTGTCATGGCACACCCATTCCTACATAACTGTAACATTGCAGGTGTAGGATTGCCTACTGCATAGTAAATCATATTAAAAAGCACACAGAATACCTAATACTCTAGGATGCTAAATGATTACATTGTAGGTATGTGTTACATACTATTATAAAGCATTTCTACTTTAAAAATAAGTTTGCCCCATGTGGTAGCATGCCCTGTAATCCCAGCACTCTGGAGGCCGAGGCATGAGGCCAGCTGGGCTGCACAGTGAAAGCTTATGCACTATACCACCAGCACCTCAGGTTTCATTTACTGAGGCCACATAGTGAACAGTATTGAGCATCTAGGTGTGCATAAGTTACTCTATGATGTCTGCATGGTGACTTATTGCTCCCCACATATCCTGTTGTTAAGCAATGTTTGAAACAGTTGTATGTCTTTGTTTTTTTCTATGAAAATACTTTTCTGTTTCACTACCAGTGATTCCTTTAATTTAATAATATTACAGATAATTTTGTAAGAAAACAATATGCCATTTTTGTTTGTTTGTCTTTTGAAGCCTCTAGGGATCTTTACATGCTTGGCTTTAAATTCATTTCCCTTCACAAGTCTGAGTGGTCACAGGCTCATGCCGTTGTTCTCTGTGCTCACTAGAGGGCAGCCTAAGCCCATATTTATACCCCAGTGAGCATCTACAGAGACAAAAGAACACTGTTTCTTAGAAACAAAGTTTTTATAGACCACCGGATAGCTTTACTTTGGGTAAAGACCTCTAAACAACCAGGGCCACAGGCAGACTTGCTAGAGGGAGCAGAGTGTAGGTCACAAATAAACATGAACCAACATGAACACACCCACACCATGTTTTACTTCCTCTGTTACATGTCTTAGCTTCCTTGACTGCATTTCTGTGAAGTTAAGGATGCACGAATATGGCACTCATTTGCTCATTAAAAGGAAGAACTGCCAGGATTATCCAGGTGTGAACAGTCACACAAATTGCTGAGTTACATTTACAGTTCTCACTTGGTATCTTTGGGGAGCAGTTTCTAAGATCCCCAGGTCTTCAGATGCTTAAATTCCTTAGAAAATGCTGTCGTAGTACATGGAACCTGTATACTTTTTGCATTCTTTACACCATCTACCATTATTCATAATACCAAACACAGTGAAAATGCAGTGTAAATAGGTGTTTGCTGTACTTAGGGGGTACTGGAAAGGACTGTACATGCCCAGTAGTCTTGGATTATTAGGTATGGGTGTTAGGGATTGAACCCAGGGCTGTGTTCATGCTCAGCACATTGGGCTACACTCAGGTGCATCATTTCCTTAAACAAATGCTGTTTGTTTGTGGTTGGATGTGCCTTTGTGTAAATCATGGGAATAGATAGCAATTCTGTCTCTCTGTGATGCCTTGTCTTGAAGCAACATCAGAGCAGAAGACAGACATGGGGACCTTGCTCAGAGGGATGGGTCTCAAGGCCAATCTGATGCAAATAATCTGGACCAGAGCTAGTAGTTAGTGGATAGAAAAGCAGGGCTAGTGCCTGGGGCAAGGACAGAAAGTCCATCACAGACTCCATGGATTGGTGGAATTGTGCAGACTGTCAGCTTGTCAGGGTCACCTGCCCATTCTCTTCCCTTGTCCTGTTGTTGTGGAGAAAGGAAGCCACCGTAGGCTGCAGGAGCTCCTATCTTCAGATAACAGTGGGAAGAAAAGGTGATTCCCCCATAGTAAAAGCCACTGGTTATTTTGCTTGAATGCCCAAGTCACTTCTGGCCAAGACCGGGAGAGGGACTGGGGAGGAAGGATGGAAACCCGTCTTTCCTAGCCCATCTTCAACTCACCTAATGCCCAGAGCCTAGGAAACGCATCTCAGAAGCTGCTGCCTGGCTAGTGGTAAACACAGTGGACTGAGGCTAAGTGGCTCCCTGTTATAGACCAAATAAGAATGGATGAGACAAATTCACTCTAGCCTCTACCAACCACAGGAAGTAGATTATCATGAGTCTGTACAAGAAACATATCCTTGTATATGCCCAGTCTCTTGTTTCTGGCATCTTAATCTTTTCTGTTTGTGCTGGCTAATTTTATGTTAACTCGATACAAGCTAGACTCATCTGAGAGGAGAAAACCCTAATTGAGTAAACATCCCCGTAAGATCCAACTGTAGACAAGCCTTTAGGTTTTTTCTTAATTTGTGACTGATGGAGGAGGGCCCATTGTGGACGGTGCCATTCCTGGACTGGTGGTCTTGAATTGTGTAAGAAAGCAGGCTGAGCAAACTATAGGGAGCGAGCCAGTAAGCATGCCTCTGCATCCGTGTCTACCTCCTGCCCTGTTTGAGCTCTTGTTCTGACTTCCTCTCACAACAGTGATGTGGAATCGTAAGCAAAATAAATCCTATCCTCCCCAACCTGCTTTTGGTAATAGTGTCTCATCACATGACAGCAAGAGTAGCCCTATCTAAGACAATGCTGTTCTTACTTCAGAAGAGTTACCGAAGAAGGCAAGACTGTCCTAAGAAAGAAGCCCATGGACCCCACCCTCAATTATCTTGGGTTTTTCTGTGTGAAGTAGGTGTTAGTATTCAGGCATCTGTACAGGCCTGCCCTTGGGGCTCTGACAGGATACGCCCTCAGCTGCAGCCACTGAGCGCACCACCTGTGCACACTCACTGTGTTCCCTTTTGAAAGGACCCTGCCCACCTCCCATCTTTCTCTCTTTCTTTCTTTCTCTCCCTCCCTCCTTCCCTTCTTCCCTTCCTCCCCCCCCCTTCCCCTCTCTCCTCCTGCTCCTGTCTCCAGAGGCTGGTCTCCTCCCTTCCCTTTCCCCTTTTTATGATCCCTTTTCCTAATTAAAAAAAAACCCTGCTTGAACCCTGTTGCATGGCTTCTTTCTTTTAAATTTTCTTAAATTACAACAGTGGGTGGTATGGAAGTTGCATGTTTACCCAGTGACTCTCATGAGAATTCTTCATTGGTGTATTTTCAAGGAAAAGCTGTAAAAAACACTGGTGGGAAGAGTTCCCGGAGACTCTTCCAGCCTGGCTAGGAACTGGACTCAGTTTCCTTTTGCCCTCTGCAGGTACAAAACATCACCCAGGGCCAAATATTTTTCTGGTTTGTCATCTTGGCAAGCTGAACTTTAGAATGTATTTGTTCAATTTCTATTCCCCAAATAATTTTTCCAGATTTGTGTCAAAGAGGAAAAGGATACCACATTTCTTTCAGTCTAGCTTGCTAAGCACACTGACAAGGAGACCAGAGTTAAGGGGTATCCTCTTCAGACAATACAGAGAGTCATGCAATGGCTGCCAGTGGCTACCAGAAACCCGGGACTAGTGGAGACTTGTGTTCTATCTGGGAGATTATCTTTCTGGATTCTTTTATAAAGGAGGGAATTTAACTAGGCGGGGAAAGAGTGAGTTGCTATGTGCCTCCAGTGTTTCACAATTGCAAGTGCAAATCAAGCCTCTGGTCTATCTGCCTTTGGCTCATGCAGAAGGCAGGGAAATAGAGGGCTTACTAGCCTTCTAATTGCTTTTCCTTAAATATACAATGACTATGTATTTTATTACAGGAACCAATAGCTAGCAGCCTTGGCTTGTATTGCAAAAATCCAAGAGAGTGAGTCAAAATGAGGTCATGAGAAAACTCTGTTGTCAGCAAGGAGGTAAGTCCACAGTCCTGTCTACCTGCTCCCCGAGCCCTCTCAGCACCAGAGGGCCTGAAATAATTAGTCTCTCCGAGTCCCATCTGAAGGGTGTCATCATGCTGACTTCTGGGTTTCAGCTCACAGCTGAATAACAACTGCCCCCTCACAATTTCAAAAGAGCATGTGCATTAGAAATGCTAATGCAATTCCAATAAGGAGCTGAGCGTGATACAAAGCAAGCTCTGCATTACAGCCCTGCGGTAGGAACCAGTGACAAGTGCAGGTGAAGACTCTTACTCAAAACCATTTTGGGTTTTGTACCTTTGGATTTGGAATATTTGCATACACAACATGAGATATCTTGGAGTAGGGATGCCAGCCTAGACACAGATTTGTTTATGTCTCCTATATGCTTTGTGGAGCCCGCAGGTCATTTTATACAATATTTAAAACAATTTTGTCCATGAAACAGAATTTTATGGACAAATGTTGTTTGTCCCATTCACATTTTTTTTTGCTGCCATATCAAAACAAACAAACGATGTTGGGGTTGGGAGTGTTTTAGATGTCAGGTTTTGGGCTTCAGTAATGTTCACCCTGTGCTAGGAGGAAGGTATCTGGTAGAGGGGACTCAGTTGGGTGATGCTCTTTCAAATATCCCAGATTTTTTTATATTACAGCCAAGTGGGATCAAATGCACCACTGCCCAGGGACAGTAATCTCACTTCACAAACAAACACTTAGGACTTCTTATGAAGGAAAAGACAAACTTTTCTCAGGCCTGGGTCTGCGTGGCCTTACTTACCTACCTGGCCTAACGCTGGCCCAGTATTAGGCTCTTGATTTTTTTCTCAACTAAGTCATTGATAAAATTTTGGATTAGTGATTAGGCTCTCAGGCCAGGAAGAAAACAAAAGCTCCATCTAACAGTTTCCCAATTTGTTTGTACATAGCGCCTAGACTGACCTTGGACTTCTCTGGTTCTTTGGCTTCCTTCTCCCAAGTCCTGGGACTGCAGGCATGCACCACTACAACCAGTTTACAGGGTTCTGGGGATTGAACCTAGCTGTGCACATGCTAGGCAAACAACTCAACTACATCCCCAACCCTCATCTTTTTGCTGAGATGGGGTCTTGCTGGGCTGACGATGCTGGCCTAGAAGTCGCCACCCTCCTGCTTCAACCTCCTGAGAATCCAGGGTTACAGGTGGGATATACCTAGCTTCCTTTTTGTCTGAAATAGCTTGGTCCTGAGTCTCTCAGTGGACAGTGCTGACTTTTACCACAGTTCGGCAAGAGTGATTTACTTATTGCTCCCTTTTCTATTCCTTGTCATGTTTCCTGTACCTTAAACAGTTCCTTGTCTCCCCTGGTAACTATGATGATGGGACCTACGGTTGAGTTCCCACCTGACCCTGAGAGTCAGGGTGAAGCAGATCATCAGGCAATGAGTCAGGCAGGCAAAATGCCCTGCATGCCACCACACCCCAGGCCACAGGCCTAGGTGGGGCAGAACTGATGGCAGTTCTTACACACAAGCCTCTCTAGACGTGGACCAATCTTGAGTTCTGAGAAGAAAGTCCCGCATTATCCCATCACCCACCTTATCACTGTGGGGGTGATCTCTGCACAGAAGAACACACTGAGGCTCCCCACTGCATGGGATGCAAACATGCCCACGATGGAAAATGCGATGGAGAACTTGTCCTTGACGCTGTCACTCATCCCTGGATAAGAATCCAAAGAAGGAGACCATGAGGTAGGAGAGAAGGGAAGAGAATGGAAACTAGACAAGGGGTGAACTGGGGTGAGTATTGGGGAAGGGGAGCCTAGGACAACCCAGGAGCTCCCTCCTCCCCAGTACCCAGTTTGTGGCACAGTAGGGCATGCAGTGGCCTCTGGGTGGGCAGTCCTCTAGGCTGAGGAACCTGGAGCCCTTTAATCATTCTGCTGTTGGCTTCTGTAAGTCTCTTGAGCACCAAGCATGCTGAGCTCTCAGTGGCCTGTCGAATTCCTCATCCAGAGGCTGTGCCAGGCAGAAGGCAGACTGGGGGGTGGGGCCTGCTGCCACAGTGGCATACCATCTGCCCTAGATTCTAGACTGCAATCTCAGAGTTGACCCACCCAATCCAGAGTCAGTGTTGATTCAAGGGTACAAAACCACACATGTGACCAAATGGAATAATTCATGAGCCCAGAGGAGGAAAAGCTCTTAGCAATCTCTGTGCCTGGAGATGGCACTGGATCCTAGCTGGCATGAGGCAGCACTGCACAGTGTTTTGGCATGCATTGGGGCTCAGTTTTCCTTATGGTTGCAGGGAGGGCAAGTGCTCTCCTAGGCACTGGTGGCATGGGATTGGTTGGGTCAGGCAGGTGTGATGGCAGCATGGGGTATGGAGCAGCACCTCTGCTGTTCCCTAGTTGGAGAGCGGCAAACTTGCATGAGTCATGAGGAGATAATGGCTCTCCCTATAGCACAGCCAACCAAGCCCCAACCCTTCTGCCTTCTCATCCTGATTAGCTGCTGGCCAAGGACAAACAGAACCGGTGCTGGATCAGGGGACTGGGAGGGCATGCATGCCAAGCTGCACAAAACCAGGGAAACACAAGTTGCTTTCTCTAGTGCAAGATGGGGATAGAGAATACAAATGTATGCTTATAGTGTCCAACCTACGGCCAACTTCAGCTGCAATTCTTGAAGGGCAAAGAGTGGAAGAAAGAGAGGAAAGGAAAACCAGTTGGTGAGTCTCTGCGGTAAGTGTTGAGTGGACGTAATAAAAGACAAGGCAACACAAGTGTCTGGGACTCACCTGAGTCTGGGTGCTGGCTGTATTTGCCGATCACTGGAGCCATGGGATGGGTGTGCCCACAGGGTAACGGGAGTGGGAAGAGACGAGAAGGCTTGTTAGGCATGGGACAACTGCCGAGTGTCCCATGTGACTTGGTTCTAAGTGAACTTCCTTCTAAGTCTGAGTTGGTGCTGGCCGCCTGGGCAGTGGAATTCACACTGGACTAAACAAAGGCCTTTTTGTGTGAAGAGAGGGTTGTGGCCTATTGGCCACGGAGTCTGGGAGACAACGCAGTCTGAGGGAGGACCCAGCAGATCTAAAGGGAACATCTTTGCATGAAAGTTATTCAATGGGGCACTGGGCACTGGGAGCAGGCTCGTCAGGCCACATTTCTGCTTCCTCACAGCCTATTCCTCACAGCTACTTGCCCTTTGCCCAGAGTCCCCGTGGCATTCCTGTTCACTGCCAAATAGGGCACATGGGATGCTCCGGAGGCTATCCTGCCACATCTGCCCTAACTGGGTAAGTTGGACAGAAATCTTCTGGAAGGGAAGCTAGGTAGTATCCACCCAGGGAGGCATGGAGAATGGCCACCACTTGTTCATTCTGGCTATTGCCTAGCAAGGTACAGAATGCCTAAGTGGAGCATCATGGGAGGAGATTCATGCCCTTGGAGGTATGCCCTAAAAGGACATTAGGACTGTAGATCCCTTTCTTCTGTTACTACATGCCATGAAGTGAGCTCCTGTCATACGCTCCTGTCCTGGTATGTTGTCTTACTACAGGCCCAGATGGGTCAACACACCATGGACACACTATAGACTAAATCTATAGGCCAAACAAATCTTTCCCCTCTCTAATTTGATTGTCTCAGGTATTTTGTTACAGAAACAGGAAGCTGCCATGCCTTCCAAGTGCCCTGTCAGTCTGCCAGCCCCCTTCCCCAGCATCCTTCCCCTGTCTCCCTTGTCCAGCCTACTCACAGTTGAGGAGCCCAAGCTGCAGAAGTGAGGCCAGGGCCGTGAGGATCATAAAGAGCAGCAGCCCTCCCCTGCGCCCGAGGAACCTGACGACCACACACATGGCGAGGCAGGACGCCAGTGCGATGCTGGCCATGGTGTAGTAGTCAGCGTAGAAGTTCTCCAGGAGTGGCACCTTCACCTCGTGGCCCATCATGCTTCTTGCAAAGCAGTGGTGGATCCCGTACCCTGTCAGCCTGCAGGAGACATACACACACTGAGAGGGTGGGCAGTGTGCACCGAGAGGAGGGGCTGCCCCATGGAGAGACTGAGAAGCATCTTACACATGACAGGAAACAATGCCTTCATTACGTGTAGACCCATGAGGGAGTTAAATTCGGAGAGACATCAAAGAAATATCCGTGAGGTCCTTTGTTCACCCAGGTGTAGGACAAAGCACGTTCTGCATGCTAGCTAACTTACTCTCATGTCAGCACAAGAACACCGTCATATCCACTTGGCAGACCAACAGACAGTACAAGGCAACTCCTGGTTGGTGCTAGAGCTGGTAAGAAGGGGAGGCTTGAAGACTCCGACTCTGACCTCTGTATGGCCTGGCTGGATTAGCACCGTAGGATCTGACTGGGATTGAATCTTTGCTCTTCTATTGATGGGTAGTGACACTTTTGTACCTCAACAGTGAACTGGGTCCCTCAGTATTGTTGGTTTCATGGTGCTGTTCTAGTGGGAAAGCTGTAAAGAACGGGAGGCTGTGGCCCTAGCTGCTCTCCTTGAAGACAGCCTTGAGATCTTACACACACACACACACACACACACTCTCTCTCTCTCTCACACACACACAGACATACTCATATATACATGCGCACACACACATACATACACATACACACACATACACACCCACAGATACACACCCACACACATACACTCTCTCTCACACATATACACACTCATATATACATGCACACACACTCACACACATACATACACATACACACACATACACACCCACAGATACACACACGCACATACATACACATAGTATATATACACATACCCAGTCACACACATGCACACTCACATAGATGTACATACACACTCTCTCTCACACATATATATACTCATATACATGCACACACACACATACATACACATACACACATACACACCCACAGATACACACACATACATACACACTCACATACATATATATACACATACACACTCACACACATGCACACTCATATATAGATGTACACACACTCTCTCACACATATACATACTCATATATGCATGCACACACATACATACACATACACACCCACAGATACACACACATACATACACACTCACATACATATATATACATACATACATATACACATACATACACTCACATACATGCACACTCATATATAGATGTATACACACACATACACACACAGACACAGACACACACACACACACACACACACACACACGTCTAAACCCCTCCTCCCAGACGACTTCTAATGCCTGCTGAGAGCTAATTTCCCAGATGACCTCTACTCTAACCAAAGGTCCACTTTGTACAGTCAGGGAGGGTTAGGTCATGGAGCTGTGAAGTACGACCGGAAGGAACTTCCAGGTATACACCTAGCCCTGGAACTGGGACAGCCATAAAACTGCATGAGCCCCAGACCCAGCAGGCAGGGGTGAAACTGTATGGAGAGGCCTCTTGAGAGAGCCCGAGTTTCTTCTCTGCATCCAGGCAACATGCCTCTGACGGCAGTTGCCCTCTGTGGAGCAGGGGACTCTGAGCAGGTGGCCTGGTGGCCCGATGGCCAGAATTGCATGCAGGAAGAGCATCCCTTCAGAGCCTGGCCAAGGCCCTGTGGGGTCAACCCTTGTCCCTAGACAGTGCCCACCCTTGGGAACTTCCCTAGAACTGGGGTGAAGGAGACTCTCAGAGTCGTTCTCATAAAACGTGGAGAGGGAGGGTATTGTTCTGAGGACACAGCTGTGTACAGGACCTTACCAGGTTTCCTGGTCTCCTTATGCTCAGAGCGCTAGCTCTGGCACCATGCAGGACACTGGCATGGGGCAGTGGCTGGGCTGAGGACAATGTTCAGTGCTGGCTGCCTATGGCTTCTTGGTCCTTTAAACCTACAGATGGCCAGCCCAGGCATACTTCTGGGGCCTCTTTCGTAGAGACAGGCCAAGACAAGCGGGCGTGGGGCAGGCTGGGATTCAGGGTTCATCTAGGGTGGGAGGAGGGTCCCTCTGGCTCTGACTACCTGTGTTTCCCATGACTTACGAGTTCACACATAGAACCACGATATTTTTCCACAGGTTCCGAGTCCCCACCACCTTCACGATGCACACCTTCTTGGGCCTCCGTGAAAGTTCTTTCTCTAGTTCTGCAAGAAACAGACCCAGGAGCTTGAGCAGGACCGAAGGTTCCAGACACAGTTACAACACAGCCTTGGTTTCCCTTTCCAGGACCACTTGAAGAGGAGAAGGCCTATGCCTGTAAGCCAGGGG
Source organism: Mesocricetus auratus (assembly GCF_017639785.1). NCBI lineage: Eukaryota > Metazoa > Chordata > Mammalia > Rodentia > Cricetidae > Mesocricetus > Mesocricetus auratus. The sequence continues at coordinate 55,247,389 of NW_024429196.1, forward strand.
AAGAGGATCTAGCCTTTCTGGCTGGAAATGTGCTCAGGAGACTCACTTGGCAGATAGATTTCCCCACCACAACTGAAAGGGCACAAAACACACTGATATTGTACATTTCCAACCAAGCTCTACTTATAGAACCAGGCCAGGTATGGACAGACAGATATGCCTGGACACATCACTCCATGGGAGTCTAGGCTACTGAGGCCCAAATAAGGTCCTGCTCATACCACAGGTGATTTCTTTCTGCTTGAAACGGCAACTGCAACCACCTATGTCATATCTCAGAGCCCTGCCAAGCTGGGGGGGGTGAGAATGTTTTAGGACTGAAGCTACACACACTATCTTTAGAGGATGTGAACCTCTGAACGACAAAACCATGTCTATTTGTGTACACACACATTTGTGCATGCTTCAGTTAACAGTTGACATTCTTTGGGGGATGGGGTATAGCTCAGTGCCACAACCTGCTTAGGAGGCATGAAGCCCTGGGTTCCATTCCCACAACTCGAAAAACTGTATTTGGGGGTAGAACAAGATGGAGAATGTGTTCAGCTTAGAGATGGGACAGACTTTGAAGCTATATGACTATGGGACAGACTGTATCTTGTGAGGCTCATCCCAACCCATCCCAGCCTGTCCCAACTGTCTACCAGTGCTTCAGGGTTACCCTAACCTAGCTGGGAATTTGCTCATGTCCTGGGGCTGGCCTAGCAATCTAACGGGGAAGACCAGAACGTGGGAAATGCCTCAGGTGGAAGGGGCTGTGTGCTTACTTGAGAGCAGTGCTCACATAGCCTTCTGGGCCCTTCTGCTTCCTAGCTGCCACGCCCTTGTGGAGTCATCCCCTACTTAGAAGTGGAAACAGGGAAGTTGCTTCCCAGGTCCACAAGGAGCCAGTGCATTAAGACTTGTCAGGGTCATGAGAACAAAGAAAGGCCGAGGAACTGTCAAGGCCAGAGAAGACAGTAGCCAGGTGATGGCAGACTGCACCCCGGACAGGACCCTGGAGCACTGGGGAGCCAGTGAAGAAAAGCCAGCACTGAGTAGAGGCTGCCATTTAACAAGTGTCCACTTTCCCAGTTAGGACAAATGTGTCATGGTAATAGCAGACTTTAGCAACAGGGGAAACTGAGTCAGGAGTATGGATAAATTCTGCACTGTCTCAACTTATCTGTATATATGAAATAGTTCCAGAATAAGACACTGAAAATTTAAAAATATCTGTGGGGATAGAGACAGAGGAAGCCTTCAGGGCCTAGAGGCACATTCTACCCTCTCTATGTATCTGGGTTCTGAAGCCTTGGATTTAAATAATCATCATCAAAATTGTCTGAAAAAATTGTATTCGGACAGAATGTGCACACTTCTTTTCTTGTTACTAGTCCCTACACAATTCACTATAACAACTATTTTCACAGCACTGGCCATCATGAATAGCTCAGAGACTATCTAGAGGGCACCAGAGGTTGTGTGGGGGCTCTATGTAAACACTATACCATTACATACAAGGAAGTTGGGCCCCTGTGAGGTTTTGGTACCTTGGAGATTCTGAAACAGTCCCTAGATGAGGAGCAATGGCAGCTGTTGCCTCCTGCTCTCCAGAAGGCTGCACCTCTCTAGGTCAGCCATCCTGAATGTTCCAATTCTCCCATTTCATTTTTCGCAAACCTCATTCATAACAGTTTGAAGGAAAAATAAACTTATTTTAAATAGGGAGCTAGTAGTCCAGTGAGCTATATGGTGGCGCAGACTATATCCTGAGAGTTTGGGGCCAGCCTCGTCTACACAGAGACTTCCAGGCCAGCCAGGTTTATATTAGTGTGGCAAAAAAGGCATACAGGGGAAGGGGCATTCAGACATTTTTATTTAACGCGTTTTATTTGTTGTTAAAGATGGGGTTCTACTATGTTTCTCAGACTGGTTCCAAATTCATGGATCAAGTGGTCCTCTGGCTTCAAGATTCATAAATTCTTATTATGAGCATATGCAATCATACCTAGCTCTAAATAAAAGATTTAGACTCGTTGTCACCCCAGCCAGGACACAGGAAAGACAGAATAAATCTTTCCTGTGACTGAAGGAGAATGTGCCAAGTTTCCAGAATATTCTTTCTCAGTTAGATATGGGGTGACAACTTAGCCCAGGCCATCTTGGCTGGCATTCTGGCTGCCTGTCCACAGACCCTGTCAGCTCCAGAAGTCTCCTGACCTGTTTTGTCGTAGCTAATCTGACTTATTGCCACCCTTTCTCTAAGGCTAAGGAACAATACACACATGAATCACTTCATGAGTGGGTCAGGGGATACGGTCTGAAATATGTCATCAGGTGATTCTGTCATTGTTTGAATATCACAGAGGGCTCACAGAACCCTAGGTGATACCAGGTGGCTTCTGGGCAGAGTCAGAGATGTGAAAAACAGGAGATGTGTGAGACTGCTGCCAGCCTCATACAGGTCACTGCTTTGTAAGAAACACTTAAAAATATGGAAACCACTCTAAGACAACAGTAAAAAGAATAGTTTAGTGAAGACACAAGCCACCAGTCTTCATGTTGTTATGCACTGTCTGTCACCATGTGTGCCATCCTTCTGGAGAGCTGGCAATGCAACCCACACACATAAGACCACCACCACAAGCATGAGGAAATGCACCTCACTCTACGACAGCTACAATGCTTAGAAAACGTTTACTCTGAAAAGCCTAGGGACTGTAGTGGTGTGTGTGGGGTCCTCTGATAACAAACGCTTTGCGGCATAGTGTAGGACTGTGTTTGTTTGAGAGCTTGGAAACCTGAGTGGTAGATAGTCTCAGCTCCAGGGGTCTGGTTACTTTCACTGTTACAGACACATCAGAAGTCAGCTGTCATAGGCACCCTTTCTCAGCAGTCTTCCAAGATGGAAACCCAAACATCTGTTAGCATGTTTATATGAGTTTAAAGTTCTTTCTTTTTCAAGAGTGAACCATGGGCGACTGCTAATATATTATTGTGGATGAAATAGTATGTCAAGGAAGCTATAGCAATTGTGTTATGACCTGAGGGTTTTTTTTTTTAAATAACATTAAACCCTAGAGCCCAGTCTAAGAATTGACTGTAGTCTACAGTGGTAATTGCATTATTCTAGAGGGAATTGAATTAACTTTTCCAGCACTATTGATGTTTTGTCAGGGTCTCTGTTATTCATACCACTGGCTCGTCATCAACAACATCAAACTTCCACAGTTTTAAGTGTTTTCTTCTGGGTTGAAACCCATGGTAGGAAGCATTAGCTAACTTCTGGCACTCTGTGAGGTCACCAGAAATAAGGAGTTTCTTGTCTGTCTAGCCCAAACTTCTTGCGTTAGGAAATAAAAGCAAACAGGTGCCAGGCAGCTGATAAGACAGCAGCGTTGTTGCTTCTCCACAGCTCAGAGCAGAGCTCCCCAGCCTTCCTGGCTCAGTGCTGTCAGGAATCTCAGAGCAGAGCTCCCCAGCCTTCCTGGCTCAGTGCTGTCAGGAATCTCAGAGCAGAGCTCCCCAGCCTTCCTGGCTCAGTGCTGTCAGGAATCTCAGAGCAGAGCTCCCCAGTCTTCCTGGCTCAGTGCTGCCAGGAATTTCAAACTGAGATTCAGGCTGATTTAATGTTGGCATGCCAGCTGGATCTATCTCTGCTCCACATTTCTTTGATCCCTGTGGTCGGTGCATGAGGTCTGGGAGCAGTGAAGTTCCCCTGGCCTGGGAAGAAGCTCCTCTCTGTTTCTTCTTAACAACCTCCTTGGAAGAGCTGCCCACTGTGATGGAGGTTTCAGCTCCCTAATGCTAACTTCAGTCTGAAAATATTAAATGGGGAATTCTGGAAATGAGAAACTCATAAATTATATTGTCATAATTGTTCTAGTTTTGTTATTAGTTGTCATTAAACTCTTCTTGTGCCTAACTTGTAAATTAAATGTTATTGTAGATATGCATTTATAGTGGAAACAAAGCCTGTGGAAAATTGGGTTCTATTCATGGTTTTAGGCACCAAGGGAGCACAGTCCTGTTCCTTAGGATGCCTCTGGGCAGAAAAGAGCCTCTTGGCTCCAGAGCCCTGGATTCCTGTGTGTCATGGATGCTGCTATCCGTGGGTTGGCTCTGGTGTTGGGGTACAGCCTGGGCTCTGCAGCAGAGGCTCTGTGGGGTAGAGGTAATGTTGACAAACTCCTGTTTACAGCTGAGATAGGGGTGGGGGTTGGGGAGGTAGAGGCTGTGTAGAATATGATGGACTGGACTATCTGAGCTGGGGCCTATGGGAGGAAGAATATGGGAGCTGGACACAGCCCAGAGGCTAGTGATTAGGTAGGGTATCTAAATTTACATGTAAGCTGGGGGGCTCTCCCCTGATGATCTGGGCGGGCACTAGAGCAGGTGATGATGTGATTGTCTTGTTCCTGGGCTGCTGATGGAGGAAGGGAGGATGGAGTGGCGGGCAGAGCAGTGAGTACACACGAAAAGTAGTTGGCTAAGAACCCCAAGCTTGATGAGGGACTACACGAGGCACCCGGAAGATGATTACAAGTGGAGAAACCATTCTGAGTGAAGGAAGTTAGTTAGAGTCCCAGAGAAAATAGCCCCTCCCTCCCCGCATGCTGTGTGGTTTTACATACTATTGTCGGAATGCATCTGATGGGGGGTGGGATAGAGAGCCAGGGTGAATTAGCATCCTACAGTGATCACAATAAGGATGGCACACCCTGGTGAAGGGTGAAACCTTTCTCCTCTTTGTTAGTCACCAAGGGGGACAAGTCACCTTTTACTTGGCCCCCTGTCTGAGACACAGAAGAGTGATAAGCCCCAACCAAACTCACAAGCAAAGAATGGGGGTAGAGGAGAGCTAATATCACTTTCCAAAATTAGGGATGAGTCAGTATAATTAGGATTGAGAAAACAAGCTTTTCCAAGGTAACATTTTAACCTGAAAGAAGTGGGGTGTGATGATTTAATTAAAAGGCCAGAGACAAACATGCAGTAAGACTTGAGGACAGAAGCTTGCAGGAAGCTATGCGATGGTCCAAACCAGGAAGGCCTGGCCCAAAGGGTCCCTTAATAGTACCCTTTCCCATATGTCTCCATGGTCACCCTCTTCTCAGCAGCACAGTCAACTCACTTCAGCTACACTTCCTGGGTTCAACTCCCACTCAAGTACTTAGTGGCCAACTGACCTCTGGCAAAGCAACTCAGCCTCTCAGTGCCATGGTTTCCTCACCTGCAAACGAGGAGCACCACAGTATCCCTTGTAAATGGGCTGCTGTGGAGAAACTGGTTCATGTGCATACCACATGTAGGACGGAACATTAAGAACGAGTTGATCTTTGACATTGCTTAGAAGGGGACTGGAACATGGGTACCACCCATTGTCTCATTTACTAACACTGCTCCTGAGAAAGGGGGTCTCTGGTACTCCTCTGAAGAGCCAGCTCACTACTCCTCAAGTAGACCATCCTTCACTCCAGGGAATTCAGAGCTCTTGGTTGGCCTGGCTGTTCTTTGATGAAGGACTTGGTAGACCACATCTCACCCGGTAAGTGGTTGTGGCCCAGCCTTTGTGTCCTGGGCACAGGTAAAGATAGGTATGCCACCCTTGTTGGACCGCCATCTTCTAAATGGGAGCTTAGTAGGAGTGCCGAAAGCTCCTAAGATCCATGTTGCTCACTCTCCCCTCCCTGTTGTAAAGGGGGACCTGCAGTACACATTCTCTTGTCTGGCACAGGTTCCTGCTCGATTACCTAGTTACTTTGACTGTGGCCATTTGTCACCACCCTCTCTCCTTCTGCTTTAGTGCTTTAACCCGCCTACTGAGTGTACATGTAAGAAAGACCCCCTTACTTATGCATCCCATCTGTGTGAGCTAGTATTGTGTGCCATCGACTGCTTAGTAAATGTCTTATTCTGAATGAATGAATGGCCATCACATGATTCTAGTCACTGGGAAAGTCTAGTCATATTCTCTTCCCCCACCTCTCTTACTATGCGTTACTTTCCTAGGGGATTTTACAAAACATACAGGTTTTCATGTCAACATGGTGGGCCAAAGCTACCCTTTTCCAAAGGGACTCTTTAGGTCCCTTGCATCAGAGTATCTTCTAGAGATCACTACAAGTGCACACTCCTAGGGCTACTTTCAGATCTTCTAGGGCAGTATCCTGGCATGTCAGGGAGGAGCCAGGAACCTGGCTGTGAAGAACTTCCTGGTGACATTTACGGACTCCCAGCTTGAAAGTCCCACTTAGCTTATGCTGATGCCCTCATTCACAAGAATTCTATGGATTTGAACCACTCTACAAAAATAGTCCATGTTTCCATTCCTTCCCTTGACCAACAAATAGGTCATGGCCATAAATAGACAATGGCAGCCCTTGGAAGATCATACTCAAGAAGAGAGGTCACTCACACACCCACAGCCCGAGCCAAGGTTTTAAAAAAAGGCGGTGCTGGGTGTCGCAAAGCTGAACACGCCTCCAGCTCATAGCCAGTTTCTGGTTTTGTATGGGCCCTGAGGAACATGATGAGTGCGCTCAACCTGATTGTGAAAGAAAGTAGCTCCTCAAGCAGAGAGAATTTCAGTTTGTCTTCCCTCTCAGACTGTAGCAGCCTCTGCTGCCTTTCCAAACCTTTGCAAACCACATGGACATAGGAGCATAAGCCAAGCACTAGCCAGGACAGTTATTCTGGACAAGACCAGCCCTCAGGTGCCCTGGCCAGCTGTCATATACTTACCTGGCATCACTCCCTTGATGTCACTCTCAGGACTCACACAGTTCTTCTGTGTGATGTACAGGATTAACTTCTTTGCGGCCTCAAACTGCTGGGTAGCCATTAGCCATCGGAGAGACTCAGGGAATATCCTTCAAAGACACAAGGGGAATAACTGAATGGCTTCCACTCTGTTGTGTTTCAGTTATGTGTTATGAGGAAAGTCAGGAGTATAATGCTTTCCCTGTCTGGAAACTGAATCCCACATGAGACCCTTTGCTTTTCTTCCTTTTATACCTTTCCAGTGCTGGGATTAAAGGTGTGAGTTCTTTTATTCTTTTTGGCTGATTCACTCTTGTGTAGCCCTGTGTGGTCTTGGATTCACAGAGATCCATCTACCTCTGTCTCCTGAGTCCTGGGATTAAAGGTGTGTGCCACCACTGCTTGGCTTCTATGGCTAACTAGTATGACTGCTAGGATTAAAGGTGTGTATCAACACTGCTTGGCTTCTATAGCTACCTTTGCATTTTGATCTCCAGTGGCTTTATTATATCATAAAAAATATATCACTACAATGCATACACACACTCAATGTAACGAGTGACATGGGCCAGACCCTACATGTATGATATAGGATGGGACATAGCCCCCAAGGAAGGCAATGGCTGAGACTCAAAGGAGAGGCAGAGCCCTACTAGATCTGTTTTGGAAATAAGTGAGTGCTGGTTCAGCTCAGCATGCTGTGTGCTGTGTATGGGGACAGCACCCAGAGGGAGGGCATGAGGGGGTGAAACTGTATACTAGATCTCAGGAGGTGTAAGCTGGTAAAGCAGCAGGCTGGGTAGGAAATGGGAAGAGATGAGGTGAAAGGGGAGGTAAGGGGAGAGGAAGACAAATGAGGAGGAGGGACAGATGGCATGGGTATGGAGCTACCGATGGTAGGGAATGCAAGGACCAGCAGCCACAGGACCAGGGTGAAGGGAAATCAGGACTGCACTCTCTCAGGGATATGCACTATTTGTCTTTCTGAGTCTGCCTTATTTCACTTTACATGATGACTTCCAGTTTTATCCACTTTCTTGCTATCTCATAACTTTTTTCTTTTTATGGCTAAATAAAACACCATTGTGTATATAAGGCATATAGTCACCCCTTGAAGGGTGCCTAGGCTGATTCCTTATCTTGGCTATTGTGATCAGTGCTATTGTAATCATGGATGTTCATGTCTCTATGATTACTGAATTAGTCCTGGTGTATATGCCCAGGGGTGATAACAACTGTGCATGGGTAGCTTTTGAAGGAACCTCATATGATTTCAATAGTTGCTTGGGCTGCTTTTTTGAGGGTTCATTACACATGAATTCTGGTGAGAGCCAGTTGGGCAATTCTGAGTAAAGAGCATGTGTCCTGCTTAATTCACTGTATTAGGACATTTACTCATAAATCAAATACAGAGAGGAAATAAAACTAACTGGAAATGCTTTATTAAATTAGTTGTACCCTTAAGTCATTTCCTTATTTGCTTTGTGAAGTATTTGTTTTGGGGCGATACCTGTGTACACAAACACACCTCCCTGTCTTTCAACAGGGACACCATTCACAGAACAAACATGCATGGAGCAGTTGGAGTCATTATGAAGAAGACCTATACTTTGGGCCCCAAGAAATTACTTTGCTTGGAAGGAAAACATACTAAATACATACTGTACCCCATAGCAGTCAGGGACTTCTACCAAGCAGACGCCCAGAGAGGGAGCAGGGTCAATAAAACTTTGTAGAGATGACTGTTCCACGTGTACATATAAAGGTGAGTGTGGGCAGAGCCTGGGCCACTTCTCATTGAAAGAGGGGACTCTACTTGCTGATTCTCTGGGTTTGATAAAGTACTGGACAGTTAAAAACTTTTAGAGCGGCCCAAATGAAAAAGAAACAGCAACCAAACCAAAGACCCAAACAGAATTAAACACAATTGGAAGTTATTCAAAGGTGTCCAATGCCCTTCACAAACTGAGACACCCTAATCCCATGGAAAGATGAGGGAGGAAATATATCAGGTTTTTGTGACCTGAAGTGAGTCACTTTATTCTCTGGGCCTCAGTTTCCCTGCATCTGAGGAATGAGGTCAGTAGAATGACAAAAAAGCCTCAGCAAGCCAGAGCCCAATGTTATCTGTTGAGATCTGGGGCTAAAAGTCACCTGTGAAAGGTAAAATTATGTCACACAGTGCACAGCATCCTCCTCACCGTGCTACAGGCTCGGGCCACAAAGTGAGTAAGCACCCTAATAGTGCTGCAGGCTCAGACTACACAGTGCACAGCGTTCTCATGGTGCTGCAGGCTCAGGTAGGTAGGTAGGGCACATGAAGTCATTGGCATTAGCCTTTTTATGGTGAACCAATCTGAATACAAAGGGTTTGGCATAATCCTAAATGTTCCTCTGTTCATGTTTTTAGCAGATGAAGACTTGGGATTTAGCTCCCATACAGACACCTACAATCTGTAACCTCACATGCAGCTGGTGCTCATCCTCCCACATACCTGAGTTAATATTCCCCACTTTCTCCCTCCTCCTCCTCCTTTTGAAAACTTACCTGTGGAAGTGATTGGTATCAGGCCACAGAAACCAAATGGCACACACAACATTAAAGGTGCAACGCTGTACGGGGAGCTGGTTTGACATCTTTAGCAAGGGATAAAGAAAATGTGTTCTTCTAACAGGCAAAGTGACACGGGCCTGTAATCTCAGTGCTTGTCTGGCTGAGACAGGGCAAGTGCAAGATCGAGGCCAGCTCGGATTACAATAGTGAGTTCCTGGCCAGCCTGGATAATTTAGTGAGACCTTGTCTAAAACCATAAAATATGAAGGTGCTAGGAATCTAGTTCAGTGGTAGAGTGCTCACTTAGCATGTACAGGGTTCTAGGTTTAATTACCAGGAAAGAGGAGAGAGAGCGAGAATAAAAAGGAAAGTGGGGAGGGAAAGGGGCCAAATGGGGAGATGGGTTTCTGCTGCTTCTGCATCTAATTGGAATTTTATTGGCATCTCTGTGTCTGCAGCACCCTGCAGGTGGTCCAATCAACCTGCTCCAGGGGGCCGCCTTCTGACCTAAGCCTGAGCTCTAAGCCTACGGCCATCAGGGCAGCAGACAGATACCATGGCTACAACATCTACGTGTCATGTGGGAGCCTCCTGCTGGCATCTGGCAGATGCTTCGTCATCACTGCGCACACCTCCCCTGGCTCCCACAGAAACCTCTCCGGATTCAAATTAGCCAGTTCCAAAGCCTAAGTGAGGCCGCACTGTCACTCTTTTGAGTCCATTGAGACTCATTCTATCCATCTGTGTGGACACTGACCAGCTGCCAGGGCGGCAGTCACTTAGTATTTGACACCCATTGCCAGAGGCCGTCCACCTGACTTGAGCCAGGCACTGACAGTTCAGACGTGCTCACCCTGACTGCCCTCTGTCAGTTTTCCAGGCTGCAGTAGCCCTCGGGCTGGCCTTCAGCAGCCGCAGCTGCTGGGGTAGAGCAGTGGGATAGGTTTGTGAAGCGTGTCCCCGCCCTGGGGACAACAGAGGCTCACTACCCTGGTATAGTGCTTGCATGGTGTCAGAGGGCCATACATCCCTATTTTCTCAAGTTCTCTCTCTGCCTTTGCCTGTAAGCGCATATGCTGGTCCCTGGGATTCATCATATCATACATATAACCTCTGTACTCAGAAGCTTAAATGAGGCAGCTTTTTACCCGAGGGCTCCGAGCATCCAGTGTCATCAGCAAATTCCAAACACCAGCTAAGATTCTTCCAGCTCACTTTTAACTTTCATGATTGAAATATACACTACCATTTGCATTTCTAGGGCTGTGTTTTTACTTATTTCTTTCAAATTACATAAACATGCATATATGTACTTTGATCATTTCCTCCCCATTACCCTCCCTTCCCTACTTTCCTCTCTGTGTATGTGTTTGTGTATGTGTGTGTGTGTGTGTGTGTGTGTGTGTGTGTTTGTGAATGCACAAGCATGCTCCAGTGCATTTAATTAAGAGTTGCTTTTGCAAGCATAGGTTAGGGGCAGTTATAGACTTGAGTCAGGGCAACATAACAGAGGCTACATCACTGAGGAAAATGAACTCCTCTCCACCGTACACATTTGCCTTTTGTTTAGTATTACATGATGCTTCATTACCCAGTCTAGATAATGTAGAGATAGTAGGAAGGAATTTAAAAATCGATCTACCCCCCCCTAAGTTTTTTCGTTTTTTGGAGACAGGGTCTTCCTATGCAGTCCTGGTTGTCCTAGAACTCTGTATGTAGACCAGGCTGGCTTTGAACTCACAGAGATCCACCTGCTCCTGCTTCTCAAGTACTGAGATTAAAGGCATGAACCACTGCACCTGTCAAAACCTTTTCTTTACTTGTAATTCAAGTCCCCAGATCAACTGTGAAATGGTCACTGCAGCCTGTGAAAGGACTGCTGCATACTAACTCAGTTCTCAGAGACTGAATTTCTGTGACTCATCTCTTCCCTTTTCCCGTGTGAGTAACTGTTGATATAGCTGAGTTCTTTGTGTGCAGGGAACCCCACAACCTTGTTTTATCTGCGATAGAATCTCTTTGTAAATGTGGTATTTTGAAATGAAATTGGTTTTGATAGAGGATGATGCTCCTCATGCTTGAGAAAGAAAAACAGACTGATAATTGCTGAACCACACACACACACACACATCTTTTAAACTCATTTTAGCAACAAGCAGCACAATTAATTAATCCATTTAACACATTTTCATTGTGCCCCTATTAGAATAGGTAGCAACACCCTAATGACTAGATGAAATGTTTTTGTCATTGTTAGAGGGAACATGGAATCTTCCCGGATGAGAAGCAAGTTCTGTGCCAAGTACATGCTACCCTTGGTGACCCAGGAACTTCCTGGGTCTAAGAGCATCACAGCATGTGGGACGAGCTGACCTTCCTGCACCAAGCAGCCAGAGTACCTCTGGTAAGCCAAGGAGTATCTGTGTGCTTCAGTTTCTCTATCTGTATAGGATGCTATCCCAGTGCTACTTCAGGGGTCTTTGGGCAGGGGTGTAATGTGCTTATTCTGGCTGCCAAGGAGCAACCTTCAGCTGGTACAGTGATGCACACCTGCTGTTTCCCTATCCAGGAGGACTGCTTGAGCTCAGGGGTTTGAGGCCAGCTTGGGCAAGATAGCAAGACTTCATTTCAAAAACAAACAAACAAACAACCCCAAACCTTTTCAAACTAAACTCAAGAAATGATAACATTCAATGATTCTGCCTCAAATATATTTTTAGTGATCTTTATAAATTAAGACCATTTACTATATCTGTTGGAACTGTTAGTAATTTTTAACTGGATATATCTAGATCAAGGCCATTTTTATGCCTTATATTTCTCTTGAAAATTGTAAACACTAAAATTTGCTTGGCACAGGCACTTCCTCCTAAGATCTCTGTGCCCTACCTTGGTGCTAGTTTCTTCCCCAGCTGCTGAGCAGGTAGGCCTCACCCTCTTTCTCACTGTCACAAGACTCACTTCTCACCTGGAGAACTGTGCCGATGACTTCCTCTCTAATGTTACACTTCACTTCCTGTTATTTCCCATCTGGCATCCTCCCTCTCACTGCCTTCCCCGATGCTTCCAATGAGTGTGGACCTCTCCTCAGGATGAAATTCCAGCTGAACCAAGTATCATTAATAATTCACCATCTTCACACATCCGGTACGTGTCTTCACACAGAGCACTCATGTTGCGTGAACCCAAGCTAAAGAGCTTTTCCAGCAGGTACTTGATGAGGAGTCTTGGCAGAGTACAAGAGAGCCACCCCTAATGCTCCCCTACAGGGGGTTAGGAACAGGCCAGGAGCAGAAATTTCTTTGAGAGCAAGATTCCTGTGGCTACTGATGGTGCTGTCAGGTAAGCAAGGCAGGTATCCTAGTCCAGGTAACCAGAAACACAGCCGGGATGGCAGTTTCCAGAATGTGTCACATATGTGTATATCCCCACAGTGCAGGTAAGGTGGTTAGATCCAGGCCCAAGCTCTTGTGTGTTCCTGCAAGCACTTTTGGAAACACCTTTGATGCTGGATGTCTGAGATGACCAGATGACGCCTGTGCCAGCAGAGGAAATGAATTGACTGTTGGTACTCACCCACCCCTCAGGGACAACATCCGCTTCTCATCACATAGCTTCAGATCCCGTTTTGTGAATGAGGTTTGACTCAGACAACTAAGGGGACCTCTGGCACATCCTTTATGCCTGCTCTAAAGGGTACCAGGGCCGTATGCCATATTTTACTTGGCACAGGACAGCTCCCTGACCTCAGGACTCACCGGTAGCCCTGGAGCACTTCTTCGTGTGTGTTTGTGTGTATGTATGTGTATGTATGTATGGCTATGTGAGCAGGTGCACGTGCACATGGAGGCCTGAGGCTGACTTTGGGGCTCTTTGGTAATTGCTTTCCATCTCATATATTCTCTTGCTTGAAGCCAGAGCTTGGTGATTCATTTAGTCTATTGAGTCAGCTTGCTTTGGGGATCCCCTCTGTTCCCAACACCCCCTCACCTTCCCATGCTGGCATTACAGGTGGGCCACTACACCTTCCCAGCATTTATATGGGTGGTAGGGAATCCAAGGTCCTTACACTTGAGCGGCAAGAACTTTCCCCACTGAATTGTTTTCCCGGGTTCCTGGGGGGAAGCTTTTGACTCTGTTTATTCCCATGCAAAACTGCACCAGTCTGCTGAACACTGCTGCCTCCTCCAGGAGGAAGCATACAGCTGATCTCAGGGAAAGCGTGCTTTTGAAATTTTAAGACACACCAAAATCTGCATACTCCACAGTGCATTGGGATATAATTTTAAGTGTGATTTTCCTTCCTTGCCTAGCTGGGTCATGAGAGCAGTGTTGTGACTGCCTTGTTTTTGACGGCAGACTTTATACCTAGGAAACATGATCTGAAGGACAGTGAGCATGCGCATGTCCTCCACAGGTGCCCACACAGATGTTTACCAGTCCAGGAGGATGCACAGCAGATGTGTGAGCGTCTGCATTAACAAACCTGCCCTGCCCTCTGGTCCTTTCATCTTCACTATGGGTGACATGATGGCATGCGCCATCCCTGACTCCCTATGGCTTCTCCAGGAAAGCTTCAGCCTTCTCTTTTTCTGCCATGCCTCAGCAGTAAGTCCCAACCAGGAAAATTCACACTCCCTGCCCCTCCTACCACGTTCTTCCAGACTCATCTCCCGAGACAACGACAATACAGGGTTCTTACCAAGGAGTTGTTACCAAGCTACACTGCGAGTAGGGCTGGGACCAGCTGGCAGAGGTGCCTTTGCTACCCTGGTACTGCTAGAAAGCAGCAGCCCTTTCTTCAGGTGGGTTTCATCCGTCTGTCCCCTCCCACTTATCTCCTTGCTACACCTGGCTGACTTCCTCCCATTCTTCTGCCCTCCAGTATTCTAAATCTTGACTTTATTTCTCCTCATTCATTTGTATACTGTGAGACTAGAAGTGTTTATTTGGGAAAAGGATAGGTCAGTACGACTCCTTTGGGTTGGCATTGAGCTATGCTGCCCTTTCCTGAGGGCTAATGAATGACTAAGCAAACAACTCAACAAGGATTTCTACTTGGCACCAAGACAGCTGTGTGGTGGCTGTGGACAGCTGCATTCACCTTTGACAGTGTTCACTCACAGGCACAGTCTCTTCTGTACCTGCTTCATGACGAAGTGCGTAAGTGTAACACCTGGAGTGCCCACATCCAGGCAAGCTACCTCTTGTTCTCCCCGCATCCCCTCCCTTGCCTTTTGCAGCATTTCCTTCCCCTCCAGCCCACTGGAAAATGTCAACTGGTTCTGCCTCACCCAAAGATGACATGAGCTATATGCATCCCCAAGCATCTTACTTGGCTTTGGCTCTCAGATTCACTGGGGAGGAGGGAGGCAGAAATCACCCCCCTCCCCGTCTCACCACCAAAGAGCACCTGCATTCATGAAAGTCTGTGCCAAATCCCTACCTAGTCACACTGATGATGCCATCTTGCACTGATGGCCTTGTCCTGTACCTATAGAAGGGCTGACTGTGTGTTAGCTATGCCTTTCAACTTCCCAGTGTCTGGATGTACGGGGCTTTGTTCATCCTGGAGCACCCTCAAGGGCTAACTCATTCCTAGTAGTAATGAGAGGTTTGGTTCCAGGTTTTCATCACAAGCAACCAATCTAGAGGCCATACCTTAGCCATATTCTACACCTAGATCAGACTCTTAGCTGGCAACTGTCCACCTGCTAGGCTCACCACAGGACTGAGTAGCAAATAACTGGGGACAGCCCCATGCCTCCACACTAGCTGACCTATGCCTCATCTAGTCTCTTCTGAAGAAACTACAATAAAGGGACCTGCAAACACTGTCCCCTTCCTCCTGCTTTCTGGTACTTCCTCATATGACCCTGTGGGGTGTTGTGTGATCTCTCCTCTTCAGAACCGTGCACATTTTTCTTACTGACATCTGCAGATCTCTTGGCTCTACTCTACCTGGAAAAGTGTCAAGTTTACATTTGAGAACACTGGGTTCCTCTACTGCCTTCAGCACTGATCTATGCAGCAGCTGGCCTCGTCACATCACCTCCAAACTCCAATGGCAGGAGGGAACTGGGCTCCCTGCTCCTGAGCCCCTCCAGTTCAAAGGCTCAGACCCAGTCACAGAGTCCTTCAAGGCCCTCTTGAGCCTCACGGAGGTCACTTCCAAAACA
This sequence comes from Mesocricetus auratus, assembly GCF_017639785.1. Lineage (NCBI taxonomy): Eukaryota > Metazoa > Chordata > Mammalia > Rodentia > Cricetidae > Mesocricetus > Mesocricetus auratus. The sequence goes on from NW_024429196.1 coordinate 55,262,866, forward strand.
CCTCTCCACTCAAACCGTCAGGTGAGTCTGCTGTGCCTCACTGCACACAACCCAAAGCGTAGTGACTGCCTCTGCCCAACAGGGTAAGAGGACAGATCTTAGCGCATGTGTGTGCTGGGTAGTTTTATGTCAACTAGACACAAGCTAAGTCTTCTGAGAAGAAAATGTCTCCACAAGATCAGGCTGTAGGAGAGCCAGTAAGTAGCAGTCCTGCCGCTATGATCTTGTCCTGTTTGAGTTCCTGTCCTGACTTCCGTCAGTGATAAAGAGTGACATGGAAGTGTTAGCCAAATAAACCCTGTCCTCCCCAAGTTGCTTTGGTCATGGTGTTTCGTCACAGCTACAGAAACTCTGACCAGGAAATCATCAGTACCAGAATAGTGGAGTGTTGGTGTGACAGACCTGACCAAGTATTTTGGGATGACCACAGAAGGATTTTGGAACTTGGGGCCAGAAGAGCCATTGGGTATTCTAAGTTTCATGAGCTGTGGAAGCTTGGAAGATAAACATGTTGTGAGCAGTGCAGACAATGGAGACCTGGCTTGTGAAGTTTCAGAGGAAGGCAAAGACTCTAACAGGAAATTTGTGTGAAGAATTTGTGATGTCTGACCAGCTGGTGCTGAAGAATCAGTGGAATTAAGGTAAAGTCTTCTGAAAAGTGTTTTCTCAGTGCCAGTCTGGTCTACGGAACTAGTTCCGGGATAGCCATGGCTACATAAAGAAACCCTGTCTCAGACTCCTCCCTCAAAAAAAAAAAAAGTAAAGTTAGTTTTGATTCTATACTACCTCACAGTTGAGACTTTCAACTTTAAAAGAGACTTTCTTCATTAGTGACTGATAGGGAAAGGGCCTAGTCCATTGTGGGTGGTGCCATCCTTGGGCTGGGTCCTGGGTTCCATAAGAAAGTAGGTTGCACAAGCCACAGGGAGCAAGCCAGTAAGCAGCACCCCTCCAAGGCCTCTGTATCAGCTCCTGCCTCCAGGTTCCTGCCCTGTGTGAGTTCCTGCCCTCACTGCTTTTGATGATGAACTGTTATATGGAACTGTGAGTGACATAAACCCTTTCCTCCCCAAGTTGCTTTTGGTCATGGTGTTTCATCATAGCGATAGTAATCCTAAAACAAACCTCTTTCTGGCTTGTTTATGGGGCCATAGTCTGGGGGTTACCTTTCACCTGCATTCTCTATTTCAGGAGAATATGACTTGTTTGTGTGCAGGTGCCATATCTAGAATAGCAAAATGGGTAGGCACTCAAATAATAGCCGCCTTTCCTTTCAGATTTTTCTGTGTTCTGTGTTTTCTGAGATGTAAACTTCCAAGTCTACGGTTTTTGGCCCTCATAATACCTTCCCCCAGGAATGTGTGAATTTTGTCTGTGAGCTCATCCTGTCAAGAATTTTCTTCCATGTGAGCCTCGTGTGCCTCCTTAGGAGGCTTTGTTGACGCTGGAAGGTCAGATCTCAGCCTTGGCAAGTGTTTAAAATCTGTGCATGCATGTGCACACACAAGCATGGTACAGACTTCAAAGCTTTGCTTTTGTTTCAGGGAGAATTTTTTTCAGTCTACAGTTCAGGGAGTCAGCCAGCTGTGGGTGGAGACCCTGTGGTGAGGAAAGCCTTTCTAGTCTTTGATTCTTGGCTTTATTCAAGGAGCTCAGTTCTAATTGTATACCAAGCCTGTATTTAGTCCTTTCTCTGTTGCTAAAACAAAATGTCTGTGCCAGGGCAATATAAAAGCCCACAGTTTCGAAGGCTAAAAGTCCAAGACTGGGCAGTCAGACCTCTGGTGAGGATCTAAGGTGGATGGAATCACAACGATAAAATGTGTGTGACAGAGATCACTTGGCAAGAGGGACATCAGAGAGATTTAGGGTTTAGGTCACTCACTCTGTGAGGCAGTGTCAATCCCTTCCACGGGCATGATCAGCCATGAGACCCGACTACCCTTCAACACCACTACACTGAAAACTAAGCCTTTGGCTTAAGAATTGGTGTGGAACAACCCATGGCCAAACCACAGTGAGTCTGTAGCGTCCCCATAGGCTCATGCTTCAAATACTTGATCCCCAGTTGGTGGCACTATTTTGGGAGGTTCTGAAAATGTGGGAGGAGGTAGGTTATTCAGGGTGAGTCCTTGGGGTTTATCCATGCTCACTTCCTGTCTCTGCTTCCTGGTCTACTTTACTGTGATGTGGACAATGTCTGCCACATACCCATAATCTGAGCGGCTCAGACATACCTTCCTACTGTGATGGACTGACACTCTCTGAACCAATGGGCCAGGGACTGATTTGAGGTGAGATCCTGTCAGGAAAAACATGTTAGCACTGTGTAAGTCAGTACCTGCAGTCAGGCATGGATGAGGTAGTACATTATGAAGGATACTCACGACCAGTAGAGCAGCATGAGCAGGAAGGGACAGATGATGAGGGCCTGAAGCACCTGCCAGTCCCGGCATAGTGCAGCCAGCCCTGGCATGAGGAACTGGCCTGCCATGGCCACGAAGCTTGCCACCATGGCAATCATGAACCGTTTTCCTGGAGGGCACAGCTCTATTCCTAGAAAACAAATAATACGGGAGATGTGAGTGCCGCTTGCTTGCCTGATAATTGGGCACAATCATCCTGTGCTAGGATGTCACTGGATACATGGGAGAACTGAGGCCTGATGGGGAAGAGCGTGAGACCATTGCTCAAGGTCACAAAATAAACTGGTGGGAGGGACATTGCATTAGTAAGTACCCAGCTCAGGGACAAAGACATGCTGCTTGTGGAGACAGAGTTTGCGTCTCATCATCCCCTTTCCTTTGCTCGTTGGCATTGCAAAGCTTGTGCTGCAGCAGGTGCCCTTGCTGCCCATGAGCCCACCTTCCCTTCCAACCTAGGATATGCACTGGGGACTCTCTCAGCCTCTGCATGGGTCACCAGCAGGTTCCCTGCTCACCCCCCACCCGCATGGCTGCCCTTGCTCCTGTCTTACAGCAGCACTCAGTGAAGACTTAAGTTCACCTTCACGGTGAAACCGGGACAGACTGACCACACTGCACAGACAAAGCAAAGCCACTTGCGGCACAGTATATCCTAGCAGGAATGCTCCTATGTCTAATTCATCAACAGAACCGTGGGATGGAAAAAAGTATCTGTGTTCAACCAAGACCCACTAAATGGAACAGACCACGATCCCTCTTGTCCACAAGAACCCATTCTCGGAATTGGACCATTTGTGTAAAAAGAAAGGTAAGTCTCCAAGCTTCAAACTGTCTGTAGCACTCATGGGACAATCAATATGGACCTAATACCTGAATCCCTATAATATTAGAAAAAGTAACTGGTTCTACACACACACACACACACACACACACACACACACACAGACACACACAGACACACACACACAGACACTCAGACACACACCTATAAACCATGCAGATTTATTTGCTGTTGTTTTTCTGTGATAGTCACCAAAATTTTCTTTCTTACTTTTTTTTTGGGGGGGGGCAGTTAACATGATTAAAAGAAAAAAATAAGAAAGGCCTCTTGGTAGAAAACACTCTTCTTGCCTTCATGTCCAGAGTCTGCTCAACAGCTTGGCCTTGTGGCTGGTTACAGTAACTTATCTGCTGGCTGTCCAGAGACCACGGCAGGGCAGGAGGTCAAAGGCAGTAGGCAGGGGACAGATGAAAAGGAAAGTGGATAAATCACACTTGGCTACGAGGATATCATCAGTCCTAAGGAGCACAGGGCACTGTGCCAGCCAGCATCTACACCACTCGCTGCAGAAGAAATATAATCCTGTCAGCAAATTCTGCTCCTTCCTGGCCACAAATAGTCATCATCATAGCGGCTGGCAAACAGGAGAAACCTGCTCTTACTGGATAGAGCTTATAGGGAACGTTTTGTCATTTAATTAGGAAAAGAGGATGGCAGGACCCTCCTGGGCTATTCGCTGTGATGCTATCCCTCTCTATGTTACAGCCTAAGTGACACTTCTTAGCATGGCTGGGTGTGACACTTCTGCTCTCCAAAATAATAAAGAAATGTCTTTTTCTGAATGGGCTAACAGTTGTGGTTAATAGTAATGGTTTTACTCATTATGCATAAGTAGACTTGTTATGGAAACCAGGAATCTATATCAGCCAGAGCAGGCTTAGTGCTGGAGGCCTGACAGACATCAGTTAAAAACAAAACAAAACAAGAGCCGGGTGGTGGTGGTGGTGGTGGTGGTGGTGGTGGTGGTGGTGGTGGTGGTGGTGGTGGTGCACGCCTTTAATCCCAGCACTCGGGAGGCAGAGACAGTCGGATCTCTGTGAGTTCAAGGCTGGACCGACAGCCTCCAAAACAATACAGAGAAACCCTGTCTCGTAAAACAAAAACAAAAACAAAAACAAAACAAAACAAAAAAACCACACCTATGCCTTTTTATAATAAGTCAGAGGGATGATTCTGGAGGAGCCTGATGGATTCATGCTACAGAGTTTGCTAGTACAACAGACTGCGTATTGCTTGTTACTGTCTCTTCACAATCTTTCTTTAATTTAGTGACACAATTTTGTGAAAACACCTACAACTGCAGTAGTGCTCCATAGTCTGTGATTTTGTTTCCCACACTGCAGTTTCCTATAGTCAACCACAATCTGAAAGTATCAAATGAAAATTCCATAAAGGAACAACCCACAAATTAAAAAATATGTATTTATAATTATTGTGCATGCATATGCTACACTATACATGCAGATGTCAGAGGACGACTTTGTGGAGAAAGTCCTCTCCTTCCACCTTTGCCTGGGGTTCTACAGGATCAAACCTAGGTTGCCAGGCTTGCATGGCCAATAGTCTTACCTGCTGAGCTATTTCACTGCTCTACAACCAGTTCATTTAAATCATACACAATTCTGAGAAGCAGGATGGAATCACTGGGGTGAATCAGCTCTCTGCCTAACATATCCAAGCCGTGTAAGTCACCTGCTAGCTAGTCACTCAGTGATGTCTCAGCTTTCAGATTGATTACCATGCCATTACATTTCACAGGCGTGAGTGTGTGTGTGTGTGTGTCCTTTCTCTGAGTGACATATCCACGGCATAAAAGTTACCTGCTTGCTAGTCATTAAGCGATGTCTCAGTTTTCAGACTGACCGCAATGTCATCACACACCATGGGTGTGAATCACCTCTGTCTGACATACCAAAACTGTATCCTGACTGCTTAATGGTAAGCAGTGTCTCAGTTTTCAGAGTAAGTGACATGCCATCCCATTCCATGAGAGTGAATTGCTCCTCTTTCCTACATGGCCACTCTGCAGAAGATCTTGTCCCTGGCCGTTCAGTGACATTTCACTTGACCAAAGGAACCTGTGGTACCACAGAGCTTGTGCTCAGGTCACCCTGGCTTTAAACATCATAATGGCCATGAACCTAAAGAATAGTGATGCTAGGCGGATCTCTGTGAGTTTGAGGCCAGCCTGGTCTTCAAAGAGAGTTCCAGGACAACCTCCAAACCTACAGAGAAACCCTGTCTCGAAAAACCAAAAAAAGAAAAAGAAAAACTCACATATACAAAAGAGATACAATAAAGGGCTTCTTTTAAGAGAACGGATAAGAACCACAAAAAAGAGAAGGGCATATGGAGGTTGCTAAGACTGACAAGAAGAAAACAGCACAGTGTTCAAAGGGCTTGGTTCTTGCCCAACTTTCAGGCTTCCACTGTGGTCTTGGGATACACCGCCACACATAAGGAAGGGTTGGGGCCGACATTCAGTTGTTTTGGCACAGCTCTCTTGGTGATGCCTAGTCCCCACACTAGTCTATATAGTTCTATGTAGTCATGAGAGAACAATGAGGAAACGTCCCAGATCAGGATCAGCATTTGAAGACGGCTGAGGAACATGGTCCCTGGATGGGCAGGCGACTCTATAATCTCTCCTGGCTGCAAATGACTTCTGATGGCTATGACTATCAGTATGACAACTGCTAAGCACTCATAACGTTTCTTCTGGCGGTCCTCTTCTGTAATTGGCTGAATGTTCCACTTCCTGTGCCCCAAGTGGGATCAACAGACCTACAGTGTTTGCATCATATGTGACTGGGCCAGGTCTTGGTGCCTACATTTGAACAAGTTCCTTGGGCCTAGCCCTCTAACCGCCTCTCACAGAAAGTGGAGGATATAGCAGCTACTGTCTCTGACCTCTCCGCTCTGCTTGTGGTCAGAATCCTAGCACAGACCTGATCTGACTTCATCAGGCAGGTGCTCAGTGGGCCAGTAAGTGTCTGCTAGTCTTTCTTCTCTGCTGGGGAGTTGCAGTGACTTCAGTAAGGCACAGGTGTGATCATTTGCTGATAACTACCTTTTTGTGCTTTAACTCATCAGAAATTCTTTCCAAACTGCCTGAATCTAACTATGCTATGATGGTAGCTATAAGAAGGTGAAGAAAAGAAAATGCAATTGTCAAGGAGTCACATGCATTTTAGGCTTGCCATTGAGTGTACATTCCTTTTGGAAGGTGAGAAGTCAGACCTTTTGAAAGAGCACAGAAAGCGCCTATCAGCACTTGCAAGCACTAGGTCCATGCGTCATTACTACAAATGACGGTCCAGCTGTCACTCAGCCACTCTGGTCTCATCATCCACAGTGAGACCTATTTGGTCTTATTTATTATTCATTTGATCTGGTGACTTTTGTTTTCAGAGTTGGTCTAAAGTTTGTTCTATAAAACAAGCTAAGAGGAATAATGCTCCTTCATGCTTCTCTGTATATTTTGTTTCATGGAAGGTCAGAACTGAGGTGTTTGGGGTGGTGTAGCTCAATGGTTCAGCACTTGCCTAATGTAGGGCCCTGGAGTCCCAGAATTGTAAGAAGCAAACCAAAACACCAAAAGAACGAGAAATAGAAATAGGTTATTTCAAGAAGACCACATCAAAAACCCCATTATTAAAATGATGGGTTACAGGCAACCCTTAGAAAGCAGATATGACAGTTAACCCTCATTGTCAACCTGACTGAGTTTGAACATCAAAAAGACACAACACTGGATGTGTTTGTAAGGGCATTTCCAGAGAATTTTAACTGGGGAGAGAAAACACACCCCCAAATGCACCATTCATTTCATGAGCTGGGGTCCAAGAGCGAACAGAAAAAAGGAGGAAGCCAGTTGAGCAACAGCAGTCATGTGACCAGTCACTGCACACTGGGCAACTCAGCCAGAACCTCCTGACTGGGAGCCCGGCAGGAACCCTTCTTAAAGTTGTTTTTGTCAGATATTTTGTCTCAACATCAATAAAAGTAACAAATACATTAGCTAGGCTTCATTGATAAGCAGAGAAACTGCTGAAAGTTTTGAGAATGAAACAGCAGGTAAGTAAGACAGAGAGGAGGCATTTGGTTAATAAATAATAACAGGAGCTGTGGCCAGGACAATTTGAATCCAGGCTGTGGGGACAGCCCGAGGCTCTCTAGAAATTATGGCCCTGTTCAAAGGCTATAACTCAAGGAAATTTGCTTTTCACAAAGTGGCACAAATTTCTTAGAAGAAAAGTAAGTTTTGTTGCCGGAGGAGGCAGGAGGGTGGCACACCAAAGCTGGTTGCTATGAGATGGCTCTGAAGCTGCTATGGGGGGCCACACAGAGCCTCCAGGAAGCCTGCCTCAGAAACTAACTGTCTAAGCTCATTTTTGGAATTGAGAGAGGAAGCAGCTCTGTCCTATGTGTCTTCTCCACACTAAAAATTTGACAGCCAGCCTGAAAAGAGAACCAACAGTTCCTGAGGCCCCACCCACTTGGGAATCCCTGCTTCTTGTACAGTACAGGTGGACCATGTTCCAAACACTGTCCCTTAAAGTGATGATGTCAAAGCAGAGCCAGCAGGAACCAAGCATGCTGACCACACAGTGGCTTGGGGGATGGAGAACTCTAAGGGTGGCACTGGGAAGAACAGCAGGAGGATTCAGCCCACCATAACCAGGCAACTGCATGGCTTCTACACTCTGTGGGCTAGTAGTAAGAGCTGCTGGATAACTGCAGTGAAAGCCTTTTTAAGGTCGTAAAGGTAAACCAACATTAGGTACCAGGACTAGCAAAAGTTATTACAAGAGATGCCTCTGGCCTATCCATGAACTAAGCATAGACTCTCAGGGTGTGTCTCTCTTTAACTCACTCTTGACCACTTAACATTTATACTGATGAGTTGTTAAGGCCAGGTGCTTTGCTAATTTTTTATTGCCAAATTGTGTTTGTAGACATTTCTTGCTTAGATAGTGTACCCTTTCTTTTTTTCTAGGGCCCATAAACATGGCAAACAAGCACTCTGCAGCTGAGCAACACTCAGCTTGTAGTTAAAAAAAATATACCCCATGTTTTATGTAAGACACCTCTCCGGTAGAGAGCAGTGCTCTCAGTGACAGCTGGGCCCACTGTCGTGCAGCACAGTCCCCTGATAACCTCTGAGTCACTGACCTAGGATCTTTCTGTGTTAAACCATTAACACTGTGGTATCTTGGGGAGCTCCTGCCAGTGTGGGCTGAGAACCCACACCTGACTTCCGAACCTTGTCCGGGATATGAGTTAGCAAAGGTTTCACATTCTCCTCCCACAGCCTCTGAAGCCCCACAAATGAGCATACTCATTTCACTTTCCCCTGGAGTCAGCAATCCTAAGAATTTAATTGAAAAACAAGCAAGCAAAAGTACGACAACCTGTAGTATTTGACACTGATCGGAGAAAAGCAAGCCCCACCTCCAATGCGCACATGAGTGGAACACAGCCTTTAATGTTTACTAAATACTTATTTTTGGAGGTGCTGGGTGTGGAAGCCAGTCCTCACATGACACATGGTGGGCAAGTACGCATCTGCTGAACTGAGCCACACCCGCAGCCTAGACCTTGTTTTTAAAAATGTTGTAGGTAGGGAGAAATGTACATTCTCTTGGGATAAAGTGTTCTGGACTTGTGAGCTGTCTTCTGGATCCAGGCTGGCTAGCAACAAAGGAATATATTAACTGGCTGACACTGTTTAAACCAGAGAAGTACAAATTCTCAGAATCTGTGTCCTTGGAACAAAGTGTTCCTTGAAGTGGACAGACTAAAATAAAGGCTGGTGTGGGGGGGCAGGAATGGGTGGTCAGGGCTTTCAACCCCATCCCTGCCTCTTCCATGCTAAGAAAGTCACTCAGCACCTTTGGGCTTCTGCTTCCTCGAGTCAATTGGAAATGATGATCACACCACATAAGGTAGCTGCACCACACGTAGAACAGTCAGATCTGCGAAAGATCTGTCAGTCGGACTTTTTGGTGTTGCAAGGCATGCCTCAAGTGAACAACCTAAAGGAGGGAGGGTAGATTTGGGCTCACGGTTTTATTCCATCATGGCATGAAAGGTGGATCAGAACAGAAAGCTCACCTCCTAACAGCCAGGAAGCGTACAGACAGTGTTGGGTAAAGCCAAAAAGGCTATGGGAAGCCAGTCTTTTTTGTGGGTCAGTCTTTGCCTCGGGGTTGTAAGGGTGCAGTTGGGGTGAGGCTCATGAGCTGCCCCTCCTTCCTGTCACACAGGTCCCTTTCTGGGGCATGCCACTGTGGACATACAACCCTCACTCAGACATTTCTTCCACTGCTACTTCACACACAGGAATCCAGGAAGAGCAGCCCTGGTTCTGAATGGAGGAGTGGCAAGGCTCCCAGGAGAGAGATGCACTCACTGTTCCTGGTGAGCTGAGCAAGGACACAGGAGAACTCTATGGATTGTTCTACACCAAAGACCTTTATCAGAAAGGCGGCACTTGCAGTCCACAGAACCCACAACCCTGCCAGACCCAAGACCACTTAGTTCAGCTCTAACAACACAGGTTAGGGCTTTTCAAGACCCACTGTCCTTATGAATGGACTCCCTCACACTCCTCTGACCTCAGATAGATCAGCAGCCCATGTCAGCCAGGGGAAGGAAAACAGGAAGATGCTGTGTTCTCAGGCACCACCTCCTGTATCCCAGATCCTGTTCAACCTTAGTGCTACTGAGCCCATCTGGTGCTGTGATCCTTTAATACATTTCTTCATGTTGTGGTAACCCCCAACCATAAAAATTATTTCATTGTTACTTCAGAACTGTGGCAATGTGAATAGCTGATAGGTGACTACTATGAGGGTCGTGACCCACAGGTTGAGAAACTATTCTAGAAGACTGCTCCATCACTTCCCCCTCTTCAGCAAGGCAGGAAACTGCAGCTGCTGTGCCTGGCCCCACTGTGTCCCACTCTTCTCCCATTGCTGTTTCCTTCCTGTCTGACTCTCTACGTTGAGTCTGGAAGTATAGGGCAGCATTTAATGATTATTGCCATGGACAAGGATACAGGCTCCAAGATCCTGGAGACCAGGTCTTCAGCCATGCGATTGTGGGATCCTTATTATAGCAAGAGAGCTTGAAATTGCTAGGCACAGAGACCCAAATAGCATCCCAAGGTAGCAAGCTGCTATTATCACGACAGCTCCAAGCCTCCCCTTCCAAAGGAAAACTTCATCTTTCTTCTTTGTTAAGACCTACCAGCTGACCGGTATGACCAAAGGGATTGGAAAAGAATGGTTTTCTTCTTTCAGAGAAAAGAAAATCAAGCCAGGGGAACTTTTAAGTATTTCCTACAAACCACATTCTTCCGTCTGCCAGATATACACATGTGGACAGTTGTAGAGACAATGAATTACTAACTGTTGGTATCTAGCATGGTAGGTCAGGCATGTGAACAAGCAGTCTTTCAATACATTAAATTCATTTAGTATACACAGGTCTATGAAGTAGATATAGCTTTTAATGCTCATTTTACATAGAGGAACACCAAGGCTTAGAATGATTGAGAATCTTGTTCTAAATCTCACAATGAAGAAACAAGGTAAGAGTCCCCATGCTGTCCACACCCTTGCTTTAGACAGGAGCTGTCTACACACACACAGGACAGAATCTAAGTTCCAAGGAGGCGAAACTCCCCCAACTGCTCACTGGTATTCCTTAGAGTCCAGAGGACTGTGCTAGGTATAGTAAATGCACCACAGTTTGTTCTTCTCTAGTTTTTTTTGTTTGTTTTTTTAAACCTGTGTCTTTTTCTGAGCTTACTAAAATTTTTGCTTTGTTTTCTTCTTTAAGAGGAATTTTATTATTTATTTTTATTTTATGTGCATGAGTGTTTTGCTGGTATGTGTGCCTAGTAATGAGGAAGTCAGAAGAAGGTGCCAAGTCCCCTCGAACTGGAGTTATAGATGGTTTTAAGTCGTCATGCTAGGAACTGAACACAAGTTCTCCATGAGAGCAGCCAGTGCTCTTCTTAACTGCTGGACACAAGTCCTCCATGAGAGCAGCCAGTGCTCTTCTTAACTGCTGAGCCATCTCTCCAACTTGGTCTCTGTTTTCTTGATGGTTAATTCTGAGCCAGGCACTTGCTTTATACCTCAACCTTGTAATTGTAAAGCAACTTATGGAAAAAAGTATTTCTTTTTAGCTTACAGGATGCAGTCCATTATCAGGAAAGCAAAGGCAGGAACTTGAGGCGGGAACCTGGAGGCAAGAACTAAAGCAGAGACCATAGAGAAACACTGTTTACTGGCTTGTTTAGCTTTTTTTTTTAGTATACCCTGGCCCTACCTGCCCAGAGACGGCTCACCCACAGTGGGCAGGGCCCTCCTACATCAATGAGCAATCAGAAAAATGCCCACAGGCCAAACTGTTGGAGGAAGCTCTTGAATTGATGCTCTCTAATTTGTGTCAAACTGACTATAAATCTAACCGGGACAGCCTCCCAAACCTGGGATTGCAGGCATGTGCCACAGCACTCAACCCCCCTTCCCCCGTGGGACTTCTGCAACAGAATTCATCCTGTTTATTGCTCTTATAGAGGACCCAGGTTCAATTCTCAGCAGTCATATAGGAGCTTACACCTATCCAGTCCCAGAGGATCTGGAGCCCTCTTCTAACTTGAGAGATACCTTCTATTGCCTCCTTCCCTCAATTCCCCACGGTGTAGTCTCAGTGAAGAAGCCCAGGGGCTTCTATCTTACCTAATCACTTCCCCATGGAACTGTTTATCTGCCCTCTCACACCTCGGTTTCTCTAAACTGGAAATCTGATGAACTGCCTGGTTAGCTCCAGGTTCAGAAGTTTTGGAAGAAGATTTCACAAATGTTGTGTCTGTACCTCAAGAGGGGAGATGATGACCGCGCTCTGAGACAAGGCTGCTGTGGGAACTGACTGACTGCTCTCAGCTTCTGGTCCCCGCTTTGGTCATCAACATTCTCTTACCAGCTTCAGCATCCTCTGCTAAAGCAGGGTCAGAATCAGCATCCTCACTCGGAGTGCAGAGCTGGTCTGACTTTTCGCTCTGTGTTTCCTTATATGTTGCTCTTCATGTCAGTTATTTTGTAAGGGAGAATTTGGTTGTCCAGTAACGGTCATTCCCTTAATGCAGTCACTTTGGCAGCTGCAGCACCATATAGTTACAGTCCCTCTGTAGGGTGGATGTCGTTGTCACCTGCCATCTACTTCATTAACTTAAGGGCCCCCATCTCACCCAGAGTGGAAACAAAGTGTTCAGATGACTCTAGTCCTAGTGTACTCTACCATACTGACTTCCCTATGGGTCATAGGCCGAGTAGTGTTAGCCCACTCAGGCTCCTGCCCAAGGGCCATTGTTCTGTGAGTGATACTCAAAGGCCTCCACAGTTGGTGATTCCTGCTTCTTATCTCCCTGGGTTCCGGTCTTAGGGGAAGAGTTCTCTGGCATGGAGATTTGCATGACCACACACATCTCTGGTAAGTTCTCATGAACCTCCCCTCTCCCCAGAATCAGGGCTCTGAACATTGTAGGACCTACAGTGTAGGTGGACTTTCACTAACACCAGCACCATGGTCCTTGGTTAATATTCCCTTTGCAGCACTGGCATGTTAACACCAAGAGAACACAGAGAGCTGAAGGGTTTGCCAGTCCAGGTGGCTTACCAAATTAGGCACTGAGGTTGGCTTGCTGCCTTTTCTTTGTTGGGGGGAAAAAACCCACCACATCACAACTTTCAATGACCCCAAAGCAAGGCAGGCATAGGTGCAAAAGCCCTAGAGGGGCCAAGAAAATGAAAAATTCTATTTGAGATGAAAAAGAAATCTAGAGACTATGGAGCAGGGCTAGTGCAATTGGGCAGATAAGGCATCTGTGGAACTGTGGATGTGAGAGGGGAGCCCATGATGAATTGCCAAGCTTTTGCCTTGCTTAACAACCTTTAGATTCAATTAGGAAATAAAACACAGCTGAGGTCACACAAAACATGGCTAAGGTCAAGGTCTGACTGGTCTTGCCAGTCTACAGCCAGTGATCCCCATCCAACCAACTCATTTTACTCAAGGGGAAAATAAGGTCAGGGAGTCAGTTGGTGGTAAAGGCAAGGCATGATTCCAAGCCTCCAGCTCTCTGAGCTCACCACATTGGAGAATATAAGCAGCAAGGATTGCTGCGGGTTTAGTTTTAGATTGAGATTACAATAAAAGCAGAAATCAAACCTGATAGGACACATGGCAGTTAAAATTAGCACCCCAACACAAGTGGAAAACTCCTTTGTACTGTGTTCAACTTAAAATCACCAGCCAGTTAAACAGGGAGTCAGATTAGACCGGCAGCTGGAAAGCCGTGTTCAAGAAGCAGGTTAGACCGGCAGCTGGAAAGCCGTGTTCAAGAAGCAGGTTAGACCGGCAGCTGGAAAGCCGTGTTCAAGAAGCAGGTCTTCGGGGAGGGATTATGCTGGCAGAAAGTTGAAGTAGTGGTTTTCTGTCCAACCCAACTGAAATACTTTTGGTAGGCACAGTTCTGAAACTAAGACTGAGTGCCGCCATCTTGTTTTTTTAACAAATCTTGCCACAGTGTCTGCAGTACAATCTCCTGCACATGAGGATGGGCCATGAGGAACTAGATACCACTACATCCTGGTCCTCAGTAAAGTCCTGCCTCAGGCATTTAACCGTTCAGCCATCTCTGAAGTGAATTCTCTTGTCCAGATGCTCACTGTGGAACAAAGACTCAGAGGGCAGAGTGCTCTCAGGTCCCAGGTCCTAGGTAGGGGACTTCATAGGTCATGGTTGTGGGGACTTCATAGGTCATGGTTGTAGTCACCACACATGCCATGCTGTGTGCCAAGTGTGGGCTCAGTAAATAGATGCTGAGTAATAGTAATGACCTTCAAGTAACAGAATACTCCCCTAGTTAAATGCCCCAGTGTTTAAGTCAATTTCTTCCTCAGCTGGACTCAAGTTTATTCCACTGATTCTACTCACAGCTGTGTGACCTCTGGGCAGCCACTTAACCTCTTAAAAACTTAGCCCAGTTAAGAGAAGAATGAAGCATTTCTTTTGGAAGTTAGGGTTTTTCTTTCTGGGGTTTCCATCTGCCTCCAGTTCTAATGTGAGTTACAAATGAGGTGATGTGATCTAGGCCGCTTTGTGGGATCCTAGAAGCTATAGACAGTCCATGTAGAGATCGGTACCTCACCCACCAATCTGCAGTTCTGGGAGTCAGAACTGGTTGCTGCTGTTGACTTGGAGCTGGAGAAGGGAGATTGTCTCCGCTTTTCTACATTACACCCACTTGATGGCCTGCTTCTGCTTCTTCTTTTTTTTTGTGGCATGAGGGCTGTCTTGCTATGATGCTTAGGCTGGGAATAGAGGCACACACAATCACAACTAGCTTACAGCTGCTTCTGGAATAAGTCTTTCCTTCCAGAGATATTTCCCTAATAATTCACCTGACATATTGCCGGTGGTTTCTACCCCTCATTGCTCTGACAGGTGAAATTACCTAAGCTCAAATCTCTAGTGTGCTGCCCACCATTCTCTACAGCTCCATCCCTGTATATTGGCCTGTTTATGTTCTCACCCGCTGTCCTCCTCAATGCTCATGCAAAGCAAGACTTTTTTAGGCTTTACAGCCCGTCTTTCCATTTCTACTCTACTGTCTTGGTCTGCCTAAACCTGTTCCTTCTGCTATCACTGCCTAGTTTAGCTGCCCTTCCTCCATTCTTCCCACAACCTCCTTCTTCTGGGCCCCAGAACCATGTTCAAGAACCTTCTCTGTAGTTTGGTTTCCCTCACAGCTGTGAAAGGAAAAGCAGGCTGGCTTATCTGTGTCCCAGTGACTGACATTTGCTTCCTACTTAGATGCCCAGAGAACAGCTACAGAATACAACAGTCCGCACGAGCGTGAAAGACACAAGGACCAATCCATCTTGGAGTGGGTAACTAAAAACAATTACCATGGTCTATATTAAATACCACTAGATGAAGGCAAAGGGCCCAGACCAGAGCCCTCTGAGGACAGACCCAAACACTGTCAAAGAAGGGAATTCTTATACCAGGCTGGCCTCCAACTCACAGAGATCAGCCTGCCACAGCCTCCTGAGTGCTGGGATTAACGATATGCACCACCACTGAATTCTTCAACACTGCCCTGCTACAGAGGAACCAACCCCGCCCCACCACTGCTCTCAGGAAGCATTGGCCGAGAGCGGAGTTACAATGCTGCTGAAGAGGAATGGGGACAGCACTTACACACAGAGGGCTTGGCCTTGCTAAGCACTGGAACTGTTCTTTTTCACTTAGAAGAAGCCTGGTCAGGGAGCAATTCTAGCAACTATGTGCCTCGTTTTAAATGGCACTCCTCTGGCTTCATACTCAATCAGGCTAGATGTTTGACATGCATTTTATTTAGTCTCATCTGCACTGTACTGACCAACTCAGTGACAGGTGTTATCTTTTTTCATCTTTTTCTTGTAGTGCTGGAGTCTTGTTCAAACTAGGTGAGTATTTTGCCACCAAGCTATAACACTAGTGCTGGTACCACACATTTGCAGGCTGGCTTCTAGGTTACTATGTAGTCAAGGATGACCTTGATCTTCCTGGCTTCATCTGAAAGTGCTAGGATTTAGGGGTATGCCATCATGCCTGGACTCTCTCTCTCATCATCTCTCTCTTCCTCCTTACCTTTCAACAACCCTATATTGTATCCAATAACATTCTTTTTTTTAAAGATTTGTTTATTTAGTATGTATACAGCATTCTGCCTGCATGCCAGAAGAGGGCACCAGATCTCATTACAGATAGATGGCTGTAAGATATCATGTGGTTACTGGGAATTGAACTCAGGACCTCTGGAAGGACAACCAGTGCCCTTAACCTCTGAGCCATCTCTCCAGCACACAGTGACATTCTCATTTGCAGCCCAAGAGACCTAACTTACTGCTTTCATAAATACAGCAATACAGAAGGAAGAAAGATGTCCTGAGTTTCGTCTCTGGGATCCACATCGTGGAAAGAGAGACCTGATTCCCAAAAGCTGTCCTCCACACACATACTATGGCATGTATACACCCACAAACACATACAAATATAACTAAATTTAAAACAAAAATTAAGAAGGTAGATGACCCTGCAGTTACATCTTTAAAATGATAACATTTATAGTTGCGCAACAGTTTTTACTATAAAAAAGAACAATGCTATGCGAGAAACAGAAGTCTATGCAAGATGAAAAGTGGTGTCAGGAAGAGGCTGAACTCTGTAAGCAATACAGATTTTCAGGGCTCCTGCTCTAGTCTGAAAACACTGCTGCTCGGGGTCCAGAGTCATTTTTCCATTGACAGTGACCATAACAGAATAGGGAACAAGAAAGGGGTGACAAAGGAGCCCATGGATGAAGTGGTGCCTAAGCTGAACCCCGAGAGACATGGGAAGGTGTAGAGGAAGCTGTGGGGATACAAACTATCCCGAAGGGCAAAGAGAGGCGGTAGTCAACCAGTCCCCAGCGGCACGGCTCTTTTATCATCAGCCTCTGGCCATTCAACGTTTCAGTCTGTGGGAAGTGTCTTATAATTCCGAGAAAATATAAGCAGTGTCTCCCATTCTCTGCACCGGGTGATGACAAATTGTCCTGCACACAGGGTGGGGAGAGCCCGCAATCAATCTCAGACTCTGCCCAGCTTTTGTCCGAGCCTTTGTTTCCTGCTCCTTTCTGGGAGCAGCCCTGGTCCTTGGTGAGAGCCTTAGTGTTTTAACCTATGATGCTGGAAGACTAGCTGAGCATCCTTTTGCAGACATGTACAATTAAAACCATACTCAGTGCTGGGGAGATAGCTTAGTAGATATGAGCACTGCTCTAAGAGCAAGAAGATCTGAGTTCAGATCCCTAGCACCCACATTAGAAAGCCAGGCACGGCTGTACATGCCTGTAACTTCAGCATTGGGGGATGAAGACAAGTGGATTCTGGGAGTTGGCTGGTTAGACTGTTCAGCCAAAATAACAAGCTTCAGGTATGGAGAGACCCTGTCTCCAAAAAGTAAGGTAGAGTGTGATAAAGGAAGACTCCACAAACCCAAATATGGCTTCTTCCTATGCACACACAGGCAAGCACACCTGCACACACATATATTGCACATGTGTACACACATGCATGAAAAGACACACACAAATTAAAACAAAAACAAAAACAAAAATTACTGAATCCTCCAGAACCCATTTCTCCACCTTCTTCCCTCCCTGTGGGGATGTTTCATGACCCCATAGCCTCTCCTCCAAAACCACTGTGACTCAGAAGCACAGCTTGCAGTGGCATGGGTGGGAGACAGGGGCACTGGAGTTGAAGTTGGCTGGAATTTCCGTTTTCTAAGTTCTAGCCATGTGACCTTGAGCAAGGTGTTTACACACAAACTCCCTACTCTTACAGAGTGACAGCAGACACAGCCTAGGTAAATTGCTTTTAAGAGTGGGTCCGGGCAAACCGCCTGCACTTGCTCTAGTGCCTGAAGCAGGGGCCCAGACAAACAGCTATTGCTGGCTGGCCTTGGGCCCCCGACCCCCTTTTTAAGCAGTGACAGCATCAAAGACAAAATGCCCCTTTAGTTCCAAGCGACCACAACACAAATGAACTTCTGTAAACGCTTGTAACTTTCCAAAGTTGGGGGCTTTTTGCATGAGAATGGCAGCTTGCAAAGTGACATCATTTTTTAACCACAACCCTTTCCCTAAAATGTTCCTTTGTGGAAAAGCAAAAACTGATTTTCAAAGCCCCACATGAAAAAGCACAAGACAACTGCCATAGTAAATTACTAAGGCGACACAACACAATCCTTGTGGAAAATAGACAAGGCTGCCTGTGAAAGGCTGGCCTGTCATGGGCTGGAGGCTAAGACGGCAGGATCTGTGGGTTGAGAGCAATGGCAGCACAGGGTACTTCATGCATTTGGAAAGAAATGGAGGTAACAAAGGATGAAGCTACTGTGTATAACAGAGCCCCATTTCCAACAGCACATTCTTTCTTCAGGACAGGGTTAAGTGGACTGGACTGGTCTGCCTTGGGCTCCACACCCACAGCGGCCTAACTAGCACACATGCCTGTCTGTCACTTCAGCCACTCAACCCCGGTGGAACTGCCTGCTGCGCATCTGGGGATCACAAGGACCCTGCATAGTTGGCTCTGGAGGAAACTAATTCAGAACAGAAAACACTTCACAGAGGGAGGTGGTCTCCAGCCTGAGTCCTAGCGGCCCATGAGATTCACCTGAGAAATTGTCTCAAGTGGAAAGAACTTCAGAGAGCATTTGCTCCACTAGGAGGAAAATGAGACTCAATGCTGGCATCTAGGAACTCACCAAACACAACTGCTATCCCAAAGCCAAACTCACACACGGCCTAAGAACCACTTCTAGGGGAAGTTATAGACACATTTGAAGTTCATCTTTGGTAAGGTGTCTGTCAGGCCTCCCTGGAAACCCTGGATTAGAGCAGTTCTCCCCCTTCTTGGGGTCCATGAAAACACAGGGAAAGCACAGTATTCTACTGAGATGTGAGTCACAGCGGCTGTTCCCAGGGTATCAGGTGACATTCAGATGTAAATGTCGCCACAGAAAAGCTACAGCAGACATCTGGGGCCAGTGTTCAGGCAGTGCTTCCAGGCTCATTAGGCATCTCTGACCAAGTGAACAGAAGAGAGGACACCCGCTGTGAGCAAAGATTCCCGGGGAGCACCGGGGCTGGGGGAAAGGGCAGCAAAGCCGAAAACAAGTCCAGGCCAGGCCTGTCTTCACACTTGGTTAAAATGGAACTCAGCTCATGTGCTGCAGGAAACACAGATCTTGTCCATTATTTAAAGTAAAGTTAACAGGTTTTTTGTTTTGTTTTGTTTTGTTTTTGCTTTTAATGATAGCTTAAATCTCCATATATTTTTCCCACTGTTAAAATAAACCTGAGCTTTAAGTGTGTGTGTGTGTGTGTGTGTGTGTGTGTGTGTGTGTGTGTGTGTGTGTGTGTGTTGATCTGTGACAGTGGAAGTAATCTGGTCAGCAGAGTTAAAAAGATAATCCAAAACTAGTGATTCCAAAACCAGTGGTTTATCCCTGAGACCAGTAAGGAGGACTTAAAGTTCAGGTATATTTTCATGAAAACTTATTTTCAGTTACTGTTGTATCCTAAGATAGAGCTTTTAACTTCAAATGAAACCCAATGTGGTATGGTGTCTGTACTGGACAGTTTTAGGTCAACTTGAATTTTATTAATTAATGATTTTGACTGGGGAGGATCCATCCCACTGTGGGTGATACCATCCCTGGACTCACAGTCCAGGGTTCTTTAAGAAAGCAGGTTGAACTTTGAGGAGCAAGCCAGTAAGCAGCACTCCTCCAAGGCCTCTGCACCAGCTCCTGCCCTGTTTGAGTTCCTGTCCTGACTTCCTTGGATGATGAGCAGTAATATGTGGGTATAAGCCAGATAATATAACCTGTTCCTCCCCAAGTTGCTTTGCTTTGGCCATGGCGTCTCATTACAGCAATGAAAATCCTAAGACAGCCTCTTAAGGACATGATTCCTTCAAAGAAATCCTGCAGTCAAGAAGGAACACTTCACCCCATTCAGACAGCCAAACACTAAATGTAAAACATCACTCTGCATAGAGCCCCAGGACTTCAGCGCTCTCTCTCTCTCTCTCTCCTCTCTGTTCACTTCCTGTATACAGAGATCTCTAAGAGTGATGCTTTTTAGGACAAGGCTTCCGTGCCACTCAGCAGACTTCCTTGGGGTTCTATACCCAGGTTGGCTTAAGCAGTCACATGTTCCAGGTAGTCTCTGGAACCTGGTATATGTTAAAGCTTAAGAACCCTTACAATTGGCTGGGCAGTGGTGGTGCATGCCTTTAATCCCAGCACTCGGGAGGCAGAGGCGGATGGATCTCTGTGAGTTTGAGACCAGCATTGTCTACAAGAGGTAGTTCCAGGACAGCCTCCAAACCCACAGAGAAATCCTGCCTCGAACACCCCCCCCCCAATAAAAGAACCCTCACAATTAAGGGCCGGAGAGGAGGCTCAGCAGTTAAAGGCACATACTTCCCTTGCAGAGGCTGCGTTTAGTTCTCCACACCCATGGCAGGTGGCTCACGACCACCTATTCTAGCACGAGTACACATACCCCATTCCCATATAAACAGAATTAAGACATTAAAACTGCATCTTGTAAAGAAAGTCTTCACTATCAAATGTTGGTAGATACCTAGGACTTTTTCAGCTGCCTCAAACCACCATCGTAGAAGCAGCACCTTCCCAGGGGTGTTGCTGTGGGAGGCCTTTTCCCTTCCTTTCTCAGGTTCAGCATTTGGAAGTCTATGAATTACACTATAAAAGACAGAGAAACATGAGAAAAGGCATAGCTGATTCCTGTACTTAATCTGCGTGCTACACAGTGACTACTGAATGTCCCCACAGGCCCAGGTGTTGATGGTTTGGAGCCCAGATTGTCACCACTAGAGGTGAGAGAAAAGAAACAGGGTTGGTGAAGGCTCCTTAGGTCAACAGGAAGCAGCCTCCACAGGAGACTGTGGACTGCCGTTCTGCTTCCTGGCCCTGAAGTAAGCCATTTCATTCTAGCACACACTTTCCCCATGATGTGCTCCTTGCCTCCAGCCCAGAGACAGAGACAACAGATTTTACACCTACACCTCCAAATCTGAGGGTCCAAGTAAATCTTTTGTCTTGATAGTTTATCATCTCAGATATTTTGTTATAGTGATAGAAAGTTAAATAACACACCAAAGCAGTTCACAAAGTGGCTTAAAGGTTACTATTTGGGGCTTTCTACATTATCTTAACAGAGAGAGGGACGTAGGATCTCAGTAGCTAGAGATACAAAGGGAAAATAATGAATAGTTTTAGTAGCATTTGCCTGTGCAGTTTCTCACTGAGGCATTAGCTCTGAGGACCAGAGTCACTCCTGTCCCCCTTCCCCCATAGGGAACCTCTCTTAAAGAGGACCTGGGACAGCTGAACTCCTTCAGAAGACTCTCCTTTTAGGTAAATGGCAGGAGCTCTCATGGAGTGTCTTCCTGCATCTGTCAGTTGCAAAAGTTATCAGCTCTCAACATTCTGCCTGCCTAGAGGCATGTTCTGGACTGGCACTTACTGTCACCCACATGTCTGCATACTGCTAACCACCATGGTTAGAAACAACACAGCACTTCAAAGCCAGATGTCCGATGGACTTTGGGTCACAAGGTCTACAGTACCCAGGACTTAAGTGAATACCTTATTTCAAACACAAGATTTAAACCTGACCATCCCCCCTTCTCTCTCCCTCCTCTACCATCATTCAAACATGTCTTACCTTTAAACTTTTTTTTCTAATCAGACCAGCATAATTTATCAGCATGGCCATTAAAGAACTCAGCCCTTAATGAACTGAGCTTATCAAGGAGTGCTTGCTCTGATGTTTGCAGAGACATAATTAAATACCCAACAAGCAGCCAAGTGGCTGAGGACACAGGTTACTCCTGAATTGCCCATCTGTCCCACACATAATGGCAATGACTGATGACCTTGGAGAAGAACTAGGCGCAGGCAGGGCTAATCACTGTCAGACATCCTTGCACTCTGGAGAGCAGTACTCATGCTTGCCAGAGAAAAGGGAAACACCTTGTTTGGGAAAGGACAAGTCGGACATCATGGCATGAGGGAAGAAAGACCTTACAGCTATCAATATGTAGAATGGTACTGCCTTCAATGATGTTAGACCTGGTCATATCTGCTACTGATTTGGGAACTGTTTTTATTGAGGGAGAAGGCATTAGAACAAATAGCCCAGTTCTCGACAGCACTGGGATACAGTGACTTTTGCAGGTTTTTCTCTGAGAGCTACACTGTCTAAAACTGTAGATATATGTGCCTATTTCAATAAATTAAAGTTAAATGAAATGAAAATTCAAGTTTTCAGTTGCACTGGTTATTTTCAAGTATTCTACTGCACAGCACTGATGCAAAATATTGAACTAAAGATGCCAAGCCAGCCTTCCCCAGGATATGTAAGTAGGAAAGAAAGAAAAGCCCAAGTTAAAATTTCAAATTATATAACATTCTGTACATACTGAAAAGCTATAAAACACTATAAGGAATACTTAGCCTAGTGCTTCACTTGGTCACATTTCTACACATGTATTTTGGTCTGTATTTCTGTGGCCACAACAAAACATTTGAGGCTGGATGTGCAACAAGAACTCAAAATTCTTGTGGCTGGAGGGTCCAAAAAACATGGCACCTGCCCCTAGAGAGGACAGCACTAGCTTCATCACCATAGAGACGTAGGAAAGTGAACCAGCATATGCAGAAGAAACTGAGCACATGATGTGGACTCATTTTACAATAACCCACTCTTTAGACAACTGATCTGGTCCTTATGTAACTACATAGCCCCTTGCTAAAGGTGGTGCCCTTGCAACTTTCTGCTGGGACTGATCTCTTAAAGAATCTACTGTATCCCAATGTGCTGAGGACTATGCCTCTTTCTCATGAACTTTTGGAGAACACTCTCAAACCATAGCAATGTTCCATATTGTCTCCCCTTCTCTACTTCCCTTTTTGAGTAAATAAAATACCATGGAGATAAAACTTTTCATAGGATCCTTTATGAATGTATGTATGTACACACATTCACACCCACATGTGTATATGAGTATATGTATGTATGTGAAGGCCAGATGTTAATGTAACGTGTCTTCCTAAAATGCTCTCCACCTTAGTTTTTGAAGCAGGGCTCTCACTATACATGGAGCTCACCAATACTGCTGTCTGGGGGCTGGCCAGTGAGTCCCAGGATACTCCAGTTTTGGCCTCTCCAGCACTGGAATTACAGGCATGCCCTGAAATGCCTGGCTTTTTACATAGGCACTATCTGGCCATCTAAACTCAGGTCCCTCAGAATTGTGCAGTAAGCACTTGACTGACTGAGGCATGTCCCCAGGCCCTTGCTAGATGGATCCTTTTAATGAATCATATAAGCATTGTATTGAAAAGTTCTAAGGACACAAGTGACATAGCCATATGGTTGAGGACCTGGCTCTGGAGCCAGACAGACTAGGTTCTGAGTTTCCTAGAAAACTCAGAGTAATTCTAGAATATCTGGAAGTCCATTGGGGTTAAGGTAAAACTAATTCAAATACACAAAATAATGCATAAATACTTCTTTTTGAGGCAGAAACAGAGAGCATGTTTTGCAAGAGCCAACTCTATATTTTAAATATATTAAAGCAAGATAGCATTTGGCCACCAGAAACAGCTTCAGTAGCACCACTTAGTTTTATAATTTCAGAATAAGCTTCCTGCAACCTATTTACCTGCTGCCTTCTTAAAAGAGAATAAAGGTGTGTGTTCTAGCTTACAGAGAAAGGGGGCAGGTGGGGGGAGGTCTTTTGACAGTATAGGGAGCCTGGGATAAGAGGACCATCCTTCTAATCTTGGTGAAGCCTTTGGTGTGTCTGAAATATCATGAAGCAAGTAGGCTCATCACTGTGCAAGTTTCTTTTATGCAGAGAAAGTGACTGTTGATGGTTGGACAGACAAAAGATCCCTTGTTGCGACTTAATGAATTGTCCTTATGTCTTAATGCAAGGAACACCTGCTCTGTCCAAATTCTTGAGACTCATTTCACATCTATTACACCCCCAAATCCAACAGATTCCTGACATCATTGAGTTCCAGTGGGTCCAGGGATCGAAGTGATTAAAAAAGAAAGGCAAAAAAAAAACCAAACAAACAAAAACAAAACCCTGCTAAGTTCTGTGTGGCCCACCTTCATTTGCTCTTTGAGGTAGATCACTTGTTTTTGTCCTGAAGAAAGTACCAGGAGTCTATATTCTCAAAACATGGCATCCTGTACAGGACAAACCAGATAAGAAACACGGGAGCCCTATCTACGTGCGTGTGAAGCAGGACCCTTACTTCAAATGCTGTGGACTACAGAAATAGATTTCTGTTATTTGCCTCAAACAGTCATGCAGTAAAACTGGCATAACTGATGCTAAACAGACCTTTTTCTTGGCTGTTTTTATTTATACCTGCTGTGTGGGCAACTAAGTCCCTGTTATTTATTCCCGTGCCTTGCATTGTCTAAGTGTAGAGACTGCTCTGGGATTCTGTGGCACCGCAGAATATGGCAAGTGACGTTTTAGTGACATGGTACACAGCCTTGCTGCCAGCTATTCTGCTTCTGACTGGCTTCCACTTCAGCACCAGTGTGTCCCACTGGCGGGCAGTTGGCCTGATACTTTGGAAACTTTCCCAACTCCATCTTCTCAGATAGGCCCCCTGTCCACGAGATGGCCCCAAATGCCCCTTTAGCACTGCGTTCTGCCAATGTGACATGACAATGATGTCTGTCTGGAGTTAGAGCTCGGTATCTCGGCATCCCTGATCACACGATTCTGTACTTCTAAACTTCAATACTGCACGACGGAAACAGAATTCACTCCTGTCCTGATGCCATGCAGGTGCCAGCTCTGACCTCAACTTCCACGTCTGCCTGTCGCCCACAGATTCCCACAGCTGCTCCAGGTCTGAGCAGAAGATATCAGATCCCACCCTTTTCTCCCCTGCATGGCCCTAGGGTCCAACAAGCTTCCTATGTACAGTTCGTATCTGCTCTGGTCATTCTACCCATTGCCACAATTCTGTCACTGGTTGGTCAGGGTCCCCTCCACATCTGTTGTCACCAGTTTACCAACTCATTCCCAAACAACCAAG
Organism: Mesocricetus auratus; assembly: GCF_017639785.1. Lineage (NCBI taxonomy): Eukaryota > Metazoa > Chordata > Mammalia > Rodentia > Cricetidae > Mesocricetus > Mesocricetus auratus. The sequence goes on from NW_024429196.1 coordinate 55,287,913, forward strand.
GGCCAATAAATCCTCTCCAGGCCTCCCAGTGCTACAGGAGTAGAACTAAGCCTCTGGCTGGGATTCCAGCGCCTCTGGCTCCTTTCTAACTCCCCTCTCACTCTCTGACATGGGGCATCACTCACTGACTTCCACTTCTCCAAATGCACCTTCCAGATGCCTTTCTGCCACACCTTGGTCATCTCAACCCTCTTTCAAGAAACATTCAGTTGTCGCAACCCCAGGGGGAATTCTAACAGTCTTAAGATCCCAGTAAGAATCCTCACCCCAGGTGAAGACATCTTGGGTCAGACATACAGCTGTGTCTCCGGCTAGCATCTAAAGAACACACATTTTACCGATTTAAATTAAATATACATTGTGGAAACTTTATGACAATATAGAAGTATAAAAACACATGAAATGATCATCAATAATCCAAACTCAGCATGATCAAACTGTTGTTTCCTCTTGATTTTTTAGAGTTATTTAAAAGGTTGGCTATCAGCTAGCATTTGTTTTTCAGAATTTCACTGTCAACATTTCTCAAAGTCATTGAAAACACTGCCCCCTTGAGGTGTTCCTGCAAGGTGCTGATTCTATGGTCTCACTCTCACACCCCCATCCAGACCAGCTTCCTTGTAGGGCATTGCCTTCCTTGTAGAGATGGGTCCTTCTCTGTCTTGTGCCTCCATGGTACTTGTAAAGGCAGACATTGGTTGATGGACTGACAAATGCTGTGCCTTGTATGCGTAGGTTCCATAAAATGTTTACTTCCAACAGCATAACTGTGGAGCACTTAGTAGGCCTCTAGTGCTCAGTGCTCAGTCATCCATCCCCCTCAGTGACAGCCAGTAGGACTCAACCACAAAAGGGAGTTCCTAAATGCTATGTCTCTCTGTTTGGAGCTCCTGACTCTCTATTTGGGTCTTCTAGACCTTGAGCTTTGTTCAGATCTCTTGGCTCTCTCTTTAGATTTCTTAGATCTCTGTTAGAACTCCTGGATCTGTCTGGGTCTCCTGGGCTGCTCCTGTCTGTTCCCTTTCTTGGTCAATAGCATCTCCACGCACTCATGACACTTACAGGATACTTTATGACTCTTCTCAAGTCTACCTTTATTCTCCTGCTCATCTCTCTCTAGACCTTGCTTATTCTTTCTCTACCTCTATGTCTCCTGTCCCTCTGCCCTGATCTAGGCTGTTGTCTCTTGCCTAGCCAGCTGCAAGTCTCTTATGATCCTCCCACCTTCCAACTAAACAGCTACATTTCAGTCAAAGCAATCTTTTCAGGGCCAACCTAGTGCATCTTCTTGTCATCCCTCTAGTCCACTGAGATTATCCTCTTACCTGTGGACTCCAAGTTCATGGTAAGACAAAGTAGACCCTGTCTGAGGCCATGTGCCTCATCTTAGCCAGTGCTCACTTCTCCTGAGATCTGACCTGGAGATGATAGAAAAATTGAACTTCAAACCTTATACAGCCAGAAAAAGTCACTTAGTATCTCAGCAAGAGTCTTGCTACAGACCAAAAGTCCCCATATCCCAGAGCCAGGGTGGGGGGAGGCAGGAGCTGACTATTGTGTAAGTTTGTGTCCCTGTTCCGGAGGGACACCAACTGATCCTCTTCCCTTCCACCTGCTTCCTCAGACCTCATCACGGGCTGGAAATAGAAGCCAATCTCTCATTACCCCTTCAGAAAGTAAACAACTGCTCCCCCTGGGTAAATACGAAAGCCACAGGGTGTCCTCGGAGCAGGTCAATAAGGAAGGATGACGTTTCCTGCTGTGGCCTGTAAGGACAGCAGGGCTTTTCACCCAAGAACATAGGAGATGGAGGGTCTACTGTTCTGGGCTGCCTTTCCCACCCCTCATCACCCCAGCCAGTTCTCTGTGCTGGAGGGGATCCCCATCCTGTCCCCCAGCCCTTGAATAGCACAGAACTGGCTAGTGGGAATCTGACTGCTTTTCCCTCTCCTATGATGTGCATCACCTATATTGTAATCTATTGTGCTAAGCAGGCTCAGAATACCCCTGCTTTCCTCTCCCTGCGCCTCCTCAGAGCTTGGCTGGTGGGTAGGTTGCCAGTGTTGGTACAAGTCATTTTTATTATATTAAGATGCACTGTCTCTCATCTCATACACCATTGTGCTTCTGTTTGGAGAAGAATATTGAATATTCAACCAACCAAGCAGTTCAAATATCACACCGTCTGGGGAGGTGGAGAGGGGAGAAGAGAAATTCTTGGGACATCTTAGAAGTGAGCCAAATGGGGAAGTAGGAAGAATCCTAGCAGACTCTGCAAGGAAAGATTTGTTGCTTCTATCATTCTTCCAGACAGACCTTGGTCATCCGTGGTCATCTACTAACTCTGGCTACAGGGCTAATATCCCATAGATTCTAAACCTTTGTATTCCTTTGGTATTCAAAAATCTTGACCAAGAGGTAGCACCACAGACTCTATCCAGGTACTGGATGATAGTGACCCAGGACACAGGCACGGTACATGCACGGACATAACATCATGGAACTCTTAACCCACATTATATGCAATGCATGAAATCCTTTGGTTTTTAAACACTGAATAAAACTCATCAAACGGACCCCATAACCTTAATGTACTGGGATGTGTTGTGAACTGAAGTCTTACAACTTTGCTGTAAAGAAGGAAACACTCCCACCCCTGACTCCTGCCTGCCTTCTGCCCCATTTTTTGTACAATCCATGGCCAGTTTGGATTTAACATGTGAGCTGAGAACAATCTGACACTTTTAAATGGTTGTGAAGCTTACAGCAATTAGGGTTTTAGCACTTACAAACAGTGCTTTGTTGGGACGAACACAGCCATCCAGCTTCATTCCAGACGGTCCTGGTTGCTATTGCATCTCAGCACAGGGGGTTGGGGGTTGGGGGGGGAGAGGATTTGAATTTGAGGCCATTTTGGGCTATTAAGTGAGATTTTTGTCACAAACAAAACAAAACAAAACAGGAAGGGTGTCACTGAGCTGCTACAGTAGGGCCTCATATAACTACAATGTTTATTTTCTAGCCCTTTATAGAGAAGTGTGACTACACCTGCCCCAAAGGAATGAATTATCTGACCAACTTGTCAAGTAAGAATGGGGTGTTCTGGCCATGTGCTTCCTATTTCTAGCAGAACGGTCAATAATATTAGTTTTAAAAATGCAAATGGTGACTTTATTAGGAGACCCTACTCTCAGAATAAAGGAAGACCAGGTTACCCCCACGTCAGAGAGGGCTCACGTGGAACATGGGACAGCAAAGAGAAGGCATCAAGCACCCCCTGCCTGTGTCGAGAGGGTGACAATCTAGGACCATCAAAGAACATTTTAATCTTTAATGCTCTTCTCCTTTTGAGGCATTTAATTTGTGGTGTGAGAGAAAGATGCGTTCTCTTAAAACCATCCCTTTTAAATTTACTAACTGATCACTGGGAGCCTGCATTTCCACTACCAGAAGTAACACCAGGCTGGGTGATTTGAACACTGTCCATTTAAAATTCAAGAAACCAGCGTCAGATGAAAAGTACTCTCGGAATGCCTGCAGACAAAGGCCTCATAAAAGGCTAATGCTATTTGTCTAGAATTACAGGAAAGAAAGTGAGGGCTGGAGAGGCCCTTTAGCCCCAGTCTTTGTGAGGCCCCCTTGATGGAAAAGAAAGCTCCCCATTAGCATTCTAGTCGGGGCTCTTTGTCCAGTGTAATCCGAGGACTGTGGAAAGAGAGCGCCTGGTGATTTAACCTCTTTGGGTGGAAAAAGAAGGGCGAGGGGGAAGGGGAAAGGGAATCCCATGTTATCCACCAGTGTTGGCAGAAAGGCACATGCCATGATTTTATGGGGTTGGGGGTGATGAATCTGGCACCCCAGGGCTGTGTCCACAGAACGTTAAGCTGTGTATAGACACTGAGTGCAAAACCACAGAGACTGGATGCAAGGCCCGTCCCGTCATTCCCCAGCCCTCCTCCTCTCTGCTCTCTGGAAACCTCTGTGGCCCTCACCCTTCTTGGCTCTGCCTCAGACAGGCCATGGACACTTCAGGAGCCACAGTGGATTTCCTCCCTACCCCGCTCCATGCCAAGAGAGCCACAGGGCCTTACAGATGCCACATTCCTACTACTTGGTACCAATACTGTCACCAGGGAGACTGGCTGCTTCCTTGGGGATAACCAGGAGAGCAGGTTATAACACATTTGTGACCAAGATGCATGTCCCTAGATGAGCAGAATTGAAGGAAATGATGTCAAGACCTGGGACAGATGGTAGAATCATCTTGAGGCTGCCAGAAAGCCCCCTATGGGCAAGGCAAACAGGACAGGAGAGAAGACTGTCCCAGGGAGATGGTGGCCTGACACCCAACTGGCAAAAAACCTGCTCCTCTTTGTAATTTAAGTCAAGGTCAAAGCACCCCGTTGTCTCCCTTCATAGAGTCCTGGAGTCTAGGAAAACCTGGCACATTAGGACTGGAGGCGGGGAGAAAGAAAGGGGCATGCTCTAGAAGAAGAACATCTTGTCCTGCTATGATGGGGAAATCTGCACACGCACACACGCGCACGCACGCACACACACACTCATATGAGATACATAGATACAAACACCCATGTTATATGAGCACACACAGACACACACACACACACACACACAGGCACACATATGAGATACATAGATACAAACACCCATGTTTATGAGCACACACAGACACACACAGAGAGAGGGTGTGTACACTTGTGCGTGTATAGTCCAAGTCTAAGCTGCACTGGTGTGTGTGTGTGTGCCAAGGGCACCTGCTTTAAAGGCTTAATTTCTCCAGCTGTGATTCCCACCTTACTCTCACTTTCCCATCTGACAATCAGAAACCTGCTAGTTGGGACTCAACTGAATCCTGGGAAACAGACTCACGTGAGTCTGTAAATCATATTCTCACCTCCTATGGAAATGATGACCTGAGACTCAGACTGCCTTAACTGGTGTTCAAAATTAAAAAAGGAATTGCAATATGACCTTAATCCGGGTGGGGATGTTTGCCAGGAAGGAAAAAACATACAATGAAACAGCTTGGGCAGCAGGTGGGAACACCTCCAGTATGACATCTGGGTAAGTACAGAGTGCCACACACATCTGGAGGAGGCCCGAGGGCTGCAACCTTCCCACTATATCTGGGAGCCTGTCACACAGCCCCCCAGAACCTTCCTGCCACACACAGACCCTTTCGCCACCAGGCCTGTTTCAACAGAACTCTGAGCTGATGAATAGGGTGAAAGGTCTTAAAGACTAGAGTGGGAAGTAAATACGATTACTGTGCAAATATTGATGAATACCACAACCCACGAGATCTAAGACTCGCTGGTGCTCCACTTAATCTAAAATACACATGAAATCGACTACCTCACTGCTTGAAAAAGAATCCTTCATTTGTGGAGATTTTGAAGAGCAGTCAGCAAAGGATTGCAAAAGACAGGGCTGGGTCTTTACCTACTGCCCAAGCCCAAACGTGGTTTTTCTTTTCTTTTCTCTCTTCTTTTCTTTTCCTTTCCTTTCCTTCTAGTATTTGAATAAAAAAGAGAAACTATTCTGTCTTCTAGGCCCCAGACAGAATCTGTGTTAGGAGGTCCCCCATGTTTCCAGTTGCCAACTACAGCCTGCTTGATGGCACTTGATTTTAAATGACTTCCTGTGTCCCCTCAATATCTTCTCAGATCACCAGACCTAACCCACCAGAAAATCTGATGCACTCATACTCCTGCTAGGCTTTGCAGGCAAGCTGCTCTGATTCCAGGACTTATCAGAGTTTCCTAAATCACACCTGTGTGAGGAAAACAACGGAGAATGAAAAGGCAGGCACTCTGGAATGTTCGCTCCCAAATCAACAAGCCTATCAAGTGCTGCTTTCCTGGGCTGGGGTCTGTGACCTCCTTTTCCTCTTCTCAAAGTTATTCCTCTGTTCCTTGCCTTGCCACTCAAAGCCCAGGAGGCACTGCGATCAAACGCATTTAGCTCTTTCTTACTAGAAGCAGATGCTCCCTTCTACAGGCTTCTCAGGACCCCAGATCTGGCCCTGGCTAAGATGGTGTTGTTAAAATGTCTAGGTTCCTGGTCAGGGAACCAATGTTGTTAAAATGTCTAGGTTTACCCAGTAGAGAGACACAAACCGTGACTCAACGATCCCATGTGGAGTTTTATTGGTAGACAGGGAGGGAAAGGGGGGTGAAAGGTAATCATGCAGAGCTGAGAGAGAGATAAGATATGAGAGAGAGAGAGAGAGAGAGAGAGAGAGAGAGAGACGAGAGACGAGAGACGAGAGAAAGAGAGGAGAGATGAGATGGAGAGGAAGATGAGAGTGAAAGAGTGTAAGCAGGCAGGGGTCAGTCCTTTAAAGAGGTCCTTTGCCCCTGGGTGGTTCTCACAGAACCCTGGGCTGGCCAGAGTGCTGCCTGAGTGCATCCTGCCAGGTAACAGGGCGGGCCAGGGTAATGCCTGAACCTTTCAGATGGCACTGATGAAGCCACATGCAAAGATATCTTCTGATTCTTCTCTTGCAAGCATGTGCCTTTGCTTTTTCTCTACAAGAGACACTGGGGAAAGGCCTTTCTGTGGTCAGGTGACTGAAATCCCTGCCATGAGCCTGAGGTGAGAGGTGCTAAGTCACCATACTCTGCAGGTAAACCTCCTTGGTAGACTTGTGAGAACTTTGGTGACAACCACAGATGGTCTTCTTAAACTCAATGTGGCTAAGATCAGAAGCCACAGGAGGGGCTCGGAGGAAGTTCAAGGTCACAGGCACATGTGGGCTCCCACGCAAACCACATAATATAATCTATTTACTGTAGAGCAGTTACGGCACCAGACAGGCAAAGGCTCTTTCCCAAATCTCAGTGACAAACTAACAGGAGACTGAGGGTTCCTGGGGCTTTCCTCTCTTCTGCTGCATGTGATTTTATATGACGTAGGTTGTAGTGTTAAAGAAAATTTTAGATCCAGATTCTCCACCCATCTTCATTGCATTTAGTGTTTGCCTCCACAGCAGTAACCCCTGAATCATGGTCAGATCCTCAGGCACATTATGGTTGTTACATGTTTTTATAACAGGACAGTGTTTGTGCTTTAACAAATAAAGTTTGCCCGGTGATCTGAGAAACAGAGCTGCCAGCCGCTATTCTTACCTCTACTGAATCCTCAGACCAAAGGGAATGATCCTGCCCCCACATATTCTCAGGCTGAATGCAATGAGCTCCTGTCTCCTCCTGCCTTATATTCCTCTCTCTGCCCAGCCATATCAATCCTGTCTCTACCTGGGATTAAAGGTTTGTGACTCCCAAGTACTGGGACTAAATGTGTGAGCCACCACTGCCTGGCTCTGTTTCTCTTTTAGACTGGATCAATTCTCCTGTAGCCCAGGGTGGCCTTGAATTCACAGAGATCCACCTGCCTCTGCCTCCTGAGTGCTGGGACTATAGGCGTGTGCCAGCACTGTCTGGACCCTATGGCTAACTAGTGGCCAGCTCTACACTCTGATCTTCAGGCAAGCTTTATTTGTTAAAGCACAAGCAGCGTATCACCACACGTGTCTTTCCATACTCAGAGCCTGGCATGTGACAGATGATGGGTGAACCAATTGTTAAGGGGTGAACAATACGAAGGATTGGAAGCAGGGTCTCTGGGGAGGACAACAAAGTGTCAGAGATGCCAGTGACTCACATCATCTGATGTCACCTGTGTTAGGTAGCTTGCGGTCACTGCAACAGGCCAACTTACAGAGAAGAAGTGGTCCTTTAGGCTCCAGTTTCAGCAACTCCAGCCCATGACTGGGGGTCCTGCTGCTATCAGGCACATGGTGGCACATCATGGAGGGAACATGTGGTGGAGAACACACCGCTCTTCTCATATCCGGTCCCACAGGCCCCTTTGAGGGCAGCCCCTCTCCCCCACCATTATGCTCCACCTCTTAGTTTTCACTGTCCTCCAGTAATGCCATCCTGGCAGTCAATCCTGGAATGTATGGGTTGTTGGCAAACATTTAAGGATGTAACTCTAACTTCTTAACTAATAAATTCGTGATCTTTACCATGGAGAGGGAATTATGCTAGGCCAAGTAGGCCATGCATTGGGTTGCCAAATCTCATGATTCAGTGTCACCTTCAATCAATCTTTGCTTTTTCCTGTTAGTTAAGAAGATGACTTCATAAACCCACAAGCAGGCAGCATACAGTTGACAACACATAAGCACAAAGCCCTGCTTGGAGGGCCAAATGTTGCTGTGTGGACTCTGTCTTTGAAGGAGTCAGGTGGGTACCTTTGTGCTGTTTCTTCCTTTAAGTAAGCAACAGGAAAAACACAGCAGGCCCCCGTTACCCAGTTTACAAAACACTAGTGCCCCTCTGGTATTAAAAGGCATGTTCCAGTCCATCCATATCCCTGGGTTATATGGTAGCCATCCTCTCTGGTTAAAGCTTTCCCCTAAATGCCGACTATTAGCACCTTAAATAAAATAAGATGGACAGAGGAGGTGTAGGGGTCAACTACTATAATCACAGCACTCAGGAGGCTGAGGCAAGAGAACCGCAACGTTTCTGAAGTTAATCTGGCCACAGGAGGCTGAGCTCACCTACTATCAGTTTCTCATCTTCACCGCAGCAAGAGTCTTAGTGAAAAGAGGAAGAAGAAAACAAATGCTCTGTTCATCATTTCCTATGTTCCATTCCTGGCAAGGAAGGAATTCTTCCTTGCTCAACAACAAAAAACCAAACACAAAAGATACAAAGCAAAGCAAAAAGCTTACAAAAACTCTGTATGTGTGTGCAGGCCTGTGTATTATTTCTTGTCATTGACATATGAAAAAGAACATGAGCAGGGTGCAGGGTAGTGGGAAGTCCCTGCGGGGAAAGGCCAGGGCGTGGTCATTACAAGTTTGGTCTCCTTTCCTCCCAACAGTCCTCCACAGGCTCCAGAACTCATCATTTTCTGCATCGTTTACTAATTTCCTTTGTATTTCTAAAGTCATGAGCCAGTGGTCCTAAGCCTAGCTTAATCCCCAGGCAGCACCCCCATTATCAGTGGAGACATGGCTCCTGTTTCCCTCTCCATCTGTACCAACACAGGAAAGTCTCTGAGACAGGACACCGAGGCGTTTTCTTTTCGTGTTTTTTTTCTTTTTCTTTTGTAATGGCTGGCAAGATGGCTCAGTGGGTAAGCATGTCTGCTGCCAAGCCTGACAACCTGAGTTCAATCCCCAGGACCCACATGGTAGAAGGAGACAACTGACTCACTGACTCACACAATTGTCCTCTGACCCCCATCAGACGTGTGCTGTAGCATACATATGAGTGTTTATGCATGCATTTGTGCGTGCATGCATGTAAACACACATACACAATTTTTTAAAAGTAATAAAAAATGAAAATAAAAACATTTTTAAAAGGACAAATACTGTGGGCACCATTTGTGTATAGTTTTTTTTAAAAGGCAGCATATTAGAATTCAGAGTTCTAGACACTATGTGGGGCCATCACAGATATGGAAAAACTATAAGCAAATCATGGGACTGGGACAGGGTAATGGAGAAGTGGTGGCTTCTGGAGAGGAGAAGGATTGGAAGACAGGGCAGAGGGCTGGACTGTATTAATAAGCCTGTTTCCCAGGGTAAGACATGGATACATGCAATGCCCAAAATACACCATAGTCAACAATGAAGGAAATCAGAACAGAGGCTTTCTTGGGAGAGCCTTCCTGAAACACAGCAGCCTTCAGGTCCTTCTCCTCCTGCTTCCCCCACTCCCCCTTCCTGCCCCCTATTTGCTCCTGGGAAAGGCTAAGGCCTCCCCCTAGGAGGTCTACTAAGTCTGTTCCATCATCTCATTGAGGCAGGACCAAGGTACCTCTCCACCCACTACATCCTTGTGTCTAACCTGGGCTAGGTATCTCTCCTTATAGAATGGGCTCCACTAGTTCAGTTTGTGCATTAGTGTTAGATCTTAGACCCACTGCCAGTGGCCTCATATATTGTCACAGCATTGTCACCTATATTAAGAGAGTCTAGTTTGGTCTTACTCAGGTTCCCCATTTGTGAGACCTGAGTCAGTGATCTCTAGCTTGGGTCAGTTGATTCTGTGGGCTTTCCCATCTTGGTCTTGACTCCTTTGTTCATATTATTGCTCCCCCCCTCACTTCAATTGTACTCCAGGAACTTGGCCCATTGGTTAGTTGTGATTTCTGCATCTGCTTCCATCTGTTTCTGGAAGAGGGTTCTAGCTTCTCTGGATTGTGGATTGTAGCCTGGGTATCTTTTGCTTTATGTCTGGTATCCACTTATGAGTGAGTACATACTATATTCATCATTCCGGGTCTGGGTTCCCTCACTCAGGATGGATTGTTTTTTTTAGTTCTGTCCTTTTGTCTGAGAATTTTAGGATGTCATTTTTTTCTTACTGCTGAGTAGTACTCCATTGTGTAAATGTACCACATTTTCTTTATCCATTCTTCAGTTGAGGGGCATCTAGGTTGCTTCCAAGATCTGGATATTACGAATAATGTTGCTATAAACATAGTTGAGCAAATGTCCTTGTGGTGTGAATGTGCCTCCTTTGGGTATATGCCCAATAGTGGTATTGCAGGGTCTTGAGGTAGGTTGACCCCTAATTTTCTGAGAAATCGCCATACTGATTTCTACAGTGGCTGTACAAGTTTGTACTCCCCCCAGTAATGGAGGAGTGTTTCCATTTCTCCACATCCTCTCCAGCATAAGCTGTCATTGGTGTTTTTGATATTATCCATTCTGATCAGTGTAAGATGGAATCTCAGAGTTGTTCTGATTTGAGCCTCCAGGTTCTTGACGACTGAGGCCACTCAAAAGGAAATGGCCATAGAGTGCACAGCTGTCAGAATAGGATCATATGACAATGTCCATGCCTATGTCTTCAAGACTAGTGAGGACGGCCCTGTCAGAGACGGCACTGACCTTTGCCCAGGGAAGGGGAAATCACACTGGGGTTTGGCAGCCTTGCACTTCCTCATTGACGGCTGTAAACTGAGTTGACCCTACACTTGGCCCGAGAGCCACTCTAACCAGCTTCTCTACCCTGGGCAGCCCTTCAGGGTGGGGCACAGAGGACTTTATCTTGGAACTGGACTTCCCATGCCTGAAGCCCTTTGTTGTGACTATTGTGTCCGCCTCCTCATGGGCTCACGAGTGAGGGTGGACTTGCTTGGCCCTCTGGTTTTGAAATCTGTCCAAAATGTCAAAAAAGCATCTCTCATCGGCACAAATCACACCCAGGACTTTCAAAGCATATGTAGATAGATGTCTCACTTCAGAAGCCCTCACAGAACCTATAAATAAAGATATCAGGTGCTATCTCCATTTCCAAGATGGGAAGTGGCACCTTCAAAGGGAAGTTCATGTCACCGTGATGTGCAGAGTACTTCTACCAGAGGTGCCAGTTCCTGGACCCAGACTGGGTCACACAGGCATCTGTAGTGTAAGCAAGTCTAGTGACCCACCTGAAAGGGGGAGTAGAGGAAAATGGGAAGCAAGACCCAAAGCAGGCACCGGTGAGAAAGTTCACAGGGCTTCAGTGCCTACATCACACTCCAGAGCCTCAAAACCCAGCGACACTTCAGTGTCATTATGGGAACTCCTACCATTGCTTTCACCAAACAAACATTCCTTTACCTTAAACAAGGTCAAGGGTACTATAAAGGCCCCAGAGCAAAGAGTCAGCTGGAGGACTCTTCACAGCCCTGGAAAATCTGCTAATAATTATCTGGACCCCTTTGTTCTCCTCCTCCTCCTTTTTGTAAAAGCTTGTGGCTTTTGCGACAGGAGAAAGGCTGTCACTTCAAACACAGGAGGTATTCTTCCCCTGACTTTTTACCTGATGAGTTAACACGTGGGCCTTAACTTCTGAATTCTCTGTACTTGGCTTATGTCTTTCTAAGTAGCAAAAAGACACTTAAGGCATGTCCGAACAAAAATTTTGGAAAGAACCCTCTCAGTTACCAACACGAATGTTCTTATTTCCATGCCGTCTTGTCCCTTGGCTAGCAGGACACAATGAATAGTGACTAATAACTACAAGCAGAAGGAAGCATATGACAAAGGCCTCCCATGCACTCATTCCAAGTAGAGTATGCATAGCCTTATGTTGTGGAGATGGCAAGCTGACCAATCCACTTTTCTGGCCTCAAGGGCAGCAATAAGAAAGGCTGGTGTGTGAGCTTTGTGTTCAGAAACACAAAGGAGGGACCAGACCCAGGGAAGGACATTACCAAGAAAATAACACTTGAACTTTAGCCCTAAGAGAAGGTCAGTACCACACAGTCTTTCCAGAGGGTGGTGTGGGCAGGAAAAGTGACATCTCAGCAGAAGCAAGGAAGGCCTATGCAGAGGCCAGAGACCAGCCAGAGTCGTGGAAGCAAACCTAACCAATGCTGGGCTACAAATGGAAACCATTATAGAAAGCAATGCAGTTGTTACTTGAAAATTAAAGATAAAAAGAGAATTGTTATAGGATTCAGAAATCCCATTTCTGAGTTTATATCCAGAAGATATGAAGTCAGGACCCTGAATGGAGTAGTCCCATGTTTACTATGCTGCTCACAATAGCTGGCATGGAAACTCTACCATCTTTACTGGATGAGAAGATAAGCCAAATTGTGCAAAACCACACAGTGAAGTAGCATTCAGCTTAACAGGGAAAGAGATTATGCCACATGGATGAACTGCTGGGACATTATACCTAGTGAGATACCACAGCCTAGAAGGCAAACACAGTATGACTTTACTTATGTAATTCCCCTGAAAATATGCAGAGTCATAGAACCAGAGTGCAATGGCAGCTGCAGGGGGTGGGGTCAGGGAAGGGGACCCACTGACCAGAGAGTACGAAATTTGGTCAGGTGGGATGAATGTGCCCCCCAGGTCAGCTGGGAATGCTCCATTAAAGGCAGTAATACCCTGCCAGTTATTTTACAAATTAGCCAACGGGTGGATAGCACATTAAATGTCCTACTAACCATTAGGAAAAGTCTCCAATACAGTTGACTTCACTTGTGAATGCAAACCCCAGAAGAAGAGGAAGAAGGAAGTGAGAAGAGCTAGAGACTGGCTCTCCCTAGGCAGGGAGTTTTGTAGTGTCCTTGCGGTGTGAGCGTTTGGTTGCATGGCACCACTGGAATCACCCTGCCTCGTGTTTCTACACTAGCTTCATGACAGGTCATTCCTCTAATGTCCACCAGGCCACAGTCCCTTAGGTCAGGGAGCCCCAGCTATCATATTGCACAAAGAAGAACTCCTTTAGGGTTTAGTGTCATATAGAAACAGAGGCCGCATGTAGACCATGAACCATTTCTACTGGGCAAAGGATGGGCACTGAAAAGGGAGTGTGGAACACAGAATCAGAAACTGCTCTAGACTGCTAGAATGAGTACTTTTCAAAAGCGCCTCTTGCCGGGTGGTCATGGCGCACTGGAAGGCAGAGGCAGGAGGATCTCTGTGAGTTCGAGACCAGCCTGGTCTACAAGAGCTAGTTCCAGGACAGCCTCCAAAGCCACAGAGAAACCCTGTCTCAAAAAACCATAAATAAATAAATAAATATAAAAAGAAAAAAAAGGGCATCTTAACCATTTCTGAGTATACAGTTCAGTGACTATTCAATACTTTTTCTTTTGTTACTGTGTACGGGTGTATAATGTATGTATATGAATATGTACACATGCATGTCACATGTGTGCACTTGTGAAGGTCAGAGGACAATTTCTAGGAGTCAGATCTCTCTTTATGTGGATTCTGGGGATTGAACTCAGATTGCCAGTGAGAGAGCTCAGCAGGTAAATTTCATGTTCTAATTCTTTTAGTAATAAAAATCATTATGCCCTTTCTACCCCTCTAAAAACATAAAATGAAAAATAAAAGTAGGTAGGATTTGCTCTTAGAAGCTCAGGCCCCACTTGTACTCCCAAAGGAGTCCCACACAAACACGAGGGTCAGGTGGGCTCCATCTCCAGGACACAGAGGTGGAGTTGGCTGTACTGCCATTCTCAAGGGTCATGTCTCTTTGTGGCTTAAAATAGGGGCCCATGTCTTCCTGGTTGGATTTCAGGCTCTGGCTCATAGAAGAGGGAGGTCACTTCAGGGACTTGACATATCTACAGTTAACCCTCACAGCCCTGCCCTGCACATCTCTGTCCTGCGTTCATTGAGAACCTATGTATTGCCCTGGCTACTTAGGAGACAAAAGGTCATGAGACAGCCTAGCACAGCAGAGGTGCTGGCAGGCCCCTCCTCCAGGCAAGTGCATCCACTGAAACCTGTGCAGACAGGTGACATGATCCCAGGAGCAGTGAAGCAGAGGAAGGATTTCCTGAGGTCAGGCTGTTGGTAAGGAGCCTGGTAGGTGGGACCAGAGCTCTGAGATCATTGAGACCAGACATGCCTCAAGTCAGTGTTTTTCAACTAAAGAAGTCACATGGCACAGGTCACAAGAAACATGCTCTGTACTGCCCTTCTTGAAAACAGGGAAAACACAGTTGAGGAGGAAGCCATAGAGACCCAAAACCTGGTCTTTTTTGAAGTCTGTGAATTTCTACATCCCTTCTGTACTTTTTAAAAGGCTGGATGAATTCCCTCTGCGTTGATGATTATTCACACACAGTCTGTCCTCTCAAGATCTTTCTTCACCCAGGACTTGGCTGACTCAAACAGCATCGCCGAGCCAGGTAAGAACCAGCGGAAGGAAGTTAAAAGCTGGGAGAGGTCACACAGACAGGAGGCTGGGGAAGGTGGTGGCCCTGTCTGCTACCAAGTCCATCTCCAAAACCATGAGCCTTGGAGCTGTGTGCTAACATTAATATTTCCTTTCTCACTTCCACAGGCTGGGTCAATGCCCAGAGAGCATGCCCTTATATCAATATCACCTTTTTCTCTGTTGAAAATAGACTCCAAAGCACAGGCTGCCAACAGCACACCCTGCATGATCCAAGAAGATACTCAATAGTTTAGTTTCTCCGTATTCTCTGTTGAATCACACCACTGGGGCCAGGAGAAACACAACCATCTCAATAAGTCACAAAGGTGTCTGTACAATGAATATGGGAATATGCTGGTCCAGGAGTTACAGACACAGAAAACCCACAGTCTGCAATGTCCTGTTTGCTAAGCATGTGCTGTACCCAAAGACCACAGAACCCTGGGGCAAACATGGGAGCCATCCCATGCATCTTCCTTGAAACAAGTGGGCTTGTTAGTAAATTAAAGACTCTGTGAGGTCTTCTGATAAAAAAAAATAACCTGGGTTGGTTACCTTGCCTTGTATTTACAAGTTAAACATTTTCATCTTTATACTTTTAAAAAAACTTAACAAATTAATATATATTTTAATCAGGAACCGAAACACCTCTGAGGAAACTTTTGGAGATCCAAAGTGTTGTTAAGCAGGCAAGGGCTAGGATCTTTCTGGGCTCTATGGTGGACGTAGGCTTCATGGCATCAGGATAAATAAGTGGGGTAGAATCCCATGCTACTTTTTATAAAAAGACTATACAAAAGTGGAACTTGGCCAGGCTGAGCCCCCCAACTATTTGCCATCTTTTCACTACCTAGAGCAGAGAGGAAACAGGAGCTGGGTTCTTCTCCCAGGGAGAGGATGCAGAGCACACAGTGAGCACAGCAGACCCCCAGACTCAGGGGAGGAAGCAAGTGCAGGCTGTAGGGGTTAGCAGATAGTAACTGGGCCAGCTTTTGCCATGGGCTTACCTCTGTGTGTGTGTGTGTGTGTGTGTGTGTGTGTGTGTGTATGTGTGTGCAGCCAACTAAAAGCCTTTCATCTTCAGATGCTCAAAGGCCAAGGAAATGAGTTCAGATCCGCATGTAGTCCTACTTTGTTCTCTGAGCACAGCACAGGGAATACAATCCTACCCACCTATGAAACTGGCAATCCCACTTGATCAGTGCCTATTGCAGGCAGCACTGGTAGCACAGTGCTTGAGGCTACAGCAGGTGGCATTCCTCATCCTGAGGATGTCTACCCAGGACTGTCCTCTATACCCCTGGAGCCTTCCTGTAGTCACTGACTGTAACTTCCAAAGAACATTAGGAACACTCTGCACTTGGCTGATATGAGGTGTGGCATGTATATTTATATCACTGATTATATTTCCCTTCCTTCCTGCAGCCCTGGCGTATTCATCCTTACCTGGATATCCCATTAAGATTGGGATATCTTTAAGAACAGGGTCTTGAAGATAAGAGAGGATCAGACATCTTCCACATGGTTTTATAGGATAGACTTGTAACAGTCCTTGCAGGGATGCACTTGTGTTCCCATGATGAAACTGAACTCCAGGGAGGCAAGTCAGGTTGCCCATGTCATAGTGGTGACTGAAGAAGGACTTAAAATTTAATGCCTAGATGTAAATGCTAATGTCTGCTGTGTTGAAGGGCTCCTGACTATGCATTGGCACTTGAGATCAGTCACATAAAATGAAAAGGAATTTACTCCCTTCCATTTCCAAAGCTGTGCTGACAGGGACTCAAATCTACATGATACCCACTTTTGTTTTTTATATATCATGAAATAAAAAACAACCCAAAAAACAGGCACCAAGTTCTATGAGGCTCTGACTAGGTGTTACACTAGGTCAAGACACATCTTTCTCAGTCTCCATAGGAAATTTACAGCTCACTGAATTGTTGCTAGCAAACCAAGAAGAACCTGTGTTTGAGTGAGGTCAAGCTGAAGGGTGGAGAGCCTTCTAGGTTGGGAAAATCACAAATGTGAACCTATTTCCCGTTCTATTGAACAACAGAGTTTTCTGAATTTCCGAATCCTTGTTTCTAATGACAAAGGACTCAATGACATTCACATTCTGGCAGAGTCCTCCTGTCTTGGGCCCTTCATGCTGTATCTTCCATGTGATCCCAGCATTGGTGACACTGTAAGTCAGGCTCCCGTAAGGTCTTTGTTCCTCATACTCAATCACAGTTGCTTTTCAGCCACTCTTGGTACTTAACTTATTTTGCTGTTATCTGCAACTGGGTAATTTATAAGGAAGAGAAGTTTATGTGGCTCGTGATTCTGAAGTCTGGAAACCAAAACAGCACTGCCCAGAGGCATCTGCTCAATACCAGGCAAAGCCCTTGGGCTCTTGGAAGTAGTGGAGGGCATCACATGGAGATGCAAAGCAAGGATACCACTATGATTCTCTTCTTTATTTTTTTTAAAAAGATTTATTTATTTATTGTGCATACAGTGTCCTGGCATGCATGCCAGAAGCGGGTATGGGATCTTATTATAGATGGTTTTGAGCCACTATATGGTTGCTGGGAATTGGACTCAGGACCTCTGGATGACCAGCCAGTGCTCTTAACCTCTGAGCCATCTCTCCAGCCCCCAAGATTCTCTTCTTATAAAGCCACTATTGTCATCATGGGGACCCATTCTCATGACCTCATCTAACCCTACCACTTCCCAAAGCCCCCATCTACCAAACACTACTAATATATGAATTTGGAGATTAGCTTTCTAACTGGAAGATAAATTTCTGGGAGATACATTCAAACCATAGCCACCACATAACTTCAAAGTGGGGGGGCTACAGGTGTAATTCTATAATGCTATATGCGTGGGTACATAGGATGGCCCTTTTTTTCTCCCTGGGGAAGGACTCATGGTTTTTGTCAAATTCTAGAAGAGGTCTGTAACCCAGAAATACTCTTGCATAAAGGCCCTTTAATTTCTGTCAAAGTAGTTAAATTTCAAAATAAAGTGGGTCAGATTAGAAGCTGAAAAAAAGTCAAGGATAGACGATTTAACTGTAATTTTCGGAGAAATGAAACCAAAAGTTTCAATGCAGTAAGTTATACAAAAGGATTACAATAGATGGAGAGACCCGTTTCCCTTTCTGTGGGAGGGACTGAGGGACAAGAAGGGTGGGGGTGGGGCTGAGAGGGGGGGGGGGGAGGGAAATGCAGGCAAAAGTGGAAGGCCAGCAAGGCCCAGAAGCAACCGTTTGTTTCCTAGATGAATGCTGCTGGGACCGAAGAAGCTCATGGAAAAGCAGCACTGTCCTCCCACTGAGCCAGACCTGCAGATACACCTGACCCACTCACAGCTGAGCTAATTAAAAGTCTATGGTCTTTCCCAGTACTGACTCTATTTTTAACTTAATTCTGTCACTATAGTAGGAGGCTTATATCTTTTTTTAAGAAAATATTTTTTCCTTCTTAATAGTGCATGAATAATTCAGCTTAGGAGATAATCCTCCAGCTTCCTTCAAGCATGTCGTCTAAAGATACATGGGGACATTCCCAGGCAGAGGCACTGGGTGGAAACCATGTGAATTCTTTTGGGCCACTCTGCTGAGTCTCTAATTACACCGAGAGGGTCAAAACAGATGGCTACACAGAACTGTGGCTTTAGTATTTAATCACTAGCACCTCCTGGAACTTCTCTCCTCTTCTCTCCTACGCTGTGCTCAAGGCAAGTATTTTTCTGAAGTCCATGTATAACATGCTTACTAGTAATAATGGTATAAACATACACTTAGACTCTCACTAAGAAGTCACATTTTGCCAGTGGTGGTGGAGCACACCTTTAATCCCAGCACTCGGGAGGCAGAGGCAGGCGGATCTCTGTGATTTCGAAGCCAGCCTGGTCTACAAAAGCTAGTTCCAGGACAGTCTCCAAAGCCACAGAGAAACCCTGTCTCAAAAATCCTCCCCCCCAAAAAAGAAGTCACTTTCTTTTTTCAAGGGATCTGGTGTAGTCCAAAACACATTTTAACCCAAAGAGGTTTGAAATGCTTCATGGGGGTGGTAGAAATCCTACTTCTATTTTCATATTAAAGAATTAATGAGATTATTACATTTTATTTAGAGAGAGTTTGTATGTGGAGGTCAAAGGATAAAATAAAGGGTCTCTTCTATAATGCAGGTCCCAGGGATTGAACTCAGTTTGTCAAGCAAGTACCTTTACTGGCTGAGCCATCTTGCTGGTGCTAGAGATGGTTTTAGACAAATCTTGAGAATGATTTTTCTTGTGAAAAATTCCTTTGGGATTGGAGAGATGCTTAGTGGTTAAGAGTACTGGATGCTCTTCCAGAGCTCCTGAGTTCTATTCCCAGCACCCAATGACAGCTCACAGCTGTCTGGATTCCGTCTGGGCCTGGAGAGATGGCGCAGCAGTTAAATGCTGCTGCTCTTCCAGAGCTCCTGAGTTCAATTCCCAGCACCCACAGGCACTCTGTAAATGAGCCCAACCTGTCCCTGTTTTACTTTTTACTTTGAGTCTTGCCAAGTTGTCCAGGTTTGTCTTGAACTTGTGACCCTCCTTGTTTCAGTCTCTCCAAGTGGGGAATCACAGGGCAACACTTCTTATTCTTTAAAGGCTTCAGTTGGAAATACTGTTTTCTATTACACTTATTTTTCCATTGATTTTTATGAAATTAAAGGTGGCCAGCCACATCTAAGAAGGCAAAACCAAAAACTTTTAAAAATTATGCTTTTTTTGGGACTTAAAAGAGAAATCATTTGGTGATATAATGAAAATGTTCTAAATAAATTTTGGAGATCTTTGATCCTGGACTTGGAGGAAATGTGAGTCTCACTTCAACTTGGTATGCAGTTTCTTCCCTATGGGCATCCTGAAGCTCCAGGTAGACACTCCAGACACTGAGGAAGAGCAGGCCCGTAGCCATGGCTGGCAGTGTTCATCCACGGCTGCCCAGCTACACATGCACAAGGCACCCACCGGAGCCTGAAGGGCTGCTCCTTCCCGCCCAAAGTCCCCCGACTCATGCTCACCTCAACAACTCTCACTTAACCGTGGCTGCCTTTACCCAAGGCTGACTCCACCTCCAGGCTGAGTAAGCCTTCACCATGACCTTGAACACACCTATGCTTATCTGCCTTGAAAACATTTAAGGTAGAGAAAATGTCAGCTGTAGTTTAATTTCAATAGCCTGATGGGTCTCTGGAAACCAGCAAGGCTTTCAAAGCAATCACAGGCTCTCTTCTCCACATATATGCTGGGCCCCTGCTGTCTGTGTGTGGTCCTGTGTGCTCATCAGTCCTTCCAAGATAAGCAGGAACTATTGTTCAGTTTCTGGAAAATATCTCCCACCGGAGAAGCTTTTGCCCACTCAGCCATTCCAGGGGATGTGACCTTACTCTTTACAGTGACTTATTTTATTTGCTCCTTGACAGATACTGCAATCCAAATATGAACTTGTTTGGAAGAGTGTCTTGGAGAGTCAGTTTCTTCTCCTTTTGCCGATGAGCATTTCATTTTGATGTTTATCTGGTGCCATGGTAACCATCATGAGTTGAGATTTACTTTTTGGACTTAGAAACGACGGCAGAAATTAATTTAGCAATCACTCACTTGAGTACCCATAAAGTGTGGAAGGGAAAAAGACAAACGGGAAGGCCTCTTGCCTCAGAAGGACACAAGTCACAGTGCTGAGCACTAAGTGGGGAGTTGGCAAGCTTTTCCTGAAATAGCCAAACAGCAAATATTTTAAGTGTGCTGGGCCACATGGTTTCTTAGTGGCCACTCAGCTCTACTGCTGCAGAGTTAAAGACACCACTGGCTACCGGTAAGCAAATGGGCAAAGCTGGGTTCAACTTTATTGTGGCACATGTATTTAAACTTAATTTGTTTTTATGGGTCGCAAAACAATAATTTCTCACGTTGTCTCAACTATTTAAAAGTGTAAAGACCATTTATATGTTGTACATCTTATGGCATTCTTGGCTAGCCTCTCACATCTTCCTGAAAACAACACAGACAATGGCAAGAACCAAACTTGCTGCCAGGCACTGGTACAAAGTGATTTGTACTTTGTATTTTACCTAGGAAATCACTGATTTTTGAGGTGCCCACTATTAAATGGATCACCAAGAAAGGCAAGGCTGCATGCAGTTCATTTTTAGTACAGGATCAGTCATAAGACAGGACTTTCATTGACAAGCACTAACAGGAGACAAGGGTGAGCAGGTGCATCTTTGAGTCCATATTATATGGCATCCTCTTTCATCCCACAACCATCCCAGAAGAGAGACAAGACCATCCTTCCCTAGTCACATGAGCTTTCTCCTTAGTCAGTATGAACTTGTATCCTGTACCAGGATAGGCAGGCACAGCCTTCTGGGACATCCAGGTGGGAATGCACTTGCATTAGACTACAAATGCTAAGATAAGCTCAACGCCAAGCCTGCAGCTTCCTCTTGACAGCTGCCCCATAAGGGCAGGTGACTGGAGCTGTGGCTTGTACAGAGCAGAGGAGAGTGAGGCTAGATCTCTATCTCCTGAGCTTCAATTTCTGTAGAAAGGAACAACGTGAGCTGTGGAGTTCAAATACCTAAGACCACACAGGAGGTAGGGTATGGATGGGGTGGTCAGGGAGCCAAACTTCCCCTTGAATTTTCTACACTAGGGCCAGGTAGCTCAGGAAATCTCCCTGATCCTTGCTCTGCCAGAGCCTCAGTACTTGCCACAGGAGGCAAAAGCCCGGGCACAGAGTGCAGGGAGAAAGAGTGGAGGACACTCACATTCTGCCGTGGCTTGCTCTCACACAAATTTCTTTCAGACCTTTCTCTCCCCTCATTACTATTCCACCCCCAACTGATGAAGCACTTAAAGCATGTTAGGAGAGAGAAAGCATTTCTCCTCGTGTAAAACTCAGATTAACACTGGAGAATGACACTGGCCAAAGATGGTCTCCCTAAGAAGGCCTGTGCGCAGGATCAGACCTTGGAGTCTCAGGCAGGGTTCTTGACCCCTGGTTGACTAGGAGAGCTGGCTATATCCAAACTATCTGCATAAGCAAGGTGTGCAGTAATGAGTACCTGTGTTCCGTCTGGGTACATGTCAGGCAGAGGACACCCATGTGGCTAGTCTCCAGTGAGCTTCCTCACTCAACCCTTGCAGTCATAGGTCCATGCTGGAGCAATTTAAGGCAGCACATGACATGGGAAGAGAGCATTCTGCAAGTGTGCACCTGGTGTGCCTGCACTTTGCTCCATCAGCTGCTTTCCTCCTCCGCTGACTCTGCTCTGTATCCTTTCACTGAAATAAATCATCAGCAAGGGTGGTAAGGTCATCTGCTGACTTGTGAGGCCTCCTAGTGAGATACCTGACAGGAGGATGGTCTTACAGTCCCTTGACACGGCCATTCAGATCCAACTCATTTACAATACTGTCCTTCTAAAGTGTGCGTGATACAGGAAGGCCTGGGGGAGAAGAGCAGGCTATTTTCTATACTGCTGGCGTTTGGATGTTGAATGCCTCCCAAAGATGCATATGTTAAAGGTTTAGTCCCAGGGTGATCCTATTGGAAGTTTTCCATGGACATTTAGCATGTAGAGCTACATAGGTGGTCTTTAGGTTATTGTGGGCATAACTTTGAAGGGGTTTATGCGACTGCAGCTCCTTCCTCTTCCTGATTATTTCTCAGCAAAGCAGTTCTATTCTACCATGTGCTCCAACCATGATGTGCTGCCTTGCCACAGACCTACAGATGTGATATCACATGATAATGAACTGGAATCCTTAAAGCTTCAGGTCCAAAACCCTCTTCTCTCCATATAAGGTATTTATACCTATGGTTTTACTACAGTATCAGAAAGCTAACAAATACTGACCCTGAATGAAAAGGGAGCAGAAGCCAGGTACCAGGTTTTTAAAAATTCTTTTATTCAAATCTTGACTGACTATTCAGGGGAATAGTAACATCCTGATCTATTAAGGCAAGTTCTGAATATTCAGAAAGGCAAATAGGCACTTCACGTGGCAGGACCAACACAAACAAAGTGTTGAAGTAGACCTTATGAATGGTTTTCTTATTCATCCATCTGGCACCTGGCTTTTAGTAACTGTGCTAGACTCTAATTTGTGTGGTTAGGTGTAAGCCTGGTACATGTTTGGCTCTCCTCCATGGCACCGTTCTTTATAAGTAATAAGTGATCAGACGATGAATGGATAAGAAGCGTTCAAGACTGAAGTCAGAAAGATCTAGATGATGGCAGGCTCTAGGAAACAGGGACATTGAAGGGGACCTCAAAGGGAAATTCCAGATGGTCAGAAGGGAAACTGGCATTCCATGTGGCAGTGACAACATTGGAGCGTTGGAGTCAGTGATGAACATGAAGGGTTGAGGGATCAACAGTAGGTTGGGTGAAATAAAGAAGGTACTTTGGTGGCATCAAAAACAATGATCCTCAAAGGAAAGATAAAGCAATAAATGCAATGGAAAAGTAGTGAGGAAGGAGGCCATGATGAAAGTGATGGCAGAGGAGGCTTGTAATAGTCACTTATCTATTGCTGTGAAAAACATTATGACCAAGGCAACCTCCAATAGAAAGAGTTTATTTGGACTCATAGTTCTGGAGAGTGAGAGTCCATACCTCTTAAACATCTCTAAACAGTACCACCAACGGGGAAGCAAGTATTGAAGTATTTGAGCTTAAGGAAGATATTCTCGTTCAAACCAGCACAGGGAGAGATGAAAGGATTTGATGAGCTGAGGCACAGAAGTCAGAAGCAGAGGTCACTCAGCATGATCACACAGGTCAGTCAACAGCGGAGGTGATTCCAGTGCTAGATCTGAGGCTAAAACAAGACAGACCATAGACAAGGTCTGAGGCATTTTTCCCTGCTTTATCTTAATAGGAGTTGACTAGATTCAGGTTAGAGTTAAAGGTGGTAGCTGTGGCTTTTAAGAGCCATTTCTAAGTGGTAGGAGCTTTAAAGATGGTAAAAAAGAATACAAAAAATGTAACAAACAACAATCATGATGATGGGATAATGATATCTGAAAAAAATTAAACATACTGTATCATACAAAAAATATGCACAAGGGATACCAATCATCGTACAGCTACAAGAAGTGAGACTTTGAATGAAAATAAGAGGGTGCAGTAAAAGGATAGAAAAAAGAAAAGGAAATCACGAAGAAAAAAAAATTAAGCTCCAGAGAAAAACCAATGAGTTGATAGCTGGTTTATCCGCCTCTATTCATCATTTAACATTTTCAGTACTCCTAGCTTCAAAACAAACCACCTCCCCCTGTCAAAATATTGCTCATAAAACTGCTGTTGAGTGTGATGAAGCCTCATGATTATATCTGAGCTCATTCTGTGTTTTGAAATGGAATATCATCTACTGACCCTCAGGAAGCTAATTGCTTTTTAATATATTCAGCAGCACAGCTAGGCATCCAGCTAAGCCATTCACTTACTACACTGGCATTGTACTGTAGTGAACTTATGCCAGAATCAATATAGGCCAGTGGGCTAGTGCCCAGGCTATCACTGTGGGCAGAGATTTCAGTTCTGGGGAGAAATGGCACAATCTATTTTTAGCAGATATAATTTACTGCTTTGTGTACTGTCTTTCTCTCTATCTCTAGGGAGAGAATGTAAAACCTATAATGTGTATATCCATATTGAATATATGAGACTGGTACTAAATATGACTGGATAAGCAATTCTGCAATTGGCTTCTTTCCAGTTAATTATCTCGGTTTGGATACATATACTAGGTTTACTTTTGTCAAAGACCAATTTCTTGTTTAATGGGGTAGAGAGAAGGGATATAGATATAAACACCCATCAACTATCCCTGTTCTCATTAAAATACTCCCCATAGAGAAAATCACATGACTATTCTATTTACTTGAACTTGTCTTTTAAGTAGATGGCAAACCAGGAATTTTAATAGCAGAAATAAATTCATTTAGTGCTATGTGTACTTCAATTCCATTTGCAGCAGGCATTGGGAAGCTTCTTCCAAACTTCATCTTTGAATATGTTATCAGCATATACATGTCCTTGGGAATGCACATTGCTTTGGGCTAGTGAAGTTCCTACAGATTTTATTAAACAAGTGTGTCAGTAAGTGTATACCAGTAAATACTAATAGCTTCAGAATATATGTCTATCATGCTATCAGTTGAGAGGAGAGCTGTAAATAGGGAATCAGGACAAAGACTAGATACTTAGGCACCTCTTAACTGCACCAAGTGGAGCGATTCATCTGGCTACCCATGAAGCCTTGGTCTGTCAGGATCGGGGCTAAGCAAGAACTACGTGCTCATTCCAGGATGAACCTCTTTAGCCTCCATTTCCAAGTCTAACTACAGTTCTTCCCAGCATCTCATCTTACTTCCCTCACCCCTCTATCACACGTCTTACCTCCTGGCTCTTCTCCCTTCGCCACCGCCACTGTGAGCCCTCCAATGGGAAGGGTTTTCTCCCTCTCAAAGCTTGTACTTTCCCCCTTCTAGGTTTCCGAGGGCTCCCAGTCACCTTCTCCTAGCCTTAACTCATTCGCCTAGCTTACAAAGAAGCTGGGGCCTGCTAAATATTGTCAGAGACTTGAGGCTCAGTTCATTGCATTTGATCGTTGTGACAACAAAACAAAAACAAAAACCCCATAAACCACAGGACTCCATTTATTCTGTTGAATAGCTGTAAGAAGGTAAAAGTGAGACTGTCCTGGAGAGGGAGGCTGGGCCCTCACTTGAGGGAGGGATATGGGGGGGGGGAGATATGTTAAGAAGGCTGCCTGAGCTGACCCAAAGAGAGCTGGTAAAAGGTGGCCATGGACACTGCGGATGGAGGAAGAAAGACACTGTAGATGGAGGGAAGGTGAAGATGAAACCATGGGGGTTTATGAGTGAAAAATACAGAAATGGGGCAGATGGAGAGCCACCAAACTCAGCTTCCTCCCGGACTCTAACTACCTGCCTTGATGTTTCCCATGTGATGCCCGAGAAAGAGATGAGGTATCATGTCACTTTCTCTCTTCACATCTTACATCTTCCCGTCTCTGTTCCCATCAGCAACAGAAATGTGAACTCTCAGAGCATCTATCATGGCTTTCATATTGTCACCTTCAATGCATAGGACCCAGAGAGTAAAACTAGTTAAAGTCCTGTGCTGAGGGAAAGCTATAGAAAGACACACAATGAAAACCAGTGTTGGAAAAGGGGAGCCTGTTGAGAACTAAGTAAAATTCAGTGAGGCGAGCACATCAGCCCAGAGAAAGACATATCGACACTTCAGACACAGTCTGCCTCTTTCAGATAACTGGCGTCCCCGCCACCGCCTGTCAGCCACAGCAATACCACCAAGACATCGTGGCTGCTCCTGACAATGTCAATGTTACATGGTCTCTGTGAGTGGCGTCTCCATGGAACAGGCCCTGCACCAGGAGTCCCAGGTGCCTGACAGGCTGAGCAACATCATTATGGAGTCTGTTTCCCTGGAAACCAGCAGCAATAGCACATACCTAAGACACTTGTGACTAGTCCCTCTATGCCCTTGCCTCCTCCTCTAACATTTACTGTGGCTGACCAACAGTAACTTTGTGCTGATGCTCCACTGATCTCCAACCCTTTGTGCTGTTACTGAGTGGACAACTGTCAGGTGCCACTGAATTCTGAAGTAAACATGGCCAAAAGTCAATCAAACATGTTGGGGGACTTAAAGGTTCTCCTAGACATGAAAGGCTGAAAAGGACAGCCTGTTGTCAGCACCCATTCTTCCAAGACCTAAGCGGCATTTCAAAACCTTTTCTTCCGGGAGCAATCAGTTGCCGGTACCACTGTAATTTCCCAAACAATGGGGTCCCTTTCGTGATTTGCACCCTGGGTGCCACAGCTGCACCATCCTCCCCCACTATCTGCAGGCCCCATTACACTGCTACTCAGAAGGCCTGCACCCTGACCCCCGTTCAGATAACATCTGTCCAGCCACAGGGACATCTCTACCTCTTCACATGAAAGAGGTGAGCAGCAGCAGGAAATAGACTGAGGTCTGGGCTCTCAGCCATAACTCAGGCAGAACCTGACTTACAGGACGGCTTGGCTTGGCTGGCCTCGCTGCCAGCCTGCCTGCCCACCCGCCTTGTTTTCAGCCCTGTGTAAACCCAACGCCCTTAATTAGCTCTCCAGGGACCCACTCCTATCCCTGGCTTGCCTCTGAGAGAAGTGCTATTCTCTGATGTTGAGTCTAGTC
The DNA here is from genome assembly GCF_017639785.1 of Mesocricetus auratus. NCBI lineage: Eukaryota > Metazoa > Chordata > Mammalia > Rodentia > Cricetidae > Mesocricetus > Mesocricetus auratus. The sequence goes on from NW_024429196.1 coordinate 55,314,914, forward strand.
CAAAGCAGCAATTCTAAAACGTACTTCTTCTCCAATGAAGAGGTTAACCCTGTTCCCCCAAATGCTTTTTTGGTTTGGCAAAGCCTGTTAAAGTCCTTCTAGGTTGAGGAAAGGCACTACCTTTTTAATGGAAATCTATAAGCTGAAAGAGAACCAAATATTCCCCACAGAGCAAGTGTGTGTCTCCCTGTCAAGGATGAAGCTCCTAGCCTATGCTGTGGACCGTCACAGAACTAAAGACATCATTTATTATGTTCCAAGACTATGAAGGTAGAGGGCAGGGCACGTGTAGAGGGTGGGGATTGGACAGAAGAGATAGGTGAATATATACATGTGTGAGGATGGGAGTCCTGCCATCTTTCCATGCACACCCCCACACTGAAACTCTTCCACTAATTCTATCTTCCTTTAGATCAGTGTGAACACTTGCTGAAAGCCTAAACCTGTGCAGTATGTACTTAAGTGGAAACTTGTGCAATTCAAACTGGAGTCCTGAAGCTGGGGTGGCTCGGATTACTAATGAGGATGCTACTAGCCTCCCTGTCCACAGTGGATACTTCAAAAGTTCCTGCACCTCATTTATGAGATAATCAAAGATGTTCAGACACTTCCCTAGGATCTAAGACCTTATGACAGGGTGGATATAATTATCTAGAGACAGGGAGAAGGAGGGAGGGAGGGAGCGAAGAAGACAGATTAGAAGGAGAGCAGAGGGAGAGGGAATACTGAGTTTTAAGCCAACAAAGTGCTTGATGACAGGACAGTGACTATGACTCTAAAGAGGTGAGCAGTTCGCCAAACGCAAGTTCAGCACATTTTGGAAATGTATATATAGAAACTTAAAGGAATCTGTGTGGACAAATAGAAATGACATTCTCAAATACAGCATACCACAAGGCTATCCTGTCATAGCTGCCAGAGCTAAAAAGGTAACGCATAGACTTTTCTATACAGAGCTATTTCATACCGCAAGAGGAAAGAATTGCTCAGAGACAGGGAAGGACACATGAGACCCTGGGTTCAATCCCTAACACTAAATAAAGCAGTGGCAGCAACACGAGAATATTGCCAGGAATAGCTAATTTGCATATAGACATTAATTGCATTTACATTCATTTGAGTTCTCTAACAATGACATGACCAGTGAACCAAAGACATTTTTTGACCCTGTGAAGAAATCAGTCTTTTGACAGACTGATTTCATATAGTGATTTTTGATAGACTATTAATTCTATGTACAGAAGAATCAAAGAAACAAGACCCTGTTTTTGGAATTTATATACTTTCTACAATACATATATTTCTAAAATACACCCAAGCCAACACTAACATTCTTTCATGCTAATCCTTACTCATGTCAAGTCAAAAACAGAACTCTGAGGGCCTGTGTGTCAGTCAGGTTGTACCACATGGCAGTGACAAACAGCTCTTACAGACCTTGGGTTTGAAACAGCAAAAGTATGTTTAATGCTCCATGCCCACTGAAGACAGTGGGGGCTCTGTTCATCATTATCACTTGGGGATGGAGGCCACAGAGGAACCTTTATCGTGAGTGCTTTCTGGCTGGCGTGCAAGAGGCCCAGGGGTAATTAAATACCCCAGGACAGAATGGACAGATCACTTCCACTTCCAGCTATGCCTGTCACATGGGCCTGTCTAACCTTCAGGGAAATACTGGCAAGTGACACTATTAATTTTTATGCTTTGTCACCTAACATTTTAAAGTTGCTTTGAACAAGCACCACACATGATAGCATCGGTGCCCTTTCCGGCAAGCCTTATGTCCTTGAGGAAATAGCTGAGAACTTCAGAGAACTGTCTATGCCCTTTATCTGAACCCTATACCCAACACAGGGTCCAACTGAAGTTCTATGCCACAGCCATCTCTGCCAGGCACTGAGGCACAGCATCCACTCAGTCTACACAGATCACTGCAGGAGATGAGAGATGCTGCTTAGTGAGGGCTTTCTGTCCAACATCCACAGTGCTTGTATCACAGTAGCAGCCTGGTACTCTTCTATGTTATACTCCAATCTTTTCAAGACCTTTTACTAGAACAACTTATGTCCATATTTGACATAGGATAGACATGGCCATACAAAACAGTAGGACAGTAGCCTCAGTCGGGGTTTCTGAAGTATTCCTCAAGAAAATATAAAAATAACAATGTCCAGCTAACATGTCAGTACTAGCACCATGATAAACAGTATTGGAATGAAGGCAATGTATCAACTAGTCATTCACAATGTGTTCTAAAGTTGGTTCAGTCATCACATAGAGACCTGGTGAATGGTGCTGCCTCCTGTGGGGCACAGTCACTGTCTACGAGGAAAAGGAAATTGGGCAGCTTTCCTCATCAGGCTGCCCTGAGGACAGGAGGAAGAAGGCTCTAGAACAATGTATGCTGGTGTTTTGTAAGTGCTGGCATTTATGGTTCCTATTCTTTTCCTTATCTTCATTGCAAAGCCCCTGCACCCACACTTCTCTTACTTAACTGTATCCCAATGAGCAAGTCATGTCCCACACAATAACACTGTGAGACAGGTACCTATATCCGCATCTAAACTGGAACACCGTAACCGGCCCAGATTCCAATCTGTCCACCATCTGCCCAGGCTGGGCTTTTTTCCTGGTAATGTTCTCCTTTGTTTGCACCATGCTACAAACATAAGAAGGCAATTAGCACAAGGATTCGGAAAAGACTGTTCCTCGGCTTCTACCTGGAATTCTTCAAGGATGCCTCTCTGCTTCTTTCAGCTTGACAATCACTTTTTTTTTTCTTGATGGAATATGTCTGACAGAGGGACAAAGCGGAGCCACCAGCTCTCAAGTCTTGGGAACAACAGCCACCATGTGTTGGCGATGAAGCAGCAAAAGCAGGGTTAGGGTGAAAGAGAGAGAATGCAATGGTAGCATTTTTTTTATTTAAGGCTCAGAAATGTAGTCCATCTGTATAACATGTTGACCTTTAAGACGAACTTTGGCCCCAGCCTGAAATTTGCTTCCTACCTCATTTCCTGCCTTATGGCCTGGTGAGATATCACAAGACCAGCCCTGTCATGCTTCTGTATATGAGGCTAGGCCAGTCCTCTTAAACTCTGAACAAGGTTTCCTCTCTCTTAGTCAGCAGAACTGTCCCCTCTTCCAAGCATGTAAGCCATTTAGGGCACAGGTCTTAGAAAAACTATAGGGCGCAGCCAAATTTGACTCACTTCCTGGCTTTGTAAATAAAGTTTTATTGGAACAATCATGTTTTAACTCTGTCATCCATCATGACTTTCCTGCTACCTTGGCAGATTTCTGTAGTTTTGACACAAACATATGGCTCATGAGACCTAGAGAATTTGTCATCTGACCTCTTAATGGAATGTGTGTGCCGCCTGGGTCTAAGAGTGTTATAGTGATGAAAGTTATAGGAGGGAAAGAGCTTTGCCCGGGTAAGAATGGCATAGTTGCTACTTGTGATGGAATGTGGAATAGATCCCAGGAAGACCCTCAGCTCAGAGGGTACACACTGCACGTCATAAATACTTTTGTACTTTCCCTATCAAAATGTTCTCCGATATGACAACAGCAAGATAAAATCAGTATTCACTCTTTTAGAATTCAAAATTGTGGGTCAGGGTTGAAACGTGAGTACAATGGAAGGATAAAGAACAGATAAGAAGTAGGGATGCATAACGGAGCAATTACAGACCAAATAATGGTGGTGCATTCAGACATCAGTGAAACAAATTAATTATGGCTATGAAGATCAACAGAGATGGCACCTCAGGAGCAGAGCAGTGTGAAAAAATGCACAAGGGACACATACAGCATGATGTGATTTATTAACAGTTCAAAACATACATGCTAAATGATGTGCTATTTGTGGATGTGCCATGTCGATCTGGGTAGTCCTCACGTCCGTGTGTTGGAAGCTTAGCTGTCAATCCACGGTGCTGTTGAGCGGTGGAGGTAAAACTGTTAGAACCCCTTGGGCAGTCCCATGTCAGATATTTACATTATGATAACAGTAGCAAAAGTACAGTTACTGAAGTAGCATGAAATAATTTTATAGTTGGGGGGGTCACCACAACAAGAGGAAATGTATTAAAGGGTCACAGTACTAGGAAGGTTGAGAACACTGGTCTAATGGGAAAAAGCTAGTTCACTGGTGGCATGTCCTTAAGAAGATACTGGCCCCATCCTTTCTCCTTGCTTTGGGGCTGCTATGAAGTAAGCAGGTGACCTCTGTCCCATATTCCCACCATAAGTTCCCTGCCACACCACAGGACCAAAGCAACAGCAATAGGGCAAAATGACCATGAGCTGAAATCTCTGAAAATAGGAGCAAGCAAAAAAATAAACATCTTTTTCCTTTTTATTTTTGTTTTATGGGTTTTTTTTTCGGTTGTTGTTTATTTTGATTTTGCTTGTTTGTTTTTTGTTTTGTTTTTGAAATAGGGTCTTTCTATGTAGCTGGAACTTACTATGTAGACCACTGTGACCTTGAACTCACAGAGATTCAGCTGCTTCTGCCTTTCAAGTACTGGGATTAAAGGTGTGTGCCACCATGCCTAGCTATAAGTCTTCCTTCCTTCCTTCCTTCCTTTCTTCCTTCCTTCCTTCCTTCCTTCCTTTCTTCTTTCCTTCCTCCTTTCTTTCTATCTTTTCTTTCTTTCAATTATCTTTGACATTTTTTTCACAGCAATGGAAAACTAACAGAGAATACTAGTACAAGAGAAAAAAATTACAAAGAAATACAATGCATGCACTAAGCAAAATTCAACCTCATTGTTGCTTCTGAGTGCAGGGGACACAAAGGGAATGTCAAAAGTGCCACAGTTGGGTGAAGATATATGTGCACGGTTTCACAGTCCCTTACATCTCACACAAATCTTTCTAGTAGTTCATATCAACCTAATGTTAAATAAAAACCCGACTTTATGGGCTGCAGGATCCATGTACTGTGCTGTAATCCTCAGGACAGCAGCGCTTGCTGTGGGTACAGAGTAGAGCAGCCTCCAACCCAGATGAGAAGACTAAGGAGATGACTAAAGAGGAAAGTTCCAGAGAAAGTTCCACTGTATTCCTTGAGGATTTCATAAGCAAATTTCTGAGAAAAAGCCACTGCAGAATATTCTAGCAAAATTCCATGATGAAGCAGATATCAACAAAGTTTTTAAGGAACTGAAACCATCTCAGCAAAACACACACACACACACACACACACATACACACACACACACCACACATACACACACACACACACACACACACACACACAAAACCCAAAAAACAAAAACAAACAAACAAAAAACCCAAACCAAACCAAGTATGGAAGATGAGGCAGAGGGCAAGTGGAGGCCACGCTGCGAGCCTGACAGGCTACAGAGAGGACATGGTGCCAAGAACAACAGGGTCCCCTGAACTATCTAAGCTATGGCGCTCCATGACATATCAGAATAAGACAGGCCCAGGAGAGAGTGACTGGAGGTCCTAGCAGGGGAGCACAGCTACAGTAACTCTGACCAAAGAATGGAGGAAGCTGTGAGAGGACACACACATGGAGTGGGAAGGAGAGGGACATCTGCCTATCCAGCTGGATCAGCCAAATCAACCTTGGCAGTCGGTGAAGTGACACATGTCACAGTCAGACTGCGCTCATGTGGCTCAGGCTGGCCTCAACCTCAGCTATGTGACTAAGGATGACCTTCAACTCTTAATCCCCCTTGTCAACTTTTTAAGTGCTGGGATTGCAGGTATGTGCCATCACAGCCAGAGCTGCGGTTTGGAAGGTTTCTTTGGAGGGAGCATCATCCACTTACTCGGCCATTATGAAGTGCCTGCAGTCTTTGCGGAGTTCAAAACAGCCCAGTTTCACCTGTGGACATCATGATGTGCATCAAAATGGCAAGAAACAGGAATCCAGGCAAGAATCACACACAGGACTTGCTTATCACAGCAGATGCTCACTGACTATCCAATGCATGCGAAGGAGAACAAAATGTATATATATGAACTTGTTATTATATACAATGAATTCAGTTTCATGTACAAGCAGCTCTTGTAATTGAAAAGCCTGGTAAATCTTCATAAGACGGTCACTACCCCAAAGGGAAGATTTTCCTATTGCATGTCAACTAGGTAAGACTGGACAGCCAGGGCTATACAGAGAAATTCTGTCTTGAAAAACCAAAATTAAATAAATAGATAAATAAGTAAATACATAAACGAGAAAGAAACAGAAAGTAGAATGGCAACTTCCAAGGTCTATGACAAAACTTACAGAGTCATTATTTAAAAGTGCAATTTTGTTTTGCGGGATGAAGAGCTCTGGAGGCAGATGGTAGTGATGACCACATAACTACATGAATGAACTTCATGCCACTAATGTTTTGTATACTTTTTACAGTCAAAACAAAAAGTTCTAGGATAGAATTTTTAACTGAACCACATAGTAAGCAAGATTACTACAGGCTAACCCTTTCCCCCACTAGTGGGCATCACCCTCTTGTTTCCTTATAACCTGCAGGTTTCTTGAAGCCTTTGAGGCCATGGCCGCTCAGAGGCAGCTACCCTTGTTCCCCTAGTGATGTGGCTGACACATGGGCCTGCGGCTAGCCCATGCAAACAACAGCATTCCTCAGAGTGCATTCTGTTGCCAGGACAAGGCATGTTGCAGAGCTGGAACGCTCCTTGTTTTCAGCTCATCTTTTCACAAAGAACATCCACAGACTCATCCACTCAGCTGTCAAGTCCTGCAACACGAAGGAAGCCGACGCTGAACCACATCTCACTCCAAATGATCCAGTGCTCCATCAAATTCTCCATCAAAACCATCTCTGCTACTCCACAAAGAGGAAACTTCACTGGCTTTAAAAAGATAGCCTTTCGCTCCTCCCAGGTCTTCAATTACCTGGCAAGGCAGATTTATTAAATGACACAGCTCAACATTAACTGGGAGAATCCCATGGAAGCCCCTGGGCTCGGACAGCGAACCACCGGGAGTTTAGAAACACAAGAGAGGAAAGGGAAGAGAGGGAGGAAGGCGAGGAGGTGCGTAGGTACAGATGGTCCCGCAGGCGTTGAAGGAAGGCAGACAAGCCTTGGCATTGAAGGAGAGAGGGACAAAGAAAGCCTCATTGTTTGACATATTCTATATACAAAGCCAACGGCCAGGGATTCAGTCAAGTGGGCACCAGGAACTCATTTCTCCTTTGTCACTTCAGCAACTTTCCGTGTGTGTAGAGTGGGGGAGTAACTCCACATAAAGCAGCCAGCAGGAGGCTCCTAGTTCTTCTAAGGCAGCCCTGTCCTTAGTGTGGCAGAGGCTGGCACGACCTGCTCACAGCCATCCCACAGCCTGGGAACCCTGAACCACTGCTCAGCAGCAGCAATGGTAAACACTGTTGGGGACAGTCCTCGAGCTGAGTGGCCCTCTGACAAGCCTCTTGCTTTACTGCCGAAGGAGTGAATACTGGACTGCCTGTGACCTGCCCAAGGGCCACCCGGTCTGCTGGTGGAAGGACAGCAACAGGACCAGACCTCTGGCCCTAGGTAACCTTCTCTTACGCAGACAGCATCTAGGCACTTGGGGACTTGTGTATGCTCATCTCCTCATCCATTGTCCATCACAAGTAGACATGAAGAACAAGGCTGGATACCCCAGGACTTCCTCTGACATGTCATTTAAGTCCCCAGGCTAGTCTTTTAAAACAACCCAACTTACTGGGTACAGTGGCACACTCCTTTAATCCCAGCATTTGGGAGGCAAAGGCAGGCAGATCTCTGTGAGTGCAAGGCCAGCCAGGTCTGCATAGAGAGTACTAGGTCAGCCAGGGCTACATAGTGAGACCCTGTCTCAAGTAGTAAAAAACAAACAAACGAACAAACACCAACTAAACAAAAACCCACAGCTCTTTTCTAACCTTACATGGTTGGGTTTTTGCTTTTTTTTTTTTCCAACCTTAGTTTTCCTTAAAATCCCTACCAATATTTTTTGTAAAAAAGTATGTGAATTTAGGAGAGACATAGCTTGAGATGACAAGAAGTCAAGCATGCACTTGTCTTTCTTTCACAGTTTCATTTCTGGGGATCCTTTCAATAAAAGAAAGGCAGGGAGATTCACTGACTACATAGAACAGGAAGGGAGTAGCAGTTCTAGGATGCCTGCTCCTAGAAATGGCCTTGCTGGAACATGGGAGGCCTTACCTTGTGCTAACTTTGCAAAGTGATATGCCACCACTCAAAGAGCAGGCTAAAACTATGAAAATAGTGTCATTATTTCAATGTTTCAGCAAAGGTTCCTGTTTTGGATAACACAAGCAGGCCTCTCCTGGCATAGCGCTTCCATCCATTAGTTGGTTACTGGAGACCCGCAGCCAGGTGGGAGTCACAGTCCAGGCAAAGGAACTGGGCTCTCTTGGACATCTGGGCCTATCACAAACCTCACAGCCAGCAACGCCAAGAAGGGAAAGATACTTAAGAAGAAAGGAAAGCCCTGCCTGGAAATTCAGCATGTACTCAGCTATCCCAACAAAGCTCAAATCATAGAAAATGTCAGATGGGATTAGAAGAGACAAGGTACCCCTCCATGAGAATGTGGAGATTGGGGTGTATCCTATGGTTCCCTTCGCTCTCTCCTCATACTCCAAAGTCTTGCCAAACCCAAGTACTAACTTAGTGCCTATAAGACTGAGAATGTCCCAGGAGAAGTGCCCAAGGCAGAAGCATATTTAGTGCTCCTGGGGGCCCAGAGTTCTTAGGTATATTTAGTACACACGTGAGGGTATTGTAAGAAATAGCCTATGCCCAAAGAACTACTTTGGCTCCATGTCATGTTCCATTTGTGTTATATCCCTAAAGCTGGGGACACAGCATTCTTGAACCTGATATGCAGACCTGGAGAGAGAATATCAAATGCATGTAACTCCCCCTTCTCTTTTCTAAGCATTAGTTTCAGCTTCTGGGGTTTAAATAATGTGCAGCACACCCACCAAAGCATCCATCACCTTATAGAAAGGCTACAGAGTCAGTTGCTAAAGCTGAAATCCCACCCAAAAGCCCACCTGGCAGTGCCACTGGAGTGCTGACTAGGGATGCTGACTCTGCCATTCAGTGATGTTGGTGAGAACCGCATAGAAAGACTATGGAGAAATCACATCCCGATTCTTCACTGACAAAAAGTTTCTCAGTCTTACCCACACTACCTTGATGATACCCTCTCCCACTTCTCTTAGCAATTCATGCATTAAGAATTCTAGGGCTCGGGTACAACTCAATGGTAGAGTACTTGCTTCATGTGAACGAGGCCCGAGTTAAAAAAAAAAACCTGGGGGGGGGGAATCTTGCACTGTGCTGTGTGTACAGAAGCCACATTCAGCTGTGCCCTCCTCTCAGGGAGCTGCAATGAAAACAGCAGCAGTGACTCATGGGAAGTCTACCAAAAGTGTTAAGGAAGAGAGGTTATCTCCAGCTTTTCCTCTTTCTGTGCCTACTACAATGGGATTTGCTCGCAGATGTTCCCACCAACTCCCCGAGACTTACTCTGATCACTATCGCTAGTCAATAGTTGCAAGAGGGTTAGGCAATCGGATTGAAATCTAACCAACTGTTTTGCATTGAGCTCAAGCCTATCTAGGTCAGGAAGCTTTCATGAGAAATCTCAGCACGTTCCCTCTACTGCTCAAAACCATCCATGTGACAACATCAGTGGTCTCATTTCTTCAATGCTAATATGATGTGGCAATAGGGCAGGATAGTGTGTTGGTAAGCAGGAGGTCTGGTCTCTTCCAGATTCAACATTCTGTAGCCACACAGGTCCATCTACTCCATAATCCTGGTACACAGATTCATCATGTTCTATGAAGCCATTGATTCACCGAACTAGTTTTTCCACATCCCAGCCACAGAAGGGATAGATCTAGTCCTAGAGATATGGTAAAGAGAACAGGTAGACTCCCTGCTTTCAGGGTGTCTTCTTTAGGGTGGTGGAATGCACGGGGAGACCAGTGTGCAAGGAAACAAAGGCAGGGTGGTTCCAGAGATACTAGTTAGAAGACACTGATTAGACTAGGCGGCCTAAGAAAGCTCCACAGGGGTCATGTGAGCAGACATCACAGTTACAAGTCATGGTCAGGTGCAAAGGGATGTGGGGTAGAACACTGAGGCAGAAGAAGAGTGGGTACAACTGACTAAGGGAATAAGGCAAGCTGAAAGGCGTCTTGTGAGCCTGCAGGGCATCAACCCACAGGAACACAGCTACCCCAGGAGCTTAGAATGTGCAGTGATGCTCACTGATGCGGAAAGCAGACTACTCAGCAGCTTCCAGGACCCTTCAACCCTCCTAAAGCTCATGCCTACCTCAGATGAGACTGTGTTCCACAGCCTCCTGCGCTGTGTGTGACTAGGTTACTGGCCAATGGATATAAGAAGCAAAGGTCCTGAGCAGCTTCAGTAGGAAGCCAGCTGACATAGGTCCACAATGGCTAGGCTAACACCACAGAAGGGGCCTGACTCCCAAAGGCAGGATAGTATTTCCTGAGCAGAGAGAGAGGAGTTGAAATGATGCATGGAGCGCAGCTTGAGGTGACTGCTTCTGTGAAAGGGTAGAAATGAAATCATTGTCTCTAATCTAACTCTGTTCTTGTTCTGTCTAGTGTGGGAGACACTATCTGGTTTCAGTTACTTCAATTAAGAGGAACAAAAATAACACATACGGTCCCTTGGACAATCTAGCCGCATGTCAAGTACCACATGCTCCTAGTAGCTATGGGATTGGACAGCACAGGAAGGGTACATTCTCAATGGCAGTGAGGAGTTTCAGCACTCCTCTAGCTTCTTGTTTAAGAACTATGGGTGATGATTCCTTTACCTTGCACCCTCAAACTCTGAGAGAGAAGAATAAAGCAAAGAGATTGGTGCTTTCTCAGTTGGGTGATGCTATGGTGTGAATACAGCTTGTTTCCATCAAAACTCAGGGTGATTCCCAACTTAGCTATTTTGGGAGGTGAGGTCTTTGGGAAGTGAAGGCCATGGGTACTCCGTCCTCATGGAGGCATTGGTGGGGTCTTGAGCGAGTTCTTACACTCATGGAACTGGACCCGTGAATGCTTGTTATAAAGCAGACCTGGAGCCTCACCACTCTTCAGCTCACGTGTGCCTTCTTGCACACACCTGCTCTCCATCATGCTTTTCTGTCATGAGGCCCTCACCAAAGACCAATCAGATGCCAATTCTAGGCCCCAGGACTTCCAGAAACATGAGCAAAATTAAGCCTGTTCTTTATAAATACCCAGCTATCAGGTATTTTGTGGACCTAGAAATTTGACTAAGTTGTACCTGCTTTAATCACACAGATGCACAGCAAACAGGGTTTTTACTCCTCTGCAGTCTTCAGGCTCATACGTACAAACTGTTCATACTTCTTCCTTTTTAGGAGACCAGAGGTGTGCACCCCTTTCCAGAAGGTATCTGTCTGTGGACTTGTGACTGTTCTTCACTCAACCCTTTGGAGGGAGGGCTGGGGGATGAGCCTTTGTGTCACCGGGAGACAGCTTGCCTCGCCCTCTGCACTCTCCTCCTCTCCTGGAGCTCCACGGAGATGGGAACGCAGCAGGATTGGACTGAAAAGCCAACTGTACAAACATTCACTTCCACGGTCACAAGGTGGAAAGGAAAACTGCCCAAAAGGAGATCTTGGAAAAATAGCAGAGAGCAATCACCCCCTGAAGAGAACATGAAATAACACCCCACAGTGACCTGACAAAGGAAACGGAAAATAAGAACCAACCATGAATGGGTCAGAGAACTCCACTGAGTTTGGGGGTAAGAGCTACAAAGGAAAATAGGGACGTGAAATGAATGTTGTGATGTCCCAGGGCTGCAGAGTGGACATGCTAGGCAGTGCATTCTGTAATTCACTCAGACCTTCTTTCAAGGACAACATTCATGTATCAGAGAGTAGTTGAAACTTCCCTTAGCAACTCCAAGTTCATATCAAAGTTCTTTCAATAATTGCTATGTGTGGTTGGTAGATACCATATACACAGGTCTCAAGAAATCCATCACAGGGCTGGAGAGAGGCTCAGTGGTTAAGAGCACTTATTGCTCTTCCAGAGTCACTATCAGGTAGGTCACAATGCCTCTGGATATCTATACATACATACACACATGTACATACACAATACTATGTATATATATATATATATATATATATATATATATATATATATATATGAAACTCACTAGATACATGAAAAAAACTAAATGGTGATTCCAAAGAAGACCAACTTGTTGGTGATAAAATTGCCAAGAGGATAATGGCTTTGGTAAGTGTCATTTATGGGGAATGTGGGCTAGGGACATCGCCTACCCTGAAGATGAATTATTGGACTGAACTTGTTAAGATGTACAAACCCTAGCTGCTTCACAGCAGCCCATGGGACAGGGAGGTTAATCTCCCTAAACAGACTGAAGCACAGGATTTTTCTCCTTCAAAAAGCTGACAGCAGCTTTCTACTGACTTCAGAGTAAAGACCAAATGTCTTTCTCTGACATTTTCTTAACCTAGGCCCACTCCCTGCCACATCTGTATATAGGTATATGTCCTTACGGGTAGTGAGGTCTGAGAATCTTAAGAGTAACTGGAGGATGATGGAGAGAAGGGAGTAGGTGCTAGCCAAGTCATGTGATGACTAATGAGGCTGAGGAAAGCAGGATCCAGGGCAGGGTGCTGGTTCCTGAGGTAGGCCAGATACTAGGACACTGGCTTCAGAGTAGGGAGAGACAACTAGGGCCATCTGTGGGTGATTTTTGTTTGTTTGTTTTGAGGTATGGTCTCACTATGCAATCCAAGATGGCTTGAGCTCACAGCCCTCTTGCCTCAGCCTTCTGAGTGCTGAAATTACAGATGTGTGCCTCTGTGGGCATGTTCTTGAACAAGCATTCTTAAACTGTACTCTGGTGTTAATGACAATCCTAGACTAGGTTATCAAAAGTGTGTTCAAGCTTCTCTGGATGAGATGCCTGAAGCTCAATGTGGAACAGCATTTCAGAAACAGCCAGTTTGATACTGTGTCTCAAAACAAACAAACAAAAAACAAGTAAGCAAGCAAACAAGCAAATAACAACAGCAAAAACAAAAGAATAAAACAAAAATTCTGAGGCCACTCATATGTGCCGTTTGAATCTGTGCTCACCTTACGATGACTGACTGCACAATTGCAGGTTAAACAGGGGTGTGAACAAAGTCGCAGGGGAACTGGGACCACACATGTGCAAGATGGCACAGGCCCAGGGAACACCATTGTGCCCAGATGTCAGGTCAAGGACTGATCAAGTAGTAGGCCCATCTACCTCCACTAAGGACATCTTTGTTAGTAGGAAAAATAACAGGGAATGGGCAACAATAATGTCCTCAGGTTCTATTATTAGAGCCATACATGATTTAAATGTCTACTTAGTGAATCCTTTAAGTCACAAATCAAACTGCTTTCCTGAGATGGGGATCATCCCAGCCAGTGACTGAGGTGTAGCCACAAGTAGGGAGGGAGGGACTCAAGAAGCTGAAGAATTCTGTGATGGCAAAAGCCTTAAGGTTGTTGATGCTTTTTGGATGGCGCAATGATGTGGGGAGGTACCACATGCCCTACAGGACTCAAGTGCAGTGGCAAAGTCAATGAAAGAAGAACTCAACCTGATACTAGGGTTCCTCTTGTTTAATTTGGCCAGGGTGAACAGGCGATCCTGTTTAGAGAGGCCAGTGTCCTGTATCTGACATGGTGTGCTATCGAAACTCTGTTTTTATAGCTATTTATAAGTTGTGTGCACTACTGCAAAGAACTTGTCTGTAGACATTTTCATATTTTAACAACAAATTTAAGTCAAAGAATAGAGCTGGTAAGTTCCACATAGCAGTTACAGACAGACGTCTGGAGGCAGGGGTTTGAGTGCTGGCTTCTCTCCCTCATCGTATATCGCCTTGGGTAAGTTACATCCTCACATCTTAGACAAAAATTCTAAAATGGAAATAACAGTGCTCACTGGGTGGAAACACCGGCAGCATTCAGAAGCGCCTAGGTACAGTGTCAAGTTCAGTAACATCAGCTTGCATTTCCCTGCATTAACAGCACACTTGCTGGGAACCAAGGGTGAAAGCATTGGTTTCCTCACTGTAGAACAGGCCTTTGTTAGGATCTGTGGTTAATATAAAACATAGGCATATCTATACGCATCAGGAAACAGACCCATATGACTTAGTTAGTACCTGAACCTGGCAGACGTTCTAAGAGTAGTCTACAGTTATCATGCCGCAGTCCCTGGACTACCATCAATAGCCCTTTAGAGTTCTCCTAGCCGCCACAAATATGGTGCTAAGTACCGGAGAGTATCCAAGGGAGAGCCCAGGCCAGGGTATGCCTGACTCCTCAAGTCAGGGCTGTGGATTAGTCCTTTTAAAACAATCAGACTCCAGACAAAATGATGCCTTTGCTGATGAGCAGTGAGTCCAGCTAACTGTACAAATGGCCAAGGATAGAGAACTGTGGTCCCCCAGCAAGCACTTCCTGTGCAGTAAGTAGACTTCTCACTCTAACATAAAGCCCCCGACCTTATTTACCAGAGCCAACTCTTACCTTCCCTGGATTCCCTCCACCTCAAAAACCCATGCAGCTTAAAGCTACAGCCTTTGTATAAACAGTCACACCAGCTGGACAAAACGGTGTCAGGGAAGACAGGGTCAGAAACTCCAAGTCCGGCTTCTGCACAATTGCCCTCTGTTATGTCAAATAGATGAATGTGGAGCTGGGCTGGAGTTTAAGGTCCCTCAGTTCACCCGTGCCCCACCCGGACAACCTGCCTTCTGTTTGTTTGGAGGGAGTTCTGAGCCCTTTCCCAGAACCAACACAAAGCAAATATCAAGAATGAGAGGATTTCAAAAGCCCAGGTTGGAGAAACCCAGCACTGCCGGGTCTCCCAAACAACACCAGAGTAAGCTTCCCATGGTCACAAAAGCACCCTGTGTTACAGGCACCATCACAGGCTCCACAGAGGGGGAATGGCAACACAGCTCAGACCCCTGGATTTTCCTGTCCTTGTATTCTCTGTAGGCAGTTCAGGGCCTCAGAGCTGTTCACCTCAGAGCTGCCTCACAGGGAGGCAGGAAGAAAAAAGGAATTTATGGGGACATACATGGGAAGGGGAAGGAAACCTCTCCTCAAAATCTGATTAACTTTTTTTTCAGTTGAGAAATTTCAGCAGTATTAACAAAATGTGCTGCAAAGGCTGATGACACAGCTAATATTACTTTCACATATAGATAATAAGAGTTAAAGTCACAATGAACAAAGGTTAAGGCCTGAATGTATATAATCTTGGGTAGAGCTTCATTCCTTTCCCCAGAAGTAGTTTAAGAACCTCAAACAAAGCTGTTTACCCGAAACTCATCCTACTTTTCTGCATCCCAAGGGGGCTAGACTCTTGACTAATCAACTATAATCCTGTTAGGCACCCCCACAGGAACCCAGTGATAAGATAGGAACATCAGACCTAACCAAGATCTGAAATTTGGCTATTGATAAAACAAGGAGCTGGACTCTCTGCAAAGCCTATCCTTAAACTCTTAGATATGTTTGCCTTTTTTCTAGAGCCTTCCTCTCCCTTATGCTAGAGGTTAAGTCTATATATGAAGATGCCTTTAACAAAGTCTCCAACTCTGCCTCATAAATTGGCTGGTTCTGAATTTCTTTTTGGCATCAAAATTAACAATTTTTTTTTCCGAGACAGGGTTTCTCTGTATTATTTTGGAGCCTGTCCTGGAACTAGCTCTTGTAGACCAGGCTGGTCTCAAACTCACAGAGATCTGCCTGCTTTTGCCTCCCGAGTGCTGGGATTAGAGGCATGCGCCACCAACGCCCAGCTTCAAAATTAACAATCTTGATTCAGTCTCAGTTCACCTTCCTAAAATCTTGATTCAGTCTCAGTTCACCTTCCTAAAACTTCAAGCTGCTGAGGGCGGTGGTGTGGAGTTGTCTGTACTCCCTCCACTATGACAACGTGGAGCACCAGGAGCCAGATGCATCCCTGCCCTTCCTTCTTAGACTCCTTGATGCTGGTATGATGGAGGTTGGTTGGTGTAGCTTTAAAACTGATCGCAGCCCAGGTCTGCTTCTCCAGTTAAGAGAGTCACCAGAGAGGTACAAAGGCCTAAACCTGAACCAGCAGGCCAGCCTGCTGCTGAGGAGCTGGGAGAACTCTAAAGAAGGGCTCATTCTGTTCCCAAGACCCAGGCAAGAAGCAGAAAGCATCCCTGCTCAGCCTTGACACACATGGCCCTTACAGGCTGGGCTGCTGGGCTGGAACTTGCTCATGCAGAGGGAACAGCATACACTGCATGTTACTTCATTCCAGATGTTTGCTGGATCTTGCATGCTCTTAGATAAGCAATTGTAAGGTGGCTTCTGGTCAGCTTTTCCCTAAAGCAGTACTTTGAAAATACAAACAGAGCAAGCCTGCTGCTACTTAAGCAAGACAGCCTTCAGCAGCTTTACATGGACTGAGAGGGACACTCACACTGGCTGCTCTACAGGCAGCATCCACCATCCTCCCTTCAGTAAGTCAGACAAGGAACACTTGAGGTCAGAGCACAGCAAACAGTTGCCTTAAAAATCAGGCATACTTCTTTGTGAGTTAATATTTTAAAAATATAGAAAAGGAAGTGGGGCATGGTGGTGTATGCCTGTCATCCCAACCCTGCAGAGACTGAGGCTGGAGAAGTACTGGAAGACCCCATCCTGGGCAACAGATGACTAGAATATTTACACCACTTTCTTTAGTACTTTTTATAGGTTGCTCTATAAGTGATAATATTGTAGTGGTCTGAGAGAAGATCCCAGGATGACTGGTCCAGGAGAATTTTTCTAGATGTTTAAATGGTTAGTACAAAAGGAAAACAAACAAACAAAAAACCGACAAAACAAGACATAGAACTCTGCCTGAGGTGTAGGGGAGCAATTACAAAGCAGATTCGTGGCTCCCTCTCTCTGCACACCTCAGTCAGCCTGCTTTGCATTGCTAAACTGGGAACCACCCTTAGCTCCTTCTCTTTCCACAGGAGAGTGCTAAGCCTGCTGTGAGCCATAGAAACCCCCACCCAGAGGCCCTGCTAGGAGAGGAGAAGCTGGTTTTCTCTAGGAGGAATCATGCAGAATAGTAACTGTCACATTCCATCTTGTCACAGGGAGCACACACATAAGCCAAGGCCCACAAACCTCTCTGGAACTTTGGGGCTTAAGGCTGATGACTGCATTTATCCTCCCCACCACCTGCAGGATCTCCTGGAGTGAGAAAACTGAGTCGAAAAAGTACAGGAGAAACTCATTCAAGGCAACTAGAGTGTCATGGGCTTGGCTTACAGTCCAGTGCTGGCTGGACCCAGCTCTATGTGCTGCTTACACGTAGTCATGCACCTGTGTGCACACTCACATGCATGTTGGACAGAAGCAGGTTGCCAGTATGGCAATTTGTCATATATTGCCTTTCAGTGTGAACAACACAACACCAAACCAGAGTGCAACTGCACCTCACTTACGTGTCCGAATTCTCTGCATTAAAACCTGGGAATGTGTTTCAGGGACTTGAAGGAAAAAACATTATTGACACGCCTTATAGTCTAGGGTTTTTACCAGAGAATAACAAACAACTGCTAATATAAAAGACCATTCTTCTGTACAAAAATACGAATGAGTCACATTAAGTATAAATTATGATTATATATGTTTTACAACAGTTGAAAATGATTGTAAGCTATTTAGCAAAGTATCACATAAGAACAAGATAGTATTCTGAGACTGGCATGAATTAAAGCCTGTGCTGGAGGTATTTCATATTAATCACTAAATTAAAGCTGCCTTTGCCACAGTTACCTCTGACCTGTCAGGCAGTTATTGCTTCAACCAAAGAACACTATTCCTCGTCTTGCATCACTCGACAACATGTTGCCCTTCCTCGGCTGCCTGGCTGCCAGCTCATCTAAGTCACCAGTGACCGACCATTCAGGCTATTCCTTCCTGTCTTGCTCTACTTGTTCCTCTGCCTACACCCATTAGGCTCCCACACCCTGGTCCCTGGATCTCAGCTATCTCAGTAGCCTCCAACAGCTGCTGCATAATGCGTAGACCCCACAGACCTGGCTCCACGAGATTCTGAGCTGTGAATCATTACGGCAAAGCTGAAAGATGCCCTTAAGGGACCACGGACTCAGCGTCCCAAAACAGAAGTCACCATCTTCCATTCCCACACCCCACAGAGGAAGGGAGTGGTCTGTAGCTTCAAATCTGGAGGACTTGGAATCAAAAGCACGGGCTGAACCCCTCACTTACATGGGGGTGGGGGTGGGGAGTACGACGGCTCGCACCTATCCAGGTCATCTTTCTGCGTTCGCTCATCCTCAGTTACTTGGCTGTGGATCCTCCCTTGCCCACAGCCCTGGCCTTTCTTTATTCAGGCTCTTCTGCCTCACACGGATGCTGCACCAGCCTCCCAGCTCCCAGTGTGGCCTGCCAGGTTGGCCTATTTACAACTGCAGCCTGAGTGATTCCCTCCAAAACAAATATCTAAAAGCTTTCCTCTCTGGCTTGGGCTCCTTCATTGGCTTGCTACTATCCGAAGGTCATGGAGGACAGAATTTTTGTGTGCTGGCCCAGCCTCCTTCCCCAGTTCTGCTAGTCCTGATCCAGATTCCAGACAGGTCCTAAGGACCTACAGTGTCCAAAATGCAGTAGGCTCCAGCTAAATTCTGATGATTCACAGTACCCAGAATGCACTAGACTCCCCTGGTCTTTGTGAACCCTCATCAGATAATGAGCACAAAAGTCAAAGCTCAGGATGCTAATGCCATCAGTCCAATCAGAGTACAGCCTGATCGTCACTTCTTGAACTCTCAGTGTCCTGGGAGGCAGGAAGATGTATGTGTGTTTCTGCAATCTTGGAGCCTGATGGAGCTCAGGGTTTAATTTATACCCAAACTGACAAATTATTACTCTCCTGGCCCTCAAATGTTTAACAAGTGAATGAATAAAGGAAGATATATTTTTTTCTTTTGATTTTTCAAGATAGGGTTTCTCCTGGAACTCACTCTGTAGAGCAGGCTGGCCTGGAACTTACAGAGATACACCTGCCTCTGCTTCCCAAGTGCTAGGATTAAAGACATGTGCTACCACCACCCTGCATGGAAGACATAATTCTTACGTGAACCCCACCCCCACCCCCACTCCCGCCACACACACTAAAAAAAAAAGCATTGTTTGAAACGAACAAATCTGGCATGGCACAAGAATCACTGACAGCACAGTTCTATGACTCTATACAATTTGAGGGATATTTCTGTTCTCTGGCAAGACTATGGCTTTCTTTTCATTAAGAAAAGAAAGTGACTTGGCGATCCAGACATGGTCACACTTTCCCATATATGTTTGAAGGCTTTCAAGGAGCCTGGAACTCTTTATTTGCTTTCAAAGTAATTGACTGATTTCATAGTTTTATTTGTATTCAAGAGTGGAGAAAAAGGGGGCACACTCCTCTCTTACAATCCTGAACTCCTTCTAGGAATTCCAGATTTCAGTCCTGTGTCCCACCCTGTCTTTCCAGGTGGAAATGGGATCCTGGAGGATGTAACAGGATTCCCAAGGTTTTCTGTCAGGAAATGGGGAGTAGAAATGGAAACGCAGGTGGGGCAGATGAGGCCAGGCTGTGGACAGGATAGCAAGAGACCATAGGAAAGATAAACTGTTAACAATTAACCCCACCCCATCGCTTCACCCCTTCCCAGCTGGCCTTTGTAGACACTCCATGTGGCATCTACCAGAGCAGGATGGAATTCCTCCAGTGTTAATGATTCAGTTTGGGATTCTAAGGTTGTGAACCTCTAAAACTGGAAGGACTTTTCTGTGGTTTTGTTCCTCCTATTTTTTTTCCATTTATTCCAGGAATGGATCCATGTTTTGGACACATTTGAAAACCCATCCCTTAATTCTCTAACTCCAGAGAAAGGAACCAGAAGCTGACAGCATTTAAGCTATGTGTCATGGCCACAGTCATCCGAGGGACTCAAGCCACAGTTCAGATCTCTTGGGTTCTATGGATTATTTTGTTTTGTAGACAGCGTTGCTTCAAAGAGCACAGGCAGCATTAGATTTCCAACATGACAAAACCTAGCCCTCAAGGAAACACACAATCTAATAATGCCTTTTACTCTGTGGAGAATACAGCTAAGCCCTGGAATTTTAAAAGCTCAAAATATTTGCTACGTTTTCTCACTCTGGTTTTTGAGGTATGACTATCCTTACTAAATTCAAAAGCCCCTAATAAACAAGCACTTTCAAATCTATCTACACATTTAGGCAGCTGGTGTGTGTTTTTGTCCCCTAATTTCTGCAAAGAAGAGGCATTTGGTTCTTAGGGAAGTTGTGCGTTTCCATTCTTAAGACACATCCCATCTGTACATGCTCAGCGGTCACTCACAAATCATTTTTGTTTGAAGGACTGATATACTTTAAGAAAATGTAGTCCTGGGTGGCAAAGAATGGCTCCTCTGACAGATGATTCATCCCCACCCCCCCTCTGTCTGGTCACCACAGCATCTGGTCCACAGGGACTTCATCTCCAGTCATTTCTATTCCCACTCACCACCCCATGGTGAGATGAGGAGCTCGGATGCTCAGAGACAGGTCAGAAGGAAGGTTTAAAGACAAGCATTCTTTGATTCTTAGTTTTTGAGACATTTTATAGCCCAGGCTGGCCATGAATTCACTCTGCAGTTCAGGTTAGTCTTGAACTCTTGGCAGTCCTCCCATGAGTGCTGAGATTACAGGCAGTACCCATCATACCTACCTCCATTCTTTTTATCTTCCCTTTCTTCCTTTCCTCCTTCCTTCTTTCCTTCCTTCCTTCCTTTCTTTCTTTCTTTTGGCTTATAAATGCATTGCTTTGAATCTCACAATCAATCTGCAGGATTAGCAAGTGACTGGTAGAGAGCCTTTAGCCTGTGGATTCTCTGATCATGCCAATTTACTTAAGAAAAAAATAAAAATTTGTATGTATGTCTGCGTGTGTCATATGTTGAGGTGCATGTGGAGAGCCTAGGAAGAGGCTTGATGTTACCCATTGTCTCTTCCCTTAAGACATGGTCTCTCAAGGAACCTATCCTAGGCTGCTGGCCAGCAAGTCTCAGAGACCTTCCTGTCTCTATCACCTCTATCCCTCTACAGCTCGTAGGGTACAGGCACATGCAGCCACACCCAACTTTTAAAAGATTATTTATCTTTCATTTTCTATGTATGAATATTTGGCGTGTGCGCATGTGTGTACCACATGAGTATTTAGTGTCTTCAGAGGCCAGAGGCTTTGGATCTGCTGAGAGTGGATTTGCAGACAGTTGTGAGCTGCTATGTGGGTGCTGGAAATCAAATTTGGATCCTCTGAAAGAGGAAAAGATGCTATTAACCTCTGAGCCATCATTCTTGCTCCTGCTCCAACTTTTTATATGGGTGTCGGGGATTTGAACACAGGTCCTCATGCTTGTATGCGATTTCTTACCCAAGAAAAAAGTCCAGTTAAAATAAAATCATTTGCCAAAGGTCTATGATAAACTATGACTCATAACCTTTAGGGGAAAAGAGCTGTCAGAAGAGCTGGCCCACAGGGGACCAGGATTACAATTACGGCCCAGAAGGATGCAGGTAATACAGGAAGATTCAGGTATCAGAGATAGAGGAGGATAAAGCAAAAAGAGACCCACCAAGCACATATTTTCATGGAATTTGCCTCTCCCAAATGCAAGGCAAATGTTTGCACTCCAGAGGCAGTCAACTACTTTCTCAACAGGCGATCTCCATTCTCTTCATTCCTCATGTCTGCCACTCACTGCTTGGAGCCATTTGGTGCAGTCATTCAAGCAAAGAGAAAAAAAGTACAGCAATCCCTTTGACTTAAATAAGTCCCTAAATTTTCAGCAACACAGACAAATACAGAAAATAGTACCAATTATAGGACTTCAGAAGAAAATAAAGCATAAACATGTGTAGTATAGTAAGGATACAAGTTTCATCCTGCTCAATGGATTAGAAATGAGTCAACCTTTCCTTGAGAGTTTAAACTCATTACTGTCATGTCAGGGGGGAACAACAATACCCCACCTAGAGCAAATTCCAGATTCTTTTCTAGTCTATTTAACAACTAAATCAAGACTTAGACTCTAAATTTGCAATGTCATCAGTACCTTAGACACCTCACATTTTCTGATCACTCTTTGATGATGTGTAAAATTCATTCAATTGTTTAGGCCGCCTAGGCCTAAGGAGAATTATTATAATGAGAATTCCAGTGAGAGAATTTCTCAAGAAAATTATCATTGTTGGTTAAAAAAAAAGTTACATAGTTACATTCACCTGACCATCTCCAGGCAAGGTCTCTGCTCTCAAAAGGTAACATCCATGTTTTAAACCACAAAAGCAGACTTATGGGAGGGAGGTATGGGGAGTCCTTATCTGTCCTGCCAACCAGCTCCCAACTCATGACATAGAGACGTAGTATTTATTATGAAAGCTTGGCCAATTGCTTAGGCTTGTTTCTAACTAGCTCTTATGACTTAAATTAACCCTTTTCTATTAAGTTACGTGCTGCCTCCTAGCTCAGTTACCTCAGTTCCTACACGTCATGCTTCTTCCGTGTCTCCTGACTCTGCTTTCTTCCTAGCATTCTCCCTGCCCTGAAAATCCTGCCTAGCTACAACAAAGGGGAGCTTTAATGGCTAGAGAAACTTAATAAAAGTACTTATGATAATATGATCAAATAGCCCTGAAAAAAAATACAATTAACATTATATAGACTGGGCAAGTTATATGAGGGAATAAATATGTAAATACATATATTTATCTATCTATCTATCTATCTATATGTGTAGATAGATATATATGCATATAACAACAATTAATGAAAACAAAGGCCAAGAATTTGAAAGATAACAAGGAAGAATATGAGGATTTGGAGGAAGGAAAGGGAAGGTGGGAGGAAGACAGGAAATGGGAAGAGAAGGAGGAAATAAAAGACATAATCAAAATAACTAAAAGACATAAAAAATAAATTGGAGAAAACATTTTTAAAAATGGGCCAGGGGTGTAGCTCAGTAGTAGCACTTTTTGCTAGAAGGTGCGGGGCCCTGGATCCCATCCCTAGCACTGCAAAAACAAGTAAATCAACAAATACAAACAACAAATCCTACTATATCCAACATCAAATCAACTTAAAAAAACAAAGCAATAATCGTAGCTCTGTTATTAATAATATTATTATTATTAATTTCATTTAAAAGGGGATGTGTCCTGTTATGCTTGCTAGGCCAGCCTTAAACCCTTAGTCTCAAGCTATCCTTCTAACACAACTTCCTGAGGAGCTGGGGCTACTAGTGAGTGCCCTAGTAAAGATACTTGCTTGAAGACAGTGCTGGACCGCCTGGCCTGGGACATTATGGTCTTAGTGGGAATGAGAGTCGGACTACAATCAGCTACTGCTATGTAAGCATCTCTTTAGTCTTTGATGACTTTCATAGAGATGGGAAGATCTGATTTATAGCTCTAGTCTATGTCTTCTTAACACCTAACAACTAACTTAACACTAGTGTTCCACCATGTGTGAGTGGGTATGTATGAATGTAAACACACTCACATCCATAGGTTTAGAAAAAGATAATCAACCCTCTAATGTAGCCCAAGTGTGTTTAAGTGCCTGGGTGCCTCACAAAGGTCTCAGTGGCAGGCAGGTACCACTGCTATGGTCCTGTGCAGACCTGGCCTGTTCTCTTGACAGCATTCACTCTGCTGCTGTTTAAATCCTTGGGAAGGTAACAGTAATCTCTATTTTATGTCCTAATTACACAAACACTTATCCAGTTGGCAACTTGAAGAAAACAAAATGAAAGTTTAAAATGTAGAATATTTAACCATAGTGTACCTTAGAACAAAATCCAAAGCAGAGAAAAGCAAAAATCTTAGGCAGTCTTGCAAATAAAGCAGAAAACATCCATTAGTCAGCAGTCTTCGTTCCTTCCTTCCTTCCTTCCTTCCTTCCTTCCTTCCTTCCTTCCTTCCTTCCTTCTTCCCTCCCTCCCTCCCTCCCCCCCTTTTCCTGTTCTTTTCTCTTTTTTTTTTCCAGGCAGGTTTCTCTGTGTAGCCTACTGTCCTAGAACTCACTCTGTAGACCAGGCTGGCCTCACACTCAGAGACTCACCTGCCTCTGCCTAGTATTAAAGGCATGAATCACCATGCAGTGGCATTTCTTGAAATGGATAGCCTACACTCATGGCAAACGACACAGAAATCAAAATGGGAAAAATCATTGCTTTGTTAGTTCCACTGCCAAACCCCTGCAACATTAAAACAGAATAAAGTCCAGGTCTGTTTTGACCAATGCCAGGCCTTCCCAACAGAGGCCTATAAAGGATATAGAAAGCTTTTAGATGAAGGAGGAGAAAAACTGGGGACCATTACAAATGTCACTTGCAAATAATGAATGTCCAGAAGTTTTACACTTGTTTGTGGAGCTAAGAACTACTTTACCCATTGGCCCAACTTATCAGTAACTCCTCTAAGCTAAAATTACAGGTTTTACCTGTGGGTATATGTTTCTTGTGTATAAAAAGCTAGAAAACTTGATATTGGAAGTTTATAGTTCCCTGCCCTGTTGACTGGGAGCACCTGTTTGTGTCTTGCCACCAGCTCATGTATTTCCTCAAGATGGCCCAGAGATTTGGAGAGCTGGGTCACCCCAGGGCAGCTACCCACGTCTACCCCAATCTCATCTGTCAAATGACTTTGGTTTCTTTTTTTTAAATTCTCCACTGTCAGAGGTGGCTTGTCTATCATGTCTTAACAAAATTCCACTCATTTTCACCGTTTAAATGGGTTCTCAAGCCATTGTTCAAAGCCTTTTGCTTCATTTTAGTTGTGCTATCTGAAATTATCTATTAGCTCATATGGGAGGCCACTGTGTAATACCTGGACGTTTTCATTGCAATGGAATGTACCGTGCACATACTGTGGAAACTAGAAGAAGGTGCTAGATTCCCTGGAGCTGGAACTGTAGGTGGCTGTAGGTTGCCCAACATGAGTGCTGGAAACTAAACTCCAGTCCTCTGAAGAGCAGTAAGCACATGAACCACTGAGCCATCTCCGCAGCCTCAAACACAATCATTTTTAACAGCTTATTCCACTTAAGAGAAGAAATTGGCAGGCTGCTTATACAAATATATACAATAAGATCAATACTGAAGACAGAAAATTGCACAAAGGAGAAACTAAACTAGGAACATTAAGATGAAACAGAGAGAGGGAGGCCAGGATTTAAAGCTTGTGTTGTCAGTCCATCACAGGAATCACTTCCACCAGTGCTGGGAAGGCTCTGAACTACTGGCCCAATATGGTCCACAGTCTGCTTCAGTGAATAAAGTTGTCTGGTAACACAGCTACAGCTATTCATTTGCATATTATGCATATGCATGTACACTTTCATGTGACAGTGGCAGAGCTAAGTGGCTGCAGCAGAGACCATATGGACCACAATGCCTAAAATTTGTATTGCCTGGCTCTTTACAGAACAAGGTGCAGATAGCCAGTATATATGATTCTCTACCTAGAGACAGAGTAAACCCACTTCCTAGACGAAGTATGGTCTTTGTATAGCAAATGCCATCTCCCCAGCTCCCAAAATTCCTTTCAAGCTTAACAAACAAACAAACAAAAATAAATGGTTTGTCAGAAGTCTGTGGTGAACTCTGACTCATATACTTAGCAGGAAAGACCCTACTGGAAGATATGGTCCACAGGGAACTGGGATCATAGCCCAGAGGGCTTGTACTACAGGAAGGCCCAGGTGGCAGAGATGGGGGAGGGCAGCGCAAGAAAGGTCCACCAAGCATACATTCCCATGAAACTTGCCGCTCTCAAATTCAGTATAAATACATCAGTGACTTTCACAGGGCTAACGACACGATGATGTATGTCAGTACAAGTCAGTAAGTCTAAACAACAACATAGTTCGGGTACCATCCACACATGGGCCAGCTTAATCCAGGGATGGACTCAGAGTTGCCAGGTGCCAGGCACATACATAGCCTTCCCCTGCCCCCCTTCCTCAGCTTTGGTTGATGGGACTAATTCTTCTGCTGAGACCCAAGTACCCTCAGCAAATCACTATCACTTGATATGTAAGATAAAAGAAAAGGCCATCCTTGCTATCTGGCAATTTCCTCTGAACTCTGTTTGCCAGGGTATGAGACAGGGTCTATGGTGTGCCACCTTCCTATAGCTTAGCCACTCTGTTTTGTCTGCATGTAGTCATCTCCTTCAGAGGTAGTACATGGAAAGGATTAGGTTGCCAGGCCCCTATGACAACTAGAGCCTGGAAAAGACAGCTGCCTGGAGAGAAGACCACACGGGGTGACTTCAAGCATTGCTTGGAGTCCCTTCAGGAAACATGCCTCAGATCTGACACACTACACAGACCAATGGTGGGTCAGGGTCATAGGGGCACCAGAGATACTCTGAAGGTGTTAAAGCACAATGCCCATATTGTCTCTTCAAAGAAAGTAAACTCCAGATGCTATCACTTAAACCAACTGCTTTGTCACACATCTCAAAAGAACTCTATATGACAAGTGCTCCAAAATAAAGACACACCGTAAAAGGTGACCCATAAGAAACTATAATTCAGCTCCCTGTTAGAAGGGGATAGAAGAATATCCAGTGGACTTTCCCAATCCCCACTCCTTCCTTATGGGTGAAATACTATGCCATGAATTGTGTTTCCAGTGGGAAAAAAATTTAGGTTATCTAAAGAAGTCTTTAATATGCAAATTGGTGGTGGTGGTGGTGGTGGTGGTGGCTGATTTAAGCTTTTAATCCCAGCACTCCTGAAGGCAGAGGCAGTGGCAGGTGGCTCTTCACAGTTCCAGGACAGCCAAAAAAGAAAAAAAAAAAAAAAGAAAAAAGCAAACTGAAAAGAATTAAGCTATTTGTATTTATTACTCTAGAAATCACTGCCCAATTGAGACCTGATTCCTCCCTGTTATCAATGGTCAGGAAAGCCAGAGAACCTTATCTGCCCAGTGACTCAATAGGTCTTTCCACAGGGTGCCCAGAAGCACAAAACTAACAAGTGAAATGTCTACAGACTCTCCTCCTTTTGGGTGTGTGGTTGCCTTCTAGAGAATCAAACAGAGAGAAGTAAAACTTAGCCATGTGTGATGACAGCGATCATACAGGAAACAATAATGGCAGAGCTCCTGAGTGCAGATGGAACTGCCAAGTCTTGCCTCCTAGTGCTCTAGTAGTAAAGCCGTCAACTCAAATCTAGACCACTTATAGTCACATCCACATGTAAAAATGTGGACTTTGTACAGCCTCAAAGTAGAAGACAAGAAGAAAAGACCTCAAGGAGTTCAGGCCAGCCAAGTGCAGCCCACGCAGAATAATTCTTCAGAATGCTTTGCTAGATCCAGGGCTGGGGTACCCAACAGTGCACTCCGAAGCGCTCGGAATGCCAATACAGCAACTTCCAGAGAAACCAGCAGCCCCCATGCCAGCTTAAGCTGACCCCCACATCTCCAGACCATTACACAATCTTCCATTTTCCTTGATGCAGGCACTGAACCCCAGTTGGAAGCTGTTTTGTAATCACAAAGGCTTCCAAGTGTGCGTTTCCAAGTGCCACCACCCCAACGACCAGGCCAGAACCTCTCAGGCAGCAACACTTGGGCTGATTTTCATAGGGACTAATCACGATGGCTCCTACTTACGTAATGCATACAAGGTGAGGATGACTCCAGCCAGGCAAAATCCTTCAAAGAACCTGAGTGTGCTGAACATTGTCACATTCACTGACAGTGCCACCGTCAGTCCGAAGATCAGAATGAAGATGATGGAAAACAGCAGCACAGGCCGCCGACCAACCCTGTGTGTGAAGAGGGGAGAAGTCAGACATCCATGTTAAACAAGAGGGCAGTGCTAAGCGCTGAGAGCCAGCATCCAGTGAGTACTCAATATATGCTAAAGGAGCAGGAGCTAAGTGTCTTCATACTACCTAAACCCACTTCTCTAGATCATGGCTTCCTCCCTGGGGCTAGAGGCCTCTTGTGGGACATTAAGCCCATCCTCTTCTGGAACCGAGAGGGCATTGCTCAAACAGCTACTAGGAGACAGAATTATGATGTAGCCCTGATTACTGATGCTGAGTCTATCTCTGTGTATAAACAGGGATAGCTCAAAGCAAGAGAACAAAACCAGTAATAGCTCCCCAAACACAAACCTTGACACGCCCAGCATAAAATGCCTTAAGAACGGCTGACCTTTGGAACCGGCCCAGAAGTCTACAAGCACATGGAGGGAAGGCTTGGCTTCTATTCTCCAGTTCTTACCTTGGGGAAGTTATCTTGTTTCACAGGCAGCCTATAGGTCCAGGCCTATGGGCCTACGGGCCAGCTATCATTTGCTTTAGCTACATGACAACATGTAATCCCGAAGGGACCACGGGGATCACACACTAACCCTGGACACTTCGGACTATAAATAAATGCTATGGTATCTTACAGTAGAACCTGCAAGAAAGGGCAGTGGCACACTGAGTTCACAAACCACACCCAGAGCTAATTGGCAATGTACTTGGGGGCAATCAGAGGGCAGATGGGATAGTCCATGGAAATTGAACAACTAGAGATCCCTAGTCCCCATACTAACCATTCACCTCTCTGAACTTGTTACAAGTAAAACCATGGCAACAGAGTTGCAGCAAACAAATTAATATTTAACACAACTGGTTTGGGCTAGAAGGATAGTTCACAGAGAAGGTGGAGGAAGAGGGAAGGGTGGAAATGCAGATCTGGTGTCCTTAACACCATGTAAGGTAGCTAAACGGCTTTAGTTGTCCTAGACATTTATGACAAGGCATTGACACACAAGTAAAAGAGGGGGAAAGAGCCAAGGACCAGACAGTAGAAGGGTGGCTGCCGGGGGCTGGGGGAGAAGAGAGAATGTGCATGAGCACATTTCACAGTCTCTGCAAGGACAATGGAAGTGACTTACACTCAAAATGGGCAAAGGACCTAACTCTGTAATCACATTCAAAATCATTGAATTGTGCACATGAAAGGGCAGGTTTTATACATATGTAAATGCTTTATTTCCCACTTAAAGCTCATTTTAAAGATAAAATGCTGCAAGACCTACCCTCTCTCCTATAATTTTAATTTATATAACATGTAATATAAAATATAACATAATATGTAAATATATTAAAATATGTAATACAGCAATATATAATAGTTTTAAATATAAACATAAATATATAAAATACAACATGCATACTATAATATAAATACAAACTACTTTCTAAGGGTCCACCCACTTCTATCAGTCTTTTTGATTTGGGGCTATGTGGCCAAACTATGAGTTTATAGCAATGAGAAGCTTTTTTGTTTGTGCTGGGGTAACAAAGACCTTACCAGGAAAGATCTTACCAGGTGCTTTTGTGCGTACCAAGCTCACTTGCCGAAGTACATTTAAAGCATGGCTTACTTGCCCTCTTAAAAGGAAGGAGAGTATACAAACATTTAGTATCTATTTTTAGTTCCCTGTACCTACCCCACCTGTGAATGGGGCTTAGGGATCTGCTTCACTTCATAGAGGGGCATGATGGGTCTGACCTGAATCCCCAAGCTGAATGTCTCAACTTTTAGCATTTCTGCACTTTTTGTTGTTGTTTGGTATTATCCTGTGTAGCCCAGTTTGACTAATCTAGAACTCTCTGTATAGCCCAGGTTGGCCTCAAACTGGCAGTCCTCCTACCTCCCAACTCCCCAAGTCCTTCGATACCATGCCCACTTCTTCCTGATGTTCAACCCTGTTTTATCCTGTTTTGATTTTGTCTTAGAAAAGATGCTTGGTTTTTTTATTTTAAATCTTGTAAAACATATTCTACATACCTCCCTCCCAAACAGTTACTTAAATCAGTAAATCACACCCACTAATCAGGGGGGCCATGAGGGCACGCGTGATCTCTGAAGTCAGAACAAGCACGTTGGTTTTCATCCGGGCTCGTATCACATCGTTTCCGAGCTATGTGATCTTGGGAACATCCACACTCACACTTTCTTCACCGGTGTCTATGGAGTTTGTGTGGAAACGTGCCAACAACTCAGCAACCATTCATGACTTTACTACATGCTAGTTACAAGCCTCACAGGTAAGCGACAGCACAGGGCTCATGTCCCCATCTGAAGTCTCAGAATCTAGTTTTTTGTCTTTGTTTTTCTTTTCAGGGCCAGGGGGACTCTGGAAATTGGATTATAGCTGAGGACCTCAAATAAGGTGATTTTCCAAGGAGGGTAGCATGAAACAACTTGACTCCATTTTACTGGTTCTGAAGATGGAGGAAGGGGCCTTGAACCGAGAACATAGGAGGCTACCTGGGGATAGAAAAGACAAGGAAATGACTGTCCCCTGAGCTTCTAGGAGGAGCTCTGCCCTGGTGGTAGCCTAGTTTTGTCCCAGTGACACCCATGTTTGACTTACGAGCTGCACGATGATTAATTTGTGTTGAAGCCACCCAGCATGTATAATAGTGACAGCAGTCACGGGAACTGATACCGGGTCTCCAAACAGACACCCCACTCCAATGAAGTGACTAGAGGAGATTGTAATATAATAGATGGGGCAACTGGCAGGGACCCTGTAGGACAATATCCGCTTTGAAGTTTCTCTCAGTGGGGATGAGGGGCTGGGATCAGGTGTGAGAGAGGCACATATAGAGGGGACCTGGTTGGTTCCCCTTGCCGCTCTCTTTGCGGAGACCAATGCCTGAGCCATCCCCTCTCTCCTGTGACTCTTCAGTTTATATCTCCCCAAATATGCTTTCATTCTACCTATTATTGCTGTTATAAACACAGACCATCCTTCAACAGAGCCCTGTCTCACAGGTAGCTCGACTAACATGTTCTCTAAATTAAATAAAATTTGGGGTTGAAATGAAGCTTTTCCTTTTAAAAATATTTTACTGTTTTAAATACTGTATGTGTGTTTGTGCTGTGACAGTGAGCGTGTGGTATAGGTGTGTGCAGTATGTGTGGTTTGTTGGGGTGGGGGAGGGTGTCTGATATTTGGCTCTATCAATCTCTACCGTATTCCCTTGTAACAGGGTCCTTCGCTAGGGTTTCTGTAGCTGTGATGAAACACCATGACCAAAGAAACTTGGAGAGGACAGGGTTTATTCAGTTAATGCTTGCCCGTCACTGTTCATCATGGAAGGAAGTCAGGGCAGGAACACCAGCACAGCAGGATCCTGGAAGCAGGAGCTGATGCACAAGCCTTGGAGGGGTGCTGCTTACTGGCTTGTTCCTTGTAGCTTGCTCAGCCTGCTTTCTTCCTTATAGAACCCAGGAGTACCAGCCCAAGGTTGGTACCACCACAGTGGGAAGGAACCTCTAGCAGCAATCACTAATTAAGAAAATGTCCTACAGGCTTGCCTATAGCCCTATCTTATAGAGGGATTTTCTCAATTGAGGCTCCCTCCTCTCTGATAATTCTAGCTTATGTCATTTTGACATAAATCTAGCCAGTATACTCCCCTAACTTGGGAACAGGCCAGCTGCCAGCAAGTCCCCAAATCCTCCTGTGTCTGTCTCAATAGCTCAGGAATTAGGTGCATGTGACCACACCCAGCACACCCAGTTTTTTACATGGGTACTGAGATTCAAATTCAGTGCCTCACGTTTACATAGCAAGCGCTCTTACAGACTGAGCCATCACCACAGCTCCAAAATTCTTTAAGGAAAACAGCCTACCACTTAAACATCTGTCTACACTGACTGGAATTTTAGAAAGCTAACCCTATAACTTGATCAACTTCCTTAGGCAGCCCTAAAGCTGGCGCTGCTGTGAAATACAGAGTTCCCTCAAATGTGGTGATTTCTTTTAAGGCAAGGCTTAAACCGAGAGTAAAACACACCCCCTAAAAGACAGGAGAAGTGTGAAGAAAAAAAGTTAACTGAAATGGAAGGCCAGTCAAACTCTCCCAAAGCTACTGCTCAGACACGTGTAACGATTCCCTAGGGCATCCCTGCTTGTTTGTCCAACCTAGCCCCAGGAAAGCCACTGCAGAGAACCGGGTCTGTGCCATCAGACTCTAGGCACTGTGAGCAAGACCCAAACTCTTAGGTCTTTTGTCCCCAGGTCCGGGCCTGGAGAGTGATCAAGGAGGCCACTGGGTATGCGCATGATGCAAGGTGTACTTCCACAGACAGATTCTTTCCCACTGTAGAAGTCACTTTCGGAATCAGGACACTACCAGTGCTACCAAGTCTGCATTTCTCAGAAAGGAGGGCCATGGATCATAGCAGTATACACTTCTAATTTCTGCCAGTGAAGTTCCCCGGGAAGCAGTGTCTGCCAGATCAGTATAGCTTATGCTGAAAAGCCAGCAAGCCAAGCATCTGGTTAAACGAAACCTTACTTTCCATCCTCAAAAGCTAGACTGCTCCTAGCACATTCCTGCAGAGGTCACTGACGGTTTCATTGCTGAACACAGGAAATGTGTCCATATGAATTCAGCCCTAGAAATGGTGACTTGGCAGATTCTGGGCTCACAGGAAATCACATTGTATGTTCACACAAATAGACACTACTTTGAGGAAGGAGATTTCCACCACTTGAAGTGGCCGGAGAATTCTCTGTAGCCATTCCCACTGCCCTGGTAAGCCTTCTCAGCTAACCAGGATACAGAGGGTACCAGGAAAACACACACACACACACACACACACACACACACACACACACACACACACACACACACACGTCTGTCCCTTAGCATTCTTGACATTCCTATGTCAATAGGCCCGAGACATGCTGATTCACACACAAAAAAGATTATTGTAAAAAGAATGGATAGGAAACAGCCACCCCACATCTTTGTCCTTGGGCAGTCCCTGACATTATGCAGTTGTCTTCCCTCTTGGACACAGCACCATAATGTTCTTGTGACCAGGGAATGCTCTAAACAAAAGTGTTGTGCCCTGCTGCCAGTGAAGCAGTTCTGGGCTCTGTGGTGTGGCTGTTAAGCCCTGAATGCAGCTTATAGCTGAGTGGACTTGGGGATTGGCTTAAACTTCTGGGCTCTAGTTTTTCAGCAATAAACAACTAAGGCATGGGAATATCTGACACTTGCCTAGTACACTGTTATCAGTAAGCAATAGGATCTATTTTTAAAAAACAATATTTATTTTGATGTGTGCAGGTGTTTTGCCTGTATGCATGTCCATCCCTCAGAGTCAAGAAGAGGCTCACCATGTGGGTGCTAGGAATTGAGCCTGGGTCCTCTGGAAGAACAGTAAGTGTTCTTTACCACTGAGCCATCTCTCTGGTCCTTAAGCAGCAGGTTCTAATGATGCTGCTACTATTATCATCACTCACTCAGCTTCTGCCTTCTCCTGGTCCTCTTCATTTGTTTCCTCCTGAACCATACACTTTGATCTGGAAATCCCTCCCTCCCTATCCACCTAAAACACATTCCATCTCATTTCTAATTGTTACCCTTCCCTTGTCCACAACACCTATCCTATTACCCAAATACCATTATGTTCTACTGTCCTCCTCACCATTGGCACCACACAGGCAGCTCCTGGCTAAGCCAATGACTGTCTCTAAAATGTTCATGATGCCTAAAGGCGTTAATCCAGACTGACATTCATCTGCATTCTTAAGGTGAAGGGTCTCCAACTTCTTCGGCATTTTTTAAGTCTTTGGAAGCGCTAGTTTCATTATATTGCTCAGGTTGGCCTCACTGTGTTCAAGCAACCCTCAGCCTCAGTCCCCAGTAGAAGAGACTACAGGTACAAGCCACTTCACCCAGCTCTCCATTTTTTTTAATGTATTGTGTGCACCCACCCACTTGGCACCCAGCTGTGCATCTCCACACTCCTCCCAACCAAGCATAAGTTATCAGAATTAAATGGGGCTGCAGGCTGGTCTTGAATGAGTTTAGATTCCCCTTCCCCCTCACCTGTCATGTATAGTGATCAATTGTTTTTTTGCCTCTTTATTCTCCAAATGGTAGCTTATATTTTGGCATCACTGGCAAGTGGAGCAAAGGCACAGTGACCCTGTGTTAACACTGACCACTCCTCCTTAGCTAGCAAAGGTGTGCTGTGCCTTCCAAAGGTCCATGTGTCAGGTGTGTTGGTACTCACCAGTCAGCAATGCATCCAGTTATTAGGTAGCCAAAGATTAATCCAACCAGCAAGGAGAATTTAGCGATATGGACCTTCCAGGCATTATCACACACAAGATCCCACTAGAGAGGGGCAAACAGAAGGTAAATCAGAGAGACGCATACACACAACTATTCTTGCTCAATCACAAAGACAATACAATAACGCTATAAGGGTCTTGGCATTATTATTGGGGCCGTATCACATGTGACACTAAGAATATCTTCATTAGGCTGCTGAGAATTCAATGGGAACTCCAATTTGCCCACAAAATGAAATGTGGTGTTTTAATCAAAACGGAGTATCTATATCTGCAAGGAGTGGTGCATGAAATCTGGGGGACATGTGTTCCTTCTGTCCCAAAGACCACAGGAAACTGAGGGAGAGAGAATGGCCAAGAAATGGGTGACTCCATGTTGACCAGAGTCCCTCACACCCCACAGAATTGCTGCAATCCAGGTGATGGGAAAGCCTGGCCACCTTCCTTTATAGGATGCTATGAGAACACAAGGAAATGAAAGGCAACATTTGCATTTCACCCCATTATACCATCTAAACTGCAGTCTCAAAAAGAAAAGGAGTTAACAGTGAATGCTGAGCTATGAACTTGACATATTCTCATTTTTTTTCTCAAAAATTCTCTTGTGAATTATGTTGTAGGGCTAACTGCACCCCTGGAGTCTTAGAGTTAGTCGATTTTGTGCAGTAAAATTTTAAGATTTAATTGGAAAAATGAAAATGATCCATAAGGCTGGGGAGATCACTCAATCCATAAAGCACATGTTTTGATACCCATGTGAGCATCTGAGTTTGAATCCAGAACTCACATAAAGCTGGGTATAGTAATGTAATCCCAGAGATCCTACAGCAAGATGGGAGGTGGAGCCGGGAATCCCTGCGAGCTTGAGGACCAGACAGACTGACATACACTGTGGTTAGGAACAAAGAGACTCTGTCTCATAGAAGGTGAGGACTGGCACCTGAGGCTGTCCTCTGACCTTTACAAGTGTTATTGCATGTATGTATGCTTATACACAAACATTCACGCACATACAAAGGGAGACTGATGAGACAGACAGACAGACAGACAGATCTTCAATTATTATCTTTCCTATTTACCAGAGAGGAAAAGGACTGAGGTTCTCACAACAGTTTACCTCGATCAGAAGGGCAAATGAACAGGGAGTGACTGCCTGGTGCAATGAGGACGGCATCCTTGCTGTTTTGTGCTGCTGTCATCCACCCTCAGGGGCAGAGAAGCCCTTCTGGCTAATGTTACAGTTTGGCGCTTTTGACCCCAGGTCAAAGGAGGTACAAGGGTAGTGGGGTATTGATCCCAGCTGGAAATTTTCCACTATGGGCAAATTTAGGAATGTTAGAGTAAGAGGTGTGCTGGAGGCGGTCAGG
Organism: Mesocricetus auratus; assembly: GCF_017639785.1. NCBI lineage: Eukaryota > Metazoa > Chordata > Mammalia > Rodentia > Cricetidae > Mesocricetus > Mesocricetus auratus. The sequence goes on from NW_024429196.1 coordinate 55,350,609, forward strand.
AAGGGTGGGAGTAAGGGGTGGAAGCCAAGGGGCCACAACCTGAACTAGGTGCTGCTTCTTAGGCATCTCTTCCTTTGATCTGCCTATGGGGAGAGTGTAATGCCAAGGATTCTGGTACCCTCAGGTCTGGCCATTTCCAAACTTTTGGAGCATCCAGTGTTGAGGCCAAGGGTGATAGCTATAGCAGTGCAATTCGGAAAAGACTATCTGTATCAGCAGTTGCCGAGGAAAGAACCTGGCCTAGACAGAGAAAGAAGGGGCCATTTGTCATTGCTCTGACATCTGCCCAGGAATCTTTGGGGTACGTGATTGTCTATGCTCCATGGCAGGATCCAGAGACTTCGAGAGAGCAACTCACTCCTTCCTCTACCGAGCTGGCTCCAGGTGGTCTGAATAGAGCTTAGGAGGGAAGGCAAGAAGATCAAGCACAAGCCACACAAAGGCCAAGAAGGTAGCTCGCACCTTTAATCCCAGCACTCCGGAGACTGAGGCAGGTGGATCTCTGTGAGTTCAAGGCCAGCCTGGTCTACAGAGTGAGTCAAAACAATACAGAGAAACCCTGTCTCAAAAAAACAGACAAAAAGAAAAGAAAAGAAAAGAAAAAGGCCAAGAAGGACGGTAAGGGCTTTTGTCTAGGTGCATCCAAGCTTCTGGGGAGGAGGGCTGGTGGCTGCTAGGAAGCCACCTAGGTAGTTAGAGGCAGGCATTCCTTAAAGGAGGGACTAGCTCACCTGGCAACAAGCAGGAAGTGCAGATTAGGCGGCACCATCCCCAATGCTCTGAGTGTAAACTCCTGCAGGAAAATCCATGAGTGGGGGCTGACAAGCTATCCAGGCAAGCCTGAGCCACATGGGCCAAGTGTTCTGCTTCTGAGAACCGCCATAAGATCCTACCCTGCCTTTCCATGCCACACGGAGGAACCCATGGGCTTCCCCACCCCAGGCTTCAATGGCCTCCCAAGAAGGAAGTGACTAACACACCCCATGAAACACACATCACTTGTAAGTGAACTATGAGCTCCAAGACAGCGTAAGTGGGTTCCGGAGCCAGCCTGGGAAACCAACATTCCCTGATGTTTCTAGAAGAAAAATGTAATAATAAGTAACTTCCTAATGCCAGGAGGGCAGATTTGGCCTTAAACACAAGTTACAGCTTTGCCACGAACAATGCATGTACATTCTATTTTCCCAGCTCCATTTAAACATTCTGGGAGAGGCAGCACCTATACCAATTCATCTCCCAGCCACACCTCACCTGTACAGTTTTTGGCCTGGCATATTCTTGGCAAGTACTAAGCTGCCTGACCCAGGCTCCTGCCTGGGAGAAGCACCAGCTGCCATTTCTTTCATTCAGTCAACTTTTAACTACTTTCACATCTCCACCGAGACTCCCCATTGAGGAGTTTACTCAAGGTTAAAGGATGCAAAAGAGTACATTGCACTTATACTAAATGGCCAGGAGACCGGAGCCTTTAATACAAACATCCAAGGAGACAGAGAAAATAGCTGGTACCGTTGCCAACTCAGTCACCTGAGCAATTACTACACCCGACCCGGGACAGCCACGACCCAATTTAGTTGCCACCTAATAAGTTGTTCAGTAGTCACCTCAACATGACCCCTATCAATTAACAATGCCAGAGTGGAAAATTATTAGGACTTGGAGGAAGACTGAACCACTCACACTGCCAATACGGAAAGGAAGCCCAGTTGGCATCAATAAGCTCTGTGGGTACTCACCCACCCTGGGGGCGGGGCAGGGAATCCAGGACAAGGTGGCCACCTGTGCCCTACAGCTTCCTCAGTTGGATATAAACCTGAGTCAACAAGCGCAGCACCTAAGAATACCCAGCATGCTTAGCAAGATAAGGGTTACTCATGCTTAAGGATCCACCTACACCAACTCCCTCGCCATCCTGAGGCCCACCCTGAGGCACATTCCATTGGGCTTGGGTGATGGGGGAGGCAGGTAGGGTGGATGTGAGGTGAGGGGTGGAAATGAGGGAAATCTAAGGAGCTAACTCTCTTGTTTATCTTCTAAGAAAAAATGTACCGGGCACATTAAGTGCGTCCTCACACAGGGTTATCTTTTAAAAAATCCACCGAAGAATGAGGAAGCTTTGTAATCACCTGGCTCTTAAATTTGTTCTCATTGCTATAGATAAGATCATGGCAATTGGTTACTCAGGAAGTTAAACTATGTTTTTAAGATTTAAAGATAAAATCCTCTGACTAGAGCAGTAAAAGTCTAAGGCCAGGACTAATGCAGTTACAAGACTAAAAACATCACTTCTGGACCCTCACAGAGGTTTCAAATGTGGTTTAGGGTCTGCTAATCATATCCACACAACAAAAACTCTCCATGCTACTTAATTCTGATCTCAGGGATAACTTGATAGAGAACAAGTGGTTGGGGTGGGTTGGGGAAAGTTCTGCAAGGCTGGTCAGATCTTGTAGGCGAATGGGCGGTCTTGGGACCTACAACTCAAAGAATGGTAGCTTTACAGAGCTTGAGCCTGGAGCAGTGGCTGGGACAGTGCCTTCCTAATCTCTAGGCTTCCAAATGAAACACTAGGCAGGCTGCATATAAGGGCTATGCTGGGAATCCTTCTGGAGTTCTGGTCTGTGCCCTAGGAATTTAAGAGACACTATTGCCCTGCATTCAATCCCTGTCTCCTGCAATACCCACAGCAGTGCCTGATACTTGCAAACTGAGCCCCTTCCTTAATTGATTTTCCTTGCAAGTTCCCAAGGAAGGTGTGGGCGGAACCCTGACTCTCCACAGACAGCACGGTCTGGCCTTAACTCCACCTCCTGGAAACCATCCCCTAGAGAACAATGCGGAACAGCTTCCTAATGAAGCAAGTTAACACTCCATCAGCAGGTTTAACAGGATCATAAAAGCTCCAGGCCACAGCCCATTCCACCATCCCACTCTCCCTTCTCTGCCACCATGCTCACTTCAGAAGCATCCTGCAATACCACAGGGAACTCTGGTCCCAGAGTTAGGGGCGAGAACAATGATTCCACACATCTCATGCCCTCGTTAGTTAATATGCGTTCTGTTCAAAAGCTTAATTAAAAAATTAAAAAAATTTAGTAGGCTGCTTTTGTAACCATAGATTTAAAGGACAGACTACAAGAAATAGAAGTTGTATCATTTTAAGGGAATTGTCAAATTTCTCAACTTATTAGAGAATAGTCATCAAGAAAACTAATTACATTTCTAAAGAAGATGGGAAAATGGGACATAGAGAAAACAACTTTCAGGAATAAGGGATTCTCTAGTGAAATGTGAAAGACTGGGAAAAGATGTGTTACTATCTGACTGTAGATATCTGCAATAAGAACTAATAGGAGAAATCACCTAGGGAAATGACGGGATGGGTCTAGAGAGATAGCTCAGTGGATACTAGCATTGACTGCTCTAGCAGAAAACCAGGGTTCAATTCCCAGCACCCATACAGCAGCTCACAATTGTCTGTAACTTCAGTTCTAGGAAACCCATTGCCTCTTCTGAGCTCCACAGACACCAGACATACAGGTGGTACACATACATACATACACACATAAACACATACACACATACATGCAAGTAAATACTCATACACATAAAATAAAAATAAATCTTTTTAAAAGACTAGTATATGTTTTTAATTTCATTGTTACTACTTCATTACTAACTTTAGGTAGTTAAAATTTCTATGCACCAAAAATATCATAAGCAAAATTATAGATAACCATATTTGTAAAACTATATTCACAAGTCTCACACTTAACTATCAGCTATTTTCCCCTGGTTTTATTTTTCTAGCAATATAGGCTAACATTCTACATAAAACTGTGTATGTACCCCCAGACAGTTGACAAAATATGGGGTATAAATCGGTTGGAAAATACTCAGGAAATGTTTGATTCTGCTAATGAAACTCCAAACTATCTCCGTGTGTGTGTGTGTGTGTGTGTGTGTGTGTGTGTGTGTGTGTGTGTGTGTGTGTGTTTATTTTTGGGAAGATGAAAGAGAGACAAAGATGTATAGAGCTGCCCAAGGTGTGGCAGCCGGCACCATTTTTTTTTTTCTAGAAGAAATTTGACAATATACAGCCCATTCCTTTAAGTAGCATGTATCCTTTGACCCAGAAAACCACACTTGGGGTAACATTTCCCAAGTAAATTATCAGAGATGTCCACAGAGGTCCCTATACAATGACATCACCAGTTGTAACTTACAAGGGCAAGACCCAAGTTCCTGAGAAAAGACCCCAGGGAACCTTGTGGCCAAAATTCTGCTTTCAAAAACTAATAACTAACAAAAACTTTCACTGTGTATTACAGTGTCAGAAAGAAAGGAAGTGAGGGCAAAACATTGGTGTGCACAGGGAAAAGAAGGCACCCCAAAGTATCAGGGTCAGAAGAAGGTCTGGGAGATGGCTGGCAGGCGAAGATGATTACTGCCAAGCCTGACTGCCCGAACTTGATTCCTGGGGCTCACATGGTGGAAGGATCTCCAATGGCCTCTGTTGTACATGCACTGAGTGCAAATGTACGTACACAACATACACACACAGCACATAGGCACAGAACACACATGCATACACCACACTCATGCACAGACACACAACATTTAAAAGAAAAGATGTGAGAATGGAATGGAAACTGAGTTTTATTTTCTAGTTTATACTAGTCTTGTGTTCCCTGAAGTTACCATGATTAACTGTGAACTACTATAAAATGGGAAGAAAAAGTGGTGATAAGGGTAAGATAAAAATCATTTTAAAAAACCCACACCAACAAAAGAATATATATTTTCTTCACCTTTTCAGGGATATATATTTTCATGCAATCTAAAATTAGAGGCAGAGGCTGAAGTTCAGTTGGCAGGATGCTTGGCAGGATGCTTGCCTGGCGTGCACTAAGCTTGATGTTCTATCCTGACAAGACAGAAAACCAGGTGTGGTGGGACATGTCTGTCATATCAGGTGAAGTCAGGAGAATCAGAAGTTCAAGGTCATCCTCAGGCTACACATGGTGTTCAAGACTAGCCTAGAACATATGAGACCCTATCCCAGTCAATAAGTAAATGAACAAATAATATGTTTAGAAGAAATTTGTTTTGAAAATGTTTGGTTGTCAACTAGATTTAAAAAAAATAATAGAGAAAATAGAGTCAGGTATAGTGGAACATGCCTGAAATCCCAACTACCCAATGGCTGAAGGAGAATGTTATCATGAAGCCAAGAGTTCAAGGATAGCCTGGGGTAATACACCATACTGATGTCTCAAAGATAGCAACCATTTTTTAAAGAAGTTTTGTAGCAGGGCATAGTGGTGCATTCCTTTAATCCCTGCACACGGGAGGCACAAACAGTGAATCTCTGTGAGTTCCAGGCTAGTCAAGGCTACAAGTGAGACCTTGTCTCCAAACAGGGTTGGGGAACTGGAGAGACAGGTCAGCTGTTAAGAGCACTGGCTGCTGTTTTAGAGGATCCAGGTTCAATTCCCAGCAATCACATTGCAGCTCACAACAATCTGTAACTCTAGTTCCAGGAGCTCTGACAACTTCTTCTGACCTCCACAGGTACCAGGCACACACGTGCTACACAGATATACATGCAGGCAAAATACTGATACACAGAAAATAAATTTATTGTTTGTTCTTGTAAAAGCAGCAGCTTGCAACAAACTTCATGCCTGATGTCAAGCCATGAAATTTACTTCTGTGGTATTTTTTGTTTTGTTTTTAATGAATGTAAGTTTTCCCAGAGTTTCATCTCTTAGGGTGGAGAACCACATGTGAGCTTGTTGACATTAGCAGACCACAGGGTTTTGCTAGCCACTGTGCCAGCTGCCTGTTCCCAGCCTAAGCACAGTCAGTTGAGATACAAGGAAATATGTCAGGGCAATACCACAAAGAAGACAAGATGGCTTCTAATTTTAATGGTTTAAATGAAATAAAATCCCCAGCTGGGTTGCAGAAATGTAGAGAAATATGAGGTCATCACTTTACCCCTCCAAAATAACATTTCAGAACCTCCCAGGAACTGGTGTGTTATACACTACGGATGTGCTGTGCTATGCTGCTCTTAAAGCAGAAATAGGAATGGTAAGAACATACACACATATACACATGTGCACACAATAGCAGCACACACAGACATGTGAAGATTAGTCACATAAGGACAAAAGAAATAGTCTCCACAAGCCAGACTGAAGGAGCGTGTGCGCTACAATTAGCTTCTGCACATGTAGGCAGCCAAGGCCACCATTTTTAGTATTTCTATTCTAGCAGTATATAGTCTTTTTTTCCCTCTTAACAGACTTCATCAAAATTCAGGATATACTGCCTAACTTGAAAAACCTCAAACTCTCTTCATTTTTGCCTCTAAACTCATCCTCCAGTTTCAGGAGGCCTGCTGTCAACAATAGCCAACACAAGTGCCAATTAGGGTTGGCATGCTAGTGAACTTCCTAAAATGACATCATCAGCATCCTTGCCAGGTACTGTGGGGAATTTTTTTATTGTCGTTGTTTAAGTTTTGTCTCTGGTTTTTGTTAATTGCTACTGTAATTGCTTTTTACTTTTCCCCTTTAACCTACTGCCAAAACAAACAAACAAACAAATAACTACGGCTTGTTGGAGAAAATAATAGAAAGAATGAACAGCAAGCTTGTACCCCCTCCTAGAAAACCCCCACTCCGGTTTTCTTTTCTTTCTTTTTTTCCTTTTTCAGAAGACCACACCAGAGCCATAGCATTAAAGCTAGTTAGGGTTCTTAAACTTTCTGTAGCTCTGTTTATGAGTAACAGCGTAATTTTCACTCCATCCAAACCCAGGCCATGCTTCACCTCTTTCTCTAAATGGCATTCCTGGGGGTATTCTCTCTTTGGAGCAACAGAAGAACAGGAGGGATGCTTCATTTACCAAAGCTGGGGCTTCCTTACTTTTCACCGGACTGGATCGTTTCTCACAGGGCTGGAGATGGAGGCTTTCCAGCAAGGGTTACAAGGGAGACAGAAAAATGATCACCTGGTTCCACTCTGACTTCAGCTGATGAAGGATTATTCTGGAAAAACAATCCAGGAAGTCACTTTATCTTTGCCATAGAAATACTGTGTGGTGGCTCTAAGTGGAGGTCTGTGCTGTGGAACAGTCCTATTTTCTTGACAACCCCTATGCCATTTGGGGGGAGTTCAACAGATATCCACAAGGTAGCAGAAACTGCTAATAAGCAATGCCTTCTATTAACCAAACTTTGACAAATCTTGCCCTGATCTTTGATGTGTGTTTTAATAATGACCATCGCCTCTAAGAGGGAAAGGGAAATAAGAGTCAACTCTATAAAGAGACCAGAGAAGGAGGGGCGGGCAAGAACCCAGCTGTAAGCCTCAAGACAAATCAGATATGCACACTAATTTATCCTAAGTAACAAACACTGCTCACTTGAGAAACTCAAACCAATGTCCTGTTTAGCTTAGAGGGCCTCTCCTAGTGTGACACAGTACATGAACAAAATTGGTCTGCCACATTAATGTTTAAGCACACCCACTCACTTAGGAAAAGAGCTAAGTGTGGGAAACCCTCAGCCTCATGAGAACTTAGAGGGGGAAGGACTGGCTTAACATGGCTCTGTGAAGTTCCCTCTATAGTCGACTCAGCACACCTCCTATTCGAAGGCCTGAACTCCAAGTCCTGTTACTGAGTCGTGTTCTATACCCCATCAGCTCTGCAAAGCCTTAGGACCCTTCATAGAACTGCTCTCCTATGTACCACCCGACTCTTTCCATCCCTGACATGCCCGGCCCAGCACCTACTTGAAAGACTAAGATTCCTCTCCCCACTGGGGGATAGAAGCATGACTCAGTGGCAGAAGGATTTTCAGTGTGCTAGACCCTGGGTTTCCTTCCCAGTACCATAAAAAGGTCCCTCCAACCAAGACCTATGTTCACCACAACCAGCCAAAGTATGCTAGACCTTCCCTATCGTTAACACTTTCTTCTTTCAGTGAGTTGATGACCTTTGCAAACAGAAGACTAAGAAACAGAAGTGTAAAATACAAATGCTGAGATTAACACAGATCCACATTCCTGTGAGGACAATCAACTCAGCTGAAGGTCTCTTTGTAGGCTAGATCAGGGTCCCTTCCCTGTGTTCCTAGGACATGGTGCATTCATGATAAATTCCTAGGTGACCACAGTGCACTACAAGTACCTATTTACAAGTCCTTTCACTCCTTTAGCAGCTAGAAAACTATAGCCTATGGGCCCAGCACACTTCTGTACCTATTTTTGTATAGCTTTGTTAGCACACAGCCACACTTCATCTATATATTTACTATACCTGCAAATACATTACAATAGCAACTTGAGCTGCTGTAAAGATGACAGTATGCCCTCCCCATGCCCACAAATAAAAATGTTTACTATTTGATTTTTATAGCACCATCATCAAAACTTTAAGTTTGGGTGTTTTTGTGACTGTTTCCCAAAAGTTTTAACTGAGGAAGGAAGAGTCATCTAGAATGTGGGTGATATCATTCCATGGATTGTGGGGTAGCAGACTGGAAATGGAAAAAAAAAGAGAGAACGTGAGCTTAGCACTAGCCCCCCCCCCTGCTTCCTGGCTGTGGGTACCATGTGATCAGTCCCCTCGTGCTCCTGCCATGACAGAGCACAACTTCAAACATTAGCCACAAGAAAGCTTTCCTCCCCGGAGTATCTTCTTATCAGTATTTTGTCACAGCAAGTAGAGAAGGAACTAATGCAGAAATATCTTTTCCTTTTCTGAGACTGGGTCTCTACAAGGGGCCTACACAGGCCTCTAATTCCAGCCTTGTCATGGTACCCTGCATTGTAAGTGTGAGGCACCGTTTTGTCTTATTTCTCTGTGCTTACTGATTAAGCTAAGGACTTGGAACAAGGGAGGAAGGAGGGCATTGTCCTGGAGAACTCCTACTCCCAGAAACCAGAGGGCTCCCCACATGTGTTGTGCTTGCTGAGCTATGAAGTTTATCTGCCTAATCCTTTACTTCTTCATGATTTCTTCAAACATACTTTATTTAAATAATATATGATAGTATGTGAAACGTATGGCAGAATGTAGTTTTGAAACCTTATACTCAATTGTTCACTATGAGTGGTTTTCTCCCAGGGAAAGATATTACCGTTTTATTATTAAAATTGATTGAGAAATAGGCACATGGAAAATTTATTTTTAAAAATAGAGAAGTCCCTTTTAAAAGAACAAATCTATTTCACAAATTAAGTGCTCTTCCTGGGTACTCTGCCAGCTACTTTGACAAGGCTGTCACTCACTCATCGACACAGACCTCTTACATGGGCACTGTCATCCATGGGGGTTGAGAATGGTGTTTGAGTGTAACCATCAGGCTTAGAGCAGGGACTCACAGTGACAGCACAGATTTCTGAGTCCGATGAACAGGCATCTCCATTCCAGTTCTGCCCCATGACAGCTGTGTGACCCTGGACAAGGAATTGACCCTTGTGCAAGTTCTGTTTCAACATGGTTGTTGTGAGGGTCAAGAGCAATGTTGGGGGTGTGCCAGGGCAGTGACTGGCACATGCTGGTACTTTCTATTGTATTGTCGGCCTGCTGAGCAGTCCTCAGGGTTCGCTGACTGTTGGTGAGTAACACTTGAGTCTGAAAGCAATACAGCAACTGCCAAAAAGGTTTTCATTTACTCAGTAAGTCACGTTGGGCTGGTCCGATTATGGAGTACTTTACTATTCTATAGCGTGTCTGCACAGCCAGCACTGGGTAGAAGAGAGGAGCTGTGAGGATAGGAAAGGCCATGTGTGAGCACACTGTTACATGGTAGTCTCCAGTTTTCAAGCCCTCCTAGATCTCCAGAGTACGATGCCCTTTACTTTGACTTTCCCAGCAGCATCCTAGGAATTGCAACTCAGCCCTGCTTAGCACTTCCTGGAATCAGCCCCTAAGCATACCATCTCACTGACCTTGAGCAAACGGTGGCAAGATGGCTCTCAAAAGCTGGCATGTTAGACTCTAACGGGTGCTAACCCCACCACACACACCTTGCTACAAACACTGATGAACTGGCAGTGTGACAGCAGAAGGTGACCAAGCAGTTTGGCTCCTCTTGGGCCAGCCAGGCTTCATTCAGCTGGGGCTCAACCCTTCAGACACAGCCCTTGGGTCCAAAGAGACAAGGGCATGGCTGCACTCCATGTAGACACTGGTGAGAACAGGTCCCTGGCTGTGTGGGTGCCTCTGGCATTCTGGAGACAAGTTAATTAAGAAATGGTTGTCCAAGATGTCTTCTCAAATCAAAGCTGAAGGCATTGGCAAGCTGACGGCAGGAAGCCTTCCTGAAGAGTGCTGCTGGCCACGAGTGATCGGTTCTTTGATGGATGGGCAGGGGTTGGGGAAATGCAGTATGCAGAAGAAAACTCACATCTTCTCAGAGCATCCTTCATAAGCCAAGGTTGTTGCAGAGTTGCCCACACATGGTTCTACACCATAATCTTGCAACCTGTACTCTTGGGAGGCTTCAACCCGTCCCACCTGCCTCAGGTAACAGGCCTGGGATGAGTAGATCCAGTGGGGATCTCCTGTTGGAACTGGGGCTAGGATTCTGTGATGTTCTGGAGATAGCTGCAATATTGCATTTAGTGAGTGGCATTTGTGGGGTCTGTGGCATGGTTGGTCTTAACAAACCAGGACACTGGAGTTCCTTCCTTCTCAGTCTTTCCAAAGTAAGGGTCTCCATCTCCTATGGAATAGTCAACAGAGTGCAGCCCTGCCAAAGTGGGGCAAGGGACAATCAAGCTAGCCCATGTAGCATTTCCCCAAGTCAAATCAGAAGCAAAAGACAAGATGAACAAGTAAACTGACTGATCCCTGGGGCTGGTAAAATGGTTCAGTGGGTAAAAGTCCTTACTGTAAGAACCTGACGATCTGAATCTGACCCACAGAACCCATACAAAGGTAGAAGCACAGAACTGCTCTGTGTCTGCCGGTGGACATCCACTCACATACATCATTCACACACATACCATTCACACACACCCCACACTCACATACATCATTCCCATACACACCATTCATACCCACACACCCACTCACATACATCATTCACAAACACACACACATACATACATCATTCACATACACACACAATTCACACACACTCCACACTCACATATATCATTTACACACACACCATTCATACCCACACACCCACTCACATACATCATTCACATACACACCATTCACACACACACCCACTCACATACATCATTCACAAACACACACCATTCACACACACACTCACATATATCATTCACACACACACACACAGGCATGCACACACACATGAACACACCACCACCACCACCACTTGTTGTAGTACCAACAACAACAACAAATAATAAAAAATGATTTTTGAAGTGAAGGATCCATAAAGGGAGCCTTTTGTGTTCCCTGTATTTATGGCCCCGGTTCCATTAACAGATGATGTGTTTGCTGGAGACATCAGAGGGCATCGGTAGATGGTCATTAAGTAAGAGAATCAGGCTAGCCATGGAGCTCATATGCAAGACCCTGAGTTTACACTCTAGCAACAGAATACAAAAAACAAACAAAAAAGAACAAGGAGGAGAGAGGATCAATGACTGATACTAATTATTTTTGAAATAATTTTCAGAAATGTTCAGTTAAAGAAAGTTAAGCTGATGTCTCCTTTGCAGGACCTTCTCACCGCCTCTGAAATGTCAATATGAATCCTGAAAGGGGAGTTGTGCTCTGTGTGGCACATTTTCCAAACTTATTTGGAAACTCTCACCTCTATCCACACTTTCAAGTGCAGATGGTTGGACTATAGAACACGAGAGATGCTTACATGCATATTCTGCTTGCCCTTTGTAATCTAATAAACACACCGATAATTCTAACACATGGAAATGCTACCTGTAAGGCTGGGGTGCAGCAATCCCATTGCCCCTCACAGCCCACCTGAGGGGTGGAGAGGGAGTTAATGTATGCTGAAGCATAAGCAAAGGAATACTTCACACCTCCCATCAGAGAAAGTGCAAACAGCATTGCTTTATCTTCTCAGGGGGCTATCACTACTAACTGGTTAGGACATGGGCAAATATTAAACACCCTTAGGAAGTGACCCGCAAAAGGTCAGTCATAGCAGAAAGCAGTCAACTGTGAAAGTCAAGTCTAACTGCCCGGCACACGTGCCCGTCTGTCAGGAAAACCATTCAACCTGCCAAGGTTCACTGGTGGCTCTGTGCTGTGCAAGCAGCTTTTTATATGACCTTAGCCTCTCCGAACTCATCTTGCTACCTAAAACAAAAAACAAAAAACAAAAACAAAAACAAAAAAACCCCTGTGTGGCACTAAGTTCTATCCGCTCATGTGTTTAGAGTACCAGTCTCAATAGCTCAAGTGCCCATCCCTGGAGTCATGGGTAAAGTGTGGTATACACATGAGATCTAATTATCATTCATCCTGAAAAGGGAAAGAGAACCTGACACAGGCTACCACATAGGGGGCCCTGAGGACACGGTGCTCAGTGTAGTTAGTTGTCTCGGACGGAGGACACTTACTGTATGATTTGACTCACTCAAGGTCCCTAGAGGACCCAGTGCATAAATGCAGAGCATATGGGCTGACCAGAGCTGGAACAGAGACACAGGAAGTCAGAAGTAGAAGGGTGCAGATGGCTAGTCTGGAGAGATGAAGAGGCCCTGGGATCAGAAAGTGGCAATTTCTGCGCAATGTAAATGTATTTCACACCAAGGAAGCTTGCGATTCAAAAGCAGCTAAGATGAAAAAAAGTTACATTATATATATTAAATACAGACGTGCAGTACTTTGAGACCCTTGGCAGACAGCCCTGGAGCAGTCCCTGCCTTCAAGCCTATCTTCAGCCTTGTTTGCCCCTTCCTGAGACATGTTTGAGATCCAGCCCTTGAAGTCCAGCATTTGCCATCACTGACAGGCCACCAGAAAGCCATTTGCTGTCAGCAAGTGTCCTTTTCCCCCAAGCTTGTCTGTGGAGGACAAAGTAGAGATGCCTTGCCCACCAGCAGAACGAGTGCCTGGCCTCGGGGAACAAACACGTCTTTTCCACTTTGAAGAGCATGTTCCAATCCTGAGCAGTTTTCTATGACTGCTCAGTGAGACGTGGGTAGCGAGTTGCAAACCCCAGCATGTGCTCAGCGTGCTCAGGGCCCTGGGCGTAACGCACATCACAAAATGAAGACAAATTAAACCGTTTTATGTTGATCTTTTGATAGATGCTGCTATTGTTAGAAATAGCCCAGTCAAGGATTCCAGCCTTTGAAGAGGACCAAATTCCTGGCCCTGCTCCTCCAGATATCCTTACCTCCATGCTGTCAGGAGGGCTGCTGTTTGGCCACCTTGGAAGTAAGCAAGGCAGAATTTGTAGTTACTGGTCACCTGTCATCTGTCTTTCCTCTTGGGCATCATCATTTTAGCAGCCACTAGGCTGAGAGCATCACTCAGAATATTTGGGGGCTCCACCTCTAATGGTTATCATATTGGAAGAGCACCATCAGCTACCTAACCTGCTTTGTAAGGAGCATAGCCCCAGTTAGGGTGACATGCTTACACAGCACACACAAGTTTCCTGAAAACACTCAGACTGATTCACAAACTGGAGCAGCGTGAACAGCCTGGAGAACAGCCCAGCTTCTCGGATATCCCAGTCAAATGGGATGCCCACGTACCCTCACAGCTCTCCTCAAGGGTATTAACTGGGAGAGGAATTGGAAAGGCGCTGGTTTCTCTCACCAACTCATGCTTGGAAGTACTTCCTTGGCCCCTCTTGGACTTATTAGGAAAGGGAGAAAGTGGGTTCCTGCAGGGAAGATTCACCAAAGAAGTCTAGTCCGTTGCTCACTGGAATTCCCCTACAAACAGGACTCTATCTATCTAGCCCTTTGCATTTTATAGTGGGCTGCATAAGAGGAGGCAGGACATCTTCTTTGTTGTCTGGGGTTTTGCCCAAGGATGTTATCAACCCCCAGGTGTTTGTCCTCACATGGTCATCTTCACAGAAGGATGAAACAGCTACAAAGAGAAGGGATGCCTCTCTCATATGCCATCAACATAGGATAAAACTCAACCCTGAGTCGCCCTGAGGTTACACAGGGTAGCTGCTTATCAGTTTCACTTCTCAGTGTGGCGGCTTTTCTCCACCCACAGGACACCATCAGTTCTCAGGGCCCCTCCATCAGCCCTGGGGGGTGAGGCCTGGAAGAAATAGGATCATAGTTGTCAGGATCAAGGAGCCACATCTCTTGGAGGTGCCCTCCCTTCCCCCACAGCCCCTTCTCATCCCTTCAGTGTCCTCTGAAAAGGAGAGACAAAGAAGGAACTTTGCCTGACTCAGAAAGTCAAGGTGTTCCACAGCTGGCCTGATTCTGCCAATCAACTTGAACTGAAGAACGGGGGGAAATAACGGACACGACGTGTGGGAAAGGAGAGCACTGCTCACAGTGTTGCGGTAGTCGCACAAGTCTACGGTGCTGAGCAAGCAAACGCACGTGAGCAAGTGCGGAGAAATGCACAGCATGGAAGACGTGTAGTGGGGTAGGCAAGCCTTCATCAGAGTTCCTCACTCTTGGGTCAGCAATATTAAAACAAACAACCAAACAAAAGAACACGGCCTCTCGGGAAACTAGAATGGGGCCTATGAGAGGGGAAACAGGGACTTTAAGGGCAGGAGTGTATAGTGCAAATGTGACATGAAAGTGTGAGAATGTCGGGGATGGAAAGGTTTGAGTAGGCATGGAAGTGGGGACAAGGAGATGGGGAAAGATGGGTAGAGTCAACCAAAACTTTGCATATGAAATTCTATAAGAAAGCCTGCTCTTCAGCAAATGGATGGGACTAGAAGGAAACCACCCTAAGGTAACCTAGCCACAAAAAGACAAACATGGTATGTACTCACTCATATATGGATTTTAGACATAGAGCAAAGGATTATCAGTCTAAAATCCACACCACCAGAGAACTAGAAAACAAGGAGGACCCTAAGAGAGACATACCCCCTGGAGAAGGGGAAAGAGACAAGATCTACTGAGCAAATTGGGAGCACGGGGAAAGGGGAGAGGGAGTTAGGAGAAAGAGAAGGGGAGAAGAGGCTGGAGAGGAGGACATGAGGGAGCAGGAAGATTGAGTCAGGGGAAGAATAGAGGAGAGCTAGAAAAGAGATACCATAATAGAGGGAGCCATGATAGGTTTAAAGAGAAATCTGGCACTAGGGAAATGTCCAGAGATCTACAAGGTTGACACCAACTAACAATCTAAGCAATAGTGGCGAGGCTACCTTAAATGCCCTTTCCGGAGAATGAGATTGATGACTACCTTATATGCCATCCTAGAGTCTTCATCCAGTAGCTGATGGAGGCAGAAGCAGACACCCACAGCTAAACACTGAGCTGAACTCCTGGAATTCAGTTGCAGAGAGGGAGAAGTGATGAGCAAAGAGATCAAGACCAGGTTGGAGAGACACACAGAAACAGCTGACCTGAACAAGGGGGAGCTCATGGGCCCCAGACTGATAGCTGGGAAGTCATCATAGGACCAACCCAGACCTCCTGAATGTGGATGTCAGTTAGGAGGCCTAGGCAAACTATGGGGCCTCTAGTAGTGGATCAGTATTAATTCCTAGGGATGGACTTTGGGAACACATTCCACATAGAGGGATACTCTCTCAGCCTAGACACACAGGGGAAGGCCTAGGACCTCCAAATGATATGAAAGACTTTGAAAATCCCCCATGGAAGGTCTCACCCTCCCTGGGGAGCAGACAGGGAATGGGATAGGGGGCTGGTGGGGGACAGGGAGGAGGCGGGAGAGGGAACTGGGATTGACATGTAAAAGAAACTTGTTTCTAATTTAAATTTTTTAAAAAAGGAAAAATAACCTGTTCTTCATGGAAATTTAAAAAAATAAAATAAAATCCTGTTTGAAAGGAGGTATCCTGTGTGAATGGATAAAATAGATTCCAGAAGCCATGAGTTATCAAGTGAAAATCCACAAGTCTTTCTATGCGTTGTTGGTAAGGGAGGTCCCTACTGTTGAAAACACCATATGCTATCGTTCCAGGACACAGAGAAATCAAACCAGGACTGAGCTAGAAGTTCCCTCTCTTTTAGCCAGCTTTCATAGTGCCAGAAGGTGTCACGCAGGCTACTTGGTGGAAAAATCAATACTTTTACTCAGCTGTGAACACTGTGAGTGGCAATACCAGCCTGCCAGGCAAAATGTACCCATTGGTACAATAGTGGCATGGCTGTACAAGGGTAACTGATGCTTTTCCAGTTGGATTGCAAGCCTTCTTCACAGGAGGTATCTCACACCAGGTATTGTAAGCCTGTTTGGAGGGAAGCTATTGTTGACATTTTCCTTGATGGCTATGTTATGCCTATCAAATTGCCTTCTAAATATAACCTCTGCCTTAGTGTGGAAATGAATCCCTCATAGACCAAGTGGTAAAGGCCTGGTCTCTGTCTATGGTGCTGCAGGGAGATAACAAGTCCACTAGGAGGTGAGCCTTGAAGGGGATATAAGAGCCCCAGCTCTTTTTCTTCTTCTGACCCAGTTTCTAAGCCCCATGAGGAAAGTCTTCCTCTACCACACTCCATCCTCCACAGCATGCTGCCTTATTGAGGCCCAGAAGCAAAGGGCCAACTGGCTGTAGAAGGACACCTCCAAGACAGTAAATCAAAACACACCTTTCTTCTTGCGCTGATTAGCTCAGGTGTTGTGTTTCACTAAAGGTTGGTTGACACACCTTCACCTGTTAAGTGGGATTTGTTCTGGCTTCCTCCAAAACTACTTCTGGAAATGAGATTCATCACCAGCGTGGAGTCCTGCCTTCTTCACTACCCCTCCCTCTGACCACTCTTCAAAGACTCTGCCTAAAATGAACTAGAGTCACAGATAGAATAAGAAGGCAAGTGAGAAACCAATTACATAGGCAAGGATCTTATGGGACTTGTCAGAAAATTATTAAAAATAAATCTATGAAAGTGAAGTAATAACTAAACAAAAACTATCCAACCTGGAGTACAGGGTGAAGGCTCACCATGCAGTTGAGCTGCAGAGACCAGCAAACTGTAAATAGAGCCGTACAAAAAAAAGCATCTCTTTTTGCATGTCAGATCCCTTCTGGTGGCTGCCATCAGCTTCTGAGGATCAGCCAGACCGGTGTCCCATACCAGCACATGGTGAGGTCTCACATTAGTGCTTTACTAGCAGTACCAGGAGTGCCAGGCACACTCAGACAAGGATATAATACCCACTCAAAGGACATACGTGAGTGGGCAGACTCTAGAGTGAGCAGCTAAGGAGGGCCAGGGAGCTTGGGCCTGGGGACCTGGATGGTGGCTACAAGAGCCACTTAGACTTCAGTCTTGGTTAACAGATGGCACACTGTCAGAACAGTCCAAGAATGGAGTCATGTAAGGAGAATTCTGAGTGCTTGTGAGAAAACTCCAAGAAAATAAGACAAGAGTCTTATGACCTCAGTTTCTCCAAAACATGGAATTGTTCTTGGAATGTGCTTTTGTGCTCCTCCCAGGTGTAGCAGAGAGGAGTGAGTTTGCTACAAATTATTCATCACAACAGGCTTTTCTTATTTGTTTATGTGCCTCTGTGGAAAAACATGGTTTTTATTTGTTTGTTTTTTGTCATATGCAGCTTGTCTGCCACATGCTGCTTGCCCTTGTGATTGGACACTTTCCTCATGTGACTTTTCTTAACACTCAGAGTATAGGCTGCCTGATGCTCTGAATAAAGTTGGCTATTGCATGAGACTTTAGTCCTTATTTATTGGCTCCATTCTCCCAGGTTCCACCACTTCTAGAGCAGAGACAACATACTTCCTTGAAGAAGTGACAAGTATGGTTGTTAATCTCCAGCCCAGGTGAGAGGTATTATGCTAGGGCCACTAAGGCTTACTGCCTGGCACTGAGGAAGGAAGTGGACCTCTGTCTATTGCTGAGCATATGTCCCCAATGCTAATGAATAGCCCTGGCCTCCAGTGTTCTACGTCTGTGTCCTGTGGGAGAGCTCTCTTTTCCTGCTGCCTGAAACACCAGGAGACCACCTCCCCGGGAGTTAATTATGGAGAAGGCATGTCTGAATTAGAGACATTTTGCACACAAATACCCTTTATTTCCAATTAAATGTTTCCTTTTCTGGTAACCTTTATTCTAAGGAGAAGTGCAAAGCTCCAGTTTTCAAGAGGGGCTGGAGATGGTCCCTAACTGCATTCTAAATACTTATTCTTACACCCACAGGTTAAGTGTGTTTCTTACCCCTCATCAAAGAAACATGTCTTTGCAACAGATGGAGACCAATACAGAAAACTACAACCAATCAAAATGCTGAGAACAAGAAACTGTGATGCCCAACCCTAACAGATACATCTACAACACAACTACTGTGCCTAAGGCTCAGGGATCATTGCAGAAGAGAAGATAGAAGATTGAAGAGGCATAGAAACAGGAATTTTACTGTAAGAATGTGTCTCCTAGAAATGGCAGGGCAGCTACACCTATGAAATCTCATCAGCATGGCTGCTTAGGCAGGACCTGATCAAGGCATGGTAACACGGAGAGAGGAAATTAATGAGACCTCAATACCTAGTGGCCAGTCCTGAAATCATATACATACAATACATACAAGTTACATTATACTACTAATGGTTGTATTTATTATTTAGGTGTGTGTGTGTGTGAGAGAGAGAGAGAGAGAGACAGAGACAGAGACAGAGACAGAGAGACAGAGAGAGAGAGAGCACATGCATGTGTGGTGTGTGTAACAACAACTAAAAAGATGTCATGAATTTGAGAGAGAGCAAGTGAAAGGATGAATGGGAAGAGTCAGAGAGAGTGAATGAATGGGGGAGGGGGAATGATGTAATAATAATTTCAAAAATATTCTTGAAAAGTAGAAAGAAAAAAGAGGGACTGGAGATAGAACTCAGTGGTGTGCACCTAGCATGCATAAGGCCCTGGGATTGATTCTCAATCCTTCATGCACACCAAAAAAAGAAAAAAGAAAAAAGAAAAAAAAGAGTCTTGGTCGTTAGTAACCTCCATTTGTGCAGAAATACAACATGTAAACGCCGTGTTCCCAGGTATGCTGCTGGCTGTAAACATGCCTGAACTTTATTAGCACTGAGGAACTGCAGGAGATGCCAGTGTGATCCCTCCTTCCTCCCTAGATTCTCACTTGCACAGCAGAGGAGCCCAGGTCACAGAGCCGATTCTCCACAGCAGGGACATCTGCTGGGTGTGGTCAGAAAATACCCATCCACCCTCATATCAGCCTAAGCCAGACTTTCTACACTGGGGCATCAGGGCTGGATCTAGATCTGTAGGATGAGCAGCAGCCCTGGCCTCTACCAGCTAGATGCCAATAGCAGCCATATGTCCTCCTTACACCTAGGTGTGACAACCAAATAAAGAGAATAAAAGTCCCTAAGGGGAATCATCCAAGGAGCATCTTTAAACCACAGATGTCTTGGGGATTTCCCAAAGCTTACCAATAAGCCTAGGTCCTTCTAAGAAAAGGCAGTGTGACACCAAGTTCTGAAAAACACCAACTCACAATGATGATGCCATTCAGACCCCAGCCCTCATGGCTTCAGATATCCAGTGGCTTTTTAAGATGAGTTGAACTTCTCTTCATCATCAATAGTTCCACGGATTCACACTTGGGGTTTGAGATGGCCTGTATGTGGGCTATATTATAATTAAAGCATGTGCTCTCACTCAGATGGGAGCCATTTCCCCTTACTGGCCTCCTTACTGGTGCCACTCAGCATGTCCCAGAGCGGAGGATCCACAGTGCAGTGGGGTATGGGACAGGACTGTTGGACTAGGGAGGCAAGCAGTACTGAGGGAGGTAGGGGGTGCCATGGAGGGGTAGGTTCGGGGTTTCAAAAACATGGTATTTATTACCTTGGAAACAGATTAGCAGCTGGTACACAGGTTTGGGTGGGGACAGAAGCATGAAAGCCAGCCAGGGACTGTGAAAGTCTAGCCAGCAGCAAGAACTGCTCAGCTACAATGTGGATACTAAGTGATGAGATTTGGAGCAAAAGAGAAAAATAAGATCACAGAGCCCAAAAGAGTCCGGCACATAACAAGTCTAGGGCTTCAGATCTGACCCGTATGGGGCTGCTCTATTCAGAACTGAGCTGGTATTCCAGGGTTGTGCTCGAAACTGTACCCCTAGAACCAGTATGTTCAGAATGGGACAATGTTTAGTGACAGGGCCCTCAATGAGGTAGCTGGTCTCTAATCCAATATGACTGGTGCCTTTCCAAGAGGAAGGATTGGGGGAGGTGACTCAGTGGTAGGGTACAGGTTTGGTACACCAGAGGCTCTGGGTTCCATCCCAGCACAGAAAAAGAGGAAGAGACCAGGACAGGGACACACAGGGCTTAGGTGGTGACTAGAAAGGAAAGCCAACCACTTGCAAGTGGAGGCATGTGTCAGGAGAAACCAGACCTGTTTTGCTGTGATCTGAGTGGACCTCAGCAGGCACAGCTGAGAAAATTCATGTCCCCTGTTTTAAACTGCCCTGCCTGTGTTGTTGTGATGGCAGCTGTATGAGCTAATCCAGGGAGGCCAACTGAAGTCTGCCAGCAGTCCCATGAGTCCCGTCATTTGACTAGTCTGACAGTCATCTGCAGCAGCAGAGACCATAGAGTGGCCAGTGGGCACACTGAGCTTCACTGCCACCTCCCAGGGGGACATACATGCACAAGAAATGACACGTAGGCAGGGACAGAGCCACATGTAAGACAGAGGTTGCAGAGGGCATTTCAAAAGGTAGAGACTAATGTGAATATGATGGGAACAGCACTCGAGGGGACTGTGGGCAGAATCCTGGGGGAGAGGGGGGGGCATGAGGCTAGGACAAAGGCAGGCTTCTCTCCTCTGTGCCTCCCGTGTTATAAAATCTCCCTCTTCTGTCATTTTCCTGTTTACAAATTTCAAGAGACTCATTGTTTAGTGCAGGAGAGGGAACCGAATTCCTACCTAGAGACAAACTCCAGGCCCAAAGAGGGTGGAGTCCCATATCTACATCCAGGCTGAGCCCCCCTCCCCCGTCCATGTCCCCTCTCAGCTATCACCAGCTCCTTGGCAGAGGAAGTTCTGTCTCCATTCGTAGTCAAAACAGACATCCTTCTCCTGGGCATCAGATACGGCACATCCGGCCAGGGCCTTCCTGCCTCCTTTGCACCTCTGGAAACCTTCTGGGCTCCTAGGCTTCAATATGTCCTCTTACCTGGGCACCACATCCACCTTCCAAGCTGTGCCCACCTCTGCACCTCTAAGCCTCAGGTCCTGACCCCGCTCTCTATCTGGATCCTCACATTACAGATGTATCGACCTCTGCATGAACTCCTTCTCCAGGTATGCCACCATCTACGACACCTCCCCGTGGTGACATTCTGAGACAAAGACCAGAAGCAGGCCCTACACAGGGCCAGAAAATTGCCTGTGAGACGGAAAATGAGAGGGATTGTACTAGTTGTCTTCAACAGCACACACTCAAGTTCCCAATCGTGGTTTGCAATGACTCAATGAGAAGGTGCAGCTCAAGGTGTCAGTCATGGATGAGAGCCTAAACAAAATAGGGTGTATCGTAAATATAGCACAATTCACCTTTAGAAAGATTCTGACACATGCTACAACACAGGTGAACCTTGGGAACATCTTCAGCAACATATGACAGTTGTATGGGGACATATATGCCTCCATTCACATGAAATACCTAGAAAGTCAAGATCACAGAAAAAAGAAAGTAGAATTGTGGCCACTGGTAGCTGGAGGTTGAAGGATGAGAAGTGACTGTTTAAATGGGGACAAGGCTGTAACTGAGACCATGAAAGGGACAGACTGGGAGAGGCTACGCACAAGTGTGTGAACAAACACAGCGACACCAAGCATTCTTTTCTTCCCCCCTCCCTCCCCCGACACCAAACATTCTCAACAACGGTCAATTTTGTGATTTATATTATCAAATTTTTAAAAATTGAAGCAAGTTTTTTAAAAACACATGGCAACAACTTTGTGTTCGCCCCACATTCTATGTGTACACAGTAAGTGACAAAAAAGGGCGCTCAATTTGTGAAGTGTCTTTCGAGCACAGAGGCGGCTTGTAATCTAATCTGGGAGGAAACAGTATGAAGTACAAATTATGAGGCTGAAAGTATAAACCATAATTCAGCATGACCTCTGGGAGCCTCTCTGACATCCTCTCCTTACTAAAAAATGACAACTAGAAGTAAAATATGACCACTAGCGCGTAGGATCATACAAACGCTGCCTCTTTTCTCCAGTTCAAAGAGAAAAGTCTGATAAACACTTCACTAGCAGTGCTATGACTTAACACTCTCTGCCACACATCCCTATGACTCAGCTCTTTGGTTTTCAGTCCAGATAAGTGAACCGACAGCCTGACTCCTGGAGCCACACTCTGCAGCGTGAGCGCTGGCTCCCTGGCTCCTCCATGATGTACAACCCGGCCACTGGAGACCTGAAACACACCTGCTCATGGCTTTGTGACACAGCTTCTTGGCAAACTCTCCCAAAATGAGTTTGGCATTTCACCAAAAGAAATGTGGAAAAAGATGTGAAATACAACAAGGTGGGGGCAGGAAATGATTGAATATAAACCAGTAAGTTAAAAATGAGACAGACAGACTAGGAAAACCCCGAGGTGCAGTGCCTGCTTAGCTTTGTAGCAGTGACATCTGTGGTGGGAACGTGGTCCGTCAGTCTCATGACCACCACCCTTCACAGAAGCACAGAGCCTGTTAGTCTCTGGTCACTTATGTGGAGGGAGCTATGCCACTGGGGACAGCCAGCCTTGAGTCTGATGAGCAAAGAAACGAACAAAACGACTAATTCCCACCACCCTAGTAAAAGGTCAATGAGTGCTGTGGCCAAAACCAATGACCTTGAAAAAACTGCCCAGGGTGAGACTCTAGGTAAAGTGTCCTGTACAAAAACTCTCACTGCTTTCCACCTAGCCCTGCAGTGGGCAACTGTCACCATGGATACTTCTCAAATTCCATTCTTGATCGTCTTGTTCCCCAGGACAGCTCAGTCAGATATTAGAGTGTGCTGAACTCACTATGCACCACATGGCATTCATCTCCCCGTGTCTTCTCTGATCCTGTGAGCCTCGAGCCCTGTGGCTAGTGACCTGCTTAGTTCTCAGATTAGAATTCTACCTACCAGCCAACCAACCACGAGAGAATCCTTGGTGGCCCGACTGCTACACCACTCTGGGTGCAGGATTCCCATGTACAGGGTACACCCAGCTCTCCAGGGAGACACCTCCCCTTCTATGCTCCGGTGAGATAAATTGCCCTTTCAGGTATGACCCTATCACCTCATCCATCTCAGGGCTTCTATTGGCAGCCAGGTACCTCCTGTTTGCCAGGTGGAGGGGTGGAGCATGGCTTCCCAGGTGTTCTGTCCTCTCACTGCCAGGAGGTAAGGCAGCAGGTACTCCGCCCTGCCAATGAGGAAGCTGGGAAAAACAATCTAGATTTGATAAGCTGGTCCCAAGCTGGAGCTCTGACAGTGCCAACCACACCCGCCATCTGAGGAAATGCTCCCTCACGTTTCACCATGCCATGTTTAAGGGGCTCACTGGGGCGTGTATGATAAGAGTTTGTGGGTCAAAGACCTCCAGTGGGGAGGCAAACAGACTGCATTCTGGGTAAGTGTTACCATCGCTGGGAGGAGTCAGTCAGATGATGCTGACTCGAAGGATGAACAGGGACCTGTGGGCTGAAGACTGAAGGGAAGGGTATTCAGGTTAGTGGAACAGCTTGAGGACGAACTGAGGCCAGCTGGGACCTAGAGAGGTCCCACACAAAAAAACAGGTAGAGCTCAGGTCAAAAAAGCCAGGCAGTCTATGTAGCGATGACAGGGAGCCCTGACAGTCTGGCATCTCAGTGTCTCTGTGTCTGCCGTTTCAAAGGAAGCATGATGAAGTCAAGTTAGGGGTCTACAAAGGCCAAGGGGGCAGAGGTTAGAGAAATTTGCCCAGAGACAAAAACCTACCCCCATAGAGCCACAATATAGCACACCTCAACTTCACAGCAACCCAAATATGTGCTCAGGGGCATTCTTAGACCACAAAAGATCATCTGCTAGGTTACAAGAGGCAGTGGGTGATAAGAACTGGATATAGCAATTGCCCCTCAGCTCCATTTTATGTAAACTAAAGTCTCTGGACAAGAAGGTCCTACTGATTCGACACCCCACACCCAATGTGACCTCTGTCTAGCCTAGGGGTGCTGGGAAAGTGGACAGTGGGTGCATAATGTTTTCCAAATCTGCTTTCAGCCTTGTAGAAATGCAATTAGCGCACTCCCATTTTTAGCAGGAGAGCCAATGAAATACTAGGCTGTTCCTAAGGACCAGCATTTCCTATCCAAGCCCAGGGAGGGGCAGTCAGGGCCTCTTCTACTATGGGCTGCTCAATGTCTGGCTTGGACTCAGAGCTCCGGTGTGCTATCCCACCGCTCCATCTCAGACTCTCCTTCCACCCAGCGCCTTTCGGTAGCATACACATACCAGGTCCCCCAGGGACCCTACAGGCTGCCTTCCTCATGAACAATCCACAGCAGCTGCAATGTGGGGCCCAGGTCCTCTGCACCCCACCTTCCTGTCAGTCTTTCTTTCTCCCATGTCCATGTCATCGCCTCTCTGACTGAGCTCACATCCCTTCTAGACTGTGCTGTCTTCTGCACACCTAGCTGGCACAGCCCAGTACACGCCGCATATCAAACCATCAAATCTCGATGCTGCCAGTGACAGAGAACATTTTAAAAACATGAACTTTCATCCCCTCGTATCGCCAACTCTGATCAATACTCTGATGGTATTCCCTTTGCTCTGGGATTACAGGAGAAGTTCTTAACATGGGTTATGAGCCCTGGTCCTTGTCCTGTTCCCACACCAATGACAGGCAGTCTCAGGTTCCTGTATGCCACATGGCCCTTGCAAACGCTGTCAGACCTCTGGGGAACTCAGCTGTTCTTTTCTGCCTCTCTCCCCATATACAACCCTCACTCCATCTCAGATACATCAGCCCCTGTAGGTCAGGTTTCTTTGTTCTGGCTTCTCATTCCCCTTTCTTTCTATACACTTACCTCAGTTTGAAATTAAAAGGCTACGGCTCGACCAGTTAGGATGTGCTTCCCTCATTAGCCTTCCAGGCCCACGAAAGTTGAGCTATTTTCTCCCAGCACTGTATCCTCAGCACATGACATGATGACAGAATCAGAACACGCACACGTAAAAAGGAGGGAAAAAGGAAAGACTGGGGGAGGGAGCAAGCTTGCACTTATTTCTGTGACAGATGCTTAAGGACTGTCTTTCTGAAGAAAACAGCAATCCCTGGTCTGTGATGCTTGCCAGTTTCCATGGTGGAAACACCTAAACACCCCTGGAAGACCCACCTGGAGTCACCAACAATATGTTACTCAATATGAAGATGGACATAGATGCCCACAGCGGCTCTGGTATACCAACCAATGGCAATGCCAGGAACAGCACTCAGAAAATCTAATGTGCTTATAAACGACACCAACTCTTTGACTCAGCTCTGCCTTGGATCAAAGGCCAAAATGAATCACTACTTGCAAAAACTGTTAAGGACAGAAAAAGAGCTTGAAGTGACTTCTACTAAATAACGCCACCCCAAACTATTCAGAACAAGATGATGGAAGAGGAGAGAGGGTCCTACAGCCCTGGAGAGTGTTGTATTCCCTGAGGGAGGGTGTCAGAACTCTCCAGAGCTCTGGCCTCTGCACTGCTGAATCGAGGGTAAGAAGCAAGTATGCACAAAATGTGGGTTCTATTCCTGTGTTAGCATTTCTAGAAATGTACCATAAAAACAAAAGAGTTGCAATACCAAACTGAAGAGGAAACGAAATTATAAAAATAATAGAAGAAAACCCAGAATTCCCCCCAAATCATCCAGGACAATGGAAATCATAAACCTACTAATCCAAAACTCAGAAGCCATGGAAGGAAAGACTAAGTCACTTGACTCTATCCAAACCAAGCTGTGTGTACAACAAGCAGCACAAGCAGAAACAGACGCTTGGGTAATTACCCAGGGGGAGACAGTCTCAGAGCCACAAGTGCTGCTGTCAGTCAGTTGGGAAATAGCCTGAGAACATGCACACACATGAAGGCACAGAGATGGGAGACTATTCCAAGGAGGGGAATGTGCAAAGATGGCGAAGCCGCAGACTGAGACAAGCACAAGTATGGCAGCAATAGTCAAATTTTGTTTTCTACTTGTCAGATTAGCAAACATTTAAACATCTGACAACTCTCCAAATCTTGGAGGTATCATACAAACTATTGGTGAGCATATAAATTGTTAAATTCTTTATAAGGAACATGTGAGGAACATTTACCAAAATAACAATGCAGGGGGTTTAAACACCTTGCTGCTTCTTACATCTTGCACGTATGCAAATGTTTCTGTGTGTAACGATGGCATTACTTATTGCATACACACATATATAAAACAATAAAGATGAAATATGACCCGATACCTTCTTAGAAAGTGACTCATTGAATACTCAGCCTGGACTCTTAGGGGAGTGCCTGGACCCTACCCTGAGGGAAATGTCAGACTCTAGATATCCCCTATGTGGAAGGAATTGGCAATAGAGTGGGAGGCTGGGGGGGGGATGGGGAGTGCAGGAGGAGAGGAGGGAGAGGGAACTGGGATTGACATGTAAAACAAGCTATTTAAAAATTTTAAAAAAGTGATAAAAAAGAATTACCAAGGAATTAAGAAAATAAAACTTATCAAAGAATAAAAACTTTAAAAAAAGAAAGTGACTAATTGAATAAATTATTGTCCAGCCAGACAGAATACCATGCAGACATTAAAAAAAAGAGGAGCTCTCTATATATTGATATGCACTCAACTTTGATATAAACAAGAGATAAGTATATAAATGAAACTAGAATATTTTTGTAAGGATACATAAAATCTGGCAACCATGGTGAAACTGAGGAGCACAGAGACCAGTGTGACTTATACTATGGATTTTTTCTTTTTTCAGCATCTAACTATGTAGCTCTGGCTGACCTAGAGCTTTCTATGAACACCTCACACTCACAGACATTTGTCTGCCTCTGCCTCAGTTCTAGGACTAAAGGCGTGAACTGTTTATACTATATTCTAAACCATGCAATTCATTATCTATTATAGTTAATAAAAAAAGAAATTTGCACAAAGATGCTCACTGTTGTGTTATATATGCCATATAAAAGTCACTACTGGGTTGACAAAATGATACTAGGAAAATAACTCAAGAAATTTTAGTACCTCAGCAAGTATATGAAATTTAAAATGTTTCTGAGGGACTGGAGAGATAGCTGGTTGCTTAAGAGTTGTTATTGCTCTTGCAGAGGACTTGAGTTCAGTTTCCAGCATGTCATGCAGCACAGAACTACCTGGAACTTCAACTCCAATGGATCTGATGCCCTCTTCTGGTCTCCATAGGTATCTGTGCACACACGGTGTACACACCCACACATATGCACACATGGGAGAGGGGTGCAAAGATGAACATAAAAACAAAATTAAATCTTAAAAAAATATTTCCAAGGATTGACAAATACCTTTGATATGAAACAAAATAATGGTAGATTTAATTAAATAAATGCTCTAGAAGAGAGAAAATATGCATAAGTGCTAAGCATTTCAAAAGTGGAAACTAGTTACTAGTTTAGGATAACACTGTGAACCACTTTAAAAAATATTACCATTGCAATGATAGTAAAATTAGTTTTAGTCTTAATTACATTATACTAAAGTCATTTTAAATAACTTCTAGAAAAGGGATACAAATTACTTTCCAGGATATTAAACAACTTTCAAGACAAGGGTCAGGAATCTTTGCAAATTCATGGGAAGACAGGAGATGAATGAACAATTTAAACTACAACTGTAGGGGGAAAAGAGGCTTGAGAAGGTTAGCTGACATTGCTTGCTGACCAAATTCTAGAGATCATTCCAGAAGACAGTGAGCCTTAGTAACTAGCAACATTCATACAGAACCACACGGGAGTTGTATTAGTCATTAAGAACAGCACTTTTATATTCATGGAGTTCCCTTTTCTCTTTTTTTTTAAATTTCCCCTTTTCTCTTTTAAGTTAGATAATTTTTATTAAAATCTTAGCAGCATGAGAAACTTTGGACTACAGCACAGAGAATGAGAAAGGAGTTTACTCCAGAGCCGCCTATCTTCAGAACCCCAAAGCTGCTGTGCTGGGAAAGGGATTTGTCTGATTCATCCTGAAGGCACTACCAGATTGGCTCGGTAGAGTAGGGGCACAGAGCACAGATTGCTAGGATAGAGCTAAGGAAGTTGGTTGAATACCTGCTTCCTATGAGGAACCATTCAAATCTGTGTTCATTTTCTGTAGTCAGCATTATTGTTATGTTTAGATTGGCTTTGGGTTACTATTCTTCATCAAAGGAAATAATACACATAAATGTTTCAGAGACTAGAAAGAGTTGTACAGAATACAGGTGGTGCCAACATCATCACCACCACTATCAATTTGTAAGAATTGTAGATCCTGTGGGGAAAAGTATGGTGTGTATGTGTATAACAAATTCAAGGATCAAGTCAAAAGATGAAAACAATAAAGTCATCTGGGTGTGGTGGTGCAGACATTTAATTCAAGTGTCCAGGAGGCAGAGGCAAGTAGATCTCTGAGTTCCAGGCCAGCCAGGGTTGCACAGAGAAACCCTGTCTCGGGAAAAACAAAGACAAAACAAAACAACAACAAAACCAGTCAAAAAAGAAACAAAAAACAAAACAATAAAGATACCAAGAGGAGAGATCTTAACATTCAAAAATGGAGAAGAACCAGAGCTGTATTTCATGCTACCTGAGTTGAGGCAGAGAAGTCTTGCTGAATGCAATCTAATAGATAAATCAAGGTAGACTGGAGGCCACAGTCTTTGGACAGAAGTATGTCATATCTGCTAAAGGTAATGGTGCATCCACCCTAGGTTTCCCTGGCATGGCATTCATCCACCTCTCTTTTGGGGTAGATCATGCAGTACCAGCTTGGTTGTGCTTTAGTACCATGTTTAAGAGGCATATTTTCCATGCCGTAGTAAATACGTCTGACTTTGTTATGAATGGAACAGCTGAAGTAGGTGGACATTTTCTCAGCCAGGCAAGAAACTACTAAAAAAAAAAAAGAAAGAATCTGGGCATACTGATGGATGCCTTTAATCCCAGCACTTGGGGAGACAGAGGAAAGTGGATCTCTCTGATTTCAAGGTCAGCCTGGTCTACAGAGTGAGTTGCAGGACAGCCAGAGCTACATAATGAGTCCCTGTCTGAAAACAAAACAAAAAACAACAACAGGAAGGAAGGAAGGAAGGAAGGAAGGAAGGAAGGAAGGAGGGAGGGAGGGAGGGAGGGAGGGAGGGAGGGAGGGAGGGAGGGAGGGAGGGAGGGAGGGAGGAAGAAGGCAGGAGTAAGGAAGAAAAAGGGGAGGGAGGGAAGAAGGGAGGGACTACCAAGTACTCATTCTATGATGGAAAAAAGTATTCTCAGGAATAATTTGCAGACAGGCATGAGAGAACTTAAATGTATGTAACCCACTGAAATTCAAGCTTCTTTACAAGGAAGGGCAGGCTGGTCTGCTTGGGACAGAACCCCACTTGTGGAAGTGTCTAAACTGAGGTGGTAAGTACATGTCAGGGGTGTAACTCAGAGGAGAAAGAAGCTCAGAGTCCAGGGGACCCACTTCATTCAACATCCTGGGCCTAACTGCTTTCTTCCTACATCTAGGTATGAAGGCCACAATTGTGTTACCTCTTCCCAACCAGCAACCAGGGCGAGAAGGGACAGGGATGTGTTTCAGGAGCACACCTGCTGTAGGAGCCAAACTGAATGCTGAAGACAGCCTGTGGCTCATAGTACAGGGAAAGGGGACACAGGGCAACTTGTTCAAACTTGAACTTGTATCCACTGACAAGAGGTAGAAGGCTTCTGTCTACTGCATACAAGGTAGACAGAAGACACTTGACTGCTAAAACGCCAGCAGCATCGTAGTACGAATTCTATATTTGTACACATGGACACAGAACCCAGTGAACACAGTTAGCAGAGAAAAGTCCACCTTTATGCCTAACTGTGCTGCAAAAGCTCTTGTTCAAGTATTGTTACAGAAGACAACCCAGTGGCAGGGCATTCGTCTATCTGGACATACTCATCTGTGAAAATCATGATGTCCTTCCTAGACTTTACAGTATGAGAAAGCACACCTCTAATTACTGCATCCAGGCCTTCATCCTTAGTGTCATCTTGTCCTCAACACGTGACACCATGCAGAGCCCCTTCCTGAGTGCTAATTTTAAAAACTTGCCCAGCTTTCCAATATGCCTCTATATAGTCTGTTTTCAGGAACTATTTTTGTTCTTGCTTCACACCATGCCTGGCAGGATGAGTAGCTGTCTCCTGGTCCCCACTGCTAGAGTCTGGGGTCTGGCATTCTCCACCTCCTAACTTCCAACTTGATGCTCACAAAGCGCTCTTTACATGTACTCCTTCAAGCCATTATTCTTCCTTTACTCCAGAAAGGGGCTAAAAATACTCCCAGCGTTGCCAGACCCTTATTCTGACAGGCACACATGACAATTTAAATAGTCACTGTTTTTAAAATTGTTTCTGCTGCTAAGCAAAGAGCAAGAAGATGAAAAAGAGAAGGAAAATAAGCAATACTGCCCTTCATGAGTGGGAATCAGTCAGAGAAGCACCTTTGGAAGGGAGAGGCTGTGGGGATGAGTCAAGATGAGACGCACTATGAGGACCTTCCCAATTATCTTGCAGAGCAGAGGGATCACTGTGCCAGACAGTTCCCACAGGACACGGCGCTTCTGGCCAGGTTGGTACAAGATTAAAACAATGATTATGATGATGTAAGAGTTTCATCTTACACATCCATGAACTACAACTGTTTACTAACACACATGAGTTGTGGGGTTGGATTCCACCCAGACAATTATAAGCTGTCCAAATCCATTCTCACATTGAGACAAAGCATTTCAAACTGCTTAGAACTGCCCCATTTCTAACTGCACTGTTTAAAATGCAAAAGGGAGAGAAACTACAAATGCTTCACACACTGCTTGACAAGGTGGCATCCAGTATTTTGTACAGGTCAAGAAAATGGAAAGTTATAGGTATCTAGGGTCATAATTGTCTAACACCACCTACTATCCATTTTAGGGTGACAAACATCTCTCACAGAACACTCCTGCTATATTACACAGGACACAGGACCTCTGCAAGGGACAGGGAGGACAAAGTGGGTACTAGGACCAGCTCACCAGGTCTCAATGCCTCAGACCAGAGCAGTTGCTGTTACAAGAGCTGCGATGACACCCAGTGAGTTTCCTGCATTCTTCCTTTTCTATAGGGGCTACTGACTTGCAGTCCCGAGAAAACATTTGAGGGAACACTCTGACATTGAACTCTATAGTCAGATCTCTGGAAAGGACAGCACATAGTTGAGATGGGGGTAAGGTAGCAACGGAACTTTTCAAAGGGCTCTGCTTCTTTGTCTATAACTTCGATTCTTGAACTGGCTTTAATCTGTTCAAGGCACGTGTGGGATGGCTGAGGTATGCCAGAAAGAACTGCCTGAGACTAGAACACTATTTTTCATGGATAGTTAGTTCTTAGTGGGAGACATAGGGACAGGCGGCCTGCGGAAAGAACATAGCTATGGCCTGACTCCAAAGAGCAGACCTAGAAGAGGGACTGAATCTTCCAGGACAGCTGCTGAGCCATCAGAGTCTGACACCTGGCAAGACAGAGGAGAGGATTTAAACCTTTTGAAAGAGGGGAGCCCTTTCCCATATGTGCACTGGGACAAGAGTTTGGGTGGAAATTAGAAAAGGCTAAATCGGTCCCTTAGAAGCGGATGCAGCGTCACCGGCACCGCAGAGGGCGGCAAACAGCCTTAGCTTCACATCCAAGTATGAGCATCTCTTTTGGGGGACAGCAGAGAGCCCAGTCAATGCGGGATTCTGAGTACCCAGGCTAGCATTTTGGGCCCCTCAGCTGGGTAGGCTCGGACCTAGGTCTGCAGAGAAAGAAAGATGGAGCGCAGAGCAGAGGCAACCAAGGTCGGAAGAAAAGGGTTCACGAGAAGAACGCAGGGACGCGGCGGTCGTGGCCCTTACCTTGCTGACCACGTTCTGGACCAGGCCAGTGCGGATGCCGTAGTCCCAAGCGTGGCAGTCACAATTTGAGTCGTTGTTCCCCTTGCCTGGAGGGGACGGGAGGGGTGGCGTGTCGCTGTTGTTGCTTCGGTTGCTCGCGGCCCCCCAGGCAGCAGTGGAGAAGGGAGTGGCCGGGGGGCTGGTCCAGTTGCCCATGTCGCCCCACCGGCCGGTGACAGTGGAACCCGCCAGTTCAGTGCCTTTGCCGGCCCCGCGGCACCAGAAGTTGGGCTGGTCTAAGAGGAAGGAGTCCGAGAACTGGCTGAAGCCGATGAACAGCGCCGGGATCCAGGTGAGCACCACCAGGGTCTTCTGGTAGCCACCGCCCAGGCCCCCGAGGAAAGGCAGCACCGAGCCATCGTAGTCCAGCAACAGGAGGCTCGGGGCGGCTGCCGCCGCGCAGCAGCTCGAGTGCGGGCCGCCGCTTGGGTGCAGCGCAGGCAGCGGTTGGATCTCCGCGCTGCCGCCGGAGCCCGCGCGTCCCCCGAGGGGCGCCGAGGCCGCTGCGTCCCCGGGCGGCAGGGAGCCGTTCTCCTCGGCCGGGGCCGGCTGCCGTCCGGCACCACTACCCGCCGCCTCGCGCCGCCGGTCTATCGCCATGGCCAGGGCCCGCGGCTCCCGCAGAGGCGCATAGAGCGCGGCGGAGCTCGGCGGGCGCCCGGGCACAGCGCACCGGGCCGGGCGCCCGCAGCTGCCGCCGCCGAGGAGGGCCCTGCGGCCGGAGAGAGCGCTCCGGGCCCGGCGAGTCAGGCCGTCCCCATGTCACCCGTGCACCCCCGCGCCCTGGGCTCTGTGGCCCCGCTCGGGCGCCCGGCAGAGGCCGGTCGAGTCGTCAGTCGCTGCGGCTCATCCGCACCGCGGCCCGGGCGCTCGCCGAGTTCCAAAGCAACCCGCTGCTGCGAGCCGGCTGGAGAAGAGGAGGAGCCGGCGCTGCGCCGGACCCGCGTCCTTGTCGCGACTCGCCGTCCTGCGGACGCCCGTGCGCGCTATGCTGGGGCGGCTGGAGGCTGCGGACTGGGAGGTCCTCCACGGACTTGGGGCGCTCCCGGAAGCCGCGAGCTCGCAGCCAGCCTGCGGAGCTGGCCGCGCTCTCGGCTCGCCGAGCCGGCCTCCGCCTCCCGCCCCGGCCCGCCCCCTCTCCCCCCGCCGAGGTGGAGGTAACCGCGGCACCTGCTGCGCCGCTCCTGCGCACGAGCGCCCCCTCCAGCCGAGCCGTGCCGCCGCCACCGCCCGGACAGACGCAGGGGCGGGGAGAGGGACACCCCGGCCTCCGCAGGATCTCCGGCGGCTTCTCGGCGCGGCGGGCGGGGGTCCCCACAGAGTCGGCGCTGGTGGGGAGCGAGGGGACAAGGTCGTCTGCCAGTCTTGAGTCCTACTGACGCCAGTGACCCCACCCCCGGCACACCGGCTCTCTGTGACCTCTGTTCGTTTTCGAGGTGCCCGGCAGCTGGCACCCCACTCCTGGTCCTGAGACCGAGGGTTGCCTGCCTGCCAACCCTCTGCGCTTTCCCCAGGCTCAAATACGGCTGCTTTTAATGGCTACAGTGCAGGGGCAAGGAGGCGTATTGGCCAGTTGTAGGTTACCAGTCTCTCACAACGCTGGGTCACACTGGACCCACTGACTGCAGCACCCACCCCAAATCGCCATTTATTTCCGTGCTCCAGAATAATTGTCAAATAAACACAATGCTGGAAGGTTACACCTTCAACAGGAGCCACACACGATACAGACGTGAATGAGGGCATCCTGCCCCACCCCCTCCCCAAGATCTCGGATTCACAATTCCAACCCCGTGTGCACAGGCGCACACATCCACACCTCACAGGAGATCCAAATGCTCTTGGCGCTCCGGACTCCAGAGCCAGCCTTGCCCAGCCAGCACTATATAAATAACACCAGCCCTGCGGCAAACGGACGCATTAGCATATTTTCTCCAGCGTGCCAGGCCTGACACCAGTGAGAAATATGCGGCTTTCATCCTCTTCACTACATTCTGGAGACATTTCATATCCTGAGAAGTTTATTAATGGAATTAATGGAAATCTTAAATGGAGCCATCTATCTTCAGTCGTTTTTAGCACACGGAAAGAAACACGCATTGGCTTCCTAAAAGCATATCCTTCGAGTACACGTATGGAATGCATTCTTTAAGCATCTCCATTATTTGCTCAGCTGCATGTTGTATAATTTAGTGGGAGACATTTAAAAAAATGCAGCTCAACGTTCCAGGCAACATGTACTTACTGCTGAAATTCTGGCACGCGGAGAGAACTATTTCTGAAGACTGCCAGAAGGCTGGACCTTGGGGGACCCAACTGGGAACTCTTCTGAGTTGCTGGGTAGGGGAGATTAGCTAACAATAGGCGGAAGAGACCGGCTTCAGAAGACACTAAAGGTCTGGGAAACCCAGTCTGGAAACTTAAGAATATCTAATGACATATTTGAGTGAGAACGTCATTATGAGACCCATCACTTTGATTATAATCTAATAAAGTGTTATTTTAAAAGATCAGTTGGGAGTGAGTGACAGTGCACCCTGCCAATACATATGGTAATGTTCTTTTTTTTTTTTTTAATTTTACCATACTGTTTAGTTTAGCTTTTCTTTCCCTCCTCCTCACTTGAAGAGCTAATGCTTGGGAAGAACCGACCCCCCTCACCAGAACAGTCAGCTCTCCATGAATGTTAGATACTTATTACTGGCTCCACCTATTACACACAGCCTACGTTTTCCTATTCCTATTGAAATGTAACAGGCCGGGCTTTCTTTCATTCCCCTTTAGTGCTGGTTCTTTCTAAGGAACCCTGCTTGACGTCTAGTCCTGCCTTCTTTACCCATCTGCTCACTAGAACCCTATTGGGTGTTTTGTAACTTATTGCAAAACATAGCCATTGATCTTAATAATGGCTTGTCTAACTGAGACAGTAATCATAAGGAACTTTGGAGGGTTTTGCTGTCAGATCCGTACTCATTCGAA
Organism: Mesocricetus auratus; assembly: GCF_017639785.1. NCBI lineage: Eukaryota > Metazoa > Chordata > Mammalia > Rodentia > Cricetidae > Mesocricetus > Mesocricetus auratus. The sequence goes on from NW_024429196.1 coordinate 55,385,939, forward strand.
CCTCACATCCAGGGCTAAGATGAAGAGAGAGTTGGATGCCTAACAAGCAGCTGGTTTTAGAGCCTTAGTCATCTACCTTCCAGAGTTCTTTCATCTCAGCACGCAGGGACCGAAGAGTTTATGAAGATGTTTGTTTAACAGGAGTGACAGGTACTCTGACTAGTAATCATGTTGCTGCATATGCATACATCAAAAAATCCTGTACACATTAAATTTATGCAATGAAATAAAATTTAGAACCTCACAAAAAGTCAGGACTATAAAAAAGTCTGTTTGCCCTTTTAAGAAAAGCTGTTTATTAATGTATGCTTTTTGGGGGGGGTTGCAGCTCTGGCCTTGAAGGACCTTCATTTTGTTCTTTTTCCAAAGGTAGCAACAACCCTTGAATGATGCATTCTGAGGTTTTGGAGACAAGCTGAAAAATGGCTGAAGCAGAAGGAAACCAACACCAAATGTTTGGAATTGAGCAGCAACGGCAGTAGCCTCGACCCAGGCATTGTAATTAAGTTACTGATTAGATTAGGGGTTTCCCTAAATCCCTCTTGGATCAACATTTCTCCCAAATCTAGTCAAGAAGATTAAAATGTAACTAATTTAAAATAAACTGGCCTTCTATTTATTAAAACGCACCACAAATGACCTCTTGATGAGCCCTTAGAACAAAAGGAGTAAAGCAGAATTGCCATTCCAGAGAGGAAAGGCCTCCAAGGTGAGCACTTAAGGGCCACTAGGCTAGTACAGAGAAGTCCAGAAAACACCTGCCAGCAACAGCCCTACCCCTAGGTTTCTTCACCGCCTTTGCTATTACCTCCTGTTTGTCTTGCTTACTGACTGATTTTTGCTAACTTCCACCTCTAGAATGGAAGCCCCTTGTGGTTCCCTTGGTCAGAAGTATTCTGGGAGCAGTAACAGTACCTGGCACATGTGAGATTCTCAGTACTTACTTGTCTAATGACCGAGTGCACCCTGCTGTGATCATCTGATGGTGCCATTTATTAAGATCTACAACTGGCTTTGCTTTTGATTCTTAAGTCATTAAGCAAGCTTTTCATATTTGTTTAATCCCTCAAACATAGTGCTCAGCTGAACCAACACAAGAATTCTGATGAACTTGACAATTGCATGCCTTGTGAGCTACTGCAGTTAATGGATTAGCTCCTGATATGAAGTTGTCATTGGTTTGCAGATGAAGAGCAGCTCATAGACAACTTTCAAGGTTTCAAAAAAAATCACTGCCAGCATTTCAAAACTGAAGGAATAAGTGTGTTTTTAAAATGTGTTTGGGAATTCTCCCAACACCGCAGACATCGGGCTCTTTCCTTACCCCATATTTGTGGGGCCACCCTCCCTTGAAACAGCATGCAAGTGTTCCCCAGCTTGTCTTTATCCCTGACCGGTACACATGCACTTCATCATCTTGCCCCTGGAAGCATCCACATCTGGGTTCGTGACCCTGATTCACATTAGCATCCCGAGTGCACTGTTGCCATAAAGAAGCTGAGTCATCCTTGCTTCCTTTGACATTCTGCTAAGTAATCTACCACTTTGCAGTTCCCCAAAACTGAGAAAAATGAAAATATGATGCAACTTAGTTAGTAATAAACTAGGATAGTTTTTCTCCTTGGAGATAGCAGGAGAGCAAAAATGATTTTTTGGTTTACCTCTAAAACTGAGGGACACCCAATTTTAAAAGTTAATCCCAAGGAATTGGTGACAGAGCTAACTTGAATCAGAAACCACATTATACTAAACAGATTTCAGATTGTTTCCACTCATCTGTTCATTTTCTTTGTATTTGAATTATAAATGTGTAGATCACATACTGCATCATCCTTTTGTTTTATGACAGTTTAATTTCTTTCCTTCAGATACTTGCTTGAAAGATAGGTTGCCTTGCTTTCCAACAACGTTCTCTTGTGATGTGAAGCAACTTCTAGCTCTATAGCTGTGTATATAGTATTCAAACATTATTTTTTTATCATCCTTTGACTTTTGGAATGTCAACTCTTACTCTCTAACAAGGAATTTGACATTTACAAAACCTATCATAAATCAAAATGAAAAAGCTACTTTCACTCTCTGGCAGCAGAAGTAATAAAAATGTCACACACTCTCTCCTAAGGAAAGCTGCAGGTAATACCTGGAGAAGAAGCCTCCTGCTTGTCTACTGCAAGGCAAATCTATCCTTCCCGATCACAGAAATAAAGTAACAAAGTCTTCCATGCAAAAAGCTGCACCACTGCTAATGGGATCGGCAGGGCCAAATTGCTTTCAAAAGCTTGGTTGAAACTTAATTTCAAACGGGGTGGGTGATGGTGGTGCACATCTTTAATCCCAGCGCTCAGAGGGCAGTGGCAAGCAGATCTCTGTGAGTTTTAGGCAAGCCTGGTCTACAGAGTGAGTTTCAGGATAGCTAAGGCTATATAGAGAAACCCTGTCTCAAAAAAAAAAAAAAGAAAGAAAAAGAAAAGAAAATAAAAAGAAAATACAAATTTAAAAAACCCTTAATTTCAAACTTTTTTATTGAGTTAAAAAATTCTCCTATGAAATGTTTGTAGAACTTAATGGTTTTTGTTGGTAAGAAATCTGTTGCTTTTGGGGTAGAGTCTAGAGTTGCCAGAGGGAGCAGAGGATGAATGTGCTATACTAATAAAGGTATCACTACTTGACAGAGCATAAATAAGGAATTTGGGTTAACTTGAAATGTAAGAGCTAGTTAGTGATAAACAGGAGCTATTGGCCGAGTATTTGTAGTAAATTTTAAGCCTCTGAATGACTACTTGGGACTAGGTGATGGGACAGGAAAATTCTGCCTACATCATGGAGTGCTGGGAAGCATGGAAGCTGTGCATACTCTCCACAGATGCTTGCAGTGGTAAATCATAGAGACAGAGGCGCTGACTGAAATCTGGTAAAAGAGTGCTTGAGCTCTGGAGGAACTGCAGCAGGAAATACCTTAGGATGACAACTCCTTAATAAAAACGTGATCAAATAAACACATATCATAAATAATTGACAACATACCATAGAGATATTTGCACACTCATGTTTATGACTATACTGGTCACAACAGCTAAGAAATGAAGACAGGCACAAGTCCTTCAATAGATGAATGAATGGATATACATACTCCGTATACACAAAATCATTTCTTTTTTTTTTGAGAAACATGAAATCATGACACTGGCAGGAAAATGGATAGCACTGAAGATCATTACGTCCAGTGAAATCAGTCAGACTCAGAACGATGAGTACACTCTCTCCCATACTCACAGTCTAGTTTTAGAGTTCTACCATGTGTGTGTGCAGGCTATGAAAGAAAGAGGACTATGAGGAGGAAGGAGCGGTCTTAAGTAGGGGATGGGTGACAGGAAGGAAGGATGCTGACATACAAGGGGTATTGAATCAGAAGGGGAGGGAACTCACTGGGAGAGGAGGGAAGGGGTCAGTCAGCAGGAGGGGGCACAGGGGAAGAAGATGAGTAACAGCAAAGTTTAATGGCATACATGTATGAAAATATAAATGAAATGTTATTTTGTATGCTCACTTCAAAATTAGTGAAATTAGTGGCTTAAAAAAGATGGAAGAGCTGATCTCAAATGCATAAGATGCGCAGAGGTTCTGCTGTCCAGGAAGTGGACTCCTCTCTTTGAGGGCAGGCTGCACAGAGTGACTTCCTGCCAAGGACACTGTGAGAAGCAGTGGGAGGAAAACAATAGAAGATCCAGGCTAGAGTAGAAAATCCTGCAAACACTTCCTCCATTGGTTCCTAGGCAGGAGACTTAGAAGTAGCAACTTCAAAGTCTGTCTTGTTCCATTTGCCTTTGCATTCCCATATTCTCTCACATTTTTACCAAAGACTTAGGTGTACATTTGTTTTGTTTGTTTATCTATTCATTTGTTTATTTGTTTGAGTCAGGTTTCAGGTCTCATGTAGCCCAGGCTGACCTGGAACTCACATGTAGCTGAGGATGACCTTGAACCCTTTATCCTCCTGCCTCAGCTTCCAGAGTGCCAGAATTACAAGAGTGTATCATCATACTCAGCTCTGAACACACTTTTAAACCAAGGTTTTCTTTTGTTTATTAGAACTGTCCTGTCAAGCTCCTCAGTGGATTCATTTATTTAAAGTTAACCTCCAGAAAGCTGCACAATTCATGGTTACAGACGAACCAGCCCATTTTCTAGGTAGTGTGACAAAGCAGGTCATAGCCTCCAGGCGAATACTCTTTGACAAGAGTCTTTTTATCAGTCACAAAAATCCTGTGAATATAAATGTATCCATATTTGAGTAAAACTCCATTTTCTGGTATATGCCCCTAAAGGATAGAGCCCCCGATTTATCCCGCTCTGTAGCCCTATTACTTTTCACAGGGCCTGACACTCAACAGTATTTGTTCAGTGATGGAAGGGAGGGAGGGAGGGAGGGAGGGAGGGAGGGAGGGAGGGAGGGAGGGAGGGAGGGAGGGAGGGAGGGAGGACATAGAGTACTTTTTCAAAGAGAGAAGAGGGCATAGTACCTCTCAAGTCAGAGGAGCAATGGAAGTGAAAGGGAGAGGTGCAAAGACAAAGGCATGTTTGAGAATGTGTAAGATCTATGTGTCTGGATGGTGAGTGGCTATTCCACAATGTGATTTACTTCCAGTAATTGCTATAATTTGGATCTGGAATGTGCCCCAAGGCTAATGTTAAAGGCTTCTTCCCACAGCCCTTTTGGAATGCTGTAAACCTCTAGAGAGTAGGGCAATGTGGAAAGAAGTGGGGTCACTGGGGCGTCCTCTTGAAAGAGACACTGGGTGACATTATAGAGCAGGCTGTGGCTTCTAGGTGAATGGCCTTTGACAGATTCCTTTCATCAGCCTCTTCCTGTCCATCTCCCTACTTTTCGGGCACGGTCAGGTGTCCACCCATCCCCCACCAGGGTTTTCTGGTTTGCACAGATGCAGAGGGGACAAGGACAAATGACCACAGCCTGAAACCTCGGACAGTGTGAGCTAAATTTGAAGTTGATTATCTTATAGACAGCACAACTTTCAAAAGGAAAGATCTAATGGCTTCGGAGATGGTTCAGTGGTTGAGTATGTGCTGCTCTTGTGGAGAGTTGAGGTTCAGTTTCTAGAATATATATGGTGAGTAGTTCACAACCATCTATAACTCCAGGTCCAGGGGATCTGACACTCTCTTCTGACTTCAGCAGGCACTGGGTATACATGTGGCACACAGACATATATGAAGGCAAAACACACAAAAATACATAAAATAAAACAAATCTAAATGAAAAGGGGGAAAGCTGTAGGGAACTCCCACACTTAATTACCCAAGTTAACTGAAATATGATTCACACACATGACTCAGACGCTCAGTTTGATGGTGTGTGTGCACCTGTGAAGTCCAGATAAGAACAAAACATTCATTCACCTGCAGAATGGTCTGTTGTGTTCTTTGCAACAAGTCTCCTACTCCCACATGACACTCTAGGCAATGGTTGGTCAGCATTCTCAAACTACAGATTGTATTTTCCCGTTCTAAATTCCTGTAGAAGTAGAGCCTTTTCATGTCTGATTCTCTCGCTTTGCACACAGCTTGTGTGATCTACCACTGTGTGGTGTTGCCTGTAGCAGCCCTTCATCCCTTTTTGCTGCTAAATAGTATTCAACTGTATGGATATGCCATATTGTGTTGTCTGTTCACAGGCATGCTGGTTATTTTCCGCTTGGGACTATTGTGAATAGAACTACTGTGAAGCTTCAGGGAGACTTCTTTGCACCAATACAATTCATTTCTCTTGAGTATATAATCTTGGTATAGTTGGGATTGATCTTGGCATAACTTGAGTAACCCTTGTCAGTTTTGAACATAATCTTCCAGAAAGCACTATATAAACAAAAGCAAGGCCTGGAAGTATACATCAACAATGGAACACTTGTCTATCATGTGCAAGGTCCTGGGTTCAATCCTCAGCTCTGCCAATAAATGAATGAATCAATGAATAAATGCACAAAATCTGAAAAAACAAATGAATGCACAAAATCTGAAAAAACAAATGAATGCACAAAATCTGAAAAAACAAATGAATGCACAAAATCTGAAAAAACAAAACCAATCTGTGATGGTTTGAATGAGAAATGTCCCCTGTAGTCTTGGGCATTTAAACACTCAGTGCCCTGTTGGTGGCACTGACTGGGAAGGTGTAGGAAGTACAGTCTCACTGGAGGAAGGAGTGGGCATGAGAGTTTAAACCTTCACCCCCCCACTCCCAATTACCCTCTGCTTCATTCTTGAGGTTGAAGACGTGAACTCTCAGCTTCCTGCTCCTGCCACCATTTATGCTGCTTGCTGGCCATAGTGGACTCCTATCCTTCAGGAACCATAAAGCCAAAATAAACTCCTTCTGCAAGTTGCTTTGATCATGAGGTTTTATGATAATACACTAATACGTTGGTGTAGTATATGGAGCTTCCCAGCCAGACCCTGGTACACCAGGAACATGGCTGATGTCTTTGACCGTGACTTGAGATAGACCACCTGAATAGACCCCTGAACTGATTGCCCCCTTCTTCTGACACAAATCATGGGGATCTGTGGTCTTGATGTTACTAAGGATGTTTCTGTCAGCAAGTCCCCTATGGCCTGTGTTCTGTGATGATAGATCTGTTTGCTCCTTTCTTCAGTCTCAAAGCACCCAGATGTCAGGTCACAAACACAGGGACTGGGGATTTTCCAGAACAAGCAGGATTGGCAGTTGTAGAGGAGGCCATATCTCACTTTTTGAAAATGACACCTTTCTAGGTGTCATCAAGAATGTGACTTCTGTTCAGCTAAGTCTGTTGGCTCTGACTGCCAGTGGCTGGGCCAGGTACTATTTTGGAACCTAGCACTGTGGCTCCCAGGCTCTAGGTCACCCATCTAAAGAGATTGTCCTTGGGTTGCTGTTAGAAAGAGAACTTAGGACTGAAAAAGGCCTCATCTGAGCAAGGATAGAACAGCTTACGTTCCTATGAAATTAGAATAATGCTCACAGTCTCTGGGACACAAGCAGCAATGGGGAGATGGTATCAGATGCTAGTTATAAAATCTGAAGCAAAAGGGAGTACTTTACATGTTGGTGTCTAAAAATGAACTTATTTTAGCTCAGTTTTCATACTTGTTTAAATGGACATAAGTCTATTGGCAGCCTGCCTACACTGCATCCATCAATATTGTCTTTACACACACTTCACAGAAAACCCAAGGCTTAGTGACCCAGAAACTGCGATTTTCATGACTTTTGTTATGGTGGCATCCTGTCTCTCTCCATCTCAAGGTGTGCGTTCTTTTCTATGGCCCTCTTTCTCATGTTCTGGGGGTGTTTCCCCTACTCTCCCTGGCAGTTCCAGCAGAGAGGATGCTTCTATAGACTCCAGACAGATAACTCTGGAGTCTGGTGGCTCTGAGGCCATTGCTTGCTCCAGGTAGAGATTGGCATCTGTCACTATGACATCCAGACTCTGGGGCTCTGATTAGCCAGGCCCTACTCATAAATTAGGAAAGCCCTCATGACCTAATCTGAACTACGGTCACTGGAAGTAGAGTAGCAGTTTCTTTTAGAAAATCAGGGCAACTACCAAAGAAGAGGGATGGCCACTCAGCTGTTCCTGTTATAAATGCGCAAAATCAGACTTTTAAATATATAGCTGTCATTCAGTGCCCCTAATCTAAAACAGAAGATAGCTGAGGGTTTGTCAGACACTGTTGTTAGGATTAAGTAGACAAGGTACATTGGCAAGACAGGGCCAAGGGCTGCCACAAAGATTACACCACACAACAGATTTCACATAAGACATTTATTGAGGGATGGAGTCTCTGAGTAGGGACATGAGAAAGACAGAGGCAGAGATAGACAGAACCAAGCTGATAATCTAACTTTCCTAAGGGAAGTCTGTTGCATCTTCTGGATCCAGAAGCCCAAGACTGACACTGCCCTGGGACCTCTGCCCCCAACAACCATGGAGGAACCTAGGATGATTGTCCAGGTAGCCACCCCAGGTGGTCCTGCAGAGCATGGACATTGACTGAAACAGCCTGCTCTTTCAGGACATGGCCAACAATCCCAGCTTTCTGAGGTCCCCAAAGATGCCGATGCCCCCCAGACAGCAGGAAGCAGTCTAAAGAGTATGTCATTACCCCTTCCTATTTCTTCACCTTTTATAATAAACAAAAGGGAGGAATGTTAGAAAAAATCAGGTGCTCCCATACATCCAGCATCTATGTCTTCACTAGTCACCAAATGCCATTAAAAGCCACCGCCATCAAGGCTCACTCTCTTGGGCTCTCACTTTGTCTGTCTCTCACTGCATGGTATCAGGACTTTGGAATGAATCCAAAAGGTGAAAACCTAGCTCAAAAACAAAGCCTTGCCCCAGGGAAATGGTCAGAGGAGGGTGCTTCCACCTTCAAGAGTACTAGTGACACAGGGAAATGTTTGCACTGACTGAAAGGGATCACTTAGCAATTTCAGGTGATGGATGGAAGGTCAAGTGATTTGTGGGTCAGAAGGTGAACCTGTTGTAGGTGGAATGGGCAAGTAGGGTCCTGGTGTGGCTCAGACCCTGAGGGGGAGTGCTTGCAACTGGAGAGCCTACCAAGTCACAGGCACCAGTGCTGAGATTCAGCAGTGAGAGAGTACCTTGGCAAGTGAGAGTCAAGGAATGCTGCAACAGAGTCACACCATGCAACAACAGGTTCATTGGAGTGGAGGAGGGAGCAAAACACTTTCTCAGAGTGGAAATGAGAGAAATGGGGGGGGGCAGAGACAGACAGACAGAGCAAGATAACAAAAGAGATCCTGAGAGTGGTCTGTGTTGGTGGGGACCCTTTAAAGGCTATGCGTGTCACATTTTTCAGCTCCTAATGATGTGGCTGCTGGTGCTGAGTCACTGAAGGAAGGCTGCAGGAGCACCTGATTTCTAACACTCCTCCCATTTTCAGGCGGTCCCACAGCCTGTCTTCAGTGACTCAGCAACAGCAGCAGCAGCAGCAGCTACGTCATCACCAGTTGACAAACGCACTTTAAAAGCCACCAAGGCTTGCCCTCTTGTCCTCTCTTGCTCTGTCACTCTGTCCGTTTCTCTGTCCCTGTCTCTCTCTCACATTTCCACTCAGAGACAGGCTTTCTCCCCTGCCCCAATAAATCTCTTGCATGAGATCTGTTGCATGATGGAATCTCTGCTTCAGCACTCCTTGTTTTTGACCTGCCAAGGTACTCAAGGTACTCCTGCTGCTGAATCCTAACAACTGTGCTAGAAACAAATACTCTACTTGCCAGGAAAATTCAGCATATAAATTAGAGTGAACCAAATACAGATGACTTCATGCTGCTCCTATGCCATCTTTCACTTAAGGCATGTGAGGCGCACTGGAGACATAGCCATGCTCGTGGAACTGAGAACTATGAATCTTCTAGGCCAAAGCAGGGGTTTGAGCCTGGTTTTGCAAGGCTCCTCTGAGAAATCTTCCTCCTCCTCCTTTTCCTTTCCCTCTTCCTCCTCCTTTTCCTTTCCCTCCTCCTCCTCCTCTTCCTCTTTTTTTTCTTCTTTTTTTTTTGTCTAGCATCTGGAAACTGGACGTAAAGAGGCTGGTCCCGAGGGACTTTGATTTCCTTTCTCTCCCAATTTAAGATTTTTTTCAATGCATATCTGTTGGATTATTGGAACTGCTTTGAAAACAAAGAAGCAAAAAAGACCCCCAGGGTGTTAGGTTCCTTATAACCTAAATGTACAGCCATAGAAAACCCATCAGTGATGTACCAGAAACCCAAGTTCAGTATCTCTACTTAAGGAGCAAAGCCTGAGCAGGGTGGATACAAGTTACAAGTTCTAAAGGACAGCTGGTCCAGTGGGAGGGAGGAGTACCCACAATCAGACCTCCTGAACTTTTGGCCAGGATGCACAGCCTTCTGCTTATGTGGCCTTGAATAAATCCTGCTACTTTGGAAAGTCTTGCATTTCTCACCTGTAAATCGGGACTAATTATTGTACCCGCTGTATTACCCCTTCTGCAGGCATGATGAGATCATGTGTAGGAGAGGTTGGCAGCTCTAAGAAGCTACAAGTCACCGCTCCTTATCCTAAATGCCTGGGACCAAAAGATGTTTCAGATTTTGGAGGAAAAAACGAACATTGTTATTTAGCTATTCCCTTCAAAGTGAGACATTCCCTCCTGTGGAGAGGCTCCTTGTGAGACTTAGAAAATACATGAAATTTACAAGTACCAGGAATCTCTTGAAAGCCACAAGGTTGACAAGGCCGATCCCTAAGGTAATACAAGCAGTAATGATTGCTGGGGAGATGAGATAGGGACAGGCGCTGAGCTGCCTACATGTTATGCTGGGAACTCCAGTGGTGGAGCTTTTGTGCACTGTCACCCCTACTCGAGTGGGTTTTTGATGATTCAGCTGCTCTTGAGTCATCCATGTTCCTGTAAGGAACCTGTCACTCATACTCCTGTGAGTAACCCCAGTATCCTTTGATTGACTGTTGGATGTGGATTGACTGGGGTGATGTGAGAATCCAAGAGAGAGGAGATGGATCTTTATAGAAGCAGGCTGTCCCTTGCTCAGAACAACGAAGGACTGCAGTTTCTCCACAGGAGTGGAGACTGTGCGCCCAGGCACAGGGGCCTTGGAGGTTTTATAGGACAGAAAAGGGAGCTTTGGCGATAGGATTTCCGTTTGCAGATGTGTTCCCCTGCAAAAGTTGTAAAAACTCATGGAGGTTGATATGTTGACCTTGCCAACAGCTTCCCTGCTCCTAACTTCCTGCGGAAGCTGTTGTCTGTGTGTCCATGTTCCTACCCAGGTTTCTGAGCTCCCCTGAGGTTTGGGGGTTATTAGCCTGTTAGAGTAGAGGTGGTTTTTGTTGTTGTTATTATTGTTTTGTGTATCTTTAGGGCCCTAAGACGGAACAGACCCTTTTTCTATCTCACCAGCAAAAATCACACAACACTTGCTTATATATAAGATATTTGGGTAATGAGACGTAAGTCTAAACACAAAATTTATTTATTTTGGGCTAGTAATATGCTATTAATCCCAAAGATGAGAGTAAAAAGGCCACTGACTCAAATCATCAGGGCCAAATTAATTAAAGCAAAATTTTTTATTCATGTACATGGACTACTTCCACCTAAGGTGGGATTTGAGAGGTCAGCATTGTATGTAAGGAAGACAAGGTGTTTATAACTCAGGGTTAGGAGCCTTCCAAACAGGGGATTTGACAAGCAAAATGGGTGGGCTTACAGGAGCAGAGCAAAACCATAACAAGCTAGTCATAATGACCTCCTGAAGCAAAGACATGGTTGCAAGGTGGCCATAACAACAGGTAGTCATAACAAGGTAGCCATAACAACCCTTTGGAAATAAATGTAGGGTTTCAATGTGGTTAATAACTTTTTAAAGCAAAGATATGATTGCCATACCTAGAACAGGAGTACAGAACCATTTGTACAGGTGAGACATAGCTCAATCCTTGAGGAAACAGAGGTTTAATCATAAACAGGAATGAACCTAGTTTTTCTTTATTATAAGATGACTTTTAAGCCTAAGATGGAGGCAGCCTGGTTTTTCAATGCTTCACCAGGTAAAAGCACTTGTTGCCAAGCTGGCATCCTGTGTTCCATCCCTGGGACCCTCGGGATAGCATGAGAAAGCCAGATCTCACTAGTTGTCTCCTGATCTTTTGTACCTGCTCCTTGATGTGCATAGCACAAGCATACTGTGCACACGTGTACACACACACATTAGATACATAAATAAATGTTAGTTAAAATAACGTCTCATATACTTTTTAGCCTGAATATATTATTTTAGATAATTTTATGTAGAAAACATGATATTGTGGCACTGTGTTGGTGCTCACAAATTTAGGGTTTAATATTTTGGTTTAGGGATGTTCAGATGATAAATATTCCTTACTATTGAGGCGTTATCAGAACTTGCAGGGTCCTCCCTGCAGGTAGAGCGGGGGGGGCTGAGCTGGATGGTGAGTGTCGAAGACGACTCAGACCCTCCCCCCATTAGTTACCAGGGAGAAAAAAACCACACTGAGTCAGGAGTCTATCGAAGCAGGATCTCGATTTATTCCAACACACAGGAACTTATATAGGACTGAGGTAGGGGATGGGAATCTTGGGATAGGGTAAGGTGACCTGAGGAGTTAAGGGCCAATAGTATCCCACCAAGCAGGCAGGTAGCTAGACAGGGGGTAATCTTGCATCAGATCTGGCTGAGTCACCCCCACGTGGAGGTTACAGGTTAGAGACAGGTCGCCAAACTCTAGCCAGGCTCAAGAGGTTACACTAGGCCTCACATCCGAGCCCAAAACTCAAGTCAGGCTCAGGAGCTTACACTGGGCCTTGCATCCAAGCCTTTCTTAGGCCCAACAAGAACTGTTCAAAGTATCTATATTGATGGTATCTGATTCTTCATCACTACAAACCTAGGTTCAGATTCTAACAACAATCAAACAGAGAATGGGATGGAGTCCCCAGAGGACATTTCATTCCATTAGTTCTGCTAAATAATTCTACAGTTCAGTTAGATAGGCAGAGAGCTTGAGTTTGCTATCAGACTTCCTGGTAGCAAAGGTTTGCTGGTTTAGACCACTGTGTTTTTTTTCTGGCCCCCAGAAGGAGATAGGAGCCTCCTATGTGCTGTTCACTGGGTTAAAGGGCATCAAGAATGGAAGGTTGGAGACGGGGTGCAGCTTACTGGTAGAAATAATCTCCAACAATTAATAAAAGAAAGTGAATCGCACCAACAGATCTACTCCACAGAGAAAGCCCTCCCTGTCTCTACTCTGTCTACCATGCTGAGGAAATTCTGACTCCTAGCCTCACCTCACCTCACCCTCCTTGTCTCATCTTGATGTAGATACACCAGGGACTTCACATTCTTCACTCTTGATTTGTTTTGTGAGGGAGTTTTGCTACCTATGTAGCCCAAGCTGATCTTGAACTTGAGACCTCCTGAGTACTAAGGTACATGTGTGTGATGAGACACCTTACCTTAATAATCTTTTTTTAAAAACATATGCACATCTCCAGTAGGCTTTTAAAAAAGTAATGAATGGGCTGAAGAGAGAGATCAGCATTTTAGAGTACTTGCTATTTTGGAGGTCATGGGTTTGATTCCCAGAACTCACATATTGACACATCCATAACTCCAGTTGCAGGGCATCCAATGCCCTCTTTTGGCCTGCAGGAACCACACATACACGGTACACAGCAATATATGCAGGCAAAACACCCATACACATAAAATCTAAAAATAAAATTAACAATTTAATTAGGTGCTGGCAAGATGGGCTTAGTACTTGTTGTACTTGAATGATATCTGGTGCCAATCTCTGGGCTCTATATACATTCTCGTGTACCCACACATGTATGCCCACATATTTGAACACATACACACACTCCAAATTTAAAATTAATTAACTTAAAATGGGAACTAAATCTAGTATTTTCCCCCCTGCCTCACTATGTAGCTCTGGCTCTCCTGGAACTCACTATGTAGTTTCAGGCTAGCCTCATGGAGATCTACCTGCCTCTGCCCGCAAGTGCTAGGGTTAGAGGCATGGGCAGCTAAAACCATCCTAAATCCACAGTCTTGAAGATGCTAGGTAATTTCTGTATACTGAGTGAAGTCCCTAGCACTTTGTTACTTTTTGGAACAAGGTTTCATTCACTAAATTGCCTGGGGTGGTCATGAAGTCACACTTGCACTGGAAGAGCAGGTCTTGAATTTTATCTTCCAGTCTTGGTCTCCTAAGTAGCTGGGATTACAGGCTGTGTCATTAGGCCTGCCAATTAAATTTATTTTTCTAATTGACACATTAAAACAAAAATTATGCATATGTATGAGATACCATGTAACATTTGAATATATGTGTGCCTTGTGGGGTAGTACATATACCCATCTCATTAATATTTATCATATAATTCTGTCACCATAATTATAAAATTGTAATTATACAGTTATAAAATCCTTCTAGCTTCTTAAAGTATTATCTACAGTTACCCTATTGTGCAACAACGACACACCAGAACTTCTGACCTTCTGTCCAACTCTAATTCATGGCTATTGACCAACCTTTCCCCAGCCGAATAACCTTAATAATCCATGTGGCTATAACTGCTTGAGCAGTTGATTACCTTTCCTTAGAGACTGCCTCACTTAACGTCCTCTATGTAGTAATGAAGGGAACACTAACCTCTATTCTGGAAAATAGGGCATCAGGATGATGAGGAAGATTACCACACATAGGCTAGGGTTAGTTTATTAGGGAGAAATCACTTACCTGAAAAGCTGAGAATTGAAGTCAGTGCTCTGCTGGTCTCCGACCTCGACTGGAACCCCAAGAGAGAAAGTGACCCCTCCTTTTATCTCTGCCTTCCCCTACTTACCTGTGACCACACCCATATGGGCGTGGTCAGTGCTGCAGGTACCTGAGATCTCTCCCTACACTAGCTCTCAAGAGCAGTGAAGGTTTTGCAGATGTGATTGTCCTCTGTAGCTGCTTGTTAACAACCGTAATCAACTCCACCCTGTGGTTGATTGTGAGCCTTCGGACTGAATCTTCTTCAAGCTGTTTGTAGACATAGCTCTAGAGGCAGTGGAAAACTTCCCTGCTCTGAGCATGAAGAGAGAAGACTTGGTTACAAAGAATTACACCAGGATTCACATGCCAGGATGGCGTCCTCACACCCCATAGAGAAGACATTTGAGGATGGGAACTTCATCTTGAAGTGTGCAGGTCCTGGCATCTTGGCCATGACCATTGCTAAACCAAATACAAACAGTTCCCAGGTTTTCATCTCACTGCCAAGACAAAATGGTTAGATGGCGAACATGTTGCTTTTGAGAAAGTGAAAAGAAGTCTTGAGCATTGTGTAAGCCGTAGGGTGTTCTGGGTCTAGGGATGGCAAGACCTGAAAGGTCACTGTTGCTGACTGTGGACAACTCTGGCACTTGTGACTGTGTGCGTCTTCATCACCAGTCCATGCCTTCTGGGACCTAGGAGATAACCCCCCTCTACCTCATCTGCTTGAAATGTTCTGTAACCGTTGTAATCTCACTGCAGTTCCTTAGAACCCCCATTTTCCTTATTCCCCTCTAAGTCTAGCTGGATTTCAGGGTTAAGTGTATAATACTGAATAAAAACTAAATAAAAATAAAGAACGCTTAATAGCAAGCCTAAGGCCATACAGCTTTAGAACAGATTCAAAACAGAAATGCAGATCTGTCTCAAACCAGCATTCAGGATTCCCACACAGTACCATTTGCCATCTGCCCTGGCAGTCAAGAACTGAGCAAGGAATCCTTGTCCAGATCTGACAGGCAGCCCTCCTATGGGATGTCCCACACCTTCTCTCTGCAGAAATGTGAACCCACCAGGCTTCCCTGACCTGTGTCTTTGCTCTGAAACTGGCTTCCTTGCCCTCTGCCTGCTACGGTTTGAGTTTGAGGCCTCTCCTGAAGGCTCATGTGTTAAGGCTTGTTTGCCAGCTGATGGGGCTCTGGAGAAGTGATTGGGTCAACTCTGTCCTTATCAATGGATGAATAGTTTGATGGCATCACTGGGAGGTGATGGGAGGAGATGGAAAAAGTGACGATTGAGGGGGTGTGAAGGGTACATCCTGTACTCAGGCTCTTCTCTTCCTTTCCCTCACTTCCTTTCTGTCTCCCTCTCTTTCACTTCCCCTCTCTTTCCTAGCTGCCATGAAGTGAGTGGTTTTCCTCTGCCATGCTTTTTCACTGTGATTTTTTGCCTGACCACAGGCCTGGAAATGCTGAGCCAAGAGGCCATGATGGAAACTTCTTAGAGACCATGAACCTATGTCAACGCCAACCTCCCCTTCTCTTTGTTTCTGCCAGATAATTTGTCACAGTGATGGGGACACTGGCTAACACTGCTCCAACACCAATTGTTTCCCTCTAGGAAAATGTCTACTTCTGGTCCCCAGGCTGCCATTCACATGTCTCCTGAGACTTTGCTACACATGCCCTTATACTTTTCAACAGTCAGGTGCCCAGCTATGAGCATTTTAACATTAGTTTTTATTTGGGGAACCAGATGGAGCTCTGCACAGTAAAAATTCCTGATAACTTGCCTGGTTCACCTTTGGGTTAGTTTGAGATGTATTTCCCTGGTACAGACTATAATTCTATATCCTTCTCTCTGTCTTGACTGTGAGGGATGTTTAGGAAGTCCCACTGTTGAGAAGAGAATTCACTATAGACTCAGATGAACCATGTCTCTCCACCTTCATTCATCCCATACTTCATTTGTAGTCCTCAGAGACCAACTATCTGTTGTGGAGTATTAGTCTAACATGTGTTACATTCTTTTTTTTATTTTTATTTTGAGTAGCTTTGGAGCCTATCCTGGCGCTTGCCCCCTAGACCAGGTTGACCTCAAACTCACAGAGATCTGCCTGCCTCTGCCTCCTAAGTGCTGGAATTAAAGGCGTGCACCACCAAAGCCCAGCTGTGTTACATTCCTTAATGTTGCCTTTGTTAACACATGATTGGTCTAATAAAGAGCTGAATGGCCAATAGCTAGGCAAGAGAGAAATATGCGAGGTTGGAGGGCAGAGAGAATAAGTAGGAGGTGAGATCTAGAAGAGAGTGAGGAGTGGAAAAAGGAGGAGAGGAGGATGCCAGGGGCCAGCTAACCAGTCATCCAACCACCCAGCCACCCAATCACCCAGTCACCTAGCCACATCGCCACCTAGTCACCCAGCCAACCATGGAATAAGAAGGAAAGAAAGATGTATAGAATAAAGAAAGGTAAAAGTACAGAGGCAAACCATAGTTAAAGAGAAATGGGATAATTTAAGAAAAGCTGATTAGAGACAAGTCAAGCTAAGGCCAGGCATTCATAAGTAAGAATAGTGCCCATGTATTTATTTGGGAGCTTTGTGGTGGGCCCCCAAAGAGGAAAAAAAACCAACTATAACCACCCCTGAGGACAAGAATTGCTAAAGAAGCCAGGATAGAGCCTTGGAGATTCTGACACCATTCTGCAGATAATCCAGTGGAGAGTCTGAGATTTGTGCAGATTATTTTATGGCTTTGCATTTATTCTTCAATCTTTTTTTAAAAAAGATTTTTCTTTTTAAACCGAACCTAGGGCCTCATGCATGGTAGAGAGATGTTTCCATTATCCCACCAGTTACTTTAAAATTATTGTCCTGCCTCCTCCTGGATGGGACTTTTATATCAAGTCATTGATATTTTTAAACAAGTAAGACTGAACTCAAGCATACACATTTCTAGTCATGGGCTGGTGAGAATTGGAATTGCTCAAACTTTCCCACCCTTCTTGCCTTGACATTACTTTTAGAGTCAGCAACATGCCCTTCTGCGTATTTTCAATTTTGGAAAATTAGGGGAAGTGACAAAGTCCATTGAAACCAACCAAGGTCAGTAATTACACAGAAATGTCATTGGGGGTTTCAAATACCCTGTAATTATAAAATAAGAATTTCTTGTTCTTATTTTGTTTGTGTTTTTCAGGCAGGTTCTCACATTCTAGTTCAGACTAGCCTGGAACTCATTATATAGTCCAGGCTGGCTTCCAACTCACGGCCATCCTCCTCCCTTAGCTTTTCTGTTGCTCTTGAGGTAGCCTTCTTGGTAATTATTTTCTCCAGGGAAGCGGTATGTGGGTGGGTGCAGGAGACCAAGCCTTTAAGGAGGGGCTTTCCTCATTTCTCCTTTAAGATACCCCTCTCCTTGCAGAACACTGTCCCTCACATTCTCATTTCTTGAGAGTAGTCACATGGGTGGAGGTAGATCCCTCTTGCCCCCCCCCAGTCTAAGAAGGTATATTTTTATAGTTCCTTTGTTCTAATAGGCTGCTTTTCTAACAGTTGTTAAGATGAAAGATTAGAAAATGGAGTCAAAAGACAGCCTGTCTAGTCTTCAAGGCCCTACTTTTATAATTTCCCTCCCTGACTTCAAAGGGGGAAATTGTGTGAATGCAGTTCTGTTTCTCTCAGGATTAGCTCTTAGGCCCATTTGGCAGTTTCTGCACACACTCACAGCTCGTTTACTGTTTTGCTTCTTTGTCTGTGATGCTGGAGAGGACCCAGGGAACCCAGGCCAGGCACATGCTAAGTAAGCCCTAGCCTAAGGCTCTGAGATGTCGGATGCCTCTGCTGCCCATCACCCTCTTACTCTATTTCAGCCACCACTAATTTAGGACTCTTCCTTGATCTCTCATTCTTCCCTTTAACCCTGATCCCTTACTTCCATGGAGTCACTGGAATTCAGCCTTAATATTTAAAGCTGGAAGCCAGTGGTTTTCAACCTGTGGCCAGTGGTCCTCAACCTGTGGGTCACGATCTCTGGGGGGGGGTCAAAGGACTCTTTAACAGGGACCTTATATCAGATGTCCTACATATCAGATATTTAAATTATGAGTCATAACAGTAGCAAAAATTACAGCTATGAAGTAGCGACAAAAATAAATGATTGGGGGCCACCACATTATGAGGAACTGTATTAAAGGGTTACAGCTTTAGGATAGTTGAGAGCCACTGCTCTAGGCATTAAACCCTGTGTGAACTCACACTAAAGCCTGTATGTAGCTTAGCAAATAGCCTTCTGCACCTCTGGGCACCTCTGGTGGAGGTCTGTTTTCATTGGTTAAGCAAGGGGGGATTACTCAAGCTGTAAGAGAAGGCTGAAGCTAGGTAAGGGTTGCCCTTGCCCTTGCTCCTTGCACCATGGGGGTGGGGTGGGGTGGGAATGGGTAGCTTCCAAGATAACAGAAAACTCTGAGGATATCCCTTCTTGGGCAGCGAAGTCTTAACTCTTAAGAGACAAGCTAAAGGGAGCCACCAGCCTTCTACTGGGTGCCCTTATTTTCTTTGAGAAGTAGAAGCCTTTAAGCCAAATTGAAACGCTCATTAGATAGACACCAGCCTGGTGGCGGAGCTCAGTCTCTCTGGTTCCCAGGGTGTAACTCCTTATTGTTATCCCTTAAAGCTGGACCCTGTGCAGAGTCAATAATCAACAATGAAATTATGGAAACAATCAATGGGTTATTACATAGCCACTATCCAATTTCATCTCTCAGGAAGCTAATAGCTTAACTATATTAAGATGGCTTCCTCTGAGTCTTTCTGTAAGATATTACGCTCCCTGAAGACTCTCCTGGGCTCTCTTCAGGGTCTCCAGCCTTGCCACAGTGTCTAAGCTTCAGTTGCTCTCCTTGTCACCTTCACTTCTTCAAAACCAGTGCCACCTGTGCAACCTTTACATTACCAAGTTCTGCTGCCAGCACAAGGTACAACCTTGGCCACCTCTGGACCACAGCTTCTGTGTGCTAACTAAGACTTCTTCATAATGATCTTGGCCTCTTCTTAATCATAGCTGATTGCTCAGCCCCAGCTGACCAGATACCATAGATTCTTCGTACAAATTGCTCAGTAGAATCTTTCCTTCCCTCTGAAACTTCACTAGTTAGTCTTACATTTTCTGCACTGCTCTCAACATTTTTATCGTCTAAGTTCATACAGAACAGCTCATTGAACTCTCAACACTCAATGGCTTTTGAAGCCAAAGTTTCAAAGTCTTTCCACAATCCTTCCCAAAACAGCATGGTCAGGTCTGTCACAGCAATACCCCACTCCTGGTACCAACTGGTCTTAGTTAGGGTACTATTGCTGTGATGAAACACCATGACAAAAGTAACTTGGGAAGGAAAGGGTTTATTTCACTCACAGTTCCATATAACAGTTCATCATCAAAAGCAGTGAGGGCAGGAACTCACACAGGGCAGGAACCTGGAAGGAGGAACTGATATAGAGGCCTTGGAGGGGTGCTTCTTAGTGATTTGCTTTCCATGACTTGCTCATCCTGCTTTCTTATAGAACCCAGGATCACCAGCCCAGGGATGACCTCACCCACAATGGGTTGAAACGTACCCTGAAGGGACACTAGCCCACTTGAGCATGTAGCTCTGGCAGGCCTTATCCTTCTCCATTTCCTCTGCCTTGCTGAAAGTCATTAGATTACGTTCTTAAAGTTAGTCACTAAGGTCTATTCCCTGATTTGGTCACTTCCTCTTTCTGAGACTGACTACCAAAGTGCAGTAATCAAACACCCCTTTTGGCTCATCTAATCAACATACCCAATTAAAATTAAACACCTCTTCCTAACACAGGGTTCCCTTTTTACCTTTATAAACTGCCATTTCCCTATGTTCCACATCTGTCTCCTCTGTATCCAGAGGGAGTCCTTTGTCCTTCTGGGATGAATACCCCTGCCCCTCTCCCTTGTCCTTTTCCCCTTCTCCCTCATCCCTATCTCCTTTAGCACCACATCCTAATACAGACATCCCTTTCTTCTCTTAAAATGACCCCTGCAAGGTCATTTGCTGCTGTTTTCTGAAAGCAGCCACTTTAATTTTTTAAAATAAAGGATCTCTCTGTGAAAACAGGTGCTTGGGTGTGGTTTGTGCCTACTCTGGGGTCCAGAAGGAAATCCTTGCTGTGTGTGGGGTCTCCTTCATCCCCCATCAATCACTAATCAAGAAAATGTCTTACAGGTGGATCTTATGGATGCATTTTCTCAATTAAGGTTCCCTCCTTTCAGATAACACTAACCATGTTTCATTGAGAAGAAATAGTCATCTTTTGATGGGCTTCAACAGAGACCTCCACCTTTCACCCTTTCATATAATGTTTTAAATCATAAGGTGGGATTATTGGGATATGCCTCTATCCAGCAACAAAGGGACAAAGGATTCATTCTCAGTAACTTCCAAGCCTGCTAATCGTTCTCTCCTCCCTCCATCACACACACACACACACACACACACACACACACACACACACACACACTCACGCACCCCTCCTTTCACTGAGCTACATCCTTAGCCTAAAGCAACATTTAAATTAAAATACAAAATAAAGATACAGCTCATCCATGTTTTCCCTGTCTCCAAATTCTTAATGAAAGGTGTCTCATAAGGAGAGGTGATTCTTCTCCTGGATTAGCTAAACCTTTAACATTTTCTAGGTTTTCCGATCTCCTTTAGCACTCAGAGTCTTGGAGGAGCTGATTTATGTCCCTTGGGGGTCATTTCGTAAGTATCTGACACAAACAAGGCAATAAACAGCCCAGGCTGCCCCGATGACTCAGCAGTAATTCATCCTTGCCCAAGTTGGTGGTTTCTCTGAATGCTTGTTAATGGCTTCACTTGTGATGGGCTGTGGGGCTGTGACTTTCCAGCCCCCTTTCTTTTTCTGGCAACATAATTAAAATGCTAGACTAAATCAGAGTGAAAGAGCTTGCCAAGCTAGAAATGATGAAAGTGTTTATTATCATTCTCCACATTATTATACACAAGTACCCAAATTATCCTGGCTTATTTTAGGTCTTTTTATAGCCAACACGTTTAACTGTGATATGTAATCTAACATTTTCCAATTAATAGGTAAACTTCTTGGGAATATACCATTAATCTCAGGAGACCTCTGGCCTCTATCAATTCTAAAGTTAAGGACTCTGAATGAAACTATAGGGGAAGTTTCTCTGCTTTACTGGAGCCCCTTGGTAAATCTATTGTTTCACAGCTTCCTTTAGTTCAGTGGCTCTTAGCAGTCCACACAACCTTATTCATGGTAGAACATGTCTATTTTGAGTAACTTGAATGAGTGACGCATATTTGGTGCAGGGTAAACAATTTTCTTATTTCTTTTAAACTAGATTTGCTATCTTTTGGCCTCACGGCTTTGAAGTGATGTATACATTGTGTGTGTGTTTGTTTAATGTGTTCTGAACCTTGTATTAAGACTTCCAACTGGGCTAAGGCCACTCCAAAGATGGGGGGTTTCTCAAAGGCAGATATTTTGGCGACATTTTACTAAGAACTGCCAAAATCTTGGTAGTACAAAATAATGTAAAAAATTTTGAAACATGCACATTTCTTTTAATGGCCATAATTTAAAAACCAATTCAATTTATTTTAGACTAAGAACTTAAAAAGACAGTAAGGACTTAAACAGCTCCTTGTGGGTAAGTGATCTACGACCAAAGACCATTCGGTAGGGGAGCATCTGTAGTGTAGAAGATGGCCTGACCACTGTCCAAAAACTAGATTCAAATTCATACCCAAAGCACTGATTAAATGTATGCCAGGTACCAAGGATTGGGATGGCATGACACTCCCATGTCTAAGGTCAATGAACTGAAGACTCTGTCTAGTCTGCCTAGTAACTGGTGATAATGCTGCTTTTTTGATACAAGCCAGTATAAGCCACTTTGGTAGTTTGAATGAGACTGGGCCTGTATAGGCTCTTGTATTTGAATACTTGATTCTCAGTGAGTGGAGTTGTTTGTACATATCTGGAAGTGTAGCCTTGTTGGCAGAGACGTGTCACTGGGGAAGGACTTGGAGGTTCCAAAATTCCACACCGTTCCCAGTTAGCTCTCTCTGCTTTGTCTTTGTGAATTAAGATGTGAGCTCTCTGCTGTGGGATGATCTTTCTTAATGCTGTAAATATGTGTTGCTCTCATTGGTTGATAAATAAAGCTGCTTTAGCCTATGGCAAGGCAGAATACAGCCAGGCTGGAAAGTCAAACAGAGATACAGGGAGAAGGAGGAACCAGACAGCTGCCAAGGAAGCAAGACATGTAGAAAATGAGGTAACAAGTCACAAATCATGTAGCAAAGCGTAGATAATAAATATGGATTAATTTAAATGTAAGAGCTAGCTAGTAATAAGTTTGAGTCATTGGCCAAGCATTTATAAGTAATATTAAGCCCCTGAGTGATTATTTGGAAACCGCATTGGAATGGGGCAATACAGAGAAAAGCCTCCATCTACAGCTCTCAGCTACTGCTCCAGCACTATGTCTGTCTGCTTGCTACCATACTCCCTGCTGTGATGGTCATGGGCTTCAACTCTTTGAAACTGTAAGTAAGCTCCAAAACTGTTTTCTAGACATTCCTTTGGTCATGGTATTTTATCAGAGTAATAGAAAAATAACTAAGACAGGCATGCACAGATGACTCCTGACCTCAACAACATGGTGCAGAGAAGACAGTATTTACACCACATCAAGACAGAGATATAGGTTTGGTGGGTAAGAATTACAGAGGCCTCAGAAGCAGTTGTTTGTAGTATGTTTAGATTTGAAAGCATGCAGGAGTGATCTGGGGCTCAATAAGACACGTAGTGACTTTGCAGGCCTGGACAGAACTTGAGGATCTTCAAGGTCAAGAATCCTCCTTGTGATGAAACTGCTACCGGCTCTTCTGTGAGCAATGAGTGTGAGTGGGGGAGGAGATAATCAGGCCATCTAGAGACCTCTAAGTAGTTCAGGGCACTTAGAAATGGGTCAAGGTCATTTTGTATGGTCAACTTTTTGTTATTTTCAAAAAACAATAATTTGAAGGTTTTAAAAAATGCCTTTAATCCTCATCCTGTATCAGTTATATGTGTTATAAATAGATTCTTCAAGACTTTAGCTTGTTTTCTTGTTGTAGGTACTGCTTTAGCTTTCTTTCCAGTATCATCTGCTAAATAGAGATAACAAATCGAACACAGACCATTTATCAATCTCACTTTATTGTGGCTATATTATGTTAAGAAATCTTAGAGATACCCTCTGTAACTCAGGGCTTTGCAAATTATAAGAACCAATAGAGTAGAATGAGCCTATTATGGGTCCTTGTAACTACACTGTCCCTGTTAAACAACCAGGACTCTAAATAGATATGGTCGTCTTCTTTTGCTATTACTCAGAGGATTGGAAAATTCTTCTAAAACTCAGCACTGCTTAATTCATTATCCCCACCCCTCAGACTGAACTCATAACTTTACATTCTACCACTGAGCTTAGTCTCTTCTGTCTGAGTACTTAATCTTCTTCTTGTTCCCAAGTTCACTGTATACTTCTGGGGTCTTGGATTGGTAGTCTATAGACAGTTTTTGATTTGGGCTGCCAGTTCACAAAAAATGACATGGAGAATTATTATTAATTATGAAAGCTTGGCCTATATCTTAGGCTTGTTCCACTAGCTCTTACAACTTAAATTAAATCATTTCTATTTATCTATGTGTTGCCATGTGACTTGTGGATTTTACCACTCCTCCTGCATGTGTGGTTTTCTCTGCACCTGACTTGCAACTCCTTTTTTCTTCTCAGAGCTCTTTGTCCCTAGAAGTCCTACCAAACCTCTTCTTGCCTAGCTAATGGCTATTCAGCTCTTTATTAAACCAATCACAGTGACACATCTTCATAAAGTATAAAGGAATATTCTACAACATTTCCCCCTTTTTGTCTAAATAAAAAGGAAAGGTTCTAACTCTAACATAATAAAATTATAAACAATAAGAACAATTATCGGGTAAGAATCACTTCATAATGTCCAGTCTACTTGTATTTGGCATATTCAGAGAAAATACTCCATTATTGTATCTTGGTACCTAATTCACTTTCTATCATAACTAAGGAAAATGGCAACTATAATCACCAAGTCTTCAACTCCATCAAAGACCCCATAAGGATATAATATTACCTGAGTAAACAGGAAGTGCAATACAAACCATTTCCAAAACGACAGAGATATCTGGCTGCCTGGACAGTCACCCAAGCTTCTGCTGCAATGTTGGGTAAATCCCTCCATAGAGCAATTAAAAGACTTAATTCCTGTTGTGAAAAATCATACTGCTACAGATGACAGAACAGCTTCAATACATAAAACAAAATTTTCAGGAGAGACCATAAAACAAGTTGGCAAACTTCTATAAATGATCAGAGACCAAAGCTTGCAATATAAATAAATGACATTGAAACTGTGGGTCTAGTAGACACAGCAAAAATAAAACAATAATTTAGCTGAAAACTTGGTATCCAAATTGGCCTCTTTAGGAGGTAAAAATTAAGTTTCTAGGGATTAGAACTTTATCTCTGGTAAAACAATGTGCACGATGGGCCAGTGTATCATGCTGGAAGACAGATAGGAAAACTAAAACTATATTTGGCTTACAGAGCAATGAATTATGGGGACATGATTTATTACAGTAATGGAAAACACAGATTGACCTTCCTCATACCTCAGAAACAAATTGTAAAATAAAGAATGCTTTTGATAGGGATATTAAAAGATATTATCAAGAACAGTCACAGACTGTTCAAGTTGTACATAATCAGGGAAAAACAGCTAATGGTCTTTCAAAGACACCAACAGCCCTACCTTTAAAAGGGCTAACTGACAAACTTGTCTGGGTGCAACAATGGCATTTGCCATCAGAAAATTACAGTCATTAGAACAGCTGGTACAGGAGCAGCTAAATGCTAAACATGTTGAAGAATCAACTAGTACTTGGAATTCTCCTGTATTTGTCATTAAAAATAAGCCTGGAAAATGGAGAATGTTAATAGATCTAAGAGCTGTAAATAAGGTGATTCAGCTCATGGGTTCTTCACAGCCTGGAATTCCTTACCTTCTCTATTACCTAAATGATGGTCTATTATAGTGATAGATCTAAAAGACTGCTTTTTGTTATACCTTTACAAGAACAGGATAGAGAAAAATTTGCCTTCACAGTGCCTACTTATAACAATTCCCAGCCTGTTAAAAGGTATCAGTGGAAAGCTCTTTCACAAGAGATGTTAAACAACCTCACATTTAAAGTCATTTGTAGATGAATTTTTCTTTGGGATGCCAGCTCACAAAATATGACATGGAGACAATATTAATTATGAAAGATTGGCTTATATTTTAGGTTTGTCCCCCTAGCTCTTATAACTTAAATTAACCAATTTTTATTCATCTATGTGTTGCCAGGGGACTTGTGGATTTTACCTCTCCTCCTGCATTTCTGGCTTTCCCTGCATCTGGCTTGCAACTCCTTTCTTCTTCTTAGAGCTCTTTGTCCCTAGAAGTCCTGCCAAACCACTTCCTGCCTAACCTAAGACATTCTGCTCTTTATTAAACCAATCACAGTGACACATCATATAGTGTAAAGGAATATCCCCCACACTAGTCTCTGATATTTTTTCGGGGGGGGGGAGCTCAGAAATATCCTTGGCATTTTCTCAAGGACAAACTTAGTAGTATGATAAGCAATGGAAATTAATACCCTCCTCCTAGTTGCTGGGCTGTTCTCTGGTCTAGTGTAATAGGTTGTGACCATTCACTATTCTGTGTTGTTTCTTTTGTTCCTACTTCTGATATATATATATATATCTGTGCCCCACTTTCAGATTTCTAAACAGACCTGGTGAGGGTCTGTTTTGGCTTCATAAGTCATGTATGTACTTTGTGTGTACTGATTATCAATAGACTTATATCAGAGAAAGTTATGGAAAATATTTTGAAAAATTTCAGAGGCTATGGATGTTCCCTATGGGACCAGCACATTTCACTGCTGGCCTGTTCTCCCATGATAGTTTCCTGACTCTTTCTGTGGGATTTACATGCTCCCATCTGTAGGCACTAACATTTTTAGAATGCCTACTGCCTGCTACCTCACTCACATGCCTGTCATCTTTTCTGTTACCTAGTCTGAAAGCCCTTATTCACCATCTAGCATCCCTCATCATCTTACTGTCAGGATTAGCGGGAGTTGGGTCATGATGTGTTGTGTACATTTTTACAAACATGTCATGCAGCTGCTTCAGTATAAATAGTGCAAGATTTGTTTTGACAAAGTACATGCTTGTAATATCAGTTACTTCTGTAATTCAAACTAATCCCCAAACTGTAGTCTAACTCTTCATTAGTCACTTTTCTCATTGTTGTGATAACATGCCTGACAAAAGCAACTTGAACTCTCATTGTCCATCATGGCAGAGAGGGTCTGACATCAAGATGGGAGGCAGCTGGTCACAGTCATGAAGCAGAGATAGATAAATACTCAGCTTCAGAACTGGAATTCCATGCTCAGTCAAAACTCACTGGAGAGCTGGCTCAGTGGTTTAGGGAAGTGGCTGCCCTTCCAGAGGTCTTGAACCTCAAGGGCAGCACATAGATTAATAGAACTAGGTTAAGTTGTAAGAGCTAGTTAGTAACAAGCCTGAGCTATTGGCTGAGTATTTATAATTTATATTAACTCTCCAAGTCAGTTATTTGGGAAGTGGTTGCCAGTTATTTGGGAGAAGGTGGTCAGGACTGATTCCAAATCCAGTCAGACTGATTATGAAGCCCTGAAACATTCTTTTGTCTGTACTATGGGCAGCCAACCACTTCTCTTTTGTCTGTCACCAGGGAGCATAGATCCTGATGAGAGCCCATGTGGGGTTAGTCCCCCTCAG
The DNA here is from genome assembly GCF_017639785.1 of Mesocricetus auratus. Classification (NCBI taxonomy): domain Eukaryota; kingdom Metazoa; phylum Chordata; class Mammalia; order Rodentia; family Cricetidae; genus Mesocricetus; species Mesocricetus auratus. The sequence continues at coordinate 55,413,255 of NW_024429196.1, forward strand.
ATTTCTGTTTCTCCTGGTTGTGACAGTTTTTTTTCCTTGTCTCCCCTTCTCATCCCTCTACTTCTGGAAGTGGTAACAGCTTTCATTGTTGCCAGAATCTGAGGGTCTTAAGCACAACTATGTATATTCACCAAAGTTCTCTGCTCCTGAGAAATTAACGGGGTGTCCTAAACTTCAATTCAATCCTAACACTACTCAAAGGCAGCATAGACCACACAATGAAAGGCCCAATGAGGCCATCTCCATTTCAACTGCTAGTCATGAGACCCCCAGGGAAGCCACTTCAGCCCACAAGCATGGCTTCTGAGGAGAGTCCTGTGCTGCCTGACTCATGTTAGAATGCAGAAAGGCAAGTGAGTAAGCAGAAGAAAGGAAGAAGAATATAAGTACAGATGTGTTGTTGCCTGCTCTTCCTGCAGCAAACCTACTCTTCTGTGAGGCAAAGAAACAAAAGTTCCCGTGACCCTTACACTGGTTCTGTGGTTCACTAGGATGACTCAAAGAATTCCAGAAAGCTCTCTAAGCTTACAAGTTCATTTTTACTAGGAAGCATACAACCCAGGACCTGTCAAATAATGAAAGAGCTGCAGGAAACAAGGTCTATAGAGGTCTCAAGTTGAGTTTCCATTGTCCCCATGGGCTCAGGGTGCATCACTTACTGGGTATATCAACACATAGAAACTCCCCTGAGCTTCATTTTCTAGACTTTTTATGGAATCAACCATTGGTTGAATCATTGGCCCCTGGGATATCCCCAGTGGTTGGGGGTCAGGAGCTAAAGTTCTAACCATCTTCATGTTGTGGGCTGCTCTGGCTGCCAGCCCCATCCTGAAGTCACTTACCAAGGGGTTCACCTATACTCTACTCAATAACATAAATCCAAGTGGTATGAGGACTTGCTGTGAAAAACATGCTGTTCTCATCACTCAGGAAATTCCAAAGGCATTAGGAGTTCTGTGCCTGGAACCTCGGAAGTACATTTTATTATACCATAACCTCTAGTTGTTTCTTCAACCCTGCCCACACCTATTTTCACAAGGGTTGTTTCAGCAAAATATCTCTTGCAGAGATCCTGGCAGATAGATGGCCTTCTTCCAACCCCATGTGAGTGCTTTGTCATTGCCAACTTGATATCACCACATCCCAGCTTGTGTCTCCACAGTATCAGGGACTCCTTTTGGCGGAAACATAGTTTGAAGCCCTTTATTACCACCATTATAACCAGCTATCATTTTGTTTGTTTACAGCAATGTTGGGGCATAACCAGGACCTTACATGTGGTAGACAAATGCTGTATTACTGAGCTTCACTTTTCAGAGTCTTCATGGAGTCAACTATAGACACAACCCTCATCTGATTGCTAAGAATTTTTAACATAGATTCTGTGCCTTGAATTGTTTGCCTCCATCAAAAATCATGTTGAAGCTTAATTCCTTAATGTCACAGTACCAGGGGACCAGGAGGACATAGTGGCAAGAGTTGGGGTCATGGAACTTAGCTTTAACGTCAAGTAATGCAATGAGTTCTCCATCCCAGAAGAGTGGTGACCTGTCCTTGTCTCTGAAAGGGATTGCCCTCGTTTGTCCTTCTCTTCTGAGTCTGCTCACTCACTTGCCCTTCTGCATCCTACCATGACTTGAGTCAGCATAAAACTCTTGTCAGAAACTGTGCTTATGGACTGTCATAGCAACAAGTTGAAATAAATTCATAAATTACTAGTCTCATATGTTCTATATCACAGCAACAGAAAATGAACCAAGACAGTGGTCAGTATATTCTGGCCATACATGTATCCAGCAACCCACATGGGAGAGACTACCCCAGGTGCTGAACATAAAAAAGTAAGATGCTACAGTATCTGCTAGGTCCTGACACCCTTGTGCACCATATACACCATATTGGAGAGCTTGGATTTCATCTTGGAGTAGACGGAAGGACCACTGGGATGGAGCTTCATTTCTGCCTTGCGAAGACATGCCTCAGAGCTCAGCAAGGTCCCTACTAGGGACTCAGAGACAACTCTAGGATAAACTGATCCTAATCTGACTCTGGGGAACTCTTGTTCTTTTCTGTTCTTTCCTTTCACATTCCACATACCGCTTTGGCTTCTCTTCCAGAACCAGGAGCAACTGTCTATTTAATCTCTGGATCGGTGATCCTGGATTGTATAACAAAGCAGGATGAGCAAGGCACAGAGAGCTAGTCAGTGTTTCTTTATAGTATCTGCTCCAGGTCCTGACTCCAGCTTCCTGCTTTACTTCCTGTCCTGACTTCCTTCAGTAATGGTCTGTGACCATGAGTTGTAAAGCATTTTATCACAGTTAGTGCTTTATCACGGTATCAGTTCCAAATTACAGCCTAGGTGATCTTATCTGAGACTGTCAGAGCTCTGGTAGTCAATTGTTATACTCTTGTTTTTTCATTTCCATGTAGAATGCTCATTTGCTGCCCAAGAACTTATCATAACTCTAGATACCGTAGCAATTAAATAACTAGCCCCCAAACTACTATGCTGTCAATCTTGCATGTTTGTGGAAACTAACACTGTGCCTTGTACTAAAGGGGTGTTTGGTGACTGAATGACTGCCCTCAGGCACACACAAAGGCTTTTAGCCAAGAAACTATTACCAGCTGGCGTGTCTCCAACATCATAGCTTGAGATACAAAGAACAGAGACCTCATGCTTCAAAGCAGATACAACAAAAGCAGAGGCAAGCTTACAGCTGGTGAAGACTTATGGGTGGACACTCCTGCACTGCAGCATTGTGTGTGAGCATGCCCTAAGAGTGCCTTTTCCTTTCTGAAATCTACATCTAGCTTTGCATTATAATTACATGATTGTACTGTCCCTTTCACTAGACAATGAAGTCCTTGAGGATGGGGAGAACCTTTGATTACTCTCTGTGCTGAAAAACCTGGTACAGAATTCCCCACACAGTTCAGGTTGTGTAGCAGGAGGGGGGGTGACTTAACTGTGTGTGTGTGTGGAGGCGGGTGCCAACAAGTTTTCAGTGCCATAAATGCCATCAACATTCCTTGTTTTTGTTCCTTTCTCCCGTATCTCATCACCTAAAGGTACCAGAGCAGGCACCACTTGATCTATTTTTGGTCTTTGTGTCTGCCAATGCATACATTATCTGGCTTTAAAAAGAGGTGGCTATTCCAAACCTGGAATGAAATGTTCTTTTTGGATGCCTGGAGAACTAATTATGGGATTAGAAAAATGCCCTCACCCCTCAACAGGAATTACGATGCTTCCTATGTTTTAATGTAAAACATGAAGTCGGCATAATTGACTGTCGCTCTTAATGCCCTCATACATTACAGAGTCTCGTTTAAGATAAATTATTTCCAAACGCCTGATGAGGCTGCCTCAAAGTCTCCATGGAATTAATGTATTACAATGTATTCAAAGCATTTCAAGTCTGGGCTGGCTTTGATATTACTTTTTGTTGTCACCATTGATGGAAATATAAGTTCATATAAATATAACATTGCTGATGGGTTACATGTCATCCTGATTTAAGCCTCACACATTAATTCAAATGCCTATCTAGCTCAATGCAAATGAGCCGGGGAGTCATAACAAAAGTCCCTGTGAAAGACCCCTACCCAGGACCCCCTAGGAAAAGAAAAGCAAGGCCAGGCTGTTGCCTAATGAAAGAAACCCAGACCAGGTGTCTCACCCTCAAAACAGGATGTCTGTGATCACTATAGCAGTCATGGGACCCGGATAATAATTGCTGAAGCGTAATGGGAACTTTCATATGACAATACTAGAAAACCTAGTCCTTGGCAACTACCCTGGCCCCCAATTGTGTCTGATCACTATAGCAATCATGGGACCCGGATAATAATTGCTGAAGCATGCTGGGAACTTTCATATGACAATACCAGGACACTTAGTCCTTGGCAACTACCCTTGCCCCCAGTTGTGTCTATGGTCACCATAGTAGTCATGGGACCCGGATAATAATTGCTGAAGCGTGCCTGGGTCTTTCATAAAGTAATACCAGGAAACTTAGTCCGTGGGAACTGCCCCTGCTCCCAAGATGAGCCAATGAAATGCCTGTTACTTATGTAACCATTGAAACTCTATAAATATTGTACTCCCTAAAAGCCCGGTATGCTCTGCACCCGAGTTGCAGTAGCATCCGCAGGCGCCTGTGTACTCAATAAATCACCTCTTGCATTTGCAGCCAGTGGTCTGGCCCCGGTTCTTGGGCAGAGGGTTCGGTTCAGCGCCCGGCACTTTGATGCCGAGGTCTTTCACCTGGAAATGCTTATGGTAACATGGCACATATACCATGTGCATGCTGCAACCAAGGACAAATGTAGGAGGGAGAGGAGGACACACACACACACACACACACACACACACACACACACACACACACACACAGAGAATAAAGAATGCATATGTATGTATAAGCTTAAGATAACTGTACATACCTTTAAAAGGGAAATTTCAAAAATCTTTCAGATACGACAAACAAAAGGTGTTTTTGAAATACAGATGGAAAGTCAGGTACAGTGGTACACACTTTACTTAGCTCTCTGACACCGTAACAGAGTATGTGATATCATCAGCTTAAAAAGGGGGGGGCGGTTATTCTGGTTCACAGTTTCAGAGGTTTCAATCTGTGGCTGCTTGGCTTTGCTGGTTGGGGCTGTGGCAAGGTAGAACATCAAGGCAGGGAGCATGTGCGGACGGTTGCTCACCTCATGGCAGTCAGGAAGCAAAGAGAAAGAGGATGGCGCTAGGAAGGGCATGCCTCAGTAGCCCAACTTTCTCTCGGTTGGCCCCATTCTAAAAGTTCCACTGACTCCTGATTATGCCACAGGCTTGCCAACACACCCTCAGAACCAGAGTCTTTGGGGGACACTGAAGATGCAAATCACAATGGCACCCTCAATCCCAGCTATTCAAGTGGCTAAAGCAGGAAGGTCATTTGAGGACAAGAGTTTGAGGCTGGCATGAGCAACATAGCATGACTCTGGCTCATAGCATGGTAAGAGTCTGAGGATGTAGTGTGGAGAAAGCATTTGCCTAGCATGCATGTGATCCTGGGTTCAACCCCCAACAAAATAAACAGATATACAAGGCTCAAAACCCCAATAGAAAACTTCTATTTAAAAGTCTGTATATTGAAAAGTGGTTCTCCTGCCTTATATTAGTTTCTGACATCTCTCCTGCACTCCTTTATTCATATGGAAAGCAATATCATCCAGGAGGAATGCTAATGGCAGGTTATGGTTGTGTTCCTATAATGTGCTCTAAGCTTACAGCCACTTTTCAAATTGATTCTAAGAGGTATTCTCATCAACCCCATGTCTCAGAGGCAGAGACTAAAGCAAGTACAGACTGAGCCACACAGCTGCTCAAGGGGATATAGAGGCTCAAGGAGATGTAGAGGCAGGCCTTGAACCAGGCTGAGCAGGAGCCCCAGCTTCCACCTCTTTGACTCTCTGCCTGGTGAGCAGAGGGAAACTCTATAGAGAGCTACTGCCTGGGGTGAAGGGTGGTCTCCAGGAGTTTTCTACCCCATGCAAACTAAGACTGTTTTCACCCCGTGAGCTGCTAAATCCTCCCATTCTCTTAGGAGCTATTCTGTCTCCATCCTGGTCCTGCTGCAGGGCTCCAAGTTGCCATGACTCTGTGCCTGCCACACTCTTCTCTGGTTGCTGCCCCTGCAGCATCTGGCCTGTCTGCTTTGCTGAGTAAGCTGATCACTCAGGTTCCAGCCTAAAGAGCGATGATACATCAAAGTTTTCCAAGTTGCCCATCAGTGAGGCCCAAACAAGCCAGTGACCCTGTTGCCCAGCCCCACTCTCCCTCTGTGAGCTGGTCAGGCTCCTTGTGGTCCAGTTAGACAATATGCTTGCTTGCATCATTTACCTTTGGCCCAACAGTAACTTTGGCAGTGATGTAACTTCCCTTTCTGTTATTCATCTCCCCAGGCTTCTGCCTGTCTTCTCCAGCTAGCCCCGCCCTCCATCATTTTCCTGCTCCTATTCTGTTGTATTTTCAGCACCAAGAGTGTTGTGTGGCAGAATCCCTGCATGTTGTCCTTAGTACTCTTGTCACCTCAGGTAAGAATAAACTGTACCCTAGTCTGGAGACCACCTCATGTGTCTTTTGTATTTCTGGCACTGGGACCTAGCCAAGCTCAGATTCCCTGTGAATACTCAACAAGGACTAGCTGATTATCATGAATAGATTTCAACTTAGGCAGCAGAGCTGTGCCAACATCTAGTTACTAATCACTCTTTACACATCCTCTGTGCTCTTGAAATCTATATGGGGTGTGCAGGTCTAGCCTGAGGGTGCCTGCCTGGGATAAAAGTATGCAGTATTCCCCTGCTAGGAAGCAACAACTTCCAGGGTCATTTGAGGGCAAAGCTGGGTGCCTAGGGGGCAGTGCTGTGTGGGAATCAGCTAAAATGTGTGAGACGGAGGAGGCGTCGACAAGGAGGCTTCAAGCTTCTCAGGAAGACTGACTCTGCAAAGGCAGCTTGCAGCTCCGAGCTGGTGACTAGAGATGTAGCCGGCTGCACTGCTGGAACCCAAACTGTTTCCCAGGGAGAAGAGTCAGGGTCGGGGTCGAAAGCGAGCCAGTGCTCCTCCTGGTTCCCATAGCCTCCACTCTCACCCTTCCCACCCACCCTTCTGTTATAAAGCATAACCCCAAAAGCACAATTACCAGAGCGTGCCCAAGGCAAGAACAGCTGTCACTGTGGTACCCAAGGCGCAGGAAGGAGACCAAGGGCACACACTCCTTACGGCAAAAACCTGACCTTCAAGACCTGGAGACCTGATGCTCACTCACCAAGTACTTCCTGTGCTGCTTGGTGTGCAACCACCCAGCTGGGCATGAACCTCTCCTCCAACTGGTACTAAGTCTGCCCTGCTTAGAGGAAGGTGGGGAGATGGAAGAACTCACATATGAAGCCAAATGTGGAGAGAGCTAGTCCATTCCTGCATCAATAGCCTCCTCAGCCCCACCCTTTCACTGGACCCCAGCTCTCAGTATTATTGGAGTGGGGATTACATTTCCAGTGTAGAAGCAATGAGAGACCATTTCAAACCATAGCATGCATCATCTACTCAGACAAACTGGAAGTCAGCATCCTTAAGAAGGTACATTTTGGTGGTGTTCTTTCAGAGTGTCATGCTCTTTTTGTGACCTTTTTTTATATTATTATGTAGCCTAGGTTGGTGTGGAATTCACAACCTCCCTGTTTCTGTCTCCTGAGTGCTGAAATTAGAGGTATAGGTCATCATAACAAGCATATGAAATTTAAACAAAAACTGCCTTCTTCATACCACCATTCAAGAAAAAACCCAGTCTCCTATTTTACCTGTTCCAAATTTCTTTGCCTTTGCTGCCAACACAATACACCTGCACTGGTGAACTCACAGCACACCTGATGGTTTGCAAGCACCTGCTCTTGGGAGTGGCCTATTGGGTCCCATTCCCCTGGAACTACTGGCAGAAGACCCTTCCCATGCAGCCATCTACCTTCTGTTAAAGCACCATCAACAACCTTAAAACTACTTCCTGCCCTTTGGGTGTCACAGTGCTCTGTGCATAGGGTGGGAGCTGTTCTTGCCTTAAGTACTGCTCAGTGCTTCCCTGAATGCAGGGGACATTTGTCTACTCTCGTAAGGGATCTGACACTGCAGCCCTTACCTCAACTCCAAACTACTTGGCAATAGTAGAGTTACAAACATGGAAAGACCCCATGCTATTGTTGCTTGGAGAACAAAAACCTTGTCTGTTCAAAGATATTTTCCCATTATTGAAACTGATGGTTAACATTCATGGAATTAAGAGTCACTTATACAACACAGGTATAGTTGTTAGACTATAAAGTTGTGGGCTGTGAAAGGAATCCCTGAAAACAAAGATAGTTATCTGGGGAGCTTTTTAAAAAAAATACTGGAGTCTGTTTAAGACCAGTCAAACAGATTTCTAGGAGACGAGAGGATGACAAAAAGTTTTCAAGTTCTAAAGTATAATGAGGCTTCAGGGCACTTGCCTCAAGAATCTGAGGGAGCCATTCAGTCCTTTTTGATAGTCCTCTTCAGGGGCCATCAGATACCCTAAAACAGGTCAGGACTTTCTATGTGTTTTCTGTCCCAGACATGGCAGCATTTGAACTCTGGTCTTAGGAACAAACTTTGGGTCCCACCACAGACCTTCTCAGTAGAGTTGCATTCCACAGGACTAGGGGGCTCATGGGCACATGAGGCTTGAATGGAGATTTCCAAGATGGTACTTGGGATGTCTTCTTGGTTTCTCTGTTTTTCCACTGTGACAGTCATATGTTGAAGTCCTACCCCCAGCTGCCTTTAGAGTATGACCTCCTTGTAATTTTTTGTGTGTGTTTGTTTGTTTGCAGAGGGGTAAACCATAATTTAACTGGTAAATTTATATATTTTTCGTCTTTCTGAGTCTCATTTAATTTGTTTAATATGTCTTTGGTTGCATTCATATTTTTGTGAATGACAATTTTATTCTTTTTTAATTTAATTTTTTTCATTTTACACATCAACCCTAGGTCCCCCTCCCTCTCCTTCTCTCACCCCTCTTACCTCCCCCCATCTCACTGCCCATCCACTCCTCAAAGGGGGTAAGGTCTCCCATGGGAGGCAACAAAGCAGGGCATACCAAGTTGCTGCAGGACCAAGCCCTTGCCCCCTGCATCATGGCTGATCAATGGATCCCACCACAGGAAATGAGCTCCAGAAAGCCACTTCATGCACCTGGAATGGGTCCTGGTCCCACTGCCAGGGTCCTCTGCCAACAGATTAAGCCACATAACTCTCACCCACACTCAGAGGGTCTAGTTGGTCCCTGGTAGTTTCCCAGCTGACAGTCCAGAGTCTATGAGCTCCCACTAGCTTGGGTCACTGTCTCTGTGATTTTCATGATCATGATCTTGACCACCCCCCCCCTTGTGTGGTGATACCTTGCTTGTACATATAAAGCCTGTCTGAAGGTCAAAGAATGGAGCTTGCCACTAGCTAACTATAGAGGTCTGGAGGTCTGTACAGACACAGGAAGTGAGGTAGCTGGGTGTAAACAGGATATAAGCAGGGAGAAACAGGAACTTGTTCTCTTGTCTGCTGAGACGATAAGGAGGTAAGGTGTGCTGCGGCTTGCTTCTTCTCTCCAATCTCTCAGAATTTTCCTCAATATCTGACTCCAGATTTTTATTACCTAGACCAATTAAAAACTCTATTTATACCCTTGCTCATATGATCCCTTCTTATTCGTTTTAACTGAACTCCAGGGGCTCAGCTCAGTGCTTGTCTGTGGATCACTGCATCTGCTTCTATCAGTTACTGGATGTAGGTTCTATGATGACAATTAGGGTAGTCACCAATCTGACTAAAGGGGAAGACTCATTCAGACACCCTCTACACTATTGATAAGGAGTCTTAGCTGGGGTAATCCTTGTGAATTCCTGGGAGTTTCCCTGACACCAAGTTTTCCCCTAACCCTATAATGGTCCCCTCTATCAAGATATCTCTTTAGTTGCTGTCCCTCAACTTGACCATCTTAATCCCTCACATTCCCATCCCATATCCCCTCCCTTATACCCCCTCCCAGTTTACCCAGGAGATCTTAACTATTTCCCTTCCTGGGGCCCTCCATGTGTATCCCTCTTAGGGTTCTCCTTTAACTAGCTTCTCTGGGGTTGTGGATTGTAGCCTGGTTTTCTTTTCTTTATATCTAACATCCACTTATGAGTGAGTACACACCATGTTTGTCTTTGTGTGTCTGGGTTACCTCATTCAGGATGGTTTTTTTCCAGTTCCGTCTATTTGCCTGCAAATTTCAAGATGTCACTTTTTTTTTAACCACTGAGTAACACTATATTATGTAAATATGCCATATTTTCTTTATCCATTCTTCAGTTGAGGGGCATCTAGGTTGTTTCCAGGTTCTGACTATTACAAATAATGCTGCTATGAAAATAGTTGAGCAAGTATCTTCGTGGTATGATTTTACATCCTTTGAGTATATGCCCAAGAGTGGTATTGCTGGGTCTTGAGATAGATTAATTCCCAATTTTCTGAGAAACTGCCAAACCGATTTCCAAAACTGCTGTACAAGTTTGCACTCCCACCAACAATGGAGGAGTGCTCCCTTTACTCCACATCCTCTACAGCATAAGTTGTTATCAGTGGTTTTGATCTTAGCCATTCTGACAGGTGTAAGATGGTATCTCAGTCATTTTGATTTGCATTTCCCTGATGGCTAAGGATGTTGAGCAATTCCTTAAATGTCTTTCAGTCATTTGAGATTGTTCTGTTGAGAATTCTCTGTTTATATTTAGGAAATGGTCTCCTGTGCCAATGTGTTCAAGGCTACTTCAGGCTTCTCTTCTATCAGGTTCAGGGTAATTGGATTTATGTTGAGGTTTTTGATCCATTTGGACTTCAGTTTTGTGCATGGGGATAGATATGGGTCTATTTGCATTCTTCCACAAGTCAACATCCAAGTATTCCACCACCATTTATTGAAGTTGCTTTTTTTTCTATTTTCAATTTTGGCCTCTTTGTCAAAAATCAGGTGTTTGTAGGTGTATGAATTAATATCAGCATCTGCAATTAAATTCCAGTGATCCACATATTTCTCTTTACAGCAATACCAAGCTGTGTGTGTGTGTGTGAGAGAGAGAGAGGTGGAGGGAGAGAGCGAGTGAGTAAGAGAGAGAGAGAGAGAGAGAGAGAGAGAGAGAGAGAGAGAGAGAGAGAGAGAGAGAGAGAGAGAGAGAGAGAGAGAGAGAGAGAGAGAGAGAGACGGGGGGGGGGCAACCCTTTGCTGGGTCATGCTGCTTGAACTTCTAGTCTACAGATTTGGGAGTTGAATGAGCATCTTTCCACCATGAAGTAGCCTGCACAGGTGTTTCATTATAGCAATGACAAACTGGTTAATATTAATAAGTCTACCTCCAATTTCTATCTTCTACAACTGCAAGACAATAAATTTGCAATGTTCAAAGCACTCAGCTTGTGGTAGTTCATTACAACAGCCACAGGAAACAAATATGCTCATACTGCCTTCCATCTATTTTGCTGCCAAATGCCCTAAGAAAGAACCAGAATAGATCCATCACACCCTGTCATCCCTGATCTGCAGAGACATTGGCAGCCAGCCTAGAGATGGGCTGCTCTGGGTCAGAAGCTCAGAGTGACTTCTGCCAATGACAGCACGGTGCTGACCAGTTTCTCTGGAAAGCAGAGGGTTTCCTGGATAGCCACACAGTCCCTTATTTTGTTCTGAGCCCCTACACTCACAATTAAGGTTGTATATTCTAGAAACATTTGTAGACTGATTGATGAAGAGGCAATCTTGGTCGCTCAATGCAGAGGCCACTGGTGTCATCTACTCTTTTTGTTGTGTTGGCATAGAGTTGTTTTTTTTTCTCACCTAGTTATTGCCTCAAACCCAAACCAGAACCAACAGTGCCCTTGTTCTTGGCAGCTGATTGTGTTGGGAGATGGAATAAGCGGTTGTGCAGAACCCACACCCTAGCATATCCTATCATGTCTCTCCTTTTGAAATCTTCTTTCACAGTCTGCAGTGCCTTTCCTGGTCCTCTTCTTGACATGATTCTCCAAAGACAGTGGGCTTGCCCTGCTACCTTCAAACAGAGCCGACAGAATGGCACTGCCACTGTCCCCTGTTGAGACTACCAGAATCACTCCTGTTGTGCAAGTTGAGATACTTCTGTTTCAGTGATGGAGAACACAGGGCTTGGGAAATAATGGGATATCCCAGTGGATAGGTTTGCTTGGATGATTTGGGGATATTGGGTGGGCTGTAGACTGGATATTGTGAGAAATCTGGAGTGATTCTGTAATTAGGCATCTCTAGAGATATCCACAACAGGAGAAAAGAATGGCTGGAGCTGTAATTGGCAATGTAACTGTTACTCATTTTAGCCAAAAGAGAGTTTGGGGTGTATTTCTGTTGTGGGTAGTACAATGGCCTTGCTTTTGTTCATGCTTAGGCTTCTAACAGCATCCTCCACGAGGATAGCCCCACAGGAGGAGAGAGGTGAGCATATTTCCAGGCTTTCCCTGCCCTTATGTAGCTTTCACTGCAGGCCATGCCTGTTGACTAGCTTCTAAGAACATCCCTCCCAAGACCATGACAAAAGGAAATAAGACATTGATGGTGCATCCTGGGAGGGGTGTGCCAAATAAGTGTCAGACCCAGTTTGTCAGCAACTCCATGAGTGTACCTCTCTATTTCATGAACCCTCCCTCTGTGGTGCTCTGGCCTGTTTGTGTCTGCTTGAAGGCCTAATTTTCCACCCAGGACTCCTTTCATGGGATCAAATCTCAGGATGTATGTATGTATGTATGTATGTATGTGTATGTATGTATGTATTTTGAGACAGGGTCTCTCTACATAGCCCTGGCTGTCCTGGAACTCACTATATAAACAGGGCTGGCCTTGAGTTCCCAGAGATCTGCCTGCTTCTGCCTCCTGAATGCTGGGATTAAAGGCATGTACTGTATGTCTGACCAGACTGGTTTTTATAATACATTAGCTGGCCAATTTTTGGGTAGGTAACAGCTAAGTTCAATTTCATCACATTGACAATGGAACCATGCCACCTGTCCTAGAGGTTCTGCCTAAGGAATATTGGAAATGCTTGGGTAATACCTAGCTCTCCTCACTTCCCTCTCTGGTCTCCACAACTATCCAGGAGGTGGAAACTCCTGGGAATTCAGGACCACTCAGAATGAAGTCTAAGCATGATAAGCTCTAGAGAACTCTTCCAGATGTGCAGGATCTGATCCTGCCCTTGGACTTGATCTGGCCTTAGACTAGATCTGATCTAGATCTCAGACTCTAAAACTGTGAGAAATGAGTTCCCATTGTTTATAAACTACCAGTCTGTGCTATTTTGGTGTAGCATCATCTGGGAAGCACTCAAACATCTGAGGACTTGCTAGCAATGCACATCATTGGTTTTGCCCAGACCTGCTCAGGTGGCCCAAGGAGCTAGGTTAGCAAGCCTTGTAAGTGGTTCTGGTATACACTTTCTCCTCTTCCCTCAGAGAACCCCTGCCAGAGATGGTAAAAGAAGATCCATTAGTGAGGCTCTGGGCAGTTCCTTTCAGGTCATGCTCACATCACTATTTTGAATTTTAATGAGTGCAAGGACCGGTCTATGTTGGGAAGGTGCCATATTGGTATTTGGTCCATTTCTTTCTGCAGAAGTAAATTTAGAGATTATTTATGTTTTTCTCTTTCTCTCTTATCTAAGTACCTTGCACGAAATGGACCAATGATAATCAATAACCTTTTATGCTGCCCTTAGATGACTTCTTTTCCACAGAAAGCTTGCCTGAGAGCAATAATTCCCTGACGGAGATGGCTCCTGTGATCCTGGGAATGAGGTTCTGTGGGATGAGCAGGGGAGGCTCTGGCCAGGCCTGCTCAGTGCTGCCTAGCTCTCCACCTCCCCTACTCACTCTCTGTTCATTCCTGTCCCCACCCGCCCTTCTCTTTTAAACAATAAATCTCACAGTGATCTCTAACTAGTCTCTTAGGTTCTCTTTGCCTCTCTTCTTAAACATAATTTTTTATTGATTTTTTTGAATTACACTTCATGTACTCCAATGCCTCTCATTTTCTAGCGCCTCCTTATCCACCCCTCACCCCCTTAGCATCCTCCCCCCCCAAAATCTAGAAATATTAATTAAAAATGAAACAAAACAAACAAACAAAAACCCACTTTGCTCCTCCATCTTCCCTACTCTCCATTATCTCTTCATTAGTCTTAGTGACACTGGGACTGGTGTGTCATGCAGTAGACCCTTTTGTCCACTCAGCTTTCTTGTAAATGTTCATAGCAATTGTTGTTGATATGGTTCAAGGCCTCTGGCTTCCAACAAACCATCAATCCTGGACCCTCACCAAAATTTCTCTTGGATATCCTGCTGTTGTTCCAAGTCATGGAGAGTAGGGTTCTGCAGGACCGCTCCCCTTCACACACTCCTGAACACCATAGATGGGGTAACTGTTGGGTGGGTCAACTCAAAGCCCTGGATGTGGTACTCTGTGGTAGCTGATTTGGTCAGTCCAGGCCACTGGTAGCCCTCCCTCAGGCAAGGGGCAGAACCAGCTCTTCTATGGCCGTGCCATTGTGGTCAGTTTTATCATGCTCATGGAGAAGGGCAGGATTATCATTCCTGTGAGTGTGGGACCAACTTTTCTGTTGCAATGGCCAGCAAAGGCCAGATATCCCAGGGTCAGCCAAGTGTGATGCTGGCTCAGCATAGCCCTTGGATTTCAACACACAAGGTTACTACGGCCTCCTGTGATGATACGGACCACAAAGATCAACTCAGACTCCAGCGCAGCAGGACTACAAACCCAGACATGATCCTCAGCAGAAACTGGGCAAGAATACCAGCATGGCCTGATGGCAATGTGGGTTTCTGTCACCAATATGCTCCCAGGTGGTAGCCCAGACCCCAGGCATTCACATGGCCTTCCATGGTAACAGGAGCCACAGACCCTGGCTGCTGTAGTGCCACAGACCTAGGCATGGCCCTTGGCAACAGATAGGGTTAGATGTCATCACAGCCCTGAGTGGCAACTCAGGCCACTCAGCTCAGCATGGCCCCATCCCTTCACCTCTTAATGGAAAAATAAGAGTAATATTAACACGAACACTCTTACCTCCAAGAAATTACCAGGAAAATGCAGCTATGAAAGAACATGGAAGTATTTTCAGATAGATTACATCCTAATGTGGAAATGCTACTCTGCTGTTTGGCGTGGTGGGTGTGATTAGACTCCAGCAGGTAGGATCCCAAGCCAGCCTGAGCTACAAAGTAAGACTTTGACAACAAAATTAAATAGAAAAGTAAAATAAAAACAAGAGGAAATATGTCTTGTCATATCTTCTCATTTTTATGGCTCTAAACTAGAAAAATAAAGACAAATATGACCAAAGGCAGTGCACATACATAGTGGCATAGTGGCTGTTCCTCCTACATATTCATTTGCAAATAGAGAACATTTTTTTCTTTTCTTTTTTTTTTTCAAGACAGGGTTTCTCTGTGTAGCTTTGGAGCCTATCCTGGCACTTGCTCTGTAGACCAGGCTGGCTTTGAACTCACAGAGATGAGTGCTGGGATTAAAGGCGTTTGCCACCGCCACCTGGCGAGAACATGTTTTTAGAAACTAGCCACAGAGAGAGAATGGCTTTTCTGCTCTTGTATCTTGCCTTTTACCCATTTATCTACTTCCTGCCACACACAGGAAATAGAGGAGTTGAGAGGGGACTTCCCAGAGTCCACTGGGAAGTGGGTGGGTGGGGTTGGGATGAGGGTCTGTGTGTTTGGTGTGTCTGTGCTGACGAAGGAGGTATGATTCTATTGGTTCAGGTGGGTGACTGTACCCAGAGGCCACCAAAGAGAGGCTGTATGGTTTCCTGTACCTTATGTCTCCTCCCTTTCCCTCATTACTCAGCAGATAGGAAGGAACAGAGTGGAGACTGAGGCAGAGAAGTGGCCAAGGCCATCTCTACCCTCCAGGCCCACTGCATATTCTGAGCGCATCTCAGCTGAGGCTGGGAAGCAGCAAAACTGGAATGGAATTATATCCCAGATTGGTTCACACCTTCTGAACGACGACAAGAAGCCAGGAGACTATCACTGAAAAGACAGTTTATAACTCACAGTTGCCATGAGCTGGGGCCCATCATGGTGTGTGAGTGTTGTAGGTGGGGAGAAGCTCCAGGTCATTAGGAGGCAGAAGAGGAAGGTTGTTTCCTGTGTGAAAGAACAGGTCCAGTGAGCAGGCTCAGGACCAAGCACTTTGAATTAATTTCAGCAGTCTCTAGGGTTAGGAGAGGCAGATAGTGACCCAGGAGACAAGAGTTCAATGAAGACGATGTTGAGAGTAGGGGCTCTGACCCTGGCAGAAAGAGCTGATTAGGGAGGAGCAATCGTGAGGGAGGTTATTGGGCTGTACGGAGTAAGGCATACCCAAAATCTGCACGCAGGGATGGTGTTAAAGTCCCAGGACTAAGATGCTAGGAATTGGCGAATACATAAAACTAAACCGTATCTTCGGTCCTTGGCTGAAAGGGTCTGGGAAGAATGGCTCTTTGGCTTTCCAGACTCTGCGGCCTCGTAAGTCAAGCCACAAGGAAATTGGAATCATCGTGGAACAAACCAATCTATCCTGAAACACACCCAAACCCCACTCTTCACAAGCGTACACACAGAAATGAAAGGTCAAAAGTAAACATTCTAGGTGTTCTGCTATTTTCTTACTGCTTTGCCATGGATCCCTCTGAGGGCCTCTGCGTGTAGCTCACTTTTGATAGCAGTAGTAAAAAGCTGCACAGGAATGCTTTGTGCCAGGACAACCTCATGCACCACACTGCAAAGTGTTTCCACAGACATTAAATCATCTGGGTTTACAGATTCGCCAACTGAACCCACCACATATTCTCTTCGTTGCTACACAAGGACTCTGAGGCCCATGGGGGGTGTTGCTGGGATGGGGGGTGGGGGTGGGGGAGTCACTCATACAGTTGTCACATGGTTTAGCTAAGAACAAACCTACAACCCTGGTGGTTTTTTGATCATATACCATAGAATTACACAGAAATTTTAGTAGAGTGTCTTGACTAGTTTTATGCCAACGTGACACAAGCTAAAGCCACAGAGAAGAGGGAGCTTCAACTGAGAAAATACCACCATAAGACACAGCTGTATGTAGCCTGTAGAGCATTTCCTTAATTAGCAATTGATGTGGGAAGAACCCTCTCTCTCTCTCTCTCTCTCTCTCTCTCTCTCTCTCTCTCTCTCTCTCTCTCTCTCTCTCTCTCTCGTGTGTGTGTGTGTGTGTGTGTGGTGTGCCCCTGGGTTGGTGGTCCTGGATTCTATATGAAAGTATGGAGAGCAAACCAGTAAGCAGCTCCCCTCCATGGCCTCTGCATCAGCTCCTGTCTTCAGGTTCCTGCATTGCTTGAGTTCCTGTCCTGACTTCCACCATGATTAACTGTGATGTGAAAGCATAAGCTAAATAAACCCTTTCTTCCCAAGTTGCTTTGGTTATGGTGTTTCATCATAGAAATAACATCCCTAATTAAGACACAGAATGTGGGAGAAAATTATGTTTTAAATTGTGGTTTAGTGCCTGGATTCTTACATTTGCAAAGTCATGTTGCATGATGTTGGTCAGGCATCCTGGGAATTATCATTAAGCAATTTGATTGTGTTCATATCATAGAGGGTACTCGCATGGGATGGACAACTATGTACCTAGACTATATGGTATAATCTGTATTTTTTAAATACCTCTTTTGGTTATGTGTGGCAAATGTCTTTCATTCTAGAAGTTGAGAGGCAGGAGCAGGAGAATCTCCTGAGAGTTCAAGGCCAGCCAGGTCTACATAGCAAGACCCTGTCCTTTGGGGACTTGAGAGATGGCTCAGGAGTTAAGAACAGTTGTTGCATTTCCAGGAGATGGGAGAATGAGTTTTAGCACCCACAGCAAGTGGCTCACAACCACCTGTAACTCCAGCTACAGCACTTTGAATACCTTCTGCCCTCTATGATCACCAAAACTCACATGTACCTATAAATGCACACATATTCACATCACAGCACACACTTACACACACATACTTGCACAATTAAATATAAAGACAAGGCAGTGCATACCTTTAATCCCAACACTTGGAAGGTGGAGGCGGTTGGATCTTTCAATTTGAGGCAATCCTGGTCTGCAGAAACAGTCCAGGACAGTCAGAGCTACATAGGGAAACACTGTCCCAAAATCCTCTCCCCCCAAAACAACCCTGAGGCGCGCGCACACACACACACACACACACACACACACACACACACACACACACACACATCCTAGTCCATATTCTAGGTCATGATTAGTATCACTATCTTCCACCCTCGTTCCTTGTCCCACTGAGAGGTCTTTGAGAACAGCATGCAGAGAGCTGTTATCTATGTCAACAAGGGCTCTGGATTCTCCGTGAAGGACCTACCTCGGGTTGCTTTCCAGTTAACTTCTGATTTTTTAAGGAGCACATTCTAAAATAATAATTGTAGTATAGAAAATATGTAAGCCAGTCACCAGTTGTTGAGTATCACCCAGTACCATGTGCCGTGAGTTAGTGTGAGTGCTGTACTCTGCTATAACTCACAGTGCAGTGTATTGATTTCCACCAGCACCACACAGACACGTGAGTGAGGGGGGCATCACACTGTGACAGTGATGGACACTGTACATTTTTAGTCCTATTAGCGTCTTATGGGATTCCCATCACATCCACAACCCATCTGTGATCAAAAGGTGTCACGTGATTCTCATTTTTCATAATGCCAAGAGCAGAAAAGGGCAGCTTCTTAAAAGCACAGCATTCTCTCATGCTGTGGGGGCAAAATGTTAAGTTGCTGGGGTGGGGGTAGGCCAAGGGAGGCCTCCCTCCCTCCCTCCCCCCACCCTCCCCCCTCCCTCCATTTTCTCTGTACTTACTAATTCAGAGCTGGAGAACACGTAAAATACTGGGTTTTAAATGTCTTCAGTCATGTCTGAAAATTCTGAAACAGGAGACACAACAGGTTTCGTTCTGTGCTGGAGAACCTGCTGTTTCTAAAGAAATCACTTGTTTTGAAAAAAAAAATATTCCATGGAGATTAAAAAGGAGCAGTGGAAAGATACCCTGAGGGAACTTAGTGACTCAGACTACAGACAAATAAATTACACCTTCAGTTCAGACTAATTCTGTGTGTGTGCCTCTGAAAAATGGTGAGCAAATGTTAAGAGTTACTCATGGTTTAATTGGTTTAATGCATTAATCACCAGGTGGCAAAAAGCAGGACACGAGGCTAGCCAATCTAATTGTGGGAGAAGAACTCTAATTGGAGATTTCATTTCCTAGGGAAATGTTTATCTTTATTTTCTCAAGATTTCATTACAGCAATGAGTAATCTTACTTCTGTGAGACCTTCGAGTCACCGGGGGCCAGAATGGTCACTTTGGTTTTGTATTTTCACGTTGGAAAGGCACAGATTAACCCGGAGGGTCACAACTAACCCACTGAGGAGACTCACAGGGTCAAGCTGGCTGTCCTTCATGCTTCATGAGTCTGTGAAGGAGTACCAAGGGACCATTTAAAGAAATCTGGTTTTGAAAAGAAAAGGTGTCCCGTAGGCATTCTCCATTACCTTTGAATGGTGGAGATGCCAGTGTCCACACAACATCATCTTAGAATCAAAGTGACCAAGAGAGTTAGGGACTCTGGTGATTCGGTGTTTCCACAGGTGAGTAGTTTTCATTCATTCTATGGAGGAAACAGAGTCTGCAAATGTTCTTCTCGAGCTTCAGGGGGCTTTGATTTCTCTGGAAGAGTCTATGTTTCCTAAAGGACAAGAAGGAGCGAGCATCAGAAGCAACCTGTCTCCATGGGGTTTGACACGCACTGTACACAGGCGTCTTGCAGCCCATGACTGTTCCGTCTTCCTTCCTTCCTGTGCCCTTTTATAGTTCCCAGGAAGCACTTGGAAACGTGATTATGAACTGGAGCTTCAGGGACAGGCTGCAGCTCAATGGCAGGCTGCATGCTTAACTTGAAAAGGTCCTGGGCCCAATCCCCAGAACCAAACATTATATAGTAAAGAAATAAAACTGAAAACAAGGGCTAACAAGGTGCTTTGTTTTTCTTCTGGGCTGTCTTGTTTCTAGGAAGAATTCTGTTGGTTTGTGTCTTTCTTCCTATGTCATATCTTTTCCCTCCTTGGCTCCTTTTTATCTTATTTATTTTAATAAGCTGATATATAAATATTGTATACATTTATGGGGTGCCATATGGTGTTTTTCTTAAGATTTACTGTTTTAATTTTTATTTATGTGTATGTGTATGCACAATCATATGGGTATTCCTAGAAGCCAGAAGACAGCAACAGATCCTTTGGAACTGCAGTTACAGGTAGCTAGGAGTAACCTGATGTAGGTGCTGGGAATCAAACTGGGGTCCTCAGGATGAACAGCTAGTGTTCTTCACCAGCAAACCATCTCTTCAGCCCACCATGAGATAGTTTAATACACATATGCATGTGTGATGTTCAAATCTAGCTAAGCTCACCTACCTCCTCAAACATAATTTATTCCAGCTCCCCTTAAAGATTCTCCTTGTCACTGGTTTTCAATAATTTGATGAAATGGTACTGTGTTATCTTTCTGATACTGTGAAAAAATGCCTAAGGCCATCAAGTTATGAAAATGAAAGGCTTATTTGGCTCACAGTCTCTGAGGTTTCTGTTTGTAGCCGCTTGCCTTGTTGCTTTTAGACCTGTGGTGAGGCAGTACATCATAGTAGGAGTTATGTAACCCAGGAAGCTGCTCACCTCCTGTTGGAAATAAAAGAGAGGAAGGGACCATAAACCCAATAGCCCCTCGGAGGTATAGCCCTCAAACTACTAACTTCCCCTCACTAAAACCCACCTGCTAAAGGTTTTGCCACCCCTCAGTAGTCACAGGCTGATGACCCAGCTTTACTATATGACACTTTGAGGGAAGGTTATTCAAACCATAGGCTGGCCCTGCCTGTGTAACTAGACTGTTGACTCGGTGTTTTGATTTATGGATACATAATTTTTATAACAACTGAAACAGTATAAACCTTAAAAAAACTTGTATTTGGGATCAGCAAGACTATGTCTGGTTCTAACCTGATTTTCAGTAGATTTACATGGAAGTTACTTAAACATGAAGACAACTGAGTTTTTCTCAGAAAAACAGTCTCATAATACCTACTTTGCAGAGCAACTTAGACACGAATAACCCCGAGAAGGATGGCAAGAGAAAAGTCTGCTCTGTTGGGCAAATCTCCATGCACATGCTCCTATGTGACCTATGGAAGAAAGCACAGATGTGGGGGAGGGGTGAGCATCTTCACTCGGGAGCCACTCACAAGGCTTACGTTGAGATGAATAAACAAAGCACACAGGCCATAGGCATACTGACAAAATAGATACATTTCTGAGCTTAAAGGTCTACAGAATGCTTGGACAGAATGAGTGAGGAAGGCCTATGGCTGAAACATTCACATTCTACTAACAGAGATGGTCCCAAGGTCGTCATAGGAGAAGGGAAAGGCCACACATAAAGGAAAAGAATTCAGATGTGATGGTCTTCCCAAAAGCTGGGGTGGAAGCCGGAGACCCAGACGACAGTGATTGTCCATCTGTAGAATGACTGAGGCAGAGGAAGGGTAGAATAAAGACTGAGTGGCTGAAAACACACAGCTATATCCTATCCATCCTTTCTTGGAAGTTACAAGAGATCTGGCATTCAGAATAAAGGGGGTCCATCACTGATGAGGAAGGAAGGAACTGTAGGGAACAGAGCATCTGAAACCATAGAAGCAAGAGGCAAGGAGGAGAGAGAATAGGAACTCAGTTTGCTCCTAGCAGGACTGAGGATTTGGTGAGATATACCTTTAAAATGATGAAATTGATAAGTAGAATACTCAGTATGTTTGATTTTATGGGTGCACAACTACATTAGGTGTGTTTTTATAATTCTGTTGAAAATTCATGGAGGAAATAAACAAGCCAAGAAAACACAAATTATTTTCAGAAACTATTCCTGTCACAGCAACAAAGGCACCTGACAGAAACAACTTAAGGGGAGGAAGATTGTTTCCAATTGATAGTTTCAAATGATCTGTCTTTCGTGGCAGGGAAAGTGTGGCTGAGCATAACAGCCCACATCATGGCCAACAGGAAGCCAGAAGGAAATGGAAGAAGCGGCAGGGCGAAATACAGTTCTCAAGGACATGCCCTCAGAGACCTGCTTTCTCCAAGCAGGCTCCTGCCTGCTTTCCCACTTTCCTAATGATGCTATTGTATGAATCCACACCAGGATAAATCCCTACACTAGGTCAGAATCCCAAGATTTGACCAGCTCTGGAAAATGCTCTCCAGACCCATCCAGACATGTGCATCACCAATGTCCCACGGCATTTTTCAATCTGATGAGTGTGACAACTAAGATTAACCATCATAGAGAGGAAAAATGAAAAAGGTGTGGAAGGGGTGGATTCGGTCTCAGTTCCTGGACATAAGGTAAATATAAACTATTAATGTAGCCACTATTGGGATTATGGGGAAAAAGACACCGTGCACAAAGGGGCTGTGTTGAATCAAGGCACTGCATGACCATTTTCCCTTACAGGAAATCAGTAGGCAGGTTTTGTTTAAAATAGACACAGAAATAGAAATAATGGCATAAGGTTTAGAGGAAGGGCCTAGGGGGTAAGAACATGCATTATTCTTGTAAAAGGACCTGAGTTCAGTTCCTAGCACCATGGCAGGTGGTTTGCATCCAACTATAACTCCACCTCCAGGAGATCTAATACCTCTGGCCTTCTGGGCACTTGTATACACACACACACACACACACACACACACACACACACACACACACACACACACAGAGAGAGAGAGAGAGAGAGAGAGAGAGGGAGAGACAGAGAGACATAGAGAGAGACAGAGAGAGACAGAGACACAGAGACAGAGAGACAGAGAGACAGAGAGAAGCTTAAAAATAATGACCTAATGACATTACTAAAGATTATAAATATTAACTGGCAGAATGAAAAGAATGGAAAGGTTTAATTACCAGGGTTGTAGCGCTATTTGATTTTTAATGGTATACATATATTTCTTAAATAGTTAAAAAAAAGAAGCTTCAAAGCAAATGGGAACTGTGAGAGGACTACCTTGAGAGGAAAAACTTTTGACTTGCCAGAGGTTCTAAAATGGTGTTGTTTGAGGGCTTCATTATAAGGTAATGCCACAAACAGTGATTAGGAAGAGAACCAATGGCCAGCAGGCCACCACCCTAGAACTGGATCAAGTCTGAGACTACAATGTCAGAGAGGGGCTCATAGGGACAGGTTCTGGGCTGGGGATACACTCTACTTTGTAGAATAAGCATCTAATAGGACAGAACAATAGGATCATTTAAAAATAATTGAGAATCTGAGTGGGGTCATATGCTCTACTCCCTGGGGGAAGACAGGAATCACAAACAAGCTTGCAGAGAAGATCCCTACCAATGCTGAAGTTGGAGCAAAAATTCCATAATGACCATATAGCCTAGGTTCACAGGACCAGAGAACCCTCCTACCCCCAATGGCCCCAAACAAGAGAACATCCTGAAACTTGACCTTTCCCAAGGACAGGCGGTAGCAAACAGCCTCCCCCCAATCTCAGTGGGTTAAATGAAGATTTATTTCTTGCTCTTACCATTTGTCTGCTTTGCACTGATATCCCTCAAAAACCTAGGATGGTTCTCTGTGAAGCAATCCCAATGACAGAAGCAGGGGAAGAACTGGTGATCTAATCCCTGGTTCTTACAAGGTTCTACTCAGAAGTGACACACAACACACCTGCTCACGTCTCACCAGCCAAACATGTCCTATGGTCACTTAACCTCAAGGGATGGTAAGCACACTCTCATCACATCACTTACCCAAAGGAGAAACTCTGGAGTTTGGTGAAGTCCCCGGAATTCAAGACCAGGGCAAAGGGAACAAAGCAGAAGGGAATAAGTAAGTGTAAGATGACAAGAGGCCCTTACACAGTGATGACCAGGAAAAGCCCTGCTTCCATGTGACATGTGATCAGGGTAAGAGATGGCTCAAATCAGACTCTCCTCCCAACAACCCAATGTGTGTATAACTCAGCACTAAAACATGCTAGACAGAGACAACAGCGAAGGGAAGACTTTTCAAGGGAAATGACTGAGAAACCCTGAGCACAATTACAATAGGATTTTTGCCTCTAAGCAGCAAGTTAGGGACACAGGAACATGCAACCTTTCTTGCATCTTGGGCTTTAGACCCCACGACATCAGTATCTGCTGTAGGTATGGCTGTAGGTATGAATCCCCAGTGCATTTCCAGACAGGGAGAAGCTAGTCACTAAATCTTTGTGATTCTTGGGATTGTCCCTTCATTCTAAAGTGTGTTCAATATTCCACAACTCCCAGGTCAAAGACTCAAGATAGAATAACCAGGCCACAATGAGGGATTGTCTGGACATCTTGAAGAATTATGTTTCTGAGACATGGAGATGGAAGGTTCTATGAGTGGCTGCCTCCTATATCCTTAGGCCAAGGGGTGGAGTTTCCATAACACAACACTTGGCTCTCCTGCAATCTGACAAGCCCCTCTCCAATGAAAGTTCCAGAGGTATTGTGTGTTTGATCTCAAACTTGAGAGAGAGAGAGAGAGAGAGAGAGAGAGAGAGAGAGAGAGAGAGCACTATTTTCTGAACAAGCTATTGAGAAACAGGGCCACCCTTCAGTATAGGTTGTGTTGGTAGAAAATGACCTTGGGAGATGAAGGGAAAAGGCACTTGGGGGAAGTTGGCTCTGGTACTGTGTGCTGCCACCTTGGAGATGGCCTGACACGAGGCTGCTCACTCCTGGATCTTGATTGCTCATCTGCAATCATGTGTGTATTAGGCACATGGCCTACCAAGGTCACATCTGCTTTCAACATTCTGGTCATTGATGACCTCAGAGGCCAAAGGAAAGGCAGACATAGGACAGGAAAGGATACGGGGGAAAGGAAAGGTAGAAAATGAACTCAGGAGGACATGAGGGGGGATGTGGGAAGAGAGGAGAAAACCTGCCATCATGCTTGTTAAGAACAAGTCTATGCCTTACCCCTGTGTGTTCTTAATGGAGGCTTATTAAATGATGGGACTTCAGTTGAGTGGAGAGCCCTCAGCAGCAGAGCTCAAAATAGAAGCCTCAGTATTTATTCAGAGGACTAATTTCATTTTCCAGAGAGAATTTTCAATCCAAAGAGTTTACATGGGCAATTAAACTCTTACCTTTCAACATGTCTGCCTAAAAGCTGTAAAAATTAGGGATGATATCTCATATTTCCAAGGATCTAGCACTTTCTGAGAGCATATGTTCCTTAATTCATTCCCCACAACAGCACCTTGAAGCAATGAGAACTGAAATCTCGTCACTGATGATATACATAATGGCTCAGAGAGGTTAATCCATTTGCCCAGCCAAAGCAGAAATTTCAAGACTCAAGCCAAGGTCTGCTTTCATCCACAACCCACAATCTTTCCCTGTGGTATGATAACAGGAGAGGCAGTTAAAGCAGTGTTCACCAAGTCTGGGACAACAGCGTGGCTAATGTCTTTGTCTTCTTCAAAGTTCTTTTACATCTTCTCCTTCTTGGTCCTCTCCATCTTCTCTTCCTTCTCTTTAATCCTTCCCATCTTTTGGAATAGGTACCTATAGGGGTCCTTCACCTGAAATACTTGAGAAGGTGTGTTTTGGGTTAGGATGCTCCCCTTATAACTTTAGAATATTTGTACAATGCGCTGGAGTGAGACTCAGATATAAACACCAACATGAGCTGTGTTTCAGGCACATATCTGGAAGGTCATTGTATGCAGAATTCTGAAGATGTCTGCATTTTGACTGCCACCTGTTACATGATGTCAGATGTGGGTTTTTCATTTAAGGT
The DNA here is from genome assembly GCF_017639785.1 of Mesocricetus auratus. NCBI lineage: Eukaryota > Metazoa > Chordata > Mammalia > Rodentia > Cricetidae > Mesocricetus > Mesocricetus auratus. Next base: position 55,438,839 of record NW_024429196.1, read on the forward strand.
GCCATGCTAATTATCAAAATGTTTTGGATTTTAGAGCACTTTGAACTTTGGATTTTCATGTTAAGGATGTTCAGTCTTTGCATTTAGCCAAAAACCTAGCCAATGGAGATGACACAAATATGAAATCATACTGCTCCCCCTCCCCTACTGCCTGCTTTCACACCAGCTACCTGTTCTTAGTTTGTTTTTCACTCCTTTAGGGTTTCTTCATGCAAAACAAGTAAATATAATATATGTGTATTTCCTACTTTCTTTGGTGGACACAACAAATCATTTCATAGTTTCCCCTTTTTCTTTTGTATTTAGCCATCTTGTCTTTATTGCATAAGGAACTTGCCAATTCTCACTCCAGAGCATTCCACTCTGAGTGAATTATAGGATTCTTTCTCCTGTTCCTTTGACATGGTCACCAGAGTGATTTCCACAGTTTCAGTGTCACAAACAATGCTGGGGTGAGTAAACTTATCACATCAGATTGCACTTGTCAAATACAGTCCCAGGAGTAAGGTTGCTGGCTAACTGGAGCTGATGTGAAATGCTGATGCCTATTGTCCTGGTGGGGCCTGTATTATCTTGCTGTCCTACCAATGAAAAATGACAGTGTCAACATTTCTGGCCAGTTGCCAATAAAGCATTTTTCAGACTTTTGGAATCTTGCCAATCTGATCAAGGGAAAATTGTGTCCTAATATAGCTTTAATTTTTCATGCCTCTGATTATGGATGCTTGTATTTCAGTCCATTTATATTTCTGATTCTGCGAACCACCCCATGACCCTTTGTCCACTTTCTTATTGATCTTGTGGTCTTTCTATTTTTCATCTCTGGGTGCTTTTCGCATGCTCTGGAGAAAAGCACTTCTCTGTGAAGTGAGCCACAAATATTTCTCCCAGTTTTTTTTCTTTATCTTGTGCTTTGGTTTTGTTTCCTGTGTAATCTTAAAAATGCATTTTATTTTTGGCTTTTAGATCTTGAGACAGACTTAGAAGTGCCAACCCACTCCAAGGTTATCCCATCAATCAGAGCCCCAATAGGAAGGCAGATGGTATACTTAAATTAGGAAAATACAAGAGGGTTTTATATACAGGGACTGACTGCTTAATCCCCACAAGGGTTTATTATAAAGGGTGTAAGCAAATTTTAGGGGTTTCCTAAGAAAGGGTATAAGAATAAGAGCCCAGAGACATAAAAGATGTCATCACCCCTAAGACTCAAGGGATGAGGGACAGCAGAGTTTCTGCAGTCCAGGAGAAAGAACTGGAAAGAGCTGCCTTCTAGCGTAGACCCTTTCCTCTGCTGTAGGAACATCAACCTACAGGCAGAGATTCTAGAAACAGAGGCTATGCCTTCATTTCTTTCTTTTTCTTCCTTGTCTCATAATGTTTTCATATGGGTGGCTCTCCTGGCTGAGAATGAGGAAGAGTAACTCAGAGCCCTGCAGAGGGGAGGAACTTGCTTCCCTGTCTTCTGGTGGTGCGTGTAGGCTTTTACTCTTTGCCATTTAGAACTTAGATCCTCTAATGTGGCTGTTGATGCCCAGTATGTAATATGGTTTCCAGTTCACTTTTCTCTATGATGGTCATCTTCCTGTCTCTGTGTTGTTTTTACAGAGTCTATGATCACTGATTGGATTATTCATGGTCATGTATACATTTGGGATATAATATTCTGTATCTGCACTTTTCTGTTTCATTGAACTGTTTATGACTTCACGTGCCATTTGGCATTCATCACTGTGGTTTTGGGGTGATTTTTAACAACTGGGTGAACATCAGTCTTCCTCCTCCTCCTTCTTTTTGTTCTCTCTGATAGAGTCTTACTCTATAACCAGGCTAGTTTTAACTTTGAACTCTCAGCAATCCTTCTGCCTTAACTCCCCTACTCCAAAACTCTGGGACTGTAGATGTGAGTCCTCATGCCAGACTCCTCCTCCTTTTGTCTTAGAGTTGTCTGGGGATATACTTGCTTGGTTATTTTGAAGGCATCTGCTTATTTACTTCTGAAGGTCAAAGCCTTGTTGGGAATTTTTGAGACTGTTAAATCCCTAAATGTATTTATAGAAGATGCAAATTCTTAGAAAGATCCTAGATTTCTCCTTGCAGGCAACAATTTGTGAGGAAACTTGGTAAGCAATGTCTTAACAGATGAGAAAGGCTACAATCTGAACAGTGGCACTAATTGGCTTTAGATGCCTCTTGAGAGGAGCAGAAACCAAGAAGGACACAACAGCACCAATCAGGGGATTTCTCCAAGAAATGCCAGTACTTCAACCAGCCTGAAGCACACAGCAAGGCTGGTCAGGGGAAAAAGGATCACTATTTTTAAGGGTAATGACAGGTTGAGGACCTACTGTAGACTAAAGTGCACGAAGGAAATGATAATTAACTACAGTGTATGGTCCTGTTTGGATTCTGGTTCAAGGAAGAAGTATCTATAAAGAATGTTAGAGGAACATTTGGTGAAAATGGAATTTGTATTGTGAGTTAGACCATACTATTGCATTCATTGAATTTACCTGAACTTGGTGAAAAGTTCCTGCATCCTGATAAGCCTCTCTGCCAATGCAGTAACCCAAATCAGACCCAATCAAACTGAATTAGAAAAAGCTCACGTTTAATGGATACAACACTCCTGAATGATTTTCCAGCCCCCCAGAGAGGAGACAGAAAAGAGAGAGCAGAAAACCATACTTCTGTTTTCTGGGGGGCATTTTTAAATACCCTATGGGAGTGGTCTTGAGCATCTCTGGGGGAGGGGCTCATCATTTAGTGGGCTCTCTGAGATGCAGCAGGGTTTGGAGAGAGCTTGGGGAGTAGCCTTTGGGGTAGAACTTCCATCAGAACATCCTAGACTCTTTGGGGATGGGGTGAAGCTTCCACCAGAAGGGTTGGTCATTGTAGTGTAGGTAGAGAGAGACTGTCTTGTCTTACAAAATCCATTCTGAAATATTTGGGAGTAAGTCACACAATGTTTGTTATTAGTTTTAAAAATGTCCAGAAAGGATAATGACATATGTATTGAGAGAGAAGGGTTAAATCAAAGGGGGTAACACATGAATAATTGCTAATCTGGGTGCTGAGGAAATGGCTCAGTGGCTACAGTGCTTGCTGCATAATCATGAGGAGAAGAGTTTAGATCCTTAGCATCTATTCAAATACTGGTGTGTGTGTGTGTGTGTGTGTGTGTGTGTGTGTGTGTGTGTGTGTGTGTGTTCTGCCTGTAATCCAAGTGGAGCAAGTTGATTACCTAGACTAGCTGGATTGACGGGCTCTGGGTTCCAACAGTAGATCCTTCCTCAATACACAAAGTAGAGAGTAACCAAAGAAGAAACCCAACATCAATTCTGGCCATCTTACAGATGTGCACACACATGCACTCATACACATAAGTGAACATTCAGGCACACAAGCATAACACACACTTAACACAAACACATACAGAGAATCTAGGGTGGAGAATGGTATAGGAAGACACCTGACATTAACCTTTGTTCTCCCCTCATGTACACATGTACAGTCCCACACATGTATACGCACACACATAAACAGGATTGGTGATCTGCGTGAAGACCATGGAAATTCTTCCATTTTTGGTTAATGTAAAATTATTCACAAGAAGATAAAACTAAGCTCAAGTGAGTAGATGGTGCTAAGAGACTGTTTAAAAGAATAAACTTGGTTTTAGTCTATTCAAATTTTATTTTGACTTTTCAATATTGCTCAGAAATAATCAATTCATACCTATAGAACTAATTTTTTATCTCTTCAATTAGTCTTCACCACTTTGATCAAAATTCACATATGCATGTGTATGTCTGCCCTCCACTCCCACCCCTGCCCCTGCCACCAGCATCTTTGATCTGCAGCAAGACAGCTCATCTCTCTTGGGTACCTGTTGAGTACTGAACAAAGACCCAGGAAACATGTGATAGAGCAGAGCTTGCTCCTGGGAGTTGGGCTTTCCTAGCATTGGTGATCAGAAAATGATACTTGATCTTGGATTTCAAAGCCGTTATGAAATTCCCCTAACATTCCCCTAACGACAACATTGACATCCATTGCTGCTACCATAAATAGATGCTCACAGTGTACCAGGCTGATATTGTGTGACTCACATGCTTGGTTTGTTTACTCAGACAACTTTATATGTTCTTCATCTGAGCTGCAGGAAGTGAGTAAAGCATTCCCTGGCAAGCAGTAGGCAGCCTGTCTCTGCCAGGTTCCTATTGCACTGAACACACTGGAAGCTAGGCCATGAGGTAGCTTCCATGAGGATGTCAGGCTTCCAGCTTCACATTGAGGAACCCCCACAGTCCTAGGGACTTGCAAAACATGGGCCAATGATCCAGAGAACTGGTCTCCAGGTGGCAAGCAAGGAACTCCATCTCCAGAAGCGAGGGTTTGCTCACAAAGTGTGCATGCTCCAAGAATGGATTCATAAACAAACCCTGTGCATGCAGAGGAAGCCACAGGGACCATGACAAAAGGAAACAGATGCCGGGCTTCAAACAAACAGAACCTCTAAGAGGTGGTAACAGGAAGCCTCAGCAGGAAGGCAGTGGTGCTGCGGGATGATCCTGACCCTAGTGACTGAGAGACAGGGCTTTTACCTGTGCCAGCCGCCCATACAGTTGTTGAATGGGGCCCTGAGTTCCTGACCTTCTGTTGTGGTCTTCCCAGCCCCACCCGTGTGTGTGTGTGTGTGTGTGTGTGTGTGTGTGTGTGTGTGTGTGTGTGCAAGACAGAAAGAGAGAGAGAGGTAGGGAGGGAAGGAAGGAGAAAGGAAGGGAGGGTAGGAGGGACAGAGGAAGAAATAATTGAAGTTCACCTTACTAGTAATGAAATCTAAGGTTTTGCTAGGTTACTACTCTCCAGTTCTTGAGACACATAAAGGAATGGCTCATCTGGGCAGTGGCTGCTCACGTGCCACTGAGCGTGAGTGTAGATGGTGCTACACCCAGCTTCTGGTATCTGCCTGTCCTTGTTTCTGTGTGCCTGTTATGGTTCTTGTCAACGCAAAAGCGGCTCTCATCTCAAAGGGAGTAAGAGATAGTTTATTCTGGAACTAAATATGAGGGGCTATGACTCAGGAACACAGATAGGTTTCCCCAAATACCATGTTCCACAGTTACAGGAGATGGTATTAGTTGCAGAACAAAGAAACACATAAACCAAAATGTTTGCCAAATACATTGGTGGGAGCCAGAGGTAAGCAAGTTGTCACAAACAGGGAGAGCTCTGCTCTGTGTTTGAGGGAATAAAAGACAGCATTTCTAGTAACTCTCTGTAACCTTTAACTTTAGTCATTCGGCCTTATAGACGCTTTAACACAGGTGCAGTCCCTGCCCTCACCCTGTTTGGTAACTTCACCTCACAGTCCAAATGGGATTTGTTCTCTCTGAAACTCCACTGGAATTCCAATTTAATGGCCTTGGGGCATTATAGGATGTTTAAGGGACCTGGGACACTGCCTTCACAAGTAGATTGTTTCTCCTGGGAGACTGGACTAATTCTCTAAAGGCTGGATTAGCTACTTAAAGAACAGATTGTTATAAAGTGAGTCAGGCACGTCTGTTACCATGACGCACAAATGCTCCTCTTAGTGTGACTACACTCCCTTCTATCTTTCCATCATGGGGTGAGTGAGTGTGTTGCCTTTGCCTGGATTTTCCAGGATCCAAGCTCCCCTTGGAGAAGGGGACCCGCATAAGCTTTTTACGGATTTGAAGGATTTCCTGAGCTGCACACACTAGGCCTAGGCCTTGCATTCTTGTGACTACTGTGACTACTGACTCTTGTGAGCTGAGTGAGCAGGGAGCTTATAAGGAAAAGACCACACGTTTGGTACCTCTTGCTGACATAGCTGTGGTGACTGTTAATAAGCTTGATAGGATAAGAACCTTTAATAAGAATAGGGCACAGTTGTGCCACCATGGTGTTTCTGTTACAGAAGCAGAACAATACAGGTTAGCAAAAATTCCTTAAAGTACCACACATGCCTGAAAGTCAAACTGACCTTAGTTTTAACCCAAAGTCAGGTAGGGGTTTAGCAAACATACTTTTCTCACCTCAAAACCATGAGTCGCACCCCCTTCTGCCCTCCAGAAAACCTTTTTTTCCCAGTCTTAGATACTTTGTTTTAGCTACCAAAAAGAGCAAGACAGCACCAAGCTCCAGAATTGTTGTACTTCAGTTTTGATGGCCAACACATGTATGTGCATCAGCTGCCCTTGGATAAGCAGAACCAGTTTGCTTCCACATGTGGAGCTTAGTTCTAAGCAAAGACTACCTGGTGAAGGGATACGGACGCCTGCGTTAGAGTCTTTGTTTTTGCTGCAGGACAAACTCACAGGAGAGGTAGTTTTCACTCAGAATTTCTCATCTGGCTTGGGGACCTTCCCTTGCCAGCTGTGCTGTTTCAGCTCCATTATTAGTTCCTTGGGAAAGCTACCTACAAACATCACTTGCTCATACAGTCAGGTCTCAGGACCTGCTTCTGAGGAGACTGGCCCTAGAAAACCCCTGACATAGCCTTGGGCCTGTAAGAGGAAGAGAAAAATGGCTCTGGATGCTACCAGAAGGGGCTGAGAGATCAAGCCTTCTAAAGTGCCATTAATAAGGCATAGATTCTTGAACTGTAAGAAATAAGACTAAGTTTGGGATTTTCAATAATTTAACAGCAGAAAAATATTTCTGAATGCACAACAAGCAACAATGAATTAAAAATGAATAATGCAACAAAGTTGAAGAGCTTCTGGCAATGGTCACTCATGTTGCTTCCCATGACTTCCCTGCAATCTTGGTTCTGAACACACGTGTTTGATTTGCCCTCTGCATGTCCTCCTCACATCAGTCAACACGAATAGACTCTTTCCGGAACACCTCAGGTCAGAGATAAGACATTGTGTATTATAAACCACAATGTTTTCTACTCTTATGGAAACATCGTGCTTTAATTACAGAAAACATACATTGTTTCCCTTCTGCCATTCCTCAGCATGCAGTATATCTTTGCAAGGTTGTGAGGTATCGTATTAGAATTCTTTCCTTCCTATTGAGACAAGGTATCATGAATCCTAGGCTGGCCTCAAACTTGTTATGTAGCCAATGATGAACTTGAATTTCTAATTCTCCTGCCTCTGTACCCCAAATGCTGGAATTTCGGGTGCATATCACCATGCTTGTTTTATGTATTACTGGGGACTGAATCCAGGGCTTCATGGATGCTAGACAAGCATTCTGCCTACTGAGATATGTTCTCGGCCTCATAATATTTGATTTTTAAAATGGCCATTTGAATTGTAGAGTAAGGTTTTATAAAAATAAAAAGAGGGACTAGAAAATAGATCAGTAGATAAGAGCACTTACTGCTCTTGCAGAGGAATTGGGTTAAGTTCCTTGCACCTCCGTGGTAGCTTACAATTGTCTGTAACTCCAGCTCCAGGAGATCCAAGGTCATCTCCTGATCTTCACAGGCTCCTGCACACATGTGGTTCACTATAGACGCAGGTACACACACATTAAACAAATAAATAAATATGATTTTTGCTTGGGGTTAGGAAAGAATTTCCAATGATTTCTGAAATGGTCCTAAACACACTCTTGTAATTTTGTACTATGTGTTTATGCAAAGTACCATTCTCAGCATTAATGAGTATAAAATCAAAATATTGACCAACTCTGAAAAATGTTGAATATGCGCTCCAGCCTGCAATATCAAATATTCATCCAAGATTTAATCTCATTAGAAAATACACTTTCATCTTTAACAAGTGGTATAATTGTATGCATACCTAATATTTTTTAGAAATAAAATTCTTAACAATTTACCACCAGTGAATGTTTGATTGGTAGATCTATTTTCTGGACCTATGTACCCAGAATGGTTATCAAATACACTGGGTGAAAAGGGTTTGTGAAAAAAGAGTTTAAGACACCCTAATCTAGAGAATGTATGTGTACTTACTATGAGTTCTTTTGCTTTCTGGTCAAGATGTACAAATGGGGCGCTGAGCAGAAATACTTTGGATAGCGATGAGGGCCTGAGTCTTGGTGCAGGAGGGATGAGGAGAACATTCTGTAGTTTCAACCCCTCCTCTGAGTAGGTACTCAGTACACTTAAGTTTAATGAGAATGGCAGCTTCCCAGGGTCATATTTCCAGTACCACCTGCCTTCTAGCAAGAGTGAACAGAGTTATCTGGGTCCTCCTGTAGAGCCTAGGAAAGACAAACAACCAAGATGGATGTGGTGTGTCTGAAAGCCTCTAAGATGTCTTTGATGGCGGAGATAGCACAGTGTCAGGGCACTGTTGCTCCCTCTCCTGGTGGTATGATCAGCGAGTTGCATCTTGGGTACAAATGTGGATAGCCATCTTTCCTCTGTGGAGTTCAGGAGCTTAGGAACCTTCAACTCAGGAGTCAGCCCCTTCCATCCTAGCCATTCATTAACCCTGTGTTTGAAGTTTGTCTTGTGTGTCATGAGCAAATAACAGGATATACTATATCCAGCTAGAAGCCTAACCAACATTTGAAGGATGTGGCAGAGGTAATTCTGTGGCAGTGGGTAATTACCAAATGTATGACTCACTCATCTGTGTAGAAGCCAGTTCTCAAAAGTAAATGAGTGTGTTTGCAGATGTGTGTAATCTGATTTGACCAGTTAGGACAAGCTCTGAGGCTCCTGTTAAATGGAAGGAACAAGGTCTGACCTGCCCCTTCATCGCCTTCTCATAGAGGCAGGAGTTAGGAACTCAAAAGACAGATTCAGACGACCACCTTCAACATCAAGGAGGCTTAAGAAGGAAGGCATGGTGGGTGTAGGAGAATGAGAGCCACTCCTCCTGAGCAAAGAGGGTATGTGAAGTGACTTCTAACAGGAACTCAAAGGACAGAGGTTGCCAAAATGTACAATGTTTTTAAGTATTGGAATAAAAAAATAGTTACATCTGAGCGTTGTTGTGAAAATTAAATAAGAGAGCTCAAAGCGTGCAGAAAACAATAAGATGATACATTAGATGTCAATACATTCAAAGTGCTCAGAAGAGGAGCTGGTTCAGAAAAATATTGGGATCCATGTTATACACACATACATACATAATTACATACTGCTATAGTCATTAATATTACAATTTAGTAATAAGTAATGATATTAGATTATATTACCATACAATATATACAAGATATTATTATATTAAATCATTATTTTTAATGCTTTAATCATATATTCATACATTGTTCAATATTTTTATTACTAAACACTTATTAAATATTATCAAACTCTTTTATCAAATTAACCTGAGTATATTAGTACATCTATATATTATATCAATGTACTACATATAATTATGAGTGTATGTGTATTCATTCCCATATTGTCTAATTTTTCTTATTAAATTAATATTAAATGTTATCAAATTTATGCATTAATTTAGTATATAAGTATATTATTGCATTATGTTATTAAGTATCAATATTATGAAATTATAATTCTATCTTCTATGTGTATAGTTCAGCAAAATTCTCTAATTTCTTATTTACTATATGCATTATTAAATATTAAGGAACTTTACATATTAAGTTAACATATAGATATGCTAATATGTTAGGTTTATAAGTTATAAGGTTGTATATGCATATATAAATTGTTAAATTGCATATTATTATATAATATGATAGATACTGTGACTAATGTACAGTCATATTACCATGGATGAGGGTCTCATGTAGGAACAATCTAGACCTTTGGCGAGAGAAGAGTTCTTAACTGCTAGCTAGTAGATGTGTAGACATGTTGACATGGCATGGGGAAGAGGGTTGGGAGGAATCTCAGGACCACACTGGAAGGATCTTATGCTACAAGTACATTCTACAACAATGGGGATCGTCTCCTTGATTCATGCTATGTGGCTTTTTCCTCTAAGTTGGATATGATAATTGCTGTCTTGAATCAGACTGTCACAGATTGGGCCCATAAGAATTTCTCATAGAAGAAGGGGAAGGCTTGTAAGGCTCATGAGAGCTCTTCTTTTGCCTAAGTGATTAGCAACTGCCACGAAGAGAGTTACTTCATTGCTGTTATGTCTGCATGTTAGTTATCCATGTTCTTACAAGTAACTTCTAAGTAGTCCCAGAAAATTCGCTGTCATGTTGAGACACAGCAAAACCAAAGGTAAGTTTGAAAGAAGTAGTTACATGTCATCCTTGAGCCTGCCAAATCTGCAGATCTGCCATCAATGTCAGACCCAAGGGAGCTGTGGCTGAGGCTGAGCCATTTCAGGGTGGAGTGCCTTCTCTGGGTGGCATAGAATGTGCCTTCTTGCTGTAGAAGAAGTCACATTTCCCCTCCTGTGGATGTGCACAAGAAAGAGCATTTCAGATAAGATGATGGCGCACGTCATGGTTCAAGGAAAGGGGTCTATCACTGGAAGGGGTGGAGAATAATTAGCTGGACATGGGCTTGGGGAACAGAGGGTGGTGGTGAGACTGGGCTGCAGAAATGGAGAGATATGTAGGTGAGAAACACATAGGCCAGGAGTCGCAGCACCAAGTTCAAATGCAGGCATGAGCTGCCAGCACAGAAGCAAGGGTGGTGGGTGTACAGTGCTGGTGACTCAAACTGGCTGTGTCCTTGAACAGTCTTGGGTGATGGGAAGTTGGGTTGGAACCTTGTGAGCACAGGGAACTTGGAGCAGGGGCGTGAGGGGTGCAGCCGTGAATGGAAGGACAGCAGTGTGTCAAGGCAGAGGGCATAGCAAAGCTGACAGGAGGTGTACAAGAGAGCCAGGCACCAGTGAGATTGCAAGACTCTGGGCTTAGGGACATGGAAGACAGTTGTCACTAACAGGGCATGTACACTGGGGAAAAACTGGCTTTTAGTTAATATTCTCACTGCTAGCATTTGACAGTTACTTAAGTTTGCTTCCCAGCCAGGCGGTGGTGGTGCACGCCTTTAATCCCAGCACTCGGGAGGCAGAGGCAGGCAGATCTCTGTGAGTTCGAGGCCGGGCTGGACTGATAGCCTCCAAAACAATACAGAGAAACCCTGTCTCGTAAAAACCAAAAAAATAAAAAGTTTGCTTCCCTGGTTTAAGATTTAAGAATTGCAAATTCGAACAGAGTCTGGAAAATAAATCAGGATTTTGGAATTTGTTATTACAATGAAGTAAAGAAACCACTGGCTTGCTAGTTGTTGGTAATTGGCAAGATTATTAACTGAAATAATGCATCAGGCCTCTTCATCCGTCCTCTCTCCTGTACTTCCCCCACATATGTACACATGTGCACACAGTCTCAAAACATACTGAAAACCTGTAGTAAGCTGTCTTGAGAATCCTGGGAAGGGTCAGGGCAATGTTCAGAGGCTGCAGGGCTTCCTCTGACCTTCTAATCGAGTTTAAAGCTTTCTAAGTGGAAGAGTTTCTGTGGAGGGGATATGCTGCCCCCTCAGCCATTGTTCAAAGCAGCTTGACTGTGCAAATATTTCCACCCAGGATACACAAACAACTAGATAGCCTCTGGGGTCACTCAGGTCAGAGTCCACCATCCGGTGATTCCAGGTACCTAAAGAAGGGAGCTTAGATATCTCTTTCCTGTTTCAAAGTCTTGCTCTCTGTCAAAGGTCTCACCAAATCTACCACCATGGAGCAGCAGTGTTGTTTAAGCCCAACACTATGCTTTCTTCACTTGTTTGTGGGACAGCATTCTCTACAGCCAGCATGCCTTGGGAAGTCTCACGCCCCAGCTCTAGTTGTCTCCTTCCTTATCTACCCCCTTGTCCCCCCAGCCCTTCGTTGCAATCCAGGGCAATAGAATGCACAGCTGCTGAGCTAGCACAGTCTCTGCAGGATTTCCATGGGGCAGGTAGAGGGCCCTCCATCTTGTTTCTGTGAAACTCAGGCACAGAGTGTTTATTGCTCTTTACCCTTCAAACTCTCCCAAGGGTCATGCCATTTTCCTCCTTCCTGGTCCAGTGAGCTGTAATAGGCAGACATTAGGGGTGGGGAGCAGCATTCACATAATCTCCAGGACTGGCTAGTGAGTAGCTCTACTCTGTACTCCTCTGTTGCTGTGCCTCTGGCCTTTTCTAGAGTGCCTAGCTGCATGTGCTCCTCTATCCTTACATTGAAGCAGTTTCCATTCCTAAGCAGGTCTGGTGGTTTGAAAGAAAATAGTCCCCAAAGGGAGTGGCACTATTAGGAGGTGTGGCTATGTTGGAGGAAGTATGTCCCTGTGGAGGTGGGCTTTGAGGTCTCACATGCTCAAGCCTCATACACTGTCTCAGACAACTTCTTATTGCCTGCGCAAGATTTAACACTCTCAGCAACTTCTCCAGCACCATGTTTGTCTGTACACCACCATGTTGCATCATGATGATAATTGACTGAACCTCTAAACTATAAATCACCTATTAAATAGTTAAACCCTAACTAAGACAGCAGGCTACCAGAACCACTGATTCACAGCATCCCCTTGCTGAGCAAAGTAAAGATAGCATACAAACCCTCATGGTAGCACACAAAATAGAGGCAAGAAAATAACCCTGAACAAGGGGCCCCTCAGCCTGCTCACCTGTGTAACCCTGGGTGCGGGGGGGGGGGGGGGCCTGCTTCGGTCATTTTTCTGACTCCTCCTTAGAAAGAAGAGATTGGATGTATTGCTCCATGGGATCTAGTGTGTTAGTCAGTTTTCCATCTCTGGCACAAATCCCCCTGGTAATGAACTTCTAAGGAGAAAGACCTATTTAGTGCTCATGTGTTTAGAGGCTTTATGCCATCATTGGGCCTTTGAACCTATGGTAAACAGAAGATCATGATAGGAGCATGAATCAGACAAACCGCTTGTCTTAGTTTGGGTTTCTATTGCTGTGAAGAGACACCATGACCATGGCAATCTTATAAAGGAAAACATTTAAAGGGGGCTGGTTTGCAGTTTCAGAGGTTTAGTTCATTATCATCGTGATGGGACACGGCAGCAAGCAGGCAGACGTGGGGCTGGAGAAGCAGCTGAGAATGGAGAAGGAGCTACATCTTGATTCTGCAGGCAATAGGGAGTTATTTGTCTCACTGGGTGTAGCTTGAGCAGAGAAGATCTCAAAGCCCATCCCCACAGTGCCGCACTTCCTCCAGAAGGGACATACTTATTCCAATAAAGTCACACTTCTTAATAGTGACATCCCTATGAGCTTATGGGAGGCAATTACACTCAAACCAACACACCCCTCATTTCACAGCTTGGAAGTGTTGAGTGTTGCAAAATATTTTCTGTGGTGTCTACTTCTATTCACCCCAGATAGAGAGGACAACATCAGACCAGAGAAATGATTCTACCCAAGTCCATCTTAGTGAAGCAATAAATTTACCGGAGTTATCTACAAGAGCTTGAGCAACTATCAGCAGCTACCCTTCTCTTCCAGCAATTTTTAACCCTTCACATAGCCTTCAGAGGGGAGGGACCTAAAAAGCCTCCCCATATCCTCTGTGGGAATGTTAATAGGCGATATCTCCTGAGGGTTTCGGGGTGCTGATCACACCTGCTCTGATTCAAGACTGAAATAATCATGCCCAATCCAGATGAAGTAGCAGAGGCAGAAGAAGATACTGAGTATACCCCCAAATAACCTGAAGATGTTCAACTAGGTCCTACCCCTTAAAGGTCTCACAGGGAGATTTCCAGGGACTAAATATTTGACGCATCGTCCTGTGGGCCCATTTCAGACCCTGATACTATAGCATGCGGCCAGCTCTGAGCCTCTGTCACTCATCGGACTGAAGAGAATTTAAATGACTTTATCTTTCCACATTGATGCCTTTCTCAGTTAGGTTAGAGATTTAAGTAATCCACCATACCTGGACATGAAGATTCTGTCCCAGGGTGACAGCTGCTGGCCTTATTGGTTATAGGCCCGCATTTTTTTATTAACATACAGTCACTGCATCAAATAGCAGGTTTCATTGCATTTTCACAGATACATCTTCTGTGCTTTCAACTTATTAACCCGTTCACTGTCCATTCATGCTGTTCCTCTATCCTTCCTGATAGGTCTCTTGCTCTGCTAAACTATTCCCTTTGGCATTTATGCTTCAAAAAGGAGTCTGGGTTCTGTGTAGGACGGACAACATGTATGTGTGCCTTTCTGGATCTGGCTTCTTCTGCTTAACGCGATGCTCTCCAGGTCCATGCCCTTTCCTGCAGGTGACATCACTTTGTGGCTGGATAAAATGCTCTTGTGTTCACACACCACATACTCTTTACCTACTCGTCTATGGACAGATCTCTTGGCTGTTTCTATAATTTGCTCTTGTGAATGGTGCTGCATGAATTTATCCCTATGGTTTGCCAACTCCGATTCCCTCAGGTACATAGCCAGGAATGATATAGTGGGTTCATGTGGTAGTTCCACTTTTAGGTGTCTGGAGAGTCTCCATACTGATTTCTATAGTGGCCGCACTAATTTACATTCCCACTAGAGGGTAAAGTGTTCTCTTTTGCCTGTGTTCTCACCACCGTTTGTTACAGTTTGCTTCCCTGGCGATCATCTTTCTGGGTGAGCTGCAACCTCAATACAGTTATCGACCTGTGTTTACCGTGATGGCTAAAGGCGTTGAACATATTTTAGGATTTACTGGCTACATAAAATTTATTTTATTTCAGTTTTTTTTTGTTTTTGAGAATTGGCTTCTTTTAGTGACTTCCTCACATTTAAAAGGAATGACTATTGATGTTTCTTTCCACACAAGTCTGTATGTCTCCAAACCTCTCTGTGACTCTCAAGGTGACAAGACATGGGTGAGGACTTCTGGGGAAACAGCAAAGGGGAGAAATGCACGGGGCCAGCTTAACCTAAAAAGTCACCATGCTCCCAGTCCAGCCAGAGGGAGCGCTGGGCTTGTGAGTGAGTCAGCAGGGAATGGCAGTGGGCTTTGCAGGTCCTCAGTCTGGGACTGAGCAAGAATATCGACTGTGCCGTGCAAATATGAGCGGGGGATTGGTGGGGGGAGACACATACACTGTAGAGGCAGAGGCATGAGGTGTCTGGCTCTGATGTCCCTTCTCAGGAGCCTGCTGGTGAGAGCGAAGCCAGTCCCTGTTCCTTACAGAAGCCTGAGTCACTGCTGCTGCCTTTGAAATAGGTTGGAGGTGAGCCAGCATGGGAGGGCCAGGCAGGATGGGGAGGTGTGGAGCTGGTGACAGGCTGTGAGCATCCGTCAGCAGCTGTGGCGTTTGCTTATTTCTGAGGTGGATAGTGTTTACAAGCAGCCACAGTGTCCCCTGCAGAGAGACAGACCGACCAGACAGATAACACCACCACGGTTTTCACCAGCCTGTCCCATTATCCAGGGAGGGAATTACTATTTTGCCACAGAGAATTTAACTCAGGAGCTGGAGGCACCAAGTACCTTCTAGACAGAAGGAAGGGCTTCTGTTCATTGTTCTGCCACAGGCTCAGCTCATCTGAGGACAACGCTGGCCTCTCCTCCTTGGCTATGTCTGGAATTAATCAGTTAGACTGCTGAGAGCAAAAGAGGAAACATGCAGTCCTTGGGTACTGAACACCGCAGATCCCAGTGGCTGTGGGATTCTAGAGAGAGGGCTGGACATGTCCACAGTGGTTCGGTATGCCACTGGTAACCACCAAGACCCCAGCTCAGCAAGCATTTATGAACCGGCAGCTATAGCCAGGCTCCTGATGGCCTCTGTGAATGGGAATGAGACTCTGATGTACACATACCTTTCCCTCCCCTCCACACCCCTGCATTCTCCTCCCTTCCTTTACCTTCTTATCCCTCCCTCTTCACTTCTCCTTCTGATGATTGCCAGGGAGGAAGTTCGTATCGTAATTGCCTAGTCGAATAATCCCATAAGAAGTCATTATACTCTCTGGAAGAATAAACCATCTTTATATTTAAGTTTTATCTATTTTTATAAAAGAACAAAACCTAAAGCTGTTAATCCCTAAGTAAATGTTTCAAGGAAGATTGTTTCTCCGAAGACAGCATGCTTCTCTGAGCTAACAGTAGCAGGTTGGAGTTTTCTATCTGGGTGCACACATCTCCACGTGTCTTAATTTTAGAACCTATCAAGGTCTCCTTCCCGAAGGAAGATGACATTCTCAAGCTGCCTCCATGTCTCCTCTTTTCCCTCTAAGTTTTAGTAACATTATTACTGTGGTTGTTGTATGTGCCTGCCCTCCCCCACCCCATGCCCCGATATGTTCAAGGTCTAACCTCTTTCACATGTGGTTTTATTTGGAAAGAGTCATTACAGAGGGATTAAGACCAGAGCATACCAGAGAGCAGTGGACCCTCAGCTAGTGCCTGACCATCTCACATGGAGAGAAAAACTGTCACCTAACATGAGACCAAAGCATCTTGGGGCGGGGGGAAGTTATTGTGGCTTGCAGTTCAGAGGAGGACACTCTGTCACAGTGGGGCAAGCACAGTAGCAAGAGAGGCTAGTTCAGGTTAGAGAAAGGATTCTGACTCTCCAATGGTTTCCTTCTTTTTCCCTTTTCATTCATTCATTGTGGCTTTCACCGACTATGAAACCTAGCTAGGCAAGCTGTTATATAACTCCATCCTAAAACCCAGGGCAGAAGAAAACCCATGTTCCAGCTCCAATTGCTGGGCAGAAAAAGAGAGTTCCCACCTCCTCTGACTTTTTATTTTCTTTGGTTCCTAGGCCACTTGGGTGGTACCAGTTACCATGGCTGGGGGTGTGCGTGTGGCAGGGGTGATGGGGGCTTGGAGGGGAATCACTTTGCTTAGTCTACCAATACGTATGATGGTATTTTCTGCAAACATTTCCACAGAGATATCAGGAATAATGTTTAACATATTTGAACTTCTCTTGGTCTATTTAAAATGACACATAAAATCAATGACCATAATTGTTATTTAGTGTAGCACTAAAGGATTAAGATCCTGGAGTCGGAGACAGGCTTGAACTTAATCCCAGATGTTTATATGCTGTGTGGCTTTAATTGAAGTCACTTAACTTCTGTGCCATGATTGGCTCATCTGTGAGATGGAACTGAGAAGTGAACTACCATAGGACCCGATGTGCAGATGGGAGGTGACAGTGAGTGATAACGGGAGCCTTGTGACTAGAATAGCTGGAAGTTATCTTAGAGTCCACCGCATCCTACATAGTCATGATAGCTGAGCAGTGGGGGCACGATTTGAGAAAAGTGGGTTTGTCACAAGCACACATCCTGGAGGAACATCCCCAAACCTGAACGCTCTGGCTGGTTATTAACATGGCCTCTGGCTGCAGCTAAGAGACTCAGTGATCCTGTGATGTGAGGCTCAGACAGTAGTTACCATGGCCTCATTTTAGAAGTGGGAGGTGGATACTCAGAAGTAACAATAGCTAGTACACGAGCCATGGCTTTGCCAGGCACCGTCATTCAGTGATGTGTGTATCCATGCCGCATCTTCAGGCACCTGGGAAGATGCTTATACGAGAAAACTGCAGTCATGTGAGCAATGCATGGCACAGGGTTAGGGCGGCTGTGAAGCCCAAGCATTAGGATTTCCCCAGCTCCTTTGCAATCTTCGGGACAACGTTCTGTACACGTGGGCTGCCATTGTCTAGAGTGTCCTTCTGCAGCCTGCAACTGTTTCTGTAGGAAAATGGAGCAAGAGCCCAG
Source organism: Mesocricetus auratus (assembly GCF_017639785.1). Taxonomy (NCBI): domain Eukaryota; kingdom Metazoa; phylum Chordata; class Mammalia; order Rodentia; family Cricetidae; genus Mesocricetus; species Mesocricetus auratus. The sequence continues at coordinate 55,456,483 of NW_024429196.1, forward strand.
GGGGAGTGACTTAGGTAATGACACTTAGGTAATGACACTTCAGTAATTACACTTAGGTAACGACACCGTGGCCATGGGTGGACTTGCCAGATAAAAAAACAGGTAAGGCATGGAACCTGGACCCAGCTGCCAGCTGATGCCCTGGACAATGTCTGGTGTACGTCTGAGACTGCTGAGGCCCTGGCCCTTATCCTCAGATGGCTCTATGTGAATATTTGTCCCTTGAGGGACCTTCATGCCATCCCCCCTTCCCCTATGAGTTTATCTTCTTGTCCACCAAATATGTCCTTTGGAGAGGAATTTTTTCCTCTTCATTTAAGTATGGGCTTAGCTCCTCCCCCGAGGCCTTGCATCCTTCCCCCCAAAAAAGAAAAGAAAAAAAAAATCAAGTCCACTTTGTGTTGCCCATATACTCATTGGAACATGGTAAAACTCCGAGTGGGCAGCCCCTTGAAGGAGACTGGGTCCTTCCTCCTCCACCCACCCCCACCAGAGGCCATCACTGTGAAGAGATACACTTCAGCATCATTATCACAATTTTAAGGACTACTTTCAATAGCTCCGTGTCTGGGGCCTGTTTCTTTCTTTTGGGGTGGGAGGCAGGACAGTTGTCACAGATGCCTTCAATGTCTCTCATCCTCAGTTCTGAGTCTGCAGTCACCAACATCACTGCAAAAAGAGTTTCCCAGACCACAGTTGCACATGGCAGCACGGATCATGGACATCAACCAGGTTTGTGGAGGCAGCATGGATCCCAGAAGTCTTTCAAAGAGACTTAACCCAGAAAATGAACCATCCTTTGTCTTGGATATCTTGTTGCTCAGAATCAGGTGCAGTTGTCTGGGGGTGCAACCTTCGAGAGCTCCAGGCTGTCCTCTGCATCGGCCATCCTGCCATCACTCTGGGCATGACCGTGATAGTTTTTCAGTTTGCTGGCCCATTCCTGCCGCCTCTGCTCTGTCTCTAGTTCCCCTCTTCTCTGCTGGGTGTGCTGCTCTGCCGTCTTTTTCTTCTCTGGTGGAAAGGAACTTTAAAAACTTAATTGGACAAGTTCCACGGGAGCCCTGCCACCGCCCATAGTCATCACACCTTCCCCATCTTCAGAGCCTCCTAAGCCCCAAAGCTCTGTGTGTCTCACACATGTCTGTTGTTATAGGACACAAAGTCACTAATCTTCTTCATGTTTCTTCAAACATGAAGAAAAAGGTACAAAAGTGACCCACTTTTCATCCAACATCTCAAGGCCTCAATCGAGGCATCACTCCACCCAATTCTCAGCCTGTTACCTTCTACTGAATATGTCATGGTTTGGGGGGGGGAGGGAAAGGAGGCATTCATCACACAGCACCCCGCATCATCAATAGCCCATCTCAAGCAGAGAGTAAGAGTGTTTCACACTACTGCATAAATACCAGAGTCCTGGCTAGCAGCTGTTCTGGGGCACAATGGCTTCCAAAGAAGTTGCTTTGATGACCATGTGGGTGTCTTTGCAGCCTTGTCTTTACTTGGACACGCTCATGTACCATTCTGTGAGGTGGTAGAGAGCAAAGACTTGGCTTGACATCATTTCCAGCCTTTGCTATTTATTCTATTTTGATTACACAAAGTGCTTAACACATATTTGCTGAAATGACTAGAAGCAGGTCATTCATACACACGGGGTAATTGCTTGGTAGAACCGAGCATATTCCAAATGGATTTCAATCCAAAAGCAGATTGCTTTAACCAGGGAAATTGCATAATGAAAACTGGCTGTTACTAAGGCTTAACACCATGGGGGTTTATTTTTCCAGTATATCTCTTGGTGAAGGGGTCCAGACTGGCTTTCTTCCCAGTGACTTGAGTCTGGGCTGTTTCTGTCACTGCAGCAGCCACAGCAATCCCTGACAGAGGTCCCTGCGAAGTCATTATGGATTATCAACACTTGATCTTCTGTTGCCACAGTAGCGGCTCCGCCTAATCTGAGAGTTTGCTTTTAGAAATTTTAGTTACCAGAAGTCAGTCTTGGGTTAAAAGCTCTAAATGTAAAAATCCCCAATGATAATCCACAGTTTTAATTGTGAGCTGTATTGAGAATGGTGAAATCCTATGTTACCCTGCTTGGTCCTACCTGGGAGGTGACTCAGCCCTTTGTCCAATGTGCCCACATTGTATAAGATAATCACGTGTCATTTTTCTTGGGATTAGTAATGCATTCCAAAGTCCTTATGCAGCAGAAGCCTATGTCATTCACCCTGCACAAGGGTGTGTGTGTGTGTAGAGAAAGATCATATACTATGCTATAGTTCGTTATAATTTCTCTCTTTTATTACTATTATTGTTATTGTGCCTAATTTATAAGCTAAGCTTCATCTTAGGTGTGTGTGTATAGGAAAAGCACAGTATTTATAATGTTTGATATTATCTGTGATTTCAGGCATCTACTGGGAGGCTTGGAAAGTGTCCTCATATGTAAGTGGGGGATGGGAGGATATCAACTTATTTCATTGTTTAAAAGGGTATTAAATAGCAATGCACCGTGAACCATTATAGACTATTCACGGGGCACAACAGGAGCTGAAGGCATTGCCCGCAAAGTTAAATTGAAGGTCTGTCTGGAGAGAAGCACACAAGAAAAACTGTAGATCAGCGAGTGGAGTGAAGAGGCCATCACAGGGCGGACTGTGTGAGTGACAGTGATGTTCTCAAAGGCAAGGATGTTAGGTGGGAACCAAAGGGTCAGAATAACTTACTAGGTCTATCAGTCTGAGGCTGGGGCCAATACTGGATCACCTACAGAGGATGAAGCCTGGGATAAGACCCCGAGGCAGATAGCAAAGCAAATGGAGATCTACAGGGGACACTAGCCCTCCTCTCCTGAGTACTCTGCACTTGCATATTCAATAAACTAGGGATTGAAAATATCTTGGAGGAAACTGTATCCTTTTGTTCTGTTTTAGATAGTTTTAGTTGCCTTTGGTACCAAGGACTGAACCTAGAGCCTCTTGTTTGCTAGGCAAGCACTTTACCACTGACCTATATACCCAGTCTAGAAAACTGCATCTATACCAAATAGGTGCAGACTGTTTTGTCCATCATTCTCTCAACCGTGCAGTTCAGCAACAATTGATGGCAGCATTTAGTATTTACATTGTGTTAGACGTTAAGTCACGTGATTGTCGTTTCAAGTTCACAAGAGGATGCGAGTAAGTTCTACATGCAAGTATAACAGCATTTCACATAGGAGCTTTTGCATTTCAGATTTTCCCATCCATGGGGATTCTAGAACTAGTCTCCCCATAGACACATCATGATAAAACTGTAGTTTATTAGATTAGAATGTGTAGATGGAGGGGAGGGGTTACTGACAAGCAAAGTGAGATAGGAACCTGTACAGTGATGCCTTAGCAGTGACAAATTGAGATGTGTGGATTTTGTCCCTTCTTTATGCCCTGACCTTTTCGTTGTGGCCCAATTCCACCTGTCCTCCAGGTCAGGAACTTCATCCTGAACCATAGATAATTATCTTGGAGTTGGCAGACAGAAGTGCTGTTAAGCTTCTCTAGGGTTCATAAAAAGGTAAATCAAGTGGTGGGTGTGGTGGCACACCATTGTAATTCAAGTACTAGACAGGAGAGCCCATATTTGAGGCCAGAATGGGATACATGGCAAGATCATGACTCATGGGACCTAGAGCAGGGGTGTAACACTTGCCTAGCACAGACAAGTCCTAGGTTCAGCCCTCAGCACACAGAGGGGAAAAAGAGCCACCAACCTGGGAGAATATTCATTACACATCTAACTCAGGGTCCAGCAACCAAAGAACAAAAAAAATTGTAGCCATAAATTTCTCAATATTAAAGAGATGCTGGAGAGATGGCTTAGTCTTTAAGAATATACCTTTTTTTTAGACAGAGGACCACTGTTTGGTTCCCAGAATCCCAATACTCACATAGCAATAATTCCAAGCAAGGGATCGAAAACCTTCTACTGAACTCTGTGGGCCCCTGTACTCACACATACACACCTACTTACATGTAATTAAAAAATCCTTTAAAAAAGAATATTTTAAGTGCTCATCAATAGGCCCTTCACAGAGTGGGATCATGAGTTGCCACACACGGAAAGTTCCCCTTAATCATAATTAGAAAAGTGCACAGAAAACAGTAAGAGGTTAGGAGTCCTTCCTTTCCTGGGTTGTTTGTACGTTTATGAAAGGACACTGAAGACAAAAGTTCTTTGTGATTTGTAGGGATGGACCTGCCAGGCTTCCCTGACTGTGTTGGCAGAGGGTATTGGGGCAGAGCCCCTTGCTTTCCAAGTATCGTTAAGGACAGATGCAGCTTCCGCTTCCCATTAAGGAAGCAAAAATTGCAGGTTTCATTAACTCAAGCACTTTGTTTAGTTTAAGTCGGTTCTCTTTATGACAGTCCAGCCAGGCAGAGCTCTGGAAATGGCATCCTGAAGCTATCAGCATAGCAGGGTCTCAAACTGGTCCCAACCTCAGTCCATGCAGCTTCCTTCTTGTCTCATGCCCCTGCTATCTAGAAAGCTTTCTCAGTCTCTGGATATGTACATGGATTTTAACCTCTAACCTCAGCAAATATGTTCTACTCTACCCGAATTATCTATCTCTTCATTCCCTAGAAAATTCTACCCACCCTTCAAGAACCAGTGAAAATGTTTCCCACGTGACTCATTTAGTGTGGCCCTATTCTGTGCTTCCATTGGGCACACAACTCTCCCCTTTGGAATACCAGTCACACTGTGCTGTGTCAAGAGGGAGCCCCCAAGAGCAGGGATAATGATTCTTCGCCTTAGTGGCAGGACATTGCCTGACCTTTGCAGAGTGAATGAATGAGTCTCCTCTCCCAAGCCGTTGAGCATCCTCAGGTACTTTAAGTGTTTTTAGAACAAATCAGACGATCAGAGGTGATGCATTTCTAGAGAAAGACATCTGTGGATGGCAGTAGGGCTGACTTTCACTAACAGTCCATTTTGCTCCCCACCAGTGAGGCCTTGTAGATAGCATTAATCAATTACCCTTTCCCATAGCCTCTGAGGAACGTTGGGAGACACACAACTCATGTGCAGAGTTCAGTTGCCTCATAGGCCCCAAAGGATCCTAAACCACACCTTTGGTTGTTCTGAGGTAAAGAGGGAAGCAGGTGGCCTCTTGTCTTTGACTTGGGGTTGTAGGAGAAGGTCCAGCAGCATTGAATCCTATTGATGCCTGGAAGCCATCACCACTGTCATCAAATGGGCTATTTATCAACAGAGAGTTCCCAATGATGACAAACCCAGTTTGCTCAATGGGGCATGACACAGGGAGAATCCATGACACATAAGTAACATGACACTGCCAACTAATGGAAACTACTGGAGAAACTAGGGTTTAAAGCAGGTTTCAAGTGAGAACACATGTGTCACTGGCTAAGGAGTATGACAGCAGGACATGCCGAAGACTTTCATTAGAGAGCACGTGGTCCAGAGCATCCGAAAAGAAATGCAGTTTTGGAGACACATGGCAGGAAAAGCATTGGGTCTGGGCCACTATATGCAGTGGCTTTGGTTGTTGGTTACATAAATCTGCAGGGACCACTTACTCAGAGGACACTGGGGAGCCACAGTACACTGCAGAGAGTAGTGACCGTCTGTCTGCACGGCCTGTGACTTTGGGTGTCTTCTGCTGGCTTCATGGAGGCAATCTTCCCTATCCTAAGAGGGAAAGCTGTGTTTTGTTGTGAACATGTGTAGGCCAGTGTTTCCCACCACACTTGGAAACAAATGACCAGTGAAGTAAGTGGCAAGCCTAGGAAAGACAGACAAAGGCCTCCTGTCCTATAGCCTGCTGCTTGGGGGCCCTAGCACCAGTGAAATGGGAGGAAGATAGTTAGAGGGCAGCCTCTGAGCTACCAGCCTGGGGTGGATGGTCCCCAGTGGTAGCTGCAGCAGCCAGCATGGACAATGTTCCCACTGCCTCCGTAGACACTGAGTGTGTATGTCACACAGACAGACAGGGAGGCAAAACATTCATACACATAAAAATGGATATTTTAAAAAAGTGGTCACCAGGACAGTTTTCTATCTTTCCTGAGAGGTGATGCCAGACCAGAAGTTGGAGCAGACATACCTGTTTTCAGTTGCACGATGCTGGGGCATTCTGCTGGTACTTTACAACCTTATGTCAAAGATGTCCACATCCTGCTTCCCATGCCTGTGGCCAATTCCTATATTACCTACTTGTACCCTAACTTATCTCAGGAATGAGACCTACCTAAGAACATACATTTGTGTGTGTGAGATATCTGTGCCTTGGTTTCCCCTCTGCATCACAGGAGCATTTGTGACACACAATAGGCACAGGCTTGTGTTCCATTTGTTCCTTCCTGTCACTGTTTGGCTGAGGACACTCCAGTGCTTTCTGCTGGGATCATTCTTGCTCCCCCACTACCTGACGCCTTATCCCCACTTTATATTCCTAGCATCCCTCAGAGTTTGATTCTCTGAAAATCAAAATCCATTGGAAAAATAAGACTGGGTCAGAGGAATGGAGAGAAGTTGATAGGTGAGTTCTAGGTGACAGCTAGACAGAGAGCACTATTGCTTCCTAAGATTACCATGGGTAATGATTCTGTACTGTGTATTTCAGAAAGTCAAAGGAAAGGATTTTGAATGTTCTCATCATAAAGCAATGCAAGTGTCTGAAGAGGTAGAGGTAGCTAACCTGATCCAAACATTGCATAATGTGCAAATGTATCAAACTATCTCCTGGTAGCATTGTGCTATTCTTCTGTTGATGTTGTAAAATGTCACAGCCTAGGCAACTTAGAGAAGAAAGAGTTTATTTGGGCTTTCAGTTTCAGAGGGAAAATCCATGTTGTCAAGGGAGGCGTGGTAGCCAAAGCAAGAATATTACCAAATTACCAAATATTACCTATCAACCAAAACGCAGAAAGGACTAGAAGTGGGGTGAGGCAGTATACCCTCAAAGCCCACGCCCAGTGATATACTTCCTCCAGCAAGGCTCCACCTTTTAAAGGCTTCACATATGAATGTTTTCTTTTGGGGGATGGTGAGTCTCAGAATTCAGCCTGTAACTGAGCCCTTCTCTATAGAGCATCCCTTGTTGATCCTAGTATGATGAAATGGGAGTACAATGAATTTTAAGTCCATGGATTGGTTCTCAGCTTGACCTCTTATGATGTCTGCAGTGTTAGCCAAATCATGTTTTGCCCTAAATGTCTGTTCTACCATCTATGACTGTTGATTTCATGTGCTAACTTTACTGGGCCATGACCGGGTGTGGTGGCACTTACCTTTAGTTTCAACATTTGGGAGGCAGAAGCAAAAGGAACTCTACCAGTTCGAAGTCAGATTGATCTATATAGTTAGTTCAAGGCCAGTCAAGGATACATAGCCTCAAAAACCAAAACAAAATAAAGCAATAACAACACAACTTTACCAGACACAGGCTGCTCAGTGAAATGTTAATGTTAATGTGAATGCTCATCTATGGGTCATATTTCTGGAGAGGCTTAATATTTGAATAAATTGATTGAGTAAGGCACATAGCCCTCCCCAGTGCTGGTAAGCTCCGTCTGTGCAAAGCACAAGTAGAATACAATGATTGACATTTGTGCCCATAGTGGGGTTCCTCCTGCCCAACTCAGCATCTTCCTGCTTTGCAAACAGAATTGAAATCTTGGTTCTTCTTGGATCTGGAGCCTGCTGATCTTTGGACTAGAACGTCTACCATCTGCTTTCCTGGGCCTCCAGCTTGCTGACTCACCCTGCAAATCTTGAGACTTGTCTGCCTCCATAATAGCACGATCCCATTCCTTGTAACAAATCTCTTTATATATAGACACATCCTGTTGCTTCCATTTTTTTCTAGAAGCCTGACTAATACGACACCCTTGTAAGTGGAATAAAACATCTATCAGATTAGTTCCCCATGGTTTATTCTATGATTATGTGAAGTTTCATGAAACTGTGAGTGCTGGTCCCATGGTAGTCATCATCATCATCATCAATAACCATCATCATCATTATTGTCATCGTCAACAAGGACTTCTGAGTTGCTCAACTCCAAGGTCAATTTTCGGCTTTAGTCTTACCTACCAGCAAGCACCACCAGACACAGTGACCCATCCTCTTCTAGAACCCTCACCTGTCTACATTCTAGTCACTTCTCACCAACCCTCTTATGGGGGGGGGTTCCAAGACAGGGTTTCTATGTATTGCTTTGGAGGCTGTCCTAAAACTTTCTCTGTAGACCAGGCTGGTCTCGAACTCACAGAGACCTGCCTGCCTCTGCCTCCTGAGTGCTGGGATTAAAGGCGTGTGCCACCAACGCCCGGCCCCTCAGTTACTTTCTTCTAACTTGGAATCATTGTTTATCCATCTATAAATATTTGGAAGATGTGGCCTCCCAGTTCCTGAGAAGTTTATTGGTCTGTAAGTTTTTGAGAAATGCTTTGGGCACTGGCGTCTGCTGAACAGGTCTGATTAGGGCTGGAGGCCCATTGTGCAGATGCTGACTTGTAAAGTCATGAGAAACAATGCTCACTGGGAACTATGCAGCTAGGGTGCCCCTTTGGAACCATTGCACTTGGAGGGAAGGCCCTAGGTCACTGGGTGTGGTCTCCCAGAGGAAGAAGTATGACCTCAGGCCAGGCCACAGTCTTTGGCAGAGGGCAAGCCTGAAAGAGACTCAGCTGAGTGCCATCTGCCACAATACTCCTGTGGCTGGAAAAATGAATCCCCTGTCCTCAAGGGGATTAGGCTGACACGGGAAACCTCTTCCTGCTGTCAGACATAAGCCTGGCTCCAAATCACTAGATGCTTGAGAGAGGCTTGGGAGGCTTTGGAAGTTAACTCATTTTATCATAAAGATTATGGGAGATGGAAATCCCGGGAAAGCAAGAGGGCAATTCCAGAAAGGCCATGTTTATATCCTGCTTCCACAAACGAAGTGGGCCTAGAGCTCTCTGTCACGCTGAGCCCTCATGCTATCCACAGACATCATGTGTGTTTACAGACATTTTATGGTCTTCCTTGTGTTTTATTTAAAAGTATCAGGTCCTCACAACATCAGCTTTGGTTGCCCTTGCAGTGAGGACTTACTGGGGGAATTAGATTTATGCTGTTGTCTTGTCTTCTGAAATGCAGGACTTAGTCATCTCCTGGGCCTTGACGACAGCCCTGTGAGTCAAGCCCTCTGCACAAGGCTGGAGGAAGTCTCTCCCTCCCCTCACTAACCTTTAATCACCTGATTGAATCTCGTCTGTCATTCAGAGATGACCACAGCCATATTCTTTCTGACCAAACATCAAGTTTAAAGAAAGGCCTTTTGCATCTTGGATTTCACAAATTCGAGTGTGGCGCTCATACAAAACACTGCTTTCATCATTATTTTAACACTGGAAGAAAAACCAGGCTACAGTGCCTAATGACAAGAATTAAACTTGAATCACAACTCCCTGTCTAGTTCTAGGTGTGTATGTGCATCTTTATTTATGTGTGAAGCCTGGGGTGGGAGACCTGACAATAAGCCAGTTTTGCAGTGTGAGGTCCTACCCTGTGACTGAGATTTCAGATCTGGGAGAATCACACCTCTACCTACCACCTGCAACACCTTTCTTTGCTCAGATAAAATCAATCCAAAGTAGACAAGAAGGAGAGCCTTGACAGCAGTTATCAATTCCCAACAGCTCTTCCTTGTTGTTTTCACATTCTGAAGCCCATGCCTGTCTTTACTGTCCCCAGAAGTTGCCCAGACTCCCCGAGACCCACAAAGCATCCAATGGAATCTATACTTAGTGACCCTGTCACATTCCCCAGCGTGGGGAGGATGAAACTAGGTTTCAAGCTGTGTGATTTGGAGAATGAGAATTTACTAATCAGAATACACCATCCAATTTGGGATATAAAGAGGCAGTTGGCCCCGTTTAGGCTTAGAAGTAAATCTGGGGGGAAGTAATTGTTGCTGCAATTCCTGGTTGAAGTGCAGAGGAGTTGAATCACAGAGCTCTAGTCTAAATCCCAGAAACTGGCCCATGGTGGAGTCTATCAAACACACCTCCACACTCAAATCAAAAAATATGGTAACCCATGCACTCAGGAGTAAAGCTGGGAATTATTAGTTTTTCTTTCTTCAAGGCACACATATTCTGGTGTCTGACAATCTGGGTTAAGTTCTTAAAACTGAGAGATCTTGGGTAAACTGATGATAAACTCAGAAAAGGGACAACACTGTCCTGTTCCATGTGATAAAGTGGAGGTTCCTATCTGGGAATAGCCTGGGAGTACTGAGCTTGGGGGAAGCTCTGGGGTTGTAGCAAGCCTGGGAGTGGAAGACTAGGCCACACTGAGTATTCATCCTTCACATCCACAGAAAGGCAGGGGATGGGAATCTGTGGGGTCCCCTTTCTCAGTCCACTGGACTTCAAGTCCACGGAGACAAAACGGTAGATCCTTGGATAGCTTGTGAACATGATGGAGACAGCCCTCTGGGGAATGTCTTTAGTGAATCAGATCAACTTTATTCCAGAGTATAGGAAAATAGGATTGGAAAGTCTGGGAACAAACCCTAATTTCAATTAAGTGGCATATTCCTATCATATAGCTGGATTAGTAGAAGCGTGGTCCTATCAAAATGACTAGAGCATTTGCCTAATTACCATGTGGGCAGCAAGGGAAGAGTGTTTGCAGGGAACTGTGTCAAGAATCATCCTTGAAATAAGTTAGGCATCTGGGCCTAGAGATATCCTGCAGATAAGGCTAGGTAGGAAGTAGGAAGCTTTCACTGGGGATGAGGGGGGGCAAGGGAGTCCTCCATGTTTCTGAGCACAACAAAGCTGCCAGGCTACCAGTAGGGCTGTGCCTCAATTTTCCCTGGAAGCAGATTGAAAGCATTCTTGGTAACTGTATTTGTTACTTTTCTACTTCTGTGATAAAATGCTGTGGCCAAAGCAACTTGTAAAAGAAAGTATTTAATTAGGCTTATGGTTCCAGAGGGTTGGAGTCCATGATGGTTGAGCAAAGACACAGCTGAGAGCTCACGTCTTGAACCACAAGAGAAGACAGAGGCAAAGAGGGGGAAGAGAGAGAGAGAGAGAGAGAGAGAGAGATGGAGAGAGAGAGAGAGATGGAGAGAGAGAGAGAGAGAGAGAGAGAGAATGGCATGAGTTTTTAAAACTTCAAAGTCTTCCCCCAACAAGGCCATACCTCCCTAATCCATCTCAAAGAGTTCCACCAACTGGGGACTAAGTATTGAAACATATGAGCCTACAGGGAACATTCTCATTCAAACCACCACATTAACAAAGGGAATCACTCTAACCTTGGCACCAAGCAGGGTGGTGGCCACTTCTTTACTCTGTTCTCTGAGTGCCATCTACTTGTGGTGTGACCTAGAGAGATATCAGATTCTCTGCTGTTAAGGTGAAATGTTTCCTTTGGATCTACTTTTGATCTTGGGGTTTAATCCCTGATCATAGGAAGCTGTGACCAAAGTATTAGCTGGAATGTGAGGGGGGGTAATGGAATGTGGCTAAGTCTGCCAAGAAATGTATGTTTCTGATGGACACTTGCAGCCTGGATGGAGCATTGTTTGATCTTTGCTACTGCAAGCAATGTCTGCAGGAAGCAATTGTGTAGACTATGGGCACAGGCTGTAGGTATGAGCAGTGGGACTAGGGAGAAATCTTTCCTCTGGTATGAAGGGAGCCATATGATTTGACAAGGGTTTAGATCAGAGGAAGGCAAAACATGCCTAAGCCTTTCTGGTGTTTCTGTGCTTATCCTACAGAAACAACTCAGTTCCAAGCCAGCAAAACTCATTTCCTTTTATCTTTTGTTTAAAAGATGTCGTGAAGTCCGTCTTAGGTGTGACAAGACCTAGAGGTCTGCAGCAAAGCTCTGTTCTTCAGTCCACAAGCTGTGTGATGTGAGAAAATTGTTATATCCAAACAAAGATGATATAATATGTGCTCTGTGGATGGGACGGGGAGTTAACCATGTCAGTATGTCAATACAGTGATTAAAATAAGTAAATAAAATGGGGTATGCACTCATGGATTATGTGACTGTGTCCACCGAATGTTATTCTATGATGCCTCTGACTTAGATCCAGCTATGTGCCTTGTCCTCCTTCCCACTTTCTGTTCTTCCTCTACCTTCCTTCTCCTGGAGGAAATCAGCATTATCTTAGAGTCTTGGGAGCAGGGCTGAATGAAGTGTGCTCCCTTCGCTATGCATGATCCTAGAAATCTCTGAAGTATGCAGTGGCTAGCAAATGGATCTGGAAGACTTTCAAACATTCAGTCCTACCCTGAGGCCTGCTGAGGGAAGGGTGAGGTGGACAGGCAGAGAGTTTGTCTTTATCCTAAACATCTTTAAAAGAGGTACATGATGGTATATTACTTATATTTACTAAAGCTTGCCAGAGGGTACAGAAAGCAAAGCTAGCCACAAGCCATAGAGCCAGGCAATGGTAATACACACCTTTAATCCCAGCACTCATGCTAGCTAGTCATAAAGCCCGGCAGTGGTGGCACATAGTCCCAGGATTTAGGAGACAAGCAGATGCAGCTCTGTTAGTACAAGGCCACACTGGGAAAAATGAAATTGATCCAGTCCTAAAGAAAAACAGCTCATACAAAGGTGACCTCAGCACTTGGGATCACATGCTTTTAATCCCAGCACTAAGGAGGTAGGAAAGGAAAAGGGTCTCATGTGAAGATTCAGTCTCCAGCCACGTTGAGGAGAGGCAGCAGTCTAAGATTGCAGTCTGAGGATCTGTGGAGCTAGCGGGAACACTCTTTCAGTGTGAGGTAGAGGAAAGAGCTAATGGCTAACTGCTTTGATTCTCTGATCCAGTATCAGTCTCTGGGTCTTTTATTATTCCTGATGCATAGGTGATTTTTAAAGGTATATGATCCTAGGAGCAAAACATCAGGTGAATGAGATGCACCGTAGTGCTTGTCTGTCCTGCTTGGTGTGTTGTGTAATATTATTTTAACTGGGCAAAGATGTGTTACATTTGTGTATGCTGCAGAATATTACTTTAATTATGTAAAGGTGTGTTACTTTTGTTTATGTTGCATTTGTTTAATGATGTTACGATGTGTGTTTAGTTGTCTGAAGATGTGTTGTGTCTGTTTCACCTTGCCTGCCTAAGGTACCTGATTGGTCTAATAAAAAGCTGAATGTCCAATAGCTAGGCAAGAGAGGAATAGGTGGGGCTGCCAGGCAGAAAGAATAAATAAGAGGAGAAATCTAAGAAAGGGAGGAAGGAGAAGAAGCAGGAAGAGGAGACACCCAGGGCAAGAAGCCAGGCAGCCAGACACAAGAAGCAGTGAAAGTAAGATATACAGAAGAAAAGTGAAAGCCCCTGAGGCAAAAGGTTGATAAAGAGAAAATAGTTTAATTTAAAAGAGCTACCCAGGAGGCAAGCCTGGTCTACAGAGTGAGTTCCAGGACAGCCAAGGCTACACAGAGAAACTCTGTCTCAAAAAAACAAAACAAACCAAAAAAGCTAGACAGAAAAGAGCTAGACTAAGGCCAAGCATTCAAAATGAATGAGAAGATTCCTTGTTGTGATCATCTACAGTGATGATTACAATTCAACTCAGAATGCTTGGTAGATTTAAGAAAAGTAAGGAACCTGAAGGTTTGGAGTCACTGGCTGGACTCCCATTGAAGGAAAAAGAAAAACTTAATTACTCACTAATGATAGGGTGTTTCTATTCAGTGCATCTTTAGTATCCCCCAAAGATTTATATGCTAAGGTGTGGTCATCAGAGGGCCACTATTTGGAAGGTGGTGGAACCTTTGAAAGGCAGGACATTGTAGGAGATAGGTCATTGGAGGCAGGCCTGAAAAGGGGGCTGCAGGACCCAAGTCTTGTCCCTCTTTCTTCACTCTGGTCATGGGATGAGTGGTGTTCTGTCCCCACAGGCCTAAAAGACTGCAATCTCCCAAACGGTGAGTCAAGGCATCATTTTCTCTGAATGAGACAATGATCTCAGGTATGTGTTACAGGAACAGAAAACTGACTAACACTGGCATGGAAGAGAGGAGAAATCAAAGGATGCCATGAAGTATAGGGCAGAGATAGTTTATTACAAAGATGAGCCACCTCTCCAAATGTTTATCTGATGATTTTCAATTCCATTCTTTCTGCAATTCTGCTTGTTCTGGTTTGCAACCCCTTAAAAAATCAGATGTCTGTGAATCCCATTTGTTAGTCCATAAATAAAGATTGTGGGTTCTTACTGTAACTCACCACAACTCAGACATGCAGAGAAAGTACCTAATTTGGTCATATCTTTGCATGCTGCCTACTGGTTAGCAGAAGGCATATATCCATGTATTTATAATTTTACATTTATAATTTATAATGTATTTATAATTTTAAATAATTTAATGTTCAATGGAATTCATATTTCAGTCTGAAGATGTAGGTACTTTCTTCAGGAAAGTCCTACTCTCAGCAATAGCAAGCAAATAAACTAACAAACAATAAATATGCTCTGACTTTGCTTGCCTTCTCTTTCCTCTTTCTGAACACTAAGTGGAAAAGGAAGTCAGTTAATGACTCCTCAGCAGAAGATACGGCTGTCTCTGGCTGTCACCTTGGTCCCACTTCCTCCTCTCAACTACAGGCTGTCGTTCAAGATCTGCCTTCCTCCTTGTTCCAAGGCTGCTTCTGTGACAGTGGAGCTTTCCTTGTCGTCACTATCTGCAGACTCTCATAGCCTTGTCCCTATCCAGGCCTCTGACCTAGTCACCCAGCCTGTGCTGTTGAGTCACAGCAAAACTATGACTGTGGATGTCCTCTCCATGTCTAACTGACGTTGCCAGGGTTGTTTCTGTCTCAGCTGGTTATACTACTGGCTGAAGTGGCCACAGCTGAGTTTGGTGGCAGAACTGACGAGTGGCCATTTTTCAGAGCCCCAGAGAAGGAGTGGGTACAAAGGCATCACACTTCCGCTGCTCCTTCCTGCAGCAAATGGACTTCTTCTCCCCTGGGTGTAAACCCAAGTGTGGGGCATAGACCTACCCATTGGACCCAGCACTTTCCTTTTCCTGTCTTTCCCTCCTTGTCTGCTCCATCTTCACTTTGCCACTGAACTGCAAATCTCATGTCCTGATCATCAGACAGGTTGAGTAAAAGATGCCTCTGTCCATGACAGGAGAGAAGGCACAAAGGATTAAATGCCTCTAGATTTTCTTTCTTGGAGATAACCTGGCTTGCAAGTTATCCAACAGTATATACTTATTTTGCATGTCAGAGCTGGCTTGCTATTCTTTCTCCTTTTACTTTTTTCCATAACAAGCTCAAACCTTGTCCAGGCTGACCTGATGCTAATCAGATACATGTGGGATTATACATTAGGCAAAGAACTAACTGATGCCGAGTTAGCTTTCTGTTACTGTAATAAGTTACTTGAAACACCAAACTTTAAGGAGGACAGGTTGTGGCAAAGGGACCTTGTTTATTTCATGATTGGAATGAAGAGCCAGGGATACATAGAAGGGATCAGAGTCCCCATATCTCTTTTAAGGACATGCCCACAATGAGCAAACTTGCTCTAACTTGGCCTCACATCTTAAAAGTCCTTAGCATCTCCCAATAGTGCTGTACTTAGGGACCATATTTCTTTATTTGTTTGATTTCCAAGACAAAACTCACTCTGTAGACCAGGCTGGCCTGGAGCTGAGATATCCACCTGCATCTGCCTTCCAGATTCTGGAATTAAAGGTATATGCTATCATGCCTGGCTTGGGACAACACTGTTAACACATCAGCCTTTGGTGATGCTCTCCAAACCACAGAAAATAGTATGTGATATACAGTCCTGGTATATGTGTGTATGTGCATGAGAAAGAGAGAGAAAATAAATAACTCTTTAAAAAGTAGACATGAAGTTCTGCAGCTTGCTTTACTTAGTGCATTAAAATTTCACCTTTTCTATGTCAGTACTTAGAGAAGACCTTGTCTTGAAAGGCCTCATGCCAATATACGGTAATATTATTTATTTAATCTTTGTAGTTATTTAATTCCTTGGTTTTTTGTGTGTTTTTAGTTTTTCTTCTTTTCTTTACTGAGAGCATGGACCCTGAGTGCCCTCTAGTTTATTTATCTGTCCACCTATTTTTTTTCTGGTCACTCTGATGCCTTCCCCTAGCTGAAGGTGACTAGCAGTGTTATCTGCCTTTTTTAAAAACCATGCACACAAGAATAGAATGTAAGAAAAAGACAAACAGAAGTGGGAGAACAAACAGAATAAATGGTTCACTGGTGCGGATGAGCAGATGGATTTCTTTGCCCCTGGGCATGCTGTCTGTGGAATTAACTTCCACAGGTGGAATTGCAAATCAGGAGTTATGCATGCCTGCATTTTACTCAGAATCAATACACTAGGGACCATCTGGGAAGCCATTCCAGGGAGTAGTATGGGAAGGATAGGAGTGCGACAGGGACTGAGGAGTCATGGACTGAGCAGCCAGGTCTCTTACCCCTTCAGAGCCCTCTGAGGCACTTTCAAGAATTGCCTTGGAACCTTCTTCTGAGACCTGTAAAAGACCATATCCATCTAGCTCCGTAGTCTTAGCTTTAGCCATCAAGGGTATCAGAGGGCATGTGACTTGGCCCCCTTTCAGGATGGCTCAACGTGACTGAGATCTTTGAGCAAGAGGACAGCAGATAGGGCTTCTCAGAGGAGAGGCCTCACTCCAGATACACTGAACACCTTGTTTGTGGCTGTAATAAAAGGATAGGCTGTGGCCAGGCCCGGTGGCTCATGTTTGTAACCCTAACCCTCAGGAATGGAGGCGTAAAGATGGTCATGAGTTCCAGACCAGCCTGGGCTACATAATGAGTTCAAGGTCAGTCTGGGCTTCATGAAGAGATCTTGTCTCAAAAACAAAACCACACAAAACATGACCCACTAAAAAGAAAATAGACTAGGAAGAATCCAGGTGGCATGATGGTGGCTGGCACACGCTGTCATCTGTCCCCTTGCCAACAACCTGAGATGCACTGTTTTCATGTACTTACTGTTGTAACATAGTAACCTGTAAACACTTTCTCTTCCTCTCCCTTTTGCTCTCATAGTATTGTATGCCTTATTCACACTGTTGTTTTTTTTTTCACTCAAAACTGTGTCTTGGTTACTCTCTGTGTCAGCACACATAATTCCTCTGTCCTTTTAAAGTGCATAGTAATACTGTATGAACCACCAAGAATAGTTTCTTTCATAGTTAGGGTTTCTATTGCTGTGAAGAGATACCATGACCACGGCAACTCTTATAAAGGAGAACATTTAATAGGGGCTGGCTTTACAGTTTCAGAGGTTTAGTCCGTTATTATCATGGCAGGATGTGGTGCTGGAAAAGGAGCTGAGAGTTCTTCATCTTATCTGCCAGCAGCAGCAGGAGTCTGTGACACTGGGTGTACCTTGAGCATATGAGACCTCAAAGCCCACCCCCACAGTGACACACTTCCTCCAACAAGGCCACACCTACTCCAACAAAGTCATACTTCCTACCAGTGCCACTCCCTGTGGGGGCCATTTTCTTTCAAACAACCAGTTTCTAACTTCCTGGTGGTAAACATTTGCTGGTGTCTAGTCTGTTACTGTTGTGAACAAGGCCTTCTTGAGCATGCCTGTTTTTATGAATGCATTGAATCTCTGAGCTCAGTACCTCCACACACTTACCTCTTAAAGTCACTTTTTAACATGGGTGTTAAGACAGGACTGGATGAAACTAATTGTGACTCTAGTTGATGCTGTTGGTGCCATAGAATGGAAAAGTCACTGATAGCGTCCAGATCTAAATTGCTATATAACTGGTAAAGATGCAGGCCAGCTCTGGAGAGGTCTGCCGAGAGCTAGCTGAGTTGCTGGTACTTGGCTTGGTGAAGGAAGAAACCCGACTACCTGGTCCTTGGAAGTTCTGGACTCCTGACTGAATAGGACTTCAGGATGGGTGGGCTCCTTGGGAATCCACAAACAATGGAGGTGTGGAGGTGTGGATTTACGTGTGTTTGCTGATATCCCTGTGGCTCAGGGAGGATGTGTCTGGGGAGCGGGGACTTCTCCCACTTTAGATGCATCATCTGTTTCAAGACAAAGTGACCTGTTTTTATCCTGGGATCAGTCACTGACAGTCACACCTCCTCACTAGGCTTCCTGCTCTCTGTGGACAGTTGTCTGGCCACCCTTTATGCTTCCTGACCTCTGCCTCCTCTCTGGTCATTGAGGTCAGGATGTCTGGGCATGGTCAATGGATCCTGGGTGATTTGCGGGATCCAGCTAGTGGGTTCGGAGGTGTAGCCAGCTGTGTGGACTCTACTCTGTAGACTCCTGCAATCCAGCTATTCTATTCAGCTATTGATAAGTATGTCTTGTTACCCCTTTATTTGATAATTTTTTGGGAAGAAATCTCCAAGGGGGGAGGTTTGAGTTATAGGACTTGGGAATTTCCCTGGCACATGCTGAACATACATATACATACATCCACATACCTCACCACACACATTTACACATATGGTGTGTGTCTGTTTCCATCCCAGGCTTCTGCATGTGTATTTCTATGTCACCACTAGATGTGCTACACACTATTCCATGGTGTGACAGCTTAGGTAAAGGTTAAGCTCTAAAGCATCCCACAGGAATATAATTTAATATAGATACGATTGCAGCTGGAAATCCCTTAGCTTGACTATAAGATGCAGTGTCAGAGCTCTGAGCTCAACAGACTCAGCACGGCCACTTTTAACTCCACCAGTCACTCCATCTAATCTTTCCATTTCAGCCCTGGAGAAAGAGGATTGTTTTTCACAAGAACAGTGTGGCAGCAAATATGTGTGTCTTGGCTGTTAGACCACATGTGGCCCAATGAGAGCCTCATGTCAGGAGAAATGCAGAGGCTGAGCCTGTGGGGTAGCCCACATCTGGCTTGCTGTGGCAGACAGGTTTGCTGGTGTGCTTTGTAACTAGTTTGCTGTGACAAGCTTCTATGGACATGGTGGGAGGGTTGACCACAAAAGGTGTGGGCAGGGCAGTTTCTCCAGACTCCTCTCTCTTTGGCATATATACAGCATCTTCTCCCTGGGCCCTTTGTATGTTTCCTAGTCTCCTCTTCTTAATCATTGTATGGCTGAAGGGGCATGGCTGTCTTTGAGAGTTTCTGTGGCTTTGTCATCTCAGATGAGCAATAACTCAGGGAAATAGGGTCACAGACAATCAAAGTTGGCTTCCAGGTTGAAGGCTTCCAGGTCCTTTGTCTCACAAAGGCAGTGAATGAATTTCATAAACAATAAGAAGGTAAGTTGCAGAAAAGAGTTTATTATATGTTTGTATTTGTCAGGGTTCTGTATAGGAACAGAACTGATATATATATGTATATATTCTATGATATGTGTATATCATATACAATATTCATATGCATACACACAGAGAGAGGGGGGAGGGAGGGAGCAGGGAGAGATTAGTTACAGTGGTTCAGGCTGTGGTCTAGCTAGTCCAATAATGGCTTCCTACCAATGGGATGTCCAAGAATTCAGTAGTTGTTCAGTCCACAAGGCTAGATTTCTCAGCTGGTCTTCAGTATATGCTAGAATCCTGAAGAAGTAGGCTCTAAGGCCAGTGAAGGAGTAGACTGGCCAGTAGTGTTATAATAGGCTGTCACCAGGAGGCATGGTCCACATTAAGGGTGGATGGTTCCACCTCAGAAGATCCAGATTAATGACTTAATTAAGAAAAATCCCTCAGAGGAGGACCCAGCTGCTTGACTTTTAGTTAACTCCAGATGTAGTCAAGTGGACAAGCAAGAGAAGCCAGTCTATGTGTCCCCAGCTGTTCTGTGTGTCCGTCTGTGTTTGTCTTTTCTTCATTTCCTCACCACCCTAGTCAGGTCTGTCCACCAAGGTGTGGGACACGGCACAAGGTACTCACTTTGTGGGTGTAAATGGTGGAGCTGGGATTTGAACCTGGGTAGCATGGCTCTGAGATTCATGCTCTTGAGAGCTAAAATAGAATATTTTTTCAAGTGTTTTAAAACCTTGTATTTGCATGTTCGTTTTCTTCATTAGAGTTTTGTCCACATTCCATAGATTCTGAACTGTGGAATTCATTTTTAGTGCTGTTTTCCAGTTATCATAATTAACCTTCAATTCTAAAGACGTTTTTGTTTTTGTTTTTTATTTTTCAGAGTTATGAGTGCTTTTAAATTTATAGGCTAGTTTAAAAATTCCATCTTTTATTAATAAATTCCTCAGCCTTGTTGAATGTTTGGACCTTAAAATATATTTCATATGGTACGAGCATTTCACTATTGCTGTCATTAACATTTCCCTGACACACTCTTGTTCATTTCTTGACTTTCTCTTATCATTTTCTTTAAGGCACGTATCTTAAAGCAGCAGTTGACCGATGTGAGGCATAGGAAGGGAAATGCCTTGGTCTAGGAACTCTTCATTTATTGCAGTTAATGATACATCTAATGTCTTTTTTGGTTTTATTTCATGCTGTGTATATTACCATTGCTTATTGCTTCAATTCCTGATTTTTCTGCCTCCTCTTTGTTTGATCATTTGTCTTGTTTCTCTCCTCTAGCAAGGTGGGACACCATATTTCTGCATCACCCTAGCAGTAGTACTTACATCACTACAAAGACATTTTACCCAACATCTTGCCTGTCAAAGTTAAGAACTGCATCGTGTTTGTAGCCTTGGGACTCACAGAATCCAGAACTGATAACGTGTATTTATGTTCCTCTCCTTTCCCTTATTTCTTATGCTTTGTGGTATTTAAAATGCTGCTTATTCATGTTCCCCATTTCCCATTCATTTCTGTAAATTAGTTTAAAATATAAATTTTCAACATTATACAAAATGGTGAGGACTTAGGGGTTATATGCAACTTTAACATCTTAGAGTACAGTTTAGTCAGAGTGCCCCAGAGAAGCAGAATCGACATTCTTTCTATTATCTATCCTCTGCCTGCCTGTCTGTCTTCTCTGCATCTGCCATCAAGATCACTACATTAAAACAACACTGCTTTTACTTTAATTTACAGCACTTTGCTGAATCTGGGCACAGTGCTCTTCTTACTGGATTTTTGCTGAACTTCTTGAATCTATAAATTATGTCTTTCACAGATGTTGGAAATCTGTAGCCTTTGTTTCTTCAAAAACATACTTTTCTGCACCAATCAGGCTGATTTTCCTTGATTTACAAAGCTTTCAGTTTTCCTCTAGCCAGTAGAATGCCGATTCGCATGTCTTTTGGGGGTCGCTATTGGCTGGAGGTGAATTATTGGTCTCCAGTCATTAAGCATATCATTGTGTCTTTCTAGTTCCTGGAGATACTTTCAGGAGATCCAGAATGCTTGGTTTAAAGGCTCCCTCTCCCTCAATCATTTAAAAATCATGCTCCATTGTTTTCTTGCCTACATGATTTCTGATGAGAAATCCACAATAACTAGCTAGAACTTTTTTTAAAATTCAGAATTATTTTCCTTTGTCATCCTTTTAAAACTTGCAATTATTGAAGCCAAAATTATGACATTTTAATTGGGATTTTCAGTATATGTAAATGTAATTCATTTAGCAATAACGCTGTCATGGCAGAGGATAATGCACTCTCTTGCAGAGTTCCTGTGAGCCTGTGCACTATGTTTGAGGTCAATTGAGAAAGACAACATTAACCTATTCCAAAACATTGGGACAACGTGCATTGTTGAAATGAGAGGGGAGGCGGGGAGGAGTGATGTCTTCTCATTGCTTGGAGGGTAGTTGGGGGCGGGGGAGGGTTGTCTTTCATAATGGAGTCTTGGAGCTTGGGTTGAGATGCTCACCAGGAGCTTGCCATGGGGATGAACAGAAAATCAGGGTGGAGGACTACTGGTGCTGAGGAGAGGCTGGGAAAAGAAGCAGGCCTCAGACAGATGAAGTCCTGGGAACAGCTGCAGATGAAGGGCCTGTGGGACATTACAGGGCACCATCTGGAAGTTAGGAAAGGGGTGCGGGGAGAACTTGGTTACAAAGCAAAGGTGCTGATGATGCGCCTTAGAGTGGGGAAGAGTCATGGTTTGCAGAGGTACCAGAAGAAGGTCCACTCCACCTGTGCATGGAGAGACTGGGAAAGAGGAAGCAACTCCTGTTTAGAAGGGCTGAGCCCTCAGCATCTTTAGGACAGGGCTGGGTTTCAACATCAGGAAAAGCCTTTGGTAAAGGCTTGAAAGTATAGACAAGGTAGAGTGTGGGGAGTTGTGAATAGTGGCATTCTATGTAGGAGGAAGTTGGGGTAGCTGCTGTGGTAGCCTGCTTCAGGGAAGATGGGAGAGTGATAGACAAGACTGGGTCAGACAGCCTCGGGTTTCCTGCTAGAAACAGGCTGGGCTATTGGAAACTTCATGATAGCAGAAGAAAACCAACAGTCTGCAAGAAATTCTGCTTGGTAATGTGTCCTAAGTATGGTGTTTAAAATCAAAGGCACAGTGGCCATTTAAATAGAGTTAATTACTGCTCTGAGAAGCACCCACAATTCTAACTAATGGGAGCTATTCTTTGCAAGCCTTTGTTGGCCTGAATGATCCCTCTGTGGGTTTCAGGGACTGAGGATGGGGGAATGGAAGGGCCTCGTGTGGGGTACATATTTCATTTCATGTTGATGAGATGGTTTTGGAACTCAATAGGAATGATGGCTTATCAATAATACTGAATTGCACAGTCATTTTCCATGTTGTGTGTAAGCAACATTAAAGCTTTTCTATCAAACACTGTAAAATGTGTGTTCATGACAAGGAGTTCAAATCTTTTACACTTCCTTATCTTGTAAAACTTTTATGAAAATATTTCAATCCCAAACAATACTTTAATCCACCCACCCAGTAAAACCTTTGTGTACACAAGGACCCCTCCGTATTTTCAAAACATAAATGAAGTCAGCATCCTATCCCTTTCCTCTTTCCTTAATTTTCTTTGCCCTGATTCTTTTTAAAACTAGCTAATTGCAAAAGACCATGAGATCAGACCCCGGTCAGTGGGGGAAAAGATACAGTCGCCTCCTTCGATAAAAACCAAGTGCAGTAAAATTTTCACATCTAAGGTTCAGGGGTTATTTTGGAAGAAGGGGTGGGAAGTATGTAAGAACTGGAAGATAGGGGGAGGGGGCCATTCCCTAGACTGATCCAACTATACCAATCATTAACTCACAACAGCTGTGGTTACCTCTACTGGACCCATACAATGTCAACTCTATCAACAATGAGTCAAGGAAGGGAAGAGCTCATGGAACCTCACCCTTTCACTCTGAACTATTGGCTATTGGTAGCTCCTGGGAGAGGAGAACAACTGTCTTCAGTTGTGTACAGACTGCTGAGCCTGCCAAGCCCCATCTGATAGCTCCACACCCATTGTCACACAGACAGCCCTGGCTAATCTCAGTGGGCCACAAAACAAAACATAGTCATGAATGAGAGGAGAGATTTGCAGGGAGGCGGGAGGTAAGGCGAGAGAATGGTTGAACACATTGAGTCCATGTGCAAAACTGTCTAAAAACCAAAAGTTACCTAACAAAAACAAAAGGAATAGCAGTGGCTTAAACCAATTAAAGTTCTTTTTTTTTGTTCACCTGCCCCACCTTTCTCTAGCCTTAAGAATTATTGCAAAATGTGTTTTCCAGATGTGTTCTCCCATCCCCAAACAAGTTAGAGTTTTGATTTTTTTTAAGAAAGGAGGAGAGAATGGGTTTTATGTTGGTAGATTTCTAAAAGCTTTGTCATATTTGATAAAAATTATACCTAAATCCCAGATCTTTGGCGTCAGAAGGAAAATGGTTGGTGGCTGCTTCAAACTTCGGACTGGAGAGTCCAGCTGGGTTGATAACAACTGTCTTTTGGATCCTGCTGTCATTGGAAAGGATTCCAACCCAAGATGGACTCAACTCAAGATTTTGTTGGTTTTAGCCATCCGTGAAAATTCAGAATTCATCTCCATTGGGTCATAAAAATTGATTTGAATACATATGTTTTGAGAAGTTGAACTACTACCTAATTTTACAAGGTCCTCACTCAGGTAATTGAAAGGAAGGATCATGCAGTGAGCTTCTGATGAAGGTGGAGCTGCCATGGTCACTCCTCCTTTATAATGCTAAAATCATCCATCCATTGCTCATCATTTATCGCGTACCTGCTGCAAATCCAATCTGATGCCAGGCACTAGGGACTCAGGTAAATAAAGGAATGGTGTTTATTTCTGAGGCCCACAGTGTGACAAGAGGGAAAGTGGTCCAGTGCTGCTCTTTTGTAACTCATGGTGAGCATTTCTGACCCTTCTACTCTGGTCTATTGTTTAATTCAGAGGAGGGGAGTGGCGGAGGGGAGAGGCACATAGAGACACACAGAGAAAAAGACACAGAGACAAACAAAGAGACACAGAGATCACATAAAGCCCCTAGATGTTTTTTGAGGCAGGGATGCTGTGGTTAAAGAACAACCCCTACATCCTAACATCTCAGCAGAGGCACTGTCTCACTGAAAATGCCTGGTGAAAAACACATCTATTCTCAAAAGCCTTCCCTGTTCAGGACCAGCATTTGGGTTTTTATTTCTGCCTTGTTTTCTCTATTCTGTTCTCAGCATCTCTGTTGGTTTTTCCAGGAGAAATCCTCCCCTTTAGGTCCATCCTTGCCATGAAACAGCATGAAGGCTTCGCAGAGTAGTAATGAGCCATTCTCTTTGTTTATCTTTTATAATATTGCTATTGGAGAAGTGCATTCTGGAGCCACACTGTTCTCCTAGCTGTGTGGCCTTGGACTTATTTGTCACCCTCTCTGTGCTTGCATTCTTGTGAAGAGAGGTGGGAGAGCCAAAGTAGGGGCACACCATGCTTGCTGGAGAGGAGGCTTGGCCAGTTGTAGCAACTTCTGTGGCGTGTACTTGTTCTTTCTTTATAAGACCAAATTTTATGTTTCTATTTTCCCCTTTTCTTATCTTAAAAACAAAAATCTATATCCACAAGGAAAGGAATTTTAGGAGAAGAATTTTATAGTCACCTGAGAGCAAACTGACAGCAGGGAGCACAATTGTTTGCCTGCAGCCCTCTGGTTGCTGCTGTCTCCTCTCAGTATTCAGCATCCCTCCAACCCTGGCACTGACTAGGCTACTCTGCATCTCAAAAAGACAGTCGATCTAAACATGGGAGAGGGCTGGGGGTGGCCAAGGGCTTACAGAGCTGGCCCTATCAGCATGAGGGCCAGAATTCAGAACCCTAGAACTCACACAAATGCTGGGTGGGCCCTGGCCTGCCTGTGATTCCAGTCTCAAAGGGTGGAGACAGAAGATCCTCAGATTCTCTGAACAATCTGACTGAATCAGTGAGCTCTGGGTTTGATTGAGAGACCCTGCTCCAACGAGTAAGACAAAAAAGTGATGGAGCAAGATTCCTGACACACACTTGTGGCCTCTACACACATGCGATGTGTATGCACAAAGGCAACACAAACACAAATAGGAAAAGAAGAAGAAAATACAACAAAACGAAAGCCAAGGGATCCAGTTCTGCCTGTACCAGCAGGGACAGCAGAGAGAAGGTTCTGGGGAAAATGTGCAGATGTGTCTGAGGTTCAGTGCAGCCTGGGGATCTTGGCAGAACCTTGCAAATATGAAGGTTTACTCCTCACAAGAATGCAAGCACAGAGAGGGTGACAAATAAACCCAAGGCCACACAGCTAGGAGAACAGTGTGGCTCCAGAATGCACTTCTCCAATAGCAATATTATAAAAGATAACAAAGAGATTGGCTCATTACTACTCTGTGACGGCTTCATGCTGTTTCATGGCTCAGTTGATTGACAACTTGACAGGATCTAGAATCACCCAGCAGGCAAAACACCGAGCCTGCCATGCTTATGAGAGAGTTTCTAGTTCTAGCTCCAGTTAACTGAGGGAAAATCCACCCTAACTATGGCAGCACCCCTCCATGGGCTGAGATCCCTGACTAAATCAAAAGGAGGCAACAAGCAGAGTGGCAGCCTTCATCTCTCTGCTTCCTCACAGATACAGTGTAACCAGAGGCTCCGTGGTGTTTTTCACCACAATGGACTACACTCCCTTGAACTGTAAGACAAAACAAAGCCTTCCTCTCTTAAGTTGTTTCTGTCTGGTGGTCTTATTACCTCCCAAAGCAACAGAACCACTGAGAAGAATTCAGGTCCTGTCCTGAGATTGCAGAGAAGAGAGAAGAGAATAGTGGCCCCAGGGAATGGGAAGGGAAGGCTACTGGGGGAGGGGGAGCTGTGGCCAGTCCTCGGGTGGCAAAGTGCCTGCATTTTGAGGTCATGGAGCTGTGGGAGGGCATGGTATCCATAAGGGACAGCTCAGAGGAGGGTGGCAGCTGCCTACACCTCAAGTCTCCATCTTGGAGATTGGAAAGCATTGCTTTCATGATGGTCTGGCCAAGTCCAGATGCCTCAGAGGAATAAATGTCACTTCCTCGTGTGCATGGGGGCAGGACACAGAGCTAAAGAGCGAATGGAAGAGGAGATGCTATAAGTATGTTCGGATGAATGGTGTTGCAGGCCCTCTGTGTGGGGATAGGACTCTTGGGCTTTGGGAGGACTGTTTCTGCCATAGTGGATTAAACTTAATAGCAGACTCACTCAGGAATTAAACCTTTATTCTTCATAATACATTAGTATGCCCACTTACAAATGGGAAAGGAGTCATGGGGGAATTACACAAATTTTTACATCACTCAGTTAGTCAGATGTGTGTTGAGGAGGCTGGGGAATCGGAACCTCCCCTGTGGTATGGTACTACCTACATCTTTGATTCTTTTTTCCAAAACTCCCCCATAGCTCATTGCTAGGGCAGGCACATCCTTCAAAGCCCACCTCCTCTGTTTATGCTTGCCCAAGCTGTAACTACTAGATCCTGATTCCCACATTGGTGAAACCTGCAGTTTCTCCTGCCGCCTCCAGTGGTTGCTGCTTTCTGGGATCACTGAAAGCATACTGATGATGTTGGACCCTACAGACCCACCCCTCTGTCTGTGACCTTCACCTACTCAGCTGAGCACAGAGGTTTACAAGTAGAGATGCTCATTAACCTGGAGGGTCTTTTGAAGACACACTGGGCAGCTAAGCTGCAGGTACCTGGCCTCACACACCCCGGGCAAATAAAAGTCTTCCTTTGATGGAAATACTGAAGGCAGCCATTGCTTTTTGCCTTAACAGTGAAAGCCGGTGCTCAGAGCCTGCTATAATCCATCTGCAAGCTTCAGTGAACCTTCATGCCGGCTCACCACCAAATAGAACAAGTTTCCAGGCTCAGCTTCTGTTTAGAGAAGTGTGTGGGGGTGGGGGGAGGGCATGCTTGACCATGTGTGTGCCTGCAAAATAAAATCTAAAGGGGAAAACATTCGTATTCTTAAGAGACTGACCAAGGATGTTTCTCTGTTCACACAGAGGTGTTTGGAGACTTAAGGACCCCCAAGGGACAGTAGAGAAATAGTCTATAGAGCAGGCTAGGGTGTGTGCATGGGCTCATCCTTCTCTTGTTTATTGTTATTCCTGCTTCGTGTCACAGTCCTAATATCAAGGCTTCAGCTTTTTTGTTGTTGTTGTTGTTGTTTTCTGCTATTGCCTATATTTGTCATATAGAAGGTGATCAGCAGATGTTTGCTGAAGGAATCAACACCAACTTTATTATTTAATGGAAGAAATGTGTCAAGTGTGACAATATGGAGCTTTAGATCTTTATCGTTAGTGACAGCAAGTTTCTCAGAGGCCTCTGTGGCTAGACTGCTGGTAGTCATCTCTCTAACATTATGTCAAGATAGAGAGGCTGGTGGAAGAGAGGACCAGTGAGTCTGGGCAGAGAGGCCTGTACCAGGTACCTACTGCTGTTTGCATGTAGGGACCTGCCTATGTGGCTGTCCCTCCAAGGCCACTTCAACCTGATGGAGTATAAAAAAGACCTGACCAGGGATTAGAAAATAAAATGCCACCCATAAAGAACACATTCAAAAAACACCACAAAATTCCCTGGGGAGAGGGGCACTGCAGAATCCACTCCTGCGTGGGGTAGCTTCACAGAATTCACTGTGGAGAGGTCCTAGTTCCACAGAATTCTAGCTCCACAGAACCTGCTCACACT
Source organism: Mesocricetus auratus (assembly GCF_017639785.1). Classification (NCBI taxonomy): domain Eukaryota; kingdom Metazoa; phylum Chordata; class Mammalia; order Rodentia; family Cricetidae; genus Mesocricetus; species Mesocricetus auratus. The sequence continues at coordinate 55,484,639 of NW_024429196.1, forward strand.
GTTTGACCTACAAATGCCCTCCTGGCTGATGGATCAAGATACGTGGTATACAAGTATAAAATTGCCAAAGAATGAAAGATACTGTAAAAGTAAATGAACATGGATATCCTATTTTTCTGCCCATGGCAGGTTAGAAAGGGAGCAGAATTTTGCCCATGAGAGGCAGCCTGCAGTGGAGTAGATGCTCCCACCAGAGCGCATGTATGAGTGGTGGCCATGATAGTCCTTCTTGTTAGATATTGCTCCTCAGCTATTGTTGATACCACCAAGCCATCTGTGGCCTGGGCATCCTTCTTAACTCTGTACTTCAGGTGACAGAGGAGAAAACTTATGTTTCTGCTAAAAGGAACCCTGTTATATAGTCATGATTAGCTCTGATTGACTTGGGGACATAGATCAATTTTCTCTTTCTTGGTTATTTTTTGAAATTAAAAATTGAATAAAATATTTATTTAGATTCAATTTTTTTAATAATTTGAGATGAAAATTTGCTACCCCCCCTTTCTTTCCAAAATTAAATTTTCTTTTAGGGAAAAAGTCAGTTTCCATCTGTGTCAGTCAATTTTTTAATCAGTATATCAAAATGCCTGAGATGATTAAGTTATAAAGAAGAAAGGCTTATTTTTGTCTCTCAGTTCCAATCCTTCCTTCCTTTCTTCCTTCCCTCCCTCCTTCCTTCCTTCCATGGTGCTGGGTATTAAGTCCAGGGCCTCTTTCATGGTTTTGAGTCATAGCCTCAGCATTTATTTATTTGTTTGTTTGTTTATTGAGTTTGTGTTTTGAGACAGGTCTCCTATGCTCACCTTGAGCTATTTCTGTAGGCCGCTCAGAGTTCCAACACCCGCTCTTCCTTCCTCAGCCTTCATAATAACTGAGATTACAGTCCTGTGCCATTATGCCTGGGTTATTTTTTTCTTTGGCATATGCAGTTTTGAAGGAACTTTCGTTTCTTGAGTTTATTATGTAAGTGTGATGAGTAGACTTATTAGAACTCAGTCTCCAGGTCCCCCACCATTCCCCAGCAGTTGGCTGATGTCATGTGACTTGGAACCCCCAGCCTCTATCACATCACTTGCCCTTCTGTTATGGCCAACCCCAACCCTAAGCCATCTCCATCACATAAACAAAGGAGCTATGATCCACCTCATGGCTTGCCCTAAATGATCTGGGCCTGCCATAGAAAGCAAAGGTCCTCCTAGGAACTAGAGACAAAAGTTAGGTGTCCTACTACATGTCTATGGCTCTGAAATTCACCTGTTCTCCTCATGTCCTAACACGACTGAAAAGGGAATTTTTCACTTGATGTTTACAGTGACCGGTGTCTTTCTAATGAACATGCCTCAGGATTTACAAAATCAGATACTTGGAAGACAATTCCAGACACAATAGTGGTGAATCCTCTAAAGAATCATCATCAGCTGGATGTGGCGACTTATGCCTGTGATTGGCGCTTGGGCAGGAGGCTAGAAAAATTCAGAGTCAGCTTCTACTCTTCAGCTACACAGCAAATTAGAGACTAGCTCCCTGACCCAGCCCCCATCATAAAAGGATATACAGTATCAAGAAAGCTCTCTTGCTGTGTAAATATACCCCTTTTATTTATTTATTTATTTTTGTTAGTAGTACATGAATAATGGGCATGTCATAGTGTTTGGTTAGTGGTGTTTTAAACCCAGGGACAGGTGGAGCTTTGTAACTGTTTGTCTCTTACTGTGCTGTGAGCATCTTTTCACATCACAACGCTTGCTGTTTGCCTAATGTCTGATATTCCATTGCCTTGCTGTAAGGCCACTCGTGTAACCAGTCTACTATGAAGCTTCCTGGCTATTCCTCTGCAAGAGACAGCCCTGTGGACCGGAATTCTCAGAACTGAAAGTACATTATCTCATTGAAGGACTAATTATCCTACCCATCTCTTTAGCAAGGCTTGCGGTTTCCTTGGGATGGTCCCACCACACTGAGGGATGGAGATGGTCCATTGATTGGTCTAGTGGCTGATCCGCCCAACTGGCTTGCTAGGTCTCCACCCAGGTCAGAGATTCTCCCTTCTTAGCCAGAAGGAACTAGCTTTCACTAACGGACCTTCACTGATGCTGTGTCATCTTTCTTGCACCCCGCTCCACAAAGAAGCAACCCTAAAATATTTTAGGCTGAGACTGAGAGATAAATGTATCCCATTTTCACCATGAACATCTAGAGGGCCACTTCCAAAGCTGTTTTCCAGGAGGGATTATGAGGACTTTCTTCCCTGTCTCTGACAGTTAAACAAATAAAACCCCTGCTGCACTTGGGGATCTTTAGTTTCTTTGATTCTTAATGAAGTTAGTTCTATTCATTTCTCCCACCCCTCATTTTCCCCTCCCAGTGCTAGGAATCAAAGCCAGGGTTTCTCAATGCTAGACAAGAGGTCAGGAATTTTCTTTATTTTTTCATTTTGTGTATGTCTGTTATTCCTTGGGTAACTTGCACTTTTAAATAAGTTTTGGTTTTATTTAAGAAAGAGGGTCTTCCCCTAGCCTGGAGCTCACTGATTAAGTTCTACTGACTGTCTGGTGAGCCGCAGGGACCTCCCTGTCTCTGACTCCTCAGTTATGGATTATAAGTACACATTGCCTTACCTTACCTAGCTTTTTCTTTTTTTAATGTGGGTAGAACCACTTTCCTGATAGAGCAATCTCTCCAGAGCTGGGTATTTCAAAACATCTTAGTCATTTATATTTCTCCTTTTATCAGCTGCATATTTTTTCTATTAAAATTTGCTTTTCTTGCCAGATGTTGGTGGCGCATGCCTCTAATCCCAGCACTCCGAAGGTAGAGGCAGACAGATCTCTGTGAGTTCAAGACCAGCCTGATCTACAAGAGCTAGTTCCAGGACAGCCTCCAAAGCAATACAGAGAAACCCTGTCTTGGAAACAACAACAACAAATTTGCTTTTCTTTTTTATTACACTTTTACTTTTTGTCTTTTTCCCCCCTCACATATATTAATATATTTCTGCACCGCCCTGCTCCCCCCATGGGGGCTTGCTATGTAATCTAGGTTAACTGGGCACTCAGATCCTTCTGCCTCCAGGTTCTGGGTACTGACATTGTAGGTGTGGATTTAATTGCCCTTGAATTTTGGCTTACCTGCCCTTTAATTGCCACTGTGCCATGCCACATCCAAACAAAGACAAAGCAGTTCCAGGAACTTTGAGTTGGTCAACATCGCTCCCTCAGGTGAGACAGACAGGCTAGAGCAGGACTATGACCCCATCTGACGTGACTCTCAATGGGTGAGTTCCTGACTGACCATCAGTAGTTCAGCTTGCTGACTGGGAAGCAGAGGTCTCCGGGGGCAGGGACTCTGCACATGGCCCACTGGAGTGGAAGAGCTTCACACGCCTGGGCAAGCATCTCTGTGTGAAATGAGAACGTAGGCTTGGAAGGACATCAGCCATGCCCACCGGGAGAGCCTGATCATGGTTGGATCTCCAAACCCTGCTGCATCTCAGAAACCCAATAAATGAGGGCCCCCCTCCCAGAGATGCTCAAGACCACTCCCACATGGGATTTAAACTCTCCCTCAGAAACCACATGTGTGGTTTTTCTGGTCTCCCTTTCCTGTCTCCTTTCTGGGGGGAAGGGGAGCTGGAAGGCCATCCAGGAGCGCTATATCCATTAAACGTGGGCTTTTTGTAATTCTGTTTTATTTGGTCTGACTGGGATTGCTGTGTTGGCAGAGAGGTTTATTGGGGTGTAGAAACTTTTCATCCTAAACTTCTTTACATTTGTACACCTAGCCCTTTGGGAATGATGAAGGACCACAAAATTTTGGAAAGGAAAGCACTTATGAAATCTCTTTTTGTTTTGTTGTAGCAGCAAAGCTGAGTGTCACTAGAGCAGGTAGAGGGGTGACTTGGGGCTACAGTGCCACCTCGCACAGTGCCACTGCTCTGGGTCAGCGCTCCAGCATGCCAGGTGGATGAATCCTGGACTGGTACTGGCCCTGTTGATGGAAATGGGCCCAGGGTCCCAGGCATCAGCTGATGCTTTGGTTACTATGGGATTAGGCCCAGTGGAGGTGAGATGGGGACAACTGAGAGCCTTGGATGATGGCTAGTTACTAATAGACAGAAGTATTTTGAACGGTGTACAACCTGTATAGCCATACCATAGAACATTAGGCAAACCTCAGCCTGTGGGTGCACAGATGCTGTAAGTGAGGGAGGGGCAGAGTCTACCTATCCTGTAGCGTCCGCTCCCCAAACATCCGACAACTTCCAATCCCTGCAGCTTGTTTGCCTGTATTACATCTATCTTTTTATCTAAGTGCAAAGGACAACCTTTCAGTTAGCTCATACCTTTGCTAGTCAGCTATTGTACAACAAATTATCCCAAAGCACGGCAACTTAAAACAGCAAGTGTTATCTCACATAGTTTCTTAGGGTCAGGAATCTAAGCCATCAGCTAAGATTGCAGGCGCCTGAAGGCTTAGCAGCCAAGGCTGGATAATTGTCTCTGAGCTCACTCACGAGACCCAGGCAGGAAACCCAGGGTTGGGAGGTGGAAGGTAATGGTTAATCTCGGCAGCTTGAAATAATCTAGACTCATCAAAGAGACAAGCCTCTGAGTGTGCCTCGGGGAGAGTTTCTGGACTGGGTTAACAGAAGTGGGCCGCAGTCCCTGATTGAATAAAAATGGGAAACCGACGTTAATCTGTACTGTCTGGCAGCAGACGCATGCTCCTGCCCCAATGACTTCCTGCCATGAGGGCTGTACCCTCAAACACTGAGCTGAAACAAGCCCTTCCTTCCCTCCTTGGGTGCGTCAGATATCTGGTCACAGCACTAAGAAAAGTCACTAGTACACGGGTAACTGCTGGCTAGTTTTATCAACGATACAGCTAGAGTCATCTGAAAGGAGGGAACCACAATTGAGAAAACACTTCCATAAGATCCAGCTACAGGGAATTTTCTTAATTAGTGATTGACTGGGGAGGATCCAGCCCACTATGCATGGTGCTGTCTCTGGGCTGGTGGTCCTGGTTTCTGTAAGAAAGCAGACTGAACAAGTCATGATGAACAAGCTAGTGAGCAGCTCCCCTCCACAGCCTCTGCATCAGCTCCTGCCTTCATGTTCCAGCCCTGCTTGAGTTCCTGTTCCTACTTCCTTCAATGATGGGCTATGACGTAGAAGGGCAAGCCAAATGAACCCTTTCCTCCCCCAACTTGCTTTTGGTCAAGGTGTGTAGGGAGAGATCTTATGTACCTGTACCGCTGACCACACTCATTTGGGCATGATCACAGGTACATAGTAGGCACGGAAGATAAGAGCTAGGGGAAAGCAGACGCAGGCTCTCTTGGGGTTCCAGTCGAGTCTCAGAGGCCAGCAGAGTGCTGACCTCAGGTTCTCGAGTTCTCATGTAAGTGACTTCCCCTTAATAAAGTATCATACGACATCCCTTCCCTGTATACTTTGTGTAGCTTAATATTCCTCTTTAATGGTGCTTTATCACAGCAATGGCAATCCTAACTAAGACACTAGCTAAGCCACGAGGATGCCACCCTAAGGAATGGGTCAGTGCTGTTTATAAAGGGGCATTAGGTTTCAACTTTGATCTCCCTTACTGTACCTCTTCATGTGGGCTGAACTTCTAGGGGGCATGAGACATCTAACGACAACAGCATTTAACCAAGGACTTACTTACTTAGACTCTAGTGAAATGTGCAGCACATTTTTCTAACTTCTTTTTTTCTCGATGAGTTCAAAGTAGCCCCAAAATGCAGAGCACCTTTGGGGTGAGGTTTGTCTGAGGAAAATTCTCCATCATTTTCCCCACTCCTTTCTAACTTACAGAGGAATAAAATTGAAATAAAAATAATGACAGCTACCATTTATTGTGTGTTTATAATATACCCTTCACAGAAGTCCCCCCCATATTTCACAGTGAAAGGGACCCAAGACTAAGGGAATGAGTTGCCTCAGGTTTGCAGCATATGAGTGATGTCTGAGTGTTTTAACCAGTGTGTTATCCATCACAGTCTATGGAATTATAAATCTTGCTTCAAGAACAAATGGTATTGAGTTATCGAGTTTATTAAAACTTTATATGAGAAATGACTATGAGTCTTTTTTTGTAAAGGATAGTTGCTAAGCAAGGTCTCATTATTTAATGCTTTAGACAAGGTAGCTGTACGTTGGGTTTTCAGCACAAAATATGCTTAAAGAGCAATTGTGAGTAACATAAGTTCTTTTAAAAATATTTTGCTTGATTTATGGGTATATTGGGTAGTGTGACTCAGGTTAACGAACAACAATTTTGATCATTAATTTGGTGAGCACATTCTAGTTCCCATCTTCTTTTTTGAGATAGAAGTGTATTTTTGCTAATTATGCTCGTCCCTCTTATGTCATAGAACACCAGAACTTACCCTTCCTGTCAATAGCCTCACACAATTGCCTAACTTCGTCTTCTTCCTCTGTTCTACTCTCCCCATCTGCTTTCAGTGCATAGCTGGTGGTGGGATTGCTGGATCATGTGGTACTTTTACTGTCCTAAGGATTTTCTGTTGTGTTCCCCGTAATAGCTACACTAATTTACATTACTGTTAACAGTAAATAAGGGCCCCCCTGTCTCACATCCTGGTTGGAGCAGTTCTCCCTGAATTCTGATTTGCCCCATTCTGAAGATCAGTAATCATGATCATTTTTAAATGATGGTTAGCTATGCGTATGTCTTCTTCTAAGAAACATTTTCTAGAACTTTAGCCTATTTTAATTGGGTTACTTTTTACCATTTGGGTTATTAGATTGTTATTTAATAAAAGCCTGATTCTTCACCCTTAATAAACTTGATATTATTAGGTTGAAATACAATGAAAAATGAAATCACCAGGATTTAGCTTACAAAGGAGTTTGGGGTTAATCTAGATATATCAAAAGTAAATATGAAGAAACAAAGACAAACAAAACCCAAAAGGTGAATATTCCCATCAACCCCGTCAAAGCAACTCTTCTGTGACCAGCACACCTCTGACTGGGTGGTTTCTACCATGTTGAAATGGCTTTATCACCTCTTAACTGAGCTTTTGCTCTTTCATTATGTGATGAATGTTTATTGTCCATGGGCTACTCCAATTACTTTGTCCAGTCATCCCCATAAAAGCAAAGGTGTCTGTATCCATCCCTCAGTATCCTTGAAGCATTGGACTCAGGATTCCCAGCAGGCACCAAAATTCATAGATTGTCATGTCTCTTCTTTAAAAGGGAGGGCTGGGAGATGGCTCAGTTAGTGAGTGTGCTTGCTGTATGTGAGGAGCTAAGATCAAATCCCCAGGACCCATGCAAAAACAAGCTCAATACAACAACAGCGACAAACTATATATGGGTGAACATGCCTACACCAGTGTTGGGAGTGGAAACAGGTGGATTCCAGGAGCTAGTTGGCCAGGCAAGCTTCCCATTCAGAGTAAGTCCTTGTTTCATGGAAATTAGGTGAAGAGTGATAGAGTAAGATGCCCAATGCTGTCTTCTCTAGCATCTACACACGCACACATGCACACATACACAGACACACAGACACACGCACACACACATTTGTGCATATGTACACAAATAGATAAATAAACACATAAATGAAAATGTATAAAGAAAATGGTCAAGCATTTTCCTATGGCCCATGCAATCTTCTTAACACTTCATCCCTAGATGACTTATTTTCCTAAAATAGTGTACATGCTGTGTAAATAGTTGTGTTATTGACAAGAGACTCCTCTGTCCACATCTATGACTGACTGAAAACCTCTAGTATGTAGCCCCATTCCCATTCTAACTTGACAACTGGAACTGGTTGGCTGGTGGGTGGTAGAATTTGTGCATATGGAGCCTTGCAAAGTGTCCATGGATACACAGGGTGTTGTGTACTGCAGGAGCCAGGTCTGAGTGTGTCATTGGGAAATGGCACCTGTAGCATCAAGGGACCAGTACCAGGTCTGGAAAATGCTCTTTTAGATGGGGCATCTGGCTGACCCACTGACCTCCTGTGGCGATTGTTCAGGAGTGAACCAATTCCCTGAGGCTGACTGAAAGTGACCGAAGTCATTGCTGCCTCTGGATCAGGACACTGGAGCCATTTCCATGGTGTATGTGGAGAATAAGTGCCAAAGTTGCCACAAAGATCATGTGTCCTCGAGGAGCTCATCTCTGAAGCAGGAGACACGTTCATCCTCGCTTCCGGGTTGTGGACTCCCTGAGGTAAGAGAAGTAGAGTGACTCTGTGACCAGCCCTTATGGCTCTGGAGCCATCCTGAAGAGCTCTCTGCAGCTTCCCAGGAGTCACCATGTGAGGGGCAGTGCAGGGTTGTGACCAGAGCAGGACAGTCATGCCCACTCATGCTCTCTGACCATGCCTATATTTCCTCATATGTGAGGTTAAAATGGTGTAAGTCCCTTCCCCGTTGTGCTGCTGTGAAGTAGGAAGTGTGCCTGAAGAATTTACACTAGTACCGATCTAGAGTCCCTTAATGTAGGTGACACACGGCTGGGACAATACATGAGGCCACTGACAGAGGGGTCAAGACCTAAGTCTAATGCACAAAATGACTTAGTGGAGCCCATCCTAGACACAGGGGTGTGGGGGTGTGGGGGCGTGGGGGTGGGGAGAGATGCCTTGGCTCGTGCCTCAACAAGATGATGGGAGAAACTTAGTAGACTTTCTAGTGGAGGCCTTACCCTCTCCAAGGAGCAGATGGGAAGTGAGGGAGATGGGGTGAGCAGCAGGAGAGGAGGGAGGGGGAACTGGGATTGGAATGTAAAAGATAAATTAATAAAAAATGTTTTTAAAAAAAGGACTTACACTAGTGCCTAGAACATAGTGATGCCATGAATGGGAAGGCTGTGGTCCCACAGCTGAGCACAGTGTATTTATTCCTCATGATCCAGTAAGGTGGGTGGTGTACAACCTCATTTTACAGGGGACGAAAATAGACTTGGAAGGAACTCCCAAGGTCACATGACAATAGGTGGAAGGCAAGGGATTTAAATCTGACTGCCTAACTCTGGAAGTAAAATCTGTCATGGGGTGACACACAGCAAGGAATGCTTAGGAAGATGGGCTTAGATCAAGCGAGTATAGCTTTGGTAGCTCACTCATCCCACACTTGTTCTTGTGCATCTAGAAGGTTCTGCACTGGACGTTTTAGGGGCACTGATGAGCTAAACAGACACAGTCTCACCCTTGGGGAGGGGAGTTATCAGAGAGGCATGTAGATGTCAATCAGGAGGGACGATAAGCACCTGGATTCCCACGAGGAATGAAGGAAACAGAGGGGTTAGGATAGCACAGCATGGAATCTGACCATGGGGCTTTTCTTTTCTTTTCTTTTCTTTTCTTTTCTTTTCTTTTCCTTGAGCTGAACTCCTGAGGGAGAGGAACAAACTTGAGCCAGGAGATTCTGGGACAGAAGAGGGGCATGGGGCCCCTTTGAAGCAGTCTTTTACTTCCTCATGAACCAAGAAAGGAGCGAATGACTGTTAAGAAGCCTGGATTACTCCCTGCTTGTATCTCATTGTAACCATTCTCATGGGTCACCTTGTCACAGATATGGTGGTCATGGAGAGATAACAAGGGAAACCCCACTGGGCACTGCCTTCGAGATTGTCCTTGCCTTCTGCTCCTCAGGATCACAAACAGTCTGGCGTCACGCTGTTTCAGATGGGAAGGTTTGTCTTGTAGCTTAAGATGTAGTGTATGCTGAATCAGCAGGCTCTCTGCACCACGCAGAGAAACAAACACACTCCTATCGTGTCTCTCCTTTGCTCTGTATGTTTCACCTCATGACAACTGTCACAGGTTCCATTATCCTGGACACAAATGTCTGGTGAAATGAACTTCCTGGTGATCTGCCATCCCAACTTGAGGAATTTTGGTAGCCTTTCTTCCTCATCCCTACGTTCCCCCAACCGGAAGCATGTAACAGCCACAGCCCAAGGAGACCTTTCCATTTCCACAAGAGGGAGATCACAGAAAGATGCAGCCATGTTTTTCTACCATGTAAATCTTTGGCAGTTTCTATGTGCCTTGGCTGAAGACCAGCAAGGTGGCAGGGACAATGTGTACCCTTCCACTGTGTAAGCCCACAGGGGGTTCAGGTCTGTCTGCAGCTTTACTCACAGTCCCCAAGGGGTCACTGCCCTTTGAACTCTGTCACATGGCTTTCCTTGACCCATATCAGGTCTGCAGCATGTGGTGTTTGTCGAACACTCTATGTGTTGACCGTCCCCTGGGGACTTTGGCCTGCCCTAGCTGGCCTTCCACCCACACACGCTAGTAATCAGGAAGTCAGCACATTGTGTGGTGGGGGATACCTATTCTCTAAGCTCAGTTCTTGTTCTAATTGACAGACTATGGCAGCATATTTCCCCAAGCCATGTCTGGCAGACAGGAGAGAGCAAGAGTGTGCATGGGAATCCCCTGCAGGGCTTGCTGGAGTTTCTGACCTGCTAGGTCTGACTTTGGACCTCTACCAGGTTTCCAAGTGGTGGCTTTGTTGCAGCTGGTCTGCTCTTAGTGACTGGGTAAGCATCCAGCCTGGCAGGGAGAACAGATGTTTGGCCAACACTGTCTGTGGCCAAGAGTTGAAGAAGGTCACCCCAGAATGCACAAAGATCCATTCTGGGCCACAGAGCGCCTACCAGCTGCCAACCTAAGACCTAGCAGAGCTGTCACTCTGGCAGCAATGCCTTCTGGAAGATTTTGCTTGATTTCAAGGCAGAGCCCTCCTCCCTGTGCCTGGATGAAGCAAAGATAGCAGTGCTGGTCTGCATTCATGATGTGAGGGTTTTGTAGCCTCCTTGACCATAGAAGGGGGTCAGATGAATTCAGTCTCTAAAATAGCCTGGGTGGAGAAGGAGCCAGGAAGGCTTAAGAAGCATTAGCAGCGAGGCCTTGGGGGCCTTTTTTTCCATCCATGACCTCTGGCCAGGAGAACAAAAAAAGCATTCTGGCAGACAGGAGAGAGCAAGAGAGTTATTCTCATGATAGGAGCTTCCTCATTGTTTCTCCCTGTTCCTTAAGTTTCCACCAGAAGTCTTAACAGGTCCTAGGGTAGGGGGACACAGGACACAGTGTAGTCACACCCCCTACCTTGTTAGGGGAAGACGGGGAAGGAGTCTTAGCCAACTGTGCCTACTGCAGACATTTATTATTTCTTTATGTTGAGAACATTCCAAATCCTGTCAGGGCTGGTGAGACACTCAGCAGGTGAAGGTGTCTTCTACCAGCCAGAACCCCTGAGGTGGATCAGCAGGGCCCACAGACTGGAAGGAGAGAACAGACTCCTACACTTTGTCCTCTGATCTCCACACAAACATCGTGGCCTCCTACACCCATCACACACACAAAATACATAAGTAAAAATGTCAGACAGCATGTTGAAGTCTCTTCTCCCTTTTTGTTCCCTTGGCATGGAATTCGAGCCATCAGTCTTTGCTGGAAACCCCTTTACCTGTTCAGCCATCTCAGCTCTTTTGAAAAAGTCAAGTTAGCTACTGACAACCACTGTTCCATCTGAGTTCTAGAGCCCTGGAAGTGACTCTTCCTCCTGGATGTCCCTCTTATCAACTCTCTTCCCTTCTTCCCAACGCCATCCCCAGGTTTTACCCACTGATGTCCCATTCTATTGTCCTGAAATAAACTTTCAGATTCCACATGTAGCAGAAAAAATATTTGTGTTATTTCACTTAATTGTTTTTTGTTTTGTTTTACCAAGTGGATGCTGGTGCTGGGAGACTCTCCTCTGAGAACAGTTTGTGGGGTATGTCCACTATGTCAGTGGGCAGGCTACATCTGCGAAAGTACTACTGAGCAGGCGCCCTTTCCCAAGGCAGTTGTCCCCCCAACATATACAGACCCCCCATACTTTTTAGATGTCCTTCCCCCAGAGATGCCTTTTTTGGAGGTCAAATGATGCTCACTACATGGCAACTAGGGCTCTAAGGCAATTCCAGAGTCAGAAGAGGGTCTCAAGCCCTTGGTATCAATGGAGGAGATCTTGGCTCTGAAATGGCGGTCCCACAGAGCAGTCTCAACTTTTTGTTGGTACAAAAGGGATTCTTTTCAATTTTCTTCTGGTAGGACTACTCTCTCCACTTCCCTTTTTCCTCTTTGCATCCTAAATAGAGCCTTTTGATAAGGTTCTAAGTAAGAAAATTAGATATTCAAGTGGCTCAATGCAAATATCTGAGCATTTTTATTTTTTAAAAAATGTAAAAGTAATAGACGTGTCTGAAATTTATGGCACAAATATTCACTGAGCAAATTCTACTCAGGAAATATAGCTCTAGGTGTACGATGCACGAATAAAAATAACACTGAGCCCTCCCTCCTCAGCTGTGGGTCGGGCAGACAATAAACAGGAACAAAGCAAATGGAACACATAGCACAAGGTATGGGGTTTGGAAAGGCTGTGGTGTGTGTGTGTGTGTGTGTGTGTGTGTGTGTCTGTCTGTCTGTCTGTCTGTCCATTTAGGACAGGCTGTTGCAGATTATGCCCAAGTCTCAGGTCTTGCTGGAGGAGAATTGCTGGTGACTCTCTTTTAGTCAGGAACAAAGATTAGGTTCAAAGACAGGAAGCAGACATCCTCATGTGGTCTTGGTGGGCATGAGAAGAAGGTGAAGGATGAAGGAGGAGCTTTAGGAGGGCAATGTAAATTAAACACCAACTGCCACGTGGTAGACAGGTAGACCCTTTCCCTTGTTCTCTCTTGAAGCCTTACGCCAGCAGTGACTGGCTTCCTACAACCTTATCCTGTGCTGGAGAGGGAAGACACAGTGGCCAGTGTTTGTGGAAAGAACAAAATCTTTGTGCATCTATGTGGATCTCGTGTAGTTCTGGGGCTAGGACCCAGAGTTTTGTGCTTGCTAGGCAAGCACACTACCAGTAGGCTATACCTCAGCCAATCTACTGTTGAAATGCACCCAGGCTTCCTGGCTCTGCTACTGCTGGGTGGGAAATCAGTCATGAGGAGTCCTGTGAGGGATGTGTTTACTCAGGATGCCACAGCAGAGGGTTCATTGCCAGTCCCTTATCTAGCTGGACAGAGAACAGCCGCTTTTTTCCTGTATTATTCACAGCTCATGGCAGCACACATGTCAACACCATTAACACCAAAGTGGAAGGTGACTTTACTCATGATGTAAAGCCTTCAGGGGCCATGAGAAGCAGGAGTTGTTCTGTCAAATTCCAATTACCATGATCATTAATGTCACCACAGGTGAAAACCAGAGTCGTGTAGCTCTGCTCCTGCTGTGTCTAACTTGAAATATACGCCTTAAGAAATTCCCTCAGTGACAGAAAATTCTATAGAGCTATTTGGTAGGTTACACATTGTAGAATAATGGTCTTTAATTCAACAGTGAAGGGAATTCTTTAGAAGTGCCCCAGTGATGCTTAAAACAAAGAATGTAAGGGTTGACACAAAAGTTCAAAAGGAGGTTGGACAGCGATGAAAATCTCTTCTTTGATCCCAAGTTTTGAGCTTAATTATCATCCAGAGAGATACTCCTGAGAGAGCCTTAGGATACAGGGATTTTTCCACATCCATCTCTTGTGCTGCCTTAATTCACAACTTAGAGGCAGTACCATCCTTTGATCCAGGCATAAGACTATCTCTATCTTCCTCTAGTACCTGGGAATGCCATGTGGCAGGGCATAGCACCCTGAGCTTGTCTGAGATTCTGTGAGTGTTCCAGTTCCTGCTTCTCTCTTTGGGTTACTTCCTAGTCTACCACTCTGACCGCTGCAGGTGGGGTTGACCAGTTGTACCTGGCATAGCAAGGTAAGTACTTTACCACTGAGCTATGTATGTCCTTAGCCCAATCTGATCATCCTACATTAGTAGTTCTCAAACTGTGGGTTGCAATGACTCTTTCACAGGGATTGCATATTATATATCCTGCATATCAGACATTTACGTTGTAATTCATAACAGTAGCAAATTACAGTTATGAAGTAGCAACAAAAACAATTCCATGGTGTGGGTCACCATAACACAAGTAATGAAGGGGAGTCAATGTATTACTTTACTGTTTATTATCAAGCAAAATCTGTGCACAGTAATCACAAGAAAGGATGGAGAATCCTAAATGGATCCCCAGTCGCTCTGCTGCTGCGGCTGCTCTTGCTTCCTTGTTCCAGAGGATCTGCGCATCTCTCCAGCCCACCTTTTGATAGGGTCATGTCCATTCCCAGTGAAAACTCCACCCCTTGGAGCAAAACGTTCCTCTAGCTGACTAGGGGCCCTGTCACAGGAATTCCACAACACATGAGGAACTGTATCAAAGGGTCACAGCATTAGGAAGGTTGAGAACCATTGTCCTAGAGAAATAGCCTGGCGATCTATAACTCACTGACTTTTAAAATATTCCTTTAGCAGGGATAAAATCAACAAAACAGAATGATACCGATGGACTAGTATTGAGAGGTTCAAATGTGTGTGGGGGGAGGGAGGGAGAAATGACTGCTTTCTCTTTTCTTGTCAGTGTTAACAAAGTCAAATGCCACTAATTCTGAATTTTTGATAATTCGCCTAGGAGATAATTTGTCATTTGTCTTTCTATTCTTAATTGTCAAAGCAACCTATTAAGCAAAAATAAGTATACAAATATTCCCAGGAGAGGGAAAATGGCTAAAAAATACTTAAGAGAAAACACACACACACACTAAAACAAAGCAACAATTAAAAAAACCAACTAGAATCTTCGAAATTCTTATCCAGAAAAGCTTGGTCTGAATTTCAACACATTTCCATCAATTATTAAAGTATATGCATATGAACTCCTGCACTTAACTATATCTATGTAAAATGTTAAATGTGGGAATGGAGAGATGGCTCACTGGTACTTGCTTCACAATCATGGGGCCCAGAATTGGGATCTCATTACCCACATGACAAACTGGACATCTGGTTCACATCTCTAGTCCCAGCTCAGGAGGTAGGGACAGGAGGATTACTGGAGTTTGCTGGCTTCCAGCCTAGCTGAGAAAACACAAGTCTCAGGTTCAATAGAAAATGTGGTGAGTATTAGAAGAGGCTATTCAATGCTGTCTCTGGTTTCTCTGTACAGATAAGTACACATGCCCACACACGTGTACATACATATACTAGAATAAATAGATAATCTTTTAAAATCGCATTACATATATCTTTTAAAAATAATACTTTTGGAACTTTTAAACTCTGTGGTTACTATTCCAAAATGACATGTTGGTGAAACTGTTGTGTCTTCAATGATCTCATCTTTACTTCTGACAGATAAGTGCATACACTTAATTTACCTCCATGCTCTCCCCAGACATACAGAAGAGCAGCATTTCCCTGTTTATAATTCTTGTCTTTTATCTTTGATTCACTCACATTAATTGTACATATTAATGGGACTCAGTGGGATATATCCACACATGTGGCTGGCATGACAGGTCCAGTCCAACCTTCAGTAGTGGGTAGACAGGGAGTGAATTCTCTTTGAGCTCCTAAGTAGGGCTGTTGTTCGGCTTCTCATAATTGTCTACCCAGTCCAGAGAGACACAGAGGGCAGACCAAAGAAATGATCTCACCCAGGTTCAGCTTAGTGAACTAGTGAGTGTACTGGGGTCACACAGGGGAGTTTGGGTGTTCCCAAACGCACCCCAACATGATAAGAACTCACAAAACTGCACCCTGTTAGCTCCCTGTCAACACTTGCAGGTGACTGTGCCATATGGGGCCTCCATCTGGGTGGAGTGTTTCAATGTAAAGGAAATAGCTATTCAATAAGGGCTATTTCATGGTTCTTCGACCTCTTACCCACAGTGCAGATAGTGTCAGGGTGTGTTACACTTTGGATCTGGAGTGTCCTGCAGAGAAAATATGCTGAAGGCCTGGGGCCAGCCGGCAGCACTACTGGGATGTGGTAAAACCTTTCGCAGGTTGGCCTGTGGAGAGAAGTTTTGTCACTTGTTTGATGTGTGCCCTGGAAGGGGATGTTGGGACTCTGTCTCTGTCCTTCTTTATGCTTCCAGGCCACGATGAGACAAGAAGCTGTGCTCTGTCCACTCCCTGCCCCCATGTTCTTCATCACCGCAGTCCCCCAACAACAGAGCCAAGCAACCATGAGACAAGATCGGTCTTGTAGTTCTTTATCTGGGTACTTTGTCACAATATGAAGAGATGAGCAGCACAGACTGGTCCATAGTCTGTGGAAATTATTGTGGTCATAGAACCTTTTCACCAAACCTGGACTTGTACACAAATCCCAAAATGGGGGACAGACAGAGGGAAGTTGGGGCTTTGTTCATTCATTTTTTTATTGTTATTCTTGAAGTAGGGACTGTAAAGTGATCCCTGGGACATCTTTTCAAAGAATTTTCATGGAGCTGTTTAAACTCCACTGAATAAATAAGGTCTTTCTCTCTACTAATCCCTCTGACAAGTTTTAAGTCGGAAAGAATTCCACAGTGAAGAATGCTCAAAGAGTCAAGATATTGCTTCACAAGGCATTACTTTGAATTCTACGTTTTATATTATGAATTTCTTTAAATAAAGTGTGTAAACATTTTAAAATAAAATCTACTTGGTCTCATGGCTAGATTGTGCTTACAATGAATGAAGTGACTTCGGTGCTTGTAGGGGTGCTTTCAGCTTAACTGGAAGAAACTGCCATAACTAAGGTCCCTCATTCTAGCCCTAGGATGAAGGCTGGCAGGGGCACAGAGGCTGAAGGTCCCCCTGAAGCAGCGCCCTCTCTTTCAGAGCCTCAGTGTTGGGTTCCAGTGAAGCACAGGGGAGCCATCTGGTCTGTGCCCAAAGGACATGGCTGGGGGCAGCCTCAGGCCTTCATATTGCTCCTCAAACTGTGTAGCAGTAGCTACAAAAGCAAGCAGAGGAGAACTGAGCCCTGTGCACAGCCTCTCATCAGATTCCTCTCTGCTTATAATTATTTTCTTTTACTTTTGATTCACTTACCTTAGTTGTGCATACCAATGGGGCTCTATGGGGTACTTTCACACATGCAGATAGCATGCACTGATTAAATCCAACCTTCTCCATTTCTCATCATCAACACTTTACTTTCAGGTCAATTTTTCTTCTCTTTGTTTCTACACAGAAGAAAGGGCATAGCATGCCTGTCTTCCCGCACCTAGCTTATTTCATTTAACACGAAGTCCTCCAGTTCCATTCGTGTTGCTACAAATGGCCGTGTTTTGTTTTTGTCTTGTTTTCCACATCTGAATGGCACTCTGGTGTGTGTGTGTGTGTGTGTGTGTGTGTGTGTGTGTGTGTGTGTGTGTGTGTGTGCTTTCATCCTTTCCTCTGTTTGTGACCAGTTGGTTGCTTTCACCTCTTGGCTATTGTGACTATTTCTGCCTTACACCTGGCTATGCCCATATCGCATTGTCATGCCAATTTCACTTCCTTTCAATATGCACCAAGGAGTGGGATAGCTGGACCCTATGATAGCTCTACTTTTAGCATTTTGAGGAGCCTCCATACTGCTCTCCATTGTGACTGCACAAGTTTATGCTGCCACCAACAGTGTATGGAAGTCCCCCTTGTCCTCATCCTCACTAGTATCCTAATTTAAGAAAAAAAATTATTTTGTCATTCTAGCTGGGGTAAGAGGTGTAGCTTTAGTCTGCACCAAATGATGGCAGCACTGAGCACTTTAGAATGTGTCCGTTGGCTTTTGAGAATTTCTGTTCTGATCATTTTCTCATCTTAAGACAGAATTGCTTGAGTCTTTTTATTTGGATTTTTGAGGTCCTCATATATTCTGGATATTAATCCTTCATCACATGAATACTCAGTAAATATTTTCTCTCAGTGTTGAATCCTCTTGAGAGACCTGTGGGGTATGGAACAGTCGGGCAGGAGTTGTAGGAAACTCCATGTTTGTAAGAGAAGACCACATACAAGGCCTTTAGGCCTCAGGCCAAGCTCTGACAAGCTCTTCTACAAGGTGGAAATACATTCCAAGCTGATCTGAGGTGACTTTCAGAGTTCATAGCAGCGCGTCTAGGTATCAAAAACCTGATGGTCACAGCTGGGGAGACAACATAAAAATGGAAGGAGTCTGCACCACACAGACACAACCAAACCGCGAACGGAACCCCTAGGGGATGAAGTGGAGTGCAACCGAATGTCCCTCCCCCACAGAAACCACGGGGGCTCCCCTCATTTGACAGTGAAATGCCCGGGGCTCCCCACAAACCTGAGTGTTCCAGTGAAGCCTGAAGTCTTACAATCTAATGTTTCTCAGGAATGTCCCAAAGCAATCCAGTGCGCCCCCCTCTCCCAGTTTAATCTTCTCCAATGTGTCCATCAGTGAGTGAAATGTTAGGCCTTTTGCAGCCAAGAGCGTTATCTGCGGCACAGTGTCACTATGTAGCCCAGCCTGCCTCCACCTGTCCAATCCTCTGCCTCTCTGCTGTTAGGATTCCAAGCGTGCGCCATCACACCTTATTTTTTAATTGACTCCTCACTAAACATACATAGACACCTCTAGCTGTTATTGCCTCAACATTCCAGTGTGGCAGCCAACTTTCCATTTTGTAGTAGTCAGTCAGCTAGAAATGGTTTCAAGTGTGAGGGATGTCACGGATAGGCTCTATGCAGAAAAAGTTAGTTTGCAACAGGGACTCCAGTGTGAGATTTGGGACGCATAGTCAGGGCCTCGAACATGGGAGGATCTTAGGTACACTGAGGGTAACCTGGTTGGGGTGAATGACCCAAAGGCTCCCAGCATGGGGATCTTATGCATTTCTTTTTGTTTTGTTTTTGTTTTTCGAGACAGGGTTTCTCTGTGTAGCCTTGGAGCCTCCGAAGACCAGTCTGGCTTCGAACTCACAGAGATCCGCCTGCCTCTGCTTCCCCAGTGCTGGGATCAAAGGTGTGAGCCACCAGTGCCCAGCATTTCTTTCTGAGGTGGCTGCAGTGCCACAGCCATGGTGAGATTAGTGGCCATGGGGAGAAGGCTGTGTGTGCCTACATACATGTGAGTGACAAGAGAGTCTGCCAGGCCAGCCAGCCCAGTGCCTTTCTTAGAACCTCCTCTCCACAGTCCAGGAGCTGTGGTTCGGGCCAAATGTAGCACTAGCAATGTTGGCCTCGGTACGCAGGCTCTGTGCTCGGTGACCGGAGGACAAGCATTCTCACAGGGTACCTTCACTCTCCCTGCACCCCGGGCCGTCACTGAAGACAGTGCCATTGTGACGGAGCCACCCAGCAAGGAATGCAGAGCTAGAAGCATCCATACAACTGTGCACTCCCCCCGAGGCCCTCCAGGCTGATGTCTCCACTTGCACTGGACAGTGCTGGCTCCTGTCTGACAAAATGGTCCACACAGTTCCCTATATATTGTAACCAGCTAGCAGGATTTGGAGGGTTCCTAATACACAGAGCACTCCACAAATACGTCTAGTTATTGTGTGCCAGAAATACACCTAGTAAGTACAATGCTGTCTCATGCTGTGGGCTGTTTCAGGTCTGTCTCTCATCAGCTGCCTGAGGGTGGAGCCAGGGGAGAGGTTGGGGCTGTGTACACCTTGAAGAAATCTCTGGGGTCAGAGTCTCCTTCCCTCTTGCCCAGAGCCTGGCTTCAAGCCTTCTCCTTCCTGGAATCGTATCTGGAAACGGCATCAGAATTGTACACAAACATATTTAATCACTCGAGCAGTAAAAGAAATTAGCAAGAGAATTTGATGCGGAACAATGAGTCTTTAAATCATTCACTAATATAACAAACAGTATTTCAGTCATACTTACTGAACCTGAAGATTGTTTTGATTTCATTTGAATCTCCCTACATTGGAATATTTAGTGTTCTAAAAATTAAAACAATTATCTGTGGCAGCCTGGAGGGAGCCTGGGCAGAGGAATGGTCAAATAAAGGGATTTAATTCTAGTCAGGTGACCCAGGAAGATGCTGTTTGCCAGGACTCACTCAGCTGTATGCCCAACCGTTAGTAATTTTGCATCAATAAACAGTAACAAGTGTGTTTAAAGAATAAAGTTTGGAAAACGTGGAGGTGTACGAAAGACCCACTCAGAGTAAGATCTAGAAAGCAGACTTAAAAAAAAAAAGAAAAGATAATGCTGCTATCTGTAATAGCCAGAACTTGGAAGCAACCTAGATGCCCCTCAACCAAAGAGTGGATAGAGAAAATGTGGTACATTTATACAATGGAGTACTATTCAGCCGAAAAAAAAAACCCAATGGAATCCTGAAATTTGCAGGCAAATGGATGGCACTAGAAGAAGCCATCCTGAGTGAGGTAACCCAGTCACAAAAAGAGAAACATGGCATGCACTCTCTCATATATGGATTTTAGACCTATATCTGGGGAGTGCCAGCCTACAATCCCATGGCCAGAGAATCTGGGAAACAGAACCTTCATTCAGTGGCTGATGGAAGCAGAGGCAGACTCCCACTGCTAAGCACTGAGCTGAACTCAAGAAATCCAGTGACAGAGAGAGAGGACTGATGACCAAAGGGATTAAGACTAGGCTGGTTTAACCTCAGAAACAGCTGACCTGACAAGAGTTAGCTCTTGAATCCCAGACTGATGCCTGGGAATTCAGCATGGGACTGATCAAGACCCCCTGAATGTGGGTGCCAGTGAGACCTAGTAGATCAGTATTTATCCCGGGCATACAAATGGACTTTGGACTCCCATCCAACAATGTGAGATGCACTCTCACCCTGAACTCTTGGGGGAGGGTCTAGGTCCTGCCCTGGATGAAATGACAGACTATGGACACCCCTATGGAGGGCCTCACCCTCCCTGGGGAAATGAGGGGATATTGGGGGGGTTGGTGGGAGGGCACAGGAGGAGGGGAGGGAAACGGAGAGGGACCTGGAATTGACATGTGAAGCAACCTTGTTTCTAATTTAAATTTAAATTTAAAAATAAAAAATATTTAAAAAAAGAAAAGAAAAGAATGTTTTGCCTACATGTGTATTGGTGCATCACCTACATGCAGTACCAGTGGAGGCCAGAAGGGGACATTAGATCTCCAGGATCTGGGATTAGAGATGGTTGTTAGCCACTATGTGGAAGTTGGGAACTGAGCCCAGGTTCCACATATTGGCTAACAACAAGTGCTCTTAACAGTTAAGCCATATCACCAGCTCCTAAACGATAGGCATGTAAAGCTTCTTTCATTTCAAAGAATATTCCCATATGTGAGTACCACACATTCACTATTTTGATAAATAGCTTTTACCACTTAAGGATGATTCATGTTGCCTCTCCACATCCAGAGGTGGACAACAGAAGCCGGTTGTTTGGTGGTGGTGGTGGTGGTTTGTGTGTGTGTGTGTGTGCACGTGCATGGGGGGGGAGGGAGGGATAGAGACAGAGGGAGAGAGGGAGGGACACAGACAGAGAGAGGTGGTGTGTGATTTGTAGTGAGTGTGAGTACTTGTGTGTGTGTATGTTTGTGTGTGCTTGTTCTTGTGTGTGAGTGTGGATGTATGTGAGGCATGGAGGTGTCAGAGAACACTCTTCAGATGTCAGTGTACTTTTTGAGGTAGGGTCCCTCAGCTATGTGTAAGGTCGGCCAGCTGGATCCTGACTTCTGGAAATCCCTGTGCCCTACCTGCCATTTTCCTATAGGCGTGCACCGAGACACAGTAGGGGTTTACGCTATTGCACTCAGCTTTCACTGGGGTTCCGGGGATCTGACTCAGAATACCAGGCTTTAACCTACTGAGCCATCTCACAGATGGGTAACCTTACTTTCAATGAGAAGTTAACTTGGTCTCATTCCTAGGTTGGAGTTCCCATGTCAAGACAACCTTCTCTCCAAGGTTCCTCACTCAACACCAGCAGACGTGGAAGTGCTGTCACCTCAGGCTGACAACACTGAGCCTTCTGGGGCTACTTTACTTTCCAAGACCAGTGACAATGGTAGACAAATTGTTTTTTGTCTGTTGAATGATTACTTGTGTAAATTGCCTTTTAGAATGTGTAGGTTTTTCATAATTTCCCAGTTTTTTCTTACTGATTCATGAGAACTCTTCACAGGATGAGAACATGGCTTTCTGCAGCCTGTATATCCAGGTAATACCTCTCCTCCCATTCTGTACTTAGTAAATATCAGACGGTGTGTCACTATGGTGTCCAAGCCCATGACCCTCTGGCACGCTTTCTCCACTCTCCTCTCTGCTCTTAGGAAGCAGTTCTCCTAGTTTCTCCTGTACCTAGGGGTGACACACATGCAGCCACTGAGACATAAACAAACAAGACCAGGGGGATTTGTAAAGAAGTCCTTGCTCCTTATTAAAAACAAATATTTATGGCTGGTGGCGTTCCTTCCCACTGTTTTTATCTGGAACGTGGATTTAATGGCTGGAATGCTGGCAGTCATTTTGCAGTGTAGAGAAACAAGCAGGAACATCAAAGTCCTGCTCATAAAAGATGGCGGTGGGAAGGGCAGTGCTTGTGAGTTAAAAACTCTGGCATTTAACCAAACACTGGTTGCTTGCTCCTTGCAGGCGGACGTGCTGCCCACCACTTCAGTGATTCTGTTTATTACGCTCTCTGTAAGGTATCTGACTTCTCCCCTGTGTCTTCAGCTTTCCAGTGATTCGTCCCAACTGCCCCGTCTTCCTCCCTACCTTCATTTGCCTTTCAGCCACTTGCTACCTTTGCAATGCCTGCTGGGTTTCCTTCACAAGCCGCCCTGCTGCAGGCTTGGGTTGATGTCTTGGTTTTGATACTTTTATCATTCGATTCCTTTTCGGTTGTCCTTTATTGTTTAAGGAAGATCCTTGCAAGGCGATTTCTAGCTGAAAGGGCTGAGCAATGACTGCAGAGACATCTGTGCTCACAAGCTGGGGCTCTGTTTTCCACGGTGGAGTCTCTGGTACCATTTTTCTTTAGCCTTTGTGCATTTTGTAGCACAATAAGCTTGCAGAACTCCATGAAGACAAACTTCATCAGGAATAAAATCTGAAGAACAGAAAGAGGTGACAGGATGACAGAGCCAGAAGCCCTTGGAGGTTAGGACTGGAGGAAACACATTTTCCCTGAGTGATATGCCAACACTCACCATCTGCCTTCCCAGCAGAAAGTTCATCTCCACCACTTCAGAGTCTAACTTTTGTTCTGAAACTGTTGAGAGCATTTAAAATGTATGGCAAAACTACGAACCACAGTTTTAGAAAGAAAAAAAGATTTTTAAATAAACCAGCTGGTGCTGGGAAGATGTCTCTATCTGTAAAAAGCTAACTATGTAAGATTGAGGACCCGAGTTCAGTTCCCAGCACCTGCATTAAGATAATGCTGGACATGGTGGTAGTATGTCCTATAACCTCAGCACTGGGGAGGTAGAAACAGGGCATCCCTGGACTTGATGGCCAGTCAGCCCAGCTGAATCCATGAGCTCTTTGTTCAGCTAGAACCCCTGTCTCAAAATGCTAGGGTGGAGAATGATTGAGAAAGACACTGAATGTTGACTTCTGACTTCTGCATGCACATCACCCAAGCACGCACACACACACACACACACACACACACACACACACACACACCACACATATACATACAATACACATACACACACAACACAATACATATATATATACAACACACATATACATACACATACAATACCATACATAGATACCCCACATACCACACACACACAACACACACAGACATTCTACTCTCAATGAGTACATATATATACAACACATATATAACACACATATACATACACACATATATGTACACACACAATGCTATACATACATACCCCACACACCACACACACATACAACACATACAACACACACACAGACATCTTACTCCAAATGAATCAACTGTTTAATTTGAATCTTATCATTTATATCATATTAATCTAACTTCTTGATTTTATACAATAACAAAATATATTTTTATCTTACTGCATCTTGAAACTAAAATGTCAGTCTTCAATGAAGCATCATTATTTAGAGAAAAACTATTAAGCAGCAAGGCAAAGAATATGGATCTGGCCCTTTCTGCCAATTAACAGCTGCACAAACTTGGAAGTTTCTCTCCCCTCCCCTGTCTGTAAGAATGACTCTGAAGATGCTTACTCAGCCTGTGTGTGGTTTGCTGAGCACTAAATACGATGCAAATTCATATTAAACTGGCAAATTCTATGCGCTCTTAAAGGCCTATAATTATGCTACATTGCATTCATTGTGCTAGGAAAAGCCTTTAGCTCACATCACTCTCAAAAAAGTAGCAGTTGTAGAAATGGTATAGGATTTTGAATTCAACATAAAAGAAACGCAACTGTTACGACAAGTTAATTCAGGGTTTGTGGTTCTTGTTTGGGAAGGGCGCAGCAGACAGAAACAGATCCTCGTGCCCTGAGCCTGTGAGTAAGGGAAGAAATGTGTGGGTAGACCCAACTGAATCCACCTGAGTGAGTGCAGGTGTGTCCTTTCCCGTAGTATATTTGCAGTCAAATCTCTGCCACTGAGCGATACCCCCATGTAGTATATTTGAAAACATATGCTTGCCAAGGCATCAGTATCAGAAGAGTGTCCTGCAAGTGTCCCTCCGTGTGCCATCTCACTGTCTCTGGATCCTGGCATTCAGCTGTGGTCTGGAAGCCATAAATGGAAAATTCCAGAAGTAAACTCTCCCTAAGTTCTAAATAACTTTAATTATAGTACATTAATAAATATCCTTTCTTATTGCTGTGATAAAATATCATGACCAAAAGCAACTTGGGGATAAAAGGAATTATTTTTTTCTCACACTTCCACGTCAGCCATCATTGAGGGAAGTCAGGGCAGGAACTCGAGCAGGAACCTGGAGGGAGAAACAGAAGCAGTGACCATGGAGAAATGCTGTGTACTGACTTGTTCCCCTTGGCTTGCTCATCTTGCTTTCTTACATAACCCATGAGCACCTGCCTAGGGTAACACCAACCCAGTGGGCTGGGACATCCCACATCAATCATTAATCAAGAAATGTTACACAGACAAGCCCACAGGGCAATCTGCAACACAAACTTGAGGGTCCCTCCTCCCAGGCAACTCTAGTTTGTTTAAAGGTCACAAAAACTAACTAGCACAATTTAAATGTTCTGTTTTATTATGACTGTTGACTGTGTCTGTAGTGCTTATGTTATGAGTTAAGTTTTATCATAGGTGTGCATATGCAGGAAAACAACCATTGTGTAGATAGGATTCTGTACTGTTCTCATTCCAGACATCCAGGGGGATCTTTACTGCGTTCCTTGGGCTGAGGGAACCATGACATCCCACGTTAATAATTTACTCAGAGCAAGTTGGCTTCATTATACCTCCTCTGCATCTCTTCTGCATTAACTTAATACAAACCCTACCAAGCTCATCATTGAATCTATAAACATTCAGCAATCTCTAAAAAAACTTCCCACCACAATATTATTACCATAAACATAAACAAGCAGACACAGTTCCTTAGCAGATCTTCTAATATCAATTCATAGTCAAATTTCCATTTCATCCAAATGCCATCATTTTACTTCCTTTACATTTGCTTCCACAAGTCCACACCTGTGGGTTGCTCAGCCTCTTCATCTGCCGACTCTCTGGAGTTTGTGTGTGGTGGGAACGGCTTGCTGTTCTGCAGGGTCTCCCCCAGAGTGGCTTGCTGTTTGATCCCTCTGCTCCACACGGTAGAAAGAGAGAACCAACTCCTCCAAGTTGTCTTCTGAGCTTTACACATGAGCACCTATGCACGTATGTGCACATGGGTGTGCGCGTGTGTGCGCACACATACACAAGCTACAATAAATAAGTGTAAAATATTTAAAAATAAACATAGTGCATATATCATAAATTTCATGTTAGTCTTAGATCTAGTCCCTAAGATTTGATCCTATCATGACTATGCAAATAGTCCCAAATCTAAAGAGAACAATCTCAATCAGAAATTCTTCTGGTCCCAACTGTTTTGGATCGGGGTATGCAAGCTGCATCTGTGAGTTCACTGGGGACTTCAGAACAGTGACTCCACATTGTGTCTTAGCTAGAGCTCTTCCACAGAGGGAAGCTACCACAGAGAGCAGCTGTACAGAGAGGAGCAGCTGCACAGAGAGGAGTTGCACAGAGATGAGCAGCTGCATAGAGAGAAGAAGCTGCACTGAGAGGGGAGCAGCTGCATAGAGAGAAGAAGCTGCACAGAGAGGAGTAGCTACATACCAAGGAGAAGCTGCAGAGAGGGGAGCTTCCATAGAGAGCAACTTCACAGAGGAGCTACACAGAGAAAATCTGCACACAGAGGAGCAGCTGCACACAGAGGAGCAACACAGAGAGGAGCTGCACAGAGGGGAGCTTTCACAGAGAGCAGCTGAACAGAATAAACCACCGCAGAAGGAACCTTCCACACAAAGAAGCTCTACTTCCAAAAGAGGAGCTATACAGTGAATAGTGAAGTCCCAGCGTCTCCAATAGAGTCCACTTAGTGCGGCTTTTTGGCAGTTCTGAGCCACACTCTCCAGACCCATTCAAGCTCTGGGCCCACTGATGCTGGGACTGCCCACACCTGACCTCCTACATGCTTCATGTTGAAGTGTGAGTCTTCCTGTTTCGGACAGTGTTCTCCTTTGCTCTCTGAAGGGCCAGGTGGTCCAGCCTTATTTTTTACATTCTCTACCTCAGGCCCAAGGCCATCTATTTCTCTGTCCTGCTGTTCCCCAGAAAAGAAGGGAACACAGGGTCACACTCTTCAGCCTTGTGTTGAAATTAAGTGACTGTTTGTTTAATGCCTGAGCAATAAAAAGTACACGAAAGAAAATGAACTTTTATTATGAAAGGGTCTTTTGTTTGTTTGTTTTAATGCCAGCAAACAATGTAATGAGAAAATGACCTTGGCTTGACCAAGAATAGCACGGTTCTTGGACATTACAAGGCATTTTGTGTGGAATATGTTCTTATTTTCTCTACCTCTGTTAAAGAGATGGATGTTTTGCGTCCTTTGCCTATTCTAGAACAGAATGGCACAACCCAAGAAGAAAAAAGTTAGGTGACCAAAAGTCATGATTTATACCAAATGCCAAATATGGGCCTTGATGAGTTTTCAGAAATGCAGACACTGGCTTGCAGGAACTCCTGCTATAGTTGTGTGTGTGCAACTTACAGTCTCTGCCCCTGGAGACCTGTGCATGACCCAGTTAGTACACAACAGCCAAAGCTCTGAGCTTGGGTTTTCCTCCAACACGAGGGAGCTCTCCAACAAAAAGAGGACAACTAAGATGCTGGAAGAATTAGTGTTGCTTCACCCAGGTTAGAGCATTTAAAACTGGTGTATTTAGCCCAGTCCTGTATCTTGCTTTTAAAAGTCATCATCAAGGTAAGAGCTGTTTTAGTTCCAGCTGCCATAGAAAGTACCGCCGCCTGGATGCCTTGGAAGCAGGAGAGATTGACACCTCCAGGTTGGACAGGCTGTGTGACCTGACAATCATGGTGGCAGCCTTGTGGGGTTCCACTAAGAATCCTCTTGAGAGGCTCCATCGGCTGTCTGTGTCCTCACAGAATGCACTAGTCATGTTTACAAGGTTCCACCCTTGTGGCCCAACCACCTTATAAAGCAGTGGTTCTCACCCTTCCTAGTGCTGTGACCCTTTAATGCAGTGCCTCGTGTTGTGGTGACCCCCAACCATAAAACTGTTTCCATTGCTACTTCATAACTGTCATTTTGCTACTGCTATGAATTGTAATGGAACTATCTGATGTGCAGGACATCTGATATGCGACCCCTGTGGGAAGAGCTCCTCCAATCCAAAGGGGTCACTACCCACAGGTTGAGAACCACTTTTCTAAAAGCTCCACCATCATCCCCAGGGCTAGGGTTTCAATAGGAATTTGGGGTGAGAGAAAGACACACAGTCAACCCACTTAAATAACTAAGCTATAATCAATAGGGTTATTAATAAAGTTAAGACTCTAATTTATAACTTGATAAATTATACCACTAACAGAAAATTTGAAATTTCAAGTTCTATTTGTTAGCAAATTGAGGTGTTCTATACCTGCAATCCCAGTACTGGGAAGGTTGAGGCAGGAGGATAATAGGTTTTAGGGTAGCTTATCTCTAAGTAAATAAATAAAATTGTGGGGACTTTTGGTGTTTTGTTTCCTGGAGTTTATTTCCCTTAGTGAAACATAACTAATAACTGTCAGTCAAATCTGAGAGTAAAGCATAGGAGGTTTTTCTCTTAGTCTATGGGACTCAGATAATAGCAAAGCTGTTGCTAGGCTGCAGTTCCCAGAGACCCCTTTGTAGGCTTTATTAATGACCCTTCTCTGCAGTCTGTTGTCACTGGTTTAGCTGATCTGGTGGTCAACTGGATCCTTTCAACAACAGTGTGCCTGTCCTTCCTGCCGACAGACAGAGCATGGCTCCTCCATTCGCAATGGGTGGTGGGCAAGCAGTGTCCCTCTGTTCAGTTTCAGGGTCTCTGACTTAGTCAGCAATTCTGTTACTGTGATTAAAACACCTTAACCAAAAGCAGCTTGGGGAGGGAAGGATTTATTTAAACTTCCATTAATAGCCTGGGGACTCCTGTATCAACCATGATTCAAGAAAACGCCCTATAGATTTGCCTACAGGTCAATCTTGCAGAGGCATCTCATTTTAATTTTTTAAAATCAATTAAGATTAAGATTTCCCTTCCTAAATGTCCAGAGATATACTAGGATAACCCCAACTAAAAATCTAAGCAATAGGGGAGAGGCTATCTTAAAATGCCCTTCCCCTTTAATGAGATTGATGGCTACCTTATATGCCATCCTAGAGCCTTCCTCCAGTAGCTGATGGAAACAGAAGCAGAGACACATAGCTAAGCACTGAATCCATTTGCAGAGGTAGAGGGGTGATGAGCAAAGGGGACAAGACCATGCTGGGGAAACCCACAGAAACAGCTGATCTGAACAAGGAGGAGCTCATGGACCCCAGACAGCTTGGAAGCAAACATAGGACAGAATCAGGGTGTTATGTTATGTCATGGTGTCAGTTAGGAGGCCTGGACAGCCTATGGGGCCCCTGGTAATGGAACAACATTTATACCTAGTGTACGAATGGACATTGGGGGCCTATTCTCTAGAGAGGGATACTCTCTCAGCCTAGACACATGGGTGAGGGCCTAGGCCCTGCCCCAAATGATGTGGCAGACATTGATGATCCCCCCGGAAGGCCTCACCCTTTCTATGGAGCAGAAGAGGGATGGGATGGAGGTCGGTGCGGGGACATGGGAGAATGAGAGGGGGAGGAACTGGGACTGGTGTATAAAATAAGATTGCTTCTAATTTAAATTTAAAAAAGGAAAAAAAGAGATTCCCCTTCCCAAATATATCTAGCCTTGTTTCAAGTTGACAAACCTCAGTCAGGGCAGCCTCATAAGGGAAATAAAAGTCTGGGCTAGTGGCCAGTGATCCCAGAGTCTGTGTCCTGTGCGGCCTGTGTTCCAGGCTCACCCAGAGAAAGCACCTGCACTTGTAACAGCTTATGGTGACAGGTGAGGTTCAAGGCCTTCTTTGGGGTCATGTATCTCACTCTACGCATGGGCTCATCACTTGTGGGCTCATTCATATCACATGTTGACATTCTGGATAGGTCAAGAAGAGGATCCTAGTAAAGCCAAGGAAAGGAAGGAGCAATGTCACATTGGCAGACCTTCCAAGGGCTTCTGAGGGCACAGTGGGTCTCAGCGCTGCCCAGCTCTGGGCATGAGGTACTGGGTCATTGTATTTTTATTGCTTTGGATGGCTTTTTCTTTGCTTCCATCTACTTACTCGAAAAATTTGTATTAGCATATATTAATTGTAAACTATGTATTTGCAATTTATTTTACATACCAACCACAGTTTTTCCTCCCTCCTCTCATCCTTCTCCCTCCTCCCACCTCCCTGCCCCCTCCCCCCAATCCACTCCTTCTCTGTCTCCCCTTAGATCGGGTAAGGCTTCCCACGGGAATCAACAAAGTATGGCACGTCACGCTATGGCAGGACCTAGCTCCTCCCTGCTTCATCAAGGCTGAACAAGGCATCCCACCATGGGGAATAGGTTCCAAAGAGTCCAGCTCATGCATCAGAGACAGGTCCTGGTCCCACTTCTAGGGAGCCCCACAAAAGACCAAGCTACACAATTGTCATCCAGATGCAGAGGGCCTAGGTCAGTCCCATGCTGTCCCCTAAGTTGTCTGTTCAGAGTCCAAGAGCTCCCACAAGCTCAGGTCAGCTGTCTCTGCAGTTTCCCCATCACGATCTTGACCTCCTCCCTTGCTCATACAGTCCCTCTACCCTCTCTTCAACTAGACTCCCAGAGCTTGGCCCAGTGCTTGTCTGTGGATCTCTGCATCTGCTTCCATCAGGTACTGGATGAAGCTTCTTTTATGACAACTAGGCCAGTCACCAATCTGATTACAGGGGAAGGGCAGTTCAGGGACCCTCTCCACTACTGCTAGGAATCTTATCTGGAGTCATCCTTGTGGGTTCCTAGGAGCCTCCATGGCACCAGGTTTCTCCCTAACCCCACAACAGCCCCCTCTATCACTCTCCCGCTCCATCCTGCCCACAACTCACCCATCCTGATCCCTCATGTTCCCATCCCCGCTTCCCCTTCCCTCTACTCCCCCACCACCAGTTTATCCAGGGTGTCCTGTCTCTAGGAATCCTCAGACTGAAGGCTCAGACAGAATGCTATGAGCTCTTGTCTCCTCCTGCCTTATATTCCTCTCTCTGCCCAGCCATATCCCTTCCATCTCCCTAGGTGTGTGACTCCCAAGTATTGGGATTAGAGGAGTGAGCCATTACCGACTGGCTATTTCTCTTTTAGACTGGATTTCGTGTAGCTCAGGGTGGCCTTAAACTAACAGAGACCCATCTGCCTCTGTCTCCCGACTTCTGGATTAAAGGTGTGGCCACCACCACCTGACCCCTATGGCTAACAAGTGTGGCTAGCTCTGAACTCTGATCTCCAGACAAGCTTTATTTGTTAGAGCACAAGCAAAGTATCACCACAGAAACCATTAACTGTGTATAAATCTCCAGGGAGGAGTGGTGTCTCCTGAGCTCCTCCCACTTCCTTGGCAGGATGTTGGTTAGCCCAGTTATGTGCAGGTTGCCATGAGTTCAAGAATGCAACAGTCATGCCAAGTCTGGAAATCAGCACTCCATACTTTCCCTGCCTTCCTTTATCTTACAATCTTTCCCACCCTATATTCCACGGGTTTTACTTGAGCCTTGGGAGGGCTTTAGATAGTCTCCGGCTGAGCATCCAACCGTCACTTATTTTCATCACTTTGAACAGTCCTGAGCCTCTGCAGTTACCATTGCCCACTGCAAGAAGAAGCTTCTCAGACAAAAGCTGACATCAGTGAAATCTGTATAGGACTAAAAACAGTTCTTTGGGAGGACTTTGACAGGCACATGGTGTCCGTTAAGCAAAGTAACAACCATAGTTTTTCCCAGCTTACCACCTCCCCAGTCATGAGCTGTAGAGCAGGTTTACCATAACTAAATTTCCTCCCGTGTGGTGGGTCTCTAATCCTGTCAGAAGGCAGCTGGTTACTGTAATGCACTGGTTTGCCTCTATTGCACTATGTGCGCTATAGGCACACCTTGCCTGGCAGGTCAGTTGTATAGCTTGTATAGCTTGCAGAGTCCATAGCTGAGTAAGACTGTTGAAGACTTTTTCTCTGCAGTAGCACCTTCTAGCACTGTGAAAGCTGGTCAGAATGTGTGTGTGTGTGTGTGTGTGTGTGTGTGTGTGTGTGTGTGTGTGTGTAAATTCTCTTTTCTTTCTCTGTTCCTTTGTTTGTTTCTCTCTCATCCTCCCCCCCCCGCCCCTTCCCTTTGCTTTTATTCTGTAGCCCAGACTAACCTCAAACTTGCAGCAATCTTTTTGCCTCAGGATCCTAAGTGCTGGAATTATAGGTATGAGCCACCATGCCTAGAATGTGTATTCTTCTTAAATGAACTAATGTATTTTCATGCTTAGAAGAATCGAGCCAGATGTTTTTCGCCTGTTCTCTCACCTAGATTAAAATCTAAGACTGGGTAATGTTCTGTTTTGTGCTGTTGGGTTTGGGACCCAGAATCTGTGCATCATGAGCATTTGCTCTATACCAAGCTCTACCCCACCCCTGAGACTCTTATTTAAAACACTGAATTCTACGAGTCACACACAAAGACAACCCTCTGCAGAGATTTACCGGAAACACTCATTTAGCGGTGGCCTATGGGATTCATGAGCTGCACAGAGAAAATGATCAAGCCCATGGACTGGACATTCTAGTGCAGAACTAGTCTGCAAAGAGCAGGGGGAATGAAGACAAAGAGTTCCTGTGTGTTGGGACAGTCCTGTTCAAGCTGCTATGTCCTATGGGCCACCGTGCAATAGAGAAATGCAGTTCCAGCCAGTCTTCCATATTAGGCAAGGCTTTGCATCTCTGGCCATCTTAGGCTGTGATGTCCCACCATAGCATACTTTTAATGGCAATGGTTGGGAGGTCCCTGTGGTAGGATAGATGGGAGAAGGTAGCCTTACACGAAGTTCAGTTGGCTAATGGAGGCACCGGCACCATTAGAAAGGGATGCTTGAGAAAAGATTTTTTAAAAAAGTATGAGAGTATCTTGGAAGGGGATTGGAGATCCCAGTCAGAGGCAGAGCAAGGGTCAAGACCCAGAACAGGAGATACACCTGTGATGGGAGATGTCATTCTGTAAATCTGTCTCTCTTATTGGTTGTTGAATAAAGCACTGTTGGCCAATAGGAAAGCAAGATAGGTGGGACCAGGAGTCGAGGTGGATTCTGAGAAAAAGAGGCACAGACAGACACAATGTAGGCAGCCAGAGGTGTAAGAGGTCCGGACCCTTTTCTCCAGTAAGAAAAATACTTAGATTAACAATTATGGGTTAAATACTTAAGTCAGAGCTAGCCAGTAAGAAACTAGCAAACAGCCAACAGCTTCATAATTAATATAATGTCTTGTGTGTTATTTGGTGACTGCAACTGTGGCAGGGCCCAGGCAGCTGGCAAGGGAGACTACACCTTACACACCTGATATGCAGACAGTGCCTAATTTATTTTGCCTCCATTAATGATTTTTGTTTATTTAATGATTCAGTCAAAACCAATTTTGGGGTTTTGAAACTGAATCACTTCTTGGGATAACATGCCATCTTATCTCTGGTGGTAGCGGGCAGTAGCAGGGTGTAGTGGCTTGAAAGAAAATGTCCTCCAAAGGAAGTGGCACTATTAGGAGGTGTGGCCTTTTTATAGTGGGCGTGGTCTTGTTGGGGGAAGTATGTCACTGTGGAGGTAGGCTTTGATATCTTACATATGCTCAAGTGATGCCCAGTGTCTCAGCCCTACTCCCTGTAGCCTGTGAGTCAAGATGTAGGACTCTCTACCTCTCTGGCACCATGTCTGCATGCATGCTACCATGTTGCACCATGATGATAAAGGACTAAACTTTAAAACTGTAAACCACCCCAATTAAACGTTTTTCCTTTATGAGAGTTGCTGTGGTCATGGTGTCTCCACACAGTAATAGAAACCCTAACTAAGACACAGGGAATTCCCAGGAAGTCCTACAGTTATTCAAAAATAGCTGAGGTCCAGTAAATTTTCTGCTTGTGATCTTTTCCATCTCTGGTGGATTCATCATGCTCAAATCTCACTAAGAAGTGAGGAGCATCAATATTGAATTAATTGGAGGTTCATGTGGCTGCATTTGGGGACAAATGGAAAGCAGGAGATGACACAGCACTAGGAGATCAGGCCACCGTGTGAAGGAGATAGTTGGTATCCTATTAGTGGATCTTTGGGGGAAGGATTAGAAGGTATGTCATTGGGAGTGCACTTTGAAGTCTCAAAAAACTCATGCCATTTTCAGTTAGCTCTTTCTGCCTCGTGGTTGTGTCTGAGATATGAGCTCTCAGCTACTGCTCTAGTGCCATGCCTGACTGCCTGCCTGCCTGCCTGCCATCATCCTGACCATGATGGGCATGGATTCTACCCTCTGTAACTGTAAGCCCCAAATAAACTGTTTTTTCTATAAGTTGTTTTGCTCATGGTTTTGATAAGATAGGAGACAAGAATGAACTTTCATGTCCACAAACATGTGTGTAGATCATATATATCAGCCTTCATGATGGCTGTCTCCTCAGTACAGAACACTTCCTCTGTCTCCTTGCACTCACAAGTTTTTCAGTTTTGAAGATAACAGGACAAATAGTTTTAGGTTGTCTCTAAATACATAGTAGCCCGCTATTTCCTCACAATGAGCTTCAAGTTATATATATGCAAATTTGATGCCAGCCTAGAATATATAGTGACATCTTGTCTTAAAACAAGAAAGCAAACCGCCCCAAACCCCAAAGGGCTCAGTGATAGAGTGATGGGGAGCGTGCTTCATATGCACTAGGCTTTGATCTACAGTACTGAAAAAAATCACAGAACAATGATTGTGAGTGAAGCATGCTATTCAAAACATTTTACATTCATATAAAATTCACAAGTCCATAATGATACCATTTTAAAAAGCAATGAAAGTTATTATTTGTCACCAATGGAAGTGGTAATTTTACAAACTCCTTATGCAGAAAATTGGAGAGGATTAAATATTCATGCTGCCTTTCAATAGACACCATATTTCAAACCAAATTTAGTAGATGAGTGAAAATATTATTTTACAGGAGAAAAGCAGCAATTATTTGTTGTAGCAATGATGAAATTGGAAAAATGACCATTTTTCAATCTCAAATGAAATACTTGATTCACATAAGGGTCATGAACAAATGGCAATCCAATAGGTGACATGTGACCTAGGAACCTAGGAACTGCAAATATTATCTACAGACAATTTGTGTCTAAAGTTGAAAAAGTATGCATTCCTCTTAAAAATGCAAAGCTGTTAAATTCATAACCTCTTGACCAAATATGTAGCAACATTCCATGGAACAATCAGACCTTACACCCTCCTTCTGTGACACCTCATGAAGTAAAAAGCATGATCTACAAGTTTTCTTACTTGAAATATGTAGCCTAAGTTTAACCAACTACCTAGATAACAGAAGGGCATGATCTCAATAGTTCAAATTATAAATTTAGAGGAAGGCAATATGACAAAATGTTAACAATGTTTACATCTACATTTGTAATTTCTTGTTATTGATTATTCTCTCAACTTTAAAAATGTTTCACAACAAAAAGTATTGTTATCAAGTTTTCTCTGGTTTTGAAAAACAGTATTGTTGAGAATGACAATGGTTTTTAGGTGACAGCAAATTTTTGTTTTCCACCTTGAGGATATTCCATTGACTTCTGTTTCTATTGTTTCTGTTAAGATCTTAGCTGGAAATAAAGAAATTCTGCAATACTTCACTCCAAAATGCTCTTTTAGGTTCCATTTCTTGGATATTGTAAAAATTTGTTACTATACTTTCAAGTTCATTCCTTCCCTTCCTCTTTCATCCATCTTTCCTTCTCTCCCTCTTTCTTCTTCTTCCTTCTTTATTTCTCAGCTTAAATCCAAAGCCTTACAAATTTTAGGCAAGCACTGTACTGCTGGGCTCCACCCCTCTCTACTCCTTTCATTTCGCATCATTGCCTCTCTGTGTTTCTCTCCTGGGACCCATATTATACATATACAATGCAGCCCTGACCTTATGTTCTAGAGTTTTTTCATTTAATTTTTTAATTTCTCTATCTTTATTACCCAACTTTGAGAGAGCTCTTTGATGCTGCATTCCAATTCATTTGTCATTTCTCCACTGAGTTTGACTCATAAACTTGAATATTTTGTTGCCCTGTCTTTGATGCAAGTGGTATTATCGTTTTGTTTACAGGATTTCTATTTATCTAATCCCTATATCTCCCTGTGGGAAATTGTGTCCGTGAGTGTAGTATCTGTAGCAGCCAGAAGGAGGTGTCAATGCCCTTGGAGCTAGAGTTACAGGTGGTTGTGAGCCATGTGATATAGATACTGGGAACTGAACTCAAGTTCCTAAAGAGAATAGTACAGGTTTTTAACTGCTGAGTCACCTCTCCAGCTTCTGCAAACAATTTTAAAGGGCATAGAGATGTGGCCCAGCAATAGAGTACTTGCCCTGCATTCATGAAGTTCAATCTCTAGTAAGACAGGAAAAAAGAAAATGGATATTAGTTTTACTCAGCAAATTTTTCCAAAGAAATGCTTTTGATTACTGAAGATAAAGGTTGTTAGCACACATGCCATACATTTACATGGCATTGTAAATGTATATATCTCATTTATATAGCTTACCCAAAATGCCTGGACCAGACAGAAAAGTGTCTCAGGACACAGATATTTGCAGACTTTTTAACTATATGTAGCTACATAATAATATTTAATAATGCTTAGTACATGGTTTATCACAAAGATTATCTAGCTGTATCTTTGTATACATCAACCTTCAACCTATTTCTTCCCAAAACTCTTTCAAATAGTATTATTGAGGTATAGGCCACATACAATAAACTAATACACTTAACATTGCAATTCGAGAAGTTTTAACTTGTGAAATGTACCCATCAAACCAGCATAACCATTTCCTTAATGGGGATATTCATCACACACACACACACACACACACACACACACACACACACACACACTCAAATTTCCTCAAGTATAGAATTTCATATAAATTAAAACATACTTATGGTGGTTTGAAAGTAAATGGCATCAAAGGGAGTGACACTATTAGGAGGTATGGCTTTGTTGGAATAGATACGGCCTTGTTAGAAGAAGTGTATCGCTTTAGGGGACGGGCTTTGAAGTCTCCTATACTCAAGCTACACCCTTGACACAGTTCACTTCCTGTTGCCTGTGAATCAGATGTAGACCTCTCAGTTCCATCTCTAGCATCATGTCTGCCTGCATGCTGTCATGTCCCACCATGATGATAACAAACTAAACCTCTGAAACTGTGAGCCACACCAATTAAATGTTTTCCTTTATAAAAGTTTCTGTGGTCATGGTGTCTCTTCACAGCAATAGAATCCAAAACTAAGACAATACTATATATTCTCTCTCTCTCTCTTCCTCTGTCTTTGTCTTTTATCTAGATCCCCTTTAAAATTCAGAAAAGTTAATGGACACACATTTTAACTTATCATGGCACAGAACTAACATTCCTATTGCCAAAGTGAAAAATGGGATAGAGAAGAGTGGGATGATGCCAAAGTAAGACCAAAATGCAGCAGGACAAACATGACATCCTTAATCTCTGAGGCTAGCATCCAGGGCACATAGTGTCATGACTGACATATATGTCCAACGGCTTAAACAATCCACGTCTGTAACCTAACCTCTCTTTGGGTTAGGTCCACTCATTTCTTTTGGCTTCCCTGGGCAGATATTTCATTCTTAGCATCTCTAAGTTCTGAAGTTTCCATTGCATCCTTGACTTCACTCTCACAGCTTCATATATTGGCCTCTTGGGGATGCCTGCAGGGTCCTGCTTCCTACATCTTTTGAAGCCTAAGTTGAAGACTGCATGACTGCTACATTCTTCATGATTGCGGAAACAGCATCATGTGGATGATGGAAAGATCTGTGAGTCACTTAAGCAAACCTGTCCTCCTCAGACCACAGTTGTAGCAACCTCTTCTGAATTCCTGGAGAGCTGAACTCAGGGACACACTTTTCTAGACACCCCTGTGAATCGGAAAAGCCCTGAGCTCTCTCTTCTCAAAGTGGCCTCTTCCAAATAAGTTAAAATCTTCATGCTATCAATCCTGATATAGGCAGAGAGTTGTCAGTTTCTGAGTGGCCTTCAAGGAGCCTTCCCTATGTTTCTCTGAAAAGTACTTGGTTTTTTTTTCAGTCCCATCTTGGCCTCATCTTTACATGAACTTCTTTATGGGGAAAACTATAAGTTTTTCAAACATTTCTCCTATGCTGTTTGTTCTCATGTCTCACTGTGAACAAAGCAACTAGAAATAACAGACTGAGATCTTGTTTTTCTTGAAAATTTCCCCACCAAATTAATTAGTAAAGTTTGTTTAAATTCTGCCTCACCCAAAGTCCCAGGGCATGAACAATATGAGACTAATTATTTGCCAGAAGAAAACTTGTGTGGCCTTTAATCCAATACATAATACAATAATAGTCTTTATTTCCATCTGAAAACTCCCAAGCCTGGTTTTTGCTAGCTGCTTTTCTGTCAGCATTGTAATCTTCTGGGCTGTCCTCAGAGTCACCCATTAGGCTCTGCATACTGTATTATAATAGGGCTTCCTCAGTGTGCATCTGTAAGCTTTTCCAAATTCCTCTCAGAAACAAGTCGTAAAGGCTTAGGAATGATAGGATCACTAGCTATGGTAATGACTCCATTTCTGTGTTTACAAGTTTCTCCTTGTTGTATTTTGGTTCTTCCTTCTAGATTCCTTGGCTCCTCAAGGCAGAGAGAGCATGAGAGAGCAGAACAGTTCACACAACCATTGTTAGCATTCATTATATCCACACCCTCAGCCGATAGGATGACAGCTGTATCTATTTGGGGTAGCTGTTTTCTCTCCCCCCTCATTCCCCCATTAACTGATCTCTGGAAAATATCTCAAAAATAAACTCAAAAGTCTGCTCTTCAAATCTTCCAGGTATTATTTAATCCAATCAAGTTGATAATGAAGATTAACCATCATGTTGATGGAGAACTGCCTTACAGGTACAATCTCAGACCCCAAGAAAAAAAGAGAGAGAAGAGCTTTGAGTGTACATGAGTGTGCATACTAAGACTTTAGAAACAGTTGTAGCATGTGAAAATGAAAATAAACCAAAGTGAAAACATTAGGACTCAGTAGATTAAGTTATATACTACATCATTCAAAAAGAAGTTTTATAGACATATAAGCATCATGTAACATGCATACATGTGTATTTGTATGTATTTATGCTTATATATATATATGCTTATATAAAAGCCACTCAT
This sequence comes from Mesocricetus auratus, assembly GCF_017639785.1. NCBI lineage: Eukaryota > Metazoa > Chordata > Mammalia > Rodentia > Cricetidae > Mesocricetus > Mesocricetus auratus. Next base: position 55,523,606 of record NW_024429196.1, read on the forward strand.
TATGTATGTGTTCATGTAAATATGGAAAGGACTATGGTGTATGCACATATTTCTGTACCCTAGTAAGCACATATGATATTCATATATAGTTTTTTTTTGTTTTTACGAGACAGGGTTTCTCTGTATTGTTTTGGGGCTATCGGTCCAGCCCGGCCTCGAACTCACAGAGATCTGCCTGCCTCTGCCTCCCAAGTGCTGGGATTAAAGGCATGCGCCACCACCGCCCAGCTCATATATAGTTTTTATAAATAGAAAATATACTTATGTGTGCAAGAAAGACAGGGTATATGTGTACACTTGTGCATATGAGTAATATACCTGATATACATATCTTTCTTTAAATATGTAAATCATGTATATGTTAATAGAAAAGACACATGATGTGCATGTGTGTGTACATGTAAATGGGAGACACATAATATTGTTATACCTATATAGGAAGCCATAGATGGTGTGAATGTGTTTCTATGCTTATGAAAGTCATACATAAAGTATGTAAATTTTTGTACAAACATTTAGCAACAGGCATGCTAAAGGATTATCAGTGATCACTTCTAGGTAACTAGAATTACAAACATTTGATGAAATGTATTGCTCATCGGTGTTTTATGATGTTTCAGCAATGTATATGAAATCTCTTTTATAAGATGTTATAAAGTACAATTCCATATATAATTGATGGGGATGTCTTCTGTACATGTGTTTTTCTTCTTGGTTGATGAATAAAGCACTGTGGCCAATGAGGCAGGATGATAGGTGGGACTAGGAGACAAGGAGGATTCTGGGAAACAGGCAAAGTCAGTCACCATGTAGGACACGAGAGGAGTAACAGGTTTGGACTCTTTCTCCGGTAAGATAAGACTACGTGGAAATACTTAGATTGATAGAAATGGATTAGTAATTAAGACAGAGCTAACCAATAAGAAGCCCAAGACAATGGCCAACAGTTTCATAGTTAGTATAGCATCTGTGTGCTTCTTTGGGGCTCCAGGAGGCTAGGACAAGGCTGGTGGGAAGAAAGCTCATAACATATAATTTTATATGAAACTTTAAAAAGCACTCATCATTTTATGAGCTTAGTTCTTTTACAGTAAGGAACATACACTCATTTGTAAAAGAGAATTGGGCACACCATCATAAGTCAAATCCATGCAGAGTGGGGACATAGAGTTTCTTTTTAGTTGGGTCCCATTCTGTAAAGGAGTCTGATGCTATACAAACAAATGAAAGCATTTGTTTGGGGTTGCTTGACTCAAAAGCAAAGAGGGGTGGAGGAAATATGACATGAAAAAGAGACGTGCTGATTGTCTGGTTATTGATTATTCTTGCACATTCCATAGAGGCCTTGTATCAAGTTTGACAATTGACAACAAAGATGCAACCATCAAGGGTTTAGCACTTACAGACTAAATTTCATTGTCTGGTTAATATCATTTTTCTGTCTTAGCTGTTTAGCATATCACATATTTGTCAGTTTTAGCCCCTGTCTTCATCACTATTTTGCCTAACTTTAATAACCATGTTTGACTTATTGCCAGATGGTACCCATGAGTATCTTCGAGTCAGTTGGGGTAGATTGTAAAAAAATATGCTGGCTGATACTAATGCTCAAATGGACATACCTGTCATTTTAATAGAGTCCATTGCCACAAAGCATACAGGGTAGTACTGAAAACTAATCATTTCACTGAGTGAGACTTATGGTTTCTGGAAAGGATGGTCACACATAATTAAGTAAAAAGAGGAGTAGAGAAGGGAGGACGGGGACTCTGAATACCAGATCTGAGGCTCTATCTCGTTTTCTTGTGCACTTTTAATAGGTGTCCTAGTAGATGCATTTCCTCGCTGTGCTGATGTGACAGATCTTCCATGCCATGCATTTACTGGGGATAGATGGCGCTGTGCTGGCCCAAGGACATGATGGATGTAAAATGTCAAGCTCAGCCTCTTTGACTGAGAACTTACAAGCCTGAGAGAACAAGAATAAGACTGCCACAGCTCCACAGGGCCTCTGGGACAGCAAGGTGCTACAGCACAGGTTCTGACATCACTTTATTCCATTTCACTCTGAGGAAGGAGCTCCCAGTACATACTTGCCCCATACCTTGAGGCAGTGAGGCAAGTCATAATGACAATAAACACTTAAGCAGGTCAAGACCAAGACACTGGTGTTGAACCCACAGGGTGTGAATTACACACAACTGATGATTTGTTCCATGCGTCAGACCAACAGGAGAAGCTGTTTCACTGGCTCCTCCACTGCTGCGGCCTCCTGAAGAGGGAGAACTCGCTTTCTGAAGACTGTCTTAAAGGAAGTGTCCATGTTCCCTGAAGTTACAGTTGGGGTAGGAAGCCCGGAAACCTCTCCGGTAAGAGACATACTTAGATTAACAATTATGGGATAATTACTTAAGTCAGAGCTAGCCAGTAAGAAACAAGCAAGGCCAACAGCTTCACAATTAATATAGCCTCCTGTGTGTTTATTTGGGGGCTACAATGCAGCAGAGCCCAGGCGGCTGGCGGGGGATAAACCAAAGCGGCTAGCAAAGAAAAAGCTTCTCTTAACAAAATGGTGATCAGGAGTGGGATCATGAATTTCCACGCAGAATGACAAAAGCTTTAAAGGAATTTTAGAAACAGAAGAACGGAGAGAAGCACAGATTTTTGGTAGCAGCATTTTTCTCAGGTGTGCTCTGTTTTGCTATCGACAAGCCAAGATTCATGCGGCTCACTTACCGGAGTCTTCCTGACTCGGCATAAAAAGAAAAAAAAAAACCAGCAAGGTTGTTTTAAGAGACTCTGCTAACGATTAAAAGGTGTGTACGAACAGCTGGAAGTGGCAGCTTTTGCTGGATGTCAGCATGGACTGAGGCGGTAAGCTGGAGTCACGCTTACGCCCGCCATCTTGAAACGGCAGTTTAAACTGCCGTGGTTTTACAGATAAGACACGTGGCCAGAAAAACATAAAGATTTACAGTAAAGTCAGACTTGGATGAAGGAAAGCCTCTAAAGGTTTACAGTGTGTTTTAAAATATACGTGAGATTGAGAGAGAAAATGAAACGTCAAAGTGGTAAATAAATACAAAAGCCGGCGTTGTGGTGGCGCACGCCGGTGGGATTTACTCCAGAGGCAGAGGCAGGCAGATTTCCAAAGAGAAATCCTGTCTCAAAGAAAAATAAATAAAAGTAAAATAAATAAAGTAATAATAGATAAATAAATAAGCCACGTAAAGATGGAAAATACACAGAGAGTCTGGATACTACACGCTATTGTGTTTTTCAGTTTTTTGCTTGCTCAGGAAGGAACTGCTACTAAAGTACACTTGATTATAAATGCTGCTGAATTAATCCAACTTCTATCTTTTGAAAATGCCTTGACTTCAAAATTTAAGTATAAGGATATGTTACTCGGAAAAGGAGTTTTTGCTTATGTTTCTACAGAAAATGAAAAGCTGAGGATTCCTTCCAGGCTTCTGTGGTTTGACGAACCAAGACCCCCGGAAGCAGTGGACCAGGTGTTCCAACAATCAAAACAGCTAAGATGATGCAGCTTTACAGACCCCGAAAATATGGACTTATACAGGTTTCTGAGTTTTGTCATGATCCCCATGGTGTGAACAGCGCCCCCCTTCCAGCAGGAAGTAGTTTGGAATGTGCGACGTCCTAATTCCCATCTTGTTTATAAACCTTTGTTTTCATTTAAATGGGATTGTTTATAATTGGTTAATGATCACAACCAATCTATTCTTAAAGGAAAAAGGGGATTATGGTATGGAAATGAATACTTTGTATTGGTATGGTTTTTCATTTATTGATACAAATTCAAGGTCAATTTTGTGATATGTATATTTCTCCTCTTGATTAAGTATTGTGCTTATACTGATCTTTTAAAATGTAATGCGTAATTAAATACAGATTATAGATAGTTACTTATAATAGTCAGAATTTATAGTTAGGTAAGTTAGGTTTTCTAGATATACAGAAATATATTTGACATAGACAGTCTTCAAACCTTTTAAAGACCTTCAGAAAATGGCATTTAAAATGGTTTAGGGTTTTTCTTGACAATGAGAAATGTCTGCTCCTGGCAGCACCAATTACGTCTGAGAGGAAGATGGGCATCGAAGAAACTCATTATGGAGTTTACTTTCAATGTGGCAAGATTAGCCATTTGGGCAAGAAACTGCTCTTGCCTAGACTGACTGTTGCTGTATAAACTGGACATGCAGGACCCACAGGAAAGTGACTGCTGAACTCAGTCTTACAGGGTTCCTGCTTCATGGAAAAGTCTAAGAGACTTTCTACAGGACAAAGAAAAATGACTGACAGACTGCCAGCGCAGATGGACAGTTTGAAATTTCCTGCTTTGCTGAGAAGTGTTCCAGACACATTGTGGCCTATGGGCTGTAGATGGATGCCCCAATGTTACAGAGGAACTTCAAGTGACTATCCAGGCAGTAAGATGTCTCTGTCAATCCTACTGTTTATATATTATCCTTCTGTGGTCTTTGATGGAGTTGAAGACAGATAGTTATAATTATAGTTTTCCTTAGTTATGATAAGAGATAAGCTACATATAGAACTTTGGACTCACAAGAATGAGATAGATGATATTTTCTTTAAATCTTGCTAAAATATTGTAACTATGTTCTTACTTGATAACTGTTCTGTTATATACAATTTGACTATGTTAAAGTTAAGACCTTTCTTTTTGTTTAAACAGAAAAGAGGAGATGTTGGGGAAGTCCTGTGTATATGTCAATAAATTACTGCTGGCCAATAGGAATCTAGATAGGTGGGGCTAGGAGTCCAGGAGGATTCTGGGAAGGAGAAACACAGGGAGTCGAGATGTAACGCCATTGGGGTAGGAAGCCCGGAAACCTCTCCGGTGAGAGACATACTTAGATTAACAATTATGGGGTAATTACTTAAGTCAGAGCTAGCCAGTAAGAAAGAAGCAAGGCCAACAGCTTCATAATTAATACAGTGTCTTGTGTGTTTATTTGGGACTGATGCGGATCTGGAACCAGGCGGGCGGGAAGGCTCCTCTCAAGGAACCTCTCTTAACAACAGTGGTTTTCTTTGAGGATTATTTTGTCTTGCTCCTTTTTTTGACTGCCCTAAAAATTCTGGTGGAGAATTCACTTTACAGAGGCAGGATTTTGTCTGTCTTAGGATCAAATCCTGCAAACTGCCAATGCCACAGGTGCTCTGGATAGAAATAAAGTGTTCAAACCATGCTTAAACAGAGTGCTTTTCTGTTGCTGTTTCTTTGTTTTTATTTATTTTTGCTTTCTTTTTTATTATTTTAGAAGTTCGTACATGCAGACAATGAAATATTACCATATACGTTCCCTATTGAGTAAATGGGGTCCCCATATGTCCCTCAGCAGTCTCCTCAAAACTTCATGTCTTTCCTCCTTAATAGCCTACTAAGAACGAACAGAGCTGCATGGGTGTGGGGCTACCCAGTGGGGGGGTGGGAAACCTACCTGTAACTGTACCCCCAAAGAAGAATGAGTAACCCTTCCCCAGCACATCAACTGCCAGGAGCTCCTCAGTATCAGATGGAATCTGGATATCATCTAATCCATTTATTTGGGAGCTTTGACTGGCTTGATCTTATACACAAGGCCTTGTGCAGGTAACCACAGCTTCCGTGACATCATGAGTGCAATAATTATGCCATGTCCAGAAGACAGCAGTTCACAGAACTCCCCATCTTCCGGCTCTCATGGTCTTTCTGCCTCAATTAACCAGTTAATGGTTGGCGAATTCACAGTAGAACAGACCTTCCTCCATCTCTTCATTCCAGCGGTCTGTACCAGGACTTTAGAAAGCTCCCCTCACAGGTTATCCTACATCCTGTGCTTGTGACACTTAGTCTCCTCATGCCCGCAATAGGCTAGCACAGGCTTGAGAGGCAATTAAAATAAAGACGAGGAAAGCATTCTTCTCATCATGAAAGCCTGCCTGATGAGGCAATGAGAATATGCAAAAATCACTCTTGCTCCTTCAATACCTTTAACCTGAGTGTTTCAAAGAGCTTCTTTAATTTTAATAACATTTTCATGCTGAAATTTCTTACAATGACAGATCCTTACCCCTGGCTACTCCACCTGACCTCACTTTCAAATACTTTATAAAAGTCCCTGTTATGCCACCAAACTCCCTCCTAGTGTTTTTGGTTTCTCCTTCTTGGCAAATGATACTATTATCTTGAAACTTGGCCCTCATTCTAGACCTCAAGCTCCGTCCCTTCCCTCACTGGTTCCACCTCCCAGTTCCAGTTTCTCCTGTCTCCTGGTAGCTTCTTAAAATGCAAACCCTCGATAGGTTTTCTATTCTCTTGTGAATTGACTCAAAGAGTATGTAATACATACTCTCCCGGAGGGCAGCTTTGGTCTCATGGGAAGTAATGTGTTGGCCACATCTTCTCCTTACTCTTTCCTTTCCAGACTGCAGTAGTGAGAAAGCTCCTGGGATTCTCAGGAGTAACTATTGTAGAGTGTTAGCATAAAACTTCAGGCCCAACGTAAGTGACAACATGTGCATTTACTGCATAAATAAAGGGATCCAGGAGTTTCTCTTTGATTTAAGAGCTTCGCATTCCCCAAATCAGGCAGGAGGATGACTGGTTAATCTGACTGAGCCTTTACAGAGTTCTCACTCTTACAACTGTGTCATGAGGATGATGTGATGGTGGTGGAAATGGTAAGGAACGTGTGGTGGTGGTGGTGATGGCAGTGGTAGTGATGATGGCAGTTGTGATGATGGTGGTGGTGATGGTGATGGTGGTGGTGATGGCAGTGGTAGTGATGGTGGCAGTTGTGATGGTGATGGTGGTGTTGGTGGTGGTGGTGGTGGGTGTGATGGTGATGATGGTGGTAGTGTTATGTTGGTTATGGTGGTGGTGTAGATGATTATGGTGGTAGTGGTGGTGATGTTATTGATGGTAGTGGTCATAGTGCTTGTCACGGTGATATTGATGATGAGGGGATGATGACAGTAATGAGGAAGATGATGGTGATGATGGTGGCAATTGTGATGATGGCGATGGTGAATAAGAGCAGAGCACTTTACTGGTATGCTCCTCTCTCACACCAATAGTGATCTGATTTGCTGAGTTCATTATAATAATAGCAAGTTCCCTGTAAGGTTCTACTTATTAAGGGTGACAAGAAGAAAAAAAATTCTTTTTACTCCTTGCCATTTCAACAAGAAGACAAAGCTCCTGGCCTAGTACCTTCAAATAACAAAAAATCTCATGAGTTCTTCCTTCAAATGCCAGAAATGGTGTTAGCCTGACAACTTTCTCGTTACTATGCACTGAGAGCGTCTCTAACCAAGCCTGTCAGATCTCAAGCACTTGGGCACCTTGCAAACTTGGAGTTCAGTCCTCAGTTTTGTGCTGTGGTTTTGAGGCTCTCAGCAGGAGAAGGTAAAGGAAGCCTGTGTGGGTGTTCTCTGCTATTAGGACACCGCAGAGGATTCCCCTCATCGTGTTCTTGAAGAGGAAGGAACTAGGCAGTTTTGTGTTGCTGTGACAAAATACCTCAGACAAACAAAGGAGGAAAGGGTTGGTTTTGTTCATGGTTTTGGAAGTTTCAGAGCCCCTGGCTTTAGGCTGATAGCAATGCAGTCTGTCACTGATAGGGAGTTTACCATAAGTCATCTGTGATTGCTAATTTTGATTGTTAATTTGACAGCATTGGGATTTAATTAAACCATAGCTGCTGGACATCTCTGTGGTGTTTTCTTGATCAGAGTGCTTGAAGCAGAAAGACCCACCCTAAATCTGGACAGCACCTTCTATGGCAACCCAGATAAAAGGGCATGGAAGAAACTGCATTTTGCCTGGTTGCTCCCACTCCTGCTGACAAGGCCACCTGTCCTGTGGCTGTGGCATTCCTTACTGATTTTAAAATAACTCCTTAAGGATTCAATGTGGCCTGAATATGGGCAGCTCTCCAAGAGGCCTCGAGATCTTCATTGCCAGATTGGAGCTGGTGAGACACCCTGCCTCTTTACTGAACAGTTGTTGGATTCTCTGTCATTCCAATGTGAGACAGGCATGGTTGGACTACCCAGACCTAATCCTGTAAGCCACTCTAATAAATCATACTCTCTCTCTCTCTCTCTCTCTCTCTCTCTCTCTCTCTCAGACACACACACACACACACACACACACACACACACACACACACTCAATTCTCTCAATTCAGTTCCTATAGATAACCCTGGGTCGCAGTGACTGGGAAACAGTAAGAAAACAAAATAGAGCATTAAACAAAGACTGTGAAGAATGTTCTGGGACACTTACATCTGGCTTCAGGGCAAGCCCAGTCATCTAACTTCTTTCCAATAAGCTTCACCACTTAAACCTCCAACCATCTCCCAGTGCTGCCATAGGCTGGAAAACAAGCCTTCAGCACACAGCCTTTTGGGGACATGCCACATCCAACTATCACAAAGGCTACCATCGGAGGGAACTAAAAGAGATAACTTTGGAGATGAACCATTGTCCTTCCAAAATTGGTCCAGAGACAACAGGTGGGCACTGTTCCAAAAGCAATGCAGAGATATCACAGGGATAAAATGAAATTCTGGGGTCAAGTAATGCAGCTTTCCATTCTGGTTCTGTTCAGAAAGGGATGTTTACTTAGAGTCCACACCTGTCAAAGATGACATGCTGTGATCAGTGGAGCTCCACCTATAGACACAGGCAGGGATGTGTGCCTGTGATTGTAGGGAGAGATCTTACTAGGCACCTGTGGCTACAACCACACCTGTTTGGGCATGGCCACGGGTGTGTATGTGAGATAAAGACCTGGGGGGAGGCAGGTCTCTTGCTCTTGGGGCTCTGGTCGGGTCTCAGAGAGCAGCAGAGACTATCGTAGTGCTGACACTCGGTTATCTGGTTTCTCATGTAAGTGATTTCTCCCTAATAAAATAACATAAGACATCCCTATCCCATGCATGGTAATCTTCCTCTTATATGTGATGGTTAATACTCATTGCCAACGGAGAGGATCTAAAATCACCCACAAGACAAACATCTGGACACATCTGTGAGAGTTTCTAGATTGGGCTAATCGAGGTGGGAAGACCCATCCCAAATATGGGAGGCACCATTCCATGGCCTGGATACGACAGGGTAGAAAGGAGACAGTGAGCTAAGTGCATTCATCTCCCTCTGCCATCTGCCTGTAGATGTGATATGACCTCATATGTCTTTTCCCCTGTAATTGACTACCCCCTCAAATTCTAAGCTAAAATAAACCCTCTTCCTTAAATTGTTTTTGTCGGGTTTTCTACCATAACAATGAGAAGGTAACTATGCACTGCCCATCTACCCATTGCTGGTTCTATGAAACAGAGACCAAGTCCCCCAAGTCTTTGTCATCTGTGGAAAGTCTAAGATGCCAGGGACAACCCCAGAACTGCCTGGGACCACTGCTCTGCTGCAGAGATACAAGAATGAAACTTCAGCCCAGCCTCTGACTCTCCAGAGTAAGCAGCTGAGAGATGCTACACCCCGACCAGAGGTAGCTAAGATGCAGGATAGCACAGCTTATTGGAGCTGTGTAATTTGTTTATCTACATTTTAGGTGGCTGAGGTTGTTCATGGGCTGCCAATAAATCGTGTGGTTTGGAACATGACAGCTAACAAACACATGCCATAAATCCCCAATTTGGTACATAAATAAAATATATCAACCATTTTTAATGAAAAATGCTACCTCTGTTCAATAAATGTTAGATTGTTGCTTAATGAATATTGGTTTGAAAGGAGCCAAGACTATTCCCAGGGTGCCCATATCTCTAGGACCTACCTGGAGCAAGGGAGAGTTTCTGATGGTTTGGTAAAAGAATGTTTAAGCCTAAGCAATCCTTTGGAAATGACAGCCTTTCTCCACTGGGATGTTTGTAGAGTAAGGATGAAATTAGAGGGAGAAAAACTCCTTCCAGAGAAATAGATCCAAGGGACTTGGGGAAGAGAAAGGGGACTCTGGTGGTCCCCAGACTCTGGGAAACTGAGTTGTGGTGAGGGGTAGCTTGGAGCTCCCCCTTGTAGTTCCTTGTAGCTCCAAGGGACTCAGGAAAGAGAAAAGGGATTCTGGTTGTTTCCGGACTTCAAGAGACTGAGAAGTTATGGTGAGGCATGTGTAGCACATGGAGGGATTGTTTTCCATTCCAGCAAGACAAGAATGGTTTCAGATAATGTCCTGTTGTTGCATTCACCTATCAGCACCAATGGGCTTGGAGCAGATGTCCTGTTTTCATTTCTGCAATGGTCCTCTCACTACAAAGAGGCCAGGCCCCACCTCAAAATTCAGTCTCCTGAGTTAGTGGGGAATATGAAGAGTTCGTCTCTACTCATTATTGGCTTAAGACAGACAAAATGCAAAGGCATGAGTCACCTTAATTGGTTCAGGCCAGGGCCAGAACATCTCTGTTGCATTGTAAGGAGACCAAAGCTGGCTTAACCACCCAGTCTTGATCCTCTTGTGACAAAGGAGAAGAATTCCTGTAGAAGCCTAGCTCATATTCCTAAGTGTCCCCTTGAAGCTCTATTACAGAACTGGTTACTAGTGACTCCTTATGGTACTATACTGAGAACTTGCAACTACAAGGCTGAGCCCACTATTAGAGAGGACACTATTGATTAGTTATATCTACTAAGAGTGCAGGCAGTGGTAGCAATGTTTCTCTATTAGCCTCAGATAATTCAAACCTAAGAACATTATAGAAGTTAAGTTCTACTGAAAGCTTAATTTATCACGCAGGAATAAAGACAAATTTCATGTAACTGCAGAACCTGGCTCACAGCTGAGGTTGTCCAATCTTTATTTCTAGCATATATCCAGACTGTTGGTGTCATAGGAGCAATCTGGACTGGAGATTCAGTGGACTGCCCCCTACTCCTTTGTTCAGCTCAAATTCTGATTTCTACAACTGGGTTAAGAGGTTGTTCCTTTAACCAATACTCACTTTAGGAATGTCTAACACCCTTTAGCAGGGCCAGGTCAATTGATAGGGAAAACATAAACTTCTAATGCCAGTATAGTAACTGAAGATATGGGAGTGATGGTGACTGCAAGCAGGGAAGCTGAGTGTCCTTGTCTTACAGGTTAGACCAAAAGTCAAGTGACTTGCTTTCCTAGGTGGTGCTATTGGGTGGTAGTAGAGCCTTTAAGAGGTGGCTCCTAGTGGGAGGTCTTAGGTCACCAGGGGTATGCTCTTTGCTCCCTGGCCATGAGGGGCGTGGCTTTGCTCTGCCACTTGCTCCTGGCATGATGTGCTGTCACAAGCCTAAACACAATAGGATGAACTTATTACAGACAGAATCTTCCATAATTCTAAGCCCAGATAAACCTTTCCTTTTTCTAAGTTGAGTGTTTCAGGTACAGAATGCTGGTGGTCAATATGGTTGTTGTGGGTGACTCATTCTGGGTCTTAGTTCGACTCATGGCCAGATCCACATGAATGTAAAAGGCTGGGTGAAAAGACCTGGCATGAGAAAAGAGTCAATCTGTGAGTCAGTCATGCTGGGATAAAGCTAACTTCTTACACAGGTATTTTTTTATCCTCCGTACAGTGATATTATGGGGGTATGAGACTGCTAAGACTGTGTAACAAATGCCACAGGCTTGATAATTAAAAGACAATTATTTTCCTCACAATTAAGAGGCTGCAAGGCTGAGATCAAGATGTGCTGGGGCTGGTTTTTCCCAAGATCTCCACCCTGGGTTTGTAAATGGCCATCTCCCCACATCCTCATGTGGTCTTTCTCTATGTCTGTGTCCTAATACCCAGTCAAAGTGTTAGGGTTCCTCCTAAAAACATTTTACCATTATTTCCTCTTTGTAAATCCCCATCTCCAAATACATTCTGGGTGGTCAGGGTCTAGGAATTCAATATATGAATTGTGGGGAGAGGTACATAGTTCAGCCCACAAAAGACAGGACAGTATCCCCAGTTGAAAGATGGGGGTCTCAATATACTGGCCAGCAAAGAGCAGTGATCATTTAAATGTAAAGTGCCTGTTGTTTGAACTACTATGCTCTGGCCATATATGTTCTGATCTTGTTCATGTGCCTGTGTGTGTACATGCTTGTGTATGTGAGTGCCTGTGCTTGTGTGTGTGCGCATGCATGAGTGGGCATGTGCATGCTGTGGTGCACATGTAGATGTCAGAGGTATCTTGACCTATCATCTAGCTTGAGACAGGGTCTCTTTTGTTATTCATCATCACATGTGCTAGGCTAGCTGAGGTTCTTCTTTCTCAAGCTTTCCATCCCACTGTAGGTGTGCTGTGAATAGAAACCCATGCTACTGCCTGCAGATTTATGGGGTATATTTTACCAACTGCTATGATAAAATACCCCTGAAATAAGTAACTCAAGGGGACAAAGGTTCAAGGTCACAGTCTATCTTTGCAGGAAATCACAGCAGCAGGAACTGGCAGCAGTTGGTCACATTGTATCCACAGGCATGGAGGCAGTTGATCACATTGTATCCACCAGACTAGAAGCCGTTGTTTACATTGTATCCACCAGACAGGATGCCATTGGTTACATTGTATCCTCCAGACTGGAAGCCGTTGGTTACATTGTATCCACCAGGCTAGAAGCCGTTGTTTACATTGTATCCACCAGACAGGATGTCATTGGTTACATTGTGTCCACCAGACTGGGAGCCGTTGGTTACATTGTATCCACCAGGCTAGAAATCCGTTGGTTACATTGTATCCACTGTCAAAAAGCAGACAGCAATGGATGTCTGTGCTCAGTTCACTCTTTCCTTTTCCTACAGTCCAGGATCCCAGTCATGAACACAGTGTCACCCTGAGTAGTTGGCTCTTCCCACCTTAAATAACCTAACCAAGATAATTCCCTACAGGCATGTCCAGATGCCCTTCTCCTATGTGATTCTAGAACCCGTCAAATTGACAGTTGAGATTAACTGTCACACATTAGTACTAGGTACCAACCTTACTTCATGCTTGTGTAGCAAGTGCTCTACCCGATGAACCACCAACCAGTTCAGTCCTCAGTCTTCTGACAGAAAACTTGGAGTGTACATTTGCACGGTACCCCTTTGCCACCATCGGTTTTGTTGTGGCCACAAGAGACTGCTCTAGGAAGGTAAAGTACTGACAGTTTCAAAGCAGAGCACTGACGTGATTGCTGAAGAGAAAAGGGCAGAGGATATGGTTGAATCTGGGATGCCCGCCCCCTGAACGTCCTCTCTTGAATGCTGGGTCACCAGTTTGTGGGACTACTTGGAAGGCTGTGGAGGTAGGGCCTGCCTGCTGACAAGTAGGTCACTAGCTGGTTCCTTTTTAAGGTTACACCCGCCTCAGATTGCAGCTGCAATATCCGCTGCCTGACTTGCCACAACGGAGAAACCTCAGCCGCAGGGCTTCTGCTGTACCTTCACCACCATGTTGAACAGAAATCCTTTTGAAATCATACAGCCCTTTCTTACATTGTTTCACACGAGTGTTTTACCACAGTGGATAAAAAAATAACTACTACAAGGAGTTTGGGTTATTTAAGTGAAACTTACCAGCTCGGCGTGCACTGCAGAAAGGAGGGAAGTTAACATGGAGCTGCCTGTCTGACTGACCTCTGTGCTTCCTCACTTCGACATGCCCCCACATTCCTGCCAGGTGCTGGCCCTGCCACCAGCTGCTGTCTCTTGCTGACTGGGCATGAGAAATCACACAAGCTGTCGCCTGCTCTCCAGTAGCACCCTGTGAAAGCCCTGGGTCATTATTGTGGCTATCTGTGATTTTTTTCTTCTGTCACCACACTTCCTTCTTTCTCTGGGGACTATCATTCCCAAGATTCTGCCCTACATTCTTCCCAAGAGTTGCCCCATCTCAAATGACTCCTTAACTTGGTATGATCTAGGCTACCCTAACCCAGGAGTCTCTGGCCAGTTCTGACCCCTGGAGGCTGCCCAGCTTCTTATTGTATAGAGGAAGTAGTTTGTGGCAGGAGAAAGAACCTGGGTCTTTCTCAGTGAAGCCATGGGGATCTGAATGATGGCAGTGAGCCTTAGGTGATCCTAGATCAGTAAATCCTAAAGCCAAGTTGTTCCTATTCCCTGGGTTCCCTCCAGGATCCATTGATGAGTTGAAGACTGGCCACTGAGGCTAGAGGATCAATGATAGCAATCCCTCTGCTCTCACCCCTGTTCCAAGAACTTTCATGCATAAGTCAATGGCATCTAATACATCCCTGTCTCTGACATGCTTCTTATGTGAACATGATAAGAACATGACATAGAAAACCACAGGGTTCATGTTCTGGGAAGGGGCTAAAACATCTCATCACCAATAGATATTCTGTGTATCTTGGCTGTCAACTTCTTAGAGTTTAGACAGAGGTTTATTCAGATAAGATGAAAGCCAGTTTTGCTTTTTGTTGTAGCAAAGGCAAAGGCTGTACCTGAGATGATCAAGGTAAGCTTAGCATGAGAACATAAGGTTCCCATCTTGGGAAAAGTGGCTCCTACTTCCTGGGAACTGTCTACTGCTGCAGTTCTGCTTAGAGCACTAGGACTTGTCAGGTAGCCTGCATTTTGAAATGCATTTGCTCATCCTTGATGGAAGGCTCCCTAGCTATCTCCAGCTGTCAACAGAAGGAAAGAATTTCCATTGTCCTTCTCTGGGTATTTCTGAGATAGATATACAGCTCACCTGCCTTAGAGCTTTTCTTTTAAATTCAGATTAAAATTATCCTGGAGCTCTTGTCAGAGTCCATTCTTAATTCTTTTATTAATGAGACTAAGAACCCCAACAAGGAAGCCAGATTTCTTTGGTAACAGTTGTACCACCAGGACTGCCAAGATGCCCAAGTTTCAGGCATCATAAGCACGCTCTACAAATGCCCACCAGAGTTTCATGACCTTGCTGTTACTTGAGTCTTTAAAAGCTGATGAAGCTTAAAGAAGCCATTCACCAAGCGCAACTGAAATAGCTCAGTTGGGAGAGCATCAGACTGAAGAAGCCATTCACCAGCTCTCCATCTAGTTTCATTATTAACGGTGGGACTGAGGTTCCATGGGATATTTCTGTAAAGGCTACTTCCTCTGTTCAGGAAGTCCGGCTCTCATCTATCCACCCAGACTCTATCACAGTTGGCTTGACTCTACTTCCCTTCACCTCTGTGGCTGGGTTATATAGGGGCCACTCACCACCAGCATATTCTATTCAGTAGCCTCACACCTCCACCATGACTGGTTTATTCAAACAAGACCAGCCCACCCACCACTATTACTGTCTTTAGTTTAAATGAACTTATGCAACTGCAAGACCTAGTTAATCTAATTAGGCTCCACCCTCTCCTAGATATCTCTGCAAGAGACTAGATACCCCAAAACTAGATGTGGTTCAGATACGAAGAAGAAAGCTCTTGGAGATTTTGAAGTGGGAACAAAGGAGTCCACTTCAAAGCCTCACGTTGCTGGATGCTTTGGGGCTTAGATTAATCCTCTCTCTCAATCCCTTCATCTGTGGAAAGAGTGTGCTGTGTACCTCACAGGCTGTGGTTGGGGATCAGTGAGCACATGGAATGCATAACCACATCACACCAGGTGGTGTTTAGAATTTCTCTCACAGGAGCAAAATCAGATGTTCCTGTGTGCAGCAGTTTTTCAGCTTCAGATTAATCTGGGATGATTGAAATGCAGATTCGGCGTCTCACTCCCAGAAAGTCTGACAAAATAGTTCTTTATTTATCTCTTTGACTGTGAGATTCTCACAGTTAACACAGCCACACCACATTGCAAGTTGCCTCCAAATGGGACCCATGAGGAAGCGGTTAGTGTCTTGACCACTTGCAAGGAAAAAAAAGCAGTCAAGAACAGCCACATTCCTTGCAGAGCAAGTGTCAGAATGAGACATTTTACAAGTCACTTCATGTATCCAGTGTTAGAAGAGGCCAGGGGAGTTGGCGACTGCAGATGTTGAAATTGTGGCAGCGTTTTCCAATGCTGGTGTGCAGCAGCCGCAAGTGGCTAACAGTACTATTTTCAGTTCTGTCTCTTCTGGCTCTGATTTTAAGAACAGATAGAAAATAAATTTGCTGAGACATTGTAAAGCCGTCTTTGTTGTAAAATCCTTGGATTTGGAGAATCTCCATCTAGACTGATGACTTCATGCCCCTTGAAGACCTCATAAAATGAAGATGTTGATCTTCACTTTTAAGCACCAGTGTGTGAGTTATGTGTTTAGTGCTAGACAGCATGCAGTCAGCCCTGCACATCCACAGATTCCATATGCTTGGATTTGCCCAATTCATGAACATGTGTGTGCATGTACATATATGTGTGTATGAATACAGAAATGTGTAATATGTACAGACTTTTTATGTGTTTACATGTTCATGTGTATGCAGGTGTATATGCATGCAGGTCAGAGGTCAACCTTGGGTATTGTTTCTTAGGAACAGGCACCTTTTGAGACTAGGTAGAACAATTTAGTTCTCTCTATCCCTCCAGGCCCCCCACCTGTTTGCAGTAATTCAGGGCCTGAGAGACAAGGTGCTTACATTTATTTTGTGGATCATGGGAATTCAAACACCTCATCACATTTTCCTGGTGTGGTGTGTGGCCCTAGATTCCATTCTCAGCACCAAAACCCACCTGGTCTGGTCATTCTTCCCATCTTGTGGAAGAATGTAGAAGTCCATGAGGCATACAAGGCTAAAGGGAGGGTGCGTTTCTTCCAGCATTTAGTCAGCTAGGACTGTCCTGGCAAAGTGCCATGGACTGGGAGCCTAACAGAAGTCACAGTATGATTCTGCTGCTAAAAGTCTAACATCATGGGTCCAGCACACTGGGTTTCCATGGAAATCTCTCCATTGGTTTTTAAATTGCATCTCCCCTGTTTATCACATGATCTTCCCCTGTGACTATCCCTGATGTCTATTTTGACCTCAGCATGTAAATTGGGAGTTCAGGGCTTTGGTTGAGACAGAATGTATCTCAGACTAGGATCCTGTGTGAACTGAGGTTTATGTGGTCAGTCTGTCCTGCCTTAAGTCTAAACTCCTTTGGTTTCTGACAGTGGATTTGCTATTCTGCAAGAATTGGTTAACAGTGCAAGCCTATCAGGCACACCCCAGGCACACTGAATTGGAAGCTGCACTGTGTCAGCATCCCTAGGTGACTCACACATGATTAAAATTTGAGGAGCACCTTGAATTTAAAATAACTCTCCCACGCTTAAGCTTGAAGGAATTTCACAATTCCATCCTGGCAAAGTACATTCAGTCTAGGCTCACTGAACTCCACCAGGGAGCTGCAATGATGGGAAGCCTCTGATGCAGTTGAAGCTCAATTCATCTACCAAGCAAACTGTACACCTAAATGCTGTGCTGTACCCCCAAACACTTAGAGCTGGGAAGCTGAGAGTTGAGAAGGACTTGGGAGGAGCTGAATGAGTAAACAAAGAACACTCATTTAGCCCCAAAGAACATTAGCAATACATGGGACCCAGCCCTCTCATGCAGTGTTAACTCATCCCTGTACCCTTCTTATCTCCTTCCCTACGCCCGACCAGCTTCCACGCAAATGGTGGGAAATAGGAGCCACCAGCATGCTGGAATGTGCCTGTTCTGCATGTCCTGCTCGTCTGATACAAAGTCCATCAGCATCATGTTTGTGGGAAGGAACTGACTGCCCCAGGAACCCTCCTTCTTTTCACTTGGGGACCACTGTTTGCCCTGCCCCGGTCTGTAGGGTCTACCCCCATGGAACCCTCAAGACACTTGGAACAAAGAAGGGAGTTCCATATGGGCTCTTCACAGATCCCCAGTGACTGCCACAGCCCTGCCACATGTGTTCAGGCAAGTAAGCATCAAACAAGTGCAGCCTCCAATTCTGCCTAGAAGCAAGGTCTTATTGAGCATCCCACCAATGCTGGTGGGATGCAGCCACAGGTCAAGGGGACAGCTGAGGCTGGTAAAAAGCTCTAGAACCCAAGGGGATGCACAGGGACAATGGAGGCAGTGTCGGGATGTGTCCAGCCTGGGCACATCTAGTCTTTCCTCTGGCTTGGTCAGGTAGTTATGACAAAACCAGTCTCATCCCCAGTGTTGCCCACAGACACAGGAGCTGTGATCGGAAAACCCAACATAGAATCTTGAGGGGTAGGAAGGATGAGATATGCAGTACTTGGAAAAAGAGGCAAACAATTTATGGAACAAGTCGCTTGAACACTAAGCCACCTGAGGGTGTAGAGCTTATAGGGAGATTCTTTTTCTCTTTTATAAAGGTTTATTTATTTTTATTTTACATGTATGAGTGTTTCGTCTGCATGTATGTAAGGGTGCTGTATGTGTGCCTGGTACTCAGAGAAGCCAGAAGGTGGCCCTGGATCCCCTGAAACTCCATGGAGTTCCAAAGGTTGTAAGCCACATGCAGGTGCTGGGAACCAAACCCACCTCCTTTACAAGAGCAGCAAATATCCTTAATGATCAAGCCATGTCTTTATCCTCGCAAAGACTCTTTTTAATTGTCTTTTCCTAAGGACACAAGACAGTGTGCATTGAAGAATCCCAATAGAACCTGGGCTGTAATCTGGTCACCCTGCTCCCTAGCTGTCACTTGTGTGGACTGTCCTGCCTCAAGCCAAGGAACATTCTCCCCTAACCTGGTACTTGTACATCCTACAGGAAATCACCAACACTGATTTCTTTTGCCTCTGAATATGGGCATGCCCAGAATGTGGTGACATCAGACCACCCTGAAAATTCCATGAAATACAACCATATCTTCTTCATGCAATGGCTCTTTCAGTATCTGTGGGGCTACATCCCATGATCCAAGCCAAGTGGACCTCTTCTAGCATTGTTCCAGTGTTTAAGCAAAACAAAACACTCAGAGAATGGGGGAGAGTGTCTCTTTCTACAGATTTGTCCCCTCAGTTAAGCCATCATGTACTGATGCTCCATTCATAGCTGTTATTCAAGGAACCAATCTTAGGAACTTCTTGGATACAAAGATCTGTGGATCAAGTTTTTTTTTCTATAAAATGTCTTACATCTCCTCAGTAGCCCATGTACACCTCTTATATACTTTAAATCACCCTGAGATCATTTATAACACACAATGTCAGTGTTATGCAGGCAGAGGTATAAGGAATAACAGGATACGCCCATTCAGCACAGAAGCATCACTGAATTCTGGGTGTTTTCAGTCTGTGGCTGCTTAAATCTGTAGATGGAGAACCCATGAATATGGAGAGCCAACTGCACATTCTGTAAACTATGAAGTAATGGAATAATGAACCCATTTCTGCTGAGTTCACATATGCCCTTACGTGTCTTATAGTCACTCACTGGAAAGAATACGTGAAGAGACAAAGTTGCTGAGGAGTGTCGCCAACCCTTCAGTGCTGGGTGAAGGAAGAGGAGGACATGAAGACTCCAGAGAGAGTGATGCTACTGTTGATAAATGCAAGAGAGCCTGTTGACGATATTCCTTGTTTGCTGTTACTGGAAGAATGAGGCACTCTATTAGGATGGCTAGAGACTTGGAGTCAGACTGCCTGGTTTTCATGCCCACTCTGAAACCATGCACATGTAACACCCTTTAGCCTTAGTTTCTTCTTAAGGGAATTAGGATGGCAGCCATAACTCTCATCCCATTTGTTACAGACAAGGCTCAGTAGACTGTCAGGTGTGAAGGAATCAGTACTTTGTAGGGTAAAAGGGCTAGCCAAAGACACATACCCTGACCCCGAGACCAGAGCCAAAGAAACACACCCTGACCCCGAGACCAGAGCCAAAGAAACACACCCTGACCCCGAGACCAGAGCCAAAGAAACACACCCTGACCCTAAGACCGGAGCCAAAGAAACACACCCTGACCCCGAGACCAGAGCCAAAGAAACATGCCCTGACCCTAAGACCGGAGCCAAAGAAACATGCCCTGACCCCGAGACCAGAGCCAAAGAAACACACCCTGACCCTGAGACCAGAGCCAAAGAAACACATCATGATGCCAGACTCAATTCACTGGCCCTGAAATCAGAACCAAAAGGTTTAAATAAGGGCCAGTGAAAGAAACACACCCTGGCCCTAAAACCAAAGCCAAACAGGTAAGAAAAAAAAAAGCCAGTGAAAGAAACTCAGTTTGGCCCTGAAACCAGAGCCAAAGAACCATACTCTGCCCCTGATGAATTCAGCACAAAACCCAACCAACCCCTGGGCAGGAAAACTAACCAATCCCTGAGCACAAAATCCAGCCAATCTCTGGGCTTGTTCAAGCTCAGGATTTGCAATTCAACCAATTCCACCCTGAAAATCTTCACTCTGGAAAAACTCTGTCTCTAAGAAGCCCTATATAAGCCCTGTGTTTGTTCAGTTGAGAGCTGCCTTTTTCCACCCTGGCTGAGGCAGCCACTCTCCTGGATTCCTCCCTCCCAATAAATCTCTTGAATGAAGTTTGGGTGACAAGTTTCTTTCACCAGAGTGGATCAGAGCAGAGAAGTAACAATATTTGTCTGAGCCAGAGTGGAGGAGAGTGGAGCAGAGCTGTAACACTTGACTGTGAACACCTTCCCCTAGCTACACTCCGGGTGTGCTGAGCCGAGCTGTAATAACCTCACAGAGAGAAACCAGCAGAGTTGCCTGTTATATTGGAGAAACCTTTCCCTGGAGCAGGGCTATAAGCTGCTATGCATACAGTGACTTGGTATTCCTTGGCTCCCCAATGCCAGGGTACTTCTTTACCATCTGAGCTGCAATGCTTACATACTTGTCATGTGACACATGCTCCCTGACATTTGTTCCCCTAGAGAAGGGCATCCTCAGCAAATGCAAATTAGTGGGTGACAGTGATGATACCTGAGACACTGTGACCACAGTGTGGCTATTAATTCGCAGGTCCATTTCATAGTTATGACAGGGGTTTTAGAAGGACTCAGACAAGAGCTACAAAAGGGCAAAAAAATTGCCTTTTTTCAGACATAATTGTCACTTAAAAATGTTTGTTGATGGTTGGTTGGTGGTTGGATGAATGAATGAATGGATGAATGAAGACTACTACTGCCTCTGAGCATCGAGCTTTTTCACCAATTAGGTATGCATGGAGATGAGGGGTCTTTCATTCATTCTCCAGTTTTTAAAATGTTGGTCTCTTCTCTGCAAAAGCCCAGGGAGCAGCTTGAGAGGGCAACAGAAACACAGTCCACAGACTTAGGTATTAGGAAAGAATGAAAGAAAGGGGGAGTGAGGATTGCTTGATACTGCAAGAAATGTTTTTTATCCAGAAATATCTACAGAAGGATTCACTTTGTAGTTTTAAAGCTGTTTTATTAGCGAATACAGAAGTTAAAAACACTCACTGAGATGTCTAGCCTTATTCCAAAAGCCAGGGCTAGAAACAAGCATAAACATGGATACTTTATCATATTTGGTCAATTCATACCCCACCTGTGCACCCTCTAGCTTAATAAGTCAAGGAAACCATTGTAGGATTCCTTTCCCTGACAAGGACTAAGCAGTTTCTTACCTTTCTTTTGGAATATCCTTTGTGAAAGGAGTCAGTGATGGACTGAGTGTGCCTACCTTGTTTAGGTTACTCTATTTCCTATTACTACGGTAAAATATAGGTCCAAAGACCAGATGCCTGTATCATCTCAGCACTAGTGAGTTGATAGTTCATGGGAGATGACAACACAATGAAGTGTGTGGAGGGTAGCTAGGCCCGTTCTCTTCATTTCTTTTCTTTTTCCTTCCTTTTTTGTCTTTCCCCTCTCTTTGAGATAGGGTATTGCTATGTAGCTCAGGCTGGTCTCAAACTTAAGCTTTTCCTGACTCAGCCTCCCAAGTGCTGGGATTACAAATGTTCACCGTAGTAACTTTGCCAGGCTTGTCCTTTTATTTATTTGTTGCTTTTAAGAAACTGTCTTGTGAGAGTCATCAAGTTAGGGGTCCCAAGAGAACTGTCTCAAGCCCTCCAAAGACACACCACCAATGACTAATGAACCTCCATGAATTCCAATCTCTTCACAGTTCCACACCTTGTCTTCTAATACTGCCACCTGAAAACTTGGGGACAGATCACATCCCAGCTACAGCAATGGATCTGCATGTCTGTCTGTCTGCCTGTCTGACTGACTGTCTATCCTTCTGTCTATTATCAATGTTGAGCATTTAGAGTTGCACCTAAGCAGGAGCATGCTGGACACAAGCATGTGAAAACCACAGAGCCACATCTCGGCTGTAGTGACATCTTCCCTTGCCAGTGAACTAGTAGTAGGGGCCACACCCTTTGGGCATGGTTTCAGGTGCGGCTGTGCACTCTCTTGGGTCTCAGAGGGCATCAGAAGGGCAGAGACTGCATCTTCTGGAGCAGGAGGGCCACAATGGTTATTTGCTCCTATCTGTAGAAGTTGTTCCCCAATGAAACACCTATTTGTCATTTACCTTGGGTCTGGTGAACTCATTTAAACCCCGCCTTCAGTTGGCACTGGTAGTGGCATCTTGCCTTGCCCTTGGCCTGCCAGCACCAGATGCCAATGGCATTAAATCCGCAAATGGCAATTTTTGATAGTGTCTTTGAGAGCGGAGCCAGACTGTCTTCCGATCTGAGTGAGCGTTTAGATTCCTGGTATTTTACTTATGGTTTCCCCATCTCATTTCTAGGCATCACCAGCAGGCAGTGGCCATGAGTCTCCATTAGTCCTTTCTCAGGAGGGCCAGCAGGTGCAGAATTTCTTGGAGAATGATCTGCCAGTTTCTTGAAACCTTTCTTTGGTTCCAAGGGCTGTAGTCATCTGCAGTGTCCACTAGAACTTGCTCACATTGCCATCAGAGAGAAGTCCTTGCTGTACCCGAGCAGTAGCTGCACATGCTACTTTGTGAATTGGAAGGGTAAACCTATACAGACTCTACCCATTTGTTTTAGACTTCGAAATTTACTCATCCAGTTTTCTTTCATCATCTCAGAGGAAATTTGTAGTCTCTAGATTCTTACAATATTGAAATGCCACAGTTCAAGAGTGGGCACACAGATGTTTAAACACCCTTTAAAAAGTCTGCTGGGATTTTCAAAAATAAAGTAAAGTTCACATGCACTCTCTCTTCTATAAAGATGAAATGCAGAGGGGAAACTATGATTCAAAGTACTTTAGGCAGAAGAGAAAATTGATGCTTTTTGCTATAAAGGACGAGATAGACTTTGCCCTGGTATAACTGGGTTTCCTGGCTCCCCTCTTTCTTCTTTATATTGTAATCCTTTCTTACCTTAGTTGCACATTATAAACACTAAAACTGGATCTTACCTGCTGAGGAGTCAGATGCCCACCGCAGCTGTAGTAAAATCAGGAAAACTGCTAATGGTATCTGTGACTCTGTTCTCAGCAGAGTGTGGGAGACATCCTCCCACAGGAGAACAGCATGTGTCCAGTAAAGTGCTAGTTGTCTTAAGTAAACGACGTCTTTTTAGTCTGTATTGTATCTGAGGGCCCTGCTGTTGTGGAAGAACTGACCCTCTCGGGCCTAGCTATTTCCTGGTGAACACCAACAACTTACCAGCCACTTTACCTTTCGTATATAAATCAATAATCCAGAGCCCATGCCCAGTCAGCCTCTTTGCCAGGCTCTTATGCGTGACTGTTACAGCAAGTTTCAGTTGTCAACTTGACTTACTTGGGAAAAGGGAACCTCAGCTGAGGAATTAACTCTATCAGACTGGCCTGTGGGCATGACTATGGGACATTTTCTTGATTTATGCCACTGTGGGAGGGACCAAGCCACTGAGGAGGTACCACCCCTGGGAGGTGATCCTGGTGATACAAGAAATCAGGCTGAGCACAAGAGAAGCAGCCAGTAGGCAGCATTCATCCAAACCTTCTTCTTTAATTCCTGCTCTCTGTAGATCAGCTTGGCCTCACACTCGCAGAGATTCACCCTCTCTCTGCCTCCTGGGTGCTGGGATTAAAAGTGTGTGCCACCACCACCCGGAAGGTATTACATTTCTAAGAGTGACTTAGAACTTAAAATCCACCAAGGAAGACATAGACAAATATGACTACATAAAGATGGGAAAATGTACAAGATAGTCACCACAAAGAGAGTTAAAAGATAAATGACAACACGCCAAAGTAAAGATAATTGTGCACACGTTTCAGACAAAATAATATTCCTGACATGTAAAGTTTTTAATGTGAGAATGAAATAAGGAAAATGACCCAGTAAAGACTAAAGATACAAGCAGATGGCTCTCAGGGGAAAAAAATTAAGGACAAAAGCGGACAACAAAACCTTGGCAGGAGGCCGTGTCAGGATAGTTCTTGGCTGCAAGCAAAGAACATCTCCCTAACATAGATGGAAGTAGTCTGGTTTTACTTTTCCACATACTAAAAAATCTGGAACAGGTGGGTAGGAGTCCTGCTGGCTCCACCTCAAAATAACACCACAGGGCTCAGTGGCAGTGGGGGGGTGTCTCCTTCTATAGATTCAACCTCCCACGTTCGTCATCACCAGATGTAATATAGCGCCATATACAGCTGTCCTTGAGCATGGAATGGAGAACTGACTCCAGGACCCACCTGGAACACCGAGTGTGGATGCTCAAATCCATCACAGAAAAGGGCCTGCTGTTTGTACAGAACATGCACATTCTCCCATGTGCTTTAAATCTCAAAGGCTTACAGGACCTAACAGGAGAGAAGTGGCCTTGTGAGCAGTTGTTTTGCTGTGCTGTTTAGGAAAGCTGGTAAGGAGCTTTTCCCTCACGGTTACAGTGTGTGGTTGCTTGGATCAGATGTAGAACCTGGAGGAATGGAGTGTTAACCCCCAAGACAGAGGACAGCTTACCTTGGGTTTATCTTGGATAAAGAACGGTTGAGTGGGGTGGTGTAGGAACAAAACACAGTTTGGACTTTCCTATAAATCTCAGCAAGCTTCTCTTTTAGTCTCATTTAAAAGAACTGTGTTCCAGGAGTTGAGATGGCTCAGGGGTTAAGAGCATGAACTGCTCTTCCAGAGGACCTGAGTTTGGTTCCCAGTAACCTAGTCAGGCTGCTCATAACTGCCGGCCTGTAACTTCAGCTCGAGCATTTTGTTCTGAACTCATTGGCACCTGTATGCAGTGGCATACACACACACACACACACACACACACACACACACACACACACACCAATCTTAAAAGCAAAACAAACGAAAAAAAAAACTCCAAAAGCTTATATTCCACAACTGTCTATAGCTGCTAGGGAGGCTGAACTATTGAAGACTGAGGAAACAGAAGGGCCTTGCCACACGTGGCCAGGTGTCTAAAGGAAGGGCAGTTGATTTTTAAGATTTATTTTCATTTTTTAATGATGTTCATATTGCGTGTCTACCTGTGGGTCTGTGCACATGCCTGCATGTGCCTGTAGAGTCCAGAAGAGGGCATCAGATCCCCCTGCAGCTTGTGTTTCAGGAGGATGTCACCTTCTGATTTAAGTTCTGAGGGAACTGAGTTTGAATCCTCTGCAAGGTCAACACATTCTCTTGACTACTGAACCATTTCTTCAGCCCCAGCAGGATCAGTCCTGAAGAAGACGGTACTCACAACCTTAGTGGACTTGGGTAAGTCCTGAGTGGGTTGCTTACTGTGTCTCTCAACAGAGCACTTTGTACATTTGAGAATGAAAAATTCTTCATCGGGAATATTATTGTATAAGCCATGGGGCACTTATATTCCTGACCCCTAACTCTGAGTGCAAATGTATTAGTTGGCTTTCTTCTACAACAAAATGCCATTGGGAATCAACTTAAAAAGAGGGAAGGCTTATTTTCACTCATGGTTTCAAAGGTTCAATTCATTGTGGGTCAGTCTGTTGCTGTGGGGTCTGTGGTAATGCACCCTGGTGGAAGTGAAGGAAACTGCACCCCTCCTAGTGGCTAGGAAGCAAAACAGAGGAAGAAACTAGAGTTCTCAAATCCCCTCCACTTTTTTTCCATGTGTATGTTTGTGTGCCCAAGTGTGTGTGTGTGTGTGTGTGTGTGTGTGTGTGTGTGTGTGTGTGTCACTTGTGTGCAGAGGCCTTCCAATGCCAGAATTTTCCCAATGTCTACTGGAAGCTTAACCACAGTGATCCATCCATCAATTCAGTCTGCTGTATACACCCAAAAGCAGGAGGAAAAAAGAAATATGTACACAGTAGCCACAGGCAGAATTGGCATGAATGCTCATCAATAGATGAGATTGGACAATAGATGAGATTGGATAGTACATGGTGGTGTGTGCATAATGGGGGAGTATTATTCAACTATGAAAAGAAATGAAATGTGGACCCTTGACACAAGATGGGAGAGTCTCAAAACAAGCACATTCTGTGAAAGAAGCCCAACACAAGAGGTCATGCACTTGAAATAACTCAACAGGCAAATTTACATGGGTGGAAACTAATTGTCAGTTCCCAAAGTCAGGGAAAGGGAAGGCACTGAGAGTAACTACTCCAGGAATATGCGATTTTACTTTGAGGAGGTTGCATAATTGAAAATGTTTAATTTTATGTTATGTGAGTTTCAATTGAATTAACAGAATAAGCATAGTTTATTCTGGTCTAGCATCTTCAGTAGAAGGTGGTCAACTCCATACATTTTACAAACAAGTGCAGAGATATGTGCATAAAAAATCAGTCGTGAAAGTGTTTATGGTGGAAATTGTTATGAGAGGTTCTTTGTCCCTGCTGGAACCCGCGACTGCCTCAACACCAAATATACACACATTATGAAATGTTGGCCGATGACTAGGACTTCTTATTGGGTAGCTCTCTCTTACTCAGTAACCCATTTCTATTAATCTATGTATTTCCACATGGTCTTATCTTACCGGAGAACACTTGGTGTGTCCTTTCTTCCCAGTCCTTATATGGCAACTCCATCTGTCTACATTTCCCAGAATTCTCCTCATCTCCTAGCCATGCCTATACTTTCTGCTTGGTCAATCAGACAATCAGTGTTTTATTCATCGATCAATAAGAGAAACATATATACAGAAGGACAGCCCCAGCAGGAAATAGCCCAAATTCCTTAAATGTTATCAGGGTTTTAATTTAGCTATGTTTTGTCCCTAGAATCATAGGGACCCCACAGAGCTGGAGTGGATTTGGACACACGGTAGAATGTGACCACAAATTCAAAAACAAAGGACAAAGGAAAGTTGGACCTTGATTTGTCAGTGACTGGGGTAGCTGTGTAAATACTGCAGCCTTGGTCGACTTGTCTTAAGTGTGGAGTGTAGTACCTACTACTGGTCTCTCTTACACAGCTGTTGTAATTGCGGCAGTTCCTGTTGTGAATGACAGTGGGACCACTAAACTCCGCTCTGACTTTCTTTGAAGATGCTCTGGGAACTGCATTTGAGCTCTGTGGCCTCTTGTTGTCCCTTTCCAGTCCCCTCTGGACTTCCTGACTCCCAGACACTCTTGGTGCTTAGTGCCAGCTTTGGCTTCTTGGCACTGCGCTGGTTTGGTTAATTTCAGTTATACTGTGCTAGGGGAAGAATCGCTCAGCTCTGCTTGGGGCTGTGGGTGGAGCCATGGCATGATGGACACTTGCATGGTCAGGCTTTCTGACCCCACTGGACAGTCTGTTAAACACTGGAGATGGTCCCAGAACAAAGAATACTCTTTTCCACCAAACAGAACATTTGGTATCTGAGAAGCACTCACAGCAGCTGACTGTTCCATGACGCAGGGCAGGCCAGGTATTCAATTATTCACTTTCCCAGGGGAGGAAGGAGATACCACATCTCCCCATCAGTGCACGGAATGTTCCAACTTCCAGGTTGGCTGCCTGTAATATTAATTATCGTTTAGCATCTCAGTAAAGATCAGATCTGAGGCTGGAAGGAAGGCATATGGCTACAGAGATATCTGAGGGGACAATGGCACATTTTTGTGTGACTGCTGGCAGCCTTGGATTCATCCTCAGCAAACCTGGTGTGAGCCATCTCAGTACCCTTCAAGAGATCAAAATGAGATACTGGATGCGATTATCCTTTCTTTCTTTCTTTCTTTTAAAAATTCTCTCCCTCCCTGCCATCTCTCGCCACCTTTGTCTTTCTCCTCTCCCTCCTCTCTACCCCCCCCTTCTTTTGGTTTTATGGTTTCTTTGTGTAACAGTCCTAGCTGGCCTCGAACTTGGAGATCTGCCTCCCTCTGCCACCTGAGAGCTGGGATTAGAGGTGCTCAAAACCTTCTTATCTGACATGCTCTAGACCAAGTACTTTGATTTGAGACTCCCTTATAACCCTAGGCTTTAGAACATTTGCATACACATCTTGAGAATGAGCCCCAATTCTATATACCAAATGCATGCCTGTTCCGTTACCAACACAGAGGCAAGGGTAAAGGGGAAAACTGTTCCATATATAGCAGAAACACAATCAATCAATGCACTTTGTGATAATGTGTCCACAAAACACTCCAGGAACTTAAAACCCTGCTAACATTGGTCATCATCAGTAAGGACAGCTGGCAGTATGGCTGGGAGTGCCCTAGTGAGCATGAGACAGACAGTGAACCTTTGTGAGAATGGTGAAGATGCTGCGAGCCCTAGTGAGGAGGAGGAAGATGCTGTGAAGCTAGTTATCAATTGAGTGCACAGCATCATGTATATACACAATGCCACCGAGTCAAATACTTTAAGAGGCTAATGTAGTGAACTTTTTATATTATGTAACTTTTGCCACAATCTTAAAAACCTCGAAAATATTATGGTTGACTTTGTTTCCATCTATAACCAGACAGCCAAAAATCAGACTGATTTTTGTCTAAGTAGTATCTATTAATGCTGAATACATTTTGCTTTAGACAATGTCTATTTGAAGACACCAACAGAAAATGAATGCAGTAGAGCTTGAAGGACAAGGTCCCAGGGGAAAGGCAAGGCATTGAGCTGAGCTGACATGATCTATTTTTCCCCCTGAAGGATTAAGATGGAATACTACTGGCACAAGAAAGCCAGATGGATTATAAAGCTACAGTGATGAGCTTAGTGTTACTGTGGCATTGAATAGAAGAAAACACAATAATGGAAGAGAGTAGGGAATAAAAACCCAGCATACTCTCCCTTAACAGATATAGATAGATAGATGACAAGTAATAATTGACAGATAGATGATAGGTCATAGACAGCTGATAGATTAGATAGATAGATAAATAGCCAGACAGATGATAGATTAGATAGATAAATAGATAGATAGATGACAGATAGATGATAGATACATAGATAGATGATAGATTAGATAGACAGACAGCAGACAGACTAGAGGTAGCAGTCTATATGTATGAGGTAAAGAATATTTAGGTCAACTGATAAACACAGAGAAAAGTGCATCTCAGGTCCCTGAACCTCACACCACACACAACTGCTCCAGATAGATCAGAGACTTAATCAATGAGAAGAAAACAACACAATTACTGGAAGACAGTACAGGAGAAAGCTTCATGGTCTTGGAAAAGATAGTTCTTAAACAGACACAAAGAAAAAAGGCAACTTGGACTGTATTAAAGTGATTTGTGTTCAGCAAAAGACACCATTGAAGAGAATGAAATGGCAAGTCAGAGTGGGAGAACATACAACAAATGTAGGACAAATGATTCATAACTAGAATACATTTTTTAAAAATCTTATAAAGGGATAAGAAAAAATCCAATATTTTTTAATTTAGTGAAAGAGTCTAATAGACTTGTTACCAAAGAAGATATCCAATTAGGAAAACAATATACAAAAAGCTATAAGTGCAAATCCAAACCACAATGGCACACTACTATGATATGTATAAAACTATAATAACAGAAATCAATGGTGTTCTGAGACAAATACTCAGGAACCGGATGCTCAAATGAAGCTGCTGGGAGCTTTTTGTCAACTAATTGGAAAATTATGGGCAACACATAGCTGAGTATTCTAAGATTTAAACAAAACGCTGATATCCCTGTACCAGGTGACATATTCAAGAGAGATACAGCATCCCCAAACTAGAAACAACAGAACTCCATGAAAAGTGGTGACAGATTAGATTCTTTTCTTTTGTTTGTTTGTTTTTTTGTTTGAGACAGGCTTTCATTGTGTAGCCCTGGCTGGCCTGGAGCTCACTCTGTAGACCAGGCTGGCCTCAAACTCACAGAGATCCACCTGCCTCTGCCTCCCTCTGTGGGGATTAAGGTGTGTGCCACCACCTCCCAGCCAAATTGGATTTTTAGTGTGAACTAAAGGGAAACTCTAGGACAGTAAAGAGTGATGGACTCCCAGAAGCACAAAAGAGAAGAGTCTCACAAAACTCAGGCTAGACGTTTAATTTAAATTTTCTACTAATATTTATTATCGTATGTGTACGAGAGTTTTGTAGGCATCTATTTCTGTGCACCTCATGTGTGTCTGACGGATGAAAAGGCCAGGAGAGGGTGCTGGACCTCCTGGAACTAGAGTTACAGACAGCTATGAGTTGCCATGGCCCTGGGAATAGAACTGCAGTCTTCTAGAAGAGCAACCAGTGCTCTTAATTGCTGAGCCATCTCTCCAGCCCAGGCTGGGTTTTAAAGTCAGACACCAAAGAGCATGGTTGAGTACAATTTGTACATAAAATGCAAAGTTGGGCAAGATTTTTGTTGTTGTTGTTGTTTTTGGGGTTTTTGTTTTGTTTTCTGAGACAGGATTTCTGTGTATTGTTTTGGAGGCTGTCCTGGAACTCGCTCTATAGACCAGGCTGGCCTCGAACTCACAGAGATCTGCCTGCCTCCGCCTCCCGAGTGCTGAGATCAAAGGCATGTGCCACCAATGCCCTGCTAGGCAAGATTTTGTAATAAAAAATAAATCAGGATCCCTTATTATCTCTGTGAGCCAGTAAGACAAAACAAACACCAAAACAAACAACAACCACAACAAAACATCACAGTTCACGTATGATGTGTTTGCATGTGGGCCATGTCCTGTTTCTTGTCAGAGTAGGGGTATACTGCATTATTCACTTTGAAAAAAATCCATGACACTGCACACTTTGCATATATGTGCTTTTCTGTGTTAACACTAAACTTCAATAAAAATAGTTTAACTTAATAAATGAGAGCAAATAGTTATTTGAATGCACTTAGGTGTTTCCACGGGGAAAGGAGAACAATTGGTTTTCAGTTACTACTGTTCTGTGTATGACTGCGTGAGTTGCCCTCCAGTGCACCTGTGGAAGCCAAAGGACAAACTCAGATGCCTTGCCGTCTGCCTTTTGTTTGTTTGTTTGAAGACAGGGTCTTTCACAGGCCTGAAACTTCCCTGATAAAGTCGTCTGTGGCCGGCCAGAAAGACCCAGAGATCCCTCCCCAGTGCTGGGATCACAATGCACAGCTTTTCTTTTACCTGGCTGCTGGGAATGGAACTTAGGTCCTCATACTTGCAAGGTAGATACTTTACTAACTGAATTAGCTCCCTAATCTCTAACTACTATTATTAAAAGAAGATCTATTTTATTATTTAAAATTATGTGTCTGTGTGTGGGTATATGCAAATAAGTGCAAGTGCCCACAGGAACCAGAAGAGGGCGCCAAAGCCCAGGTAGCTGGGTTACAAGCATTAGTGAAACACTGAGCTGTCTTTCCAGCCCAAATACTACTTTTCTTAATATTGCCTTAGTTTTCTGTAGCTGGATCATTATTTATATACTGAATTTTTTTAAACATGCCATTTTAAGTTTCATTTTACATCAATCCAGATATGGATACATGAAGTTACCAAAGTGGATTACAAAAACAATAAACTCAACAGTTTCAACATCATACCTAATAGTCATGCATGGAAAGCCTACAGTTAGCCTTATCTCCCATGGTTGCTTTCAAGGTTGGTAACAGACAGTGACTAGTTACGTTTGCCACATTTATGGTTATTACCAGGGGTCCTAAACCAAAGTAACAGATCAAACTAAAAGTTACAGTGAAAATAAAAATGCATTTCTAAAGGAGGAGATATAAGCCTTATCAGGAAGCAACAGCCTTCCTCCACCAACCTCACCTTCCCCCTTAGTCCAGAACCATTAAGGAAGGCTTTCTCTCTCTCCATGCTCTAACTTAGAGCCAAGTCTTCTTGTTACCTATTAGCATGTTAATTAGGGACCCGGGAGGTCCTGAGGCCAAGAGAAATTACTATGCAAATTTTCACCATTTAAGGAACTTTCACAGGAGAAAAAAAGGATTTCTTCTACCTCTGTCCCCATTAAAAATCGAGACCACTCCCAGCTTGAAAATGGGGACAGCTTTCCTGTAAGGTTTCCAGTCCTTTTTCCTAAGTCCAGACATGAATGAAACTATCTCTACTAATCTCTATTTCAATAGGACTAGTGGGAAACAGGACTCCCAGGGCCTAGTGACAGGTGTAAGTATGCAGAAAAGGGAAATTAATGATATGCAAACTGACCCTGAATCTTTGGAAAACCCCCAGATGAACAAGATTCAGGACACACAGTCCACAACTCAGCTGACCTCCTATGTGCAGCAACAAACACTGTGTAAACAGCAGTAGGTCTGCTGGGAAAGGAACTAAACAGACAACTCTCTATAAAGATCTTCCAAAGTTAAGACATATCTGAAAAATTCTTAGAATTACTAATGACCAGGGTAATGAAAATCCAACTACATGTCACCTCATACCTGCTAGGATGGTATTCCCAGAAATATTAAGAGCTCACCAGTATGGAGGAAACACATATATACTATTAATAGCAATGTAAGATGGTGTAATGCAGGAAAAAAAAAACGAGTTTGCAAGTTCCTGCAAATCTAAGCATCATCCAAACATCGGACTCTGCCATCCCATTGCTAGGTGTATACTGAAAGGAAAGGAAATGGGCACCTCATGAAAATATTTGTGCCCCAAGATTGCATTACTCACAATGGCCAAGATACAGAATCAGCACATGTATATTTGATGGGTGAATAGACAAACACATTTTGATGTAAATATATACATTGGGATGTCATAAAACTTCAAAAGGAGATGATGCCACCATTTATAACAATATAGACAAAACTGGAGGACATTATTATGTTAAGTGAAGCAAGACAGACACAAAAGGAAATTTACAATATTTCACTTAATGTTATTGCTGCCAGATGTAATGATTATCTAATTTGTTCTAGTATAATAAAAACTCAGGAGTCAGAAATTGAGACAAAGACCTGAAAAATCCAAGGAAAGTGGAGCCATTGCCTCTCCATATTTTCCAGAACCTCTCCCAGCAGAAATTCCCAGGCACTCCTCCTCACTCACTTCCTGTCCCCTCTAGGTCCCTCCTAAATCCTCCAAGAACTTTATGACTAATCCTGGTGGACCAATCACTGACTCTGAATTTTGATTCAAGGTTGCTTTATTAGCACAGTGGATTGGCTGTACGGACATTTCTCTAGCAACAATATGTGGAATCCAAAGGGAATGAAAAAGCATAGAAACAGAGCATGGAGCTATGTTTGCCAGTGAAGAAATGGGAAAATGCAGATGAGCGGGTGCAGAGATGGCTCAACAGCAGAAGGGCTCACTGCAGGGTCTGCCTATCTGAGTTCAGTCCTGGAAGGAGGTAGCAGACAGCTGTAGGGTATCCTCTGCCCTCTCAGGCTCACAATAGCACCTGTGTCATCTCCTCTCCAGAGAAAGCAGCATCCACGGTTCTCTGCAGTGAGACTCCAGTGCTCTCCTTCGGTTGAGAATAATAGTGGCTAGTAGTGGCAATTATTAGTATCCAAAAAGTTACAAAAATAGTAAATCCGGAAGTTTCCCGAGTCCCTCCTACACCACTTGCACTCACGTGCATTTAGAAATGTCTCTCTCTCTCTCTTTCTCTTTAATTTTTAAAGAAAGGGCTAACCATGGAGACAGTCTATGGAGACTGGCATGCAGTCTTGGCCCCCACATTTTGCTGTGGTAGGCTTTACTCTGTGGTGCCTGGGAAAACAGTGGGAGCAACAGGACTTCTCCACAAATGAGGTGATGAGCTTTGGCTGTGATCCTGAAACGCGCTGCTTTTGAGGGCAGAACCCTAGCTCTTTCCTTTTAAGATTTATTTATTTTTATTTGCATTGGTGTTTTGCTTGCATGTGTGTCTGTGTGAAGATGCCATAGTTCCTGGTACTGGAGTTACAGACAGCTGTGAGCTGCCATGTGAATTCTGGGATTTGAACTTGGGTTCCCTGGAAGAGCAACCAGTGCTCTTAACCACTAAGCTATCTCTCCACCACCCCCTGTTTTTTTTTCTTTAAAGTACAAGTGTCTCACCAGCTCAGCTTCCTCACAAAGGCATTGTATTCATCTACTTGAGTCACTGTGACAAATGTCTGAGAAAACACTCTTTACAGGAGGACATACTTAATTCTGGCTCTGGTTTCAGTCCATGGTCCACTGGCTCTGCTGTGTTAAGACAGAACATCATGATGAAAACCTGCACGAGAGCAAAACAAAATATTCTCCTAATTGGAAGGAGGAAGGGAGAGAGAGAGAGAGAGAGAGAGAGAGAGAGAGAGAGAGAGAGAGAGAGAGAGAGAGAGAGAGAGAAAGAGACCTTCAAGGGCAACTCTCAGTGACCTCACTCCTACTTGTCCCACCTCTGAAAAATTTCACCACCTCCCAACAGCACTGCAGGTCAGCAGCGAAGCCTTTAGCCCACAGGTTTGTGGGTTTCATTGTTCCATTTTTTAGCATGATGATATCCATTTCTGTCCACTTGCCTACAAATATTATGATTTCATTTTTCTCTGCAGTTGAATAAATTTCCATTGGGTATGTGCTTATGGGCATCTAGGATTATTCGACATCTTGGCTATTATGAACAGCTCAACCATAAATATGGAGTTGCAAGCATCTCTGTGGTGCTTTGATTTAGAGTTCTTCAGGTATAACCTTAGAGTGGTATACCTGGATATGTGGTAGCTTTTTTTTTAACTCTTTGGGGGACTCACCTCCCAACTCCCAAATAAATACACAAAGACATATTCTTACTTTTGAATGCGCAGCCTTATATTGGCTTGCTTCTAGCTAGCTTTTCTAACTTAAATTATCCCGTTTCTCTTTAACTACATTTTGCCTCTGGACTTTTAAACTCCTCTTTATTGCACGTATCTTTGTTTCCTCCTTACTCCGTGACTGGCTGTGTGGCTAAGTGGCTGGCCACTGGCATCCTCCTCTCCTCCTTTTTTCACTCCTACCATTCTTCTCTTCTTTTCTTCCCCAGTCTAGATTTCTCCTCCTATTTATTCTCTCTCCCTGGCAGCCCCACCTGTTTCTCCCTCCTGCCTAGCTATTTGGCGTTCAACTCTTTATTGGACCAATCAGGTGCTTTAGACAGGCAAAGTAACACAGCTTTACAGAACTAAACAAATGCAATATAAGGGAATGGAAAACATTTTTCATCATTAAATAAACATTCCGCAGCATAAATGAATGAAACACATCTTAGACTAATATTCCGCAACAAGGATCCTCCATACTGAGTTCCATAGAGGCTGCACACGTTTAATTCCCACCAGGATCGTGTAAGGGTGACTTGTGCCATGTCCTCACCAGCAGTTGTTGCCATTTTTTTTCTTGTTAGCCATTCTGACTGCAGTGAGATGGAGTCTCAACGTGGTTTTGATTTTCATTCCCTGATAGCTAAGAATATTGAACATTACTTTGAAATAGTCATTGTCTGGTTTGTATTTCCTCTTTTGAGAAAGTTTAATCAATTAATTGGCCCATTTGCTGATTGAGTGTTTGGTTTCTTGGTGTTTAATTTTCTGAGTTAGTGGCATGTTCTAGATGCTAATTCCCTGTCATACATGTTGCTGGTGAAATTTTGTCATTCTATGGGCTGTCTGTTCACTCTGCTGATCGTTTCTTTTGCATTTTGGAAACTCTACATTGTATGCAACCCCATACTTCAGTTCTTACAATCATTTTTCTGCGATATCAGAGGTCTTTCCAGAAAGTCCTTCCCTGTGTCTAGGTCTTGAAGTGTTTTTGCCTTGCATATTCAAAGCTCTGAACCTTACTTTAAGTACTGCAATCCATTTTGAATGGACTTTTCCAACTGTTTTCCCATCAGTGTTCTCTGCTGTTGGCTCACTGCTGGAAGAGGAAGTCTTGAGAGGGAAAGGAGCTGTGCTTGCCCTGCTCTGCTTCCCCTGGCTCCTTTCTTTTGTGCTGTAAGTGGCTGGTGAACACAGGGAAGCAGTGTAAACAGGCATCGCATGGCTCCTTGCCTGTTCACTTCGTTTGTGTTTGGGTCCAGTTCAAAGGGAACGCTGCCTATCTGTGGTTCTCAGAGCCCCCACTCCCTGAGCTGTGCACATACAGTGGATAAGGTGCTTTTATGCCTTATGCTCACTTACACTTCTGTAACTTCATGGGCTGCGGGGCCACTGGGATTTTGTGCTCATGGAGCATCTGGAGTTCTGTATGCAAATGAGGTGGCATGAAAGGTGACATTCACACAGCTCAGATGTGGCTTTCTTACCACATCAGGTTTACCCAACACAGATTCAAAGACGAAATTATGAAGAGTTCCAGACAACCAGCACAACGCATCAAAGCAAGCCCAGGCCATCTGGGAGCCCGGCCATCTGGGAGCCCGGCCATCTGCGAGTGTACAGTTTATATACCCAGTTGAAAATCTGGAACAATTAAAAGGTCTCTACTCTTCACACCTTCAGGGCAGACAATAGATGCTTCCTCTCAGAAATTTACCAACAGTATATTCCCTGGGAGCCAAGACACCCTACCTGCCCAGTGACACTCCAAGTCTAGAGACCAAGGTAAAGAGAGGTTGTTGCAGGTCTGCAGGGCTGGTGGTCTCAGATATCCATGCTTCCAAAGGTTCCTAGAAAGGAAAGATGAGAAAAGGGAGTGATCAGTGTACCTGCAATTTAGTAAAAGGAGGCAAATAAGAATAATGGTGGTGATCTGTCAGAGGGGAGTCTTGTAAGAGCTACGGTAGATACTTGCTGAGCTTGATGGAACTGTTGAGAAATCTTAAGGATGGCTTCACCTTATATTTTGAGATAGGGTCGGTTGGTCTCTCACTGGACAGAGCTCACAGGTTTGGCTAGCGTCTCTGGCTAAGAAGGCCTAGGGATCCTCCTGTGTCTGCCTCTCCCTCTTGAGTGCTAGAATCACAGGCACAGGCACTGCACGTGTCTTTTTGTGGATGCTGGGGATTCAAACTCAGGTACCTGTGCTTATGCTGCAGGCATTTTATTAACAAAGTCGTCTCCCCAGCCTCTATTTTGGACTTTATGAGAGCAGGCACAGAGATCAATGAGGGGAAATAGAGTCTGAAACCCCTGCTGCTTGCTTGGCAGAGTGGCAAGCTGTTGCTGTACGGTGGGCTGTCGGTGGCTTTCTCTTATTGGATCACCTGCTCTCCATCTCTCCGCCTCACGTGCTATTCCTGACAAGTCCCTACAGGACAGAAGGCCCCCATGGTCAGTCATTCATATTCATTAGTAGAAATAGAATTGAGAACACAGCTCCTCAGTTGCACCAGCCACATCTCAAGCGCTCGCTTGAGGCTCGCAGCTCTCTCCCGGGAACTATCTTATTTATTATAAAGACATGACCAATTGCATATCGAAGCTGGTAACAATAAATGGCAGCGTGCACACCACTGATGCCAGCGTAATCTATACGCTGCTGTTCTGTAAGTGCATGGTCCTAATGAATTAACAAAACTCTGTGATGCATCCTGCTTCGTTTTTACCTCAGAGAGAAGGGAACAGTGGCAAGGGGTCAGTGCCAACCACCAGAGAGCATGTGGAGTCAGCAGCAGGACCCAGGCAGCATTTGGCATGGGATACCCAGGACTACAGAAGTTCATTTCAAGCAGTGCCGGCCCCGGGTGCTCTCTGCTGAATTTGGGCCTGGAGCATTCCTAGTTCAGGGCTGAATCGGACACTGGAGAACGAGGAGACACACCCTGTTCTCTACTGCTACTATTCTCCATCCCTCAGCTGTGCCAGCCACCACTGTCACCCAGACAAATTGACAAATGTCTCTTGCGGAGGGGCTAAGTCTTGTACAGCTGGAAACCCTGCTCTACATTCCTTTCTGAGTGACTATTCAGTGTTTCATGAACCCACTTTCTGATTTGACACTTGGCTTGAGCCTCAGACCATATAGGAGACAGGTAACTGCAAGGAAGTTAAGGAACTGTCTCCCAAGGGCTGTAGCAGCTTTACCTCCTGCTCAGCTGTGGATTGCCCACCTAATTTGTAAGACATGCTTTTTAAAATCTGTTTTCTTTTATCTTGCATTTAGAATCCTTGGTCAAGTCACAATTTACAGTTGATCTTCAATTAATAGCATTTTACTGTTCTAAATGTTTAATTTTAACTGTTCATTGTCCTTTTCTCTTAGAAGGTGAGATGACTTTTTATTTTTATTATTATTATTATTTTATTATTATTATTATTATTATTATTATTATTATTATTGGTGGTGGTAGTGGTAGTTTTAATTGTCTTTGTAGGCAGGGTTTCTCTGTGTAGCCCTGGCTGTCCTAGAACTCTCTCTGTAGATTAATCTGGCCTTTAACTCAAAGAGATCTGCCTGCCTCTGCCTTCTGAGTACTGAAATTGAAGGCATGTACCACTACTACCTGGCTATTTATTTATTTCCTTAAATGAGATCTTGATGGGGGATGTCCTTCTGTATATGTGTTCCTCTTATTGGTTGGTGAATAAAACACTGTTTGGCCGATAGAGGCAGGAAGATAGACGGGACTAGAAGACAAAGAGAATTCTGGGAAATGTAGGAAGAGAGGCACACAGATGCCATCGTAGCCCCAGAAGGAGTTGCAGGTCTGGACCCTTCTCCTGTAACATAAGACCCTGTGGAAATACTTAGATTTATAGAAATAAATTAATAATTAGAACAGAGATAGCCAATAAGAAGCCCTAGTCATCAGCCAACAGTTTAATAAATAATATATGTCTCTGTGTGCTTATTTGGGGCTCAAGTGGTGGCAGGACCTGGTGGGACAAGAAAGTCCAGCAACAAGATCTTTCTGTTTCCCATGCATTCTTCAAATTCCCGGATACAAGGGATCCTTCTTCAGTCTTCCAAGGCTGGTACCACAGGAGTGCCTGCCATCATGCCTACCCATTGTCCATCTTTCTTAACTTGCTTGCTGTATATCAGAGTTGTGCTGCTTCAAAGGGGAAGGTTTTCTTTTTCATTGTGACAATGTGTTAGTAAACTGTTCCTTGTATGTAGCATGCTGTATTCAAGTGACTTACGAGAGGTTTTGTCACATCATGGGCTCAGTGTCATCCCCCTTTCATGCAGTTCAGAGTCTTCACCAAGTTCCAATCAGCACCAGCAAGTGCATATCCTGTTAGATGTGGCTTCCTTGTGATACACTGAGTAGCTTCAGCTTTGGTCCTGGTTCTCTAAAACATGCAGGGGTCTGCATAACCAGTCCCTCCCAGAGCCCAAGGCTATTCTGAAATGGCAGTTGAGACATAGTGTGTACCTGGCTACCCACTTCCATATGCTCACACAGCTCCAAACCCCTTGAGCTATGCTGCCTACTCCAGGCTCATGGTATAGTCAAAGTCAAGGAGCAGTAGCTCCTAGGAACTGGGACGGGAGTAGAGAATGGGGACTCTGTGTACAGACTTTCAGGTTATAAATGTAAGAATTTCTGGGCAAGGGTTGCACAGCAATGTGGATAAACTTAATATTACTGGACTGTATGCTTAACATGGCTAAGATGTTAGGTTTTATGCTACTACCACTACTTTAAAAATAGATAATCAAAATGTTTTAAAATAGAAACATTTAAAAGAAAGGTGGCAGAAATAAATGTGTACAACAAATGTTTCGATGTGATTTATAGTCAGCACAGAAATATCTGCAAGAAAATATGATTCATGACCAGAAGCACTTTAGGTCTCTGCCATTTGAGGATTCCACTGGTCTGGAAAATAAAGCTGTCTTCAGAAATGAACACATATGTCTCTAGGAGCAATACCATACAGTCTCCTAGGAAGGCTGTGGGCCAGTGGTCACCCTCTCTCCCTCTGTTTCAGAACGGAGACTCCCACACCTTCTGCCCCACAGGGGAACATGCTAGCAATGGAAGTCTGTCTTTTCTATATTGTGAGCTGAGGGAGCATCTCAGCTTCCTAGTCTGGCAGTTCCAATTGCTTCCCACACTTCACCTGCCTTCCCAATGTCTCATCAAACAATCGTGGTAACAACTGAAACAGAAAGAAAATGTAAGAGTTCAAGCTGCTCTTGGGCAGGTTGTAAACATCATGTGAAGAACAAAACATTCACCCACAAGTTGTCAGCTGTTACACATGCTGTAAGACCACTGTCTCTACTACTGCTACTGACACAGTCACTGAGAATATTCCTGGGAAAGCTGAAGGAGTGTTGTCTTTGTGGCTCACGAGAGACCCTAATAGCAATCAGTTTAGAAACACCCTTCTTGGGAGCTCTGCTGCCTCTGAAAGAGAAAAAAGTCAAACTAGAAAGGAGCACCATGTCCCCTGCAATAGAATTCTGACGGCTTGCAGCAGGCGTATTTGAACATAGCCTATCATACGTTAAGGATCTTCTCTATGTGAACAAAGGAACTGAAATTTCAAACACATGCCACCCAAAGCCTGCAGAGGTTTAGAAGAACAGTATGCTTTGTGCCATGGGTTGAACATGAAGTATCCCATGGATTCATTCATATGTTTGAATTCTTGGTCTCCAGTTGGCTGTACTGCTTGGAGTGGCAGGGGCGGGGGTTGTAGGACCTTTGAAAGATGTGATTGAACTAGCAGAAGAGGGTCAGTGAGTTCCATTTTCTGCTTCCTGCTGAGGTAATCCTGTGAGGGTCTGTCACTTTCTACAATTATCCCTTTCTATAGATACTCTACACCATGTTTTCCCTGTTCTCATGGAATAAAACTATGAACAAAATTAAATCCCTCTTCCATTAAGCTATCCCTGTTGGGCATTTTATCACAGTGGTGAGAGAAGTAATAATACAGAAAGTTTGTACCAGAAGTTGGGGTGTCACTTTGAAATTTTTGAATATGTGGCTAATATGCCATTTGGAACAAGTTTGCAATTCAAAAGGAATGTAGAGGAGTTTGGCACTACAGACTAGAGGAGACCTAGCATGCCTTAGGAAAGTTTAGTGGGAACAGGAGGTTTTTTGGAAAAGAATTTGGATATGTTCTGAGTGAGGGTAAATTCAAAAGCAATAGGCTAGGGCCACAGATTGCAAAGGTTTTTACTATGTAAACCTAGTGGCCTGAATTCAGTATCTAGAACCCACATAAAGGTGGAAGGTGAGGCCTGGTTCCACAAAGTTGTCCTCTGATTTACACACACACACACACACACACACACACACACACACACACACACACACACACACACACAAATAATCATCATTATCAAAATTTTTAAAGTTTAAAAAAGAGGTAAGTGAACTTTCAAGACAGTGTGGTGTCCAGGCTGTGGCATAGGTTTTACTTGTGGCTTTTAGACAGTTTTACAGTAAGAATGGAGTGAAAACGCAGAGCAGAAAGACATGGAAAAGTATGTATTTTGGGAGCTGTGGAAAGTGTTGTGTGCTGATTGGCTTTTTTTTCAACATGAGCAAACCTAGACATATCTGAGAAGAACAACTCTGAGAAAATGCAAATCTGTAATGTATTTTCTTGATTAATGATTGATGTAGTTTGGCTCATTCCCACAGGGAACAGAACCATAAATGGACACATAATCCTGACTCATAGAAGAAAGCAGGCTGCTCAGGTCATAAACATGCTTCTCTCGGTGACGGAGTGTGATCCGATAGGTCTAAGCTGTAATAAACCTTTTCATTCTTGACGATATTGCTTTAAGTCATGGTGTTTTATCCCAGCAACGGAAACCCTAGCTAAGACAGGTTGCTATGAATAAGGTTAATTAATGTGGGAGGGCCAGCCCCACTGTGTGTGGTACCACCCCTAGGCATGTGGTCCTGAACTGCGTAAAAAAAGTAGGTTGAGCAATCCATGAAAAAACAAGCCAGTAAGCTGTGTTCCTCCATGGTCTTTGCCTCACTGTCTGCTCCAGATTCCTGCCTTTAATTCCTACTTATCTCTCCTCCATGATAGACAGTAACTCGTAAGCTAAACAAACCCTCTTTTCCCCAAGTTGCTTTTGGCCACTGTTTCATCACAGCAACAGAAAGCAAATAATGGCTTCATAAGGCTACTCAGACAGCTAGTAGTTCAAAGATTAACATCATCAAGCTGCCTAGGAGGCAAAACTCCAAACATCAGTGGACTCCACATGTAAAATCTGAAAACACATTTAAAAAGCCTTCATTTGAAAGAGAATGTCACTCAATTGGTGGCCTCTTCAGAAAAAGGTCACCTGGGGAAGTATTTGCATTGGTTCACTTTCTAGGCACTCACAAGCTATT
Source organism: Mesocricetus auratus (assembly GCF_017639785.1). Classification (NCBI taxonomy): domain Eukaryota; kingdom Metazoa; phylum Chordata; class Mammalia; order Rodentia; family Cricetidae; genus Mesocricetus; species Mesocricetus auratus. The sequence continues at coordinate 55,566,059 of NW_024429196.1, forward strand.
TAGCTATAGTCCAAGAGTACCTGGCTACCCTTCAGAACTTGCTCTGTCCCAATGGTGCTGGCTAGTCACGAATACATAGAGAATTTGTTGCAGGGCCATGGGGGCTTGTGTCAAAGTTCCCAGAGAAAACCCTGCAAGGCTGAGCTGTTACTAATACAGTTCGAGGTGGGAAGGGTCCCAATGGCAGAGAGGGACAAACAGCAGGTGAGAGACAGAGACCTGCTGATGTAACTTACACAGAGCATTTATTGGGAGAAGGTAAGGGAGTAAGGGAAGGGAAGACAGAAGAGGGAAAGAGATAGACAGAGGCAGAGAGAGATACATATATATATAGAGAGAGAGAAAGACAGACGGCTGCCTACTCAGAGAAATGGGAGAGATGGGGGTGGGTGGGCAGAGCTTTCCTCTCAAAACACCTTCACACCTGCATACAGGGCCAGGGTACTGCTTGCCATGCACAGAGGTAGCACACTTTGCCAGGTCCCCAAGAGGCGGGGCCAGGTTTGCCTGGATTACAATATAAGCAGTCTATGTCAGGGTCATATCCCATTCATAGAGACCCCAAGTGATCAATGCATGAAGCTGTGAGGGTGAAACATAAGTTCTAGTGGAAACCCCCGGATGTCGGCAATAACAAGAACACGGAACATCTGCAGAGGAAAGCTATAGGCAATGAGTGAAACTGGCTCAAAAGAGAATTCACACGTGCTGCAGATGTCAGGCCGCTGGGGGCGGGGCTATGCCAGTCTGCTGGAGTTCAGAGGATGCACCACAGTCCCCAATGCTCTGATGAGCACCAGGCTTGAATGGTTGTTCTTTGGGGTTGCATTCTTGCTTTAGTCAAATATTTCCTGGCCCCCATTCCTCTCTTTTGGAATAGGAATGTTTACTTGGTGCTGTTGTGTATTAGAATTAGACCATCCTATTTTTCATCTCACTGGAACTCACAACTGAGAGAGACTGAATTCTTAGGAGGCACTTTGAACTTTGGAGTTTTTATTACTAGTGTTAATAGGCACTTTCCAAATTGGGTTTGATGGGACTCATTTCATAATAAGCCTATGTGGGCTAGAGGATAGAATAGTATTTGTTCAGTGAATACAAAACACCATCCATGGGCTCATGTGTTTGAATATTTGGTCCCCAGCTGATAGCACTGTTTGAGGAAGCTGTGGAACCTTCAGGATATGAGGCCTAGCTGGCAGGACGGTGGCATGGTCATCAGGACTTGCAGGCTATACCCACTTCAGGCCCTAGCCTGAGCTCTCTTTTCCTGGTCTAGCTGCCATGCGAGGTGTTCCATCTCTTGCTCCCAATACTGTGCAGCTGCTCTGCTTTGCCTCCTTAGTGATGGACTGAACCCTTTGATACCGTGAACCAAGATAAATCCTTCCTCCTTAGCGCCTGGTGCCTCGCCACCACAATAGATAAGCAATACATTCTGTTTGCTTCTGGCCGTCTTGCATGAGGGGCCAATTCTCCACATGTGTTTATAATCTCTGTCTCAGTAGCTCATCTGGAGGTCCTCTGGAAGGAGTCCTAGTCCTTGAGCTAGCAGCCCCCATTCATCAGACGCAAGCTATTCATTGGCTGTGGGTCACTGATCACCTCCTCAATGCTGGAGATTGAACTGTCTCGGGAGGCAGACTAGGCGAGAGGACAGCAATTCTGTCAACACGCAATCATCATGGAGAATTCTGTAGATGTACACAGAAATGCAGAAAGTGCGGTTGTAGCTCTTGGCAAGATCAAGGAATCCTGGCTAATCCCACAGCCTACTCCCTGTCTGAGCAGTCTTACAATGTCCTCATTTGCTTTCTGTTGCTGTGATAAAACACTGGCCAAAAAGCAACTCGGCGAAGAGAGGGTTTGTTTAGCTTACGAGCTACTGTCTATCAGGGAGGAGAGCTAAAGCAGGAATTAAAGGCAGGAACCTGGAAGCAGACAGTGAGGCAGAGGCCATGGAGGAACACAGCTTACTGGCTCGTTTCTCATGGTTTGCTCAGTCTGCTTTCTTATAGAACTCAGGACCACATGCCCATCTATATCAATTAGCAACCAGGAAAATGACCCACAGATGTGCCTGTAGGTGACTCTGACAGAGGCAATTTTTCAATTGAGGCTTCTTTTTCCCAAGTGTGTAAAGTTGACAACCATGGCATATAAATAGAAACTTGGTGCATTTTCTCACCCAAATGAGCCATTGTTTTCAGACAATTCCACCTCTGACTCAAACTGAGTTTATGACAAAAGCAGTCTTTGAGAGGCTAAAAAGAAAGTAAAAGTTCTTTGACTTTAAAAATATGCAGTTAAATGCACTTTTCCAAGATTGCATCTGACCAGACCCCTGGGATGTAATGCTACACTGAACCATATCCTCCGGTCTCCTACCCTGTTGGCATATGACTGCTATGCTTGGCCTTACAAGAGTTGTCAAGCAATACTTGCAAAACCCGAGACACATTTATCTTCTGGCCAAAAGAAGTCAATCCAGTGCTTATTGGAGAAACTCCATTTTATCAGGAAGGTGGGTGTCTTAGTTCATGCATTTTATTTCTTCCATCAAGACATGTAAACAGGAATCACTGTGGGTGACTTTAAAACTGCCATTCCATTTGGGGGGAAGGGAGTTGGAGATCTTTGCTTTAGACAAAAAGAAAAACAGGACCTGCAGAGACAAGCCACCCTTCCAAGGCCTTTCCCTCCCATCCTAATGCAATTGCATGTTTGTGTAGCACAGACAGCTGTTTACACAGATTATATTTACTCAGGGCAGGAGATCAAGAGGATTCCTTTCCTATCAGACATCTGGAAATGTATGCAAATTTACCAGTCATGTTTGCAGATCTTGCAGAAGTCTAAAACAAAGTGCAGCCGAGTGTTTTTGTTCTCGGTTGTTTCATTTGCCCTCGGCTCTTAGTCCCCTTAGCTGACAATGATGATCAAGCTACAGAATTCACCATCCTGCCTTCCATCAGAAATCTGAATATCAAAGACTAGTCAGGAAGCTTTCCTGGAAGAGGTGGGGGCACAGCCTTATCTGTGGTTGCATAACAGAACACAGGGGTAGGAAAACAGCAATAATAAAAGGTTTCTGAAAGTGCAACAACCAAAAATTAGTTCCAAGTCAAACACAAGGAATCCAAGGTGTTTCTGCTAGTCCTCATCCATGCTGTATTGTGTGGCTTCATGGCACCCTTGGTTCCAAGGGCACAGCATACAGTAAAACTCTCTCAGAAGAAGTCTTTTATTGAGCTTACAGCAATTCTTTCTGGTTCTGAATTTCTCATTCACTCCCATGCAAATCACACCTATGATACTAAGTGTCTCTTGTGAATCATTTCTCCTTAAAAACTAAATTCTTTGTAGCTTCTAATTTCCAACTTGAGATTTCACTAATTATTATAGTATATTGCACTCTGTGTTCTTCACCTATTTCTTCTGGCAAAGACAGCCATGCCCCAGCATCATCTCTCCCTCCCCACTGCTCCACATTTCCCCTAGAAAGAGGTTTCTCTCTTCAGCTACATACATCTTATGAGTCCTACGTCTAGTCAGAGCCCTTTGGGACCACTGAGAGTTCAAATGAACCTTCCCACACCAAATCCCTTTGAATCCTTCTAGGCACCATCAGGATTCCTAGTCACATTTCCCAACTCCCAAAAACCTACCTCACTTCTAGGATTCCTTTCATGATGAATCTATATCTCCCAAGAGTCTAAAGGTAAACTTCCTTTCTCCTGAGCTCAGTGCAGTAATAGAGATCTGGGATCCCAAATATTTCAAATCTTTTCCCCCAGAGAATCCTCCCCTTGATCTGGCTCCCCAAAGAAGTTTAGATGTTGATTCGATCAGAGGCACCTGATCTCTAGCAGCAGAAAACTCATCTGTGTGACACATACTGATCCATGATTGCCTTTTATTAGCAAGAAACCTGGAAGTGGATGACCCAATCTTAGTTCACTAGTTTTGTCGTAGCATCAAAGATCCAGACTCTGTCTTCCCAGATTGCCAACCTGTGTGTGTGGGCTCTTCCCTACCTTGATCACGCTTTCCCCAGATTTCTAAACAGAGATCTTCACATAAGGTGCCCAGAGTTTGAGACCCTCCCTTTTAACATGTGAGGAAAAACCCTTTTCCAGTGCTCTGTCCAGCCTATGGGACTTCACTTGCATTCTATCGGTCAGAAGTGAGTCACATGCCCAGGCCTAGAGAGGACACTGGCACACAGTAGCTGTCATAACTGATTTAGATAAATTTGGACTACTAGTCTGGCACATTGCCATCCCAATAATGTCCCCGAGATTGACGGGCCCATTAATAAAATGGAAGGGAAGGATAAATGAGGGGGCCTAACCACAGAGCTTTTCAAAGTTGCTTTATAAGCACAGAAGCATCTAATTGGGCTAACGTCAAGTTGGGGGATTTCATTTTTACAGCATGCACAGGGCTTGCATGGGTCTGCACCAGCTGAAAGAAGCTGTAGAAGATTAGGGCGGTAACCAAGACCCTACTAACCCCATTAAACTTCTGGAACATTCTCTGTTATTTTTATCCCTACTCCTTAGTAAGAATTTTAAAAGTTAGTGCAGTCATTATTGTTTCTAAAAAGCATTCAGAGTAAAACAATGCTGCTTGGGATTTGCTCAATGAAGTTAGGGAAGATAATTGGCAGCTAGGATAATTCTAATTTGATGTTATTTGGATAGCAGATCCATTTCCTTGGCCATACTGATTTGGATGTAACTGGTATGAACAGTGCCCCTGAATTTATACTGGTTAACTCTATTATCAACTAAGAAAGATCTGTGAACTCTGTCTTATTCCAAGTCCATGGACCATCACGTCTGGTACCACATGAAAGTGCAATGAGGAAGAGGCAGTCACTCCAGATCTACTGGATCGCCAGGACAGGAAGGCTTCTGAGAGGATCCGGGATTGTGAGGATGGTGGAGACTGAGTCGAAAGTCAGTGAGGATAAGGAGGAAGGATAGCTAAGGCCATGGAACAGAGCAAAGGGGCATCAAAACATGAAGAAAAAGAGTGTTCCACGTTCAGGAGCAGCTTACATGTCTGACTTTTCCTTCAGGTGGTGAAAGGAGGGCTGTGGAGGACCCCAATTGGGGCAATATGTGCAGATAACAGACTCTGATGGGTACATACATGATTTCTGACAGCTCTGGTGGCGAGCCTAAGGTCAGGGTGACAGACTCTGCTGAGAGTCTGGCTGATGTGTCCTCATATGCTGGAAAGCAGAAAGGCAGAAGTGCACCTGTGCTTGCCAGAAGAAGAGTCTTCTAAGAACTATTATAACACCACAAGTCCATCCCTGATGGCAGACGATCTCCACAAAACACACCCCCAAACACAGTTGTATTAGAGATTGTTAGCATTACATGGGGGAGGGGGGTTCAGACCAAAGCATATTCCAGGCTAAGCTTTGAATCTCAAAGAACAGAAACAATAAAAAGTCTCAAAAGGGAAGAGATGGCCCAGACCCACTTGTTTTTCTGAATCTGGAATCTGGCCAAGTCTTTACAGGATGATGAAGGTTAAGATGATTCTGAGTCTCTCAGTTTCCCTATGTGTGTGACCATCTGAGATCTGAAGAGTTCACTGCACTGTTTACACTGTATCCTAATGTATTAATTACCTTTTTTTTCATTGCTGTGCAAAATATCTAGTGTTGTGATTTAAATGTGAATGTCATCTGTAGACTCATGTGTGTGAATACTTAGTCCCCAGTTGTGAGTGGGCCTTGAGGTGAAGACTTGCTGGAGTAAATGGATAACTGGTGATGCACTTTGGGGTTTTATAGCCTGTCCCAATTCCCTGTCCTTTTTACTCCCGATTCTGCTAAGATACGAGGATGTGAGGAGTCACAGTTGCACACTGTCCCCACAGTGGGGCTGTCTGCACCATGCCTTCCCTACCATGGTTCACTACCTCCTGAAGGGTAAGCCAAGATAAATCTTTTCTCCCTTACATTGCTTATTGCCAAGTGTTGGATCAATCGATGAGAGCAGTTACTAATGTTCTTAGCAAAAACCAACTTAGAGGAGAGAGATTTTATTTTGGCTCACAGTTTTAAGAGCTACAGTCAATCAAAGAGGAGAAGACAAGGTGACAGACGGCTCTGTGGTAGCAGCAGTGTGCAGATGGGAGTCTTCCTCTCCTCTCATCTTGGCAGAACAAGAGGCAGGGCTCGCCTTCCCTCTGGTATCCCCACGGTCAGCCCACTTCCTCCAGTGAGGCGCCACAACCTATCAAAATGGCAGTATCCACTAAAGATTAAATATTCCAACCTTTGAGTCTGTGAGAACATTTCACATTCAAACTGTAACACCTGTTAAGGACTACTCTGCTTACACTATCATAGCAAATATTGACAATCCGAAGTCAGCCAAAACGTCTTGTATCTTGGAATCATTTGCTTTCCTGACTTAATTTAAAAGCAAAACAAAACAAAACAAAAATCTCAACGGCAAATCTGTTAAACAACATGGCCAGTCAGGCTCAGGCAGAGTTATGCATAAAATAGTGATTTCTGACTCTTTCTAGGTAAAGTTTAAGGCTGAGTTGGTGAGAGGTTTGGGATCTACTACTAGATAAACAATATAAAAATGAGGGCTTTTTCAAATTATTTTTATTATTTATTTACTCTATTTTTTATTTGTAGAGATACAAATGTCTACTGAGAAGTGGATGAATCGTTTTATTTACTTTTATGGCCCCGTGAAGCTGCCACATGCTTTGGATTCCAGGAGATGAAGCTCCCTCTACAGCATTTGTAAAAGGAAAAGAACCAACAGATCCCCCACCTCTGAAACTATAGAAGTTAGAGTTCAAGAAGGAGAAGAAGGGATGCGTTGCAGGAGGAATGCCAGGTGTCCTTATGAACACTCCCGCCATTCCCACGGAGGCCACACCCAAATGGAACAAATGCTTATCTGATGAGTCCCTGTGACCCCCATAGTCCTAGATTTCACTCTGAGAAATCCCTTTGAAACACTGACATTTGTTTCATATCAGTAAAAAAAATCCTATTACATAATGAAACAAAACTGTCCTTCATATGTACATATCTCATGTCAGGCATGGGCTAAGCTTTTTCTATACATTGTCCCATTGGAGGCTTATAGAATCTTATTAATGAAGTGGCCTTATCTTCAATGTATAGGTTGGAAAATCTGCCAGGGAGCAATTTAATAAGTTGTCTAGGTCACACAGCTAATGTGCTGGCTTCAGGATTTGAACTCAGGTCTACTCTGTCCATCTAAAGTCTGCTGCTTCAACATTTCACTGTACTTTGGATAAAGGCAAGACCCACTGTTGAACTGACTGGGAAAATATGTTTAAAAGAATCAAATTAGATGGCCTATCTCATAGAACATACATGAAGTTTCTTTCACTTTGGTATGGGATCCCTTAGAATGTGAGGCTTATTGTCTAACCAGTCTCTGCAGCCTTCTAGTGCCCAAAAAGACATCTAACAAAGTAAGAACCTTCGAAGAAACTCTGAGACTCTGTCATGCCCCAGTCCACTTTACTTCCTTCAGTTGGAAACATATTGAAGGACCACACAACATTTAACCACCTTTATCTCACAGCCTTGATTCAATTACCAGAATTCACATAGCCATAACTACTAGGGAAGTGCCCAGCTTCAAAGAAAAGTACCAGGAGCCCTAAAAGTGTCACACCATCCAGCTAGAGTCATATTATAGAAACTGTAAGAACAAATTCCCTTTCCGTGGATATTTCTATCACACACCAGCTTAGGTCAGAGACTGATGGCACAAATGTATGCTTCACACACACAGCAGTGTCTTTCTCTGCTGAGTTTTAACATTTATACAGCAGTATACTCAAAGACACAGGACCCTTCAGCCCACCTGACATCATTATTTGGCTTACAAGTTTGTAATAAAACCAAATAGATGGAGTTCCGAAACTATTACTGCCACAGACACTGTCATTTCCACCTCTGAACACTGGGACAGAGGTGGTGGGGGAGGCAGAGAAAGAGAAGGCTGGGGGTTTTGGAGGCATTATTAGGGATAAAAGGAGGGAGGGGGGATTTAAGCCACACTGACCCGCATGTCCTGCTGGAGGAAGATACCAGCCTGGTCTGTCACAGCTCCAACTGTTGTCGTCACTCAGAGCTCTCAGCCACCATCTCCTCACTTGAAAGCCAGCTCTCAACTCTGCTGTTCCCAGTCAGATCAGACCAGACTGGGCATTTGCTGCTCCTGCAGAAGGGAGGTAGGGCAGTGGGCATATCACCCTGGGCAGGACCTTAGAAGAGCCCACAGCCAGTGAATAGGTGATCAGTAGCTTGAAGCCTTCCTGACCACACAGGTGCTAGGGACCTGGAAAGCCAGTCCAGCTCTACCACCCTGTTTGTTCCCTCCCAAGGTCAGCTTCCTCATACATAAAATGAAGTTATTTTAAAAAGGAAACAGGGAAGAAAAAGATCGGTTCTCCTAGGCCAGTTGTTAGCCTTCCGTGCCTCAGTTTCATCTACTATGCAGTGGGGTCAGTGATGACACTCTTGTCTAGCATGTGTTATGTCTAAGGCTAAACAGACATCAAAGGATCCCATAACTCATAAAACACTAGAGTACATACATACTGGTACTTTCACCAAGCCCTATGTGGGAGAGCTCTTTTCTCTAACCTTGGTTCCTTTCACCTAAGGAACCCTTCTACCCTGCACTCAAGTCCTCCATTCAACTCTTAACCTACAGTCAGGTGCTGTGGTAGTTTGAATAGAAGTTGCCGCTGTTGGCTCTAATATTTGAAAGCTTAATCATTAGACAATGGCATTACTTGAGAGAGATTGGGAGGTATGGCCTTGTTGGAATAGGTGTGGCCTCACTGGAGGAAATGTGTCATTGATGGTGAACTTTGGGGCTTCAGAAGTTAAAGCCAATGTCGCTCTCACTCTTCATAATGCTTGCAGATCCAGACATAAAACCCTTAGATACCTTTCCAGCACCATGTCTGCCTGCATGCTGCCATGTTTCCCACCATGACAATGATGGACTAAACCTGGAAATGTAAGCAAGCACCAATTAAACGTCTTCCTTTATGAGTTTCCATGGCCATGGTGTCTCTTCACAGCAACAGAACCTTAACCAAGACAAGTGGAGTTAGTTGGTCCTGCAGCAGGCCCAACATCCCTGCCAAACAACATAATCTATCTATTATAAACTTGTCCAGGTTTATGGAAGAGCTTTGGTGCTATAGATTTCTCTGTCAGGAAGGTGTTGAGGAGAGGACATTGGCCCTGAACCCTGGGGGAAGTGAATGAAGGGCATAGAAACCCCTGAGCACAGAGGGTCTGGGCTAGGTACTCTCTTCTGATAGCTGTGAATATCCAAGCAAGGCAAAGGGGAGATGGGTTACGGATGGCAATGGCAGTCCACACCTTTGGCTCCCATGTGGCTGATATTGATTAATTACAGAGCTAAGGAAAGAAGGAAAGTGTTAAGTCTACTTGGCACACAATGTCAGTAACTCATTGCTGTTTGTTATCTCTCTTATTGTGTTAGCTTTCTATCACTCTAATGAAATGCTTATAACATTGACTCACAAAGAAAAGGGGAGTGGATGATGACTCAGTGGGGAAGCACTTGCCATGTATCTTAGTGACTTTTCTATTACTATGACCAAGGCAACCTAGAAAGCATTTAATTTTGGGTTCATGATTACAGAAGATTGAGTCCATGATCCTATAGTAGGGACCATGGCAGCAGGCAGGTAGGCATGGCAACAGAGCAGTAGCTGAGAGCTTATATCTTGAGCTCTGGACCACTAGGTAGAGAGAGCCAACCAGAAACAGGATGATATCAAAGCATGTCTCTGGTGGCCCACTTCCTCCAACAAGGCTACACTTCCTAGTCCTTCCCCAACAGTTACACCAACTAGGGACAAGTAGTCAAATATATGAGACTATGAGGGTCTTTCTCATTCAAACCATGCAGGTGTGAGAATATAAGCTTGCATCCCTAGAAGCAACATAAATCTGGACTGGGTAGCACACATCTGTAACCTCAGAACTCCAATGGATAGATATGAGGGGAAGACAGGAGAATCTCTGGAAACTCATGAGCTGTAGCTTGCACACACAGACATGAACAGCAACAGATCTCCACATGAAGGCTATGGAATGCATATGTTGAGAACCCACACTAACTCCATTTTAATACTTTAGCTAATTTAGGTTTCTATTTACTATAGCTGTTCCTAAGTGATCTTTCTATTTCCTGTAAAACTTAGGTTTCTGAGCTCTGGGGAGACAGTTCAGTGGTTAAGAGCTCTGGCTGCACTTCCAGAGGTCTCAAGTTCAATTCCCAGCAACAACATAGTGGCTCACAACCTCTATACTGGGATCTGATGCCCACTTCTGGTATGCAGATCTATATGCAAACAAAGCATCCATATACATAAATGAGTAAATCTTAAAAAAATAAAAGAACAAAACCTAAGTTTCTGTTTTTTGGAATTGGGCTGTACCCTACCCCTATGAACATATGATAGTCTGTAACAAGTGTTTCAGGAAGATTTTCTTAACTGCTTGGTCTCTCTTCTGTAACAAGGCTTACTTACAAAATCTCTTACCCTGTGGCTTTGCCCTATAAAAGAAGCTTGAATAATTGGTCCAGAGCTGTTCTCTTAAACCCAGTCCTAGGGAAAGACAGCTGATAGACTGGCTTTCCTGTGCACAGAGTAAAGCTTGCTTAAATTTGCTCATAATTTTTGATCAGTGGTCTTTACTCTCATTTGGCAAGATTAACAATGTCTGTACTCACACATACACACACACACACACACACACACAGAGAGAGAGACAGACAGACAGAGACAGAGAGGAAGACAGAGAGAGAGAGTGAGAGAGAGATAAAAATACCACCACCAACAAAAGACAGATTCTACCAACTTCCAGTAGACATAGGAACCAAGCCCTTGATAGGTCACTGGAAGTCACAGAGTGTCCAAATTTAGCATCCATTTTATCATTGAATGTGAATTGAGTTAATGATGGCTTTATCCTTCCCCAGCAGTAATCTCCACAATTGCCCTACCTGTTGTTGCTCTTAACAACTGTCATCCAAGAGGTGTTTGCAGCCTCTAGGGAGTTAATAAGTCTAGGACATTGTCCCCAACGTTTTACATATTTTATTCCTAAATACCTATCCAATAGCATTTCAATATCACATATGCTGTTTATCTGTTTAAGTAATAAGTAGCACATTATACAATATATGTTGTTATAAATAATCATGTATGATAATCATGCATACTACTCATACATGATATTTAATATATAATCATATTCTATAAGTGTTATAAATGTAATTCATGTATTATGTAAAAATATATGTGTAACTGTGTTTTATACATTAAAAGATTAAGGGCTTGCTTGTTTGTTTGTTTGTTTGAGACAGGAATTTTCTCTGTAGTCCTGACTGTCCTGGAAATCACTATGTAGACCAGGCTGGCCTCACATTCAGATAGCCACATGTCCTCCTGAATGCTGGGATAAAAGGTGTGCTCTACCACTCCTGGCAAGATTAATGATTTTTCCCACTGAGAATCTTTGTCTAGTCAATAGCTATCAGCCGCCAACACTTAGAAAAGAGACATTGTATGACCTGTTTTGAAATGTTACCTGATAAACGCTCTAATTTGGCAATTTCTTAACTTAGCAGTGTTCTTTATGTTGCCCAGTGGTGACTGGAAAACTGGGTCAGACTGAAAAAACTGGTTTTTTCAACATTAAATTGTAAGTGGGAAATGGGGAGCTAAAGGAGATACTACAGAAATTTAAATAAAGACTTCTCAAAGTGCAGAGAGTAAATGTCTGTGGAGTGCTCAACCACAAATAGGACATCTGTATCACTGTGTCCTAGTTAGAGCTTTCATCACTGTGAAGAGACACCATGACCATGGCAACTCTTATAAAGAAAACATTTAATTGAGGTATCTTGCTTACAGTTTCATTGACTCAGCCCATTATCATCATAGTGGTGACAGTCACACTGAGGGAACTTTGAACGAAAGAGACTCCAAAGCCTGTCCCCACAATGATACACTTCCTCCAACAAGGCCATACCAATTACAACAAAGCCACACCTCCTAATAGTATCACTCCCTTTGGGGGCTATTTTCTTTCAACCCACCACACAACCCTCTTCCCTAGACTCAGGGAACATTTTGGAAGACAGGGTGGGATTATTGTAAGAGCCAAGGTTGAGGAGGACCAAAGGTAAAGAGCATCCTCTGGACATGACAGGACCTCTGCACTCATGCAGTCGTGGTTGCTTACACAAGATCTGGGCAAGATCAAGCCAGTCAACATTCCAACATGGAAGAGGGAAGGGTTCAAGAACCTCCATTCCACCTGAGTTGCAATTGGCAGTTGTTGACTTCTGGGGGCTGGAGAGTCTCTTTAAAGTACTGTGCTCCTGGTAGATTCACCATACTCCAGCGAATTGCCTCACACCCATGACTATATGGGGAGCACAAAATGGATTTAGTGGGTTAAAAGAACAAAAAAGAGTATGAAGTTGGGAGGAGTAGAAAAGTAGGTTAGGATCAATTTAAGGGGAGTCAGGAGGAAGAACTGGGGACAAATGTGATCAAAATATTGTACAATGACATGCATGTATAAAATTCTCAAATAATTAGTGAACTATATTTTTAAAGAAAAAGAAAATTAAGACTTAAGAGTCATTATTATCTTCAGCCAGTATGCAACTTCAGTGTATCTACTATCAGACCAGGTTCAACCAGACTTTGAAATAAGCCTGAGAAAACAAGGAAAGTCTACTAGGAATACTGATTTTAAGTGGTTTATTGATAGTATTATTTTAATTTTATACATATATTGAAACATTAGCCAGGAGGCGGTAAGGCACCCGTTTAATCTCAGCACTCAGGAGGCAGAGGCAGGCAGATCTCTGTGAGTTCGAGGTCAGCCTGATCTACAGAGTGAGTTCCAGGATAGCCAAAGCTGTAATATAGGGAAACCCTGTCTTGAAAAAACAACAACAAAAAACAAACAAACAAAAAAGAAAATGAAAGAAACATTAACAAATACAATTATTGTATCTAGGATTTACTTCAGAATAATTGTGCATTGAAGACAGGCTAATGCTGCTGGTTAATTTTTGTTGAAACTGACTGGTGGACATGCACTGCTGATTCTGTATGTGCTTGAGATCTTCTTCAATTAAAACCAAAAGAAAAATAGTCAGCCTCCACAGAGGTGTCTCATCAGATAGCAAACCAGATGCAGTCCCACCTCACAGAAAGCCCTACTCCTGTGATCTCCGCACCCCTCAGAGAACTGGGCAAGCTTGTCCCAAGCACATGCCTGGACTGGGTTGTGTTTGAAGGGCCTTCCCATTTTTCTCTGTGAAATCCATCTCTTTGTCTGGTTTCTTCTCTTGCCACTTCCCCAATGTTCTGGTTCTGCCCTCTTCCTCTGTCTCCTGGAAGTTAAGGGCTCTACCTGCTAAGCCAAGCACTTTTTACGCTATCATTTCTAAACAGAAACTGTGCAAGAGAAACTGAGAGAAAAATGTTTTCCCCATGTCACTACAGAGGAATTATGTTAATCGATGATCGTGAGTTCCCTGTACTCTGCGGGTTCCTTTGTGAAAGTTATTAAGACATGGTTTCTCATATCCGTTCAGCAAGTGTGGAAACCGCACAACTGGGAGAGCAGCTCTACTGGGAGTCTTTGTGAGGAGTTGAGAAGAATCTCCATGTTCCTGGATGTCCTTTACTGGCGAGATCTGTGTAACTCAGTGATTCTCAACCTTCCCAATGCTACGGCCCAAGGCTGCAACAGTCCCACACGTTGTGGTGACCCCAACCATAAAGTTATTTTTGTTGCTATTTCATAACTATAGTTTTGCCACTGCTATGAATTGTAATGTAAATATCTGATAGGCAGGATATCTGATATGTGACCCCTGTGACAGGGTCATTCAACCCTGAAAGGGTTGCGACCCACAGGTGAAGAACCACTAACAAGCCATTCGTGGGCAAACTCCCTACCACCAAGCAAGAATGAAGGGGCCTCTTTGTATTGAGTGAGCGCAGCTCCTTGTCTTTAGACCAGCAGGGATGGGGCCTTTCTTTGCTGTCTGGATGCTGACACAGCCTTCCTGTGTAGCCCAGGCTGATCCCGAGCCCATGATACTCCTTGCGTCTACTTCTGCAGTGTCGGGATCGCAGGCATGCGTCACCTTATTCACTTTGCCATGTGGAAGACCAAGAAAGAAAGTTCAGCTGGGGGTGTGTCTAGTTTGCAGACTTCTATACAAATTGTCTGTGCTGTCTCTGGGCCTAGACCCACAACAGCATGGGACATCACATGGATGCCATCCTTCAGGAGCCAGGCAGCCTTGTCGCGCCAGACCTGCCTAGTTACACTTCATCATTTTCTTCCATATATCTTGCCTTCCCATTAACAAAGCCAGCCCGCTTAAAGCCAATTTCTTTCTGGAATCCTCTGCTCCCCAAATTGCAATGGGAGGGCAGCTTGCTTCTAAAATTTGCTATAGGACCTTCCTCCCTTCCCTGGCTCCATTCCCAGTCCTCATCCCCTTTATCCTGACAAGTGTTTTTATTCCTATAGAGATGGTGTCAGCATTGCCCCATGTTGGCCAAGTAGCAAGCATGGTGAGAGAGTAACCGGTCACTATCACACAGCTAGTCTGAGCCAGCCTGCCAGGGAGGGCAGAGGTGGGAGCACAGAGGTGGGTTACTGTTTCTGCAACCTGTTTCTCTGACAAGAATGAACGGTGGCCATTAGGATAAAAAGGGACTGTTGGTAGGGAAGCAGGCAGGAAAGCTGAGAAGCCCTCAGTCCAGCTGCTAGCCCTCTAGAATTGCCTCTGGCTGGCACGGTTAAGCTGCAGGAGGAGCAGTGGAAACTGGAGAGAAGGGAAGTGGTGCTCTTCACATACCTGCAGGGCCAGAAGAAGCCAGGATGGAGCGAAGCGATCCAAGGGAACTACCCGGAAAGAACTTACCACCTCCCCCTCCCAACCCCCCCACCATAGAACACTATAGAGGCTGAGGCCGCAGACACCAACATCTCCTTGTCTCCCCTCCCCAGCACATATCAAATTGAGCCTACCAGAGCTGAGGGTTCTGAAAACAGCATCTTTCAACTCAGTGGAGCAATTAACTCCACATGCATCTGCTTTAGTTCCGGTTTTCTGTTATTTAATATCCACTTCTGCGTGTGTCTCATGACGATTTTGTGTTTGTATACCGCTGTGTGTATAGGACTGTGTGCTTCCCCACATAGTGTACTTTATGGCTTTCTTCACTATACACTTCACCCACACAGCTTACACCCCACCTCTCATACCTACAGCTTTTCCTATTTCTTTCATCCTTGTCCCCTTCTCTTTTTATTTTCTAATTATAGCCTTCCACAGTTTTAGTAATCTCTAAAGCTTGTGGACTGAGAGTTTCTGATCTTTCCCTCTCAGCCTGACTTTACCTGCCTTGATTTTTCTTTCTTTTCAATGGCTTTAATAGCTACACTTTTCCTCACTTGCTCTAATTCCCTCCCAATTGTAATTTTATTAACTCCCTATGATCCTTGGTTGTTTATCCTCCAACCATCATTGCATCCAAAGGAACAACTGTTGTTAATTGGTTTGTACAGCATCTGAATAGTGGTTGCTCTCACAGTTAATAGACTACCCAGAAAATCACACAGAATTTATACCTGAGTTCCTGAACTGAGGAAATATTATTTGAAATATACACTCAATTCCACCACATCCAAGTCCCACTTGAGCAATACAAATACTTCAACTGAGAAAGTATAGCCGCTTTTTATAAAAGGTAAGCCACAATGAAACAAGACCAGATGTGTAAATCCCAATGTAGTAACACAGGAAACAGAATACAACACAACTCCTCTAGTAACTATTAAACCTACAGTGATGCCATCTAGTAAATGTGAGTTAGAATAAATCCCAGACAGAGAACTCAAATGGTGATTAGAAGTATATTCGAATGTACAAGCAAATTGCTGGAAGAAATAAAGAAGATGTATAATATGAAAGAGGAATTTAAAACGTGAGCAGAAATGGCAAAGAAAAACAACTTTGAGATGCCCAAAATATAAAACAAATAGTCCAATAAGCAATTTTGTCATCAATAGAATGGACCAAGGAAAAGGATATCTGAACTTGAAAGGCAGGAGAAGGAAATAGAACAATTCAACAAAGACAGAGATAGAACAATAAAGTACCAGTCTAAATACAGGAAGCTGGGCTTTGTGGCTGGCATTGGCCTCTGCCATTGCTAGGTAACAGCAGCAGAACTTAGGGAACTGACTATAGCTCAAGGTGGGATATTTTAGTTTTAATTTACTTTCTAATGTTTATTTTATTATTGTTGTTATTCGTGCGTATGTAAGTGTGAGTATGTGCACACACGTGTGGGTACCTATGGAGGCCAGAAGAGGGTGTCAGATCCTATGAGTCTGAACTACAGGCAGTTGTGAGCTACCTAAGATAGGTGATGGAAACTGAGCTTTGGTCCTCTGCAAAAACAGCAAGTGCTCTTAACTGCTGAGCTATGTCTCCAGCTTTAAAATAGACCTTAGAGTCATGTTAAACTCCTTTCTTTCCAGTTTTGAGTTTCAGAACCCAGGGCTAAGCCAGTTTGCAAATGCCATTTGCACTGCAATAGGTAGTGGTCAGAGAGTCTCAAGTGACCAAGCTGGGATCCTCTTAAGAGCCAGTGGGCAGCTGCTGTGTTCTTTGAGCTCCCAGAGTTCCACAACAGACTCAACTATGGGTGACAACAATCCAGTGTGGAAGGTGGAGGATGTGGATACTTGCAAGAACTAGTGTGCGCTCTCTCTCTCTCTCTCTCTCTCTCTCTCTCTCTCTCTCTCTCTCTCTCTCTCTCTCTCTCTCTCTCGCCTTGTTTTGGTCACTTTTTATTGAGCTATGCATTTTTCCCACTCCCCTTCCCTCCTCCCCTCTTCCCCTTCACCCTCCCTGCTACTCCCACACTCCCAATTTACTCAGGTGATCTTGTCTTCTTCCCCTTCCTAGGTAGATCCATGTATGTCTCTCTTAGGCTCCTCCTTATTACCTAGGTAGTGATACATTTCTTAAGGCTTGCCACAGTTCAGGTGCTGTGGTGAGTGTCTCCCATACATTATGTCACTCATAGTGATCATTAAACAAAATGCAAAACAACCAAACAAACTTGTGGTCCTAAGTTATAGTTGCTTCTTCTTTCAGAGGGGGGAGGGCATTTTGAGTTTCAGTAGACCTAGGTCAATATTCAAACATTCATCCATGTTAGTCGCTATGTGAATAGACTTAAGAATCCAATCACCACACATTATCAAATCTCTCAGGAAAGTGGGAATTAAATTAAATATCCTCACTGATAAAGGCATTGCAAAAGCAAAAGAAGTCCAACAAACAGATCATTTGCTCACATTGTACATAATGATCAAGGACTAAACACTTTGTTTGCATTCTTTTTGCCCCCCAAACAAGACAAGAATGTCTGATCTTATATCTCCTATTCAGTGTTGTACTGGACTGCTGAATAAGGCAAGAAAATAAAATCAAATGCATCTAAAGGAAGAAAAACAAAGTGGTTCTGTTCTCAGGTGATTTTATTGTCTACATAGGAAATCCCAAGTGGTCTACAGAAAAGTTCCTGGAACTAACCAGTGAGATGAGCATGGCCACAGAATGCAGTGTCTAAATACAAAACAAGTAGCTGTTTCTATATGTAAGCATTCGACGATGGGAAATAGAAACAGAAGTTCAGAGTAGGTAGGAAATAGAGAGTAGGAGTCAGGCAGGGGTTGCACCCAGGCGATTGCTGAGTACTGGGGATCTTCCCTGAAGCTGCCCTCTCCAAACCCTACCCTCCATGCACCAAGTGGTGGCCCCTCCCCTGGAGCTGCCCTCTTCAGACTGTGCTCCTGAGAAAACCTGTCAAGGGTCAGCTCCTCCCCGTGAGACGCTCAAAACCACACCTACAGGCTATTTAATGGGGGGGGGGGGTTGTTCCCCGACCTGCCACGTGCTTCTCCCTGTGGTTTCTCCTCTTCTCCTAGGACCACCCGGGAATGCTTTGCTCAGATTAAAACCTGACTGATTTATTGCATAGCCAGGGAGAATTAATATCTGGGTATGGAAACTTACCACTACATCCTATCACATCTGCCTCCAGCTTTTCTAGATGTATTGCCAGTGGAGGGGTAGCTGCCCTTAGGGTTCTCATGGGCTCACAAGGCACATTGTTGAACCAAGTGTCGAAAGGAAACAGGGCTAGATTACAGATCTCTGTGAAAGAGATGGTTCATATTTTCCCCCTCTGTAGGGACTGAGTTAGGACTGGAACAAGACAGAGACTGAAATGTAGGGAGCAGGGACTGTCAGCCTTGTTATAAAGAGACCAATCTTAGTAGACATTGCACTAATCTTACCTTATCCACAGCTACAGTTTCCATTTCTGTCACTGGATTCTGAAAAGAATACACACAGTGAATTTCTTTTACTTTGCATACCATTCTGAGTAGTGTGATTAAACCTCCTGTTATCTCACTCCATCCTGTCCAAGATGTGAACTGCCCTTTTGTCCAGTGTATCCACACTATATACACTACTCATCCATTAGTCACCCAATAGCCATTTCAGCTCTTAGGCCTCCCATGATGTTATGACAGTGCTGATACTCAAAGAACACTTTCATGGTACAGGAATTGCCCTAGTTTTTTCCCCAGTGCTGTGATAAAATGACCAAAGCAATGTAGCTTACACTTCCAGGTTACAGCCATTGCAGGGAAGTCAAGGTGGTAGGATCTTAAAACAACTAGTCACATCAGGTGCACAGTCCAGGACAGAGAGCATCTAGTGCTTAGCTCATATTCTTCACCCTCATCTAGGGAATGGTGCCACCCAAAGTAGGCTGGATCTTCCCACATTAATAAAGACAATTCTTCTCAGATATGCCCACAGGCCAACTTTGTCTAGACAGTCCCTCAATGAGACTTCTTCTTAGTCACTCTACATTGTGTGGAGTTGGCCATTAAATGATTCTCAGCATCCACTGGTGAGTTTGGAGTCTACCCATCTAGGGTAAGGAGAGATTTTGTTGTTTATCCAAGCTGATCAAACTCACTTAGCAAATTTCCTTCTTACAGGGTTAAGGAATCCTACTAACTCAAAAGAACTTCCTTGTCAACTAGTGCCCCTAGCTCTGGCTCAGACTGAAGGAGTCGGGAAATCCTCTGAGTAAAGAACAGAAACAAACAGAGACAGGGATGCCAATGAGGAAAGGACTGGACAGAACAAAAATCATCTAGTCATGTATCAATCCTTGGGCACACACAAACAGACAGCACACTTGGTAAGGAGATAACACTCCACCTTTCAAGAAGCTGACATTCATCTCGACCTATAGATGAACGATGCACAGGTCATTAGAGCAGAGGGTAAGTGAAGGAAGGAGAGCTTTCGTGGAGACACTTATACATGCCCAGCACAAGACTCAGTCCTCAGCTTGCTTAAAAATCCTTCCCCTTCAACAGCGTCACCACCAGGACCAAGGACCCAAAATAGGGATCTTCAGAGTTACCTTCAAACCATAGCATCCTCCTTCCCAGAAAGTTTCATTATGTGCTTATCTCCTTTTAAGTTATCTAGCTCTTGACTCCTAATACAGCTCCATCTTGTGTGAGTGTAGGTAAGGTTTGCAGTAGCTTCCTGCTGATACCCTCCAGTAGGTCCCTTCCTATCCTCTGTATGACTCCTCAGTTGCCTATCATTTACATAATAGAAGTGACTCTCTTTGATGTAAGCATTTGCAGCCATTTCTACTGTGTTTGTCACTGATTGATACTCTTACAAACTGTCCAAAAAATGAAGTCTTTTCCTAGTTGCTGTTACTGTACAGTTTTTCTCAGTATCTAGGGGGGATTTTTTTCAGGACTTTGAAGATGGCAAAAAGGGTATATGCTTAAGTGTCTTACCTGACCTGGCATAGCATTTGCATATAACCTGTGCATGTCCTCCTGTATACGTTAACTCATCTAAAAATACCATGTAAAAAGTTGTTGTAGTAACAAGGAAAGGCTCTATGTGATGTATTGGTCCTCTATGCTGAACCCTAAAAGGTGAAGGGTCAAATGGGTCACTTACCCACTAACTAACTGCCTGAGAAATAATCAGTCCATACCAGTTTTCACAGGTGAGAAAACAGACTCTAAACACATTTGTCTAAGGGAAGCTGGAATGTATAAGAAATGTTTCTGACCCCTGGAGTATGTCTGCTCTTAACACTATTACACATATAGTTTGTTGTATCCACTGTTTTAATCTGCATGGTATGGGCTATTTCCTGTAACTTTTAGTGAAATACAATGACACATGCTGTTGAGTCCATTAGTATTTCAGAGGGACACAAGTGACATTGCATAAGCATCTACACCTAAATCCTAACACAGAATACAAGATCCTGGACAAGATTTCAATTATCTGACATGAGTCAGTTTTTTGCTGTCAAAACATTTACAGTCCTGGTTGCAGAATCACAGTGGGAAGATTCTTCACACTCTGGCAATGTAATGAGATCCCTTTCTGCGAGGAGTTGCAGAGGTACCTCCCTGGGCAGCCATCTGTGCTTTTACATGCCACTTCCAGACAGAGAGACTAGAACTCAGTCTCAGCTAAGTCCTTCCTTAAAGCTAGAGTTTCTCACTTTGGTTTTAAATTTTTATTGAGGATCTGGAGAGAGGGCTCAAAGGTTAAGAGCATGAACTGCTCTTGCAGAGTAACCAAGTTCAGTTCCCAGCAGTTCTCAACTGCCTGGAGCTCCAGCCCCCGTGGATCCAACACCTTCTTCTGGAGTCTGTGGGTATCCACACACACGTGTCTATATACCCACACGCATGCCCCCACACACGCATATACACATTATCAAAAATAAATCCTTTTAAACAAATTAATTGAATATTGACTAGTTACAGTTATGTGTATCTGTAAGATACAAAGTGAGCTGTGGTGTGAACATAAAAGTAGAAACACTGAGACAATTAATTAGCATATACAGTACATCAACATATACACTTTCTCCCCCATCTGACTAAAACATTGCTGAATTTCTCCCACAAAGACGAAAACTTGAAGTGAAGCAGAACTCGGAATCTAGGATGCCCACCATGGCACATTATCTCCAGAGTTCCCAGGCACTAAGGAATGCGTGCAAATTCATTATGGAAACCGTGGTTTTCCAAAAGTGCTTGGGGATAAAGCCCAGTGGTAAAGCTCTTGCCCAGGATGAGTAAGGCCCTGAGTCCTAGTCCTAAAATCATCTAAAAAACAAAAACAAAAACAAAACAAAACAAAAACAACTAGCAAAAGTACTTTACTTGATTCATTTTAGTTAGCCATTTTTTAAGTTTATGGCCTCCTCAAGACTGGCAGGGCACATAGATGCTAAGGTTTGGGTCCCTATTCTTGTTGTATAAAAGCTTTATTGAGATACAGTTGATAGACCTTTTATAACATGTATTAATTGGTAAGTGAGTTAGGAAAAGGTACTGGAAAAGTTTACTGGTGAGTCTTTTTGTTTTGTTTATTTTTTAAATGTATATAAATCAGTGCTTTGTTAGCATAACCACAAAATTGTGCACTTATCTCCGCTGTGTAATTCAAGTGCATTTCCTTGTCCCAGGAGAAGACTGCACCGTCTGGGAGTCTCATAATTGCTCTCCATTCCTTTCTCCCGCTTCCCTCTCCAGCCTCTGATAATTGCTACTCTTCTTTTTATCTCTGTAGATTTGCTTATTCTGGATTGATCATATTCATGGAATCAAATAATACATGGGTTTTTGTGTCTGTTGTTCTCTTCACATACTGATTTCAGATTCATCTGTATTAATCCAGTGACATGTCACGCAAATGCATTCTGAGAAATGGATCATTGGGCAATTCTATCTTTGTGCAAACATTGTACAGTATGTTTATAAAAAACAAGAGGACGAAGTTGCAAGAAATATTTTTTTCTTTCAGTGGTAGTGCTCTAAAGGTCAATATCCCATAAGATTCTCAAATCTTGCAACGTGGCTATTTGCCTAACTACTATACATTTCTGAAATGTCCTATCATACCCTTCCCCTTCATGCCAATTAACCAATCATGTCAGATAGTGAGGTCAAACTCCCACCAATGGGTTGAGACATAGTCATTACCTGCATTAGGGATTAAAACAAAAATCAAAAGCTGAGGCCATTTTGGCCATGTATGCTTGCTAGACTGGTTTGGGTTCTGGGGTACCCTTTCTACAAAAAGAAATTGCCTTGCTAGTTACTTTTACTTTGTGCATTTCTTTGTGCGATATCAAGATTATTTTCATTCAACAGAGTGACTCATACATCTGGGTTGTTTAGTACACAGCCTATTCTATTATGGCTGTAACGGATAATAAAGACCAAGACTAAATCAAGCGTGAGAGCAAATGATGCAGTCAAAAGACTTGGAAGACATAGCATGCAGGGAAACGGGGCAGAATACCAACGATACTGGAAGTATTTTTGTATAAATAGAATCAGTATACTATTAATTAACCATGAAAAGTATGCCATAGTAAGTAAGCAAAGAAGAGACATTAAAATTTATTACTATTAAGTGCTATGTACTATCTGTATGTCCATGCTATGCTTTTATACAATTGATTGTACCTGTGTTGACGCCAGCATCTCTAGTCATTCAGGGATGCACTGTTACTACATTATCATGACTCATCACTAGTCAATAATTTTTTCAGTTCCATCAGTGTAATCATATGGAATTATAAATGTGGTCTATCCTTGACTATTGTTATTTCGTGGTGACTGCCTTTCATATTATGAAATATAAATAAATCAAATTCTGTTCATCCAGTGGTAGATTTGGGCTTCTGATGTGTCATTTATGAAGAATGTTACAAACCACATAACTGGTGTCAGTTGTCAGTGTGGTACTGAATGGCACTGATAAGTGCCAGCTTTCTTGTCCTTTTCCTAATCTTAAAGGAGTAAGCGTTGTTCAACCTCTCACCTTTAAGTAAGATATGTTAGTGGCTTGAACCAAAGTAGTAGCAATGGATGTTAGAAACAATTTCCTTCCAGTTGGGATGTTTTATACAGAAGGGGCCAGGATGGGGAGGCTCATAAGACCCAGGAAGTAAACAAACGTTATATGTTTGGGAAATCTGAAACCTAACCAATTTGTGTGGGCCCCTCCCCAAAGTTCCAGAAGCAATAAACAATGGCTAGAAGCTGGGCTGCCTAGAGGAAGTGGATCTACCAAGAGGAGACTTGAGATTCCTGGAAACCATGCAGATAGCTCCAGGGTTGCAGCTTTCATGAGTCGACATCCACGCAGGGGTGGGCCTGCGATGCTGCAGCTGCCCTAGAGTTATCCTGGCTTTTGTAAGTAACTCCCCATCGATATTCTTGTACGTAACCTCAATAAACCCATTGGTTGACCAAGTTGGACTTTGGTGTAATGTTTTTGATCTGTTGCTTTCTATCTTTCTGTCTTCCCTATTGGGAGGATGTCCTATCTCCCCAGGAAAAGCCTCACACAGCAATGGTGAGAAGCAGTCAGACTCTGGATGTACTTTGAGATTAGATATGAGGGAATAGATGTGATATCTGTGCAAAGAGATTGGCGTCCAGACTGACTCCAAGAGTTTAACCTGAGAGCTGGAATGAGGGAGTTCCTGTCACTGAGATGTGGAACGTGAACAGACCAAGCGTAGAATCTGAAGAATGTCAGCAATCCAAAAATTACTGTGTCGTTTTGGGGTAGACATTGCTCATTATTGATCGTTTATCTATCACCTCCTTCCCTTCAGACAGATCTTGATCTACTCAGGATAGCTGAAATTTATTTTTGCTCAACAAAAACAAAACTATGTTACTTTTACTTTCTAATCTTTCTGGCAGCAAGGGTTCGGAATTCTTGCCAGCTGGAACTCTCTTGGGAATTCCCCGGACCTTCTCACCTTGCTGATATAAGGAGTTCCCGTTATCCCTTTGCCACCAGAAGAGTGGTAGTCGTGAAGCAACCACGATGACAAAACTACTCACACAGGATGACAATGAAGAAAGAGAAAGAGCTTGGAAGTTCTCAGAAGTATTGACCAGCTTTGACCTGTTTCCTTTGGTCTCCTTGTCAGCCTGTTTGGCTTTTTTTGTTTATTTGTTTGTTTGTTTAATGAAAAGAAGTAAAAGAAGGGAAGAGCAAAAGAAAATGACTAAATTTGGCTAATTGGGTTTCTGTTACAATCAGCCAAACACAGTCTGTAGTGATACACTAGCTTCATCATAGTCATTGATTGAAATAACGGGAAGTCACGAGGCAGAGGCCAGCTTCTCTTCAGATGAATCTACACTGTCTGGCCACAAAATTCACCAACCATCTTCCTACTCAGCCCTCACGGTGTACAGTGTCTACCTATATGGCCTGAGAAGATGTCCACTGTGTCTACCTAGACAGCCTGAGAAGAGTTGTCTTCTAAAACTCCAATCTGCTCTGCTCACAGCCTCCCCTGCTCTTCCAGGTTAGTAATGCCATCCCAAAACAGTCTGCAGGGAGTCCTGCCTTCCCTGTAGGGCACACATACGATTTCAGGCAAAACACTTATACCCACAAAACTGAAATAAAGCAATCTTTTTGTTTACTAAAACAAACAAAAAAGTTTCATGTGTCATGTGGTCCATTCTCTCTTGTGTAGTCGTTGTTTCCCTTCTTGAGTACCACCGTTTTTTCATCCTACTGTGCCTGATCTGGGCTCAAAAATGCCCCCAGGTTTGTGTGTGTCTCTTTTCCTCTTCCCTGCTTATCTAGATGTTTATTGGTAGCATTGTATGTATGTATGTATGTATGTGTGCATGTATGTATAAGGGAAAGTGCCTTTATTTTCTAATAAATGGGGCGGGGGCTAACTGCAGCTTCAAAGAAGTCAATCTACAAAGGAGCACTTTAACCATCAGGAAACAAAGCTACCAAAATACAGCTGCAGTTTCCTTGGTTACCTCACATCCTATTCTTTGTCTACTGGGTCAAGATGAACCTAACTGCTGATGGGGTAGTTGTACAGGTCACCCTCTCGTTCTTGCTCCTGTCCGCCTATCTACTCACAGAAACAATGACCTCCGCTATTTCTACTCTGTTCTTATTTTATTTTAAGCAGTACAGATGTGTCCTGCTTGGCTGAGCCTCCTGGCCCTCATGCACATTCAGGAAAGCTAAGACATGAATATTGGTGCATTAGTACTAACTGCACACCAGGTTATTTAGCTCTCATCATTTCCCCCCTTGTCATTTCAAGATCAGCCTAGGACCCCACATTGTATTTAATCTTCATTCATGTTTAGTTTCACTCTTCAGGGTACCTTTAACATCTTCCCTCCTTTCTCTTCCCAATTATTAGGTTTGAACTAGAAAATTCTCTCTGGGAGCTGGAGAAATGATTCGGTGGTTAAGAATGAATTCTTTTGTAGAGGACCTGAGTTCAGATCCCAGCACCTGCACTGGGTGATTCAAAAGCACCTATAACTACAGCTCCAGGGGCCCTGAAGTCCTCTTCTGGCCTCTGAGGGCACTGTGTTAACATGCACAAAACCACACACAGATATACACATTATTTAAATAAATCAAAAGAAAAAACACTTTTGAAGAAATGTCTGTTTCCTTGTTATTTTCTTTAGTTTATAAGGCAGCCAAGATGTTCTTTAAATATCTTCTCTTTAAAGAGCCTATCCCATTAGATGGGTGCAGAAATCAGTTTGTTAGGACCTGAGGCACTCGGCTCCCGGTGGCCCCCGGACCCAACAAACGTGGCAAAGTGTTCATTTTATGCCGTACTTTGCTGCCATGTTTCACCACTTCTCCCTCTGTTGACCCAAAGGAGGTCTTAAGTGAGTCTCAGAGATTTCCCTTCATCTTATGTCTAGAAGTCTTTGATTTTGAGCAGAACATCTGACAGGGGCTAGGATGCCTGGCCTGAAGCCAAGAGTGGGTTTGAGCCTGGGGGTCCAGCGCCCCAGGCACGGTGCTCTAGGGAATCTGGAAAGAGAGGAAGCTGTGTTGTGTTGGATGCCACATTGCATCTTTTTGGGACTGAGAGAAAAACAACAACAAAAATCAGCCCCATGAACTTAATGGACCTTCAATGGGATTAAAAGATAAATGAACTGGTAATGATTTCAGGGAAATTGTCTCCCTAAAGGGTATAAGGTGTGGTGTGGTGTGGTGTGTGTGTGTGTGTGTGTGTGTGTGTGTGTGTGTGTGTGTGTGTTTACTGAGGTTAGCCCTTAGGACCTTGTACATGATGTAACACCAGCCATATTTTTATATTTTATTTTTTGAGACTTTGCTAAGTTGCCCAGGCTCTCTCTCTCTCTCTCTCTCTCTCTCTCTCTCTCTCTCTCTCTCTCTCTCTCTCTCTCTCTCTCTCTCTCTCTCTCTCTCATCCCTCCTCCTCCTGCTGCTTTTCCTTTCTTTCTTCCTTTTTCCTTCCTTCCTTCCTCCTTCCTATTTTCATGTATGCACGCCACAGTGTACATGTGGACATCAGAAGGCCACTTGCAGAAGTCACTTCTCTACCTCTGTCATGTGGGTTCCAGGGATTAAACCTGCTAGCCACCTTGCTAGTCTTGGCCTTGAATTTTTGATCTTCCTTTCTCAATCTCCCAAGAAGCTGTGATTATAGGTTTACCACCATGCCCAACACATATTATATTTAATGCTATATAAAGATATACTTAAATATTATAAATATATCATTAATTTATTATATGTAATTCATTGTATTGAATTCATTATGGCGCTAGAGAGATTGCTTAGTGGTTAAGAGCCCTTGTTGCTCTTGCAGAGGACCTAGATTCAATTGCCAACACCCACATGATGGTTCATAACCATCAATAACTCCAGTTCCAGGGACTCTGAAACCCTCTTCTGACTTCTGTGGACATCAGGCAAACATGTGGTACATATACATTCATGTAAGCAAAGCATTCATACACAAAATATAAAAAATATAAAATCTATCTACATGCAATATAAACATTATATATAATCTATTCAAACACTGAGATATCATATTATTGCTGACATGACCATTTAGGCATTATTTTTAAAATTCCCCCCAAAGAAGAGATAGTTGACAAGGACTTGGAGTTTTCCAACAAATACACAACCAACAGATCCTCTTTATTTTTACTGTGAAAAAACTGTGTGTCAAGTTGGTCACAGATTATGACAATTTAACAGGTAAGATTCCAAAACCTACTACTGAAAATGTGAAGTTTGCTTTTGTAATGGCACTTTACTGTAGTCAATGCCACAACTGTTGTTCATCAAATTACACTTGACATTCATTAGGTGCGTATTGTGCCCTAAATACTGGGTGCTAGGCTAAATCAGCTTTAGTTGAATAAATAATCTTGTTTCCTAACTTCAAGCTTGAGCTCATATCCACTTTGCAGATGAGAAAACTAAAGTTTAGGATGTCCATTCATCTAAGTTACTTGTTAGTAAAGGATCAATTTTACTAGTAGCAGGAAGAGGTGCTATAACCCTTACTTTTTTGTTGCTATGACCAAATACTGACCAAAAGTAACATATGGAAGGGAGGCTTCAGTTTGGCTTCAGGTTGGAGAAGGTCCAGTCCATCCTGGCAGAGGATTGAGAATGAAGTGGCTTGGTCCATGGCATGGTCAGGAAGCAGAGAAAGGCTCAGGCCACTACTCAGCTGGTGTTCTCATTTTTCCATATTTATTCTGTTATGGACCCTAGCCCAAGCAGTGGTGCCGTCCACATTCAAGGTAGATCTTCTGTGCCACAGCTAATCCTCTCAGAAACTCTGTCACAGAAACACCCTAAGGTATGCCTCACTGGTGCTCTAGGTATTCCTGAACCCAACTATGTTGAGGAATTTAACTATCACAGATGACTGGTAAGTTAAACTCTGAAAAAGTAAAAAGAGATTCCAATAATCCCTTGCTGGGAAGAGGTGCATCTAGGGTCTTCCTTGAACACCAAAACTACTTAAATCTCTACTGTAAAGTGGTATAGTTGCTGCGTATAACCTATGCCTATCTTGTATACGCAAACCATTTCTGACATACGATATCTTCCAATACAATGAGATGTGTGAATAATTGTCATAATGTATTGTTCAGGGAGTAACACAGGAAAAGCCTGTACAAGTTCAGTAAAGATTTGGTTTGATTTGGAATGGTTTTATCTGATGTTCATTGAATCTGCAAGTGTGCCTGCAGATCTAGACAATCAACTATATTGAGAGAAAGAGAATTATTTCAACGGAACAGAGGGGAAATTGCCTGGTTTTAATTTATACAATTTTTAGTCTGGTGGCTGTCTTTATTTCCTCCTCCCTTTAGAGAGAATGTGAGGGCATAGGGGCCCTGATGAGGTGACTCAACTGTGAGGCTTTGGAGCCACTCTGGACATTGCCTCTAACATAAGCACCTGGGAGAGGTAGTCCACACTTGAGGTCCATCTGCTGGAAAGCTCTTAGAGCTGAGCACATTTGTCGTTAAGCAGCCAAGCAGCCCTGTTTTGTGTGAGGCACAGCACAAACCCTTTGCATCAAGAGGGAGACTGGCAAGTAATTCTTCATTTCATCAGAAGCTGAGCACTTAAACATGAGTCTGAACTAATTTCCACAGCAAAAATCTGTGTTTCTGTTGATGCTTTTGAAGATTTTTATAGGTAATAGTTGTATCATTGAATATGGTTTGTCCCCACCAAAACTCATGCTGAGGCCTCCTGCCTTGTCAGTTGTCAGCGTGTGGAGTGGGAGGTGTTTGATTTATGGAGATGGCATCACCGTGAATAGATTGCTTCCATCTTGGGAGTGGGTGAGCTCTCCCTCTCCTGGGACTGCATTAGTCACCTTGACAAGGTTGCTGTAAAGCTCCATTATTCTGAGTATTTGTCTCCATGGGTGCCTGCTCCCTCTACTTCTCAAGCCCCAGACCTCACCAGATGCTCAGCAGCTGCCCCTCCTTGGATCTCCTGCCTTCAAAACTGTGGGGAGAAAAATGAACCTCTTCTATGTGAATGACCCAGTCAGAACGTAAGAGCTGGGCCATGCGGAGGAGGGCTATGAGACACTGTCTTTTGGCCATGGCGTGGCCAGTGCACTCATGAACTAACAACACGCATGGTTGCCTGTGCAAAGCCTGCACATGACTGGGCCTGCCAGCATTCAGTCATGGATGAGGAAGGGACTCATGGGACCTGAATCCTTTCATCTCTGCTTCTTCCTAGGAGGCCGAGCGAACAGGCCTTCACCAAAGCCCTCTTCTGTGGTGCACTGAGCCACCACAAACAGACTCACCAGAACTAGAGATCCTGGACCAAGACTCCTGAAACCCTGAGCCAAAGCAAACATTCTTCCTTTTAATCTGACCACCTCAGGTGTTTAATGCGACAGTGACAGCTGACTGGAGTTCTGACCCTGGTATTTTATTTTTACTTGAACGAACACGATCATTTTCCTCAAAGCCTGTTGTAATCTCTCCAGTTATCCAGCCATTAGCATCTTCCCCGACCCCTTGCCCCAGTAACCAGTGATCTTTCATCACTGAGAACTAGTTTGCCTTATCTGAAACTCTACTCAGATGAACTTAGTAATAATTTTGTGTGAATTCTTTCACTCAGCACAGTTATTTTAAGATTCTCCCATGTTGTGTGCATTAATAATTCATTCCTTTTTATTAAACATTAAGAAACAAAGGCAAATGGGCAATTAGATGATGCAAAGGCCCCACTCTGAAAAGCTCCTGACAGAGCCTAATATATGCTCAGGGGAGTCAGCCACATGGACTGTGTTTTCTGCTATCATAGGATCAAGTTCTGCAATGACAAGCAAGTCCGCCACTCAGGCATGGTTACTGAGAATATGCCATGTGCCAAGCAAGGCAAGTCCAAGCAAACTAAGTCAAAACTCAAGGAGACATATGCCTGGAGAGAGAGAAACTGCAGGCTTAGTGGGAGCCAGGGGGATCTCCTGAACAAAGTAAATATTACATTATTTGCTGCATAACAAATTATCCCCTACCCCCGCCCCCCACACACTAGCAACTTAATAAACAAGAGCATTTCTTATCTCCTGCTTTCTGTGTGCTGGTATCCTAAAGCAGTTCAGTTACAGGGTAGTTCTGGCTCTGTGTTGCTTAGGAAGTTGAAGGCAAACAGATGGCCAGATGGAAGATGTGCTGTCAAGTTGACTTGGACCACAGCTGGAATCCTCAGGTCCTCACAGACTATGGCCAGTGACTTTAGCATGCTGTCACACTATGCACAGCTAGCTTCTCATATATTGTGAACTAAGAGATAGAAGGAAGCCACAGGCTTTTAATAACCTAATGCAGGGAAGGATGTCCGGTTGTTAGCACTGGACAAAAAGAACCCAAACAGAAATGACAAAGGGGCAGCATGAAGTGTGGGTACCAGGATGGGGCCATCTTACAGGATAGCTAACAGAGGAATTGACAGTGAGCACATGTGTCACTTAGCCATAGCACTTGATTTAGGCATTTTCTGTATGAATGGAAATTTCATGTGACTAAATCTGCCAAGATCCTTTAAAATATCACAATGGCTTTTAATATGACACATTGCAGATAAGAGACAGGGCGAATATAGTCACCGTACATCACATTCACCCCCATTTGCTTATTTGCATGTCACAGATTTGTTCCACTAAGGCAGCTGCCTGGTTACCATGGCAACAGCTCAGAGGTAAATTTCCCTCAAGCACAAAGGCAATGGGAAGAGTAAAATTAAAGAGACTTGAAACAAAGAACAAAAAGTTATCTTTGTTTGCCCAAATGAACCTGATAAATTTTAAATTATGCAATAAGATCCAAAGAGAGAGCCCCACCAAAGATGTTTTGCATGGCTAAGGCATTATATATAGCTTTATTTTGAATAAATACAAAAGAAATGTTTATAGAACTCTTAATGTTAACAGAAAATAATTTTAAACACCCACAGAATATTATCATGCAGAAACTTGAATGTGAAGCTGGATGGGAAATACAGGAATGGAAGGTGGTGGGGGTGGAGCTTTGGATAAGGAGATACAAGGAATTGGTCCCAGAGTAGCTGTCCACAATTTATTTGGTCCATTGTTTGATTACTGTGCACTGTGACTTCAGCTAAGTCTGGGGCCACTCAAGAGTCATAGCCACTTGCCCTTGGTCTTTTCTCCAAGGCAGCTTTGACAATGCCAATATGGTATTTTGAGACTCTCAAGTGGAAGACAGTATGCCCTGAAAGACATCAGTGACCTCTGGCCAACACTCTATGCTTGTCCATCTATATTGAAAGAAAGAACAGAGATGGAGTCATCCATGTAAAACAAGTTCATTGCAAAATTGTCTTGCCATGCTTGGGTACTTGACAGTATCAGCAAATATAAACAGAAACTCCTCCCACATGCCAGGATAAGGTTTTCCTGGGGGCAATTTGATTCTCCTTCTCCCTCCAAACACTGTTATCAAGTAAGAAAGAAGACATCTATCCAGGAGTGGTAATACAAACCTGTAACCCCAGTACTTGGAAGGTTAAGGCAGGAGGATCATGATTTTGAGGCTAGCCTGGACTATATAGCAACATAGATCCCAACTCAGGAAAACAGAAAAACAAACAGATTAAAACAACTAACTGTGCCTCATATGCTCATGAGCTTTCTGCTACCACAGAGAGCTTGATAGCTTCCATTGTAATTCTGTCCCTTCTGGCTCGAGTACTTTGAAGGTTGTTTTAAAAGTATGGGAATATTGCCTAATTCTTTTTATGAGGCCACAGTTACCCTGATTCCTAAACCACATAAAGACCCAACAAAGAAAGAGAACTACAGACCAATTTCC
Organism: Mesocricetus auratus; assembly: GCF_017639785.1. Lineage (NCBI taxonomy): Eukaryota > Metazoa > Chordata > Mammalia > Rodentia > Cricetidae > Mesocricetus > Mesocricetus auratus. The sequence goes on from NW_024429196.1 coordinate 55,598,037, forward strand.
CTTTTGAACATAGATGTAAAAATTCTCCATAAAATCCCTGCAAACCAAATCCAAGAACACATCTAAAGGATCATCAACGATGATCAAATAGGCTTCATCTCAGAGATGCAGGGATGGTTGAACATATGTAAATTGATAAATGTAGCACACCATATAAATGGAATGCAAGACAAAAACAACACAATCATCTCTTTAGATGAAGAAAAGGCCTTTGACAAAATCCAACAGCCCTTTATGACAAAAGTCCTAGAAATACAGAGTTACCAGGAACATACATCAAATAATAGAGGCCATGGGTAGCCAATATCAACATAAATGGAAACAAGCTCAAAGCATTTCCACTAAAATCTGGAACAAGACAAGGTTGTTCACTCTCTCCATACCTATTCAATATAGTACTAGAAATCTTAGCTAGAGCAATAGGACAACTTAAAGAGATCAAGCAGATACAAGTAGGAAGGTAAGAAGTCAAAGTCTTTTTATTTGCAGATGATATGATTGTATACATAAGTGGGTTTAAAATTGCACCAGAAAACTCCTACAGCTGAAGTATCAGGATACAAAATTAATACACAAAATCAGTAGTCTTCCTATATACAAATGACAAATGGACTGAGAGAAAAGTAAGGAAAACATTACCTTTCACGATGGCCTCAAAAATATGAGCTCATGGATTGGTAGGGTTAATATAGCCTTAAAAAAAAAAGGTTAACCTACCAAATGTAACCTGCAGATTTAATGTAATCCCCATCAAAATTCCAACCTATTTCTTCACAGATCTCGAAAGGACAATTTTCAGCTTCCCATGGAAACACAGAGAGAGAGAGAGAGAGAGAGAGAGAGAGAGAGAGAGAGAGAGAGAGAGAGAGAGAGAGAGAGAGAGAGAGCAGGATAGCTAAAACGAATCCTGAATAGTAAAATAACTAAATAACTTCTGGAGGTGTAGCATCCTTGATCTCAAGTTGTAGTACAGAGCTATTGTAATAAAAACAGCATGGCACAGAAACAGACACACTGATCAATGGAATCTAATTAGAGACTCAAAAATAAGTTCACACTCCTTTGGGCACCTGATTTTTTTAAATAAAAAGTCAGAAATGCACACAGGAAAAACGTCAGCATCTTCAACAAATGGTGCTGATAGAACTGGATGGCTAAATGTAAAGAATACATTTAATACAATCCTGCAAAAACTCAACTCCAAGTGCATCAAAGACCTCAACATGTGACCAAATGCACTGAATCTGATAGAAGAGAAAGTGGGGGACAGCCTTGAACTCAGTGGTACAGGAGGAGACTTTCTGAACAAAACACCGTTATAACGCACAGGCACTGAGAACAGCAATTAATAAACAGGACCGCATGAAATCAAGAAACTTCTGGATGGCAAAGGACATCACTATTTGGAAAAAGCAGCAAGCTACAAAATGGGAAAAGAATTTTGCTGACTAGAAATCTTAGGCTTTGTAGAGGATTAATATCTGAAATATATAAAGAACTATATAAAAATAAATATATAAAAACTGGACATCAAGAAAACAAATAACCCAATTTTAAAAATAGGGTACAGATCTAAACAGAGAATTCTCAGAAAAGGAATCTCAAATGGCTGAGAAGTACTTAACAAAATGTTCAACATCATTAGTCATAAGAGAAATGCAAATCAAACTACTTTGAGATTTCATCTTACACCAGTTAGAATGACTAAGATCAATAACACAAGTGACAGCTCATGTTGGTGAAGATGTGGGGAAAGGGGAATACTTCTTATTCATTGCTGATTGGAGTGCAGACTTGTAGAGCAACTATAGGAATCAGTGTGGATGTTCCTCAGGAAACTGGGAGTGGTTCCACTTCAAGCTTTCCCATGTACTTCCTACAGAGACAGTTACTCAACAATGTTCATTTCTGCTCTATTCATAACAGCCAGAATGGAAACAGCCTAGGTGTCTGTCAATGGATGAGTAGATAAAGAAAATATGGCGCTTTCAGATGATGGGATACTACTCAGCCATTAAAAATAAAATTCACAGATAAATGGGGGGAGCTAGAAAATATCATCCTGAGTAAGATAACTCAGACACAGAAAGACAAGTACAGTATATACACATTTATATGTGGATGTTAGCTATAAGTCTTCTATAAACAAGTTACAATCTGTATAACCACAGAGATTGGAGTAAAGAAATGGGGAGAGATGGATCTCCCTAAGAAGGAGATAGTTATGGACAGATGTGGGCATGGACAGCAACTGGAGGATCAAACAGAGAGGGAATATGGGGAGAAACAGATAAAACTGAGATCGATTTGAAGGGCCATATGGAAACTTAATACAGTAGAAAGGGGGAGAAGAACCCCCACTGAACATCTCTTGTCACCAAATGAAGTTTCTAGTGCTAGAATTAATTATATCTAATTGAATTGTTGACTAAAGAGTCCCTATGGGATCCCCCAAATGACCGAGGTTATTGGTTGCTCACTACAAATTGATGGTAAGTGAAGATACCTACACAACTTACTGAACATATTCCATAAAAGAAAACTAGAGGAAAAAGGAGAAAACTCAAAAGCATACAAATCCACCACTTCTTGTTGGAGTGTTTCTTTTATTACTAATTACTCATTTTTCACCCTATTAGTGCTCTTCTTATATTCGATTTTTTTTCTGACAATAGTTCTCACGTATCACCTTCCTTTTAGTTACCTTTAGTCCTATTAGTGTGTTTCTTAGAATTAATCAATCATGTTTCGCTTTGTTTTTAAACTTTGTGTGTGTGCGTGTGTGCGTGCACGTGTGTGTATGTATGTGTGTACACGTGTATGTAGGAGAGTGCTTGCATACGTAGGAGAGTGCTCGTGTCTGTGTGTAAATGCGGGTGTGCATTTACCACGGAGCACATGTGGAGGGGAGAGGACAACTTCAGGTATTGAGCCTTACCTCCAAGAGTTTCCTGTCCTTGCTTCCCATCTATAGTGGGAGCATTGGGATCACACATGCTCACACACTCATGCGGCTGCACCAGGCTTTTACATGGGTTCTGGGGATCTGAACTGAAGTCCTCAGGCTTGAGCAGCAAGCACTTTACCTACTGAGTTATCTCTCTAGTCTGCTTTAGAACACGAACACACACACACACACATACATACACACACACTTCAATTATTTCTGTCTTGAAGGGTATTAGTTCAGTCCATTTACATTCATCAAATTATAGATGCAAACTCACTTTATCATCTTCTGTGTTTTATGTTTACCATGAATTTCTTTAAAAGTTATTAGCCAAGCTCCTTTTTAAAAAACAATTCATTTTTATTTTATGTGCATTGGTCTTTTGCCTGCATATATGTCTGTGAGAGGATGCCGGATCCCCTGGAACTGGAGTTACAAACAGCTGTGAACTGTCATGTGGGTTCCAGGATGCTAAGCCATCTCTCCAGCCCCTTAACCAAGCTTTTATCTGGGTGGGCTGGGCCATCAGGGTGCACAAAATTCCCAGCAGAGCAGAGAGACCTTCCGCTAACCCAATGGGGTTGTCTGTCAATCACAGCTCAGAATGGTCTATCATGAAAGTGATCTGCAAGAGAGCTAGTCTCCCCTGTTAGAGTCACCCAGGTCCCTTGTGTCATTCCCTCACTCTGTGACTCCTGACTAGCTGAAAGCAGCCCCCAAAGAAACAGAAGGAAAAGATGGAAGGGGTTGCAGTTTTGTCAGATCTACAGATTGATTGATTATAGCTTGTTCTTGTCATTTCTTTTAAGAACTGAGGGTCAGTGTTACGTTGCATTTCAAGGCAAAACCTGTTGGGCAATCCTTTTATGGAATACTAAAACCATGGGGGCTGGAGAGATACTAAAGACCTCGCAGCCCACCCTCTCCCTTGCCAACTACCCCTCCTTCCCCTTCCCAAACTGCATACACCACATTTTCTCCCCAAGGAGTTTCCTAAGTGATTCTCTTATGCTTCAAACTCTCATATCCATCTTTCCACTCTATTGAGTTTCCTTCCACTTATGCACTGGGAGGAGAAATAGTGTTAAATATTTTGTACTTTCAGGTTTGAGGTCTAACTTCTGGCTTTGCCACTTACCGGCTATGTGTATTTAAGGAAGTGGGGAATTCTTTTGAGGTACAAACACCCCAGGCCAAATCAGCAAATAAAGTCAATGGGAGAGGCCTTGCCCCAAGGGGAATGACTGGAGAGTAGATAGAAGAGTAAATAACCATGTCACATGAAAATCTGCTCAAAGTCTGGCACAGCTAAACTAGCCCGTTACAGCAAAGGCATAGAGAGGTTCACTGCGTGGGGGACTCCAGTCTCAAAGGCGCTGTTCTTGGATGCTTGCTTCCCCTTCATTACAATGCTGAGATGAGTGGATGCGTGCAGCGCCCTGTGAGGCAGAACCCAAAGCCCACTCTTCCACGCAGTAACCAGTGAGCACATGCGCACAGCTTCCAGACCCACCCACGAGCCTCCCCTTTGAAAGATGCTACATAGAAGCGGGAGGGCAGACGCTAACAGACTTTAGCAAGAAAGCACCAAGGACCAAGCTTGATGTAGTCAAGTTAACAACCTATTATTTCCCTCTGAGTTCATCTCTAGCGGGAATTGCTCTAATGAGGGTTCCATATGTATCCTAGGCTGTTAAAGGCTTTCTGAGGACATTGCTTTGGAATCTCTTCCAGAACTAGAATAGTTTTCTATTAGAGATTCTGGCCCTGCATAAGTGGTGTTGAAAATTCTGACCACACATCAACACTCAGTAGAAGTTATGACATTCAATTTCTCACAACTGATTTTTTTTTCACCTGCTGCCCAGAACTGGCTGGAAGGGTTGTAAGTCATACTGATTTCCCTCATGTCAATTCAATGCGTAGCACTAATACTATGACTCCAGAATTCATTGAAAAACCTCATCACAGATGTTCCTAAAACTTTGAACCTCATCCCTAATATTAAAATCCCAATCTGTATGAAATATTCCTAGTCTAGCTCCCTTTATGAGACATATTATTTTTACTTTCAGTTTTAATTTATTTAAGGATAAACTTACATGTGTTAGAAGAAAGGCTTCCTGCTGTGATTTATTCTCACTGCTTTGAATTTCAAGGGAAATATTCTTCCTCAGAACTCAGGTTTACCCAGGTGGCTTCTGCCATCACAAGAGGGAGTTAAAGTCTTGTCCATTACATGGTAGTGCTGGCACCGTTGGCTAGAAAGGGATTTGAGAGGGAAACAAAAATGTTATATTGTGTCATTTTTCTCTTTCTCTTCATCATTGTGTTATGAGTGTGACTTTAAGGCCAGATAGCTATGAAACAGTTTTTGAGAAAACAATGTAAGTGCTTTTACATTTTATGCTCTTCAAAATGTACCAGATACCTGCATGACAAGATTAATCCTATAATATTGTAACTCCAAGCTCTTAAAAGAAAAATATAACAGTAGCTACAAAAGAAATGGGTGGATACATATTTAACCATTACAACAGGAAGTTAAATTGCTGGGCAGGATGGCAAGACAACATGGTTGTTATTCTGTAATAATGTTTAAAAGGCTTGCAAATTAGTAAAAGAAAGGGAAGAATTAATCTTGTGGTGTGTAATATATAGGAGGTATACATATGAACCTATGCATTTTTAATACAAAGATGATAGATGGTATATATATATAAATATACATTGTTTAATATACATAAACTTATTTCCTCTGTTTAAAGGGCCTTTGAAGCAATGAACTCTGAGTGTCAACAAACACAACAAAGGTCTGATTTTTGGCATTTAAATACCACATTCAAACCAAAAGAACTCAAAGCTGACAAAGAAGTGATTTATTACAGGACAAGGGCAGAAAAAAATATAATATAAAGTGCCCAGAGCATCCTCAAGAACCAAAAGTAAGGAAGTCCAAGAAGGATCTGATGTTAACAGACACCAGGGATGCCATCAAGGAGCAACCAGTGGCCAAACCAAAGCAATTCAACCAAAAAATAAAAAATCATATTATTGAGTTATACCCCAGAGAACAAAGTCAGAATCTGTGAGTCCATACTAACACACAAATGAGTGAATACATGTCCCATATCCTCCATGAGAAAATATCCATATTAACAAAAATATCAGACAGAAAACAGATAATACTTCCTTCCTTACAGAAGCTTTCTAACCAGCAAATACTGCAAGAAATAGGGAATTAGAAAATCACCACTTTGTGAATGATCTTTGGAAGCCCATTCCAAATAGAGGGATGCTCTCTCAGCCTGGACACATGGGGAAGGGCCTAGGTCCTGCCATGGATGAAAGACTTTGGAGATTCCCCCCCAAGGAGGGCCTCACCATCCCTGGGGAATGATGTGGAGATTGGGTGGGGGGCTGGGGGGACTGGTGGATTGACTAGGGAGGAGGGGTGGGAGAGAGAGCTGGGATTGATATGTGAAGCATTCATGTTTCTAATTTAAATAAAAAATTTTTAAAAAAGAAAATCACCACTTTAATTTCTTTCTTTAAAGACTCAAAGTTCTTGAGATATAAGTCTTTCACTTGTTTGGTATTTTGTTACCCCAAGGTATTTTGTATTGTTTGTGGCAATTGTAAAGGGTGATGTTTCTCTGATTTCTTTCTCAGCCCTTTTATTGTCTGTATATAGTAGGGCTACTGGTTTTCTTGAGTTGATCTTGTATCCTGCCACTTTGCTAAAAGTATTTATCAGCTGTAGGAGTTCCCTGGTAGAGTTTTTTTTTTTCTTGAGTTACTTATGTAAACTATCATATCATCTGAAAATAGTGAAAGTTTGACCTCTTCCTTTCCAATTTGTATCCCCTTGATCTCCTTTTGTTGTGGTATTGCTCTAGCTAGAGCTTCAAGTACAATATTGAAGCGGTATGGAGAGAGTGGACAGCCTTATCTTGTTCCTAATTTTAGAGGAATCACGTTGAGTTTCTGTCTATTTAGTTTGATGTTGGCTGTTGGTTTGCTGTATATAGCTTTTATTATGTTTAGGGCTGTTCCTGTTATCCTGGATCTCTCCAAGACCTTTATCATGAAGGGGTGTTGGATTTTGTCAAAGGCTTTTTCAGCATCTAGTCAGATGATAATGTGATTTTTGTTTCTCAGCTTGGTTTATATGGCAGATTACATTGATGGATTTTCGTATGTTCAACCATCCCTGCATCCATGGGATGAAACCTACTTGATCATGGTGGATGATTATTTTGATGTGTTCTTGGATCCAATTTGCCAGTATTTTATTGAGTACTTTTGCACCAGAAAATGGAAGGATCTCCTACACTCTTGGATAGGTAGGATCAATGTAGTAAAAATGGCAATCTTGCCAAAAGCAATCTACAGATTCAATGCAATCCCACTAAAATACCAGCACAATTCTTCACAGACCTTGAAATAACAATAATCAACTTTATATGGAAAAACAAAAGACCCAGGATAGCCAAAACAACCATATTCAACAAAGCAATGTCTGGAGGCATCACCATCCCTGATTTCTAGCTCTATTATAGAGCTATTGTCCTGAAAACAGCTTGGTATTGGCACAAAAATAGACAGGTAGACCAATGGAACTGAATTGAACACCCCGATATTAACCCATACAGGTATGAACATCTTATTTTCAACAAAGAAGCTAAAAATATACAATGAAAAAAAGAAAGCATCTTCAACAAATGGTGCTGGCAGAACTGGATGCTGGCATGTAGAAGAATGCGGATAGATCCATGTCCAGCACAAAAATTAAGTTCAAATGGATCAAAGACCTCAACATAAATCCAGCCACACTGAAACACTTAGAAGAGAAAGTGGAAGGTATCCTTGAATGAATTTTTCAGGAGACTGCTTCCTGAACGTAAAACCAGTAGCACAGACACTTCATACAATTAATACATGGGACCTCCTGAAACTGAGAAGCTTCTGTAAGGCAAAGGACACAGTCAACAAGACAAGTCCACAGAATGGGAAAAGATATTCACTAACCCCACATCTGACAGAGGGCTGATCTCTAAAATTTACAAAGAACCCAAGAAGCAAGTCTCCAAAACACCAAAGAATCCAATAAAAAAGTGGGCTACAGAACTAAATAGAGAATTCTCAATAGAGGAGTCTAAAATGGCTGACAGGCATTTAAGAAAGGGCTCAACATCCCGAGACATCAGGGAAATGCAAATCAAAACAACTCTGAGACACCATCTTACTCCTGTCAAAATGGCTAAAACAAAAAACAACAATGACAGTTTATGTTGGAGGGGATGTGGAAAACGGGTAACACTCCTCCACTGCTGGTGGGAGTGCCAACTCGTACAACCACTTTGGAAATCAGTATGGAGATTTCCTCAGGAAAATGGGAATCAGTCTACCACAAGACCCAGCAATTCCACTCTTAGGCATATACCCAAAAGATGCACATTCATACAACAAGGATGTCTGTTCCACTGTATTCATAGCAGCATTATTTGTAATAGCCAGAACCTGGAAGCAACCTAGATGCCCCACAACTGAAGAGTGGATAGAGAAAATGTGGTACATTTACACAATGGAGTATTATTCAGCAGAAAACAAAACAATGGAATCTTGAAATTTTCAGGCAAATGGACAGCACTAGAAGAAACCATCCTGAGTGAGGTAACCCAGTCACAAAAAGACAAACATGGTATGTACTCACTTATATATGGGTTTTAGACATGGATCAGGGAGTGCCATCCTACAATCCCTCTGCCAGAGAGTCTGGGAAACAGAACCTTCATCCAATGACTGATGGTAGCAGAGGCTATACACTGAACTACACTCCAGGAACCAGTGACAGAGAAGGAGGACTGATGAGCATAGGGGTGAAGACTGGGCTGGTTTAACCCATAGAAACAGCTGACCTGAACAAAGGGGAGCTCATGAACCCCAGACTGATGGCTGGGAGTTCAGCATGGGACTGATCCAGACCCCCTGTATGTGGGTGTCAGTGAGGAGGCCTAGGGAATCTATGGGGTCTTGGGTAGTAGATTAGTATCTATCCCGGGTATACAAAAGGACTTTGGGTCTGAACTCTTGGGGGAGGGCCTAGGCCTTGTCCTGGATGAAATGACAGACTCTGGACACTCCCCATGGAGGACCTCACCCTCCCTGGGGAAAGGAGAGGGAATTGGGGGATTGGGAATGAGGGAGTTGGTGGGTAGTCTTGGGAAGAGGGGAAGGAGAGGGAGAGGGAGCTGGGATTGACATGTGAAGCAACCTTGTTTCTAATTTAAATTTAAAAATAAAAGACAAAAAAAGAGAAAGAAAATCACCACTTTATGCCCAGAGCAAATGATGCACCATGATTTGTTGTTTTGCATTCAGTGCAGTGCCTGCTCCTTAAGCAACTGCTGTCCCAGCCAGCATTTGCAACTCCGAAGCTACCAGCAGCAGTTGAACCACCCTGGCCTCAGCCATGTGGGAATTCTGTTCCCTTGGGAACAGGCTCTATCATGACCACTAAAGGGAATTTCATCTAAATCTCTATCCTTCTATAGAACTCAGGATTCAAAGGTTGAGATAAAATCTTGCTAGCTCAAAAAGGCAAATAGCAAATAGGCAAACTTCTCCCTTCGGGCTCCCGAAAAAGACGGGTAAGGGGTGGGAGTAGGTCCTTCTGCTCAGCCTGCCCCCCACTAAAGAACGCTCCCTATACTTAATTCCTCCCTACCACTTCCCATAAGCTAATTGCTGACTCAGCCTCCTGAGCCCAGGTTACTTTTATTTAATCAAACAAAAGTAACAGGTCTTTGTAGCATTAACAAAAGCAGCAGCAATGTAACACAAAAGCAGCAAATGTAACACACCTTTACTTTAGATTCATGGATGGAAGCTAGCTAGCACTGTGATTGGGGGTTAGCCATGTAATCTCAATGTATCTTGCCCCCAGTAGCAACCACAAACAATGATATTTGAATGTGAAAGCCAGGAGACAGGCACCACCTTTACCAAGGAGGCAAAGGAAACATGGGTAATAATAATACTTAGTGACAACAGAGTCTCTGGTATGATGCTCTGGGCTTCTATGCAGTACTTGCCCCAAATATATAACTATAACATAGTTAACAAGAAAACTTTGGATAATAAAAAAACAAAACAAAAAGCTAGTTAGTACTCTTCAAAAGTGCCAAGGTGGGCCACAGACAGCTCAGTGGGGAAAGGAACTTGCCACCAAGTCAAATGAACTGAGTTTGATCCTGGGGATTCTTATGGTGGGAGGAGAGAACCAACTCCTGCATTTGTCCTCTGTCTTCCTCATGTGCACCCTGGTACATAGTCACCCCAACACAGATAAATAAGTGAAAAAAACCCACATGTGCTAAGGCCATGAAAGACACACAAAGACTAAGGAACTCTCAGAAATGGTGGAAATGAGGGAGGTGGGGGCTAGAATGGATGGGTTCTGTACTGGAAATACAGCGTGCCTATGGAGGCTGGGGGAATAGAATGTAGATTGCAATGCAGGTCCATGTTGCAGAAGGCTAATCTCTTAGTACACAGATTTGGGGGGGGCAGGGTTAGGGTGCACAGGAATGCCCCGAACTGAGGAAGAACAGTGAGAAGGAACCCAGAGAAAGACAATCACGATGAGAGAGAGTCACATGACTGACAAGACTCACTGTGGGCACTAAGATGCAGCCCCATGTGATGCTTTTGCAAGTCCCACATCCTCCGATGGGCCAGGCAGGAAGTAGCCAGGGAGAGGACAGTATAGGAGCATAAGGAAACAGTGGTACCTAGGAAGCCTAAGTGATTGGAGAAGATATTCCAGGCAAAGGATATAGGTTGAGAAGACAGCATTAAATGAATTAGTAATCACTAAATTATAGAGAATAATTTTGAGTTTTTAAAGTAACGGTATTTTAATGTGCAAAACTTTAAAGTTTTACTCTAAATTGTATATTATATTTTTCATTTGACAGCATAAAAATATGTGTGATTAATTATTGTTATTTGGGGTTATTTGGCTAAATAACAAACAAGCACAATTGATCTAAAGCACTGGAAGACATGGGCAACAATGCATCTTGAGTTAAAATCTTTCCCCGCTCACCTGGCAGTGACTCACCTTAAGAATAGGTAAAACAGGAGCGATGAGGTAATTTCACACATATTAGTTTTATAATGCTTCAGCTATTAAAAAAAAAGAAAAAGAAAAAGGCATAGCCAGAGGTCTGAAGTAAAGGAGGTTTTGCTGGCTATTATTTAGTCATGAAAAAGGTTTCGCTTCATACTTAGTAATTTGTTGGCTCACCAGGTGGGTACCAGAATCATAAGAAAAGAAATCCAAAACAAGTTGAGTCTTGTCTTCACACCAGCAACCTGGTTGGGCGGAACCTACACAGAATCCCCTGCTTTCCAGATGATCCTTTGGACCAGGCCCTTCAATCCCACTAAAATCCTAGAGACCACCTCACCTTTGGGTAAGATGAGGACACATATCAAGGGCAGGCCTACCTTATAACCTCAGCGAAGACTGGGCCCTGATCATACAGTAGATGAAAATGTCAAGAACGAAGAGTCAAGGAAGTCAAAAGCAAGACACCCTCCCAATCACCGACATGGCTTGTCCTCTACAGTGAAATTAGACAGCCTGTGGGCCGTGAGCTGCAGACAGTCTATTGCATAAATCCTCCCAGGCCTTCTGCCAGGCAGGGTCCTCCACTGTCCACCAGGCTGGGGATGGGGGCAGTGCTGAAGGAGCTCTGCTGTGGCCTTGTCCTCCAAGGGCTGCTGTGGGGTTGATTGGTAAGTTCTGAATCTCCGCAAGAAGGCGTTCCTGCCTCTAGATCCAGAGTGAGCTCAAATGCATTTCTGCATTTAAGGGTGGAGGCCAAAGAGCACTGCTGACCCTGCCTCCAGGCCACCTCTTGGCTCCAGTTCAGGGCAAGATCCTCTCCTCTCCTCTTCTAGGTTTAAAAATGTGTTAACTGAGCATGTGTATTTTTGAGTTAGAGTGTGCATGTGTGCATATGTGTGTGTCTGTGAACAAATGTGTCTGAGTTTGTGTTTGTGTGATTATGTACTAGTCTCTGTATATGTGCATGTAGGCATGTATAGCTGTGTACCTATCTTACACATAGCTTTGAAGGTGAGTGTGTATCCATGTGTATCTGTATGTGTGTATCTGTGTGACTGCATGTGAGTGTACCTGTGTGTTTCATGTGAATGCGGCAGTATGTGAGTGTGTGTACTTGTATGTGTCTGCATATGCTGCAACTCATTGCCATTGCCTCGCACCAACGAGAAGGATTTTTAGCCTGGCAGGAGATGGGGGGATCCAAATTCAGATTTCCAAGTCCAACTTTGTTGACTTCATATCACTATTATACCATAAACCACAAAATCCCAAGTCAATCTTACGTCCGTATTGTGGAATATTATTTTAACTGTGTTATGTTTGTTTCTGCTGTGCATTATTACTTTAACTGTGTAAAGGTGTGTTACATTTGTTTATGCTGCATTTGTTTAACAATGCGAGGATGTGTGTTTAATTATATAAAGATGTGTTACATTTGTTTCACCTTGCCTGCCTAAGGCACCCGATTGGCCTAGGAAAAAGCTGAACACCCAATAGCTAGGCAGAGGAAGGCTAGGAGGGGCTGGCAAGCAGAGAGAGAGGAGAGAAGGAAGAGAGAATGAGGAGAGGGACATACCTGAGGCAAGAAGCCAGACAGCCACGGCCAGCTAGACAAAAGAAGCAGTGAAAGTAAGATATACAGAAGAAAAGTAAAAAGCCCTGAGGCAAAAGGTTGATAAAGAGAAACAGGTTAAAAAAAGTTAAAAGTGCTCACCAGAAATGAGCCTAAGCTAGGCCAAGCATTCATGACTAATAAGAAATGTCATAATTTGGGAGCTGGTCAGTGGCCCAAAAGAAAAGGCCTGGTGTAGGAGTGAACCCCACAAAGCTATCTGCCCAACAGGGCGGGGTCAAGGTAGAGATAAAAGGAAGTGAAAGGAAAAGGGGCTTCCCCTTTTTGCTCCTGAAAGCCAGCCACGCTTCTAACTCCTGGTCTGTGCGACTCTCTCTCTCTCTCTCTCTCTCTCTGGTAAATAAATATATTGTTTTCCCTATATAGCATCGCATATCATTATAGCCTGGTACATGTATATAGTCTGTATAATATGCATATGACATATGAACTATGTGTGCATTGTATGCTTATCTAGTTGCTGCTAGAATCATCGAGAAAGCGAAAGCATGGAGCATGCTGCCTAGGGTAGTCTGATTGTTTCATTTCCAGGGCTGCGTGAGTCCAACAGGTCAGGGTATAGTATAGGAGTGGACGTCTCAGTGCAGCTGGACATCATCAGCTGAGGGGCCAGGAGCACAGAGCTAAAACCTCCCAATTAGACCATCTGTGAATAGGTAGGCACGCTAAAAAGACAGCTATTGGGGGGGGGGTCCTTAGAGGATCAGTAGTTACGTGAAGGGGCAGAGCCTGAAACCTGGATGATACTGATATTCTCCCCTGGAGCTGGAAGGTCACCTGCTCATTGTCTGCTGTAGAAATGAGCCCTCTCCCTGGGGGAGGGCAAGGAAAGTGGGGTTTCTGAGAGCATGGGGGCTTTGCTAGGATGAGTATGTGAGGATGGGCAGGACCAGGGACAGATGCCGCTTCTCTGGTGCTGTCCACTGGAGGTATATCAATCACCATGGTCCACATTTGTCTAGAGGCTGGGATCCCTCTCCCGATTCTGTCAGTTTCTGATTTCACATACTCCACACTAAGATGATAAGCTTTACTGAAGATGTGTGCTGTGTCTGCCAATGAACATGTTTCACTGAGGTGATCAAGACGAGACAGGGAAGAAGTCTCGGGAAGATTACTACACTCAATCTTAGATCAACACATTCTGGCCCCAGGCACTGTTCCCAGGAGACAGGGTCTGGTGACATCTCTTGGTGTAGAAGGTACTATAGGATTCCTCCCCACACCCACAGAGAGTGCAGCCCCCGGCTTTCTGTGCAAAAGAGGGCTGCAGCTCTGTCTTTAGGGAGACCCAAAGGGCAGGCTTGCCTCTTATGCTCACTGTGGCTCATCTCACAGATTAAACCCACCAGCTGCACCTGTCACTGCTCCACAAGGATAACTGTGGCTCAGCTGAGACCTAGAGTTGAGAATTTCTATTTTCCCCTGGTCTTTTCATGATGTATGAGGAAGGAACTAAGAATTCTTGGACAAAGGAAAGTGACAGAGAAGAAGCCCCTGCTCCCTGGGGGCAATCCTACTAGGAACTTGCTAAAGCAACAGCCGCCTGTCACCCATCTGCTAAAAATCAGTTTCACCTCCTTGTTATTTCACAGGCCAGGCTGATAGCACACGATTCCTGGTGCTCTGTGGGCTGTTGGTGTCCTGGGTCCCAGCCGCTGAACAGTCAACCTAAATCCCAGGTGTTCACTGCGTGTGCTGAAAGTGGCATTCTCCAGGGCTTTACTAATAAGGTGAGCACTCGCTGGAAAGAGAAGAGCTACTGTGCACCAGCTCTGGGCAAGGCATGCACAACAGTGAACCCTCACCTCAGGGCATCTGTCTATGCTCTTCTCTCTCTCTCTCTCTCTCTCTCTCTCTCTCTCTCTCTCTCTCTCTCTCTCTCTCTCTCTCTCTCTCTCTCTCCCCCTCACTGCTATTCACTGAAGAGCCTCAAACTCCCTCCACATTTCAGTTTAATGACCATTCATTCAGGAAAGCCCCTGAGAGTTCCAACTACACTGGGATTCTCTGCGGTCCATCTATCTGGATACGTGTTCCAGCTGTAACCACCAAATGCACAGGATGTTATTCTGACTACAGTGAAAGCTCTCTTGGGTTGGGTCCTTGTCTGTCTTTCTGTGTAAGCCCACGATCCATGCAGAGTAGCTCCCTGAATGTACTTAGAAGATGAATGACTGAATACTAGTAAGAACGCACTTCGAGGCCACCTCACCTGGGCTGCAAAGAGCTTTGATCTCATGGCTACAGCTGTTGGGTGATTGTGAGCTAAACTATCACTGTCTACCTGAAAATTTCTACAAGCTGCAAGAAGGAAATGGCAAGCAGAAAGAGCTCTTCCTTTGATTTTTCTTTTTCTGAGATAGGCTTTCGTGTAGCCCAGGCTGGCCTCAGACTTACTTTGTATCCCAAGAGTGGCTGTAACCTTCTGATTCTCCTGCCTCCATCTTTCTGCTGAGATTATAGATTATAGATGTGTGCCCTATACCTTGCTTCTAAGAGTGAAGGCTTTGGGGAATGAGAAGTGGCTCAGTCAGTAAACACCCTATTGTGCAAACGTGGTGTCCTGAGTTCAGATCTCTAGCACCCACACAAAGAGCTGAGCATGGTGGCACATAACTCTAGGGTTGGAGAGGGGAGGACAAAAACCACTGGATCCTTGGAGCTCATTTACCAGCCAGCTTAGCCCAAGCTAAGTGAGACTCTCTCAAAAATAAGGCATATGGTGTTTGAGGAAGACACTCATTGTGGATCTCTGTTCTCCACATGCTTGATCACACATGTATGTGTATTGCATACAAACTCCACATACACTCACACAAGAAAGGAAGAGAAAGAGAGAGAAATAAGGGAGATGGGAAAGAAGGAGGTGGGAGGAAGGGAGGGAGGGAGGGAGGGAGGGAAGTCAAGCACAAACAAGCCTGCTCTGGAAGAAACGTACTATTGTCAGGTCCAATCACCAGGAAATTGGTGTTTAAGTCCACTTAGTCCAAGGCAAACACTGATAGTTCATCAGAGTTATGCTATGATGACTCAGCGTCTGTCTACATATGATTTCAGAGTCACTCTAACTAGGCCTTGGTTCTCATGGTGACTCATTCCCCAGTCTTTCTGCTGCTACAGGCTGAGCCCTGAAATCACAGGCAGAGTCTGCGGCAGTTTGAATGTGAGCTGTCTCCCACAGGCTCAGGGATTTGAAAGCTTGAGCCCCAGCTGATAGCACGGTTTGGGGAGGCTGGTGAGATATTTGGGACCTGGAGGAAACGGGTCTTTTGGCCCTAGTTAGGTTTTTTAATTAAGATTTGGGGAGTCTCAGTTGCACACACCCCACTACCAGGAGCTCTGCTACACCTTCTTCACCATGAGGAAGGAAAGTATACTCCTAAACCTTGAGCCAAAAATATTTCTCCCTTAATATATTTCTGCTAGACACTTTATCTTGGTGATGAGGAAATAACTGATACAGGGCCTCTATCCCTGTGGCTTGAGATTTTTTACTCTAGACAAAGAAGGAGTCAGAGCCTTGAACTCACAGAGATCCATCTGCCTCCACCTCCCTAGTGCTGGGATTAAAGGGTGTGCCACCACCAGCTGGCCAGAGTTCTTTATACTGAAACCAGCCTTTGCGTTTGAAGCAATGTGATGGCAGGGTTCATGGAAGTAAGGAGAAGCGAAGGCCTTGTGATTATGCACATGAGCATGCGAGTGTGGGCTGGACCCTCTCTCAAGGCCTGATTCCCAGAGATCTGCTGGGTGGATGGACAGACAGACAGCACAGCTAATACTTACAGAAGAGGCTGCAGTTTGACACATGCCAAAGGGCATTCTTCCCAGGAGATAGAACAGTGATGAGCAAAGGCCACTGACCCCAGCTGATGTCTCCCACCCCATTCTCTGCTTGGTTGAGTACACCCTCAGACCCCCTGCTAAGTATTTCCATGGGAGCCACCCACAGACACACAAGAAGAGCCCTCCTGGAGTTAGACCCCCGGACCCTCCTGGCTGCTAATTTGCTAACCCTACCTGGGAGCCTTGGGGAGAGAGAGCAGGTCTATTCCAACCTCAGAAATGAACAGGACTTGGGCCCATCTTTTCTAACTTTCCTCTAGAACCAGTAGTACATGTACAAACTGAATTATTCTGACCATACCTAGATTCAATTAGAAATGTAAGTGTGTATTTTTAGCCATGAACAGCTTGCTTCACTTTTAGGGAAACAACAAATATAAGCTGTTCCAGACCAAACTCTCAACACCGATCAAAAAATAGAAATCTATTAGCAGAATCTGTCCCTTACTGGCCACAATTTCTAGACAAAGCAAAGAGCTTTGCATCCTTTCTGTCATTTAGTTCTCATATCAATGCTGATAAGTAGTTATTTTATCTCTACTTATAATTGAGGGAACAGATCATTATGACCAGTTCAGAGAGGCCATGTGATGAGGTTTCTAAGTTTGGAAAAGTTACTCAACTGAATTCATCTCCAAAACAGGCTTCTACTTGACTGTGGACTGTGGTGAGGGGTGGAGGGGGGAGCTTGCAGCAGCCTGGGTAACAGAACACATGAGATAGTAAATCTACTGCAGATCAGGAAGACCACCGAGATACAATGTCGTGGTGAGTGGATGGCAAGGACATTAGCACTCTGACCAATGCCCGAGATTGGAGAGGGCGGCCACTCTCAGTGTGGCTTAGAGGGGAAGCGTGTGAGGTAGGAAACAAGTACATGCTCTAAAGGTCTTGCCTCATCAGATACTGGCCACTCCAGCAAATCCAGACTTAAGGCCAGCCTCCCCACTGGGCCAAGATTCCACGAACTAGGTCTTTTGGACACCCAGCTCACAGTCCACCTGCCAAAGCCTGTGGGGGGCATGGGGCTGCCATCTATAGACCAAGATGGGAGTTTCCAAACCTCCAAGGCTCTCATCATCCTCTGGTATTCCTTTAGTAGATGAGCCAGTCCTGGAGCTCACAAACAGGGAACTCCATCGTTATTCTTTCCTATTATCTCCGTAGGAAGAGAAGACATTATTCCTGGTGTTGGGGGTCAGGAGTCTCAGGTTCCCCCCGGAGACTACCAAGGATCGAGTTGAACTAGATTACCAGAGAAAACAAGAACCCCTGGGAGATCTGAAGGTGTTGTAGGAAAAAGTGCTGTTTAGGCCACTACGATATGCTTGGATGTTCAGCCCTTTTCTCACACAAGACACAATTTCCAAGGTCTGGGTGGGGTGAGAATGAGTGCTAGGTCTCTGCTCTCACTTCATCAGGGCTAAGCATTACTGATGAGTTCTGAGCCTTTCAAGCTCTTCTTTATCTGGATGCCAGTCACATTCCAGAAAAGGTCGGCTCTGCAAGAAGCTTGGTTCTGAGCCCAATCAAAGCTGAGCCTGGAGTGTAGGCCAGATGCAAGGCAAAAGCTACAAAGCCTGTGGAGCTCAGGCCTCCAGTCAGCGATGGGTTAAACGACGTTCTCTGTAAGTGGACTGCTTTGGTCAGGCTAATCAGAGGATGAAATCACAGGACACATTCTCTATAATGGCTAAGGAAACTCTCCGGATGACCTGGTAGCTGTCTTAGCACACCTCCCTGCTAACCCTTTACTGTAAAAACAAGCTTTTTATTGTCCCTTTCTTCCCATTCTCACCCCTTTCTTTCTTTCCTCCTCTTTCAAGCTATGCTGCTGTGCAGTTTTGAACATGCTATTCTCTGTCTTTAGAGGCCAGAGACAGCATCTTACACATCCCTGGACATAGTTCTCTCATAGTGTCTGGGACTCTATAAGCGTCCTTTTCTTTCTCCATCTCTTTTCATTCCCATGGAAGAGAAAAATAAGAGACATTTTCATCAGTGGTGTAGCCGCCAGCAAGTTGCCCATGCTCCTGTAATTAATCCTAGTTAAACCCAGTGGTTCACAAATCAAGAAAGCAAACAAACCAGGACAAGTTGTCTACCAGTTGCCCTTGGTTTCCCTCCTAGTAGTTTGATATGAATGGTTGCAAAACCAGCAATCTCTCTTAACTCATTACCATGGTCTGCTACTGATTTGGCTGTCTTCTTATTAGGAGTATTTCTATTTGAAAAAGTTCCCACTCATTTTAAAGCACAAACTTATCATAGGAACTGGTTAGAAATAGCTTCATATTGAAGGGTTTAAACTAAAATAATTATGCTATGATTCAAAGTATCATTTTATCAGTGTAAAATTTCTGTTGAAAATTAACATTAATTGGTCAAAACCTATCTTGATTTGAAAATAACTTCTCTTAACATTTCATACCAATGAAGTAACTTTGGTTTAATTGTATTATTTCCACTGGATTTTTTCATTGCAATTATGCCTATAATCAGCCATGAAATATTTGAGATTCCTTAGCTGACAGTTCAGACACAGTACTTTGTGAATCATGGTCTCATTTTTTCTTTGAAAGTTTCTCCTTCCAAGAAAGTCGATTTTCATCTTCAGAAAATTTGCATATATTACATTAGCATAGCACAAGAAACTTTCCTTTCTTACTGTTAGTTTTTGTTTGTTTACTAAGAATAAGACAAAACAATTTTATTCCTCTTGAGTGACAGAACCACAGCCCCCAATTCTACATTTCCAAAATCAGCAAGAATTGATAATTCCTTCAATTATCCCCCAGCTCCATTCAGCCCTCTCATCTCTGTGACTGCCACTCTGCTGCCACTTTAGTTCATGTTCCTTTACTGTGCAACACTTCAAATGTTGGTCAATAAACAAGGAGGCCTTTGGAGCATGACTAGTCAAGGGGGTTCTGGCTTTGATAATGAGATCAGTTCTCTTATGAAAGAGGCTAGGGGAGCATTTTGCTCCTTTTGCTATGTGAGGGAATGGACTCTCAGCAGACTCAGATCTACTGGTTTCATCTTGGACTTTCTAGTCTCCAGAACTATGAATAATGAGTTTCTGTTGTTCATAAATGGCCCAGTTTAACTCATTTTGTCTTAGCATCCCAAATGGACTGACAATAGTCTCCCTAATTCCAGCCCACCCCCTTAAATCTTTTCTCTGCCTCAAACCAAGAATGATCCTTACACACAGTCTATCTGTGCTCAAAACCCTACAACAATTTCCATCTCACTCAAAATAAAGCTGAACTCTATAATGGTTCCAAGGTTCACAAGGCTCTCAAAGGACCAGCCCCCCCACCTCCCAGTATTTGTTCCAGGGTGGACCTATGTGGTCGCCACACTCCAAACTGTAGCCACTACTTCACATACCTTGTCGCTTGTCTATTGCATCCCCCATCTTAGAAATGAGCGTCACTATTCATTGGTACACTCTTAGTGCTGGAACACCGTGTGTCCTTGCAGGTGACACCTTGTGCCTATCTTTTGAATTAACAGTGTGCGAATAAGTGGATACCATTCTGAAGTATGTGGTTATTGATTTTCAGGTTTTAATTAAAAGAGAAAGGGAACAGGAAGTTTTATGAGGAAATATAAGAAAGGAAAAGTGTAGCCTAGCCAAATAAACAGATGTCAGTAAAAAGAATGAAATGGCTCTATTAAGACTATGCATCCACATCATGAAGTGCAAGATGCAGGTGCATGAATGGGTATGCTAGCTTTTAACAAAATTATACGCTTCTCGGATGTTACCCAGGAAACTGGCAATGACAGCTGTTCCTACATAAGGAAACTGAGTGGCTAGGAAGCAAGGGTTAGCAGGAACTAGCATTTCAATGGACAATGCTTTACTCTTGAATGTTGTACCATATGCAAACAATATCTATTAATTTAAATTTTAATATAAAATCCTAAGAAAAGAGCAGCATCCATGATTAGCAAATTCCACATGAACACTCAATTGATTAGGAATGAGTTGCACATTCTTCGAACAGGAACACTCCATCCCAACACTTGACTGTAAGATCAATCTGAAGTGTCTCAGAGGCCAGAAAGATGGCTTAGCAGGTGAAAGTGCTTGCGGCCTAGGCTGAACACCTGAGTTGGATCCCTGGGAACCCCACAGGGTGGCAAGAGAGGACACATTCCTGCAAGTTGTCCTCCAACTTCCGCAAGCATGCACACACACTAAATAAAGATATGCAAAAAAAACAAAAGTAACTTGGCAAGGACAGTCAGTCACACTGATTCACAAGGCAAAGCTGTTCAGTGCCGTCACACACCAGCTTGACCAATCTAATTACACCGGCTGCTCCATCCACAAGGACATGGTTAGAGCATGAAACATGTCCCCCTCCACTGTCCCATAGACATACTCCTCCTCAAGAAGCATCCTCCTGATGATCAAGGGTGCTCCAGGACAAGGAAGAGGGTCTTCCCTCGAAATTCCTTTTCTAACCATTTCAGTCGCATCTGCCTAAGCAAGGCCACTTAGCTGGGGAGAATCTAGAGTTCACCTTCCCATTGGTGACACCACCCCTATTGTCTCTTCATTTGCCTCACAGCTTCCAATAAATTCATTGCTATTACCAAATTTCCATTAATTCATAGGGAAATGAGGAATAGTCAACTTTAAAACAATTTATTTATTTGTATAGTATTACCACAGGGTGTGTGTGGAGAGCAGAGGATAACACTCAGACTTAGGCTCTCCTCTGCCACCTTGTGGGAGCCAGGGATTCAGCCCAGGTTGTGAAGCTGATGCACAAGGGTTTCTACACACTGAGCCACCTCAATGGACCAGATTTCTTATATCACTGGTTTACAGGGCCTTGGGGATAAGACATGTCTTCCAGGAAGACTCCAAAGCATCGGTATGGATGATGTTTTCAATGACGTTGATCTAAATAATCTTCTCTATTAGAATTCCTGTGGCTTTTACATCAATTTGACTATTTCTTCTTGTAGTAAACAGGTAAACACACCACACTGGCCATCCATGCATTCTGAGCGTTCTGATTTCTAAGACATCCTTTATGAATTTGAACATCTGCCTCAAGATAATCTAATATGAGCTGGGTGTTGTTGCGTACATCTTTAATCCCAGCGCTTGGGAAGCAGAGGCAGGCAGATCTCTGTGGTTCAAGGTCAGCCTGGTCTACAAATCAAGTTTCAGGACAGTCAGGGCTGTTACACAGACAAACCCTGTATCAAAGAGACAAAACAAACAAATAAAAAGATAGTTTGTATTCATACGAGACTAGCACTCAAATTTGCCATCTGTCAGGCTGTCAGCAACCCCTAGTCTGTGGTAATCTGACCATTCTTTGTTACCTTTTACTACTCTGTGTTTACCCTACCCACATAATAGAAGCAAATAATGGAAAATCTAACTGTACCATAGAAGTCTGGAACATTTAAACATGTCTAAAGGATTATGGGCTCTTATTAGCTAAACCCTTAAACAATTTGGTACGATTTGGGCTGGAGTGGTTGAACTCCCTAGTGCAGTATTAAGGGAAGGGGCTTTTAGGGAATGATTGGAGTATATGGGTGCTGACGTAACTGATGAATTCAGAACTGAATGCATGCCGGAAAGTGGTGGAAGCCGTGAAAGGTGGGTCTGACTGGAGACAGTGGACCATCTTTGAAGGGTGTGTCATGTCTTAGCCTTTCTGTAGCTGTGCCTCATCTGGGATGAGGTGAGCACCACCACATGCTGCCCACCCCGATGCTCCTTCTCACCACACACATACCCAGAAGCATAAACTGAAATCTTGAGGTAAAAGAAATCTTTCCCCCTTGTTTGTGCTGGGTGTTTTGTCACAGTGGTACAAGTGACTAATACATCATGCATACTCTTTGGTTAGAGGTAAAATTTAACAAGGATGAGCAAATTGTTTCTGACATGCCTATGTAGCAAAAGCTTCCAGACGTATTTATTGATCACAAATAACAAGTTATATACTTACAGAGGATCCCTAGGTGTCGCTTTGGAAGTGCTTGGATAACATTATTGGATGGGCTGAGGATGATGGCACACACCTGTAATTTCAGTTACTACAAATTTGAGGCAAGAGGATTGTGAGTTCGAGGCCAGCCTGGGCTATATAGAGAAAATCCATTTCAAAACCCAAAGGGCTGGGGATGTGCTCAGGGGAAGACTACATGCCTAACGTGCAAGGCCTTGGATCCAATCCCCAGTAGTGAAAAACATCACACATATGTGATGGTTACACTGGAACTACGCAATGTTTGTGAGGGCCTGGGTGCCGACAAAAATGCTAAAACCTCTTTATTTGAATTTTTGGACCATGAGACTGTATCACCCATTCAAATAAGCAAAGGCAGCTACATGGAGCCCTGTGCCTTGTGCAAAGTAAAGTGTAGAGTTTATCATGAGGCGCACAGACTTGCTATGCTTTGGGTTTTCTTGGTACCCTTAAGTGAGGGTAAAACCAGATGCCCATAGACTAGGGTTCCTAGAGTCAGGTATGTAATAACTACATTTTCTCGTTTCTATATTTGATGTTTTAGCATCTTGGGGACACACTGACTTAGACTGTCTCCCAAGGGTTAGCCAGTTCTTAGAAGGTCTCACCTGCAGACTCACCAATCCAGAGCCATGCTCCTAGCCTCCTCTTTACTGGCTTCCATAGTCTGGGACACTATCTACATGCCCTAGTCAGTCTGGGCCCAGATACCAAACAACTAGGAATGGTTCTGCCCCTAAAAGCATTAAATTATCTACATTGCCCTGCCTTGTCCTCCCCTCAGAAGCCACACTGAAGTCTTTTGCTAGATGTACTGCTGGGGCTTCCATATATGGCTCCCCTGACACGTGGTTTTGCACTGGGGATCTGCAAGGATAAAAAAACTATCCCTTTTGAGTGGTTGTCACCTCCTGAACTATTGACCCGGTCATGCCAACATAATTAAATCTACATTTAAAAATATAGTATGAATATAATGCTGATCTGCAAGAAATACATTATCCATACAGATTTAGGACAATAAAAAATTCATTGCTGGAGATGTGACAGAATGCACTCAAGTGAAAGCCAAGCATGTCACTTCTCCCTAGGAGGAGGAAATAATGAAGGTAAGGATACATGGCTCAGGGCAAGATGGCCACCAACACCCCTACAAGAATGTCTTCCAAGTGCTCTCTGGTGAGAACTGTGTGCTTATGACGAGCCCACAGTCCACTGAATGACCAGGTAGGGTAAGTGTATGCACATGCCTGGTCTACACATAAGTGAATTCTGGGTGCAGTGATCAGTTTGTTGATGATCATACTTTGTATTTTTACTTTATGTAAGCCTCACAGGAGAAAACCAGCATTTGTTTGCAAATAAAAAGGGAGGACCCTTTGACCTGTGAATAGCATGTGCCAATGGTTCTTTTCCAGCTTAGTTGACTTAAGGAATTTCATTGGCCAAAGGGTCTTTAATTGCATACTGTTTAAAAGATGCTTATCCATTGTGAATGGGACCTAGAAGAGCAGCCAGAACACAGACTCAAGTAACAAAGGGGCCGGCCTGGATCAGGGTGGTCTTTTGGCTGCCAGAAAAGCATGAAGGATTCGGTCACTCATGAAGCAAAGGGAGAAGCAGGTCTCTGGAGGAAGGGATCCCAGGTGTGTGCAACTTACACTTGAACCTGCTCCTCTGTCCATTCTCAGAACCAACCGTTTGGAGGCTGCAAATTCACGATTCTTTAACTTGGTCAAGTTTCCTGTCCTTGTTTCATGCCCACACTCACAATTGGGATCTTTCACTTAACAAGTCAGACTTTTTTTTTCTGTATTGGAAATTAGTACATCTGACCATAGTAGCCATACTAAACAGCAGCAGTGGCTTCCAGTGAGTTGGACAAGCTCTTTGTCTACCACAGATCCGTCACCCTATACACCCCGAGGAGGATGCTGAGTGTCAGGGACCACACCATCATGCTATAAGAAAGAGTCATCTGCAATCCCAGCACTTAGGAGTCTGAGGAAGATTAAGAATTCATGCCAGCCAGAACTTGTCTCAAACAACAACAACAAACTACTCATTTGTACATTTTTTCTCTTTTAGGGGTGGATATGATAGAAGAGCATTGAGACAGTCTTGTGCATTTCAGGGTGTCATTGAATTCCACATAGAGCCAAAGATGACTTTGAACTGTGTGGGCTTCCTGCTTCTATTTTCCTAGAGCAGAGATTAAAGACCATGGCTACTATGCCTGATTTTATGTGGTGCTGGGGATTGAACCCACAACTTTGCACATGATAGGTAAGCACTCTACCAAATGAGCTTCAACCCCCAGCCTTTACGGTTCTTTTAAAATATATCTGGCCTCTATTTTAGAGGCTACATTAAAACAGTTCAATAGGAAAAGAAAATGATACTTCCTCAGGAGAAGTCTGAAAAAGGCTGTGGAACCAAACTCAAAGTGTGACAGAGAAATGATCTGAGCCAATAGTTTGAGCAGAATAGACAATGTCACTGGCAAAGTGCAGGTTTGAGAAGCATGTCTGTGGAAAGGCTCATTGAGGAAGACCAGTACAGCAAGCATTGCAAGATGGGTTGCAATTAACGGAACACACTCGGTTTTGTTTTTGTTTTTGAGACAGAGTCTCACTATGTAGACCAAACTGGCCTTGAACTCAAAGATCCCCGTCTCTACCCCGCTTAGTGCTAGGATTAGAGGTATGCGCCACCACACCTATTGGTGTCAATGTTAATCACTAAGGGAAATTTTATTTTTGTATTTATCTTAACCCCAGTCAGTCCCTCAGTAGCATATATGAAAAGCAGGATGCATTATAAGATGAACACAGCTGGAAGGCAAAATTCACGGAAATACCATTTGTATTGTAGCTGGATCACCAGAGACACTTCCTATGACTGCCAAAGAGGAGAGCAGAGGAGGGGAAACCCCTAAGTCAAAATGAAAGCAAACCCAAACTGTTTATTCATTATCTGATTTGAATAGGTCACCCCCTGGCTGAGAACACATTTCCTAAATAGTAGTGTGTCTGGAAGAGTGCTAGGGTCAGGTCTCAGGGTAGAGGCAGAGTGGGGGGTGGGTGTCAGCATTTACCTTCTTTCTTGTCCCTAGGCAAGGGACAAAATGAACCACATCTTTTTACACAAACATCCGCACTAAATCAAAGTAGAGCAATAGATTTTATTTAATTAAAATAGATTAAAAACAGACTGTGTAAAAGAATTAGAATTTTCAATAACTTACTGTTATTTACATTAGCAAGTGTTGGTCATTAGTAGACACAGTGAAGAGATGAGCTCGCAGGACCCAGACCTTCCTGTGGTCCAAGCTGTAAGCGTCCCTTCCTCCCCATCCCTTCCCTTCTGATTCATGATGGCAATTATGCCACTGAGTGCACCGGGAGAGGAACTTCAAGCACCCTTGGTGGTGGAAACAGTATCACAGCCTGGAAGAAGAGCTCAGAGCTGGCAGAGAGGAGGGAGGAAAATTTCTCACTGGGTTCATATGCACATCACTGAGGATGCTTTCCCCTCCCTGAAGCCAGTACTCGTCTCTAGGCTTGACATTGTGTAAACACTCTTTCCAGCTGACCCCAGACCCCATTTCCAGGGAGAAGACGTAAAGCCACACATCTCAGGGAAGCCCTGAGTCACTCAGTATCCCCTGCCCTTGTGGTCCACACCTTGGTGACTTATCAAAAATCCTCTTGAAATGCTTCACGCCTTTGACACACGAGGGGAATTGGGGAGCCAGGGCATATGACCAAGCGGAATGCTCCCCTCAAGTAGGCAATAAGAACAAGAGGAAGGGCGGCCCACAGGAACAGTGCCTCCCAGGAGAAGAGGCAGAGCAGCAGGACACGTGGCCTCCTGTTGCTGGAGTCAGCCCAGACGCAGCCCATGGACATCAAGAGGCTCTGTGCCTCCGCTTTCAGGATGTCCAGGCCTGGTGAACCTCAGGACCCTGGGAGGCCCGGGCTGAGCAGCAGCTTTGGCCCTTGAGGCCACTCAGTGGACAACATGAGGACATGCAGTCAAGGACTGAGGCAGAGAAGGCCTGATGGAGAGTGTCAGTCCAAAATGTCTGTCTCAAATGGAACCAGGTGGTAATAGGACAAGTTGGTGACGTAAGCTGCCGGGTCATCACCGTCCTCCAGATCTGGGGTGAACTCACCACCACTCTCAAACCTGAAAGAAACGACAGAGGTGAAGGCCACTTACAGGACCCCAGATAGAAGAAAGAGAGGGCAACATATAGCCAGTGCAGCCAAGAATACTGAGGGATGCAGGCTCTGTGAAAGGGGACGAGGGACATCAATGAGACGTAGTCCTTCCCAGGCATGCAGCAGACACACAGGAGGGACCGTGACTATGCAGACTGGATAAGATGGGTGGCACTGCACAGGGAGGGCTTCTGAGCTTTGGTGCCTTTGCAATTACTCTCTGCATCTGTTTCAGCAGGTGAGCCGGGACTTCGCTCTTCTTTTCATTTGTGGTGATAGTCTGGCTTCTGTTCTGGGCCAGGCCCTGTGTCAGCTTGGAGAACAGCAAGGGATGGGCAAGTGTAAGGGATATGTCCTCAGGGAACAGGAGTTGCAGGAGTTTGCAAGGACACCAGGGAGGGACACTACAGGAGGCTCCCCATGGTCATGGAGGGAGGCTCTCTACCTGCTGGCCAAGCCTGGTCTGATCCCAGCTGATTCAGCCTCTGAAGGGTGAAAATTGCATGGATTTGGAAAGCTTACACAGTGTGTGTGCAGGACCATCCTGAATGCCCCACCACCTGCTCTGCCTTCATCATCTCCCCCAGACCAAAGTATGTCCTGAAGACGGGAGGGAGGGAAGCTGGAAGGAGAACTGTCAAATGTCTCAGGACCCTCCTGCCTCACCTCATCAGGCTCGCCATGCCCTCAGTGCTCACTCATGGTGTCCACCATCCTTCTGGGTCAAATTTGGGTGCTCTCAGCAGATAACACTGCATGACAGCCCCTACTCACAGCCCAGGGCCACATGGTAAGCATCAAGTGCCAGTGGCCTTCCAGTCTCTGAGTGTTCACCAGGCCACTCCTAAGAGACTGATGCACGCTGTGGATCTCAGTGACTGGGAACCCCGAAGAACTTCACAGAGGGCATGACATTAGAAGTTTGCATGAGAAACTGTGTTGACAGAATAATCCCCTGGCCTGCTTAGCCGTAGGCATCCCACCACGGGGATGCTGCACCCACCACATGCAGCTTCTTGGGGACCTCTGGCTGACAGAGATGGCACTCTGGTGCACACTGAATGAGTGCTCATGGAAGAGAAGTCCTTCAGCTTTGTGTGAGGAGGTGCTGGCCAGGGACTGTTGCCATAGGAGTCTGTTTCACACCACCCGCTGCTATGGGGCTGCCTCCAGAGCATTCCCAGGGACCTTTTTCTCTCCTTAGGAGCTCCCAGCAACAAAGCCAGACCTCCTGTCACCCCGTCCGAGGATTCTGTTACCCAGGTAATTCACCAAGGAGCTGACTGACAGGAGCCAAGCATGCGGGTAGCTGTTCCTGCTGGCCTCTAGGTGGCAGGCTCTCTACAATACGTCCCGATCAGAGGTGGGAGAAAGCAGGCCGCAGTGGCCATTGGCTGTCCAGCCCTCAGTAATCAAGGGCTCTCTCTAGAATAAGGTTCTAAGGATACACTCATAAACTTGAGACCACATGTGTGTCACAGTCCCAGTCCAGGAGGTGAGGCATGTGGCTCCTGGATCCTGGACCAGAAGCTGGGCTTTCACACCTCAGAGCCAGCACAAACCAGATCCGGGAGCTTTGTAACTTCTTCAGAATGCTCTAGTGGTTGGGTGACTAGGCCTCTCCTTAGGTCAATTAATCAGACTCTCACCAGAATATATGAGGCAAACGTTTAAAACAGGGACCCCTAAACTGGCATCGTCTGCTGCTGGGTGCCTTGGGGCCATGTTCATCCCTTCCTGTAGAGCACTGCACAAGCCACCAGCTTTCAACCCCATGTATGAAACCACATCAGAAGCTGTGTACTCACAAACGCTCAGTGGAGTCTGCATCCAGGAGCAGGTCTTTTCCGTTGGGTATGCTGTGGTCAATAACTATTGTTTCTGTGTTTGCCAAACAAAATCCATTGGACCTCATGATTTCTGAAAACCAAAGCCATAAGGAGAGGTCAGCACTTGGGTTTAGAATTTTAGGACTTATCATAGATTGACCACTCTCAATGTTGGTCAGAGAAGTTTCTTTCTGCAGTGGGCAATTGTTAATGCAAACTCATAATTGATCACAATGCTGAGAATAAGTGATGCTAACTGCTCAGCCTCAAACAGGACATCTAGAGCAACCCCTCCGAGACTCAGGGAACACTGGGAAGAGAGGACAGAAAGAATAAGAGCTGGAGGATGGGAGGAGAGCTACGAGACGCTGTCTTTTGGTACTGATGTAGCTGTTGCATCCAGAACTCACAACAACAGTGGCTACCTGCACAAGACTGGACCCATCAACACCTGTCATGGGTGGGAGAGGGACC
This sequence comes from Mesocricetus auratus, assembly GCF_017639785.1. NCBI lineage: Eukaryota > Metazoa > Chordata > Mammalia > Rodentia > Cricetidae > Mesocricetus > Mesocricetus auratus. The sequence goes on from NW_024429196.1 coordinate 55,627,155, forward strand.
CCTTCCTGAGTTGACACAGGCAGTTAGTTATGGGAACCATGGAAGGGAAAGTGATATCCCTCAGTGGTGTAGATATAGTCAGACTCAATAAATAAATAACCTCCCATCAGTGCTCATGCCAGCAACTGTAATTAAATATAGTGTCACTTAAAAAGTCATGAAACTAGGAGGAGGAACGGTAAAGAGAAGAGGTTCAGTGTGGGAGGGAGAGTGTGACAAGAGGGAAAACTGGGTGAGGAGAATATACAGCGCTGTGTGTGTGTGTGTGTGTGTGTGTGTGTGTGTGTGTGTGTGATTGTGAAATCAAATGTTAGAACTGAGGTTTACATTGGTCTCCACCTTCCCCATCAACTATTGTCCCTTGTTCTCTCTCTCGCTGCTCCAAGAATCCTTCTAGAGTTCAGACAGGCAGTTTAAGGTGCTGACACCAGTGCCCATAGGAGCAGTGTACGTATCTCCCTGAAGGAAGATCCTCTGGCTATCCAAACACCTCCCATGTGCCCTTCCCCGTGGGTTTACAGTGAAGGATGGAGTGTGGAAAGTAAATAGATAACTGGGCTCAAGCTTGCCGCAGGATCTATGCATCACTGTGACATGCGACATCACACAGTCTCCCTGCCCTTTCTGACCTCAGCCCTGGCTGAGCCCTGGCTGGCAGCACTCACATCCTGGTTAGTCCTAAGCATCAGATGAGACCAGAGTACATTTTAAATGAGCAACCTGTTGGCTTCCCTTCATAAAATTGTATATGCACATTAACATGTTCCCTGTAAGCACAGATGTGCGTTCTTTAGAAAAATCAACAAAAAGTGGTTTCCTGTATCCATACTGGCTGTTGGGTTCTACGGGCTCTCCTATGGTTGGAAGAGCTGAAGTAGAGAATTGGTAGTAGTCACTAAGCTGGAGGCTTAGACTGAAGCCTTTTGGCCTTGGAACTCTTCTCCTTCATGGGACACCTTCAAGATTGTATTTGAGAATCTCCAAGGATTTACCTAACTCTGGTTTTCCCATGATGTCCTGGGCTCCATCATGGCAAACAAGTATTCATTTAGCTACAGACACCCTCTCTGAACAGCAAAACTTAAATGTTCAAATCTCTAATGCAAAATGGGGCAGTGTTTCTGTCTAGGCTTTAAATCATCTATAGATCACATATAATACCTGATACAATGTAAATGATATATAAATCATTATTGTAATGACGGAGGAGAAAGGGCTACACTTGATCAGTAGACTAGAACTTTTCCCCAGTATTTTGGCCTGTACTTGGTTGAGTGAACAGATTTTGGGTCCACAGATACAGAGAGCTGACTGTGTAAGAATCCAGAACGGCTTGGCTCTCTCTTTTTTATCTACTGCAGCCTTGACATTTCAGAATTTCTGCATTTCTCTCCTTTTCCTCAGGAGCTGAGCAGTCTAGGTGCCATCTTGGCCTTGGAATCTTTTCCTCTCTGTGAGCCTCACTTATCTCTAGTCCTTGGCTGTTGGGCAGCTGAGCTCCATTTTCAGGAACACCTCTGTTAGTCCTCTCAAGCCAGGCTCTCACCCTAAAAGACACGTTTAACACATACCCCAGATAATGGGTATGTTTAATTTACAAGAGCGAATCCTCACATTAGGGACACGGCTCACTTCAGTCTCTCCTCTCCTCCTATCACACACAGCCAACAAGAGTACCTTTCCCTATCTTAAGGGTTATGGGACATCAGGTGCCTTTATTTCTAAGGATTATCTTAGTCCTCCTCCCACCTGACCAGGTCTAATTTATTCTTAAATACATAAATGTGCCTTTTCGTGATGAAATTGTCCCTTCCTGTCTATTTTTAACCTTTCTAGTCATTTGGTGTTCCATTCTGTGAACTTCTCTCCAGATGTAGAGAATTAGGGAACTACCCAGAAAGGAATAAATCAAACTAGGTTTCCTCTTCACTCTCACAAAAGGTTATTCATCAATTTGCCAAGTCCTTGCTGAAATGCAAGTCCAGCTTCCTGGTTTCCTGGAGAAGGGGCCAGCATGTGTCATGGGTCTCCTGCACACTTCTCAGTCAGTCATGGCCATGGGCTCTCAGCTTCCCTTGTTCCCTGCGCTTCCATCTGAGAGGGACTCTACAAACCAACAAGGAATGGGTCTGGGAACTCAGGTCATCATTTCCTTGTACCCAGAACAAAGCGAGGATATTTAGTTACTGAGCTGTCAGACTGAACATCCCCAAACCCCACACAAAGTTCCGATTCCCTGTCTCCCCACTCAAGGGGTGTGGCAGCAAAGAGCCACTTTCTTTATTGTTCTTATTAACTCTGACCCAAATCTGTCTGTCTGAAAAAGTGCAGGCAGCCCCAGTGCAGCCTCCGCATGGCTAACTGACAGCCTAGGGCTCCTTCTCCCACCCCTTTGCCAAGGGAATATGGGGTGGGGAAGGGATCCTGGGAGTTCAAACAGATGTCACTGATGCAAGTCGCTTCTGTAAAACTCCTGGAGCTACTAGCATGCCTAATTTTTGCTAAATGTAAATTATGGAGTCTAGGAACCTATACTGGTCCCTCCAGAATAGATTTGGAACAAGTCACTCCTCAGTTGTCTATAACAAAGAACCTTTGGGAACATAAAGGAGAGCTAGAGTTCCCAAGGCCAGTTGGACCCTGAGGACAATAAGTACATTGGTCTCTAGTCCCTCAAAATCCCAGCCCCCAGGTCACAAATTGTCAGTATTTCACAAAAGATGAACCCGAGAAGCTCTTGGTCCCTCTTGGATTCCCACCCTCATCACTCTGAGCCACCAGCTGGATCTATAAACCTTTAGTGCAGCCATTCCGAACTGGCTTGGAGAGGGATGGTTCACTGAGAAACACTAACACAAAAGCAGGTACCACAGCAGGCACAAACCTAGACACACACACACACACACACACACACACACACACACACACACACACACACTCCTATACCTGTGCTAGCTAAAGCTGGAGCAAAGATACTGTGAGGGTTTATATTTTTATTTCTTCCATTCGCTTAAAAACAAGGTCTTAAGAAGAGCTGTGACTTAAGACCTAAGAGGAATTATCCAAAATGTACAACAAAGAAAGTCTATGCTTAGCACGAATCTAACTGTAAATAACCAGTTGGCTAACAGTGCTTCAGCAGTGTCCTCCCCAGGCACCATCTCCACACTGAACAAGAACGAAGGCTTGAATGGGAGGTTACTTATCAGTCTTCACAGGTGGGTGGAGCTCCCCCTATATGCTTGTGTGTTTTGGAAGGCTGGGAACCCTTCAGGGAGGTGGGCCTGACTGCAGTGAGTGAGTTGCTAGGGGTGGGCAAAATTGAAGAAAAATAACAGGGCCTACAGGCTATTTTCAGGCAAACTTAAGACATGAATTTCTTGACCGTCAGTTTAGAACCCACAGCAAAAAATCAGGAACTACTTTAATTTTTTAAGTCACATCCCTCCCTAACTCTTGAAAAAATTCATTTTCAAGCTAACCCCACCCACCCCTAGGCAAGGATCAAACTCAAGGCCACAAATAAGCTAGGCAATGGTTCTGCCACTGAGGCACACCCCAGACTCACAAGATATGTTTATATTTTGTAATATTTAATTTATAGTTAATTTTAGAATTTACAGGTTAAGTCATAAAGATATAGACCGGACTCCCCAACATACTCTACATCAGCTCCCCTTACTGTCAACACTTCATACAGGTAGGGTCCCTCATCACATCCGGGGAATGACACGGGGACAATACCACTAAGTGTACAGCCCCTTCAGTGGAGTTTCCTCAGTGTTCTTTTTTTTTTTTTTTTTTTTACGAGACAGGGTTTCTCTGTATTGTTTTGGAGGCTGTCGGTCCAGCCCGGCCTCGAACTCACAGAGATCCACCTGCCTCTGCCTCCTGAGTGCTGGGCGTAAAGGCGTGTGCCACCACCACCCGGCTTCCCCAGTGTTCTACTGACAGCCTTTTCTTCTGCTAGATTCGATCCAGAACTCTATGTTGCACTGAGCTAACTGACTCTGATGGCTCCTGGTTTTTTCTTGTTTCTCATGACTTGCAAAGAATTCAGGTGATCTACTTTACAACTCTTCCTTTAACTTGATTCCAAGGTGGTTAGAACTAGGTGATGTGCTATTGGGAGGAATCCCACAGGGCCTATTGAGTGTCCCTCTGTGGAAATATGGGGTGCCTGTATATGTGTGTGTACTACACAATGTCCACAGGCCCGCTATTCAATATCCATTAACAACTATCTTCCAGATTAAGGCCTTAATACTGTACAAACCCTGTTTCTACTTGAACTTTCACCCTCTGCTTTGCTTATCTCCATCAATGGATCTTTTTAGCATCTTCCAATCTGTGTGCACGGCGCCATAATAGTGATTTTCCTAATTTGTAACTGTGGCAGAGTTTACATGTACCCTATACCACCACCCCTTCAGGTCATCAAGTTTCTGATTCCATTTCTTCTGCAGACCTTTAGTCAGTCATGCAGGCATTCTCAGTATAAACTTCCTCCATTCTAAGTCCTTCCTGGCATTATATTTTAGTTTATCCCAGCAACAGAACAAAAGCAATATCCTTTTATTAACTGATTGACTTGTCTATCCCCATATAGTAAAAATTAAGGCTAAGATTGAATAGATTAAACAACACACACATTTTAAAAAATGTATTTCCTTTCAAACCTTGAATGGGAACAATCCACTTTTATGGCTGAAACCATATTGGTCCTACTGGCCATAAGTAGGTGGAGCTAAGACTTCTATTTCTTTTGCACTGCATAGCTACAGCCTCACTGCAGAACACTTAAGATCTGTGCTCTCTTATGCTTAATAAACATTTAAATCAACATGGGAAAGGAATGCTTAAGTCTGAGTAGTTATCCTTGATGAGGCCTCAGAACATTGACAAGATTTTTCAGCACACTTAGTGCATAGTGCCATCTGGTGGAGCCCTTACCACCTACAGTCTCAACATTGAAAGTGAAAAGTCTGGACACTCAGAGCCCATGTCACCACCCCTAAGAGAGAGGGGTTCTGTGCCAATTCCATAGCACCTACTCCCTCCCCAAATGCCGGAGTGCTTGAAGAAACTTCTTAAGAGAAGGGAAGATGGGTCTTAGGAATTCCTAAGGAGAAAGGGGGAAGGAGCACTGGAAAGATAGTTGGATCAGCAGTGCAACTCTTGCTCTTGCAGATGACTTGGTTCAAGTCCAGCACATACATGGTTGATCATAACTACCCATAATTCCAGTTCCAAGGGATTCAATGCCCTCTTCTGGCCTCCATAAGTACCTCATGCGTGTGGTGCATAGACATACACGTAGCCAAAAAACTCATATGTATAAAAAATAAATCTTAGCCGGGCGTTGGTGGCGCACGCCTTTAATCCCAGCACTTGGGAGGCAGAAGCAGGCGGATCTCTGTGAGTTCGAGGCCAGCCTGGTCTACAGAGTGAGTTCCAGGACAGCCTCCAAAACGATACAGAGAAACCCTGTCTCGAAAAACCAATAAATAAATAAATAAATAAATAAATAAATAAATAAATAAATCTATCTTAAAAAGGAAGAAATCGGTGTGAAGTCTGTGCAGCTTGCTGAACGAGCTGCCCCCTTAGTGAAGTGCGTGCTGAGTGGAGCCGGCAGGATGTTGCTCAGTGCGCACACTCCAGCTAACATTTGTGCACGACAGTTCATGTGAGGAGCTCTGGCTCCAGAGAGGCCTGGCTGTTCTGGCAGCTAAAACAGAGGGCTGGGAATGGCCAAGGGTAGAGCCTCAGGAGTGGAGGACACCAGAGGAAGGGCTCCAAACACATCTTAGGAAGGAGGCTATCCCCAGACTGCTGCCTCACACCAGAGGAAGGGTTCCAAACACTTCTTAGGAAGGAGGCTATCCCCAGACTGCTGCCTCACATAGCAATAACCCCACACCACACATGCACACACACACTCCACACCTTGCACCGAGACTTTTGGCAGCAGGTCCTTTACAAATTCCCTGCTTGTTAACCAGGGCTCTGTGGCAAGCTGGACCCAAACCAGGCCCTGGCCAACTCTTCCCATTGGGGCCCACCAGTGTCTAAGGGGCATATTCCCAAGCCCACTGCCCCATGTCTTCCTACTCACTGTCCCTCCCATCCCTGGATTTGATCTGATGCAGCAGCTTGTTCTGCAGTTTCTTCAGAGCCAGGCATGACATCTCATGGTCTGGTGTCTCAAGGTGCACAAGAAGGACAAGATCCCTGCCTCTGCAGGCCTGGATGCTGCACCTCTGTTACAACCAAAGGCCGTGGGGGAATTCTCCCACAGTGGCAAGGACCTGTCCCAGTCCTCCAAAAATACAGGAAGACTAAAGTCCTGGCGTCTGCATTCACCCCCTTTAGTTCCACCCCATTATTTTCAGCCTTACAGGACAAACATGCACCATGTGGTCATTACATCATATGATCAATACATGATAAAATAAGGCAGGGCAGCGGACAGGGGGGCAGGGGACTTCTCCAGAGGCAGCTCCTGAGATCATCTGACCCCTCTACTGTGACGGCTCCAGGTCATCTTGAGGCAGTGTCCCATCCCTTTAAGGGTTATGCTGTTCTCTTTCCCATTTGCCCCAAACAATGAAATAGTGAAACACACAGGCCTCCCCTGCACTGTTCCCACTCAGACTCAAGAGCAGAAGCCTGCCCGTGTGCCCCATCTGACAACCAATGAGACTTCAGAGCCTGTGGTGAACCCTGTAGGAGGGTTCACAGACATTGACCCAGACAAACAGCCTCACTACTTACAATAAACTGTATAGAAGGTTCTAGAAGGCAGATTCCAGTTACCAAGTGGCCCTAGGCTCTGTTCACTCTCCTTTAAGATAATCCAGGAAGCTGCCAGACACCAGCAGCCCCAATGGACCACCCACCCTGCGCACTCACAGTCATATCTAGGAGACCTCTCCCAGCCCAGGTCCTAGAACCCACCCAGCCAGCTCAACCCATGCACACAACTGGGATTATCATCCCTGTGCGGCTGATACACAACTGCCCTGTCTCTTTGTCACTGCCAGCCTTCCCTCCTTTCCTACCCTTCCCAAGGATGGAGCTGAGCATCTCACCACATGCCTTCTGTCCTTCCCAATGGGGAGGCTGAGCCCACCCACCGAAATGCCACACTGGGAAACACTTGCCACCCCCACAGCCACCTAGAGCATTTCTCCCATGCCTTCTTACCTGATATTTTGACAGGACTTTGAAAGCTGGGTTGAATTTTATGGACATTATCATTCTTTAACACCTGATCCAGAGGCGATCTTTCAAAGAAGGTGAGTACAACCTCTGACCTAGAATACTGGGGATAAACACAGTTATTACCGAGGCTGAAAAGCTCTCCACAGCAGGTCCCACGGGCATGCTGGGGTGGTGTTTGTCCACAGAGGTAACCCCAACTGACATGATGCTCAGAAGGCAGCCCCAGGCCTGTGCAGGGGCTGATTGATGGCCTGTGTCCAGTGAGTGGACCACTATAGCTTTGTTTACAGTGGCTACCAGGCGAGGCCTCTGGCTAGGGTGGGTGGCTCTGTGGAATGCTTTGCACACAGCTGGCATATAACACCCAGCTCCCTCCCTTACTATCAGCTAGGTTGCTTCTACTTCAGCCATTCAAGTAGGGGAACAATACAGCTAACGAGTTTGGCCTGACCCTCCAGGTTCTTAGTTCTCCACATCAAGCTCACAGGCTCAGTGTGTGAGTTCCAGTGGGACGGAACTGAACAGTGTGAGTTCCAGTGGGAGGGAACTGAACACCGGGGCCGCCAATGATGCTGACCCTGCTCCTGGCTTCCTGGCGCCTGTTAAACCTAAGCAAGAAGAATGGTCTGAGGCAAGGGAAGAAAGCAAAGGCTACTACTTCTCTAGAAGCCCATTCCCTCCTGCCTCACAAGACATGACTCAAGAACCTAGCAGAGCCCACAGAAGTCTTCCTTCCCTTGATTGTCTGCCAGGGCATCCAGGGGGAATGAAACACTGAGTGAGATACAAGGAGCTGTCTTTAAGTCCGGGTGGTGACAGCCACTCTGGCCTCCCTGCCCCACCTAGACGCCTTGCTCACCTTACACGGCATGCTGATGACAGTCTCCAGCAGCTTCTCAACCTCATTGAGCCTGGTCTCTATGTCGTGTGCTTCCTTGATGGCAAGCAGTCCTAGAGCAGAGACAGAAACAGCCCAGTCAGAGAGGCAAGCAGCCTACGATGGCATAGGTAACGAACACACAACAGGTATTCCACGGGAAGAAAGCCACCCCGATGTCATCTGCCACAGCAAAATTCCTGAAGTAGGCATGTCTCAGTGTCTGCCATGGATTCTTGAAACCACATATAGAACCGGACCCAAAAATATAAACATTTTTTCTACCATAATTCAGCCCAAATCATATGCCATGGCCACAGCTCATGCTTCTGCAGTCTGAAGTGAGATGGGAAAGCTTCCATGAATTTCCAGGTTCACAGACAGACAATGCCCTCTACAGTAGATCTTAGCCACTCTGCCTGCATTTGTGGAGTTTGTCTTTGGTTTTGGTGTCCTGATTCAGGTGAGACTATTCGCCTCTTCTCTTTGTAGCATCTCTTTTCATGCCCCAATTGCCAGCATCACCACTTTCCCATTTTATGACCAGCAATAAGCAAATAGGAGTCATAGGACCCTGAGCACGGATACACTAAGACAGCTACTATGGTTGGTGGTGGGGTGGCTTACACATCATGGAGACATGAGACAAAGAAACCATTCTCACCTCAGGAGAGTCAGGGTGGGGTGGCTTAACAATTCATCATGCTACCCAGAATGGCAAATAATCTGAAACTTAGTCATTGTTTGTTTTGTGAACTTTTGCTTAAAAGAACAGAAAGGCAAGGAGACTCAGCACTCACTCAGCCCTGTGTGTAAGTGCTAGCCTGTGAGGTCCTGCCCTGCGAAGCACACTGATGATGTATGACTCTGCTGCAAATGATGCCACTCATCCAAAAATGACAGTGGAAGGGAGACAGGGGTGGAAGGTCCCCTGCAGTGGGACATTGTGAGGCCATGCCACTAACACCGAGACACAGCCAGAGCTTAGCCAGAGACCCCTCAGTTGCCATCAGTATGAGCAAGGGGTGTGTGGCCCAGGACCTACCAGCCTTGATGACATAGGCAAGGACTCACTCTGCCAGTGACAGCTGCCCAGACCACAAGGCCTGTATGAATGGAGTCCATATTTAGTCATCTAAATGCAATCTCAGAGAAAGCCCATGTGGGCGTGAGTCATGGCTCTTTCCAGGAACCCAATCATCAGTGCTTGTTATAGGCACCACAGAGTGGTCACCACAGGCTCTGACTGGCTGTTGGGCCATGCGGTACTTTATTTTTAAAATCTTATGGCTTAAGGCCATACTTGGGAGATGTGAAGTTTTCTCTGTCTCCCGTGAACAACACAAATAGAAGACACCCCACTTTAGCTTCTCTCGCCCGCTTTCAAGGGATGGAATTATGACTCCTTTGCATACTAGTTTTGCCCAAGACTCTGTATGGCCAGAATGGCACAATCCCCAGGATCTGCAACAGAACCCCAGAGACCTAGATCCCAGAACTATGGTCAATCCCTGAAAGTTTCTCTCAGGTTCTTTTCTGGCTTTGCTCACAAAAGGCAAAGTGTTAAGGTTTTAGGTAAATGACCACCTGGATCAACAAACATGATCAAAATGATTTCTAAAAACAAGCTGATTGAAATTAGGAGGCACCAGAACACACAGTTCCTGGGAGCTCCTACCCAAGAGTCCCCAGATGTAATGAAGACATTTCTAAAAGGCTAGCCTAGGCTATCCCTAATGTCCACACTAGCGCCTCCTTCACCTGGCCCTCCAGGTATGCAAGTACCCCTGCTTGTTGATAGCATTTTTTGATCCTGTCTCTTCTTCCTCCCTCTCTCCTTCCTCAGCCATGGAATGTGCAAAACCAGAGGAGACAGAGTGGGTTGTGACTGCCCCACTGGAAAAACCTCAGGCTTCCCATACACTGCCCACATTCAAGGACAACACCCTAGCCATCCCCAGAGGAACTGGGCCACTCCCTCCCTCTCTTCCCAAGCCCCACCGAAACCCTGTCTGTTGAAGAAAGGAAAAGCAAAGCAGAAAACAACAGAGTGCCAGAGTTCCTGAATGTCAGCCCAAAGCCCTGAGCTCTTCAAAGACAGAAAGAGAGTCATATGTGACATGATGGTAAGTTTGGGGCACCATGTGACATGTATGACAGTGGTCTATAAGAGATATCACCTAGAAACAGCACAGCTGGCTCAGCTGGTGTAAATGCACTCATGATGTTCACACAATGATAGAAATCAAAGACTCTTTTCTCCTTTCTCACTGTCATTAAGAGGGAGTGGCTACATGCATACATGAGGCTGAGGATGCAAAAGGGTGTGGCTGTGTGCACACATGAGGATGCAGGAGGGCGTGACTGCATACACACCCGAAGATGACGATACAAGAGGTTGTGACTGCGTTCACACCGGAGGATGAGGACACAGGACTCTTCTTTGCACTAGGTCACTTTGAACATCCTTCCTTGCTACAGAGTAGTCTGCAGAGGACAGAGCCAAGTCAGAACTCCTTGGAAAGTTATTTGTAAAGAAGAAAAGAAATCGCATAACAGCGGCTGCTTCCTTCAAAGAAGCGAAGCTGACTTCCGGTTTCCGAGACCTACAATCCTAGATGGGAGTCCATCACACTGACACAGCAACTACTTTTATTCTCTAAAAATGTGGTTCGTAGAAACCATCCTCCTTTACAGCTAGTGTGCAGCCGGTGTACAGCCGGTGTATAGCCAGCCAGGCTACACCACCTCACCAGGAGGAAGCTTTGATTCTGGCTCATTAGCTGGGATGACAGAACCCTGCTTACACCTTTGTTTCTCGTGGTTGGGTTTACACCTGCCAATGGAGAGGTAAATACACTCTGCTCTAGCCAGAGGACAAGGAACACTGGCCCTTAACCAGGTGGTACAGTAGCTTTGCAAAATGGTGGATTCCTTTATGTCTGTGGAAGCTTTCCTAATAGCAACACAACCTGATGACCACTGCTATAGCTGTAGCCCCAGGGCTGAGAAGCGCAGCCTGGAGAAACAGGAAAGAGCCAGCCCAGCATTCAGCACCTGGCCCTTACCCCTATCAGCCCCAGGACAGTAAGGAACAGATGAGTCACCACCAGCCACCTGGCTTCTTATAGCCCCAAACCCCAAAGTTCACAGTGTTCTTCCTTTGGGATCCTGGACATCACTTCTCTTCAATCATTTAAAAAATGTTTTCTATTAAAAACCACTTTGATGCATACACCCTTCCCTCTACTCTGGAGCTGCAATGCAGAAAATGACATAAATTTTCCTCTGGAAACTTATTGTTTCACACTCTTGGAGTTTCTTAGTGTCACAGCTGGTGGAATCCCCAAATGCCTGCTGCCACTGTGGTAACAATCAGACTCTTCAAGTACCACCGTGAAAGGCTGAGTTCTGAGAACAGTCTGCATACAGGTCTCTGCTTTGACTTGCAGGGACAGGTGACAAGAGCCATGGGTCTAAGCGGGAAGGCCATAGCACAGAGCACTATCTGCTCATAGTTGCATATTATCCTATTGCACCTACTGAGTTCCTTGAAACTTCAGTCATTTGGATCTTTCTTCTTTCTTTCTCTTTCTTGTTTATCATTTGGCTTAGGCTGGGTTTTCAAAATGTCACTTGTGTATACAGGAAGTCACAATTTCAACTTTATTATTTAATGTCCTTAAATAAATAGCTTTAGAGCACCTGATTCTTCTGGGTTTTATACTCCAAGTATTATTAGTGGCCCATTCTCCATAAAGGGCTTTAGCCTTGCAAGAAAAGAACCGAGAATTTGTGCTTAGCTGATTGCATCAAAAGTAAACACCTGCTTCATTCTTGGAACCAATACTGAATGAAGCAAGTATACACATCTATGATTTTCAAAGTCTAACATGACTTTGCTATCTGAGATTGTAATGGTAAATACTGCAGGTGGACAAGATAGTCGTGAATATACACAGATGCATTCAAAAAATAAAGCTTCATTGAGTGGCTATAGTTCTATAGTTGGCCAGCAGAGGGTGGCAACACACCACATAAACTCAAGGGTTTCAATCACAAACTCAGAAATGACAGTTGCCCCACTATTCAACATGGGAAGAATTTGACCCAGAAGGTTTCATAGACGCTGAAATTTTTCTGTTTTCTGAAAAAGTAATTACTCATACACCCTCAACTCCTAAAATTTATCAATACCATAGTTTGTAACATAAGAATTTTATCTCAGTTTAGCACAAGCAGTAAAAAGCTTAAAAATTATTAATAATATGACATATAAATCTCAGCAAGCCAAATACATGAATACTCAGGGACTAAGTGTCAGCCTGGCTGTGCACGGTGGTGCATTACTTTAACCCTGGCATTCTGAAAACTGAGGCAGACCTGGTCTACACAGGGAGTTTCCAGGTCAGTTAGAGCTACAAAGTAAGACCCTATCTAAAAAACAAAACAAAAAAAAAGTCAGTCTACAGCTGCCCCTCACAGGGTGTGGCTTAGTCCCTAAGGGGCTTTACCCTTACAAGAAAAGAACAGTTTGTGGCTATTTTACAAATGCCTGCTTTTGGCAAATGTAAACACGTTTATTCCTGGAACCAAAACTGAGGGAAGCAAACATAAACAAATTAGTTTCCTAACCTCAGAAACCTGAGTCTGAGGTCTCCCATTCTGGTAAACAGAGCTTGGTCCCCACACTTGTGACAACTGCCTCAGGCTTCCGTAGAAGACTTTCGGGACTGGTGGGGGATGGGTGCCACAGGGATGTGGCACACTTCTAACCCAAGTGCTTCAGCAGAGAAATCCTGCTCATAAAGACAAGATGCTGCAGAGGTCAATAGGAGCCAGCGCATTAAGGAATGTCCATGGCCCACAGCATCTGCCTCTCCTAAGACGGGAGAAACTTCCAGACTCCTTAGAAAGGACAGCCCTGGGCGAACCTTTCTGTTGGGGGCATTTTCAAATGGGGCCAGATAACAAGCTGCATTGAAATGGCTTTTTGTCCATTTAACAAATGTACCCATCAACACGAGGCACACAGAAGGGCGGGGCTCTCAGAAGTACTCATTTGTGTGCCATGAAAGAGGTACACACAATCTCAGGGCTGGCGGCTCTAAAAGCCTGAATACACACATATTTTGGAGACAACATACTTTACATTAAAAAACTATATCAACAATTTCTAAATACCTATTTTCTTTTTCCCCTTCTCTCCCTCCCTCCCTCCCTCCCTCCCTCCCTCCCTCCCTCCCTCTTTCCCTCCCTCCTTCAGCTGACTTGCTAGGGACAGAACGCTGGGCCTTAAACACACAAGGCAAGAGTTCTCTCTACTGAGCAGGAACCCCAGCCTCTAAACAGGTAAGTCGAAAAGCAGAGCCTAAGAAATAATCAGCTCCTAATTCTTTGTGAGGTGGGTGTTCCAGTGGAGGCTCAAGTCCCGGAAAACGGCAGTGACTCTTTGCTCAGTGCAATTGCACAATACAGCTCATGGCACGCACGAGCACAAGTGTGTGTTGACACAGGGCAGAAGAGCGCTGGACACTAGCAGGTCACTGGAACCCTATCACAGCCCAGGGGACTCTGGCTGGTGGGCTTGCCCCTCCTTCTGTCCTATTGATCTGGGCACAGCCAGGCTTACAGGGACCCTAGAAATGGAGGTGAGGAGTGGGTGTCCTTCCACATCTTTCCCAGGACGAGAAGCTGGAGGTGGAGTCAGAAAGAAACTTCCCTGGAGCCCACAGGAGGAAGCTGCTTCCTTCCCTTCTGAAGCTTCCTGCTCCCAGCAGGAGGCCCCTGCTGGGACTAACCGGCTTTCTCAGTGGGAAAAAAAAATGCATCTGAATCGATGAATCGAACTTGCAGATTTTTCCTGCTTTCTTAATCCCTCCATCTGTCCATTATTCTCCCCCAACTAAAGCAAATTCCCTTCCTAAAACTCTGGCAGCTTTTAGAAGTCACTCACAAGTCAGGCACGGTGGCACATGCCTGTAATTCCAGCACTTAGGAAGCCAGGGCAGGAGGATATTAAATTTGAGGCCAACCTGGGCTCCAAGGTGAGACCCTATCTTAACAAAACAAACAGAAAACTCATTCACCTGGCCATTCCTTTCCCCCTGGGCTGGAGATCAATCCTGAAGCCTCCTTTATGCTAGACACAGGCACTACCAATGAGCTACCCGACCCTGCCTCTGCTAGTCTGTCTTAAATAAAAGGCATGGGAAACCTGCCCATTTTCACCTCTCCACACAGGAAGGGTGCACTATCTAAAGTTCACAAACCAAAGGTCAAGGTTGGTGTGGCCAAAGCTATTGCAGGAGTCCTGGGCATTTGTGCTGGCCCCAAGGCGGACGGAGGCAAACACTGACCACACACGGTTCGCAGGGTCTTGGCCCTAGGACAAGGGCCCACTCACCCTAGCAGGAGGACACCTGAAGGATGAGGAGATGTAAAGGGCTAGGGAGGGATGGAGGCCCACGGGAGGTCCTGAGGGTGGGGAGGGTGGGGAGTGGTCAGAGCTGAGGCAGAAAGAAAGACAAGTTTATGGAGACCATGGCTTCCCAGGCAGGTTCTGGCAAAAAGCACCCCCCCATCCCCCTACCCTCAACCCTCCCCCCCCCCAATTCTGTTTCTTAGAGACACATACAATGGCCCAGGATTCCTCAGTCAGTCATGTCTGACCCACACCAAGCAGTAAATACTAGCCTGGGAACCAGTGAAGCCACAGGTCCAATCAGTCCCAATGTGGTTCGTGGTACACCCTCTCTCTTAGCCAGGACAGAGTGACTGGGAGGGTGGGGTCACACCTAGAAAGGGAGTATGAGTAGGCCCTTAGGTGGATCAGCCTTGTGGGACATTGGTCTTGTTGGGTACCAGGCCTCCCTGAATTCTCCTACCTAGAGGCCTTTTATTGGGGTTACTCAAGGCATGGGATAAACAGTTGTGAAAACCAGCAACTCCATGTGTCTAGCTTGGTGCTGGGTACTTTGTCACTATGACTCAGTACACTCACCACCTTGGCACACAGATGTTCTTATTGTTATTATAGCAAGGATAGAAGGGGAGACAGGTTTGAGAGGCAAATTAGAAAATATGTACGTGGATTGTGACCGTGAAACCTATTCCTTTGTATGCTAAATAGAAGAGGAAGAGGAAGGGCAGAAATACCAAGCCTCGAAGATCAAGCAACCTGGCTAAAAGCCACAGGGCAAGCAGTAGGTGCCAGAGCAAGCAAGGCAACCCCGTGTCTGGGAGCAAATGTAGTGCCCTCCTACGGTGACCTGGCTGGGTCCCCTGCTTTGCCACCCAATCTCCCAGACCCTCCATGTCCTCACACAGGAAGCAGGAGAGGTAATGGTGGGAATAAGCAACACCGTGTTACAAAGTCCCTTCCACTCCCCTCCCATCCTTATTCTGTCTGAGTGCTGAGATGTATTTCCCTCATCAGCAAAGGATAAGGAAACGTTGGTTCTCCAAACAAACAGGAAAAGGAGTTTGCATGTATCAATTACAAGAAAGATGTGGCTTGTGACCATCACCACTCAAGTTGGGGGTGGGATGAAGACAGGTACCAGTCCTCAGTGTTGTCAGGACAGCTAACAGCACATGAGCACACATACCAGTGACCTGGCCACATTCAGTTGTAGCTGCCAGGAACGAACAGAGCACAGGACTATGGATGGCTACTCTGCCCCTGA
Organism: Mesocricetus auratus; assembly: GCF_017639785.1. Lineage (NCBI taxonomy): Eukaryota > Metazoa > Chordata > Mammalia > Rodentia > Cricetidae > Mesocricetus > Mesocricetus auratus. The sequence continues at coordinate 55,642,947 of NW_024429196.1, forward strand.
CTCCCCACCAGCAGGGAAAGTCAGATCAAGGGTCTCTCAGGGGCTTCTCCAGACTGAGAAGAGACGGAATACAACCTTTTAAGTGATGGCAACTAAAACTAGCCAGTGGACTCACAGTGTGATCTAAAGACGCCAAAAGCGAACAAAAATAGCATGAAAAGCAGGGCTCAGAGGTAGAATGGGTGCTTAGAACACACAAAGCCTTACATTCAAGCCCAGAATACAAAATATAAAAATACTGTCAACTGTCTTTCTGTGAAATGACAGTGCCAGCACATGACAGTATGTGCCTCCAGTCTACTGTCCCCAGCCTGCTGCTGACCCTGGGGAAAGCGCCGTGGCTTGGATTTTCACCTTTGAAGATACTCAAGCCAAACACAGACTGACTTGTGCCTCCCTGCCAGCCCCTTGCCCCCTCGCAAGTTCAAGCCCACACACCTCTTCTGCAGCAAGCGGAGCTCTGTGGAGGGTCCCACGGGGCTCATCTTTGATTCTCTCTGTATCACTGTCTGCAAGTACCGTGACTGTTCTTATTTCCAGCTATGCACAATGCATGAATGGATTTCCGTTTACTTCTGGAATGTGTCACCAAAACAGTCAGCAGAGAAATGGCAGGTCCAAAACTGATTTTTGAAGTGGAACAATCTAAGTTCCTGGAGGGCAGCCTGAGGGCATGGGGTTCAGGGTGCTCACAGTGAGACCCATTGGAGTACCTCCTTCAGCATCTCATGGGGAGAAGCTGTGATGTAGGCACAAGGTCCTGGACCAGCTATGTAAGTTCTAACTGTTTCCACCTACAGGCGGGAAAGGCAACCCAGGTGTCATGGTTATCCAAAGCAGAGTACAAGATCAATGGCATGAAATCAGGCACCACGCTCCCTGTTTGGCGGTAACATCAAACTTCTCGCTGGCGTCCAGGTGAAGACGATGAGATGGGTAACTGGGGCAGACCTGGGGAGCTGAGCACACGTCTGGGATGTGGGAGACAGGTGCCGTCTCCGTGTCCAACCCTTCCTGTCCCAGCTGTAGCTTTCAAGTCTAGAAAGAGACCATGTCCTGAACACAAAGTTCATCACTGGTGATGACACTGAATATAGAAAGGACAGAAACACCACGCACAGGTTCACATTACAAACTGTGCTGCTAAATGCCAGGTTCCAGGCTGGCAGCCTCAGCCAGCACCTCCCACTCCATAGTCCCCTGAGGTGGCCCCACTGAAGCACAGGGCAAGCCCTGTGACAGAATTCTGGGCTTGCGCTGTGGGTCACACACCAACCTCTAGACTCTCAATGTCCCTGTGGCTGCCAGGCCAATCAGTCTCCATCCCTCTCACACCTGCTCCATTACATGTGGTCCCAGCAGCCCTCCAGCAGCCCTGCCTCCATGCTCTCCCTTGTTCTATCTTCCTCGGCACATCAGCTAGTGCTCAACTCAGATCAAATCAGTTCCCTGGCTCAAAGCCCTCAGTGATAATGGAGGCCATGACTGACCACCATCTGCCTGCCTCTCCAAGTCCCTAACCACACTCTCCTCGGCAGCCAGAGTGATGTCTTTATTATTTGGTGATCTTGTTTACTAATGCATTTCTCCTAACCAGAATATGAAACTCATTCCATTGTCCCCTGCCAGATAAGTTGCAAGGATGTTGTTGTTCATCATTCCATTGTCCCTGCACCTTCGCAGTGCCTGGCAGCCAATATGTGACCACGTAAATGAAATAGACCCAAAATGAAGTCACCAAAGATTCAAGCTCACCTGGCCACCGTGAAATAGAATCTGTGGCCGCAGAGGTAATCAGGCCAGCTTGGGTGTCACAGATCTGCAATGGGTGCTACCAAAGAGAGGATCAAAATACTCCAAGAGCCTCAAGTGGTTCACAGGAAAATTTTGCATGTCTCTGCTTTAAAAACGAAGACTTTATGTGTGAGATGTAAACAACGTGAGAGGTCTCGCTCACAATCTGAACAGTAGGTAATACACACCACAGAGGACTTAACCACAAGACAAAGCCCCGTGAGGAAAGAGCAAAACAGTAAGAAGGGGACACCTTGGTAACCCAAATGTAATGTCCACAGGAAGCAGCTACCTCCCCTGCCCAGGGCTGGAGGACAGCACAAGAGGTGGCTATTTCAGCCCTAAGTTGTAAACTACCAACCTACTGCTAGTTGGTGTCTGGAGACAGACCTGGTTCAGTGAAGAAATGATACAGGACAGAAGCCAGACAGATCCTGATATCAGCACTACATCTGCTCAGCCAAACAGAAGGCCAGGAAGGTGAGGTAGTGAGCACTGTGATTTCATTATCCCTGCCTGGGTGACAACAGGACACATAAAAAGCCCATGGACATCCACCAAGTATAACAAGGCAGAGAGAAAAAAAGTCTAATTCTCCCCATCTAAAATCTCTCTCATGGCAATTCTGTAGGAATCAAGGCAGAGGGGTCAGCGCCTCCTCAACTCCATGAAGATTCAGAAATGCAAAGTGGAACCATGGCTGGCCCGCTGTGTGACACTGTGTGTCAGGAGCTCAGCCTGCCCGGAGCAGTTCAGGGACCCATTTCCTTGGGAAATTTTACTAATAAACCGAGAGCACAAACCTAACCCAGGCCAGAAATTTAATAAATACAGACTTGGGAATCTGACTGACTGGAATTAAACTGCCAGCATTCCACACAACTGCATACCTTTTCTGTTTGAAGTGTGAAAATCCAGACAATTTTTTAATGCAAATAACAAATGTTGGTGCTACAATGAGGTATTTTACTTGATGCATGACTTCTCTAGGCCTGAAGGGATCGAAGAAAGAAAAGGGTCTTCCTGGCTTTGTGAAACAAAACTCGGGTGGTACTAGGGAAGAGCCAGCAGAGAAAGGAGATTCACGGTCACCCCTCTATTGCTCCCGGGATCCACCTTCATTCTGTCTAGGGGATACTAGCTGGGCCTTTGTAAAAGGTTTCCATCAGATAAGGATGGCCACCAGTGGTGGACAGTTCTAAAAATTAGATAGTGTGCTATCAGAAACTCCTGTCCCTCCAGCCACTGGGCCTCACCTCAGCTGCCCCTGCCACCACCAAATCTAACCCCCACCTCTGCATTCTCCTATCGTTTAGATACCCGAAAGCAGCTGTCAGAGCCCTAGTTTTACTCTTTTGTAGAATGTGTGGGCACACTGTAGCACCTGTGACATGATTGGAGTTTGTATGAATACAAAAGAGGCCAGGTGAACAAGGCAAGATGATTTCCTCCCGTCTGCCCCAGGGGAGGCCTTTTTTACCTGTGACTCCACACTGAAGCCACACCCCCTTGCCACACTCTCTACGCCAGCAACCCTGGCCAGACGAGGCTGGAGCTGAGAGTAAACAGTAGCATTTACAGACTTACTGTCATCAGACACTACCAGGCATTTCAGTCCTCACAAAAACCCACAGGCAATAGGTACTGTCATAGATGCAGACCCGGTTCCAGTTTGCCTGGGGTAAACAGCTGAGCTCTGAGACGGGCTCAGAGGAACAGCCTGGAAGTTCAACTTGTTCATGGCTTGCCTTGTCCCAAAAGAAGCCACTGAGTAAACCACCCACCCTTCGTTATGCTTTCTTGATCAGACATTCATTTGTGAAAATAAAAATGCAACAAATAGCACATTTAAAACAATAAAAACAGGTCCAATCTTGAAATAGTGCTCAACCCCTTGGGAGGGTCTGGGATGGCGATCTAAGCAGGCTTGTCAGCCGGGGCCTCCACACTGGCTGGCTTTGGGAATCTGTCCAAACGATGTATCTGCCAGGGGATGTGTCATGAGAATGGAGCTAATTATCCACATAATCCACACGCGGGTGGGGCCTATCACCGGGGGAACGGGGGTTATCTCAGACCTTAGCCAGACGGGCAACCAAGAAGGTATGTACCGGCTAACCTTGAGTACCTTCGCCCCAAGCTGCTCCTGGATTGCTGACTGGAGAGGACTGAAAAAGGAAGGCTTGGGTCCATGGGTCCCCAGGAGGCCACACACTGGCGAGAAGTCTATTCAGACCTCTCTCTATATGTGCCTCCTGTCCCTAACTAAATGTCCCACACCTCATTCCTTCCCGTCTCAATCAAGGCCTCTCCCGGGTTTCCTCCACTCTTAGTTCCTTTGCTTGCAGTAGGAAAGGGGAAGCCACTGCTGTTTCAGAAAACAAGAGTCACAGCCAACCAGGACTGTCACAAGGCCAGGGAGGAGGCGGCCATAGCTAATCGAATCCGAATGCGGACCCAACTCAGGGGTGGGGACCCTGGGCTGGCCCGACAGATGCAGGCGGGGCGGTCCCCTCCTAGGAGAGGTGGGAAAAATTGCTGCGTGGCACTTCACGCTCAGGCTCAACTGTCCTGGGGCAGCATAGAGACGGGGCCTCTCCCAAGCAGGACCGTAGCAGCGATCAGACCCTACGCGGTTCCCCAGTTCCGACACTCTACAACTGTCTCTACAGCAAACCCACTCGAGCCGCCACTGGTTCTCATAGCCGGGTAGGCGGCTGGAACCCAGTAGCTGTCAGCCCCGGGTGTCGCCTCGCAAAGTTCTGCCTTCTTCAGAAGCGACTCATTCTTTGGGACAGTCAGGCGAGAGTCCTGCTGACCTCGTCCCCTTTCCCACCCATTTGTCTTCCAGGAGTGTGTGCCCCAGGCTCCATGCAGGCTACCAATCCTTCCTAGAACCTGGGGTCTAGATGTCAGGTGCCGAGCAGTAGAGGGAAGAAACAATCTCAGTTTAAGTAACTCTTCCCGCTGACTTCATTGCACTTTGACACGATCTCGTCGCTCTGTTCCTCCCCAAGCGCCACTCCCACAGCCCGCAGCCCCCGGCGCCCCGTAGCCCCTAGTCCTGCAGTCCCGCACCTTGCCGCAGCGGCGCGCGCGCCAGCTCGGGCCGGTCCTCGGGGAAGGCGTCGCGGAGGCGCTTGCACAGGCGACCCAGGTCTGCGAAGCTGCGGTGCAGGTAGAGCACGCTGCGGTCGGACCACTCGGTGCGGATCTCGAAGAATTCCTCCTCGTCGCCGCGCCGGCTGACGATGAGCCTGCGGATCCCGTTCACCCAGCAGCCGCGCACAAACATGTTCACGAGCGACGTGCCCTCAAACACCGCCGAGGCCATGCCGCGGGCCGCGCATGCCCCTGCCTCCGGGGGCGCCCTCGGCCCCCAGCCGGGGTCCGCCTGGGCAGAGTGGTTCCGGGAAGGAGCGATCAAGGATCCTTCTTACAACGCGGCCGAACCCCACAACGGCGATTGAGAGTCTCGGTGCCCCGCGGATGTGCCCGGATTCCCTGCACACTCTGTAGCGGCTGCTAGCGCCCGGCGCTCGGGGCGGCGCCGCCAGGAGTCTGTCCCGCCGCGCAAGCCGCGGCTTTATAAGGCACTTCCCATCCCGGGCGGCGAGGGCGTCTACGTCGAGTCCCCGCTGCGGCTCCTCCCTCCCGTCTCCAGCTGACCAGCCGCGGGCTGTCCTGGCCGAGCGCTCCACCCGCGGCGCTGCCTCCCCAGTCTGCCGGCTGTTGAGCGAAGTGGCCCTGCGCTCTCCCAGCGAGCAAGGAGACTTTCTACTCTTCCCTACTGTCACTATGGATCCTCCGGATTCTCCAGCCGGGAGTTGAGCACTATGCCCAGCTCGCGCGGGGGTGGGATCAGCAAGTTACTGGAGTCCCCGGGCGCCTCCGCACGGGGCCGGGACGCTGGCACACACAGCGCGGGAATCGGGGCAGTGAGCTTGGTGTTTGTACCCGCGCCGCCCTCGACCCTCTCGGCCTGTGCGTGGCCTGGGCCGGGACTCAGGCAGGCCCGCCCCGTGTCCCCTTGGTTACCGGCGTCTCCGCCCGGAGTCCTTCCGCGCATTCCGGTCGTGCCTTATCCTAGCGGAGGACTGGGACACGGCGGGACAGACCGACCAGAAGGCAAGACCGTGTAGTTCTTAGAGGAGGAGCCCCCAGGAGGTCGACCAACCACTCCAAGGGTTGTCCTCCAAACGGGCATTGGGAAAGAATTACAGGGGACAGGATCTCCCGGGGCTGCCTGGGTGAGAGTGACTCGGGAAGCGTTTAGGAAATCCAGCTGGTAGGGCTGCCCACTGAGATCGCATGCACCGCGCGTTTCTTAGGCTGTTCCCAAGAGATAGTCTAGCATTAAGAATTTTAAGTGGTTTCAGACACACTCTTTTGCCCACAACAGGGGAGAGAAATTAAGTCTTTACATGGTTCTGGAAAGTCGCCTAAGCCCAACGTGGAGCAGAGGCATTGGAAGCCAGTAACAGGACGACCTTCTATGGACTTCATTTGATCCTGATGTCCGTTGCCCCCTTTCGCCGGCGGGGGCAGGGTATTTAGATCGCTGTTGTCACTGCAGAAACCTGCTGGGCAGAGTAATGCCTCTGTCCTTAATAGCTCCCTCTCATTTGCCAAAAAGTCCTTCTGAGGTGCTCCTATATTCGCCTCTACTCCTCCCTGGACCCAGGTCCCTTCTGAAGCTTCTACTCCCTCAGCATCATTCCCAGGACCTCCAGAAGGAAGTACCGCTCTTCAAGGCATCCCAACTTCAGGAGAGGGTTTGCTGGAAACAATCAGGTGTTTAGTTCCCGGCTGCCAAGTGGCCTAGCTTGGTGAGGCTGGCCTGCACTTTGAGCCTGGCATTTCTGAACCCTGAAAAAAAGTGTTTTCGTGTTAATAGTACTTCCTTAAAGAGGTTTGGAAATACGAAAACTAGATGGCAGAGCAAAAACAGTCACTATGGGAAAATCACTGGTTAGAACGCTGATCTTTTATGCCCTATAAGACATTAATCAATTAATCATTTCTGTCAGGGTTTCTCTGTGAAGGCCTGGCTGTCCTGGAACTTCACTTTAATACTTAGAAGACAAAGATTGTATGGGTCTGGAGTGGTGGCTCACATATGTAATTCAGGTATCCTAGGCAGATGCAGGAAGATCTTCTGACGCTAACCAGCAGGCTGGGTTACTTCATGAGCTCCCCTGACACGCACGCACGCACGCATCTCAGAAAAAGAATAAACACCAAGTCCCTTCATGCCAATTCTTTTTGAGATAAAGTCTCATTTTGGAGCCCAGGCTGACTCACACTACTGCTCCTTCTCCCTTAGTGTCTGGGAGATTAGAGATGCCACTCCCATGGTCTCTTCATCAACTTTTTCACATTTCAAATTTCCCACTGATTAATATGTAGAATACATTTTGGCATATATGTATTCCACAGAAACATTTGGGACCCCTACTTCTAACCTTTAAAAATCAGATAAGTTTGACAAGAAGAAATATTTTTGTTTCTAAGGGAAGCATGGACTTTTAGAGACTGCCACTGATGTTTCCATTAAAACCAGCCTTTTTGAAGGCAGGCTAAGCAGGACTTGCTAAAACTAAAAATATTTACAAATTACAGTCCAATAAATCCCTCCAGGGAGCATGATTTCCAATTCTAGGAAAAAGATGCCTCTGTGTGCTCACTAAGAGACTAAGCAACTGTGGTTGCACTGCTTGCTAAGGTGAGAAGTGATGGCATAGATGTTCATCCAAATGGGGGTGAATAAACCACTGGCATGTAAGTACAGGGGCCTCCTGTATGGCTGCACCAGTGAACCAGCTCCAACTCTGAATGCTACAATACCAACCTGCCTGGCAAGACATGCCCACTAGTGCAATAGTGGTTTCATGAGCATGGGAGCATGTGAGGTCTGCTCCATTGTAGGGATTTCATGCCTGATCTATAAACCTGGTCAAAAGCCCATTACTGGGGCGATCACAGGCCCTAGGAAAGATAATAATTGTGTTACTTAAGGGTCATGTTGTCAAACTGCTTTCCAAGTAATAGGTCTACACCTATAGATCCACATTGCTCTGAACTTTGGTTAGAAAAGTCTCCTTTTTCAGTTCATGAAGACACTCATGGCTGGTCTAGATGGTGAGTGTTCAGCTTTGGATGAGTCATCTACATCAATTTCCCCCACCTAAGACTCAGAACATCACAGAAAAGGGAGCAGGAAGAATATAGTGGAGGGTAGGGAGGAGCCATGGAATGCTATCTTCTGGGCATTACATGGCTGTTACACACATCAGCTCATAGGGGCTGTGGTTACTGGCACTAATGCAATGCTTGGAATAAAAGGTGCTTCCGATATGGAAGTCTTTCAAATTCTCAGATATGCACATAGACAGTACCAGGCTGAATGTCCCTAATTTGAAATCCAAAATGCATCAAATTCTGGAATGTTTTGAAAAGCATCTCAAATTCAGTTGAGAATTTAAAGCCAGAATTCAAAAAGCCTTCCACAGCTTTAAAGGACAAGGTATATGGTGGCAAGTGTGAACACCTTTTGAAGACCTGAATTACATAAATGCCAGTAACCGATACACAGGACATGGAGTGGTTTCGGGTTATAAGTCAAGCTGATTGGCTGATTCGGTGCTGGGAGCTGCATAATAGAATGTGAAAACAGAGAGCAAACAGGAGCTCTCTGGGTCACCTGCTCCACATTCAAGTCAGGTTTACAATTACCGAGTTGTGTCCAAGGCGGAACATTGCTCACAGGTAAGAGCTTGGTGAACCAGATACTCCAATCCGATGCACAGGAGTAAATGGCTGGCTTGTACACAAGTCTGCATGAAATCTCTCAGCAAACAGCCTGTGGTCCTGCAGTGTTGGTACCCCTCCCCTCACCTACTCTATCCTACCCCTCACTGGCAGGAGCACATGAGTGTTATCTTTGGGGCTCATGTTTCTTAGTTGGTGGAAGTGCCTACTTGACCCACTTTCCATGGGCTGCCCCAGCTTGTCGTGAGCAGGCAATCTAGTGGAAACTGTAGAGAAAACAAGGAAAGTCTAAGGGTCAAACTGGAAATGTTTATGGGTTAACACTGACTGGAGACAGTGATGTCATGCTGGTTTGTCATGTTGATACTGGGACTGCCTGTGTTTTGTGTGGTTAGGTAAATTCAGATATCCCCCTTCCTACTGGGATTTGGCATTTCCTTGCAGAGCTCAAGTTTCCAAGCCTGAATGTCATTCTTAACTGTTTCAAGCTAATATGATGCCTCATTAAACAGCAAAAATAGCATACAGCAAGTAATATGACTTTAAAATGTTTACCACATAAGTTGATAGAGGTATAGAGAGACATGGATATATAAACGTAATATAGATATGTTTTATTCCTCCAGAGAATGTAAGATAACTTGCTCACACTGATGTATAATAAAACATGCACAAATTAGGATTTGAGGCTTAGGAAGATGTAGAAATATAAGGAGCTGAAGAAAACTGGTACACAGAGAAGTAGTCCACAGAAGTTTATTCACGTGGTCATTGTGGACGTGCAGTGGCTTCCCGTGTCAGAAGTGAGTGTAAAACCTTAGCCTGGATTCCAGACTTGTGCACTGTCCGCACTCACCGCCCTGTCATTTTGCCATCTCTTCTTCTATCCCCTTTCCTGACACTTTCACACTCTAATGGTCCATTCTTCTATAGATACACCCAGATAAGTTCAGCAGTTACTCCAGGATGGTACTGTTTCCTGGGTCCTCAAATGCCTTCCTCCTTCATCACAGCTGAAATCTAGCACCTCTTCAGAATGTCACCCATGCTCTCTTGCCCATCACTTCTCTGTGTGGTGTGACCTTGTCTGTTTTCTGCTGTTGTAACAAAATATCTGACACTGGATACTTTATAAAGACCAAAAGGTTATTTCTTATAATTGAGGAGGTTGGAAATCCAACAATAGGGTTGGCAACTGGCAAGGGCTTTGGATCACTGGGAAATAATTTTTAATATAAATAGAGTATTAGATGATATTTTATAATTTGTGTCTACTTTCCTAAACATAATTTTTGTGCTTTGTAATAGAAGTGTCCTTTTGGCTCTGTATGCTGAAGAACTTATATTTTTAAAACCTGATTTTAGACTACTTTGCATTCACTACCCATATAATAATACATATATGAATATGTATAAGCATAATACATATGGACAGACAGGTAGCAATTTTATAAAGGAAATATTGCAAAATGTTAAAAAAAAACAACTGTCCAATATAAGAGAATCCATTCAGACTTTTGTAAGAATGCCCCCACTCTCTCAACTTTTCTGACTAAATGAAAATTCTCACAAGAAAAAGCTGGAGAGGAAAAATAACATACTTCTACTTATTACAATATCCTGATAATTCATTGCCTGAGTTGAATGAAAAAAAATCCAGATAACCTAAACATGGCATTATACACGTGCATTATACATCAAAAGGAAGAAGAAGGAAAGCTTACTAGCTTCGGAACCTATATTTCTCCGATATTCTCATGGGTCCTGGCTAATGTATCAGAGAGCCCTATTGCCCTCGCTGGCCCAAAGCCTCTGTGGGCACTGGTAGATAGGATGATCACCTCTATCCAGACACCCTGATGGGTCCCCTAAGAAGCCAGGTCTAAAACCAGTGCTAGAATCTGCATTTCTCCTACAGTCACTAGGAAAATAAATACAAAAGGCTCAGATTCTGCAAACTTGGGAGAGGCCTGAACTTTTATGGATCACATTAATATTATTCTCAAACTAGTGACTATTCACAGATTCAAGGGTCCAGGAAGAAGATCAGCATTATCTTGTAAGTAATACAAGCTCACAGAGTTAGGAACTTGCCATTTCACAGAGGACTCATGCAGCATGTGAGACAACCTTGGAGTGTTCACAGAGAGTGTTCAGAGCTACACAGAGTATTTGCGGAATGTGTGAGACAGCTTCATAGAGTATTTGTGGATTATGTGAGACAATTTCCTAGAGCATCCACAGAGTATGTACGACAACTCCCTGGAGTTATGCAAAAGGTAAAAAAAGATGTGGTTGCTGTATTTAAAGCTTCCTCATTCCTAGGAAGCCAAAATTTAAGGCATACCAATCTTACCAAAAGGTCCAAGAAGCCAGGCAGTGGTGGTGCACACCTTTAGTCCCAGCACTTGGGAGGCAGAAGTAGGTGGACCTCAGTGCCTGACCTACAGGGTAAGTTCCAAGACAGCCAGGACTGTTACACAGAGAAACCCTGTCTTGAAAAACCAAAAGTAAGAAAGAAAAAAAAGGCCCAAGAGCCTTCAGAAAATTGAGTCTAGAATATTGCTTTTTATGCCTAAATCCCCCAAGGAGATTTTCAACTGCACATTCACAGAATCATTTCACATGGCCACTGAAAGGCATGATTACAGTCATTTGACTACAGTGAGCATCCACTGTAAAATAACTCTGGCTCTGTGGGGCAGCCATAGTGTTCTGAGAGCATTAGTTGTGTCATATAGCATGGATGTCTTAGTTATTTTTCTGCTGCCATGATAAAAATACCATGACAAAAAGCAACTTTTCGAAGAAATGCTTTATTTTAGGCTTATGGTTCCAGAGGACTGAGTCCATCATTTCAGGGAGGCATGGCAGCAAGTGGAGGGCATGCTGGCCAGAGCAGGAAGCTGAGAGATCACATCTTCAACCACGGGCATGAAACAGGGAGACCAAACTGGAAGTAGTAAACTCTCAAAGCCTGCCCCCAGTGATATACTTCCTTCAGCAAGGTTCCTTAACATTCCCAAACAGCAACCAACAGGGGACCCAGTATTCAAATCCCTGAGGCTATGGTGGACATTACTCGTTGAGACCATAATGGACTTTCTAGACTAGTACCCAGTAATCTTTCTTTTCTATGGAGGAACGAAAGGAGATGGAGGTCCTTCAAGGTTATTTAAGGAGTTTTATATATAGGATGCTTCCTTTTATGGTAGCTGCTTATGTGTGTATGCCCCACATCGTGTTGTCTATGGGCAGTTTTAAGTGTAAAGGCCTGGTCTCCATACTGTAGAACAGAGGGGGTAGTCTAAGATTTAATAAATATGTAAACAAGTATGTAATGAGGAGAAATCACCAAACGTCTAACTTAACAAAGACAAAAACAAACAAGCAAAACTGAGAATAATTAGAACACTCATTCCCTCCTTATTAATGAAAACTTAATTACTTATAATGCTTATATTGGATCTCCAAGTGGGAAATGTGGGTGTGTATGTACATGTATGCATATATGTCATGTGTGCAAGTGTGTGTGCATATATGCATGTGCTTGTATATGTGTGTGTGTGCATGTGACTGTGAAAAGTTTGTGCCCTGTAGTATCTATTGCACCACTCTCTTGCTCTACCACAAAATGTACGATCCAGAAAACCAACGTTAGTTAGTTCTGGTGGTCACAGCTTAGGAGCTAAGCAGCTGCAGGCTGCTCTTCGTTAATAACCTATTTTAAACTGGCATTGTTTGGACTCTAATTATACTTCTTCTAGAACCCTACTGTATGTTCAGCATCAGCAAATCCCTGTCTGAGAGTAAGTTAAACTGTTTTCTTGGCTCGCCGGTGCACTGCATCTGAACGGCAGACAAAACCAGCACTACCTTGGAGAGTCCATAGGCCTTCCCCACATCAGAAGGTGGTTTTACTCAAAATCAGTTGAAGTAGCTGGGAAACCCAGCATGGTCATGTGGGCCTGTGTTGACAAGCAGCTGGGGCTCCTGCGCTCTCTCCTCTGTGGCTCGCTCATAACCACAGCTGTGTGTAGTTTAAACCCTGTCTCGTCTTCAGAGGCCTTTATGTAATTTTATCCTTGATGATAATAACTCTTGGTGATTAATTTTCCTCCACTTTCAGGATAACAGGTTCTAACATGCAGTCAGTATATTTCAATCAAGAGAAAATAAAATTGAGGAGAATGTTTCCAAGTGAATTCATCTCAATTATTGGGAATCCCATGTTCAAAGAAATGTTCGAAGAATGTTACGGTTGCCCTCGTATCAGCAGGGGACTGATTCCAAGATGCCTCAAAGAGACCAATCTTTTGTAAAAGTGACAGTTCTGCCCTAGAACTGACACCCACATCCATTATCTTCATCCTTCTTTTATTTTAAAGGACTGGAACCCAGAACCATGTGCATACTACACATATCCTCTATCACCGAGATACATCCCCAGCCGTTTTCCATTTATTGTGGGGCAGAGTCTTGGTTAAGTTGCCCAGGCTGGCTTTGGCCTTGCTATCCCCTCTCTTAACCTCCTGTAGCTCAGTGCACCACCATGCTCAACCCCACTCCCGTGTAATGTAAATCATCTCTAAAGGACATGTACCACCATATAAATAGTGAGCGTGCTGTGTTGTTTACAAGACAAGAAGATGGTTGGTTGTTTGGTTGGTTGTTTGTTTGGTTGGTTGGTTGGTCAGTCGGTTGGTATTTCTGATCTGTGGTTGACTAAATCAGGGGCATGGAGCTGGTGGATAGGGAGGGTCAGCCATGTCTGTATCTGCTTCATTCCAAGGATTAGAAATATCTGCCAAACAATGAATTAACTTTTAGGTAAGGATACTGCGTATACCTGATTTGATGGACTTTCCTTTCCAATTACTGATGCTATTCAGGTCAGTTCATGAAGTATAAGAGATGAGGATGAGTGACAGACTGGGGTGGTGGGGAATGACATCAATTCTGGGAGTATCCTCCTTCAACTGCACAAACACACGGAAAGCAAACAGGACTATTGTTATTCTCTTGGCTGTTCTTTTATAAATATAGAGTGACTATACTTTACCATGGTGGTAATAACCATTTCCACGTTGTAATATTGTCTCAAAGCCATCCTTCCACCTTCTGCATTAGAAAGTAAGTATTCTTTAACAGGTGGGTTTTTCCTGCTTACTGTATTGACTCCAAGCAATGTGACCCCAGTTGAGGTTTCAAACCAAACACACTTCTAGGATCACGCATGCTGGAGGAAGGACACAGCTCAATTGATTTGGGTGGGATGGTGGGGGTGTTGGTGTGGGGAACATTCTTTTTCTCTCTTGGGACAATATTTGGTTCTTCAATGGAACAAGGTGGCCGGAAACCAGCACTTTAAAAAGGTTTCTGTGTGACATGGTATGAACAGCACATTTCCTAGGGAAGTGAAACTCCTAAATGCCACTGGGATTTTATTGGTGATTTTGAGAGAAGTTTTTTTTCTTAATTTTCAAGTTTAGTGATTATAAATTCAAATGTAAAGCCCAGGTCTACAGATCTGTTCCCCCATATTAGGCAATTTTTACAGGTATACATTTTTTTGCTCTTCCGTTTAATCTTTCTCAAATATATATCCATCCAGAATTACTGTCCTGCCCTCTAAGAGTCTCTTTGTCTGTGTGCTTTTCTCACCCTCGCTAACGTTCATTTATTCACTCAGCATGTTTTCACTGCCAGCGACAAAACATAATGTACAGCACCCATGTTAGTGGAGAAATCTTCAGGGACACTGGCTGAGTCTTAGTGAAAGACAAGCCATCAAGAGCGCCGAGGAGGAACAAGGTGATTGCTTGTTTAAGGTTTGGATTTTTTTTTAGCTGCTGTAATTTAGATGCAGACCACCCTGCAAAGGCCCATGTAACAGAGTCTTGTTTCCCAGGGTGGCACTGTTGGGAGTATCCAAGCTCACTTCCTATTGCTATGATGGACACATGACCACAGCAACTTGGTAAGGGCAGGGCTTGTTTTGGCTTACAGTTGTAGTCCATCATTAAGGAAAGTCAGGGCAGGAACCTGGGAGCAGGAACTATGCAGAAGCCATGGAGGGATGCTGTTTACTGCTTGCTCCCATGGCTTTCTCAACCCCAGGACCGGGCTAGACCAGGGGTGGCCCCTCCCACTGTGGTTTGTGCCTACCACATAAATTATTAGTCAAGGAAATGCCCCACAGACTTGCCTACAAGCCAAAGTGATGGAGGCATCTTCTCAATTGAGGATGCCCCTTGCCAGATGACTCTAACTTGTGGCTTGTGTCAAGTTGACAAAAAACTAACCATCATAGAGGTGGACATATAAAAGGTGAGGCAGAGTGGAAGGTATTGGGGTCATTGGAGATGCACTTTCTAGGAGGGTGGCAGGGCCCTGATACTTATCCCCCCTCAGTCCTAACCCTGAGGTGAGCAGTTTTGCTCTACAATACATGCTGCTGCACCACATGCTCAAACCAACAGGACCAATTAGTCGTGGTTTGAAAGCTCCAGAACTATTTTAGACATGGATCAGGGGAGTGCCAGCCTACAATCCCCACTGCCAGAGAGTCTGAGAAACAGGTAGGACCCTAAGAGAGATATGCATGATACCCCAGAGAAGGGGAGTGAGCCAAGATTGGGAGCACTGGGGGAGGGGAGAGTGAGTGGAGTGGAGGGGAGAGGGGGAGAAGAGGAGGGGAGAGGAAGACATGGGGGAGCAGGAAGGTTGAGTCAGGCAAAAAATAGAGGAGAACAGGATACCATAATAGAAGGATCCATTATAGGTTTGAGGAGAGATCTGGCACTAGTGAGATTTCCAGAGATCTACAAAGATGACACCAACTGGCAAACTAAGCAATAGTGGAGAGGCTACCTTAAATATCCTTCCCTAATAATGAATTCGACTACTTCCTTATATGCCATCCTAAAACCATCAACCAATGACTGATGGAAGCAGAAGCAGACACCCACAGCTAAACACTGAACTGATTTCCTGGAACCCAGTGACAAAGAGGGAGGACTGATGAGTAAAGGGGTCAAGACTGGGCTGGTTTAACCCACAGAAACAGTTGACCTGAACAAAGGGGAGCTCATGGACCCCAGATTGATGGCTGAGAGGCCAGCATGGGACTAATCCAGACCCCCTGAATGTGGGTGTCAGTGAAGAGGCCTAGGCAATCTATGGGGCCTTGGGTAGTAGATCAGTATTTATCCCTGGCATACAAATGGACTTTGGGTGCCCCTCCCACAATAAGGGATGCTGTCTCAGCCTGGACACATGGGAGAGGGCCTAGGCTCTGCCCTGAACAAAATGACAGACTCTGGTGATTCCCCATGGAGGACCTCTCCCTCCTTGGAGAATGAAGTGGGAATTGGGTGGGGATTGGGGGGGAGTTGTGGAAGGGGTGAGGGAGGGGGGAGGGAGAGGGAGCTGGGATTGACATGTGAAGCAACCTTGTTTCTAATTTAAATTTTAAAAATCTTTAAAAAAAAGAAAGCTCCAGAATTGGGGGTCAAATAAGCCCTTCTCCTTCATAAGGTGATTGCCTCCAGTATTTGTGATAGCGAGGGGAAGCCACCTAACACATCCGCCTGGGAGAACACAAACTTTCTAGTTCCCAGATACTACAGACGTGGAAAAATGATATTCTAGGAGCTGATCATCTGCCATCTCCAATAAGTTCATCTATCAGATTTTAGTTCCACTACAGCTTCATTTTCAAAGTCAAAGAAGTTCATAGTAACAGGAACAATCGTCCCTACAGCCCCAACTGTCATCAAATCGAGCTCTTCAGAACACAGCCATGCTGCATGTGCTGTCTATAGGATGCTTCCTGGAAAGTAAGGCCAGGATTCTTCCCAGATGGCATACTAGTCATTTCTAAAAGCTTCATCTTTTTGGTTTTTCATTGTATTGTTCCAATGGTGCTGGGGACTGGATGGAACTAGGGCCCTGCACATATGGAGCACACACTGTCTCACTGAACTCGACTCTAGGCAGACAGTTTATCTCTGCCCCTGTATCCCCATCCACTCTGAAAGTCACGTTCAGACTGAATGCACAATTCGAGGCTCATTTCACGTGATGCTTTTCTAATGCATTTTAAACGGCATATTGGATTTGTCAAGGGAGAGCTCTAGTCCTTCCTTCTTATAAAATTCACTTACAGATTCCTTGTCTTGGATTTTAGTCATACTGCACCCTATAAAGAAAAAAAGCCATCAAGAGAAGAAGTTACAGATGTATATGAGTGTCCTAAACTTCCAATTATATCCCTCTGATAACAAGTATTATCACTGAGTTGCATACGTCTGCTGTCCGAGTTTTTGCTGAAATAGGCTAATCATAAATATGCTAATCACAAATATGCTAACCATTCTAAGCAGTTCAGAGCATTGTGTCTGTTGGGAAGGTGGAGATATAAAAACACAATCAACACTAACAATATGGTGAGAGAAACCATGCCTAACCACAACAGATAAAGAAGAAAATAGCCAGTTCATTCTTCCCTCCGTTTCATTAGGTTGCATCTCAGAGCCTCCATTCATGCTCAGCAGCAGGAGGGGGGGAAGGGGGCTCAACCCTTCTGTATTCTGCAGAGCCACCAGGGACTGGGGGTGGGGAGGTGAAGGGTCCTCTCAAGGGTGCAATATTTCACTCAGGAAAAAAGAACTCTCAAGACTGCTTGTTATGAATATGTAGTTACTGCATTTGCATAACAGCTACCTGGTGGTCCTGGAAGCCCATTCTCAACTTCCTAGGGGTATAGGAAGGCATTTTAATTTGTATTTTATTCTGTGCAATGGTTGAGGCTTGAGTCTCTAATCTCACTACCAGCCTGTGTGCTTCCAGGGAGTTATTCCTCTGTCTTTGGAATTGCACCTCCAGTTTGTCAGCCCGGCTAACAATTATGTTTTCATTGCTGAAAGATGCTAAACAGAAGAATGCTTTTGGTGGGGATTAAATAAAAAATCACAGCAGGGTGCAGCAGTATCTTGTATTACAAAACTCCTCTTTGGAGCATTCCTTTTCACCCAGACAACCTCACAGAAACTATTAAGTCAGCATCGATGAGCCCCATTCACGGGATGCTCAACTTGACCATGCCAAAGAAGAAGAATGTTCAGGCTTGGAGAGAGCACGCAGCTACTGAGGCACTGGCTGTTGAGATGGTGGCAGGGAGTATGTAAACAACTTCAGCCTGACCAGAATCACCAGTTCCTAGCATCTCTTGGGTTTTGCCACCAGTTCCTAGCATCTCTTGGGTTTTGCCACCATGGTGAGTTCAATTGATTTGTCTGAATGTCTAACACCTTTTCCACACAGAAGTGACAAATCTAATGTATGGAACTGCATCTGTCTCATCTGGTATCAATTAACCCATGTAAAAGTCTTCTTTTACCCTGAAGAGCCTTTCAGGTCTTTTGTCTTTGTGAAGGCTCTCTAGGATCTCATAGGGCAGGGCCAGGCTCTCAGATCTGCCCTCCCTTTTTGCCTGGCATATGCCAACCAATAATCTTGCTGGCTTCTTGTTGCCCAGGAAACCTGCTTTCTGACAAGGTGGGAGTTTCCCACACCACCTTCATCCTGGTTGATATCTAGGCAGTCATTAAAGCCAGAAACTTCCATTTAGCAGGCTCACTGCATGACTGATAATGGCTGGAGTGTATCCTCCACAGATTCATATGTGGAAGCCAGGTCGCCAGCACGGCAGTGGGATGTGGGGTGAGGGAGGACTTTTAGGAGGTGGAGCCCAGCGCAAAGTGATTAAGTTATTGGGAAAACTACCTTTGGAGCACATCACTGCTTGTCTTCTGGAGGGAATTAGTTCTCATGAGTGTGACTTATTATAAAACAGCATGATTGGTCTCTGGCTTCCATCTCACCAAATGACCGCCTTCTCTGTGTTCCTGTAATTGTGGAACTGAGGCACAATAGAAAGGCAGGAAATCTCCATACTGATTTCCAAGTGATTGTACGAGCTGGCACTCCCACCAGCAGTGGAGGAGTGTTCCCCTTTCTCCACATCCCCTCCATCATAAACTGTCATTCGTATTTTTGATTTTAGCCATTCACAAGACCCAGCAATTCCACTCTTAGGCATATACCCAAAAGATGCACATTCATACAACAAGGATGTTTGTTCCACTATATTCATAGCAGCATTATTTGTAATAGCCAGAACTTGGAAGCAACCTAGATGCCCCTCAACTGAAGAGTGGATAGAGAAAATGTGGTACATTTACACAATGGAGTAGTATTCAGTGGAAAAACCCAATGGAATCTTGAAATTTGCTGGCAAATGGATGGCACTAGAAGAAACCATCCTGAGTGAGGTAACCCAGTCACAAAAAAAAAAAACATGATATGTACTCACTCATATATGGATTTTAGACATGAATCAGGGGAGTGCCAGCCTACAATCCCACCAGCAGAGAGTCTGGGAAACAGAACCTTCAACCAATGACTGATAGAAGCTGAAGCAGATACCCACAGCTAAACATTGAGCTGAACTCAAGAAACCCAGTGACAGAGAGGGAGGACAGGTGAGCATAGGGGTCAAGACTTGGCTTGTTTAACCCACAGAAACAGCTGACCTGAACAAGGGGAGCTCTTGAACCCCAGACTGATGACTGGGAATCCAGCATGGGACTAATCCAGACCCGCTGAGTGTGGGTGTCAGTGAGGAGGTCTTGGGTAGTAGTTCAGTATTTATCCCTGGCATACAAGTGGACTTTGGGTGCCCATTCACATTGAGGGATGCTCTCTCAGCCTGGACTCTTGGGGGGCCCTAGCCCCTGCCCTGGATGAAATGACAGACTCTGGACACCCCCCATGGAGAGTCTCACCCTCCCTGGGGAAAGGAGTGGGGATTGGGGGAGAAGTGGGTTGGTGGGAGGGCATGGGAGGAGAGGGAGAGGGATCTGGGATTGACATGCGAAGCAACCTTGTTTCTAATTTAAATTTAAAAATAAAAAAAGACGAAAAAAAAAGAAAGCAGGGGGAAAAATTAAGGAATATTGGGAGAGAAGCCACTTACCAGCTGTGGTGGTTTGAAAGAAAATGGTCCCCAAAAGGAGTGGCACTATTAAGAAATGTGGACTTGTTGGAGTAAGTGTGGTCTTGTTGGAAGAAGTGTGTCACTGTGGAGGTGGGCTTCAAAGTCTCATATATGCTCAAGCCATGCCCAGTAAGATAGTTTGCATCCTGTTGCTTACGCAAAATGTAAGACTCAGCTACCTCTCCAGCACCATGTCTGTCTACAAGCCACCTGTTCCATCATGATGATAATTGCCTAAACCTCTGATCTTTAAATCACTCAATTAAATGTTTTCCTTTATAAGAGCTGCCATGGTCATGGTGTCTCTTCATAACAATAGAAACCCTAAATAACTAAGACACCAGCAAAGAAGCAAGAAATTTGACACAATTAACAACTGATCAAGGCATTTCTCCTTTCCCAACTGTAAGCCTGTAACATTTTCAGTAATCATGCCAAAACTTCTATTTAAAAGAAAAGGACATATCCTATGACTTACATAATTATAGTGGCTCCTGGTTTTGTCCCCTTATCAGATTGTAATTCCACCTAAAGTATTTCAGGAACCCCTCACTTAACTCTCCTATAAAAGAGAAAGAGAAGGAAAAGGTTTTAATCAGCCTTTGGAACTATAACTTGAAAGTAACAAAAATAGTACTGATAGTAAATATAAAACCAATACACTGTGGCTGTCCTTCCAGAAGACTGTCCCCACACTTGAGTCTTACTCTCCGAGACCTTCTGAGAAGCTCATTCTCTTAGATGTGTCTTGCTTTCTACATTAAAGTATCTTTAATAAAATCTATAGCTCAGCATCATTACTCTAGCTAGTTCCAAACTTATTTACAATGTTGAAGCCATGAGTCCCAGACTGACCCTAGTAAATGTCCCTATGCTCCTATGGCTGTTGGGGGTAACAATGTAGAGCTTTGTCTCTGTCCCCTCACTGTTAACAAGTCCACCTGTTGAGTCCTTGTGACCAAACAGAAGCCAGAGTGATGCTCTCAAACCTCAAGAACTGTGAACTAAACAAACTTCCTTATCACATATCCAGACTCAGGTATTTTGTTGTAGAAACAGAAAGCAGGATTGTAATACAAGTTAGGGAAAACATGTGATTTCAAGCCATGAACCTCTTCTACATATATATGGTACTAACCAAACGTCATTTCAATTTTATTATTCTACTTTAGCATATCAAAGGATATTTTGCAAACTGTTTCTAATGTAATATTAGCAGTGATCATGATTCAATGCATTTTACTTTCCCTCATTCAATGGCCAGTGCCATTCACCATTTTTATTTAATGTGAAAAACTATAATTTATTCACAAAACAATTTTAGAATGCCCTATCACATTGTTCTGGGTCTTGGGAAGCAAGGGTTAAAACAGCTCCTGATGGACCATGCTTATGGTATGGAAAACAGATCAAAGACTTGGTGTCTTCAATTTTTCATATTTGTTTCAAAATGAAAAGAGAAAATACTTCTTTTATAAAGGAATATAAAGCAGTCAGATAGTCACTACTCCCTCATTTACACCAGGGTGGTGAAGTATGGGAGACTCAATGTCTTCTAAGGATTTTGAGTCAGTGGATGTAATCAGTAAAAATGTTGGTCTGTATTTGAAGATCAATTATGTTTCGCTTTAAACATTTTTGTTTAAGTGCCAGTATTCCAAATGCCTTGATTGTTTAGGTGATAGCCGATTCTGGGTATGAATTAAAGCACACAAATGTAACTTAAGAATAATATGGGATGAGAAAGTTGATGAGTGGTGGAGTACTTGGCTGTCACACACAAGTCCTGGGTTTAACCCTGTCCTGCCTGGCTCTACTGAAAAAATAATAATCCAAGTATGGTAGCAACCGTGAACCCAGCTTTGAAACTGAGGCGAGAGAAATCTTAGTCCCACAGCAGTCCAGGCTACACCATAAAGAACACGCACTTTAAAAAAGAAAACCATGAAATCTGGGCCTTGTCCGCTGAGGGTTAGGGGACTCTCACTCCAGGACACTTAGGAGCCACAAGATCTCAGGAGGCCATCTTGAACAGCTTCATAATTAATATAGCCTCCTGTGTGTTATTTAGGGACTGCAACTGTGGCAGAGCCCAAGCAGCTGGCGGGGAAAAACCAAAGCGGCTGGCGGAGGAAATAATTAATATAGCTTCTTGTGTGTTTATTTGGGACTGATGCGGCTCTGGAACCAGGCTGGCGGGAAGGCTTCACTCAACAGTTTTACTGTTTACCTTAAAACAGAAAAACACAAACATGAAATAGGGCACTGGAAAGTTCTTTTCACTACAAAGGATAATATGCCATCTTTGGGACAGGGGTACTGGAGACATACATAGAGAAGTACAATGGTATTAACCATGAGGGGACATGCATGCCAGTCTGGGGGTGATTGAGTAGTGGTATTTTGAAGATAATAAGGAAGTGTGTGTGCATGTGGTATATGCACTAGATTTATGGTTTTGGATATATATATGTGTGTGTGTACTTTGGTAGATATGTGTTAGAAGTGTGTGTGTAATAGGTATGTGCATATTAAATGTGTATTGATACATATGCTGGGTGTATACCAAATGTGTTGCTCATACATTATGTGTTGGATATGTGTATATGTTTGGTATGTATATGAGTGTTTAAGTTGTGTTTAAGGCATTTAAGTATATATATGTTGAATGTCTGTATGTTGGGCATGCATGTGAGTTGAATGGAGGAACATGTGTTTGGCATGTATGGGTTTACAGTTCAACCATGTATGTGTTAAGTGTGACTGTCTGCTGGGTGTGTCTATTATATATGCAGGTTGGATGTGAACATGTTGAATATGCATGTTAGGGTGGGTTGATTATATGTATATGTATGTTGAGTGTGTATGTATGACTCTCTTTGGAATGCCTGTTGAATGTATGTATATGCCTGTTGGGTATCCATGTTGAGCGTGTGTGTAAATGAATGTATTTGCCTGCTGGGTATACATATTGACTGTGTATGCCTATTAGGTATGATTTGGGAATTCACATATTGGGTGTGTGTTTACACACACCTTTGTGGTAAAAACAGGTGTAACAGAGACAGACCTATGGTCAGTATTGAAGACCCCTAAAAGTGTGCAGAGCCACTGTTGGGGACAGTCGTGGCTGAGATAGGAAAGCAGGTAGTGTTATGAACTCCAGCAGCACAGGAGGAAACAGAGGGGCAAGAGGAAACATAACCAAGGGGCTTCATTAAATGCAGGTCTGGAATATAAGGGGCTGTTGGGTTTCTTTCCACCAAGATGTTGCCTTTCACCCAGGCACAGGATTCTGGGAGGCACTGGGTGGAAGACAGGATTTTGGTTCAATTGAGTTTGAGTCTATGAAGTTTTGTGCTTATAGGAACTTCCTGAAACTGAGAAGCTTCTGTAAGGCAAAGAACACAGACAGCAAGACAAAAAGGCAGCCCACAGATTGGGAAAAGATATTCACTAACCCCACATCTGATAGAGGTCTGATCTCCAAAATTTACAAAGAACTCAAGAAGCAAGTCTCCAAAATACCAAAGGATCCAATCAAAAACTGGGGTAGAGAACTAAATAGAGAATTCTCAGTAGAGGAGTCTAAAATGGCTGAGAGACACTTAAGAAAGTGCTCAACATCCCTAGCCATTTGGAAAATGCAAATCAAAACAACTCTGAGATACCATCTTAATCCTGTCAGAATGGCTAAAATAAAAACTCCAATGACAGTTTATGCTGAAGAGGATGTGGAGAAAGGGGAACATTCCTCCGCTGCTGGTGGGAGTGCCGACTTGGACAGCCACTTTGGAAATCAGTATGGAGATTCCTCAGAATAATGGGAATCAGTCTACCACAAGACCCAGCAATTCCACTCTTAGGCATATACCCAAAAGATGAACATTCATACAACAAGGACATCTGTTCCACTGTGTTCATAGCAGCATTATCTGTAATAGCCAGGACCTGGAAGCAACCTAGATGCCCCTCAACTGAAGAGTGGATAGAGAAAATGTGGTACATTTACACAATGGAGTAGTATTCAGTGGAAAAACCCAATGGAATCTTGAAATTTGCTGGCAAATGGATGGCACTAGAAGAAACCATCCTGAGTGAGGTAACCCAGTCACAAAAAAAAAAAACATGATATGTACTCACTCATATATGGATTTTAGACATGAATCAGGGGAGTGCCAGCCTACAATCCCACCAGCAGAGAGTCTGGGAAACAGAACCTTCAACCAATGACTGATAGAAGCTGAAGCAGATACCCACAGCTAAACATTGAGCTGAACTCAAGAAACCCAGTGACAGAGAGGGAGGACAGGTGAGCATAGGGGTCAAGACTTGGCTTGTTTAACCCACAGAAACAGCTGACCTGAACAAGGGGGAGCTCTTGAACCCCAGACTGATGACTGGGAATCCAGCATGGGACTAATCCAGACCCGCTGAGTGTGGGTGTCAGTGAGGAGGTCTTGGGTAGTAGTTCAGTATTTATCCCTGGCATACAAGTGGACTTTGGGTGCCCATTCACATTGAGGGATGCTCTCTCAGCCTGGACTCTTGGGGGGCCCTAGCCCCTGCCCTGGATGAAATGACAGACTCTGGACACCCCCCATGGAGAGTCTCACCCTCCCTGGGGAAAGGAGTGGGGATTGGGGGAGAAGTGGGTTGGTGGGAGGGCATGGGAGGAGAGGGAGAGGGATCTGGGATTGACATGCGAAGCAACCTTGTTTCTAATTTAAATTTAAAAATAAAAAAAGACGAAAAAAAAAGAAAGCAGGGGGAAAAATTAAGGAATATTGGGAGAGAAGCCACTTACCAGCTGTGGTGGTTTGAAAGAAAATGGTCCCCAAAAGGAGTGGCACTATTAAGAAATGTGGACTTGTTGGAGTAAGTGTGGTCTTGTTGGAAGAAGTGTGTCACTGTGGAGGTGGGCTTCAAAGTCTCATATATGCTCAAGCCATGCCCAGTAAGATAGTTTGCATCCTGTTGCTTACGCAAAATGTAAGACTCAGCTACCTCTCCAGCACCATGTCTGTCTACAAGCCACCTGTTCCATCATGATGATAATTGCCTAAACCTCTGATCTTTAAATCACTCAATTAAATGTTTTCCTTTATAAGAGCTGCCATGGTCATGGTGTCTCTTCATAACAATAGAAACCCTAAATAACTAAGACACCAGCAAAGAAGCAAGAAATTTGACACAATTAACAACTGATCAAGGCATTTCTCCTTTCCCAACTGTAAGCCTGTAACATTTTCAGTAATCATGCCAAAACTTCTATTTAAAAGAAAAGGACATATCCTATGACTTACATAATTATAGTGGCTCCTGGTTTTGTCCCCTTATCAGATTGTAATTCCACCTAAAGTATTTCAGGAACCCCTCACTTAACTCTCCTATAAAAGAGAAAGAGAAGGAAAAGGTTTTAATCAGCCTTTGGAACTATAACTTGAAAGTAACAAAAATAGTACTGATAGTAAATATAAAACCAATACACTGTGGCTGTCCTTCCAGAAGACTGTCCCCACACTTGAGTCTTACTCTCCGAGACCTTCTGAGAAGCTCATTCTCTTAGATGTGTCTTGCTTTCTACATTAAAGTATCTTTAATAAAATCTATAGCTCAGCATCATTACTCTAGCTAGTTCCAAACTTATTTACAATGTTGAAGCCATGAGTCCCAGACTGACCCTAGTAAATGTCCCTATGCTCCTATGGCTGTTGGGGGTAACAATGTAGAGCTTTGTCTCTGTCCCCTCACTGTTAACAAGTCCACCTGTTGAGTCCTTGTGACCAAACAGAAGCCAGAGTGATGCTCTCAAACCTCAAGAACTGTGAACTAAACAAACTTCCTTATCACATATCCAGACTCAGGTATTTTGTTGTAGAAACAGAAAGCAGGATTGTAATACAAGTTAGGGAAAACATGTGATTTCAAGCCATGAACCTCTTCTACATATATATGGTACTAACCAAACGTCATTTCAATTTTATTATTCTACTTTAGCATATCAAAGGATATTTTGCAAACTGTTTCTAATGTAATATTAGCAGTGATCATGATTCAATGCATTTTACTTTCCCTCATTCAATGGCCAGTGCCATTCACCATTTTTATTTAATGTGAAAAACTATAATTTATTCACAAAACAATTTTAGAATGCCCTATCACATTGTTCTGGGTCTTGGGAAGCAAGGGTTAAAACAGCTCCTGATGGACCATGCTTATGGTATGGAAAACAGATCAAAGACTTGGTGTCTTCAATTTTTCATATTTGTTTCAAAATGAAAAGAGAAAATACTTCTTTTATAAAGGAATATAAAGCAGTCAGATAGTCACTACTCCCTCATTTACACCAGGGTGGTGAAGTATGGGAGACTCAATGTCTTCTAAGGATTTTGAGTCAGTGGATGTAATCAGTAAAAATGTTGGTCTGTATTTGAAGATCAATTATGTTTCGCTTTAAACATTTTTGTTTAAGTGCCAGTATTCCAAATGCCTTGATTGTTTAGGTGATAGCCGATTCTGGGTATGAATTAAAGCACACAAATGTAACTTAAGAATAATATGGGATGAGAAAGTTGATGAGTGGTGGAGTACTTGGCTGTCACACACAAGTCCTGGGTTTAACCCTGTCCTGCCTGGCTCTACTGAAAAAATAATAATCCAAGTATGGTAGCAACCGTGAACCCAGCTTTGAAACTGAGGCGAGAGAAATCTTAGTCCCACAGCAGTCCAGGCTACACCATAAAGAACACGCACTTTAAAAAAGAAAACCATGAAATCTGGGCCTTGTCCGCTGAGGGTTAGGGGACTCTCACTCCAGGACACTTAGGAGCCACAAGATCTCAGGAGGCCATCTTGAACAGCTTCATAATTAATATAGCCTCCTGTGTGTTATTTAGGGACTGCAACTGTGGCAGAGCCCAAGCAGCTGGCGGGGAAAAACCAAAGCGGCTGGCGGAGGAAATAATTAATATAGCTTCTTGTGTGTTTATTTGGGACTGATGCGGCTCTGGAACCAGGCTGGCGGGAAGGCTTCACTCAACAGTTTTACTGTTTACCTTAAAACAGAAAAACACAAACATGAAATAGGGCACTGGAAAGTTCTTTTCACTACAAAGGATAATATGCCATCTTTGGGACAGGGGTACTGGAGACATACATAGAGAAGTACAATGGTATTAACCATGAGGGGACATGCATGCCAGTCTGGGGGTGATTGAGTAGTGGTATTTTGAAGATAATAAGGAAGTGTGTGTGCATGTGGTATATGCACTAGATTTATGGTTTTGGATATATATATGTGTGTGTGTACTTTGGTAGATATGTGTTAGAAGTGTGTGTGTAATAGGTATGTGCATATTAAATGTGTATTGATACATATGCTGGGTGTATACCAAATGTGTTGCTCATACATTATGTGTTGGATATGTGTATATGTTTGGTATGTATATGAGTGTTTAAGTTGTGTTTAAGGCATTTAAGTATATATATGTTGAATGTCTGTATGTTGGGCATGCATGTGAGTTGAATGGAGGAACATGTGTTTGGCATGTATGGGTTTACAGTTCAACCATGTATGTGTTAAGTGTGACTGTCTGCTGGGTGTGTCTATTATATATGCAGGTTGGATGTGAACATGTTGAATATGCATGTTAGGGTGGGTTGATTATATGTATATGTATGTTGAGTGTGTATGTATGACTCTCTTTGGAATGCCTGTTGAATGTATGTATATGCCTGTTGGGTATCCATGTTGAGCGTGTGTGTAAATGAATGTATTTGCCTGCTGGGTATACATATTGACTGTGTATGCCTATTAGGTATGATTTGGGAATTCACATATTGGGTGTGTGTTTACACACACCTTTGTGGTAAAAACAGGTGTAACAGAGACAGACCTATGGTCAGTATTGAAGACCCCTAAAAGTGTGCAGAGCCACTGTTGGGGACAGTCGTGGCTGAGATAGGAAAGCAGGTAGTGTTATGAACTCCAGCAGCACAGGAGGAAACAGAGGGGCAAGAGGAAACATAACCAAGGGGCTTCATTAAATGCAGGTCTGGAATATAAGGGGCTGTTGGGTTTCTTTCCACCAAGATGTTGCCTTTCACCCAGGCACAGGATTCTGGGAGGCACTGGGTGGAAGACAGGATTTTGGTTCAATTGAGTTTGAGTCTATGAAGTTTTGTGCTTATAGGAACTTCCTGAAACTGAGAAGCTTCTGTAAGGCAAAGAACACAGACAGCAAGACAAAAAGGCAGCCCACAGATTGGGAAAAGATATTCACTAACCCCACATCTGATAGAGGTCTGATCTCCAAAATTTACAAAGAACTCAAGAAGCAAGTCTCCAAAATACCAAAGGATCCAATCAAAAACTGGGGTAGAGAACTAAATAGAGAATTCTCAGTAGAGGAGTCTAAAATGGCTGAGAGACACTTAAGAAAGTGCTCAACATCCCTAGCCATTTGGAAAATGCAAATCAAAACAACTCTGAGATACCATCTTAATCCTGTCAGAATGGCTAAAATAAAAAACTCCAATGACAGTTTATGCTGAAGAGGATGTGGAGAAAGGGGAACATTCCTCCGCTGCTGGTGGGAGTGCCGACTTGGACAGCCACTTTGGAAATCAGTATGGAGATTCCTCAGAATAATGGGAATCAGTCTACCACAAGACCCAGCAATTCCACTCTTAGGCATATACCCAAAAGATGAACATTCATACAACAAGGACATCTGTTCCACTGTGTTCATAGCAGCATTATCTGTAATAGCCAGGACCTGGAAGCAACCTAGATGCTCCTCAACTGAAGAGTGGATAGAGTAAATGTGGTACATTTACACAGTGAAGTACTATTCAGTGGGGAAAAAAACCAATGGAATCTTGAAATTTGTAGGCAAATGGATGGCACTAGAAGAAACTATCCAGAGTGAGGTAACTCAGTCACAAAAAGAAAAACATGGTATGAACTCACTCATTTATGGATTTTAGACATGAATCAGGGGAGTGCCAACCTACAGTACCACTGCCAGAGAGTCCAGGAAACAGAACCTTCATCCAGCAACTGATGAAAGCAGAGGCAGACACCCACAGATAAACACTGAACTGAACTCCTGGAATCCAGTGTCAGAAAGGGAGTATTGATGGGCAAAGGAGTTAAGACTGGGCTGGTTTAACCCACAGAAACAGTTGACCTGAACAAGGGGGAGCTCTTGGACCCCAGATTGATGGCTGTGTGGAAAGCATGGGACTGACCCAGATACTCTGAATGCGGGTGTCAGTGAGGAGGCCTAGGTAATCTATGGGGCCTAGGGTAGTATTTATCCCTGGTGTACAAACAGACTTTGAGTGCCCATCCCACAATGAAGGATGTTCTCTCAGACTGGACTCTTGAAGGAGGGCCTAGACCCTACCCTGGATGACATGACAGACTCTGGAGATCTACCATGGAGGACCTCACTCTACCTGGGGATCGGAGTGGAGATTGGGTAGGGGACTGAGGGGCCTGGTGGGGAGGAATGGGGAGGAGGGGAGGGAGAGGGAGCTGGGATTGGCATGTGAAACAAACTTGTTTCTTACTTAAATTAAAAAAAGGGAAAAAAAGAATTTATAAAAAGGAACCTGAAACTCAAATCTTAATTTAATTCTATTATTCTATTTACTTAATATACCATAGAAACACTAGTTAAAACATTGTCTTAGAAGATAGAAGGAAGAAATATTTCAGAAGTAGGAAGAGTTGACAATATGGAGCAGTCTCCTGACTGAGGACCCTGGTGAAGGGTTTCTCCCAGGTCTGTGCAAGCTCCAGGCAATTAGGGCAAGCTCATGGGAATTGCACAGCATGGGTCTTTCTTGACTTGCTCTGCACACTCCAGGAACCAGTATCTGTGGCCTCTTTGCCTGGATGAGGGTGGTCGAGGAGGAGGTCTGCCAAACTGGGCAGTCCTCTAATGAAATTCCACTTCTTGCAGTGCCCCCTTTGTTCTGTGCATAGAATTCCTGAGAGAGCCTTTTGTGTCTGCTCTTTTCAACTCCAAATAAATAGATCCATAAGTGACAATTGGCAGCAGAGCAGAAAGAAATGGTTTCTGACTCCCACAGTGCCTCCCCTCCTCCCCCTCCCACTGTGGGCAAGGAAAAAAAATTCTGTGCTTCTGCTGTTTTCTTTTTCCCACCCTTAACTGTAATTTTCCTTCAACAGCTTGAATTCCCTTCCAGGAAAACAAAACGCGATGAAATCAGCAAGGATATGTTCGGACGTGCATGACTGAGTGTGTGCCAGGCATAAGCTCATCTATATGGCTGCCTGCTTGGGATGAAAATACAGTCCCTTCCTGACCAGGAAAGCAAAGTTCTACTGGCAAGAAGACATTTTCAGTTTCCCCTCTGACCATGATTGAAACCCATGTGTACTTCTGAAACTACACGCGTATTAATTCATTATTTCATATATTAGGATAAGTGAGTCTCATAAAATGTGTGTTGTATGCTTTATCTTAGTCAGCCCAAGGAGCTTTACCTCTTAGACTTCCTATAGCTTCAGACATCAGTAGCCCTGCACTGCCAAAGTTAGTGAGATTTGGACACTCCATCAGCAAAGGCCCCAGAAAAGCAATCTCTCATGGACTACAACATTAATCACTCGAGTGATTGTAATCCCCTCCCACTCCCAGCAATGGGACACAGAACACTGATTCCCCAGCCTCCTATCATTTCCACCACTTAAAAATTAGCATCAAAGTCAATATTTAAATATCTGACAAATTGGACTGACTCATGTCCTAATTAATCCTGTAAATGACTGTCCTCTGCTTCAACCTGCATGTCCAAACCAGCCTGAAGTTACCCGGTATCTACATCTGAAGTAAAATCTCAGGCATTTCCTTTCCTTGGGATATGTGTAATCATCCTTCCTACCCTGGTGTGGAAAAATCCCCCTAACTCTGGTCCAGAGAAGATGGTGCACATGACTCACGCTCCACCTCTTTCAGCCTGCTTAGTGGGGACAGTGACCTGTCTCTTGGTTAGGGAGATGCACTCTTTCCAGTGTGTGCTTGCGTGACTCTAGGTCATGTGGCAGAGCACGCTGGAGGTGTTAAGTAGAAAGTTTCCCTATGCTCTTACTTCCCAATTGTCTCAGATTCAAGAATGCTGTTTGGCCAGAAGCCTGTGTCCACCACTTTCCTCCTGTTGCCTAGGCTGTGCCACCCTTTTCAGGATAATGATAACTCCTACAAGGGTCTCTATAGATACATGGCTGAGAAAGGGTCTGGAGGTTCAGGCCAGCATGCCCTTACCCAGTGGGTGAGCCAGAAACAGATTCTCCCCTGCAGTGGACTCTTACCTTAAACTAACCACACAGTGGAACTCTGCAACAAAATATAAGCACTAACTGCATAGTGATATTTTGACCAAAGGAGGCCACGTCTATGGTCACATGTGATTATATGAGGCTAAAAATTTCTTATCATTTGGTGACATTATAGCTTTTATCATAGCAAAATAACACATTACTCATGGGTTAGTGGTGATGCTGGTGTCAACACATCTCCAATGCTGCCAGTCTTGTAGAATATAACAACGTACAATTATGCATTATTCACAATACCTGATAACAATTATAACCAGCTATGGTACTGGTTGACGTATTCACTATGCTTTACTTTGTATTATTATACCTTTTAAAAAATGGCTGTAAAACAGCCTGCTGGGTGACACACACAGCTGCCTCACCCATCCTGTTTCTATTGCGTGTGTTTACTGCATTGTAGCCATGGTGAATGACAGACCTGGAAATCCAGGTTTGTGTAAGTTCACATAACAGAAGACATACTAACATGGTATTTTTCAGACTACGTCCCCTTGATTATACGACATGTGACCATCACAGAACTGGCTGTGATTGAGTTGGCTGTTTTCTGAGATGTTGGCATGGGATGCCAGAGTGTCTGTCCTGAGGACTCCCTCTATGTAGAGCCCACACTCTGTGTAGGTTCATGGAGGCTGCATGGGTTCTGGGAATCACTTTCTTGTTTTCTGTTTCTGTGAGTTGGTATCACCAAAACTCTCACAAGTGAATCCAAAATATTGTCATTTATGTGTAGTTTATTTTGATTACATACATTTTCAAGGCTCGTCTCAATTTACTTTTCATTGCTGTGATAAAACGTCATGACCAAGAGAGACTTATGGAAGAAAAAGTCTATTTTGGCTTATGGTTCTAGAGGGTAAGAGTCCGTCACTGGGGAAGATAATGGCAGCAAGAGCAGTAAGCTGAGAGATCACATCTTCAACTCACACAGAAAGCAGAGAGAGTGAGCTTGACGTGAGACAAGGCCATGAACTCACAAATTCAGCACCCAGTGACATACTTCCTCCACTCAGGCTCTAGGCTCTAAGAGTTCCATATACTCCCCAAACAATGCCACCCAAGAGAGCCGAATCTTTAAATACACAAGCCTATGGGGGGCATCACTCGCTCAAATCACCACCAGGATCATCTACACTATAGCACGTGTCAGAATTCCCTTCCATCTTATGAAGAGAACACATTTGGTTCATCCACAGCTGTTGTGAATAATGCTGTGTGTGAGCATTCAAGTGCCTGTGTTCGATTCTTCTGAACATACACTTAGAAGTGATATGACTGATCATATTGCTATTGTTTTTCAAAATTTTGAGGAAACTCCATGCTATTTATTCCCTGTGGGCTGCACTATGTTACCTTCCTACCAAGTGTGCACAAGAGTTCTAAGTTTTCCACATCTTCATCTACACTCATTTTGATAGTGGTCACACTAATGAGAGTGAAATGGTAATTAAGTGTAGTTTTGTTTTGTTGTTTTGTTTTTCGAGATAAGGTTTCTCTGTTTAGTTTTGTAGGCCAGGCTGGCCTCAAATTCACAGAGATCTGCCTGCGTCTGCCTCCCGAGTGCTGGGACTAAAGGCGTACACCACGGCAGCCAGTGTAGTTTTTATTTATATTTTCCTAATGATTATTATAGAGATTTAAAAAAAAGAAACTTTCTTTTCATTTTTTTTCTGGAGTATAGGGGTTAGTGCTGGGATTAAAGGCGAGCGCCACCACCGCCCAGCCTAGGCTCCACTTCTTAATATCATTACAATCACAATCAAATGAGTTCTAGAGAGACCAAACCATATTCAAACATGGCAGAGCACCCTGGGAGACCTGGTGGTCTGCTAATGAGAGCAAAGGAGAGGAGGACTGAGGCCATATGCAGGCTTCCTACCATGGTGTCTATGAGGGTCTAGGGTACTATTGTCTCACAGACACCAAAGGGAGGAGAAGCAGGCTAGGGAGGAAAAACAATGGTGATTCCTGTGGCAAGTGGTGACTTGGAGATCTCCAGGGGCACTGGAGCTAGGCTGGACACAGGTCGTTGTTTGCAGCTCTGTGACTTAGGAGAAGTATTAGGATTCTGAGTGCAGCACAGAGCCACAGGGACACAGGTTTCCGGGACAGTGTTTCTGTAGATTTAAGGTCCTCTGTGACACATGAGGATACACACAGTCAGCATCCCTGGGGGAGAAAGGGGGACCTTAACTTGGTTGCTTTTTGCCAAGATTTATCTTGAGAAGGAATATAATAATAAGAGAAGACAGTTATTAAGCCCATACATGTGTCCTGCACCATACCCAGAAAGCCCCATGTAATGACCTGACTTATCTCTAAGAGATGGCAACACTGTTAATATCCTAACAATACAATGAGAAATTTGAGGCATAGGAATCAAGGCCAAGTACCACACAGCAAATAAGTAGTTGTATTGACGCTCCCTAATAACATTCCTTCAGGGAAATATTCCTGTCAGAACATCCCAGCAGCGGTTCTCTGGGTGGTTGTTTGCACCTCTCCGGCTTTAAACCTAGTGTACATTTACATGTCTGGCTGCTACCTCCAGCCTGTTTAAAGACCCAAGCCATTCACTCATCCGATAGGAAATCACAGAATTTATTAACATAAAATTCATGTAGGGGCATTTGTTCTACATTTTTCACCAAATGGGGTGATCTGAACACAGTTCCTTGTGAGCACTGGTAAGAAACATTGTCATACATGGGAACAACTCTCAGGCACAGCCCATGCTGGCACAGATCATACAGGACTTCGACATGAGGCTTTTGCTGCAAACCATTTCCTGAGCTCTGTTGGGATGTGCCGGCTCATCCTCTAAGAGGCAACCCACAAAGCTGTACAGCAGAAGTGGGATGATCTTCGTATGGCACAGCACACGGTGTCACAGTGATTCCACAGTGGCTGGGAAGAGGGATGTACACATCACAAAGGTCTCAGGGATGCTGATACTCCTTGTTCTGACCAAGGCA
The DNA here is from genome assembly GCF_017639785.1 of Mesocricetus auratus. Classification (NCBI taxonomy): domain Eukaryota; kingdom Metazoa; phylum Chordata; class Mammalia; order Rodentia; family Cricetidae; genus Mesocricetus; species Mesocricetus auratus. Next base: position 55,676,923 of record NW_024429196.1, read on the forward strand.
AGGCATGTAATCCCATAGTTCTGCCAAGGGCAACAACATGGTGCAGTACCAGAAAGGGGCAGGATGCCTACAGACGGCAGTTTCCTCCAAGTTGAAACATTCACCCCAGGGTGCTCACAAGACTCAGGAGGAAAACAAACCCACACCTTGAGGATAACTGAAACTTGTAAGATTCTTGAAGGCCCTTCCCCTACCTTGCAGAAATTTTAAGCAATTGTCACGAGGAGGCTCTCCCAGCCAAGCTGCCAAGAGACCTCTCAGACCTGTGGAGCTGCCTGCAAGTTGTGCTTTGGGGACTGTCACTTGTTTGGGGCCAGGCTTTCGGTGCTGATGCTGCCTTTGAGTCATCCCTGCTTCTGTAAGTCACCCCTCACCACACTCCTGTAAGTAACCCCAATAAAAGCCCAATGGCTCACTGAATTGGACTTTGGTGCAGTCATTACTTTGGTCTGTTGCTGGTCCCTTTCAGGGGTGAGTGGATGTGTGTCAGTGTTGCATCTCCCCCCAAAAGTCTCTCACACGACAATCCAGAGTAGCCAGAGAATGCGTCTGTAGTCCCAATTTGGACAAGACAGCACATAGTCACCTCTCTTTCTGGTTCAATGGAGCTTCTCATACTAATTTCAGAGGGAAAAAAAGTACTGACTTCCTGACCGAAGCCTCTAGGCACTTTCATCCCCAGACTTGGAAAATAACAGGACAGATAAGTCTCCCTAGATGAACACACCCATGCCCTCACTTGGTGCTAATTATGCCACCAGCCGGAAATCTCAAACATACAGTCTGTGGACATGTAGAAGAACAAAGCCATGTTCCAAAAATAAGCACAGGTTAAATTTGTGGGTGAGACTTCATGGTTGAGCAAGCTTAGTTAGAGGGTTGATAGCCTCTGATTTTAGTGTCCAGAATTGCATATGAGTGGACCTCAGATCAGAACATTTGCAAAGAAGGAAAATGCTGGGTTGAGGAAAGCAGCTGATCTGTGTTACATCAATGGCGAGAAATGTCTTCACTCTGCATCCTTGAGTAGGTGTGTGTGTGTTATTGGGGATAGAACCCAGGATCTCCATGGACAAAGCCTAGCCACTGAGGTACATCCCTAGTGCTCCCCCTCCCCCCACACACTACAGTTTTCATGGACTGGGCTGTGGATTCCCGATTTGAACACCACCGACATGCCATAGGATCCACTCTAAGGAGCAAGTCTGCATTCTGCTGCAATGTCACACTACCATCCCATGCCAAAGTCAGCTCTGCACGAAACGCATTCTCTTCAGAAACATTTTAAAGCCTCAGGAGGCCTCTCCTTTGGTGCTTCCCCTCAGCAGATCTGAGGGCTACAGCATCTGCTGTGTGCCTCCCCTCCCCCTCTCCAGTCCCTCAGGAAATTTCAAAAGGAGTCCATCTGGTGCTTAGCATCTTTATGTTGGTTCTTTATATAAACAAATTCTGTGATGCAATCAAGGGTTGGTTAGGCTTTCTAGCCATGTGATTCATCCTGACTTCACAGTCCCTCTTCTTTTTGGACTGGTGACATCTAATATTTCTGTGTTCTCCTAGAGCAGTGGTTCTCAACCTTCCTGATGCTGCAATCCTTCAATACAGTTCCCCATGTTGTGGTGACTCCCAAACATAAAATTATTTCGTTATTATTTCAAAACTGTGACTTTGCTGTTATGAATTGTAATGTAAATATCTGATAGCCAGGATATCTGATACATGACCCCTGTGAAAGGGTCATGACCCACAGGTTGAACATCTGTCCTTAGCACTTGGGCTCTTACTCTGTGTGGCTGGGCCTGGCTCTGAGGACCATGTATCTTCTGAGGACAGGTTGTGAAAGTCACAAGGGAACAAGCTTAGGAGACTATGAATCAGTCAGTGGCAAAGTTCCTGTTTGGTAGAAGTTCTCACAGTTATCTTTCCCACCGCTAGGAGCCTAGGTCTAAATTGCCAAGTGAGGTCTCACTTGAAAACACGTAAGAATTTCTCAGCTGAGCAAGGGGTGCAGATGCTTCACTTGTTACTCTGAGAGCCAGCGATTTTTTTCTATATTACCATGCTGTGCTTGGGCATATTCTGGTAACCAGCTTGAGTTTTTCAATCTGGCCATAGACTAAAATCACCTGGAGGCTGTCTGAGACCCCAGTGGTGGGGGGCTACCATGTTCTAAGCAAATGAGCATGTCTAGGCAACAGTGCTTTCTACAATTTGCCATGTGACTTTCATGGAACAGCATGTTGTGAAGTCCAGCTTTGGGGATGGTACCTCTCAAACTTGTATGTGTTCCAGTTGCCCACAGTGCTGCCTAACTGGGGATCTCCTCAGGTCCAGGACGTGGATGGGGTTACTGCATGTCTGTTACACCTTAAGTGATACTGCTGGCCAAGGGTCACACTTTGAGTAGCAAGGCTACAAGTTTGTAGCATAGCTTAATAAGCCATGGCCCACAGGCCAGCTGCTTCAGAGTGTTCCAGGGACATTATAAGGGTTTGTCTTCATTATCAACTTTACTGGACTTAGAATCACCTGGGGGCACCCATCATGATGGTACACACCTGTAATTCCAGTACCCAGGAGGAGAGAGAAGTCTGGGACTGGTCCAGGCTACACAGAGAGGTGTGCTTCAAACCCGAGGACTGAGTATGCAGCTCGGTCTTAGAACTATGAGTCCTATACCTAGCAACCCACTTCCCCAAGTCACCTCAGAAACTGGTGAGGGCATCATACTGCTGAGGGAATTTCCAGAGAGGATTAACTGGAAAAATAACTGACCTTGAATATGGGGAACACATTCCTATGGGGTCTTCAGTAACATGGTTGGCACAATGAAAAACAGAAATGACCATGGTGGCTAATTCTGCCTGTGACATTTGTGGGGCCCCAGGGAAGGGCACCAAAGTCCACACGCCATCCTCTACAGATTCAAACTGCTAAGAAAAGTTCTTAACTTCCTGACTTTGAAATATACTTACATGGGGGCACATGCCTATAAACATAGCACTTGGGAGGTAGCTGTAGGAGGATAAGGAGTTCAAGGGCATCTTTTGGTGCATGGGTGATTTAAGACTAGTCTGAACTACATCAGACCAGAGACAAAACAGAAAAGAAAGGATATTAGAATAGCTCAAAGATCAGATTCAGTATTTCTGGTCACTTAGGGGTCAATGGTATATGTATAGGAACCAGAGCAGGACAAGCTGGCTCTTAGCAGCCATTCCCCCCCCCCCGCCTCTCTCCTCATTCTAGTGAGGAATGGAGCCTCATGAATATATATAGGCTCCCTTCTTATCTTCTTGTGTCTTAGTCACAGCTCATGAACTACTATCCATCTTCATCTCATTGCCCAGGGATTTGATCATCTGGTGGACAGACCCAAGAGAATTCATCCACATTGACCAAAAAGTGAAAACATGATTATATAGACAGGAAATTCTGAATCCAAGGTACCTTTAATATGATCCAGAGAAAAACACATGGGCTCCAGGAGGGTTCAATTCTCTCCCCAACAGGCATTGGGGCTATACTGTGACCTATAGACCTGGGGCCAGGGCAAACACCCCTCTCTAGGCAGAGCTGTACTGCCAACAGTATTTATATAGCTTGCAATCTGTGCTAGACACTGCTATCTGGACTTCCATTAACAATCCTTCCTGCATCACAGGCTCTGCTAGGAGCTTACACCACTCACAGCAAATTACTGGAGAGCCAGGATTCTGTCTGGAGGACTTGTGCAGAACCCACACTCCCTCCTGCTCCCCAGTCTTGGGTCTACTGCTTCTCATAACAGGCATGAAGCCTGGATCAGATCATCTAATGATCCCACTTCCGTCTCCATGATGCTTCTCAGCTGTGCCAGTAGGACAGGTCCCAGTGTGGCCAACTGTTGAAGGAGAAGGTGGTCCCCACACTCTCAGGCTCAAAGCCCAGTATCTCATGACTGAGTGTCACTTTAGAGTTACACTTTCCACCAGACATACCTCAGAGTTGACAGGTGTTACAGACATCCCTGTCCTGCTGTTATTACCACAGGCCAGAGCCTTGGTTGGAATTTTCTTCCTTGGTGAGCAGATGTGTTGAAACAGTACTTCCAGGAAGACCTTTGTCCCAGTCCTGATGAAAATTACATGTGCACTCTTGCCCTTGGTAAATGAAGATGTGGGATAAATACCTTTCTTTAGATATGCTGCCAATTCTGTTTCTAGATTTGTCCATAATAAAGTATCTTATCAAAATAATACTTCAATAAAGGAGCCTTTTAGGATCACAGCTAAATGGATACTTCAGCCCGGACTGTGATCTACTGTTTAATCCCACCCTGGCAGGGCTGCTTCAGGACCAGCATGGATCCTTTTTCTCTGTTGTATGGGCCAGCTTGTGACAAAGGAAGAAGGGAAAAGGCAACCTGTTTAGTCCTGTCAATAGTAAGTCTAGAGATTTTCCTTTGCTGTGTCTTAACTGCAAACACACAGGGAATGCTTTACTTGACTCAGATCTGTAGGACAGTTCACATTCCTGGAGTTACTCTCTTTGTTTCAACTTAACAGGCAAGGGGCTGAGAGTAATCAGGCTGGGATTGTGGTGCATAGAGGCTGTTCTAAAAATTGGCTCCAAGCAGGAGCAAGTACCGTGTGTATGCTTTTTTGATGACAGTGGCTGGAGTATTCTTTTCTATTCACGCTCACACAGTCTGTAAGAGTCAGCTGCATCAGTTTTGCTTGTTCACATACTCATATCCTCTATGAATAACCTCAGGAATGTTGAGAAAGTTTTCTGAGGTTGGCAGTGGTAGCACGTGCCTGTCATCCTAGCACTGAGAGGCAGAGGCAGGGGATGGAAATTTCAAGGAAAGATGGGCTATAAACTGAGCTCCTTTTCTCAAGAAAACCCATAAACGAGGAAGTGAGTAAGTAGTCTTATGATGTGGGAAAAGTTGTGTTCCTCCTATGGGTATTTTATGTGGGCCTTCACTCAAGTTAGAGACCAACTTACTCATTTTCCACATTTCAAATTTAATCTCATTTTTTACCCTTACTGCTGAATGACAGTTTAGAGACCTCTGTTGATGTGGTTCTCAGAGAATGACCTTATTACTAGGCCTATGTGCTCCCATAGTCATGAATGAGTTCTAGTCCTGTTTCTACCCATCCTAAATTCCATCAATTAGAGACTCTCCCATTTGTGCCTTGATTTCAGTGGCAGTGAGTTGAAGATAGAGAGGCCCACCTTGCCCAACTGTGAAGCCCAGAAGCCCAGAAGCCCAGTAGTTATCTTCCTGAAGACTACTCCAATCAACACAATGGGGTAATGGGGGTAATGAGAAGGGGCAACATATGGTTCCTGCTCTTCGAGAAAACAAAAAGAGAAATGGTCAACTGTGGCCCATTATGTGGGCAAAAGAGGCTCTCTGCATGAAAAGGTACTATTGTTTGCCATTTGTGGTATGGCTGTAACGTAGGAGGAAACAAAATCCCCAAATGTCAGTCTAGGCTGAATCAGCCCAGGTTTGCACAGTCAGAGGAAGACAGTCTTACTGGGCACCAAGGAAAAAGCCAAAGTTCCTCTGATGGCAGCTTCTGGGGTTATAGACACAGTACCTAGTCAGACATGGCCTTTAAGGATTGAGAAGACAAAAAACAAATCCATTTGGCTATGGTTTCTCAAACTGTGTTCCTAGTCTTTTAGAATGGATTCATAAGTATAGTACAAAACAGAGTAAATTGGGGCTCAGTGAGTTTGGGGCATGCTGTACATTACATGTCTTTGAAATTCCTTACGTAGTAACATGTTTAGAGGAAATGAAACACCTTGCAAGATATTTTAGAGCCCCACTTCACAAGGTTGAAAAGAATCTTACACAGCAATGTGTTACAGCCAACATCCTAGGTGAACACAAGAGGAGACAGGTAACGGATTAGAAAAGGTGTAGCAATAGTTCAATAACAGGATTCTGCAAAAACTAACAACAACAACAGACTGTAAGCGTGTTGGAACTCTAGTTAGAGGAAACAAAAACAACACTCAGCACATGACTTACAGACCAGGTAAATCAAAATCCAGAAGGCTGTGGTCACTGAATTGTTTCTTATGGCTCATGTAGAGTTGATGCAGATTCCTCCAGCATCCCACGAGCATAGGCTTTAGTAACTCACCAGAGCACCTCTCACTCAGAGTTAGTCTTTTATCTTAGAGGAGAATTTGAATCCAGTGTCTCTGCTTTACTGATTTGGGTGAGTCATGTGACCTTCCCAAACATTCCCTTCATTTACTTTGAATGAAGATAAAAACTACTTACTCCCACCTAAGATGTGCTTAACAAATTGTTAACCCATGTTAAAATGTTAACTGTCATCATGGATTTCACTGCAGATGCACAAACAAAACTGTTATAGCCATATTGTGAAGACAAGGGAAAATACCTGGAAGAGAAGCCTGCTTTGGATGTGGTACATAGAGGGTCCTTTGAAAAATGAGTGTCCTCAATTGCCATGAAGTGACTAATAATGCCTGGGGCAGCCCTATGCCATAGGAGTCTGTAGCATTCTTACATGAAGCTCCTCACTGCTCAAGGCCACTGTAGGGTTCAGAGGGAGACTTTATTTCATGCTTCTGAATCTTGTACAGTAAGAAAAGAATGACCTAAATAAAGTAGGTTTCATGGCTTCTAGAGCGACTTCCTTCTTATCCCTAGACAGGAGACTGTAGACATGAGTTGAGTCCCATGGAAAGCTGAAGTGGCATTATTGTCATTGTGGTTGTGGCCCACAGTGGAGCCTAGGATAGTCCCTCCTCTGCTAGGACTGACTGTGGTCAGGACAACGTCATCCAAGCATCTCACTTCCTTTATACAGTTTTTCTTTTTGTCTGAGAGTTTTATGTAACTAAAGGGGGAAACTTAAAAACCAGGGGGAAGTGGTGTCTACTTTTATGCCAGCATTGCTGCTGTGAGAGAGTTGAGTCATCCACCCACCATCCTTCCATCTCTCTATATGTCCATCCCCATTTAGTGTGCACCTACAGTGGACTGAGCTACAATGTGTTTGTCCTCATGGATCTTTGAGCCTGGAAAGGTGACCTGGCCTCCATGCCACTTAATGGACCTGCTCACACACAGCTACTCATACCTTTTGCCTCCATCTGCCAAGTGAAGTGCTAGACCTGAACTCCTCTAGTCCTTCGGTGCCACCTCTGCCCCCAGATCCAGGGAAAGTCCTTCAGACTTGCCATTGAGTGACAGACACCAAGACGTGGGTGTCTCAGGCAGCACATTTTCATTTCATAAAGCCCAAAGCCTCTAGAGATGCATTGGTTACAAAACTGTGAAAACACCCAGGGCTTCTAGCCAATCCCTATGCAGGGAAAACCATGAGAAAGATGTATTGGCCCCTGAAGTAGTCCCAGATTAAAGTGTGGCAAGCGAAGGATTTCTAGAAGCCAGAGAATGGGGTGAGGCACATGCATATGGCAAGCATGACTGAGCACATAGGTATCACACTTAAAGAGCAAGTATTTAATTTGCTATACAGTGCTTCATCTGGGAACTTTAATGAGGGGTAACATCTCTTGCTATATCAATTTGCTCCAACTGGACAACTTCTCCCAAAGCTGTGGTCTTGTATTCTGTCTGGACCCTTCAGATAAGAAATCTTAAGTGACTCTACCTTTACCAGCTACGTTTCCTTAATTTACCAAATCAGGAATAATGCCAACACTAAAACTGAATAACAATAATAAAGAAGAGTACAATTAGTGGGTAAGAGCTTAGGTTTTTCTGAATGAGGCAGATGTGAGATGGATATTTGAATCTAGTTTCTAGCATTTCCAAATAATCTGACTTTATGCTAGGTGCGGTGTTGCCCATCTGTAGCATTTCAGGAGGCTGAGGCAGGGTTTAGTTTTGTTTTAAATTTCTAGGCAAACCTAGATTGCATAGTAAGATCCTATCTCCATAAACTAACAAACACAAAACCCTACCATAAACAACCCAAAAATAATATGGACTCAGGAAAGTTACTGGATTCTTTAGGCTTTAATTTTCTCATCTGACAGACGGGAAAATAGTAATCTTGGTATCAATGCCAAGGTGGGCTGTGTAAACAACAGGGTGTCTGGAAGACTGGAAGCACTCAGTGGAGTTAGCTGCTGTTATTAGCCACGCTGACTAACTCACAAGACTGTTGTCACGCATGAAACCTAAAGCAATAACATGTATACCCAGGTGTTGTATAAAGTTTACTGCATTGTGTTACTTATTATTAGTTGTTGTAAATAGTTGTGGCTGTAATGAGCACTTGCTATCAATAATTTTCTCTGTAAGTATATGCTCTAAGAAGGACCAAATTTATAAGTTACTTCTTACAACACATACACTAAGCTGAATATCCCTGTGTGTCAGGAGCAATACACCTCACTGTGAGAGTGAGGTAAGCGCAGCATCCCCTGCAGGAAGCAGTACAGGCAAGCAGAAGTGTTTGGACCTTTCCCCAACTGCATCTCTACTCTATCTGCTATTGGTTACAAGGAGCGTTTATTCTGAGCCAAGGACTTATGCTGGAAAAGTGTGGGCAAGGAGCAACCTGGCCGCCAGGAAAAGAACAACCCAGGCTGGTGTGTAGGAAACATATCCCAGACACTCCAGGCCCCAGTCATCCTCACTGGAGCAAGGTTGGTTTGCCCAGCGCTCCAAACACAGACTGTACTGCTTTGCAAAGAAGCGAGTGATTCATGAAACAGATTCCCCAGGCTGTGTATGGGGCACGGTGACACTTCCTTCATGGAAGACATCATTAGCCGATAATAATCTTTCCTGCTGATTCCCATACATCTTCACAATCCTTCCCAACTAGATGCGTGTGTGAAATACGGGACCAATGGCATTTGTTTACATGGGATGGTAATTCCACTTCATATCAGTTTAATGTTCACTAAGCATTTCCGTGGAAGGTGCTAGTGGCACGCCTGTTTGTTTTCTACTTGCCAGCTATTCACCTATCTCCTTCTTTCTTGGAGTGTCCATGTGATACTTCCATTCCCCTGCCTCTTTGGCAGTTACACCGATCACATATTCTAGCTCTGGCCAAGGGAACATAAAGAGATACTTCCTGCATAACCCTTGATCATGATTTTTTTTCCTGGTAATGACATGTAGAGAGAAACACAGCTGTTACCACTGGGCCTTGCTTGTGTGGGGATGTAATCTCTGACCTTACCTACTATTTTATTTTGAAAGAGTTGCTATTTATTAAAAAGAGGTTTTATATGGAGTCAGGCACAGACATTAAGGGCAAGCGGGACACTTAGGAAAAGGGCAGTGCCCATGTAAGACATGGCTGTGAGCTTCTTTAAGGGGCCACCTATAGCTGCCATCTTGTAACTACAAACATTTAACATTAAAGGCAAAAGGCGGTACCTGTGGATGGTGGTGCAGGGAGGCAAACCAAGTCTATTTCTTTGATAATATTTATTGTTAATAAACTTACCAAAATAGAAACCACTCACTTTTGGGCTTCTCACTTATGAGAAGATAAGTGTTTCTTCTTAAAACCATTTTTAGTTGGCTATTCTGTGACTTACCACCAAATCATTCCTATGCATCCCAATTCTTTCCCTGTATTTATGGCATCTCCACTTTACTCGGCAGAACACAACCCAATGCCAATTCTGGAAAAGTCCAGACTCCAGAGAGAATGGGCATATTACCTAGTCTCTACCAAGCATACACATCCATGACAAACTTGGAGTTAGAAACCAGTGTGCATAAAAACAGCTGGTGCAGAACCCATGCCAATAAAGGAGGCAGGGTGACATTCAGCTCCTGCAGACAGCAGTGGAGCGGTTCTACTTGTAGCAGCGGGCGGAATCTAGAGATGTCCTGAGGCCGCAGTGTGGCTGGAGGTAGCAGTGCACTGACCCAGCAGTGATGGCATTCTTGGGAGTGGCTGGCAGACAAAGGTCCCTGACTGTACAACTTCTAAGCCAGGACTTTCTGAGCGCCTTAATATCCTTCAAGTCAATTCTCACGTCATTAAACTAACAAAATTGTCTTCTATTTGTCTTAGACTGTTTGTGTTGCTATAACAAAATGTCTGAGATGAGGTCATTTACGAGGTACAGCAATTTATTTCCCGCAGTTCTGGAGGCTGCAGATTCCAAGATAACTGGCAAGATCAATTGCCTGGTAAAGGCTAAATCCTCCAGAGGGGAGAGCTGTTGTGTGCTCACTGGGCAGAAAGACAGGAGAAGCTCCTTAACTGAATGTGTCATGGTTTCTCTTCTTTATGGGCCTAGATGCCCATCACCTTGGGAACCTCCCAAGCTCCCTGCCTCATGGCTCCACTTCTTAACACTATCACACTGGTCACACCTGAAGTTTGAAGAGGACACATTGAACCATAGCACTGCTGCTTTCTGACTTACATGGTAACCAACATGGCAGCGTGGATAGGCCTGGGTAAAAGAAGCCCGTGGTTAGCACACCAGTAGCTGTCTTCTGAGTATCTGGGGGGCTATGGCAATTAAGTTCTGATGTGAAGACATCAGAAAGTTTCTTCTTGTGTTCATCCAATTTCTGTCAAGTGAAACTAAATTACACAGAAACCTCCAAGATCAGACACTGAAATGGTCTTTTCGTCTTCCTGGAAGGAAACCAGAGCTCAGCTCATCCTTTGTGGCTGCTCAGAATGCGCACAGTGACCTAGTTACCATAGCTAAAGGCTTCCTTTTCAAACACAGTGGAGATCCAGCCAGTTCAGAATGTGCTCCAGCCTATGGTTCTTTTCTGCTTCCATAGACATCAACTCTACTGTAAGCCTCATGCATGCATTGTTGCCTTCTCCTTTACATCAGCTTGTGCTGTGGTGGCTCCTGAGGCCTTGGTGTGGAGCCATCTGAATAGCTTCAGTAAGAGCTCTTCTGATTCTGCTTTGAGCCATCTGACTGGTGAGGCTATAGGAGAAGCCTGAAATCATGGCTGAAGTGATGAGAAAGGCAGCCCCAGAACCAAGTGTCTTCATTCTAGCTCCTTATGCTGTTTGGGCCTCCATGGTAGATCAGATGCCTAGGGCATCCTGTAGGCTTCTGTGGTCTCTAAAGTTACTGCCTCAGATCTTAGTTTCCTGCTACTCTTCTTACCCAGTCTTTTCTTTTTTGTTTATCTTTAATAATATCAACCACCTTTAAAGAATGCAGTGTTACAAGCTAGCTGCTCTTTGACCTTTAATTTAATCCTCTTGTCTCCTTTATAATGTTGGTTTTCTTTTACTTATGTTTTCTATTGCTGTAAACTGAATGCCACAGGCAATTTATAAAATGTATTTATAGTCCGGCGTTGGTGGCACACGCCTTTAATCCCAGCACTCGGGAGGCAGAGGCAGGCGGATCTCTGTGAGTTCGAGACCAAGCCGAACAAGTTCCAGGACAGGCTCCAAAACAAATACAGAGAAACCCTGTCTTGAAAAAAATGTATTTATAAAATATAGGCTCAGCCATTAAGGACTCTTGATGCTTTTGCAGACAACCCTAGTTTGGTTCCCAGCACCTACATCTGATGGCTCACAACTACCTGTAACTCCAGTTTCAGGAGATCCAATGCATTTATATGCACACACACACACACACACACACACACACACACACACACACACACACACCTGGAGAAATACAAATACACATAATTTAAAATAACAAGACAATAAATCTTAAAAAGTATATAAATGTTTCTGTAGCTCTGGATGCTAGAACCCAAAAACATGGTGCCAGCATCTACAGGGCATCTGGTTGTAGCTTGACAGCGGTCATGGGACGGTGAGGCTGAGGTGCTGCAAGAGTGCCACAGAGAGCTCAGTGGTGTCACAATAGCCATCAATCCACTCCACATGAATGAGTGGACCCTTTACAAAGGGAAACCCTAAGAACCGAATCACTTCTGAAGAGGTTTACCGGGTCCTGTCTCCTGATGTCTCACAACAATGATTGATGCTCACCAGGAGCTTTGAGGGACTGTTGAAACAGTAGCAACTCCTGTTTTCTAGACAACAAAGCAAGTGCAAAGTGGTTTGACTTCTCACCCCAGGGTTGGGTGATGTGCTGAGAAAAATTGACATTACAAGGGAGTAAATCAGTGTTGTGTCAGGAAACCTTGAATATCAATCTCCGGAGATCTAATTTCCCAATTCTCATCATTTGTCCATTCCCCTTGTGTACACACTTTCCTTCTCTGATTTCAAGTCACCAGTGAGAAGTCACTGTGAAGAAACAATATACTTGCCTTTTACAGACTGGTAAAAGCCAGCTCCCACATCCACCAGTTTGCAGATGGGTATATTAGGGGTCTAGCCCCAAACCCAGTTGCCTGTTTAGTGCTTGGTTCTATGAGACACTGTTTGGTAAAAGCAGTGATGAGCTGGGATTTGGCTCAGGATTAGAGTGTTTGCCTAATATGCATTAAGGCCCAGGCTCTATTCCAACCATTCATGAAAAGACAGGAAAAGGTTGGGGAGGGGTACGTGGAAGAATTTGTGGATATGGCCCATGGATAATTTACCTAGATCTTATTCTGACTTGGAGTTTCTATCTGGTTGCAGCTCTGCCCACCCAGTGTTCGATCGATATCTGTGCTTCATGCTGGTTCCCGTGGGCACGCATCCTGTCTGTATCCAGTCACATGTGACAGAGGTAAGCTCCGTAGCTCATAGCAACCCTTCTTTATGAAAGCAAGCCGTAAAGGGAAGCCTGTTGGCTGGGACCTAGAGCAACAAGGCAAGGACTTGCTTCCAAGAATGAGTAGCTGCACAGCTATGCAAAGTATGTCTGACCAAAACACCAAGTTTAATAGTGTGATTTTCCTGATGCCAGCTGCTAGACTTTCGCATCATTCTCCTAGGTCTGAGATGCTCCTGTTCAAACACAAAACAAAACACTTCTTGTTTAAGCCATAATTAGACTTAGCTAATATACCCCCATCAGTATTTTAAAATGCCAGCAACACCAGGAGCTGGCTTCTCCATTTCTCAAACTGTGCATAGAACAGTGAGTGAATAAGAGACTGTGGCATTAAGAAGCAACCTGTATTTCTAATTTTTAGTAAACCTCAAAGGAGTACAGACCCTTTTATCTTAAGTTAATGAGATTGGAAGCAGTAGTTGGCAGATTTATTATGGAATGATATCATAGGTGTACATGTGTGGGTTGGGGCCTCATTCATTCTTTCAACAAACTTTTACTGACTGTCTCTTAGGGGCCAGACACTCTGTATGGTCCTGAGGGTATAAAAAAAGATTAAAACACAAGCCAAGAATTGGGAATAAAGTAGTTGAGAAATGCTATCCAAGGCTGGCAAACCACAGCCTTAGGCCCCAGAGCAGCCTAAACCCTGGGTTATGGACTATAGCCACAGCTGTTAATGTTAATGTTTGAACTGGGTTGATGTAAGCAAATGGAATAGATATTGTACATCCGCAAGGCCAAAACACAGACTGTTCTGTAGCAAATGCTTTTTTAAAATAAGTATGAGGAAAACTGCCAAATACCATGACAAAATATAATATAGTAAATACATAAAACATCAAGAGTCATTTATTATCACCCTCAAGAACCTGCCACTGTACATAACTAATTACACATGCTGTGCTTGTATGACCAGTGGCACTTACACCAGCATCTACTCCAGTGTCACTACAACACATGACTAATGGATTGTGCTCTGTTGGAATGTCTACAATGTCACTTGGTCACAGGAGTTGTCAGTTTCGTTATAATCTTATGGGGACACCATCATATGTGGTCTATCATTGACCCAAATGTCATCTCGTGGCATCTGACTACACTTACTTTCTGGACCCGAAGAAGAATTTGCCACACTCTAATATAGAGAGATGGTGTAGGCTCACTCTGAGATGCCAGTGGGAACAAAAATAAGGAGACAGCTGGATGAAGTTGAGGAAATGGAATCTATCGGACAGGGATGGGGCCTGGAGAAAATGGTAGGAGGTAGGATAGCACCCAGTGTGTAGAAACGCTGCTTCCAGGACATCTTCTTTCTCTACTACAGGCCTTGAATTCACAGTTCGCTCAAGATATCTGGGGACCCAAAACATACATCGTACTTTTCCTCCACAAAACACACCTATATTTAGGCAATATTTTTTCAAAAGAGTCTAAGACAATGTATCTCATTGACTTAGTAATTTACTAGAATATTGTCAATTGCTTGGTTTAATGCTACTATAGGAAGCAAAAGGAGGCCAGTCAACCACAGGGCACAGAGCAGTATTGAACTTAGAAAATTAGAAACCTATAAAAATGTTTCATAATCATGATCATCAGCCAGGCACAAAGAACCCTGCCTTGAACCCTTACCCAACACCCCCCCCCAGAAAATCATGATCATCAGTAGGCTTGGCTAAAATAAGCCTCTATCAGATAATTTAATCGTTAATAGACAAAAATTGAGTGAAGCAGAAGCTGAGTGACTGATAAAAAATCTTTGCTTAATCTCTCTATGTTATTACATAATTAATGATAGACCAGAAGCAGCCATGCGAAGCTATGGGCTGGGGCACGAAGTACGCATGAGTGAAGCAAGCTATGGGCTGGGGCAGGAAGTGCCCGTGTGTGTGTGTGTGTGTGTGTGTGTGTGTGTGTGTGTGTGTGTGTGTGAAGCTATGGCCTGGGGCAGGAAGTGCCCGTGTGTGTGTGTGTGTGTGTGTGTGTGTGTGTGTGTGTGTGTGTGTGTGTGAAGCTATGGCCTGGGGCAGGAAGTACCCGTGTGTGTGTGTGTGTGTGTGTGTGAAGCTATGGCCTGGGGCAGGAAGTACCCGTGTGTGAAGCTATGGGCTGGGGCAGGAAGTACGTGTGTGTGTGTGTGTGTGTGTGTGTGTGAAGCTGTGGGCTGAGGCAGGAAGTACCCGTGTGTGAAGCTATGGGCTGGGGCAGGAAGTACGTGTGTGTGTGTGTGTGTGTGTGTGTGTGTGTGTGAAGCTATGGGCTGAGGCAGGAAGTACCCGTGTGTGAAGCTATGGCCTGGGGCAGGAAGTACCCGTGTGTGAAGCTATCTATAGGCTGTAGTCTGGACCTAGGTCTCTCCAGCAGAAGCAGAGCTTGAGACAAAGAGACCAAAGACCATCAGAGAATTAAGACACCCATTATGAAATCCAGGTCTCCTGACATTCCCGCTCTTTAAATATTTGGATTTTGAGAACAATCAGTTGCCGATTCTCTGCAAAAGTTCGGTTGAGTCGGGTTGTAGGCCCAGACTGAAAACTCCCGAGTGATCAGAAAGTCTTCTACGGAAGCAGAGGACAGGCAGTTGCTTCTTTGATGGTTGGGAAGGCCAGAGGATCTCTGTAGATAGCTGGGAAAGACCAGACGCAAGTGTGATTCTCAAAGGCAAGGCATATGGGGCTGGAACCCCGGTGCTTATGGGTTAGATGTGCGAGTGTGGGGACCGAAGAGAAGAAGAAAGAAAACCAAGCAATCAGCAGGGAGAAGGTGCCAGTATTTGAGATGAGCCCTCAATGCAGGTGAGGTGATCCTGAGGTCTCCAGCTGGGGGCAGTGTGGGGGCCGTGTTAGGGAGGGGGATGCCACATTCAGCTGGCTTCTCTCTCATTACTCTTCTCTCTTCTTGGCCTCTCTGTAATTAGGTTACTTATTGCCTGTCCCTGATAGCCAGTGTGGTGACCAGAGGTTTGGACAGAATGAGCTGGTTAACATATCTACCCTTTAAGTCCGGTGTTTTGGATGGGTTTTCATTTACCTGCGGCTGCTGCAAAGGATGTTAAAAATGTTCTGGGTTTGGCCCTGGGAATACAGAACTACACAAGTAAGCAAGGAAGCAAGCAGGCAACCAAGCAAGAAAGAAAACGTGTGTGTGTGTGTGTGTGTGTGTGTGTGTGTGTGTGTGTGTGTGTGTGATGTTCACAAATGAATGCAGTTAGCTTCTAAGAGAGAGACCTCAGATTTCCAGCAGGAATTGACTCTTTTGGTCTTCATCAAGGTTTCATATGAAAGTGGTATATATTTTATGTAGTATGCACAGTGATGGGCCTCATAAGGACTTTTTCTTTTAAGCATATCATATTCCTTCTCCACACCCTTCCTCCCTCCCCTCCTGCTAGTCCCTTCCTTCCCCGGACAGTTTCACTGTCTTGTCATGTATATAAAAATTATTTTATGTGCCTGTATAAAATCTAGGTGCTACAAAAAGAGAGAAAACATGCAACACTTGTCTGAATATTTTGTTTTACATGTTAATCTCAGGTTGCATCTATTTTCTCATAAACAAAGTATTTCATTCCTCTTTGCACTGACTAAAACCCCACTGTTTCATAAACCACATTTTCTTCTCCCACTGAGGGCATCTAGGCTGTTTTTGTGACTTGGTGATTATGAACAGTACTACAATAAACACTGATATGAAAGTGTCACTGTGCTGTATTGACTTAGAGTCCTTCAGGGACATACAACAGTGGTAAAGTGGGGTCATATGGTAATTCTATTCTAAGCTTCTGAGAACCCTTCACACTGGTTTACACGGTGGCTGAACTGACTTATATCCCCACTAGCAGTGTACACGGATTACCTTTTCCCTGAATTTGATCGCTGTGCTGAAATGACATCTCAATGTAGTTTTAATGTGCCTTTTTCTGATGGCTAGGGTTTTTTCCTCCTGGGGGTTGTGGGGTATTTGAATAGATAGGGTACCTCATATTGTCTTGTTTGGTAGTACACTTTCTAACATCTTTTATCCTTCCTGAGATTTGCCATTTGGGGGTAGGGAACCACGGATGTCCTGAGCTCATTGGTCCTAAACACAGATGGACACATCACTGTCTTAACAACAATGAGGTATTGGCAGTTTCATTGGCAACAGTTTAATCCCAATTCCTTGACAGTCGTGGCTGAGGCAAACACAGCGTCCTCATTTGCTTTCCTGTTGTTATAAAACACTTTTCCAAAGCAACTTAGGGGAGGAAAAGCTTTATTTGGCTTCCAAGTTAGTCAGTCTTGGAGGGAGCCAGGGCAGGAACTCAAGGCAGAAATGAAACAGAGACTGAGGAGGAACTCCACTTACTGGCTTGCTTCTCCCAGCCCCACCCACTTAAGGATGGCACCACCCACTGGTAGTTGGGCCCTCCTATATCAATTAGCAAATAAGAAAATGTGTCTGAGACATGCCCATAGGGCAATCTGATGGAGACAATACCTCACATGTGGCTCTCAGTATTACATGTTTTCTTTCACATACAGATCCTAACTTTTAATACATGTATGTGTATGTATGTATATATGTGCATGTATATTCTTATTTAGTATATTTATAATGTTGTATTTAATGCATACATCTGTGTGTTTGTATGTTGGTGTAAGTATGTGTATGTCAAGTGGGACAGGAAAAAAAGCATGACTTTACCCCATTGCCCACTGCAGACTAAAGTATTTCCCTGATCTTTTAGGAATCTTGTTTTAGGCCAAATCAGGACTCGTGGCTTTGATGTAAAAAAGAATTTAGGATGAAGTATTTGGATTTGAATGAAGTATGAAGGATCTAGAGATTTGGGGGGATATTTATTGTTTTTTTTTTAAGATTTTAAAGTAGGTGTAGGAGTATTTTGCTGGGCTGGGCAGTGGTGGAGCACATCTTTAATCCCAGCACTTGAGAGGCAGAGGCAGGCGGATCTCTGTGAGTTCGAGACCAGCCTGGTCTACAAGAGCTAGTTCCAGGACAGCCTCTAAAGCCACAGAGAAACCCTGTCTCAAAAAAAAAAAAAAAAAAAAAGGAAAGTGTTTTTCCGGCATGTTTCTATGTGTACCATGTACATGTCTGGTGCTCTCGGAGGCCAGAAGAGGTATCAGATCCCCTAGAAGTGGATTTATAAATGGTTATGAGCTACTACGTGGGTGCTGGGAATCAAACCTGGGTATTCTGGAAGAGCAGCCAGTGTTCTTAACTGATAAAGTATTTTAATATAAGCTTAAGCATGAGGATTAAGAGTGAAAGAGAGGCAGAAATAAAGGAGGGAGAGAGAGAGAGAGAGAGATGTCCAGAGGCTTGGATGTAGACGTCTCTAAGAGAGAGGCTTATCTGTTAAGTCATTGTCTTTACAAGAGTTATACAGGATCTTGTTGGGCCTTGGAGATATTCTCAAAAGGTTGTTAAGAAGTAAAAAGGATCAATGAGTGGTTCCTGACAGCACCTAATAGGATTACACTATCCATTCATCTGTTGATGCACATTTAGCAATAAGCATATTTCTCTCTATATAGGTATATGCCCAGGAATGGTATAGGTGTGTTACATAATAGTTCTAATTTGAATTTTGTGGGAAACCTTCATGCTGGTATTATATAACTGCTATACCTGTTTACTCTTCCATCAGTATGAATAAGGTTTCCTTTTTTCCCACATCTTGCTAGTGTGTGTTATTTGTTTTCTTGGTAACAGCCAATCTGACTGAAATGAATATCAAAGTAGTTTTAATTTGCATTTTCTTGATAGTTAAGGAAATTAACACTTAAATGCTTGTTAGTATGTTGGTTTGGTTCCTATTGTTGTGATAAACACTATGACCAAACCCAACTTGGGGAGGAAAGGGTTTATTTCACCTTATACTTCAGGTAACAGTGTATGTATTACTGAAGGAAGCCAAGATAGGACCTCAAGCAAGGAAGGAACCTGGAGACAGGAACTGAAACAGAGACCATGGGGGAACATTGCTTGCTGACTTGCTCCTCATGGCTTGTTTTCTTATACAAGTCAGGATCACTTGACCAGGGGTAGTACCACCTACTGAGGCCTGGGCCTTCCCATATCAATGACTAATCAAGAAAATGCCCCATTGACTTGCCTATGGCCAACTGATGTTCTCTCTTCCCAGATGACTGTAGCTTATGTCAAGTTAACAAAAAAGCAAAACCAACTAACATCAAAAACAGCAAGCACAATTAGCCTATTGTATGTTCTTGAGAACTGACTGCTCATTCTACTTTCCCATTTGTTGACCGGCAGTTGTGGGGTTTGTTGTTTGGTTTTTGCATGTTTTGTGTATTCTAGATATCAACCTTCCTGTCTATCATATAGCTGACAAAGGTTTTCTCCACTTCTATAGGTTATTCATTCTGAAGGTTCTTCCTTTGTTGTAGAGAAACTTTCTAATCGCATGTCATCCTGTTTATTAGTTCTTGAGGAGGCCATTTCCTATGCCATATGAGCCCTGCTCAGAAAGTTCTTGCATATGCCTATATCCCAAAGTGTTTTCCTCTGAGAGTTTCTGTAGGCAGAGTTTTCTGTCACAACTGCCAGCTCCAAAGACTTAATATTAATTATAAATGCTCAGCCATTTCTGTTGATCTATGTGCTTCCACGTGGTTGAAGAACTAGCTAAAAAGAAGCCTAAGCATTGTTTGACTCCATTTTTGTATGTTTGAAACATTTTTTTAAGCCTTCTCAGGTCTTATGTGGAAATACATGCCCCCACATTAGATGCCATTTCTAGGATGATTTTTCTGTTCCTCCACCCAGCTCCCAAATTATGACATGAAGATTTCTTATTAATTATGATAGCTCGGCCAATAGCTTAGGTTTGTTCCTAACTAGTTCTTATATCTTAAATTGGCCCATATCTTTTAATCTACATTCTTTTATGTGGCTCGGGTACATTTACTCTCTACTTACTCCCCATGCTGTTTCTTGTGCATCTGACTGGCAACTCCTGCTTCTTCCCAGTGTTCTCGTTGCCCTGAAAATCCTGCCTAGCTATTGGCCACTCAGCTTTTTATTAAACCAATCCAAGTGACACATCTTCACAGTGTACAAAAAGATTATTCCACAACGAGAGGGGGGAGGGAGGAGGGGGGAGGGACGGAGAGAGGAAGGGAGGCAGATGGGGATGGGGATGGGGAGAAAGACAGGGAAACAGAGAATGAACAAGTAAGGGAGAGAGAGATTGGGCCTGGCATTGGCTTTTGAACCTCAAAGTCCACTCCCAGTGTCACACCTCCTAATTGTTCCTAAACAGTCCACCAACTAGGAATCAAGCATCTAAATCTATGAACCTATGGGTGCCACTGGCCTAACATGCCAGCAGTACCCTGTGGTAAAGCAAATATCACATATAGATATTTTTAAGCAAATATTTCATAATGCAATCTGGAGTGTATGTGTGTGTGATTCAATCCATAACTGATCTCCCATTTAGTTTCTTTCTGGCATTGTCTTAAGTTATACATTGGATTCATTTACATGATAACTGTTCAACTGTAAAGTAGTTTTGCTTTGAGGAATGGATGAGAGCCACATGTGACAGGAAATGAAACGTGTATTTTAAATTGTGACTATTAATCACCTATTTAATGATTAATATTGGCAGCAAACATTTTCTGAAAGAAGATTTAAAAAGAAGGAAGGGAGGAGGGAAGGAAGGAAAGAAAAGAAAGGAAGGAAGGAAGGAAGGAAGGAAGGAAGGAAGGAAGGAAGGAAGAAAAGGTCATGTTGTCCAATTATAGAAATGCAGTACGTGAAGTTGAGTCTGCCTCTGTCCTTTTACCACATGGTCTCCAACTCAGAGCAGTGCACAAAGGTGCTCAATAAATACCGGCTTGGTGAATCAACTAGTGTATGAAGGGGAATCCTGACTGAGGAAAATCCTGACCTCAGAGGGCTCATCCTTTGATAATACTAAAAAAGCTTTAAAATTACTCCAACTCAATTTCTTCCAGGATATTGTGAAATCATGTTTATTTTGAGTTACTGTATGCAGATTACGGAGTAGGGGTGTGTGTGTTTATGCTCTAGTACATGGATGTGTGTGTGTGTGTGTGTTGTTTAGAGTATTCACATTTTCAGCTTACATGTAAACTTATTTAAATAATAATACAATATATACCTTTGTAAACTTTCAAGGTACTAGTGAAGATTATACAAATTTAAAATATCTAGGGAATATTGCTCAGCAGGACTCTTGTCTCCATGGTAAAGGTTGTTGATAGAGGAAGAGGAGGAGTCCACACAGTCTAAGTAGATGGATCAGGTTATATCCAGAGGAAAGATACCTGTCTAAGCAAGAAAGACAATTTTTGAGGGAAGGATCTGGGGTTCAAACAGATAG
Organism: Mesocricetus auratus; assembly: GCF_017639785.1. Classification (NCBI taxonomy): domain Eukaryota; kingdom Metazoa; phylum Chordata; class Mammalia; order Rodentia; family Cricetidae; genus Mesocricetus; species Mesocricetus auratus. Next base: position 55,698,026 of record NW_024429196.1, read on the forward strand.
TCTGTGGGTCTTATAACTGAGTGCTGGAGCTGAAGATTATGTTCCTGGCATGACCCCTGCCAACTCTTAGTCAGTCCTTATTGACCTACTGAGTCCTGGGGAAGACTGCATCTTCCTCTCCAGCCTTCTCCTTAATTCATATGTTCACTCTTTAATTCTAGGTTAGAAGGAGAAACTGAGGGTCTCAATGAAGAAAGGGGTGTCGGGAGGGAGGTCTTTCTCTTGGTTCTCAGTAGCTCTTAGCTGGTGCTGGATAAATCTAAATGCAGTGGGGTCTAAACCAACATAGATAAGACCATGCTGAGGAAGACCTTTAGCCTTGCAGTTCTTTGAAGTAGTGGCGGTAAACTGTTGGACAATAGTCATGGTCCCTTCAGATGGTGCACTTGCACCCTAGTAAACACCAGCTCTCCCTTCCCTCACAGAACCACCTGTTCTTGGTATCTGACCCAGAGAATGACCTTCCCTGGGAGTTCAGCAGACTCCACTTAACTGGGTGACAAATGCCCAGGCAGGAGTAGCTCTTGGATTTCAGTTCCTCTTCACTTGCGTTGAGACACACCTATGCCCAGGCAGGAGTAGCTCTTGGATTTCAGTTTCTCTTCACTTGCGTTGAGACACACCTGACCAAGGGTTCATCCGGTGCACTTGCAGGTCTTCATCAGGGATCTAGGGACAAAGTGACTGAGGTGTCTTATAGTTTTACAACAAAGGGTAACAAAGGGAAATTAACTCCAATTATGTGCCAATCACTTTTGTAAGTACTTTATATATATATATATATACATATATATAGATATAGATATAGATATATAAATCCATGTGCTGTAGCTTGGATGGGATTTTTGCCGGAAGATTCTTATTTCCTAAATGGGGTGATTCCAGAATGTGATAGAACACTAAAGAGTTTCTTCTTGCACATCATTTAGGGCAGGACCTAGGCACACCCTTTGGTATCTAGGCTGAACAGGTATCATTCCATAGGGAATAGGCTCCAAAAAGCCAGTTCGTGCAATAGGGATAAATACTGGTTCTACTGCCAGTGGTCCCATAAACTGTCCAAGTCCCCCCAACTGTCCCCCATATTCAAGATGCCTATTTTGGTCTTATGCAGGTTCCCCAGCTTTTAGTCAGTGGGCTCCCACTTGCTCAGATCAGCTGTTTCAGTGGGTTTCCTGAACATGGTCTTGACTCCTTTGCTCATATTATCCCTCTACAGCTGGACTCCAGGAGTTCAGCCCAATGATTAGCTGTGGATCTCTGCATCTGCCCCATCAGTTACTGGATGGAGGCTCTATGATAGCATTTTAGGTAGTCATCAATCTGATTACAGGGGAAGGGCAGTTAAGGTAGCCTCTCCACTACTGCTTAGATTCTTAGTTGGCATCACCCTTGTGTATTCCTGGGATCCTTAGTGCCAGACTTGTCTTTAACCCCACAATGGCTCCCTCTATTAAGATATCGCTTTCCCTGCTCTCCCTCCCTGTCCTTCCCCCAACTCTACCTTTCCTATCCTTCCTCTTCTCCTGTTCCCTCCTCTTCTCCCCTCCCCACTCTCCCCAAATGATTTTGATGATTCCACATAGGAGGCCTCACCCTCTCTGAGAAGTAGATGGGGGGTGGGGTGGAGTGGGGAGAGTGGGGGGAGAGGGAACTGAGATTGGTATGTAAAATAAGATTGTTTTTTAAAATATAAAAATAAATATAAAACAGAACAAAGAGAGTTTCTTAGAAGTTTCTTAGAGCAAGATAGTTAGATCGCTGAGGGTACTGCCAACAGAAGGGATTAATGCAACTCTTATGGAAGCCCAGTTAGCTCTGTTGAGACTGGGCCCTTCCTTGGTCTCTGGCTTTTGTTCTTACCATGTGATTTTTTTTTGTTTCATATGACCTGTTACACATCATGGTCATAGGGATCCTCACCACATGTGAGCAGATGCCAATACCACACTCTTGAACCTCCAAAACCATGCACACAATAAACCTCTTTTTTATGCATTGTCTAACTGAAAGTATTTACAACAATGTAAGAAATTAATATCATATATTATCCTTTGAATAGCTCCGTAAGACACCTATCTCACTACCATCACTGGCAGTTGAAGAAACAGATTTCAACCAAAGCACTGCTTGATGCAGCTAGTGGTTGAGTAGAAAAAGACTATCATAAAAACGACAGGTTATATATACTTTGTGGGTTTATCTGAAAAAGTAACCTTCCTGCAGGGGAAAAAACTTCACTAATTACCAATAACTACTTCTCAAACTTTGAACCAAAGTCAACCCTGGGCATCTGCTTCATATTTGAGTGACGGTGACTGGGGATCCATGAAACTGCAGTGAGGTAAAGCCTGTCTTCTACCCTTCACATCCTACCACCCAGACATCACTTCCTCTCTCACACTGTCCCTGCCTCTCCCACCTCAGCAACCAGACAGAGTCCCATGAGAAAGTTCTTGGATCTCTTTCTTCCTAGACAGAGCTTTTGGAAGGCACATCTTTCTTAGTGGAAGACACTACCAAAAAGAAGATCCCTAGAGTGCTCCCAGTGGTGAAGTAAGAATTACTCAGTTTTTATGAAACAATAAAGTTGGAGCCAGCAGCACTTCCTAGGGAGTTATTAGTAATAGGAAATGAATGTTCCAAGAGTAAAGCCGATGGCAGGATGCCATAAGGGTGTGGGTGGAAGAAAACTGAAAATCTCTTCACCAGTGGGACCTTGGAGTCCTGAGTAAGAATGACAGACATGGTGAAGTCACTGTGCATGAATGAGTAAATTCACAGCTACTGCAGGTCGGATCATAGTGACATCATCTTCCTGTGTTAGAAAGCATGATCTGTAGCCTGGTACAGAAGAGTAACCCCACCTGTACTCCCTGTACTGGAAACCTAAAGCAGGAAGATTGAAGTTCCAGGCTGTCCTGGGTCTCATGGCAGGACCCTGCCTTAAAACATCAATGAAAGAGCATGGCCATTTCATTCAAACACATTAGAATAGGCCATCATTTTGTGTCCTTGAGACCTGGTATTTGTTTATGACAAGGAAGACTTAGACCCTCTTTGGGACCTTTTAAGCTGAGATACTGTGAGTCCAAAGCATTTGCCAATGAGCAGAGACCCAGAACAGGGTACAGATGAATTTTAAAAGTGTTTGAGGAATGCATTATTTGTGTGTTATGGCTACAAAGTCAAAACACAGCTCCAGCGAGAGAAAGGCATGAACAAACAGCTGACTCACTTCAAGGCTGGCTGTGGTAAGGGCCAGCTCTGGCAGGAAGAACAGCTCTTGGGACAGGTTGACTTTGGTTCAAAGTTTGAGAAGTAGTTATTGCTGACCAGAGAGTGCATCTGAGTACATGTACACACACACATGAATCATGAGGGTGCTTGCTTCAGATACGTCCTGTGTCCTGGGGACACGGGTAGAGCCAGAGTGGACAATAGATGATGTTTCCTGATCTGAAAATAAGCTAGCAAGTGGATCCTGCTTCTCACTGCAGAGAGAAATACAGTCCATCCTCTGTGTAGACAATTTCTACATCTGTGGATTTAACTCATGACAGATGGAAAATGTAGCAAAGCCTGCAGTGATCAAATCTGTACTGAACAATACAGCAGAAAGTTATTCATAGCATTTACATGCTTAATATCCCTGAAAGGATATGCAAAGGTTAGATATAGATATTATACCATTCTACACAGGGGACTTGCACATCTGTGGATTTGTATCTGGGGGTTCATCGGCCTATGTTTCCATGAATACCATAGGATGACTGTAGACATCATCAAAAGTAGGAACAGTACATAGAGGAAGGTGGCAAGTAAGAACACATGTTTGTATTTTTTTAGAAGGACTTGTAAGAAGCTGATATGAATCACTACCACATGACTGTGTTATTAAAAAAAACAAGTTATAATAGATAAATGGAAGAGTCTGTTTCACTTAGTATCCACCATGCTCGGGAACAGCTGTGGATAATTGAATCATCTGACAAATGCTGAAACAGTCCAGGGAGCCCAGGACTTAACTAAGTTCACACCGAGGGTGGCAGGCCTCACACCCAGGACTGCTAATCCTATCTAGCTCCTCTCTACCTCATACCTTCCCCAGAGAAAATGCTATTTACTCCAAGGCCCACGTGGCTGAATTGGTGACAAAAGAGACCCAGATTCTCCCATATCATTTAGTGATTTCCAGATACCAGGTGTTTAAGAATGGAAAACAAAGGCAAAACAAACAAACAAACAAAAACTACCTGGTCCTGTTGAATAAATGTAATCCATTTTATGGTGGCATCTATCTAGCTGGGAGCCAGAGAGACAGCTAAGTGGTTAAGAGCCTTTACTGCTCTTGTAGAGATCTGGGGTTCAGTTCCCTGTACCCATGTCAGGCAGCTAATAACCACCTGTAACTCCAGTTCCAGGGGATCTGATGCCTGTTCTGGCTTCCTTGGACTCCTGCACACATATGGTACATACAAACTCATTCAAGCAAAGACACATATAGAGAAAGAGAGAGAGCGCACCCCTAGACATTTGACTCCTCCCTCTTGCTGATGTCACCTGTCTGACTGCCTGGTCTTCTGCAGGATGTTTCCTCCCCGTGGGTGCTTTTCCTCTGATGACTCAGCAGAAGCAGCTGTGTGTATGAAGAACCTTTGTTACTGTACCAGAGAGAGCTTCAGGCCATTTGTGCTCAGCAGCTGAACCTGGAGTTTCAGACTGACAGGAAACCTCTTACACAGTGCCAGAAATCATCTTGATGTTGTCTTTAAATCCTATAGCTTGAGGCACGGCCTTCCTCTGAGCTTGTTACAGTGAATGTGGTGAGTCAGAGATGTCCCAGGGTCTCAGTTGAGACTGCATTTCTGTCAAGCTTCAAGGTGAGATGGGACCTGTTGCTCTTCAATCCAGGGATGAAGAAGAGGAAGTCCCAAGTCACAGCAGCTCCATCCTCCCCTCAAAGGGGGGGGGGGTGCTTCCCTACTGAGGCAAAGGTGGAGCTTGAGTACCCTCTTCAAGGAAAAGGTAACAGGAATATGTGGTATTCTCAAAGACTGCAGACCCAGACTCTTGACTCAGGGCCCTTTACTGTATTGTTTTCAAATGCTGATTGTTAGTCCTAAGAAGTTGTCTCTTCAAACCTGGAAAGGTATTTTTATTGTCATTGAAGCAAATAGACACTAAAGACTTATCAAGATAATGTGTGTATGTATGCATGCATGTATGTATGTATAAAAGTATGGGTGTATGCATCGATTATTTTTCTCATTGCTATGACAAAATACCCAACAAAAGCTGGTCACAGGGATCCAGGCAGGAAGCAGAGAGAGGAAAACTGATGCTCAGCTAGTGTTCTCTCTCTGTCCCTTTTTAAAAAAATTCAAGCCAGGCCCCCAACCCACGAGATGGCTCCACTCACACTTAAGGTAGGTGTCTTTCCTCAGTTAGGTCTCTCAGAACACATCCTCAAAAACAAGTCCAGAGGTGTTTCTCCTAGATGATTCTAAATGCAGTCAAGTCAAGAATAAAGGTTAACTATTTTAATATAGATACATGTATAGAATCTTCTCTCTCTCCTTTTCTTTCTTAAGTAGGATAAGCTAAAAATTCAAGCTCTGTTATGTGCTATATAATGATGCTGGGACAGAGATGTATCACAGCACACAAAGGTGGTCCCATCTGGTGACTTCATAGGCAGCCTGATTTGAGAAAGTCTTGCTGTGACGTTTGCCCAAGTGACTTAACCACACAGGCTTAGAACATATCCCTAACACATGATAAAGGGGAGGAGGTATGAGGGTATGTGAACTTGGAAGGAAAGAAAAGGCACAGCTCATACAACTGGACCACAGTAGTTACCGTAGGAAAGCAATTAGCAATGATTAGGAAGTATTTGGGCAACATCTATAATAGTTATAAGTTTTACAATATATCCACAAATGACCTACTTAATTAAAAATGTAACTTTTGTGACACAGGGTTTTGCTACGCAGCCCAGGCTGACCTCACAATTATAGTCTTCCTGCTTCAGCCTCCTGAGTGCTGGGGATTCTGGGCATGCCCCCACCACACCCAGTTTAAAAATAAATATTTAAAACAAAAGAATCATTTTTCATTGACTTTGTTTTCCTCCCAGAATAAGCAATACATGGCAGCTTGAGAAGCATTCAAATCCCTCTGATTCCCTGGGAGTGGGCTCACTCTTCTCTGTTGCTCCATTGCCTCTTGAGATGAGGGAGACACACATACCTGGGCTCAAATCAAGTTTGTGTGACTTTGGGCAAGTTACTGAACCTCTCTGAGCTTAATTCTTCCCTGGTCAAATGCAAGAAGACAGTTTGCCCAGCAGCCCAGACTATCCGGAATCTGCCAGCATTACAGTCTTAGTCCCCCATGCCCCCTGCTTGAGGCCCAACTCCCCCCATTCCCTTCCTGGAGTTTTCTGGGTCAGCTCAGCTTGTAGTAAACTCTCCCTAGCAGCCTGGACTCTCTGGAGCCTGCCCGAATAGCAGTCTTGGACCCTATGCCCTCAGGTTGAGCTTGAACTTCAGTATTGGCCCCCCTACATCCTCTGCATGAGGAGAACACCAGGACCATCCAGAGTTGTTGACATCGAAGTCTTGGTCAACCTACACTCACCGGGAGACAAAAGAAGGAGACCCCACCTGCATCCACTGGAAGAAGGGATGGGAATATAACAGTATAAGAACACATTCAACATCAGAAAGACCAATATGACCCTACCAGAATCTAGGGACTCTACACCAGCAAGACCTGAGCATTCCAATGCAGATGAAGCAGAACAGAAGGACTTTGAAAACAACTCTATAAAGATGTAAAAGACCCTCAAAGAGGAAATGAGAAAAACCCCTTAAAGAAATGGAAGAAAAAAACAAACAAAAATACAGGAAAAGACAAATCAAAAAAATTCAAGAAATAAACAAATCTCTTAAAGAAAGCAAGGAAATCCAAGAAAAAACCCACCAAACAAGCAAAGGAAACAATTCAAATAGTTCAAGGCTTGAAAGCTGAAATAGAAACAATAAAGAAAACACAGAATGAGGGAATGCTGGAAATAGAAAAGCTGGGTAAACATCAGGAACTACAGATGTAAGTATAACCAACAGAATACAAGAGATGGAAGAGAGAATCTCAGGTGTTGAAGACTCACTAGAAGAAACAGGACCACCAGACAGAAACTTAACAAAGAAACAAAGGAACTAACAGAAGTTATGGCCCAATTGGATTTAACAGACATTCATAGAACATTCCATCTAAACACAAAAGAATATACTTTCTTCTCAGCACTACATGGAACCCTCTCTAAAATCAACCACATACTTGGCAACATAGCAAACCTCAACAGATACAAAAAATTGTAATAACCCCTGTATCTTGTTGGACCACCAGACCTTAAAGTTAGAATTCAACAACACAAATTACAGAAACCTTACAAACTCATGGAAATTGAACAATGCTCAATTGTACCATTCCTGGGTCAAGGAAGAAATAAAAAAAGAAATTAAAGACGTCCTAGAATTCACTGAGAATGAAGACACAACATACCCAAACTTATGGGACACTTTGAAAGCAGTGATAAGAGAAAAGTTCATAAGCACTAAGTGCCCACATGAAGAAACTAGAGAATAGTCACACTAGAGAATTAACAGCACAACTGAAAGATCTAGAACAAAAGGAAGAAAACTTACCCTAGAGGAGTAGACGCCAGGAAATAAACTGAGGGTTGAAATCAATAAAGTAGAAACAAAGAAAACAATACAAAGAACTAATGTAACAAACAGTTGGTTCTTCAAGAAAATCAACAAGATAGACAAACCTTTATCCAAACTAACCAAAAGGCAGAGAGAAAATATGCAAATTAACAAAATCAGAAATGAAAAGGGGGACATAACAATGTACACTGAGGAAATCCAGAGAATCTTCAGGTCATACTTTGAAAACCTGTACTCCACAAAATTAAAAAATTAAAGGAAATGGACAATTTTCTGGATAGATATCACTTACCAAAGTTAAATCTAGAACAGATAAGCAAATTAAATAGATCTATAATCCCCAATGAAATAATAGAAGCAGTATTCAAAGTCACCCAACCAAAAAAACCAAACAAACAAACAAAAAACCCAGGGCCAGATGGTTTCAGTGCAGAAAAAGAACAGCTACTACCAATACTCCTCAAATTGTTCCACACAACAGAAGCAGAAGGGTCATTGCCAAACTCTTTTTATGAGGCTAAATTACCTTGGTACCCAAACCAACAAAGACACAACTAAGAAAGAGAACTACAGATCAATATCCCTCATGAACATTGATGCAAAAATACTCAATAAAATACTTGCAAATCAAATCCAAGAACACTTTAGAAAAATCATCCACCATGATCAAGTAGGCTTCATCCCAGTGATCAAGCAGGGATGGTTCAATATATGAAAATCTATCAATGTAATCCACCATATAAACAAACTGAAAAAGAAAAACCACATGATCATCTTACTAGATGCTGAAAAAAACCTTTGACAAAATCCAACACCCCTTCATGATAAAGGTCCTGGAGAGATCAGGGAAAACAGGAACATACCTAAACATAACAAAGGCAACATAGAGCAAACCAAAAGCCAACATCAAACTACATGGAGACAAACTCAATACAATTCCTCTAAAATGAGGAACAAGACAAGGCTCTCCACTCTCTCCATATCTCTTCAATATTGTACTTGAAGTTCTAGCTAGAGCAATAAGACAACAAAAGGAGATCAAGGGAATACAAATTGGAAAGGAAGAAGTCAAACTTTAACTATCTGCAGATGATATGATAGTTTACATAAGTGACCAGAACAACTCTACATGGGAACTCCTACAGCAGATAAATACCTTCAGCAAAGTAACAGGATACAAGATTAACTAAAAAAAAATCAGTAGCTCTACCATATAGAGACAATAAAATGGCTGAGAAAGAAATCAGAGAAACATAACTCTTTACAATAGCCACAAACAACATAAAATATCTTGGGGTAATGCTAACCAAACAAGTGAAAGGCCTGTATAGCAAGAACTTTGAGTCTTTAAAGAAAGAAATTAAAGAAGATACTAGAAAATGGAAAGAACTCTCATGCTCTTGGATAGGTAGGATCAACATAATAAAAATGGCAATCTTGCCAAAAGCAATCTACAGATTCAATGCAATCCCCATCAAACTATCAGCACAATTCTTCACAGACCTTGAAAGAATAACACTCAACTTTATATGAAAAAACAAAAAACTCAGGATAGCCAAAACAACCCTGTACAATAAAGGAACTTCCGGAAGCATCATCATCCTTGACTTCAAGCTCTTCTATAGAGCTATAGTAATGAAAACAGCTTGATATTGGCACAAAAAAGTAGACAGGTAGACCAATGGACTAGAATTGAAGACCCTGATATTAACCCACACACCTATGAACACCTGATTTTTGACAAAGAAGCTAAAACTATACAATGGAAAATGAATTGTGTTCTCCAGCTTCAGGACTGGTGTCCATGTGCTTTCACTAGGTCAGGTCAGCTGTTCTGTAGGCTTCTCCAGCATAGTCTTGACTCCTTTGCTCATCCTACCTCCCTCTCAATGACTAGATTCCAGTAGTTCGGCTCAGTGCTTAGTTGTGGGTGTCTGCTTCTGCTTTCATCAGTTACTGGATGAAGACTCTAAGATGGCAACTAAGGTAGTCATCAATCTCATTATAGAGGAAGGGCATCAAAGGTGGCCTCTCCACTACTGTCTATATTTTTAGTTGGGGTCATCTTTGTGGATCTCTGAACAATTCCCTAGTGCCAGATTTCTCTTTAAACCTATACTGGCTCCCTCTATTATGGTATCTCTTTTCTTGTTCTCTTATATTCCTCCTGTATCAGTCTTCCTGATCCCTTTTGTTCTCCTCTCCCCTCCTCTTCTCCCCTTCTCTTTTTCCTACCCTCCCCCCCCCATGCTCCCAATTTGCTCAGGAGTTCTTGTCCCTTTCTCCTTCTTTGGGGGGGATGTATTTTTCTCTTAGGGTCCTCCTTGTTTCCTAGTTTCTCTGGTGGTGTGGATTATAGGCTGGTAGTCTGATATACATATATAAGTGAGTACATACCATGATTGTCTTTCTGTGACTGGGTTACCTCACTCAGGATGGTTTCTTCCAGTGCCATGCATTTGTCTGTGAATTTCAAGATTTCATCGTTTTTTTTTTCTACTAATAATCCACTGTATAAATGTACCACATTTTCTCCATCCATTCTTCAGTTGAGGGGCATCTAGGTTACTTCCATGTTCTGCCTACTACAAACAATGCTGCTATGAACATAGTTGAATGTATGTCCTTGTTGTATGAATGGAATTGCTGGATCATGAGGTAGACTGGTTCCCCGTTTTCCTGAGAAACCACCATACTGATTTCCAAAGTAGCCGCACAAGTTTTCACTCCCACCAGCAATGGAGGAGTGTTCCCCTTTCTCTACATCCTCTCCAGCATAGACTGTCATTGGTGTTTTTGATTTTAGCCACTCTGGCCTGTGTAAGATGGTGTCTCAGAGTTGTTTTGATTTGCCTCAAACTCACAGAGACCCTCCTGCCTCTGCCTCCCAAGTGCTGGGATGAAAGGCGTGCGCCACCACTGCCTATGATTTTTAACGTGACACTACCTCCACCACTTCACTACCAACACCACTCCGTGGTCTAATTCCCTGGCCCTCTCCTTACCTCTCTACTACACTTCTCCTACAAGGGCCTTCCTGTAAGTCCCTTCCAACATGCGAGGCCCAGCTACAGTCCCACCACTGACACCACGAAGTCTTCTTCAGCACCATTCTGTGCTGACTCTTTGCTTCCTGCCAAGAGCTTCCCTGACCACAGTTGTCATAGAACTTCACCAGATGTGACATGACTGTTTTTAATTCAGCACTGCTGTGACTACTCAGTCAAGATCCTCGCATTATTGACGTATCAGCATTCTCCCATGCAAAGGGAGAGAGTGCTCATGAGGCATAAAATAAGGCCCACCCCTCTCTGAAGATATATAAGAAACTGAGGAAGGGGAAAGGATTCTACAGTTGTGGAGGTGCCAGGAAGTTGTCCACTCTCCTATAAACAAACTTCACCCATACTCCTATAAGTAATTCCAAAAATCTAATCAGTTCACCAAGCTAGACAATGGTGGTTTATTTTCTTTGGCTTCATGTTGGTGTCATATTTGGGATGACTATATATTTGTTTATGTCACCCCAGGAAGTTATACTTTGGTACCCGAACAGAGAGACAACAGACTGAGGGAAGAGTTGGCAGAGTTGCTTTGCTCCTGTTAGGGTTAATAAGACACGTAGCTAAAGTTAAGCCAGCTGAAGGTGTAGCATCTCCCAGGTAATCCTGATGTGGGCATCTTTCTCCATATGGTACCGAATGGCATGCCTCTTTGTTGTTGTGTTGACTCTGCATTAGGTGATAAAATGTAATTGAGATGACATTTCTGTACAGAGGGGGAAAAATCAGGGTGGAAAGTTTGTGGGAGAAATCCAGATGGGACTGTTTTCTTCTGTGTCTTACGGGGAGATGAATGTGGTCCATCCTGGAAGAAGAGGGATGTCTTGTGAGAGGCTAACAGACCAGAGATTATACTGTAATCCCTGAAAGTAACAAATATGCAACAGGATTGTAAGGAAACAGCTGTAGAAGTTACATTGCTCCTGCTGTGGGTGATGACATGAGGCAGGCTCAGCTGTCAGCCCAGAAAGACCTTGCCTGCATTGTGGAGGGAGTACAAGAAAACCATGAGATATGTGAATGGCATCCTGCACAGTAGAGTCCAATTTGCTATGTAAATTGGATGAATAAGAGGACGAGATGGAGGTATCATTGGATTGTTGTCTCTTATGGCTAGGGTGGAACATAAAGAAAGACAATTCAAATTAGGTCTTTGCTAAATAGACCCCCTGGGATCCAAACTGCTGGGAGTAATCAAAGTGGAGAGAAATGGGACTGTGTTCACCAGGGTTAAGAGAAGCAATCTCCACAGAGACCACAAGTATGAAGGTGCTGTGGCTTTGCTGAGCCGCCTCTGAAGTCAAGATTTTGCCAGGGAGGAGAGGCGTTGGAAGAGCTGAGTGATGTAGTTGTCGACTGGCAATATATCAGGTCACAATCAAGAGGAGGTGAGACGGAGAAAATGCAGGGAAGAGGGCTTGTCTGGGTTACTCGAAAGCAAACGCAGCAAGCCAGACTGACTCCAGGGAAGAGATGTAACGAACATCCAATGCATGTGAACTTCTGGGAAGTGTAAGCCTGAAGGCAGATTTAGCAAAGTGGTGCAGAGGACCCCAACGGTGCCAGCTGCTGTGGACGAAGGACACCTGGGCAGTGGGAACTGCCTCATTGCCGATGGGGGGGTCAAGATACCAGCAGAGGCAGATGAAGACCATACAGGGTGACTGAAAGTCCCAGGTTGAATTGTGGACTTACTGATATTTTATTAACAGGCACAGTAGGAGTTTGGCTGGATGCTGGACCAAGTAGATATGCTTTGGTTTCTGGAAGCCTACAGGAGCATTAGGGCCTATGGGTATCAGCATGGGTATCTGGATATGGAGACAGAGCAGTGACCATGACAAGGACTGAGCCTGTCCTAGGAGTGGGCAAATATCCTCCTTGAGAGTATGTTCTGTACATTTCTTCCCTGAGAGTGGAGATTTTTCATCAAGCCGTGGGCTATTTCAGCAGCCAGGTGTGGCCAATGTAAAGTCAGGCAGCAGCTATAGCACGGGCTTAGAACCTTTCAGTGACGGGCCCAGCAGACGGGCCCAGCAGACAGGCACAGCCTAACTTTTGATTATCCTCAGGTCAGAGAGCATCCGGCTAAGCTTAGGCTCTCCTGGGTAGAGAGATGTGTAAGAGCCCTGCAGCAACATTCCAGGATGAGGAAGCAGGATGGCTCACAGAGAATGACTGTGAAGTACAGAGAGCTAAATAAGGCAGTGCCTCCCATCCATGCTGCTGTATCTAACAGTGCCCTAATGCAGAAACAGTTGGTATAACTAATAGGATCTTTTCATGCTGTATTAGACCTAGCTGACTCTCGTGTTTCCTTAGCTTAACTTAAGAGCTTATAAACCCTAAGTTGGCACTTGTTTGGAATGGTTGGTGGTAGGCCTTCAGAAATTGTCTTTGTAAAAAGGTTAACATTGCATAGATGACATCATGTTAGCTTCAGAGTGTTTTAGAGGTTTAGAAAAGCATCTGAAAGATGTGCAAGCATCCTTAAACAGAAAGGATGGAAAATCAGCCCATACAGGGCCCAGGTGCCAGGCACAGCTCTGAAATCTCAGGAGTTTTATGTCTCAGTAAGGTTTAGGTGATACCCAACCAAACAACTGAAAAAGGTCCTACAATAGCCTATGCCTATGGACATTAAAAGAATTGTTAGAGTCTGAAGACAGTGGATGGAAAAAGACATTCCCAAAAGTCAGAAAACGATTGAACAAAAGTTTCTCTTCCAGCATGGACTGTTGGCTGGGGAAGCCACTGGGGCCCCATACACAATATAGGCTATAGTCACTGCTGTCGGTTATATACTAGAACTAGATGTAATTTACCATTTCGGAAAACACTGCTTACTTTAAAGACAGGACTTAGAGAAGTCAATCTGGTATTGAGATGAAAGCTCCCTCTCTACTGTCTATTATTCATATTTCTTGAGGGTGCTATGCAGTGCATGGGAGGATTACTGCCAATTCTGGTCCCTTCCTAAATCCTCTTCAACTATAGAGACAGCATGTTAACACTATCAGTGTGCTAAGCAAAGATGTGTACACAGATGAAATGGTAGCATTACTGTGATAGGTGCAACCAATTGCTTTCCAATTGAATTTAAGGATCTCTCCACCTAAGAAACCCATGTTTGATACTGGAAGACAAAAACATGTGTCTGCAAAGATCACAGAACCTAGTGGAGAGGCTATGATGCTTGTCAAATTGCCTTTTAAAATGCGTGTTTATACTCATAGATTGTTGCTACTGTCTTGTTCAGGAAAGCTCTTTTTGAAATGAGTAGTATCATTACTACAGATACTCATAACTAATTAAACTAAAAATAATTGGTGATTGCTATAACACAGCAGGTCAGCTCTCAGTCCTAAATGGAAGGAAATAACCACACATCTATATTATCCACCTCCTAGCCACACCAAAGGTCAGAGAACTTTGAAGAAGAGGAGGTAGAGAATTTAAGAGACAGAGAAAGGGATAGAGTGATATGGAATGACGCAGCCCTTGCTCTGAAACCAGAGCAGCTGTGATGAACTATATGAGACCCCCAGAATATTGATGCCACTAATATTCCCTTTTGGGTGGGGAGAGGAGAGGGTCACTAGGCCTCTCTCTCTCCCTAAGGATACATAAACAATTGGGCTAACAATTGCTGGAAGGGAGGGAGGCTCTTCTTCAACGGTGTAGCTACCCATAAGTTGTCTGTGCCCTTGTAAGTAACCCTCCACTTATACTTCTGTATATAATTCCATTTAAATTCACTGATTAATCAAGAGAGACTGATACAATTGTTTCTTTGATCTGTCATTTGTGCCTTATCTAGAGTAAATAGACATGCATTCATGTCACAAGGGATACCGCTTGTAGGTCTCTTACCTATAAAATAGGTCTGTCTCACCTCCAAGGTAACCCATTTATCCTCCTAGGATGGGAGCAGAGCACCAAACATTTTACTCTCCCCATAGTCTCTGCCCTTGACTTTCACCTTCTGCTGACTCATCTGTGATGGTGCTCATGTTGTCTTCCTGCAGTGGCTATGAACACCATAAATCTCTTCTAAGCATGTTCCTTGCTTGCTGTCTGTGAAGGACAAATACAAAGCACATAGTGAGAATTATATGGACAATGCATGTAATTTAAAGGTACCCGGTGTCGTCTCTGTGTAAACATTAGAAGCTGTTATTGCTATGGAGCTGGCTTGCTGCTTGTCACAGTTACATGAGCCAAGCCTTCCCCACAGGTGTCCTGCTCTCTCCCTAACAACTTCTCTCTCAGGGGGACATTTCAGGTCCCAGTCCCTGAATCACTGTGGTTCAATATCTATTTCCCAGCATGTTCTTAGAGTGGACTCTTACTTGAAAGTTTTGGGTTTTTTTGTTATTGTTGTACCAAATTATATTTATTAAAAAATAATTCTACTTCCTAAGTCTGGTGGAATAAAAATGACCAAAAATTCTTTCTCCATTCCCAGAAAGTGGAATGTGGAAGATGGAATGTGGTGTAAGTGGTTGATACTGCACAGCTCCCAGGCAGGACTTCAGAAGACCTCATGACTTCCACTTGTATTTTCTTGGAACATGTGAGAGGTCTGACCTGTCCTGCCAGTGGACAGACTGTTTGCTAATTTTCAGTCACGGGAGTGACACCAGCTTAGACCAGCCTCGAGCACACCGCAGATGACGGAAGCCAGTAGCTGAACTTTGACTGAATAAAATCTTCAGCAAGTGAAGAATAGACAGCCTATGCTAAGTTGTGCATTATGGATATAATTTGGCTTGTGCAGCAATAATACACAAGAGAGAAATAGTTTCCAGAAGTAAGGAAATGATATAACAGAAATCTGTACATATATGACATCGTCTTTACGAAGTCAGAGTCTAGAAAAGTGAGAGAGTTGTTTACAACAGTAGAAAGATTGGAAAGCTGGGCACTTGTGAAGATTAGAAAGCCAGTGAGGAGATTCTAAGGCTGGCAAGGGGATAACACAAGTTAGGTGGTAGAAGAGAAACAGGAGAAAATGTCACCCAAGACAAGTAACAAACAGCAAAAAGTATTTAATGACCAGGATGTTTAAGAACATCTCTATGTAGATTATGGAGGTCCTGTCCTTAGCAGCATGTGAGGAGATACTACATGAGAGGTGAGAAGAGATGAAACACGGTTGTAAAAAGAACACAGAGGGCCAGGCGGTGGTGGCGCACGCCTTTAATCCCAGCACTGGAGAGGCAGAGGCAGGTGGATCTCTGTGAGTTCGAGGCCAGGCTAGTCTGACAGCCTCCAAAACAATACAGAGAAACCCTGTCTCGTAAAACCAAAAATAAATAAATAAATGAAGAAGAAGAAGAAGAAGAAGAAGAAGAAGAAGAAGAAGAAGAAGAAGAAGAAGAAGAAGAAGAAGAAGAAGAAGAAGAAGAAGAAGAAGAAGAAGAACACAAAGGATCCAGGACTTACAGAGTAGAGGGTATCTGGGCGTAGTAGCACATGGTTTTAATCCCAGTGCTGGACCTCTGTGAGTTCAAGGCCAGCCTGGTCTACAGATATAGTTCCAGGACAGCCAACACTATAAAAAGAAACCCTGTCTTCAACACACACACACACACACACACACACACACACACACACACACACACACACACACACAGACAGACACAGAGTCAGAGAGTAAACTTAACTAGTTAACACAGAGGTGCTGGCCTATCTCAAATTAAATGTACACTGTGGGTTTTGGAGCATGGAGCAGGCTCTGTCTTTCAAAGAGTCCTAGTGAGAACAGCAGCAGCTTAGACTACAAAGAGCCATGGCAGGTCACATTGTAAAGAGATGTTCAGATCCTTGACTACCCATGAGCACACAGTAGACACTAAGCCCCAACAGACCTCTCCTGTGAACAAGGATGATCTCCCAGAAGGTAGGCTAGGGATTTGTTCCTGAGGTGTGTGTTACAAATAACCTCACCAGGGTCATGTTGCACCTCCACAGCAGCTGGAAATCAGAATTGCTGTTAGCTGGCAATTGCCATCAATCACTCCCGAGTCTCTAACATGAATGCCATTTGTTTCCCCTTTATACATTGGTAGGGCTGGGGGGAAACTTGTCTTTTCAGTTCACAGGTGTCTAGATGAAGAAAGCCTGCAAGCTTCCGGGAGCTTCACCGGGGTCTGCAACTGCTCCAGAGCATGGTGAAGGGTTCTGCACCTGGGCATAGAATTCAAAGGGGACCCAGGATTCATGAATGCTTAAACAGGGGAGAATGATGTAGATCACCTAGACCAACAGGTGAGACATACAGACTGAAAAAAACCACAGACACTTTGCAGCCTTTCCCAACTAAAGATGACGCTTACCACCACCACCCCTGGCCTTCCACATGATAGATAAGTGATCTACTAATGAGCTGTATCTATAGCCCTCTGTTTTAATGACTAGAACATGCTAGAAGTGACTCTATAGTTTCTGGGTGAGGCTGTGAGAGGTCTCACAGTACACACTCCTGGTACCACCACCACCATGCAAAAACCCAACCTCTTGTGGGCTCACATGGAATCAAGTCACCCCAGCCAGCCCTGTGGCTGATGTGTAATTGAGACTGTTGTGGGATAGCCTGGCCTCGTGGACTAACCAGGTGGCTGCAGCTGCAGCTATGACCTCAGGCAAGGACATCAGAGTATTTCCAATTGTTTTCTGCCCATTGCTGAATCATGGGATCTGGAGCAAAGACTATTTTAAGCTATTATGTGGCAGGATGCCTTGTTACATGGCAATACATCACTAAGATACAAGAATCTGGATATGGCGGTACACAGAGGCCTGTAATATCAGCAATCTGGAGACAGAGGCAAAAGATTTTCAAGTTTGAGGCCAGTAAGGCCAGGAGACAGAGACAGAGAGAGACAGAGAGAGAGAGAGAGAGAGAGAGAGAGAGAGAGAGAGAGAGAGAGAGAGAGAGAGAGAGAGAGAGAGAGAGAGAGAGAGAGGAATGAATGAAGGGAGGGTGGGAGGCAGGGAGGGAGGGAGGAAAATGATCGACTGTCCCAGTGTGGGAACAGGTGACATTACCATGTGTGACTTCACTTACCGTCCTCCTATCCTGGCTCTTGGGATGCTGTAGATTTAGGGGCAGCCTTGGGGAGAGTTATCACCTGCATTGTTACCTCAGTTTCCCATTTTTTTCCGAAGAATGTCCGAGTATACACTCAGACAGACATTGAAAGCTTGGGCTTTGATTTCCCACAAAAGTGTTATTCTCAGATTTGTCACCTGTCAGAACTCTAAAATCTGCAATAGTAGTGTGCAAGCAAATCTTGAAACAGATTCTGACTGAGTGTCCTAGGCCAGCTGAGATTCCACCCTTCTAATGGATGCCCAGACAAGCTCATGCTGAGTGTCCAAACTCATCACCTGGAGTAAAATGGCCAAGAGAGACTGCCTGAAGCCTGGCCCAGCCTCTGGAGGGCTGCATGTTGGAACTGCCTGTGGAGCATCACAGAATGCTGTTGGCTTGGTGCCATCCTCAGAGTGTAGCCTGCCATAATACTACATGTTTCCTTGGTAACTCCTGTTCTGAACTCTGTGGACTGCTCTTGACCCCTACTAAGACTCTATATTGGGACTGGAGAGATGGCTCAGAGGTTAAAGAGCATTGGCTACTCTTCCAGAGGTCCTGAGTTCAATTCCCAGCAATCACATGGCAGCTCACAACCATCTGTAATGAGATCAGGTGCCCTCTTCTGGCCTGCAGACACATGCAGCAGAACACTGTATACATAATAAATAAATAAATAAATAAATAAATAAATAAATAAATAAACCTTAAGAACAAAAAGACTATATATTGACATCATTGGGTGCAGTTGGAACCATCTAGAAGTCTACAGGGGAAGGAAGAGGCTGCAGTGACCAAGGCATGCTGTTCAAGGAGAAGCGGAGGAGCACAGGGGTCCAGGCATAGAAGAGTGGCTGCTCTTCAGGTTTCTGAACAGTATGAACACCACAGAGCCTCTCTCTGCCTCTCCTCTTTATGTACAAATAGAACCTTCCAGCTACCTCTGTTGGAGGCTCACAACTCTGGCTAGGGGATCTGTAAATGGAGGTATTATTCATATACAGAACATAAGGCCCAATGACCTTAGGGCAGGTTAAGAGCTTAAAGAACTGGGATTCCTGTTTGCCAGATGAAAACCCCAGATTGGCAGATGTCCCTTCTGGGAATACTCAAGAGACCCTTGTACGATCTAAAATGGTTCAATATCAGTATGACTTCCTTCTGCCCCTACTGTAAGGCCAGGATCAAGTGTTTCATTTTTAAAGACCCCAAATGTAAAAATCTAAATATTTTTAGAATTTAATATCCTTCTCAGAGGACACTTTGTTGTTTCAAGCCTTGTTTGAAACAAATATTTTTAAGCCTCTATTATTCTGTAGCAGGGTGTGTGGAATCACATCATGTCAACAAATCTAGGGATGCAGTGGATTTATTTATTTGTTCATATTAAATAAGACACCTTCCTAAATGACCCTTGTAAGGCTTGGCTTTGTTCTACTCTTCATGAAATATGCAATGAGGGCAAAACAAACAATTTCAGCACTAGGGAGTTACAGACACTGGTCTGGGTGATTTGGGGTTTGTTTTTGTTTTGTGGAGGGCCAGGGCAGGAGAGGACACTGTGGCTGATGTCAGCTGGGTAGCGGTGACAGTATAAGCGAGACACTGAGTTAAGCAGTTTTCTACGATTGCAACAAATACTTGAGATGACCAGTTTAAAGAGAAAAGTCTGTATTTCAGCTAGCAGACGATGGTTGGTTGGCCCATTGTTTAGGGTATTGGGTGAGGCAGCAGGTCATGGCAGGTAGCATGCAGGGAAACAAAACCATTTGCATCATGGCCAAGAAATGAGAAAGAGGTTGAAAGGGCTCAGTGCTATCCCTTCAAGGGCACACTCCCAGTGACCTGAAGACCTGAAAAGTGAACACCAGTCCTGTCTCTACCCATCTTTCTGACCGTAGTTCTCAGCATTCAGCAGTGTAAGAACTGCCAAAGGAACTCACAAGAAAGTTGATACTCCCGGTTTCTGGTTTGCCTACCCTGGGCATGGACTCTAAGACTTCCTCGTTAACCAGCAGCCAGCCCACCCTAGGATTCTGCACCAGGGCACTAATTCTGCTTTAAGTTGCACTGCATTGAGCTGGCCAGCACTGAGTGCTGCCCTGGGGCTGGTGTGAAGCCTCTCATGATAGGTGCGTGTGTTCTGTGGCATAGAACACAAACATATTAAGACATACTGTTGCATCCATGTGCTGTGTAAAGCTCACTCTCTGCCCACAGAGACATTAACCAGTGAAAACCGGCATCGTACTATACAGATTGAGAATAGAGCTTCCCGTGGACAAATTTATGTAGCACCAGCCTGTGCTCACTTCTGCTGACTGACACCTGCCCACACATGGTCACACAAAGCCACCACCCCTCATTATCATGGTCATGCTAAGACTACTGTCAGGCCTTCATTTGTAGTTGGAAATTACATGTCCCACTGTCCTGTGAACAGCCTCGAACCTGTTCTCTATGGAAATTAATATTTTGTGAATCTGTTCATGGTTACTCTGTACCTGAGCAATCAGAATGCAAGTTTGGCTCCTTAATGGCTCCAACTCCATGGCTCTGTGGCC
Organism: Mesocricetus auratus; assembly: GCF_017639785.1. NCBI lineage: Eukaryota > Metazoa > Chordata > Mammalia > Rodentia > Cricetidae > Mesocricetus > Mesocricetus auratus. The sequence goes on from NW_024429196.1 coordinate 55,718,487, forward strand.
AAAGGGCAAGGTCTTTGGGTCAAATTGGCTAGTTGAACTCAGAGTTTTCTCTGTATTTGAGTAAGTCAGTTAACTTCCAAACTTTTCATTTTCTCATCCTCTGAACAGATATAACAGTACTTCACTCGTGGATGTTATATGGGTTAGTGACAGAGGGACAATGTAGCCTTTAGTAAGATTTCAGAGAATCTATTCATTCACAAATGTTAAATGAGCACCTGTTCGTTGCATTCCAATAGATTCCTTACTACTAGTAAGCAAGGCACAGTGCAACAGTGAGTGAACAAGATGCAGACACCCCTTCCTTGTGATGGTAGATATCATTATGACCACTATCCCCTAGGGCTGTGTTGATGTAACCAATGGGAGGGAAGTAGATAAGGATGCTAGGCTACATACAGACATCCAGGTCACTTATCTAGGTAAGAACTCACAACTATGCTTAGTCTTATTGGAACTAATCGTAATCCAGCTGTCTGTTTGTTGGGCCTAAGAAAGGCTTGGAGTGAGGCCCAGTGTAACCTCCTGAGCCTGGCTAGAGTTTGTCGACCTGTCTCTGACCTGTAACCTCCACGTGTGGGTGACTCAGCCAGATCTGATGCAAGTTTGCCCCCTACCTAGCTACCTGCCTGCTTGGGGGAATACTATTGGCCCTTAACTCCTCACGTCACCTTACCCTATCCTATGATTCCCATCCCCTCAGCCCTATATAAATTCCTGCCTGTTGGAATAAAGCAAGATCCTGCTTCGACAGACTCCCAACTCAGTGTGTGTTTTTTTCTCCCAGTAACTAATGGGGGGAGGGTCTGAGTCGTCTACACTCACCATCCCGCTCAGCCCCCACCCCCAGAAGAGACCTGCTGGACTGGCCCTTCCCCGGCTCTACCTGCAGGGAGGACCCTGAATCTGTTAATTCAACATTGTGTGTACAACTCTTCGGATAAATGATAAAACACAAAGCCATCATATATGCACCAGAGTTGTTGATATCTTCAGGTGGAAAGGGAAGCAAGGGTCCCTGAACATGCTCATCTTTCACCGGAAATGGACATGGAAATCTCCCACACCAGACTGGGATCCCATCTCATGGGCACAGTAGATGAGGCCCGCAGGGCTGCCTGGCTCCTTTTATTCTTGAGACTTTCAAGTGTTCCATCCAGATCTAAGTTGTTGTGTCTGAAGAATTGCAAAAGAAAATATCAGAGATACTGAGGACTCCAGGAAAATAGGAAACATTTTGAAGGTGGTGAAAGCCAAGAAAATATAGTTCTGAAATCTATTTTGAATAAGCACTGGTTACTTAAATTCTTTGTGTGTGTAGAGTTTCATTTGTAGTGAGGACCTGCCCGACTCCATTTTGAAGGCAGGAACCATTATGCTGCATTTTCAAAACATAAGTTTCTATTTACTGTGAGAGTTAAATGGCTGTGTTTCCTGGGACCTAATCTTCCCCAACACATGACCTTGATTTGTTTTTTAGAATACCCTTACCCTCTTTAACCCTCCTTGACCCTTCTCTAGTCACGAGGTGGGGGAACACATGATCTTTTTTTGTAAGAATTTTTTTATTCCCTTACTGTCCCATTGTCTCCCTTCTGTAAAACTATCCCTTAAAAAGGGGCCCAAGAAATGGATTCGAGACTGTTCTCTGTAACCCAATTTACAACTCTTGGGTGCACTCCAATAAAAAAAATGAAGCTTGCTTCAAATTTGTCTCAAACTGTGTCAGTGGTCTTATTCTCACCCCTAGTGAGTAGCCTAGTCATAGGTCCTGGCAAAGCTGTATAAGACAATTAACTCCAAACATAGTACTATTCAAAGTATGTTGGAAAGAGAGGTATGTGCACATTTTCCCACAATAAAATCTGATTCTTCACACTTAATAAACGTGGAATACATGTATATTGGCTTGAAGTGGGGCCAAGCTGTTCAGAAACTCTCATGTGTGGTCTTGCCCAGTTGGGTTGCAGTTCTGGGTGATCTGTATCAATAACAGGTGAGCTGGGCATGCTCAATAGCTTAGCAGTCCAGAAAACACAAGCCTTGGTAATTAAAATCACATTCATAAAGTACCCAAACTGTGGTTAGGAAGGCATGCAGTAATGAGCTAGCCTCACCTAGCACTGTAACAGAGGTGGTGGCTAAGGGAAGAGTTAGCCTGAGGCCAGTGTGGACCCTTAAGAAACAGCCCATCTGTGGCACCCGTCAGGAAGCCAAGAACAGAGGTAGTGGCTCCCGTAGACCTCACCCATCGGGCCTCATGCACAGTCTGGGAGGAGACAGAAAGAACGTTGCACAGCTGGGCGTTGGTGGTTCACGCCTTTAATCCCAGCACTAAGGAAGCAGAGGCAGGCAGATGTCTGTGAGTTCAAGGCCACCCTGGTCTCCAGAGGGAGTTCCAGGACAACTTCCAAAGCAATACAGAGAAACCCTGTCTCAAAAAACAAACAAAGAAAAAAAGATGGTTGCACTGTGGCTGCATTGTCAATGACGTGGGAGGGACAGCACACTAAGACTTCCCCTGGCACATTACTGGCTTTCAACCAGGGATCAGGCAACCTTTTTTTATAAACACAGACAGCAAACATTTTGACCTCTGTGGACTCTAAGGTCTCAGCTTCTCAACTCTGCTCTAGTAGCACAAAGATGTGTTCCAATAGAACAGTCTTCCTAAAAGCCAGCAGCAGCTGACTGACCTGCTACTGCCGGGTGTGGACCCTTCAGCTAGAGCCAGGAGTTAATAAGCACTGTCACTGTCCCTGCTTCAGCTTCAGGCCTGTTCATCTGTAATGCTGATGCTGTTGGGTGACATCGGTTATGTACATAGTGTGTAATCCCCTTGCCTCTAGCCTTCCATTCTGATGTCGACCTTTGTTGGCTGACTTTGGGTAAAGTATGAGTGTCTTGTCACCTAGAAAATATCCCCACCAAAGCTGGGTACAATGATGCATGCCTGTGATACCAGCACTTGGTAAACTGAGGCAGGAAGATCCTAAGTCCAGATCAACTTGGGTTACACAGCAAGACTGTCTGAAGAAATAAAAACAAACAAAAAGCAAATGAAGCAAAACAAAAATATCTGCCTCTGAGTCATGGAGTAGAGCCTCAATAGTCTGCCTCTTTCTCTGCCATCCTCTTTCCCAACATCTGCCTCCTTCTTCCCTACGATTCTCTTCCCTATTCAAGTACACACTGCCCTCCCACCCACTGAGAAGCAGTCTGAAAGGCAGGGTAGGGCGGTGCTCACCTGTAATCCTAGTATGAGCTTGAGGACAGCCTAGGTGCAAGAGTTCCCACCTGAGGGCAGCAAAAACAAAACAGTCCAGGAGTGTTTGTGTCCTCCAGTCAGGAGGACCTTTATAGTCATTTGAAGGCTGTTTTCCAAAACTCATTTTAAAAGCTGCCTTAATAAAAGCACATTATGTGTCTTGGTATTTATCCTGAGCATTTTCCACTGGCATTTAAAATGAAAGGTTTTGTTCCTTCTTTCATTTCTTCTTGCGTCCTTGGCAACAGTGGATCCATACTGACACTTCACTCTTTCCTAGACCTCAGTTAAGACTTGAGAGTCAGCCAAGAAGCCAAAGAGCTTCTGTCTCTTGTTGTCTTTCTCCAGGACCAGGACAGCATGCCAAAGGGATGACCTCATTGCTCAGCAGCCGGCCCTCTGCTTCCTGTTGCTTTCCTCCCAAGGAGCCCTGAATCATATCAGCAGTATCACTGGACTCTGGGCTCATTTCCCTGTTCTGAAAATGTCTGGAGATGGAGGAGGTGGGAGCCAAGTGTAATCAAAATAAGTCCCACACTGCTTTCTCCCTGCAGAGTTGGACCACATGTTTCACCGTCCTGAACGAAAGTGCACCATCTGGTTTGATTCAGCCCCACCCCGAGCTTCCAGGTTACACCCTAGTGATCTCATGTGACATGCTGGACACTCACAGTGCTCCAGGCAGGTTCTGTGAGTGCTGACTCTTGGCACACATGGACTATGTGCTCCAGGGGTAGGTTTTCTTGAATGCAAACCCAGATGAATGTTTTGAGACTGTTATGAAATAGAGAGCACACCATGATCAAGGTTAGGTTTTCCTGTGTCTGCTCCCTCAAGCAAAAGCATTGATGAGGAACTCTAGCAAAGAACCTGGATGCAGGGATTTGAAACTAAAATAACCAATGATTTAAGGCTAGAGAGAGATGGCTCAGTGGTTAAGAACACTGTCTGCTCTTCCAGAGATCTGGGTCTGGTTTCCCAACATCCCCATGGTGGCTCACAGCCATCTGTAATTCCAGTTACAGGGGATCTGATGCTCTTTTTTATGGCCTCTGTGGGCACCATAAACAAATGCTACACAGACATGCATTCAGGCAAAACACACACACATAAAGTAATAAAATAATTTAAAAAATAACAGAACAATGTCTTATAGTGACGAAGATGGCAAAGGATGGACTACAGGCAGGAGCTAGCCATTACTCACTTCTCTGGAAGAAACACCTGTTCACAAACACATATTGCCAGATTTATTGAGCAGTTACTATGCGAAAGGCTCAGCTCTAAAGATTTTGCGTAACTAACTCATTTCACCTTCATCATAACCCTGTGAGGTAGATACAGTGGTTGGCTCCATTTTATAGATGAGAAAACAGAGGCAGCAAACAGTATCTATCTTAATATCAGACAGATGACAGGCCCATGAATCGCTGGCATGCACACACGCATGTATTTAGTAACTGACGAGTGCTTTTCTAGGATAGTATAGTCTTTGTCATGATTTGAATATGAAATGATCCCATTGATTAATGGATTAATGAGTGTCAGGTGATAGGAAGCTTATTCTTCTTACGGAAGACCTAGCTCAGTTTCCCAGCACTCACCCTAGGTTAACTCATAGTTACCAGCTCCAGGGGCTCTGGTGCCCCCTTCTGGCCTCCATTAGCACTGGCACTTTCATGCACATACCCACCCACAGACATACACATAATTACAGTTTTGTTTTTAAGAAGGGAGAAGGCATCAGGGATCATGGATAGCCTTCAAAAGTACTCCCCCAATGACACACTTTCTTCTACTAGGTCTCACCTGTCCTAAAGTTTTCATCCCTCCCCAAAAACTCCACCAGCCAGATACCAGATATTCAAAACACAAGCAATGGGGGAAGATCATTTCATATTCAAATAAAAAGTACAATATCATAAGCATACATATAAATTACTAAAAGCTATGTAATTTCAGAAATACCATGGGTGTTTTAGTATAATGATAACATATTGGATTTGAGTTTGACATTCATTCATATTTATTAGAAGCACACTGATGTGATATAAAAATGCACAACTCAACATATATGTAATTTAAGTACATACATGGGCATGTGATGCCACCACTAAGCATTTTTGGGACTTGGATCCACATCTGTAGCTGCTTCCTGAACAGACCTCTGCAATTTCATAGGTGTGACAGTTGTAAACTCATGTGTCCTTGGGACCACAGGGCCTGCCTTAACTGAGTAATGCTGAGCTTCCTTCCTTCTTTCTTCCTTTCCCTTTCTTTCTTTCTCTCTCTCTGTCTGTCTGTCTGTCTCCCTTTCTTTTTTCCTTCCCTTTCTTCCTTTCTTTCCTTCTTTCTTTCTTTCTTTTTTTAAATATTGACTAGGCCAGGCCTGTCTATATCTAACTGGCTTCTCTCTCTACTTCTACCTCTTCTGTAGATAATAGTTATTTATAGTACATATTAAATGTGGTCATTGAATTCTGCTATTTCCATCACTATGTCTAAGCATGGAAGTGCCCATCGGCCCAGAGGTCTATCCAAGCCAGACAATAGATCTCTTTAATGAAGAACTGCGGGTCCCCCTTCAAGTGACCAATGAGCCTTGTAAGCTTCAGGTTTCATTTGCCCATGTCATCTGCCTCTCTGGAAGCTATGCCATATTCTCTCAGGGAAGCAAGGTACATTCATCTATTTTTTTTATTGATACAGGATCCCTGTAGTACAGGATGGGCTCAAATGTACTATATAACCAAGTGTGACTTTGAATGTCTGATCCTCTTGCTTCTGCCTTCTGAGTGCTGGGACTGAAAGAGTGTGCCACTCTGCCCAGATTTATGTGCTGCTGGTGGCTGAACTCAAGGCTAGCCATGTACTCTACCACCTGAGCTACATCCCCAGGCCCAGCTATGTTCAGTTTTAAGTGAGAAGTTACAGATCACAAGTATGTCTTTTGTGTTTATTTGTAGTTGAGGCAATTATGCATGGTACTTACCTCCCCTCTCGATGTGCAACTTGTTTTGCTGTGCATGGGTGGCCAAGCCTACTGCAGTTGCTTGAGTGCTGTGCCAACAGTGGCAGCTCCTGAGAGTGCCTGACATGTGCTAAGCAAATTCTTCCAGACAAAATCACGTGCTTTTGTCCTTCAACCCCTTTTGTTTTCCATTTTACTTCCTTTCGAAAAATTTTTTCAGCCAGGTATGGTGGTGCACAACTGTAATCCGGAACTTAGAAAGCAGGAGGAGCAGGAGTTCAAGGTCATTCTTGGTGAAGTGATGAGTTTGAAGCCAACCTGGCCTACATGAGACAGAATCTCATGAATGGAAAAAAAATTTTTCCTTGGCACATATTTATGAGACATTAGGTGGTGCTTCAACACTTACCTAGGTATGTCCAACTTTTGGACACTTGATACAACGTTGTCTTCCTCAAAATTCACACTTTAACACTACACTATGAAGTTACACAGGAAACTGCAAAAAAATCTCCTTTTAAATAAGTGTATAATTTTGTGTTTTGTCACATTCATAACTATTCTAGGCTGAAAGTGGTACACACGGACTACAGTGTGTGATGGTCAGTTCAAACAGCTGTCATATTCATCAGCTCAGATACCTACCAATTCTGTGTGCTGGGGAAATTTGAAATGTTTACTGGGGATTTGAAGACATTCCATTAAATCATGTCCACTTGGTCATTTTGTGTACTACAGCACAGTGGACATTGCTTTTCCTACCCAGCTGAATCCTGCATTGTACATGTTAACCATTCTTCCTCCGTGGCTCCCTCCTGCCCCTCCCAGATTCTGCTTTCCTAAGATTGCCTTTTTTTGGTTTATATATGTGAGTGAGAGCATGAAGTGACTGTATTTCTATTCCTGGATTATCTCACTCAGCTTAATGTCCTCCAGGCTCATCGATGCTATATGAGAGGGTTGTATTCTTTCACTGCTGTGTACATAGGTCTCATTTCCTGTATCCATCCATCCACCAGTTGACATCAAGGCCATAGGTACCACTTTTTAAAGTAAATACTTTGGTAACTTGAGCATAATCATACAGTTATAGAACTGTTAATCATTCATCCATCTTACAGGCTTTTTCATATTCTCAAATCAAACCTTCCCGGCCCAGGCCCTAGACACCACAGCTAGACTTTCTATCTCTATAAATCTGATTACTCAAGGTGCCTTGCATAAGAGCCATTTATTCAGTATGCATAATTTTGTGATGCATTTATTTCACCTGGTACCACACCTGCATAGTTCATTGTCTTAGTCAATGTTCTATTGCTGTCAAGAGACACGATGACCATGGTGCACGATGACCATGGTGCCTCTTTTTTTTTAATAAAGCATTTAATCGGGGCTTGATTATAGTTTCTGAGATGTAGTCCATTATCCTTATGGCTGGAAGCAGGTAGACATGGTAACCAAGAGATCTACATCCTGATGCAAAGGCAGCAGATACAGAGAACCACTAAACCTGGCTTGAGCTTTAGAAACCACAAAGCCCACCCTCGGTGTCACACTTCCTCCAATAGGGCCACATCTCCTACTCCTTTCAAATAGTGCCATACTGTTGTGTTTATTTTTGTGAAGATGGACATGGGATTGTGTTGGGCCTATAAAGGTTTGGATGTGAGGCCCAGTGTAAGCTCCTGAGCCTGGCTAGAGTTTGGCGACCTGTCTCTGACCTGTAACCTTCATGTGGGGGTGACTCAGCCATGCCTGATGTAAGACTGCCCCCTGCCTAGCTACCTGCCAGCTGGGTGGAATATTATTGGCCCTTAATATTCACGTCACCTTACCCTATCCTATAATTCCCATCCCCTACCTCATCCTTACATAAGTTCATACCTGTTAAAATAAATTGAGATCCTGCTTCGACAGACTCCCGACTCAGTGTGTATCCCTGCCCCTGTAATTAATGGGGGGAGGGTCTGAGTCATCTACACTCACCATCCTGCTCAGCCCCCCCCAAAGAGACCAGCTGGACTGGCCCTTCCCCACTCAACCTGCTGGAGAACCCAGCAGGATTGGTGGGTGCTGCTGCCAGTTCCTCTGATCACAATAAGCCCATCATCTGGGGTCATGTATTTTGTAATATTTTCCAAAGTAAAAGACGAACCATAATTGATTAGGATTCCTGTCTTTTCCTGTGACCAGCCTTTGTCTTGGGTGTCATTAAACTGAGTAAGGACATCCTTCAAAAGAGTCAGGTTGAAGATATTTTTGGTCTGAGAGGAGAGAGGCATATTTTTGTGGTGAGCACAAGCAGGGCCATGGGTCATAGCAGTATTGCTCCACTCAGATCAGTGTCAGATACAGGATATGAAGGTCTTGAGCCTAATAAAACTGACCTGACCCAGGACCCCTGCCCTATATTCCATGCCATATGTAGGGCCCTAGAATTTCCTGCCTGATGCTGGGAGCCTATCTTAGCCTTGCTTGGATTTCTCACCCACCTTCCTTAGGATGACAAACTCCATTGCTAGTTTTGTTCCTCCACTTCAGTCTCCAGGAAGTGAGCATTCATGACAAGTGTACATGTAATGTAGACATGTTTACGGTAAGACACAGGAGCTTGGAGTATGTAAAGAAGTCAAGGGCTAGTCTTCAGTGGGAATGCCATATCCAAAATCTGCCTGCCAGGATATTTTGAAGGCATAGTGTTTAAGAAAAGAAGTGAAAGCATAGTAACACATACTTACTAAATATATGTTATATGCTTAAAAAATAAATTTACTGAGATCATTTAGGATGTGTTAACTTTTCCCAGGAAGATGTGAACAAGTGTCTACTCTTGTCAGATAAGGTGCCAGCAATGCACTGGAGTGTAGATTAGTGAGAGAATAAAACAAATTTATCAGGAGCATAGGTGAAGAATTATATTATGGAGCATGAGATTTCCCCAAAACAACTACATCACCAAAAGAATCCAGTAGTTGGGCCACCAGCTCTCAAAAAACAACATGGAGACTAATATTAATTATGAAAGCTTGGTGGATAGCTTAGGCTTCTTTCTAACTAGTTCTTATGACTTAAATTAATCCATTTCTATTAATTTACCTTCTGCCTTGTGGTTTTATCACCTTATCTCTGTAGTGCCCATACTGTTTGCTCTGAGTCTCCTGGCGTCTCTGCCTCCTTTTCCTAGCATGATCTCTGCCCAGAAATCCTGCCTAGCCATTGGCCATTCAGGTTTTTATTAAACCCATTAGAGTGACACATCTTCACAGTATACAAAAACATTATTCTACAAGAGTCAAATGTAGACGATGCCTTCTCCACTGCTGTATAGATGGAAGTCTGTTGGGAAATATTATTTTAAGGTGTATTACTTTTGTTTATGTTGCATTTGTTTAACTCTGTGAAGTTGTGTTACTGTGCCTGTCTAAAACACCTCATGGTTTAATAAAGGGCTGAACAGCCAGTAGCAGGTCAGGAGAGAGGAATCGGTGGGGATAGCAGGCAAAGAGGAGAAATATGAGAAGGAATCTCAGAGAAAAAAAGGATCTGGGAATGAGAGAGGAAAGAGGAAGACTTCAGGGACCAGCCACGAAGCCACCCAACCATCCAGCCACCCAGCTACACAGCCAGCGACAGAGTAAAAAGTAAAGAAAAGGTATACAGGGGTAGAGAAAGATAAAAATCCCTGAGGCCAAAGATAGACGGGGTAATTTAAGAGCAACTGGCAAGAAACAAGCCAAGATAAGGCTGGGCATTCATAACTAAGAATAAGCCTCCATGTGTGATTATTTGGGAGCTGGTGGTGGGCCTCTCAAAAAGCTAAAAGAGTAAAGCATCTCACTACAGGAGTCCCCCCCCCTTTCAGGAAACTGTGACCTCTATATTCTCCAGAGCCTCATGCAGCTGTTGACAGAATTACAAGCAGCTCAGAAGGGATTGTAAGAGGGAGGCATGGCTGAAATCTGAGGTAAGGGTCTAGCGACCCTTCTACCCTCTCCTTCTATCAGCAGCATCAACAGACCCAGTCTTGAGGGTCACCTGCAGCTAATCACACCTTTTCTGACTAAGGTGGGGATGGTTACCTCAGAGGACAGTATGCCACAAAGCTTCATCCCTCCATCTGGCTCTTATATTCTTTCCTCCTCTTCTTTTGTACTATTCCCTGAGCAGTTTGACTGAAAATAAATCTCTGTAGTAACTTTTCCCTGCTACAAAGCAAACAAAAACTCCCCTCCACATCTGGCTTAACAGAAGCACAAATGTTTAGAAGGAAATTTGACAAACACATTGCTCCTGTTTAACGACAGCAGTAGCTACCCTGCTACAACCTGTGACCTTCCCAGTCAAAGTCTTTCACCAGGCTAACAATACCAGATGTGAATTCCCTGATGAGATATAAGCCTTAAACCGAATGAGAAACTAGTCCATTGCTCCCAAAACAGTCGTGCCACGATTAAACTGGTGGACACTCATTGTCTGGCAAATCGATAGTATAACAAGCTGGTTTGCAGCTCAGTAGGACTGCTGGTGACAATTTCCCCCCAGCAGCCTGCAGAGTTCCTTCTGTCACTACAAAATTCAGTCAGAAATTCTTGAAAGGAGCTTTCAGATTTGCTCAGCCTTTATTTCTCTGTGTCCTACAAACAAAACCCAAGGCATCCTCATCACTAAATGAGGGTCTTCTCATGTAGCTATAATAAGTAGCTAAAAAGCAGCAGCAATAGCCTGTATCATTTAGGAGGAGCCTTTGGGAGACCTCTGACTACAAACTTGTAGGGATGCTAGGCGTGGTGTCACACACTTTATAATCTTGGTACTAGGAGAGGCAGAAGCAGGCAGATCTCTGTGAGTTGGAGGCCAGCCTGGTCTACAGAGCTAGTTCCAGGACAGCCAGGGCTGTTACACAGAGAAACCCTGTCTTGAATAACAAAACAAAAGAAACAAACAAACAAAAAGAACTTGTAGGGAGGTCATCTACCCCTAATGGTGGAATTTTTATTCAAACAACTTTCTTCTTCTGGGAGTATCTTTTTCCTCTCTTGCAGGGTATCTTTTGTTCAAATTCTTTGCAGTCCCTGCAGGTAGGTGGAAGTACACTGCAGCTGCTTGTCCTTAGCCTGACTGTCATTTTCCTTCCTATCTGTTATCCCTACTGTGGCCAGTCCATTGCCTGCCAGTTTTCTCTTTCCATTTAGGAGGCCACCCATAAAGTCAGACCCCTAAGCACAGCCTATTTTTTGGCACAGATTATCACAGGCTAAGACTCATGATTTACTGCCCTTAACCCAGCCCTCTAGCGACTCTTTCTTTCTCCTGTGTCTTGCTCATTTGCATTATGACAGCTATATGTCCCTGTCTGGTGTTCTTACTTGTGGTACCAGTAGGCATTTAAAGGGATGGGGATGGTGTCCCTCCCAGGACCTTGTCTTATTTGGCTGTTGGTTCAATTAAGGGAGGTTTGGTGACTTGAAAGCATGTGGCACTAGGGATAAGACTGCAGATACCATGTCATATCGTAAATATGCATAATAACATCACACTTGTATAGAATTCAGTTCTACACCACCTTCCAAAGGAGGCTTGGCTGGAATACCTTCAATCCAACATTTAATTGGTAAACTGGCTTTGCTGTTGCTGAGTGGAACCAGTAGTAGAGTCTGCCTATTGCATCTATGTGTGTACATAGCATTGCTGTTCTGATACCCCTTCCATCACTGGATGCTGTTCTAATACCGTTTCCAGCACCGTGTCTTTGGGTTCTTTCCATCATAGCCCTCAGCTATAGCCCCCTGAGTTTCTACCAGCTTCCAACACAAGAGAGCACAGGGGTATCTGGGCACAGAGCTGCTCAGCCTGTCATGTACTTGTTGTAGCTCAAAGTCTCTTGAGCCTTTCTGTCCCAATCTTACAGGGAATCTTTTTTTTTTTAATCAAACGGTACAAAGAAGCAACATGAGTAGTGAGGGGTCTGAAAGTACACAGATCCCTTCTGGGCACCCCAAACACCAGCAGCCATTTTCACAGGCATGGGATATCATAGGATTTTCCCCATAACTCTACTTGAACAGACGTTAACACTCCTAAGAATTTCATTGCTGTCCCCAACAACTGCACCCCGGGTAAACTGATAACCCAACCTTGTCCTTTAGGGAGCTTAAATATATTTCAGATGTTTTTCTAACTGTAAGGAACATAGGTTAGCACGATATAAACAAAACCTTGATCTGAACAAGGGGGAGCTCTTGGACCCCAGATTAATAGCTGTGTAGAAAGCATGGGACTGACCCAGACTCCCTGAATGTGGGTGTCAGTGAGGAAGCTTAGGTAATCTATGGGGCCTTGGGAAGTTTTTATCCCTGGCGTACAAATAGACTTTGAGTGTCCATCCCACAATGAGAGACGCTCTCTCAGCCTGGACTCGTGGGGTAGGGCCTAGGCCTTGCCCTGTATGAAATAACAGGCTCTGGAGATCTACCATGAGGACCTTACCCTCCCTGGGGACCGCGGAGTGGAGATTGGGTGGGAGACTGGGGGACCTGGTGGAGAGGGAGAGGGAGCTAGGATTGACATGTGAAGCAAGTTTGTTTCTAACTTAAATAAATAAAAAAAATGAAATGAAATAAATGAAACCTTTTAACAGAGAGTGGGTCACAGTTCCATAAAAGCCCCTCCCCAGGGTCCCTGCTAGATTAACTTCCATCTCAAGTCTCTGGAGAAAGCAGTCTTCTCCTGCTCAGTGGACTGACTCATCACACACTGCCCCATCCGCGCTCAGCTTCCTCACCGTCATTCCCACCTCATTTTCTCCTCTCCCTGCCTGATCCTTCCCGTGTGGTCCAAGTTTTAGTCCACATCTAATTTGTTCTCTTTTCTTTGTACAATAAGAAATGGAAGCCAACACTTCTGTTTCATCTTCTTTTCTCTATTTACTAATTCAGTTTAGCATTTCCCCTCTCCCTTTCTCCACTTTGCCTGCCAATTTGAGGCTAGGGTGAAGGTTGGAATCTACATTTTATTTTCAAATTATAATTCTTTCCAACGTGGGCAAGTTCTTTCTGAGCAGACAGCTGAGCTTCAGTTGTATGTCTTGTCACCCCCAGCAGTGAAATCTGCCAAACTTCCTTACAATCTTGTTCCATACACAGCGCTTTCAGGGACTTCAGTATATTCTTTGGTCCATCAGCCATTCTGGGCAGTCCCTATATATACTCCCTTAATGGACTAAATTCATCAAGGAGGTATACCACCCTATAAGACATAAAGGAGGAGAGCCCCACCAGGATTTCTCCCATGGATTTCCCTGACTCCCCCCCACCCAGGGCAGACAGCTCTATCTCAGAAGCCTGTCTTATCACCAATAGCAGAGACTGCCACGGACCACCCCAGCGGGGTATGGAGGTCCCTGGGATGAGGGTTCTTGAAGACTTGGTGGGTAAGGATTCGGCAGTGACAAACAGAAACAAACACAGAGGCAATTTGAATCTGAATGTATTTTGTAGCTTTTTAGCAAGGCTTTTTATCCAGAATAAAGCATACCATCTCAGAGTCTGTGTTCAGTAAAGCAGACAAATGACATCATCGTTACTAGGCATTGTAACACACAACTTTTCCAAGGCTAATAAAATGATAAATTAAAAAATCATTCAAGGCTAACCGTAGCTAACCACCTATTTCTAAGATCAGGTTAATACATTTTTGTGGTTAGTTATTGTTTGACATCTGTTACCTAGTCACAATTGTTTGACTCTGTTGCCTAGTTCCTGTGAGTCTTTGAAATGGAGCAATTTTAACTTTTTTTCTTATCAAAAAGGTTTCTTTACCAAACATTAAAACCATTCTTGATCACACATGCACAGCTATATGAAATTTTATTGTTGGGAAATTTTTATTAATACTATTACTATTTACTTATATGAATGGCGTGAATGATTTAAAAAGCACTGGTTTTCCTGGAGACGAGGTCATGGTCAGTGACCATATCTCAGGGGACGGTTTCTCATTTATTTCTTTTGTTTAAAATGTCAGCATAAGCTTTCAGGAACATTTCGTTAATATCAGAAAAGAATAGAACAGAGATTGCCATGAGAACTACAGCTCAATACTTTTCTCCGGCCGAGAGTTCCACAACCGTTTCCAGAGGACCTCCTTCTTTTGAAGTTATCACCTCAGTCTGTGGAACTTGTCACACAGAATCTACCGGATTTGGTGTGGCAAGAGACACTGCAAATGCTGCTACAGCAGAGGCACACCACTCCATGCCACATGGAGAAGAACCACCACACTAGGATTGCCCTCCCAGGTGCCCCACCCTTAGAGCGCTTAGTTTCAATTACATGTCTCATCACCCATAACAAAAAATACAACTGCTCCTCCCAAAATAATGCCTTAACAACTATCAGAGGCTTGCTCATGTCTGGGGTACTTGGCTGTTTGTCAAGGCTGTGATTGCAGTGTAGGACGTAGCTGCTGGATCTGGTCTTCTTACAGGGAACCTCAGACTCCAAAGGGAAATAGCCTGGGAAAGAAAGAGGCAATAAGCCTTCTTTGTGGATACAGATGCTTACTGGACTATGAAGATTCAAGGGGCAGAGATGTAGACCCCTCAGCAGGAGTGTCAAAGAACCAGGGGCCATGTTTTTAAATCATCACACAGACTAAGATGTTGTTAGCCATTCTGGTGAATGGCTTCCAGGAATACACCCAACAGCTATTGGGACACAGTGTGGCAAATCCATTCCCAATACTCAGGAGGCTGAGGCAGGAGGATTGCAGGTTAGAGCCTAGCCTGAGCTGCATAGGGAAGACTGTATCTCAAAAAAAAAATCAGAAAACAAAAAAGAACATTTCATAGAAAATTGAAATCGCTTGAACTTTTATAGGCCATACATGAAATTACTAGGCTCCCTCCCCAAGTGGTCGGTGTATGAGGGTTTCCCTATAATTGGCAGTTCTAAGACATCAAAGAACCACCCACTATGAGTGTGAGCTCTGAACTAAATACTTTCTCTTGCTTTCTACTTGTTTATTTATTTATAAATGAAATTCTATAAATTTATATCCTTATCAGTCATAAAATCTTGAAATTAAAAAAACTTTTCCAAAATATCAAAGTTATTCTGATCAGTCTTACTACAGGCAAAATGGAGTAATAGCTGTTTTCTCTGTAGATAAGATCACAAATGTTATCATATGAAAAGACAATAAAACCACTCCATCGCCAGGCGTTGGTGGCAGACGCCTTTAATCCCAGCACTCGGGAGGCAGAGGCAGGCGGGTATCTGTGAGTTCGAGGCCAGCCTGGTCTACAGAGCGAGTTCCAGGATAGGCACCAAAACAATACAGAGAAACTCTGTCTTGAAAAAACAAAAACAAAAAACAAAATCACTCCATCAAGAGAGTGCCAGTATTTTAGACTTGTATATCACATGAGCTTTGTAGTAACAACCTACACACAATGAGTAATTAATCTACAACAATCAAAGGCCCAAGTGAGCAAGAGCAATCCAGGAAGGCTTCGTGGAAGAATTAGATTTCAGTTGGCTGGAGAGCAGAGGCTGGCAGTAGGACTAAACTAACCTGTCAATCCAAATTGGCAGTTATACATGACCACCCCGAGTGGCCCAGGCTCCATCCTGATTGGTTAAAGCCTGCCACAGCAGTTGGTCAGTGTTTTGCATATTTTCCTTGTCAGTTAGAACAAACAATATTTGCAAACGCACCAGAAGAAATAATCTTGGCTTATACATCAAAAGGTGAGGATTGGCTTAAATCCAGCTGGGGCAGATGTGGGAAGCACAGCTGTTAGTAACCAACTGTGAAGGAAGTTGAATGTAAGCAGAGGAATTAGTCCATTGTCTTGCAAGCAGAGGAGACTAATGAACCTTATCAGTAACATAATATCAGCATTTTTATTGTAATTTAGGAATGCTGGCAGCAGAGCTGGCTGAGTGGTTAAGAGCACTTGGTGCTCTTGAGGAAGACCCAGAACCGAGGAAGATATTTTAAAGGCATTATTGTAATAATCCAGGCACGGGCTATCACCTATGGACTAGAAAAACAGAAACTCAGGCTCATGCATTGTATTGGTTACTTTTCACTGCTGTGACAAAATACTCGGCAAAAGAAACTTAAGGAAAGGAGGGAAGAGGTCATTGTGGCTGGCCTTTGACTACCATTTTATCATGGTGGGGAGGTGTGGCAGTGGGAACACCAGGCAAGACACTCAGAAAGCAGAGAGAGATAAGTGCTTGTGTTCTGGCTTTCTGTATTCCTCCCTTCTACTCAATCTGACATGGTAATACCACATTAAGGATAGTGTGCTTTTCCTCAGTTAAGCCTTTTTGAAAATACCCGCATAGACATGCTCAGAGCTGTGTCTCCTCCTATCATTCCAAATCCTGTGGGTTGACAATATTAACCATTAAGTTAGAGGCTCACTTAAGTCTGATACTGTTAGAGTAGATCAGATACTGAATATCTCATGTGCCCTGTTAAATTGCTCTGAACCCCTCTTTTCTGCCACTGCAACAATAGGCAGTTCTAGCCAAGCAGCCTCATGCTAGGGACCTGAGTCACTCTGTACTCTCTGACTTCCCCACTGCAGAGGCAATGAACTTGAAACACAGGACTGTCAATATCCATAGAATAACTATCAGCCACTGAAACACGAGGCCAGAGAAAAACACTTTCTCCATACCATGGTGCTGAGATTTATTCCAGAGAGCTTCCCCAAACCCCCAAGGGATCTAGCTGTTCTGTCCTTTGGGTTTGGAGTGGAATGTGCTAAAAGCTTGGCCCCAGACTGATACTAAATTGTGAAATGCTTAAGCAGTGGAACCTATTGGGGATTATGAGGGACTGGTTTCTTTCTCTTTCTCCCTACTTTCTGGTTATCCTGAGGTCACCAGCTTCCACTGCTATGTGGTGCCGAAGTGAGATCAAATTGAAATTGCCAGGAAGTGGAACTCTCAGAAGTATAAGCCTAAGTAACATCTCTGCCTGTACAAGCTGAGCATCTCAGACATGTTGTTACAGTAGCAGTGAGCTGGCTGTCTGAAATGCAGTCTCTGGATGGCATGGGGCATGGTGTTATTATTGCCTCTTTATAAGGTAACACATCTGTAATCTTCAGAGAAAACAGGTTAGAATTCCATCTTGACTGTAATATAGTTGATCAAAATTATTTTCTTTTATGTGTGCCATGCTTTTTATTCTAGCTGCCCCAGCTCCAGGGTAGACCCTGACTGACTTACTTGAACAGACTATTTGTCACCTTTTACCATTGTCCTGGACACAGTGAGTAGGCAAAGCAAGGAGAAATAATCAGTCAGGAGATCCAGATCCAAACTCTTAAGTAATCAGATAAGAGCACATGTGGCCCCTGGAAACAGCTGGAATCATCTTAATGGTGAAACAGAACTTCTGAATCGAAACAGATTACAAACTTCTGAATCAAAACTCATGCATAGTTTGTGATAAGTCACCATTAATACTTTTGTTTTGTTTTTTTTTGTTTTGTTTTGTTTTTCTTTAGGTCAGTTTGAGGTGGGTTTCTCCCACCTGCTCATAGAAAGGCTCTCAATTGCTAGCGTGTAAACAGACTTATAAATCATTCCTGTTTGCTAATTTTACTACTACTCATTGGCAGCAGGAATAGTGAAGGGCCATGGGACAGGTTGGACTAATATTCTAAATGCTTGTTTTGATTTAGTGTCTTCTTTTAGAAAAATAAAAAAACTAGATACTTTACTTACAATATATTCAGAAACAGATTCCAACTAGAATATATATGTGAAGAAACAAATGACTGAAACTAGAAAATCCAGTTGTTTTATATTCAAAACTCACAAGTCATCAAAGACTGATGGATACATAAAAAGGAAATATCAAAATTGTTATATTACAAAAATTCCCAACATAAGTAAAGTGGGGAGAAACAGTTGAAACATATGTGACAGATTAAGGGTTAGTGCTCTCTCTGTGCAGAGTTCTTGGAATCAATAGGAAAAGAACAACTCAATAGGAAGGTAGGTAAAGCCTGGGGTGTCACTCTGCAGTAGAATGTTTGCCTGGCACAAATGAGGTCAGGGTTCCACCCCCAACACTACAAAAGAAAACAGAGGGTCGTGGTAAAAACTTGTGATCACAAAATTTGAGCAACATATGACAAGAGGTTAAGTTTAAGATCAAAGTCAGGGCCATAATCACACTAGTGTATATTAAGCATCAGAAGATTATCTCAGAGATGTATAATAATGACTAGTATAGGGTTTAAAAAGTCAACAGTAAGATGGTGACACAAATACATTGAAGCCATTTTCAAAGATCAGGTAGATGAAGTTTTATGATGAAGACAGGTATCTGTTGCTGGAAATTATCAACATATAGAATAATCCCATATTTTACTAAGTGCCAAAACAGTTTAGTTTTACAATAAAGTGTTAAATGAGAGCAAGTCGAGGGGAAATCCAGGCTAAGAAATCTGTACTGGGAGCAATCATATTTGAAAGAGGAAGACAAAGTGGTGTGAAAGGAGAGAAAGGAAAAGTTCACCTTTCCTGGAAAGTTCGAGAAAAGAAAGTATCTTCTTCAATTAAGAAACCCGGTGTGTAGAGACTTCAAAGGGGCTTCCTGGTGAACAGAGATGTGTGTTTTTGCTTTTTTTTTCTGTCTCCCAGCACAAGGGCCTGCCAAAGTTGTTCAAACCTGGCTCCTTGGAAAGTGTGAGCAGTGGTACCCAGTGCTTTACCAGGCCCTGTGAGGGTCAGTGACCTCTTCCCTCCTTGATTGTCACCCCAGTGTTCTTGCACTCTCAGCCCTGAGGATTTGCCTTTGGACTGAGTTGATAACACATCAGCATTGTTGTGAATGGACAAAGTCTAACTGGACCATATAAGCTAATGCTTTGGTAGACTTGCGTCTCCTACTCCCCAAACTGGAATTTGGAGTCTCTGGATAATAAGCCCCCTCCTCAGAATGGCAGTGTAGTACTAACAAACATGCCATGGGCTCTCTTCATCCATGTCTTGTGCTGAACTTAAATACTGAATTGTGAAGCCATGCTCTTGGCTGAATCCTAACCCTAATCCAAATCAAAAAGGCCAGAAAGTCTCAGCTTGCAAGAGTTCAGATGGAAAATCAGCCAGCCAGCCAACCACCCAACCAACCCTGAAACTTAAAATAGTCATGTGACTTCCCCAAACAACAAGTCTGCTTTACTGTCAGTATGAGAACCTAGTTTGGACAGCAGGGGCCTCAGACCTCAGGCAACACGACTTTCACTCTGCTACACTTCATCTCTAATTGTCAGGTGCAGAAGTTCAGCCTTAGGGATTTGTAAATAGGGAACGTTGGCGCTTCCATTCTAAATAGAGAACTGAAAATGAAGACGCGGCAGGGAATATCTTTACCATGACACCTAGAGTTGCTGATATCAACAGCATCGCAGAATCACACACGCAAATGGTACAACATTTCTTTATTCGTTTGTCAAATACTCATGGAAGTTGTAAAACATCCAGGTCCTAGAGCAAGGAAAAACAGAAGTGCTGCAGTAGCAAGGGGCTGGGTGACCTAGCAAAAACCCGTCCATCTGCGATGAATCATTGCAGATGTCAACGTGATTGATTGAAAGGCACCTGGGAGATTATAGCACATACCTCTCTCCTTTCTCTCTGTCTCTCTGTCTCTCTCTGTCTCTCTCTGTCTCTGTATGTGTGTGTGTGGGTACATACATTTCCAGAGAGGATTAACTAATGTCGGAGGAGGCCTGCCCTGATCCATAAGCTGGAGAACCTAGAGGGAATAAAAGGGAATGGACCAGGGAGACGGATCACGTGATGTGTTCCCTCTTCTGTTTCTTCACCACCCTAATGGGGAGCTGCTCAGTCCCAATTTAACCGCCCTGCCCTAATAAACAGTCCTCTGAACCTTTGGGCTCAGTAAATCTTTCCTCCTTTGAAGTAATCTATGTCAGTCACTCTGTCATCATGATCAGAAATTAACTCAGTTCTTATCTAATCATCTGCAGTCCTGCCAAATAGATCCTTGGTATGTTCTTGTAAACTATTGTACAGAGAAATTACTGAGTCCTGGTGTATATGCATTTTACCAAAGACCTCTTGGATACATATAAAATGAAGTCAGTTCTTAGGTGCAAACCCTGGTAACACAGTGGCTGTGGTTGGTGGTCACAGTGATAATCTCAGGATTATAAGATGTAAGAAACATCTCTGTTTGTTAACTTTTCAACACTGTGATCCCCAACAGGAGTGGTTTAATGGAAAAAGAATTTCTTTTGGTTCACAGTTTCAAAGAATTCAGTCCATGGTCATTTGGTCCCACTTGCTTGGAAAATATCATGGCAATGGGAGCATGTGGCAGAAGAAAGTTCTTCACGATAGACCAGGAAGGAGAGCATGATAAGAGGGGTACATATACAACATAACCCATGCCCACTAAGGACCCAACCCCAGGGACGCCATTTCCCCAGGTAGGCTCTATCTCCTAATGTTTCTATCAATTTGTGGGGACCAAACTTTGAAAACGCAAGTCTGTGAGAGCATTTTATACTGAACCCATCACACTTCCACCATCTGCATGTCATCTGCTAGGAATTTCAGTATCCTTCTCATTACAGTTCTGCCAGGGAAGACAAGGAACATGATCACTTAAGGCACAAAGACCCAATCCTAACCCATGGGAGATTATAGATAATCCCTTGGCTTGTTAGACATTCAGGTAGTTATTTCTTGTTACAAGTAAAGCACAGCTCTATTTCAATAAACTCTGAAATTCCTGTCTTATGAGTAGTATGTTGAAGAATGGGCTTCTTGTGTCAGAATGGACACCTTATTGACATCAATGTTATAAGTATGTCTCAGCATGTGCCACGGCTGATTGTATTAGTTAAGGTTACTATTGCTGTGAAGAGACACCATGACCATGGCAACTCATATAAAGGAAAACATTTAACTGGGGCTGGCTTACAGTTCAGAAGTTCAGTCCATTATCATCATGGAGGGAAACACGCAGCATGCAGGCAGGCATGATGCTAGAGAAGGGACTGAGAGTTCAATGTCTTGATCTGCTGGCAGTAGGCAGTGAACTGACTTGAGCTTCTGAGACGTCAAAGCCCACCCCCACAGTGACACACTTCCTCCAACAAGGCCACACCTCCTAATAGTACCACTCCCTATGGCCCAAGCATTCAGGCACACAAGTCTATGGGGGCTATAACTTATTCAAACCGCCACACTGATGTTGCCTATTTGTCTTCTGTAGTCTCTGAGATCACCGTCAATATTCTATGGGGTAATTTTTTTTCTGTTGACACTATAAATTCATAGCACACAGGGAACGTATTATCTGTTTTTAGAGATTTTAGCAACAAGGCTGGAGTGGTAGATCAGTGGCATAGAGATTGCCAACCATTGGTGATGACCTGGGTTTGATCCCTAGCACCTAAAGAGAGAGAGAAGGGGTAAGGAGAGAGAGGGAGGAAAGAAGGGAGGAGAAAGAAAAATAGGGAAGGAAGGATTGATTGTGGTGGCAGACTGGTTACTTAAAATTGCCAATGTTGGCTGGGTGGTAGTGGCACATGCCTTTAATCCCAGCACTCAGGAAGCAGAGGCTACTGGATCTCTGTGAGTTCAAGGCCAGCCTGGTCTACAGAGCAAGGCCCAGGATAGGCTCCAAAGCTACACAAAGAATCCCTGTCCCAAAAAACAAAAAATCGCCAATGTTGAAGAAGTTCATCATTTAGATAAAAATTCCAAAACAATCCTTAAATGTTTCAAAGTGGATCATAAATCTAAATGGAAAACTATAAAAGTTTTAGAAAAGCTCATAAGAAACCAATTTTATGACCTTAGTTTAAGTACCAAAAGCATGATCCATAAATAGACAGCTGATAAATTGGACTTCATCAAAATCAGAACTGTTTTCTCTACAAAGAATACCTGCAAGTCTGAAAGAAAGCTAGAAATCTTTGTAGGTCACATGTCACATGAAGGAATTATTTACAGAATACAACAGGAACTCTCAAAACTATCAAGTAGGATGGTAAAGCACCACACAGTTAAAAAAATAATGAATTGTTATTTTCTAGAAATTTCCATTTCATATTTTCTAGACTGTTGCTGAGTGCATGTAATTAATGGTTTGGTTAAAACATTTATGTAGAGATGAGTGATTTGCCTACATGTTTGTCTGTGTACCATAAACAAACAAATGCCTGCAGAGGCCAGAAAAGAGCCAGAAGTTGGATACCTTGGAGCTGGAGTTACAGATAGTTGTGAATTGCTATGTGGGTGCTGGGAATGAAACCCAGGTCCTCTGCAAAATCATTAGTGATCTTAACCACTGAGCTATCTGCCCCAGCCCCTGAATGCTTGTAATTGAAAGTGAAAGGCAAAAGCAAGGATAAGAGAACTGCTGTGCATGATTGTGTGTGTATTGGGAAGGGTGGGTCCCCTGTGCTTGGCACAGCACTCATGTAGAGGTCAGAGGGCATTTTCAAGGGCTAAATCTCGCTGTACATCTTGTTAGAGTCAGAATCTTTATCTTGTTTCTGCTGCTGACCTAGCTGCAAACTTGCAGTGAGCTAGCCTCTGAGCTTCCCTGGTGAGGAATACTGCTTCCCTTTTCACTACAGGAATGCTGGGTTGTAGACCTGTGCCATTCTGGCTCCTTTTTTACATGAGAATATAAACCTGGGTCACCAGGGATACACTTGCTGAGCCATCTCCCTTGCTTTCACTTTATTTAACCTTTTGTTAAAGATGTTACCAAGAGCTTTTCACAACAGAGCTTCTGCAAGCTCTTACCTAGACCAAAAGTCAGTCCTTCTTTCCTTCCTTCCTTCCTTCCTTCCTTCCTTCCTTCCTTCCTTCCTTCCTTCCTTCCTTCCATTCTTCCTTCCATTCTTCTTTCCATCCTTCTTTCCATCCTTCCCTCCTCCCTTCCTCCCTGTCTTGAACTTTCAGTCACAGCACCGAGAGAGGAAGTCTTGAGCTAAGAGTTTCATTTGAATGACTGACAACACAGCAAAACTTGGCATCGCAGCCAGGGTGTAGAGGTCAGGGTGGTGCATAATGGCAGAGTTCAGGATTCTTATCAGCTCCAGCTGTGTGTGCCTGCCTGGACCCCAGCACAGAGCCGGAGCGCCGCCACAAGGCTGGACCAAGCTCTGTGTCCTCGGGCAGATCTCTGCTCATGGTGATCAGGAAGGTGTGCACCAGGGCCTCAGGGTGTGCCACCACAGGTGCTCCTGAAGTGACAATGACTACAGTTTGCCAAAACTTATAGGCACCTGGGCATTTGTGGCAGCTTCCATAACTAAACACCAAAACGAATGGCCTGTGATGTACACACGTGTAAAACAAATTTTTTAAAGATTTACTTATTTATTCAGTGCATACAAGTGCTCTATCTGCATGTACACCTTTTTATGCCAGAACAAGGCATCAGATCCCACTACAGATGGTTGTGAGCCACCGTTTGGTTGCTAAGAATTGAACTTGTTCTGGTGGAAGCTTCACCCCAGTCGCTGAAGTCCATATACTCAAAGAGTCTGGTGGAAGTTCCACTCCAAAGGCCCCTCCCCTAACTCTCTCTAAACCCTGCCGCATCTCAAAAAGCCTGCTAAAATGATGGCTCTTCCCCCAGAGATGTTCAAGACCACTCCCATAGGGTATTTAAATTGTCCCCCCAAAACAGAAGTGTGGTTTTCTGGTCTCTTTTCCCTCTACTCTCTGGGGGACTGGAAAATCATCTGGGAGTGTTGTATCCATTAAACACGGGCTTTTTCCAGTTTGGGTTGATTTGGTCTGATTTGGATTGCTGCATTGGAGGAGAGACGTAGTGATGCAGGAACTTTTCAGAACTCTACAGAAAGGTCAAAGTGGTCAAAATGGAGGAAGTAAGAAGCTGGTCCAAGGAGTTAGAAGTTTCTGGATTTCTTGTTCTGTGTGCATATTGCAAAATGGCCCTGTCTCTGGGACAGTGTCATCCATGTTCATAGGCTGTTTAGAGACTAAAACCTAACAGCAATCAGCCAAGTGAAATACACAGAGGTAACTGCAGATGATACCAAAACTCCTCTGGGGCTGGCGAGTCCCTGGAAGGTCCTGATAACTGGGAAAATAGTTAATGTCTTGTTTTCCATGAAGTATGGAGTAGAAATATGTGCTCACAAAAGCTCTAAGGTACTCCAGGGTAGTTCCCTGAGCACACCATCAAAGGTAGACATTCAGAACGCTCTGGATGCTTGATGGAATTCTCTGTCAAATGACTGAAAGTATAAGTAACAAATTCACGTGGGTCAAATGGCACATTTGTCCCTACTAACACCAACAAAGACACGGTAAAGGCGCCGTAGTAACCCTGTGAACACATTGATGTAAATTCTGCTTTTCTTTACAGCCATGGTTCCCCCAGGAGTGCTCAGCCCTCTTGTCCACAAGGTCAATGCTAGGTTCTCAAGTACCATATCTTGGGATTTAACTTCCTGAGTGCATTGAGCTATCATTTCCCCTCCCCCCACAAGCCAGGACCTTGGTATTTAAGGGTAATCTCCCATCTCATTGTGAACCCCACAGCTTCCATCCTGGAGAACAGTCCCAGAAACAGGATTTCCCCGCACCCACCCCTGCAGGTCCTAGGTGCAGCCCTTCTGACACTCACAATGTTCTAGTGGGTCTTAGCCAATGCTATGTGGAGTGTGACCGTCACTGAGCCCAGGACAAAGATAGAGGAAAGCAGCTGCCCCTGCTCCAAGGTGGGAGAAGATACAAGTTTGTGGGCAATCATTCATTATTACGTTGTCCCTTGCCCAGGACAAAAACTATCTGCTTTCAGTTTGGCAAAGCAAAACCATGGTGGTGTTAGGTCACCAATAATCCTCACCAGTGACAATATGGAAAACAAGACGAGAGGGCTGGCAAAGGACCGTGTTGCTTCATAGGCGCATTTTAGGACTGCCTTTAGGGGCAGACAGTGAGCTCATCCATCCCTCCTCTGGCTTGAAGCAGTTTTTAGTGCAGTGGGAAAAGCTAGAAAGAGCATGCAGAGCTGGAAGATGCTGAATGTCTGACAGTGTCTAGTTTGCCTTTGTCTTAATAAAATAACACAGCCACTCCTCTCTGTTTTAAGTAAACAGTTCAAGGGGCCATTCCCGACCTGCCTAAAACACTTGCTTTTCTAGGAAAACTACGATTTAGATATGAGACAACACCCAAAGGGGACTCAACCTGTGGCTTGGACCGTGGGGCCAGTGGAGAGGGGGTACTAAATAGAAGCAGGCAGAGGTCAGCAGGTGCAGGCCCTCAGAGGATTTTAGGTTTCTGGTCTTCTGGTCTCTATGACACTTAGCCTGGTGTAAAAAGGTGTCTAACCTCTTCCCTTGTTTTCTGTCATGTCTTGGTGTCCTGTCTGGTGAAACTTACAAGCCGTGTTCTGGTGACACATTGTAATACGGAAGCCAAAGATGTAGTGTCTTAGTAACAGGATGGAGTTTTGCCTTCATCTGCCCTTCATGTACCCTGACCTTGCTTCTTAGAAGCAAGCAGATTAAAGGCGTCCTACAGTAAAACTATGATGCCTGTTTTCCACAGTTAACTTGAGTTTAGAAACCTCTTTCCCAGATAATATAGAGAAAGTGTGTTAAAGTGGTCTAACAAAGCAAGTGCAATCAATGTGTCATGACATTTATGATAAGTTAGGGTTCTGGTATCAAACAATATGAGAACTAAGAGGTGTGGTGACAAAGGATCCCCAACTACTAGGCCATCCTGGCGGTTAAGTGGAGATGGAAAAGGAGGAATGATATCTCTGTCTTGGAGAGCAGGACAGCAGACACATTGGGGCAGTGTCGCAGAATTTCACAGAGGCCTGAAGCCTCTGAAGTCAGAGTTTTTTAAAGTGAGCCTGGCCAGCAGCTTGTTCATTTCCTTGGTCAATCAACTGCTTGGATGGGAGGGCTGAGAGATACTCCAGGTTTAGCCAGGATCAGGGTTTCTTAGAATTTCAGCAGGCAAGAGGTGTGAAGGCAGTAGGAAGAGGTTTGATCCTTGGTAGGTAGGAAACCCAGAAGTATATATGGGTGTGACAATAATGGGTAGGTACAGGGGGCCTTTGGATGTGGAGGTCTGGGCTAACAGAGGACAGCTGGAATCCAGAGAACTAGAGAACGTGAATGCAAAGGAACGATGTGGGGAACTTAAGATGAATCTGTTGCTTGTGATAAGAGCCAAGGCATCACCATGTGGATAAGAGAATGAGTGGACAAGGAAAGAGACTATTGGAAGTGAGGTGAAGGTGCTGGGTGGGCCCTGCTGATGACACCCAGGATAGCAATGGATGAGGACGGGAGAAGGCAGCAACTGAGTCACACGTTAATGATGTCCAAGGACTTAGCAGGAGCAGGTCAGGGAACTGCATGAGCTACAAAGCAGCCTGCAATTCAAAGAAAATGGAGATGCTATTGAAATGATGAGGAAACATGTCTCACATTTAGATTTCCGGCATAATGTAGACTGTCCGAGCAAAACACTCTTAGGGAGCTATGTGGAGACATGGTGTCCTCAGAGGAGACCTGGGCTTCACTGCCAGAAGGTGAAAGGGGATGCCCCCATGAGTTTGCCAACACACTGTGTTGCAGAGGGCATGAGGGACCAGTTTGGGCTATGGAAAGAGTTGGATAAGAGGATGCTAGTGGTCATGGGACGCATGGGGTGAGAGTCCATTGAGTAATGATGGAGCTACCGAAGGATAAGGAGGGCAGAACTGGTACCAGCAGAAAGCGGTCAGCTCAAGTTGAGTCCATTACACTCTGCTGCTTTGGCTGAAGCAAGGACAAGGCATTTTGTGCTTACCTGCCTCTGCTGCGTGCACTTCCTCTGATGTCTTCTTTCTCACTGCAAGGGAGGGAGAGTTCCGTCTTCAGGGCTTCTGTGTACTTTAGCACCCACACAGGGTGAGTCCAACTAACATTCCATGCAGAAATCATTCCGAAGACTGTGGTAGGGATGTTGGGACGGTCCATGACTAGAACATTAATGGGACCTTAAGCTAGCATCATTTTCCAGGTAGGTACATGTAGGGAAAGCTCCCAAGAACTCATTTCCTTTCCTTGCTTCTGTCCTGCAGGAGGAGGGGTTCAAAAAGGACAGGTGTTATCCTTCATGGACAACCTTCCTCATCAGGAGACAGCTCTTCTCTTGACCGCCGTTTTCCTATGGCCGGTTCTCACCAGCCCAGGCCCAGGCTTTCTTGTGCTCTGCTCTTGCAAGGCCATGCTTGGGCAGCTGCTCTGTAGATCAACCTTCAATGCAGCGCCTCAAAACCCATCCTGTACAGTAGTCACACAAGGCTACCTCAATTTGAAGTAACACTAATCCCTTGGTAATAGCAGTTGTATTTCATGTACTCAAGGGCCTTATGTGGTCGGTAGTTACCACACTGGATCACCTCGGAGACAGAATCATTCAACCAAAAGAAGTTCTATCGGAAGGCGCTGGTGTAGATCATTAACTACACTGCTGTGCCCGTTGATTCTCAACGGTTTTGTTTGTTTGTTCCTAGCTGTAGAATCTGACATCAGACCCTGAAGGCTACCAGGGACAGGGACTGGACAGACCGTAGGGGCTGTGCTGAGCTGCAGGCATGGCGCAGTACAAGGGCACCATGCGGGAGGCCGGCCGGGCCATGCATCTGATCAAGAAGCGCGAGAAGCAGAAGGAGCAGATGGAGGTGTTGAAGCAGCGCATCGCGGAGGAGACCATCATGAAGTCAAACGTGGACAAGAAGTTCTCGGCACATTACGACGCCGTGGAGGCCGAGCTGAAGTCCAGCACCGTGGGCCTGGTGACCCTGAATGACATGAAGGCCAAGCAGGAGGCCCTGCTGAGGGAGCGGGAGATGCAACTGGCCAAGAGGGAGCAGCTGGAGCAGCGCAGGCTACAGCTGGAGATGCTGCGCGAGAAAGAGCGAAGGCGCGAGCGCAAGCGGAAGATCTCCAACCTGTCTTTCACTCTGGAAGAGGAAGATGACGGCGACCAAGAGGATGGCCGCCGGGCCGAAGGCAATGAGGCCCACAGTGGTGGGGCCAAGAAGAACTTGGGCAAGAACCCCGATGTGGATACCAGCTTCCTGCCCGACCGCGAGCGCGAGGAGGAGGAGAACCGGCTGCGCGAGGAGCTGCGGCAGGAGTGGGAAGCGAAGCGCGAGAAGGTGAAGGGAGAGGAGGTGGAGATCACTTTCAGCTACTGGGATGGCTCCGGCCACCGACGCACCGTGCGCATGCGCAAGGGCAGCACCGTGCAGCAGTTCCTGAAGCGGGCACTGCAGGGCCTACGCAGGGACTTCCGGGAACTGCGTGCTGCGGGCGTGGAGCAGCTGATGTACGTCAAGGAAGACCTCATCCTGCCACACTATCACACCTTCTACGATTTCATTGTGGCCAAGGCACGGGGCAAGAGCGGGCCACTCTTCAGCTTCGACGTGCACGATGACGTGCGGCTGCTGAGCGATGCCACGATGGAGAAGGACGAGTCGCACGCGGGCAAGGTGGTGCTGCGCAGCTGGTACGAGAAGAACAAACACATCTTCCCCGCCAGCCGCTGGGAGCCCTACGACCCCGAGAAGAAGTGGGACAGGTACACCATCCGGTGATGCCGAGCCCCGGTTGGTAGCCTTACTTTCATATTACCGAAATTCAATAAATACAGAGGGCCCACGTGAATTGGATGTGTTGGTTCTGTTGCTGGGGTTGTTCTTCGGTATTTTTAATGTTTCTGTTGTGTTCCGTCGGATAAGGGACCTGTTTTTGCCTAAATGGTTGTACACATTGACTCGGTGAGACAGCAGACTGGATTTGATTTTTTGCTCAATGTCTTATTTGCTGTGTAGTTATGAGCAAATCATTGTGCCTAACTAGGAAGTAACACCCCACGAGGCCAAAGTAAGGAGAGAGTATTTGTAAACACTTAGAGCTCGGTAAGTGCCTGCCGTTGCTTTAAAAGAATTTCTGTGATCCAGTTCTGAAATGTCAGGACTAGGGAGACCTGCACAACACAGGTGTCAGGGTCAGGGGATGGCGGGAGGAGCCTCACAAAGCCCAGCAAATGGCCCCATCTCTGGGGTTCCTTAACTGGATGGTTTAATTGATGCCTTGGAAGGCCAGAAAGCTGGTATGCAGTTTAGAAGATGAGTATCACTGATTTCCCTTCATCCAAAAACTCCAGTATGACTCCACATGACACTACTATGAATCCCACTCTTTTAAGTTTTTATATTTTATCCATTGTTGAGTGTTGTGTTAATTTTCATCTAAAATACAATGCATCACTTTTACAGAGTTTTTAGGTTACCCCTTTAATGTTAAAGACCAAGACAAGTACTTTGGGTCTCTTACTCTGTTTCTGGCATCAAGTTCTTGTGCCAGCCCCAGAACAAGAATTGTCACAACATTGGTGGTCTTGTGTGCTGCTAGTCTTTAGGGTTACATACACAAATTTCTCAATAGCCTGGTTGCATTCCAAGCTTTTCCTCAGGGCAGGATAGAGGCATCAGTCTGTTTGGAAGCCCTGAGGACCTTGTTTACTATTTTGGTCAAATCCTGTGCTGTTACTGAATGTGCCCCATACTTTATGCTGACTGTGTTCTTCTCCTCTCAGAGTTAGGGTCTTAGTGCAGTGCTGTCAACTGAAAATTACATTCTCCAATGATAATGAGCTTAGTTAAGAGAGAGAGTGACAGCAAAAGCCTGTGGTGGGTGGTGCCTTGCAAACCATGGAGGACTATTGGTGTATCCTAGGAGGTACAGAAAAGCAAGGGGTTTCAAAGACAAGACTGAGGAAGACTGCATGGATCATTTTGACATAAAGAAGGCTTCAGTTAGAAGGGGAGATGCAGACATTTGTTACTGGCATCTATGTCAGGCAAGTGTTCTTTCCTCATACATCAAACCCAGAGTTCTCCTCCTGAGACTGAATCAGCAAGCATGCCAACAATCTCAGCTAACTGAAAACTGATCTGCGGTTTTCCCTCCCACTCCTTTCCAAGGTGGACATTCTCTATAATGAGAGCTGGTAATCTGGAACCATCCTTCTGCTCAAGCCTGAGGAGTTCCACCTCTTTTTTTTTTTCTGTGTCTTTCTTGGTTTGCTTTCTCTGCTCCATGACTGAGGATGTTTAAGAAGTGTTAAAATTGTGTGTCCAGAAGTCCTAAGTTCAATTCCCAGCAACTACTTCATGGCTCACAATCATCAGTAATGAAACCTGATGCCCTCTTCTGGCCTGCAGGAATACAGGCAGACAGAACACTGTATACATAATAAATAAATAAATCTTTAAAAAAATTCTCGAACTTCTTGAAAAAGAGAGGGGAAGGGGTGTTCTCAGGGACAGTTAGTTCAATCCCTAGCCAAAGCAAGCAAACAAGCAATTGTTTCTAGACCTTAAATTGCTAACCTCATCTCCACTGTAGCCTCTTACATAAATGGAAATGTGGCAGACACTAATACCATCCTCTCTCAAGATGTGAAAGGCAAGGCCCGCAGTTTTACCAGTTCCGTGTCAATTCCATTAAGCTGCACTCAGCCAAAACTAAAGTATAGAAGTCACATCAGACCCAGAAAAACCATCAAGACCCCCACAGAGGTACCCCCTAGAGGAAGGCCAGACTGGCAACCTCCTCCTGTTGCCTCCTGCTCCTCAGAAGATTCACATTGCTCTGCTGACCTCTGCTTGCATGTGTAGGTGCACTGCGTGGACATCTCAAAGGCAGACACCCCTGCTCTGCTGAACTCATGCTGCATGATGTCTTAACCCCCAAGTGAGTTCTGACACTCTCTGTTTCCCACATGAGCAGGCATCACATAATCTGCTAGGAGAGAGGCCTCTTCTCTCTTTCTGAGTGTTCCTCTGTCAACCCCTGTAGCCACACCTCATGACTTCTGCCTCCCCATGACCTCAGAAGCCAACTGGACTTCACAAGCCATTTTACTTGATTGGATGAAGGCAACCTCTCTCCAGAATACCTTAATATAATAAGAACCTTGTTGGGGAAGTCATGTGTATATGTCAATAAAGCACTGTTGGCCAATAGGGAAGCAAGATAGGTGGGACTAGGAGTCCAAGAGGACTCTGGGTAGGAGAAACACAGGGAGTCAAGATGTAACCGCCATAGGGATAAGAAGCCCGGAAACTTTTCCAGTAAGAGAAATACTTAGATTAACAATTATGGGATAAATACTTAAGTCAGAGCTAGCCAGTAAGAAACAAGCAAGGCCAACAGCTTCATAATTAATATAGCTTCCTAGCCGGGCGGTGGTGGCGCACACCTTTAATCCCAGCACTTGGGAGGCAGAGGCAGGCGGATTTCTGTGAGTTCGAGGCCAGGCTGGACCGACAGCCTCCAAAACAATACAGAGAAACCCTGTCTCGTAAAACCTATATATATATATATATATATATATATATATATATATATATATATATATAGCTTCCTGTGTGTTCATTTGGGACTGATGCGGCTCTGGAACCAGGCTGGCGGGAAGGCTTCTCTTTACAGAACCTCTTGCACCCAGACCCACATCTTTCTAGTGGAATTCTAGTGTCTTCTTTAGACTGAATTTAACAGGAAAGTTGTAAGCTTTTCACAGAGGTACTAATGTCCCGTAAGATACATGCTGCTACTACCACTCTGCTTCTGTCACCAAGCTTACTCCGTGAAGTCCTGTTCCCTACTACACCACCTCTAAGATGAACCCTGTGTTCTGGCTGAGACATTACATTTAAAATCCATTCTCCTGGCTTGTGGATTGCCAACCAGCTCCATTCATTCACTTTTAGAAGTTTACAAATGGCTAGTCATGGTAGGAACCAGCACCCAATAGATTACACTAACTATTTTCACATCGACTGCTTTCATTAATTTCACTCCTATGCATACCCTTTGAAACAGACTCTATGATCCCCATCCTACAAATATGGGTTTGAAAGGCTTTAATGATTTCCTGAAAGTCATTCAGCTAGTATGGGCAGAACTGAGGCCCAACACTTTACTGCCTTGAATTTTGTTCAGTGTCCTGGCTTTGGTAGCAGCACAACCACTTTGCTAATCATGGGTCACTCTAGAGCAGATGTGCTGTGCATACATCTCCCCACTTTCCTTTTAGGGGATCACTGCTGCTGGATATGGGCCTGTCCCTTTAAGACACTGATCATTCTAAACTGCCAGATCTCATAGCCTGGAGACAGACAGACAGACAGACAGACACACACACACACACACACACACACACACACACACACCTCCCTGCAGCTAACACTCCTCCCAAGCTATTCCTCTTAATGAAACTCCTTTCCAGAAGGCAGCCTCTACTTCCCCTCAATGCCACATTCATGTTTCTCTGCTATCATCCACTACCATTTTCTAATGCCTTCCACCTCAAGGCCTCATAATAGCTCCCATGGTCATGAGGTCCATTCTCGAAGGGTGGTTTTATGTTTTCAAACCAACCCACCTATTACCCCTGCTGCTACACTCTACGGCAAAAGGCTGGTGAACTACCCCTCAGAATTGCTAATACACTTTGTCTTTGTCCTAGCTGCTATCTCGTGTGTGTGTGTGTGTGTGTGTGTGTGTGTGTGTGTGTGTGTGTGTGTGTGTTTGTGTTTTGCTAGGAGAGGAAAAGAAGAGGGAAGGGGGGAACAAGATAGAGGAAGCTCTTCATTGTCTATCCCTACACGGTGACTAATTAACCCCATCATGAGGCCCTGCCCTCATGAAGGCATCTAACCCTAAATTACCTCTCACTTCCGAATGTAAATTCATTGGGTTTAAAGCTTTAACATATACATTGGGGTATGCACATATTATACTGCATTGGCTGCTGGTTATGGGGATTGGGGCCAGAAACCTATGGAGTCTATTGCTGTGGGATAATCCTTTTTATATACTGTGAATATGTATTACTCTCAGTGGTTTAATAAAGAGCACACTGGCCAATAGCTAAGCTGGAAGACATTAGACAGAGAGCCAAACTGAGAGGATGGTGGGAAGAAGAAGGATGGAGTCACAAGGGTAACCAGGAGATGCAGAAGAAGCTGGAGATGAACATGCTGTGCTGAAAAAAGGTACTGCCACATGGTAGAGTGTAGATAAGAAATATGGGTTAATTTAAGATGTAAGCTAGTTAGTAACAAGCCTAAGCTATAGACCTAGCATTTATAATTAATAATAAGTCTCTATGTAGTTATTTGGTAGAACAAAGCTAGACTTTCCTGCCATTCTCCCCCAACCTTGTTCCCCATAGCCTTTGGGAAGCATTAGGGCCCTGGGTATGCCATTTCCATTGTTAGAGAATTTTTGGGCGCTGAAGTGGAGGAGGCCCCGCACAGATGTGCCTGATATCCCAAATGATGACCAGTGGCATTTTCAAAGGTGTGTAGAGGGTGAGGACAGGAAAGACATTAAGTATTTTATAAAACTGTTTTCATTAAAATGAATATGTTTATATGAAGATTGTGATTTTTTTAGGGAGGAGAGTTAGAAAATCTTTAAATAAAAGCATAATCATTGTAATACTGAGCTTATGTGTGTTTTGGGAAGGGGGAATGGATCTTTATTTGGCCATAGGGGGAAATGGCCATCCTGTGAGTATCCCTGCTGCCATTCAGATCTGAAGGTCTAGGGACCCTGGAGCTAGTCCAGTAGTCTCATGCTACAGAATAGAATTGAGGCCCATGACAGGGAAGGGACCAGCCCAGGGTGGCAGGCATCCTTGGCAAAGCAGCAGGTAGCTCTGATGCCAGGCTCCTTCCTCCCTTCACCTTGTCTCGGGTGCCCTGGGGTGGTATGAAGGACTCAGTACTTCCCAGAACTCTGACTGGATGAGATCTCTTGGTTGAAAATAAATGTCCAGGAGAGGTCATTAACTAGTCATAAGATTAGCATTTGCAGATCCTTACCTCTGCTCTCCTGGCCTTGCCTTCCCTAGTTGGGTAAAGCTTGTTCCCTCTCTTTGGCAATAGGAAGGTGAGTTTTGTTTTCTTTTCAGCTACTTTGTGGAGGAGATGGATACAACAAGCCTGGGCAATCGGGGCAAAACAATCGTCTCACCCAGGGGTAACACTTGGACCACCGAAGCTTAAACATCTTCCAGTAAAACCATTGGAATAAAACCTGCAAGCTTGTGAATGACTGGCTTAAGCATCCTGATTCAAAATGAGTTTGTGCTTTTCGTGATTCCTGAGCAAGAGGATTGGAGTTTCCCACTTCCTAATAGTGGGATGGCAACAGGAAAAACCATTTCCTGTACATGCATATTTGTGCCAAGAAAACGTTATGGTGTATGGTAGTAATAAAACAGCTTCTCTCACGTTTAGCTCATCTTGGAAATTTATCTCTCAAGACCATTACCTTCAGACCAAGTCAGACTTTACAAAAAAAAAGACCATGTACATATACATGTGTGTATACATGTAGAGCCTTTTCTTAATTAGTGATTCATGTGGGAGGGCCCCGCCCATTGTAGGTGGTGCTATCCCTGGACTGGTGATCTTGGGTTCTGTAAGAAAGCAAGCTGAGCAAGTCATGGGGAATAGGCCAGTAAGCAGCTCCCCTCCATGGACTCTGTATCAGCTCCTGCCTCCAGGTTCCTGCCCTGCTTGAGTTCCTGTCCTGACTTCCTTCAGTGATGGATTGTGATGTGGAAGTGTGAGCCAGACAAACTCTTTCCTGGTCAACTTTCTTTTGGTCATGGTGTTTCATCACAGCAATGGTAACCTTAACTAAGACAGAACCTTAAGCCAAAATAAACTGCTTTTGTTCATGCTGTTTTATTGCAGCAACAGAAAAGTAACTAATACAATAGGCCTTTGGGTTGTGTCCTCTCTGGGGGTTTTGTCAATAATGCTACTCAAGAATATTTGTACAGAAGCTTTTGCTCGTGTATGATTCTGCAGTTCTTTGGGGTTATACCTGGAAGTGAAATGGCGAATCACACAGTAACTGTGTGTAACTTTTGAGGTCGTTTCCCCAGCAATTACACGGATTCACATTTCCAGTAACAGTTATAAAGGTTTTAGATTCTCTGCCTCCTCGCCATTAGAACCAATTTTTCTTATTAAAGCTGTCTTTCTGGCTATGAAGTGATGTTTCAATATGAGTTTTGACTTGTATTTCCATAGTTTTTAATACTAAGCATCATTTTGTGTTCATTTACAATTTGTGTACTGTCTGTGAAGAAATGCCCATTTTTTTGCCACTTTAAAAACCTTTTATCATTATAGAATAGGGCACTGTTATTAGGGAGACTAAGCAAGAAAATACAAAAGAAGGGGATAAAATAACAGTAAGGATATCTGAGAAGTCATAAGGAATCATACTATTGACTATCTACCTTAAAATACCTATAATATACATAAGTCAGCATATAAATATACATATGTAGTTTAAATGAAAATTTCCCATCTGGACTAACAATGCTCCCTCCAAGAGTCAAAGACCATCTAACAAAACCCCCAATACCAGGCATAAGAAATCCCCTTTTGAGCTGTTGATCAGGGTTGTGCAAGAGATTCCCAAAACATGACAAGCATTTGCCATCGCCCTTGGTTACCCCAGAGGTGGAAGGTAAGTCCCCATTCCTGGAGATGCCACACACTTCAGACACAGTGCCCAGAGTCCTCTGAGCTAGAACTGACCTGCAAACCTCCTCCCTGAGGACAGGTTTTCATGATACCAGAAGGCACCATGCAAGCTTCCAAAGGAAGGAAGCAACCAACAGTTCTACCAAGCCATGACAACTATGAACCACAACGACCATCAGCATGACACAATAACCCTAAGGGTACCGTAATGGCATGCATGCCTTGGTGGTAACCAACAGCTCTTTAATTGTATTTAAAACCTGCTCAATATAAAGGTAACAATGTCTGGGGCCCTGGTAACTTAGCCAACTACCCAAGACTAGTTAAGTCATGAATCTTCAAGAAGAATCTACAAACACCACTTTACTAAACCAACATAATCCCTAACTACATTCTAAATATTTGAAGAGGACTCCAAGTTGGAGACCACCTTCCCCTGACAGATGTGCTGGCCTGAGCAGCCTGCTTACAGTCCTCCTTCTGTGGGAGTCTGACTGGCCTGCCTCAGGATGACTTGGGACAGTCTTCTTGGAGACTTCTCAACCTCTGTTTTAGGGGTAACTGCAGCCTCAGAGTTTACAAGAAGCAATTTTGAATATAGTCTTTGGCTTCCATTGTTTTGGTGTGAGGTTAGCTCACAGGGGCAGAGGCAATTCACTCTACTCTGTGTCTGATGAGTTATTTTTCTTCTGAAGCTTCCAAAATTTCCATTTACTGTATGTTCTCACTTTGCTACTCTGTTTTAATCTTACTTAGAATTAATTGAACTCCTCGGATAAATAGATTAATTCTCAGTAAGTTTGAATTTTTTAGTTACTTAAAATATGTTTACATAATTTTAAAAACTTTTTAGAAATTACATTTTATTCATTTTGTATTCATGTGCATGCATGCACATGTGCCACACAGCACATGGGAGTCAGAGTGTTGGTTCCCTCCTTCCTCCATGCTGGTCTGAACTCAGGCTGTCAGACTTAGCAGGCGTCTTTACCCAATAAGCCGCCTCCTCTGCCCTTAAGTCACTTGTGAAGCTAGCACATGAAGTCATCGGACTTTTCCCTTTGTCCCCTCTTCTCCTCTTCCCCCTCTCCCCGTGGCCTCCTCTTGACTCCCTTCCTACCATCCACATAGCAGCCCCTTCTTCAGCTATCACTTTTGTTGATTTGTTTTATTTCAGCATTTTGTGTGTGTGGATGTTTTCCTTGCATGTGTGTCTGTGCACCAAAAGTGTGCAGCACCTTTGAAAGCCAGAAGAGGGCATCAGCTCCCCTGGGGCTGTGGAGGTCAGAAGACAATTTGTGGTAATCTAGTCTCTTTCCTCCAGTTCCAGGAAAGGCTCAAACTCAGGTTGTCAGTCATGGCAGCGGGTACCTTTATCTGCTGAGCCAACACACCCACCCCTCAACACTTTCTTCTGTTCTATTCTCTCTTCTCTGTCTGGTATACTTGGTATGCATGTATTGGTATATTTGATGCTGTCCAGTCCTGTGAGGCTCAGTTTATTCCTCTTTGCATGATCTCTATTATTCTATCTTTACCCCTGCCTGTTTTTTGTTTTTATTTTCATTTTTTTCTGACTGTCCACTCAGATCTACTGTCAAGTCCAGTGATTTTTTTTCACTTCAGTTCTTATATTTTCATTTGGTTCCACATTCTAGTCACTATTTACGTTTTCTATTTCATAAGAAATAGACCTCCTTCCTTTGGTTCTTCAGAAGTGGTCTCCTGTGGTTCTTTGAACATGGTTGTGGTAACTGCTTTGAAGTCATTCTCGGTTACACCCAACATCTGCATACCTTAGAGGTCCTTCTCCAGCGGAGTGCTTGCCTGTGCTGGGTTGCTCTCTTCTGTTTCTCCGAATGACTCACAACCCTGTTGAAGGCTGCACATTTCAGCCTTAAGGAGGGAGGCATCCGCTCTGCATCCTGATCTCCAGCCCTGGGGACTCTTGTTAGCCCATTGACAGTCCTGTCCTTGCATTTTTAAAGCTCTTTCTGCTCAAACCCCTAGATTTTATCTGCAAGTGTGATTCCTTCTTCTATAACAACTAGTTGTGAGCCTCCAGGAATCACTAGTTATGCTTTCCATCCTGACCCAGGGTCATAAATCACTCCATCGTCTTATACAATTAAAGCAGAGCCTGGCCACTGTTGAAGCTAGCACAAGGGTGTTCCTCAACAGTGATTACAATGTGGAAAGGGATAGCGACGTCCCTTGGGCAGCTGTGTCCCCTGCACGCTCCAAACTGAGCAGGAATTAGTCATGTATGCCTGGAGGGAACTAGTGCCACTACTAATCTGTGAGTGTGGGTC
Organism: Mesocricetus auratus; assembly: GCF_017639785.1. Classification (NCBI taxonomy): domain Eukaryota; kingdom Metazoa; phylum Chordata; class Mammalia; order Rodentia; family Cricetidae; genus Mesocricetus; species Mesocricetus auratus. The sequence goes on from NW_024429196.1 coordinate 55,756,693, forward strand.
CCCAGATCTGAGAATGGGAGTGGTTGCCTAATCTAACTGGAGTAGTGCTTCCTCTCCAGGAGTCTGTCAGAGATGGGCATGTCTGAGCACAGTAAAGCTGTTCCTCCACAAAGAGCTGCTGTGAAGGAATGAGGGGCTGTGTTTGGCGTCATCCTCGCCACATCCCTTCTGTGTTGGGATGCTAAAACGAGCTCTGAGAACTGATCACCAACATCCATGTGCCAACACTGATGTGTACAGTCTATGTCCTGTAATACTTCCACAGCTGGGAACTGGGGCAAATGGGACCTGTCCATCACCACTCATTCAAATGGGAGTGGCTCTTCTTCCTGGGAACTGGGGAAAGTGAAGGCAGGGCCTGGGCTCAGCCACAGCAGCTCCCTGGCACAAAGCTGAGTGCAACAGCCTCCCTCCTCCTCCTGTTTCTTCAGGTATACGGAGTGTGCATGCTCGCTCTTGACTGCTATGAGCGATTTGATCAATCTCTAGCGTTCCACTGAGTCGATTTTGCTAAGTTTGATCAATTTATAGATGTCTCTGTGGGGAAAAGATTTTCCTAAGCTCTTCACAGTGCCTTGTGCCTCAACACACATTTTTTTAAGTAGGAAAAAAGGCCATATATACATATATATACATATATATATGTAGGTTTGTGGGTGTATGTGTATACACATACAAGTGTGTATATAAACTCTCAGAATGTATTGTATGATGCTGTATGAAAGAGGGCAGAGGCAAACTGATACAGGATTTTTTTCTCAAATATGGCACTTAAAATATCTCTGAAGAAATCTACAAGATTCTAGAAACTATTGTTTTGTTCAGAGTGAAAAAACAGTGCAGCCAGAAGACCAGAGCAGCTTGAAACTTTTGAATTGTGAGCCACACAACTATTAAAATACAAAATACACTTACAACATAAATGTTAATGAAAATTTAAGCTGTTTTTTTTTTTAACTGCAGAACAGTCCTGTGATGAAAGCCTGGTTTCTGAGAAGACTGGAAGCTTCAAGATAAATTCTGGGTTAACTTGATTATTTTTAAACAGACAAAGAAAATGACTAAAATCAAACAGAACCAGGCTGATTGTGTTTAAATGGAAAAACAGCTTTCTAGATATCAGGTCAAGGTCACTGTTCTCACTCTGCAAGTGGTCCTCCTTGAGGGAGGAATCCTTGAGTCAGCAAAGTCAAGAGACTTATGTGTGCCCCAGCCACTCCCAGGGGCTACATGACTAATACTTGACTCTGGTTTAAAGATCTATGGTTAGAATAAAACTTTTGCTCAGATGACAGTGTCAGTACTTTTGTCCCTCTCCTTCAGAGCTTTAATCTGTAACACGGATAATAAAACCCAGAGACAGATATTGGGGTTCAAGATGAAGATCAGAGAAGCAAAGCAGTCAAGCCGGTAGCTCTTTCCTCTACCCAGCTATGGCAATCCTGTCTCCACGAATCCTCAGAGGCAAATGCTCTGGTTCCTGTCTCCTCCCACCTTATAATCCCTTCTCCACCCAGCCATATCACTCCTGTCTCCATCTCCCTAGTGCTGGGATTCAAGGTGTGGGATCCCAATTACTGGAATTAAAGGTGTGAACTCTCTTACTCTTTTGGACTGAATCACTCTTGGGTAGCACAGGGTGGTCTTGGACTCACAGAGATCCATCTGCCTCTGACCTCTGAGTCCTGAGATTAAAGGTGTGTACTACCGTTGACTGGCCTCTATGGCTAGCTAGTATGACTGCTGGGCTTAAAGGTGTGTATCACCATTGCCTGGCTCTATGGCTGTGGATAACTTTGCATCTTGATCCCCAGTGACTTTATTAGATTATAAACAATATATCACCATACTAACCCAGGTGGAAGTTTGCCACCCAGCTTCCCAGCAAATGACAATATCCACTTGTTGAGAAAAATGTGTATGGTAACCTTGGCCAAAGTCTCTCTTCCAAAAAAACAAAAATGTTACTCATCCCTGAAGCACTCTTTCTCTAAAATATGAGTGCGGCATGTTTTATCTCAAGTGCTGTTTGTGTAGCAGGACTTCCACACTATAATAGAATGTACTATCATTAATCAATTTCTTATTTGGAGATGGACGAATCCTTTCTAATTTGAAGCTACTAAAAACAAAATTGAAATGCCTGCTGTGATGGAGCTTTGTGACTCTAATAAGAGACAACTAAAGCTGAAATGCCTTTCAAAGGATTGCAACAATTTAAGTTCTCATCTTTTATAAAAGCATTTCTTTCTACAACACTTTTTAAAAACAGTGTTATGGTGAATATCTTATTTCATTACTAAGTCTCTCTCTCCAGTCTCTCTCTCTCTCTCTCTCTCTCAGTCTCTCTCTCTCTCTCTCTCTCTCTCTCTCTCTCTCTCTCTCTCTCTCTCTCTCTCTCTCTCTCTCTCTCTCTCTCTGGAAACATGTCCTTACTGTGTAGCCTTGGCTAGCCTACAACTCACTATGTAGAACACCCTGACCTCTAACTCACAGACCTCTGCCTCGCAAGTGCTGGGATAAAAGGTACATACTGGATATCAAAGGGGATGAACTATCCCTTCTCGTTTCATGGCCTTTATAGTTTTTCAGCGGATTGCCTGTTTACTCTCTGTCTTTTCTGTTGTTTTGTTTATTTTTTCTTGAGTGCTTTATAAATTGTTAACCTTTGTTCTTTCATATTGCAACAGTTTACCTGGTTTTTTCTTTCTATTAAGCATCATAGTAAGGTATGGTGGCACACACCTATAACCCCAGCACTTTGGAGGTACAGGAGGGGGCATCTAGACTATGATGCCAGCTTTGAAGACATATTGAGAGCATATTGAGGCAGGGCTGTTGATAGTTTTTACTCTTTACTCTATGGGGGCCCACCACCCAGCTTCCAAATAAATACAAGACTTATTCTTACTTATGAATGCCCAGCCTTAGCTTTACTTGTTTCTAACCAGCTTTTCTTAACTTAAATTATCCCTTTTGCCTCTGGGCGTTTGTCTTTCTCTATTCTATACCTTTTTTCCTTCTTACTCTGTGGCTTGATGTGTAGCTGGGTGGCTGGCCTTTGATGGCCTCCTCTCCTCCTTTTTTCACTCCTCGGTCTCATTTCCCAGATTTCTACTCCTATTTCTTCTCTCTGCCTGGCAGCCCTGCCTATCCCTCTCCTCATACCTATTAGCCATTCAGTTATTTATTAGAACAATCAGGTGTTTTAGACAGGCAAAGAGGCATAACTTTGCAGAGTTAAACAAATGCAACACAAAAAATGCAACACATATTTGCATCATTAAACAAATGTTCCACAACATAAACAAATGTAACACACCTTCAACTAATTATTCCACAACACTGGGCCACATAACAGTCTATCTGAAAATAAAAATTAAAAAAGAGTGGGACATGTGGTGGTGAATATTTTAATTTTATTTTTGTACTGAAGTGTTTCCATCTGTACTGTCTACTCATCATTTCATGCTTTCGGTAGCACCTAGGACATCATAACAATGTTTGTCACTATAACATGTTATCTTCACTGGTGGTTCCTTGTTCCAAGCTTACGAACTATTTTCAAGTGTGTGTCTCTCTGCCATAAGCTTCAGGGAAGAGCCTCAGTACTTGTCTCACACATTTTCTTTTCATATGATTTCCTGCCCATGTCTTTGGCTGCCAGGAGTCTTCCCACCATGTCCGCAAAGCTCCTTGACCTTCCATTGCCAATGACCTTGGTTTCCTCTTCACTTACTCACTCAATAGACCATCTGTGGTTTAGAGATCAGCACTGCTTGTCTTGCTGTACCTTCAAAATGTCCAATTCTAAATCCACTCTGCCTTCTTAAGCCACAGTTCTCTTTACTTCCATATAACCTTCACTTCACACACAGCAAAGTCTGATCTGCTAACCCCTCCTTACTGCTGTCTCTGATTCGGTGTGTCCTGGGTCCTGGCTTACCTTGCCATTGCTCTCCTCTTTACTCCTTGCTTTTACTCTGGAAACCACCCTGTCCACAGAAGCACCACACTTTGGTGTCATACAGCAAAGTGACCAAGGACATGGGTTCAAGGCATGGCTATCTATATGAACATTTTGGTACTTCCATGGACCAGCTAAACAACCTTGGGGGAGGGTACTTATTCTCCCCAGATGTTAAACAGCTTTAGGGTGTACTAGTATGATAGCCTCTAACACCATGTTACGATGAGAAATGTGGTTTTCTTTTTACTGGAAACTGTCTATTAGTCCACTAAGAGTCTCTGTGTTAACTTAAACTCATATATACAAATATGGTTGAAAGTGAACTTTATGAGTAACAACAAGTACTCCCATCACTTAAGAAATGCCACGCATTTTGGGAGTTCTGCACCATAAGTTTGGGGGGGAAAAGTGCAAAGATGGTCCTGAAATACAATGGTTCAACTTCAACTATTTCATCTTCTATGCATTTGGTAGATATATATGGTCAATACATACCCTGCTTGGACTCTCTTCCATGCTAGCAGAATGAGCTCCGCTTCTTTCTGTGTGTCTCAAGCAAGCCATGCCTGGACTGGGGTGTACAGAGATTAGCTGGATTTTCTACTGATAATATTTTCACCTTGCAGTTTGTTTTTCAGGACTTAATGCCACCCTAGGTGGATGCACTTTTGTATGTCTTCCCACTGCTTAGACCAGTAGTTTCCAAACTTGTTTAGCCATGACCTTCGTTAGCTGGGAAGTAAATATGTTGCAGCTCCCAACTGAGTCCACAGACCTCACCCACAGATACACATGCATTTTCATACTTGTAACTGGACTAGAAGCTGTAGAGAATGGTATGCCACATCACTTGTATGTAATGAGTGATATTTTCAATTCATTCTTACTACGACTAACTATTTTTTCTGTCAAAGGTAGCTGGATAAGGGCCTTCCAATTAGCCATCCATGTCATATTGTGAAGTTGAGCTCTAGTCAATAAGATGAGATACAGTCACTACCTATATCAGAGATAAAAGACAGAGGCCAATTTGGTGAAAGTGTGTGCCATCACAGTTTGGGTCCTGGTGCATCCTTTTTGCAGAAAGAAGAACTACCTTGCCCAATTACTTTGGCTCTGTTAAAGCAAAAGTTAATCTATAAGCCCCACTTGCCCAAGAACAGGTAACTTCCTGGAATGCTAGGAGCTGTGGTTCTTGGTAAATAACAAGCCACATGTTTATTTTTCACCTAAACAAGTTTATTTGCACCAGATGAGCTTGATTGGATGTACACAGAGGTGCCTAAGAGGGAAACACATTAGGATGCATGCTTGCACCTGATTGGACCTGATGGGAAATATGGTGGCCCTGTGATTGTGCCCTTTGAAGCTTCTGTAAAATGTGACTCATGGCCAGTTCCTGAGAACTCCAAAATGGACCTAGCCAGGGTCCATCATCCTAGCCAGTATTTAATTAATGCTTGCTTCAAATTTGGCTCAAAATTGTGGAACTGGCTTTTCTCTTATGATTCTCAGGTTTAACAATTCCTGTGTTCCTTTGTGCTGCACCAAGATTATTCAACACAAATACATTCATTCCTGTTCCATTTCAGACATTTGAAATGCTCATTTTAGCCCATGATACAGATTTCCTGATCTATTATTGTGTCATAGACAAAGTTTGCAAAGGCTGTTTTCAGTAGCCAAGATCAGTTTAGGCCTTTTGTTGAGAGATAGATGAGACACTTTTTGATGAGACGCAGAGAGATGCTTCTGCATAGGAAAGGTGACTCCTGGGCTCTGAGGAAAAGGGAGAACTCATGAAGGGAACAGTACTCCATGGGTACCAGAAGACACAAAATAGAACAAGAGCAGATGGTCCAGAGGAAACCTGTAGTCATCTCCTCTTATGGTCAGTGACATATTCTAAGATAACCCCCAAGTCCCTGCGTGAGGGAGCAGGGTACCCAAAACTATACATGCTGTATATTCTCCTACACACACACACACACACACACACACACATATATATGTATATATGTATATATATATATATCTACAATGAAACAATTTATAAATTAAACACAGGAAGAGATTAACAATAATCATTAATAATAAAATACATCATTTGTAGTAATACATTCTAACCAGACAGGCAGATGTGGTCTTTTAAAATACCTTATTATATACTATGGGCTTTAGTTGTCTCACTATTTTTTTAAGTCAAGAACTCTTTCTTCCCTTTTCACTTAGAGAAAATACTGAGTGATTTCTCTGCCACATCAGAACTACCAGTGTCTTAGTTAGGGTTCTATTGCTGTGAAGAGACACCATGACCACAGCAACTCTTATAAAGGAAAACATTTAACTGAGGTGGTGGCTTACACTTTCAGAGGTTCAGTTCATTATCGTCATGTCAGGGAGCATAATGGCATACAGGTAGGCATGGAGCTGGCTACATCTTGATCAGAAGGCAACAGGAAATAGTCTCAGACACTGGATAGTACCTTGAACATAGGAAACCTCAAAGCCCGCCCCCACAGTGACACACTTCCTTCAACAAGGGCACACATCCTAATAGTGCCACTCCCTATGAGATTATGGGAGCCAGTTACATTCAAACTACCACATTCCACTCCCTGGCCCCCATAAGCATGGAACAACATCATAATTCAAAATGCATTGAGTCCAACTTCAAAAGTCCCTATAGTTTATCACAGTCTTTTTTTTTCTCATTAAACTTGTATTTCAATGGGTCTCAAAATTCTATGACAGATTTTTGGTCAAGTTTTTTCGATTAAAAAGTAGTGGTTTTGAAAACTAATAAAACTGTCACACACAAAAAAAATGGTCCACAAAGCATTCTCCTTTCCTCCCGAAGGTTTTCTGATGCATTGTAATTATTAACCAGTCTTTCACTATTAAACTTAAATGACCAATTGAGACAAACAGTTCTCAGACCGTTCTTCCATCACTGATTAAGACTGGGGTGGCAGGTGTTAGAGATAATATTCATTTAGCCTTCTGAGCTTTCTGGGCAGACGTAGTAACCTTGCCAGCTCCAGCGGCCTTCTTGTCCATAGCTTTGATGACACCCACAGCAACTGTCTGCCTCATGTCATGAACAGAGAAACTACCCATTGGAGGATAGTCAGAGAGGCTCTCAACACACATGGGCTTTCCAGGAACCACATCATGATGGCTGCATCACCAGATTTCAAGAATTTAGGGCCAGAACAGCAATCAATCTTTTCTTTAAGCTCAGCAAACTTGCATGCTATGTGAGCTGTGTGACAGTCCAGTACAGGAGCATAGCCAGCACTAATTTGGCCTGCATGGTTCAGGATAATCACCCGAGCAGTAAAGCCAGCAGCTTCCATTGGCGGGTCATTTTGGCCGTCACCAGCAACATTGCCACGTTTAATGTCTTTGACAGACACGTTCTTTACACTGAAGCCCACGTTGTCTCCAGGAAGAGCTTCACTCAAAGCTTCATGGTGCATTTCAATAGACTTTACTTCTGTTGAGACATTGACTGGAACAAAGGTAACCACCATTCCAGCAGTCTCCACTCGGCCCACAGGAACAGTCCCAATACCACCAATTTTATAGATATCCTGGAGAGGCAGTTGTCAGTGGGACAAGTTGGTGGCAGGATACAATCCAAAGCTTTCAGCAGTGTGGTACCACTGGCACCGCCATCTTTACAGGTGACTCTCCATCCCTTGAACCAAGACACATTAGCTCTAGACCAGCATGTTGTCACCGTTCCAACCAGAAATGGGCACAAATGCTCCTGTGTCAGGGTTGTAGCCAGTTTTCTTAATGTAGGTGCTGACTTCCTTCACAATCTCCTCGTATCTCTTCTGGCTGTAGGGTGGCTTGGTGGAATCCATTTTGTTGACACCAACAATTAGCTGTTTCTCACCCAGGGTGTAAGGCAGAAGGGCATGCTCACGGGTCTGCTCATTCTGGAGATACCAGCCTCAAATTCACCAACACCAGCAGCAACAATCAGGACAGCACAGTCAGCCTGAGATGCTCCAGTAATCATGTTTTTGATAAAGTCTGTGTGTCGTGGGGCATCAATGATCATCACATAGTATTTGCTGGCCTCAAATTTCCACAGGGAGATGTCAATTAGTGATACTATGCTCACACTCAGCTTTCAGTTTGTCCAAGACCCAGGCATACTTGAAGGAGCCTTTTCCCATCTCAGCAGCCTCCTTTTAAAACTTTTCGATGGTTCGTTTGTCAATTCCACCACATTTGTAGATCAGGTGGCCGGTTGTAGCCGACTTGCCTATGTGTCCTGTAGTGAGCCCATGTTCGCAGTTGCGGTGCTACAACACTTCACAATGATCAAGCAAAGGGCTAAGGATGTAAATGAAGACAAAGACAGCGGCTCATTTTTACAAGGAGAATGGAGTTTATTTTAACAAGGGTGGAGCCTTATACACCAAAGGCAGGCATGGTGGAAAAACACCAAGGTCAGAAGCCTGTGTTACCAGGGCCCTCCAGCAAAGGGTAGACCAAAACCAGGAATTAGCATTTAGACAATAAGGATGGACAGAAAACAGGAACTTGAATGTAGGCCTTACTGGGAGGAGGGGACGAGAAGTGTTTTGCTAGAAGCTCCTAGTACAAGCAGGTCAACAGACTCCCATGGGGGAAGGGTGCAACAGTGTCTAATGACAATGATGTTGATGAGTCTTTTCCTTTTCCATGCTGGATTTGAATTAGCGGTGGTTTTCCTAACACCTGCTTTCTGATGGCAAACCCGTTACAAAAATGCAGTTTATCACAGTCTTAACATTGTTTAAAATTTCAAAATCTCTTCTGAGATTCATTCAATATCATAATTGTGATTTCCTATAAAATCAAAATAAAAAAACAGATCACATTCAGGATATGTATTATATTCCAAAACATAGGGAAGAGAGTATAGTGAAGAAATACTGGACTAAAACAAGACCAAAAACCAGCTGGGAAACTCCATCTCCATGTCTGATGTCAAATGAGCTTCAGGTCTCTAGCTCTCTCAGCTTTGTTGACTACAACACACTTCTTTCTCTTGGGCTCCTCCCACTCCCCGTTAGCGGCTATCTCTGCAGGTATTCCTTGACTCTGGATCTCTAACATCTTGGAGTTTCCAAGGCAATCTAGACTTCAACTTTGCAGCTTCATACAATGGACTCTCTAGGCCTCCATTCAAGGACACCCCTGACACATGGCTTTAGGCATGGGGCAAATTCCATAACCGGTTTCTTCTATCCTTAACTCTAAAGCCAGAACCACATGGCCAAAGCTGCCAAGTTCTGCTGCTTGCTGGGGCTGGAGCATGGCCCTCTTGTTCAATTACATCTTCACCAGCTTTCTGTTTTTGATTTTTACCTTCACTGCCTAAGCTTGTCTGCCCTTGATCTTGCTCTGTAGACCATGCTGACCTCAAACTCAGAGATCCACCAGGCTCTGCCTTCCCAGTGCTGGGATTAAAGGTGTGTACTACCACACCCAGTTCTAAACTTTGTTTTAAGTCCATTTCACAAGCTGGAAACTTATTTGTGTGGGATCTTGCCCTGAATTATCATTCCCTTTATTCAATTTCTTAATCCATTTATTACCTTGAACACAGGATTTAGCTCTATTCCACTTCCTGGTATTATTTTTCTCTACAAAATTTACATTTTGTAATTTACCATGCTCAGCTTGCTCTTTTTCATTAGTCATCTTCATTAGTTACTACTAATAACCACATAACAGAGTCTATACTAGTCTGTTTTGAGATCTCCTCTACTAATGGAATGAATCCACAGCTCTTCACTTTAGCCTCAGATAGACTATTCAAACAAGGGCAAAAGGCAGCCATTTTCTTCACCAAAATATGACAAAAAATGATCTCTAGGCAACAGACTAAAATTTTTCTCCTCTGAAACCTCTTGAGTAAGTCCTCAACTGTAGAGTGTAGCCTTCCTACCAGCCTGGTTCCAGTGCCGCATCAGTCCCAAAGGAACACAAAGGAGGCTATATTAATTATGAAACTGTTGGCTGTTTTCTTGGTTTCTTACTGGCTATCTCTGACGTAAGTATTTACTCCATAATTGTTAATCTAAGTATTTCTCTCACCGAGAAAGGGTCCAGACTTCTTACCTCTATGACGGCTATGTCTTGGCTCCCTGTGTTTCTCTTTCCCAGAGTCCTCCTCGACTCTTAGTCCCACCTATCTTGCTTCCCTAATGGCCAACAGTGCTTTAATTGACATATACACAGGACTTCCCCATCACCCAACAGTTTGAATAATTCTTAGCACCACTGTCTTCCATGTTCCTACAAGTATGGCCCATGCCTTGGTTAGTGTTCCTGTTGCTGTAAGGAGACACCGTGACCAGACCATGGCAACTCTTATAAAGGGAAACATTTAATTGAGGTGATAGCTTACAGTTCAGAGGTTCAGTCCATTGGCATCATGGTGGGACATGGTGTCATGCAGGCAGACATGGTGCTGGATACATTTTGATCAGAAGGCAACAGGAAGTGTACTGTAACACTGAGTGAAGTTTAAGCATAGGAAACCTCAAAACCTGCCCCCTCATGACACACTTCCTCCAACAAGCCCATACCTCCTAATAGTGTCAATCCCTATAAGCTTACAGGGGCCAGTTATGTTCAATTACATATAATCACAACCAGTATTGTTTATCTCACACTGAGAAAGACTTCACTTTGTTAACTGAGGTGTCACTACATGATCCATGGATGTCAGTGTATACAGTGTCTACACTGGGCACAAGCATGATTCACACCCTATGGGGACACAGCAGATGGTGAGGGATTCCTTAACTCAAAATAGTATGGCATTTAAAACTTACAGGCTGTTTACTCTTGAAGTCTTCCATTTAATGTTTTCAGACCACAGTTGACAAGAGCAATTAAAACATTGGGAAGTGACACTGTAGACCAGGGTGACTGCTATGTGTCCTTTTCAAACAACCCTCACAAAATTACAAAGTCATGTTTTCTATATCATCTCTTATTTGGGGATCCTAAAATGATACACAGAGACACCCTTAGGCTCACACCTGCCCTCATGTTTGTTTGCTGATGAGCTGGCCAGAAGGTTACTGACCAGAAGACAGGCTACAAAGAGAAGGTCCTGTCCTGCACTGAAGAGTGAGTCCTGCAGCCTCATTCTGGCTAAAAGAGGAAGAGCTGTTCCTGGGAGGATGGTGAAGGCTTTGTTCTTAAGAGATGCAGAGACTGGCCCTGTGGATGAGACAGATGTTCTTTGTTATTCTGCAGCACGTGGGCCTTCCATTTCCTCCTCCTTCCCTGGGTTAAACTGCCTTGGCATCATCTCACTTGTCCTAATGGTCCATGTTTAACATCTGTGTGGTTACATATGGGGCATGCTCATTTGTGGGCTTATGGAGCTTGAATCACATTAGGACAGGACTCGATGCCCACACAGGAAGAAAATGAGCTGGGCACAGCTGTAGTGCAAAGTAGGTCAGTTCACAGAGCACAGGAAGTCATCAAAGCAATGGGAAATTAGGGACAAAGTTCTAACTAACTGTCCCAGAAAATGGTCTAACCTGTTCCCTTTTGAGACTTCTCTAGAGTTTTTACATACTTTTAAACTGACATTTATAAAGCTTTATTTTGCACTTTGTAAGTCTAACACACGTTTGTTACAAAGAATTTTTCAAATCCAGAGAAGGAAACATCACTCACAGACCAGGAAGCATGTATTATCATTTTTGACAGTATTTCCTTCTAATCATTTTGATCATGGATGCTTGTGTGTATATGATATATATTTTTGTCATTAAACTATATATATAATTTTTTAATTTTTAAAAGTGCATCACTCTTCTGATATACTCATGTGCAAAGCCCTTCTCACCTCCCTATCACTCCAGCATGTTGGAATGCCTGAACATACCTGAATGACAGCTCCGTGTAAAGACAGCTTTGTCCATGCCTCCCCACCTTGAGGCAACCTTCAAATGGAAAGAACTCAAGGTGCTAAGATCTTGCAGCACCTTTTCATGCACCAGGTTTTCCGGGCCAGACAAGGGAACCAATGTAAAGCCTTTCCATATTCCATGGAAGCACTCCATCTGAGGGCCTGAAACAATCTGGAAAGCCTGTGTGCAGTGCCCGCCTCTTGTGCTCTTGCAGTTAGGGCTACCATGTAGAAACCGAGAAGATGATGGAGACATCCTGGATCCTGTCATCAAAAGGAACCCAGCTGCAGGGACCACACTAGAAGAGGAGCCCTAATGGAAAGAGGAGAAGACTTGGGTGTCTAGCAGTTAACTATCTGTCCACAGGATGCTTCCTGCTCAGATGAGAGCCCTACAGACTTAGAAAGGATTCCTTCCCAAAGCACAGTCCTCCAAGACTCTGTGTTTCCCTGCAGAGGTGAAACATGAAGGGTCTTTTCTGTATCCTGGGTCTCCCTCCCAAAGCCCCCACTTAGATGTGCTTGCAATGGCACAGAGAAACTGCCAAACTAGACTGCTCCTTGGGTGGAAAGAAAGGCTTATTGTGGGCCAAACTGCCAAAACCATCTCTTGGGGTGGGGTGGGGGCATGATAGAGTAGAAAAATAGTGGAAAAGTAAACAGATTGTATCTGACAGTCATCAGGGTAAGGATCTGAGCAGACACAGGTTGTCCATTGCCCTGAAACTAGAATCCCTTGCCTGACACAGTTGGCCTTTGGGGCAAGGTTAGAGGAGGTTGCTGGAGGATTGAGGGTAATTCTTGGTAAACTGAAATCTGCCTTTGGGCTTGTTTAACTGTCCTTCTCTTTAGGGCAATGTTACCAATGCTGCCATTTTTTTTTGGGTGGGGTGGACTTTGGACCTAAAAAGAAGCTATGTCAGCACGCAGTTTACAAGCTTCAGACTTAACCCCATGTTACCACTGAGCTTTAGAGATGATTTTCAAGACAGTGAACAACTAGGTTTATCCAGCATGTAAAGTCACTGATAAAAATCATGTGCTATCAGTCATGAAGTATCAGAAAGAATTACTTTGTTCTTCAAAGCTTACTTCCATCTTTGCACAGTCATTTCCCTCCAGTGTCCTCTGTGTGCCAGATTAACTGGGTCAGATGGGTCACTGTGATTTGTGTTGTTCAAAAGTGATTCTAATCTCCACCAGAGTTGCCTTAACCCTGATAGTATAGGAAACTAACAGTACCCTTGATGTCAACTTTCAGCAGGTAGCTAAAAAGAAGGAAATGAAATCAAACTGCTGTCATTGTCTTCAGGATAAAAATTATAGCTGTGTTCCCTCTTTTGTCATTTTCATACGATTCCACACGGTGAGAATTTCTGTTGTAAATTAGGTCTTTGAAAGAGGCATCAGAATACAGTGTATAAGGGCCTGGGTGTCTCTCGTGCAAAACTTATACTGTTTGGATCTTTGTGGTCTCCACAGCCTCGTGTTTTGAATGCTTGTTGCCTGGTGCCTTGGGGGGGGGTAGAGTCTTGTTGGTAGAAGTAGGTCAATAGGCACAGGCCTTTGAAGGCTTGAACTGCTTCTAGTTCCAGCCTGTTTTCCCTTTGCTTCTTGATCAGACATACCTTCTCACTGCCACATCTTCCCTCCCATGAAGGACATGAAGTCACTGAAAACAGGAGCTGAGATAAATCCTTTGTGCCTTCAAATATTTCTTCTGGGCACTTTGGTCACAGAGATGCTTTCGTAACTAATGTAGAAACCAATGCCAACTGGACGATGAACTAATGGCTCCCAAAATTTAGTGAGCTTGAGTCCCAGGAAAACACTTCAAAATCTATGACCCTACAGGATCCCCACTCCGGGAACTCAGTTCAGACCTACAAATGGTTTTACTGCACATGTGTGAGGTCTAGTCTCTGAGAAACACTGGGGTAAATGAAAGCAAAAACTGCTGCCTGTTAGTCTTGGTGAAGAGAAAGACGATGAAAAGTGGAGGCAGGAAATAGAGAACTCAAAGAGAGAAAACCAGCAATCATGGGTGTGGGAGAGAGGGGTGACATTGTATGACTGTCCTTCAAGTTTTAAAGAATGGAAAGGGGTGTGTGTGTGTGTGTGTGTGTGTGTGTGTGTGTGTGTGTGTGTGTGTGTGCTGAAATGCGTGGGCCAGGAGCAAAGGAAAGGATGGAGATGGCAGACTGAAAGATGTCCCCTGTAACGAGTGTCTAGAGGAGGGCAACAGACCTGAGACCCAGCTCACCCTAGTATATGACCAGTCAGTTTTGCAGAGGATGAAGGACATTCTGCCCTTAAATCTGAAAGAAGCCAAACAAACCTTTTGAGCTAAGACAAAAAGGGTGCCTGGTGTCCTGTGTGTGTAACAGTATTGCCTTTCTAAAGTGATGCTTAACAGTTAGGCTTTGGTTGGCAGGTTACCATGGGAGGGGAGACAAGCTCCAGTGTCAAAGTGCAGATGGTACTAGCTTCTAAGAAGAGATGGTCTCTCTGCACAAGAGAGATTACTCCATCTTCTTACCCAAATAGAGCAGCAGGAGAGTGTACATATTGTATGTATTTATTACCATGTAAATTTACATTTTCTTTCCAGAAAATTTAAAAAGTAGAGATAAGTAGAGGGAGAGTCACTCATTGTCCTACCACCAAGAATTGGGTATGTTACTTATTAACATTTTGAATCAAATGATTGATTGATCTAAGTACTGAGACTAGATCACATGCTGGGCAAGCATGCTGTATCACCAGCTCTCTCTTCACTTGTTTCCTTCGGAAAGGACCTCATTCAATTGGCAAGTCTAGCCTTGAACTCACTCTGTAGCCAAGGATAGTCTTCAACTTTCAATTATGCTGCCTCAACCTCCAAAGTATCTGTGATTACAGCCTGAATCTGGTCATGGGCCTGACTGGCCATGCATGATAATTAACAGTTATGAAGAAGTCCTGTGGGTTAAAAGACATTTACTGGTGTTCTGAGCTTCTGCCTATCAATGCTAGTCACACTCAGAGATCAGTTGAAAGCAAAAGCATCATCAGGTACTGCCAAATAGTCTCAGGATGTTGGGGTGAAACACTAAGATCCACTCCCTTAGACTCCTGAGCTTGCTAGCTCAGGGAAGAATTGGCCACAAAGTCATGTGACATTCACACAGCCATGCAGAGAGAACTAGTGACCCCTAGATAAGGACTGATACCAATTTGCTGTCTTTGTGTAGGGACAAGCTAGATTCTTCTGCCCTATCTCCAGGTGATGGTGTGCTTTTTCAAAACCAACAGCAAATTTCATGGAAGACCCCAAACTGGGACCACCCAGGAAAAAAAAGCTCATTTTCCTTGTTCATGAAAACTGAGGAGCGATTAATTATTTTGCTTTAAAATCCATTGGATTAAAAGAGGTTAGCTTAATTGATTTCATTGTTAAGTAATAAACTGTCATCAAGTTCCTCATACAATATTCAATATTTATCTGTTTATTTTTCTTATATTTTCACTAAGCAAGTCTGAATATTTTTCACACATATTTGTACCTCTCACTAACAAAGGTGTCCAGTCCACCTGCCTCTGTATTTCAGAAGTTTTACATCTGTTGATTCAACCTATCAAGCATCCAAAATAGTCCCCACTCCAAATCTTTTCATCTGTTCTTAACAGGTGCAGGCATCTTCTTGACACTATTCCCTAAAGGAGGCAATGTGACAACTGCATACAGCATCATGCATTAGCAGTCACCCAGGGTTTCTTAAAGCTTGTGGAAGGTATATGTACAATTGAGGCAAACACTATAATATTTTATGTAAGGAACGTGAACATCTTTGGATTTGGATGACCTCAGGGGAACCTTGGAACCAGTGGGCCAAAGAAACCACAGGATAACTATATTATCCTTCTTGATATTTGATACTGACCATATTGCAGTCAAGATGAAAATCTTGTTTCTTCCTTTGAGATTGTTTCTCTAGGGCTGAATAAAAAAGAAAAATTAAGATCACCATGACTGCTTGATTATTACATAAAACTATCTTGTAGAATGAAATTATCTGTAACCTTTGGATTTGTGACTAGGCAATGTAGTTAGGTCCCTGAGGTGTGGGGTACAAAGAGGTACTGGTCCAAAGTGAGTCTTCACAGTTGCATTCTGGTTTGCAGGAACTAAGCTCCTGTTCCCACCCCTCTCTCCTTGACAAAGCTCACAGACAACTAATGACACATTTTAGAGGAGTGTGAGCTCTGCTCAGCCATATATCATGACTGAGAAATCTAATTCAGACTAATTATATATGGGCCTGACCTGTCTCTACAGGTTTCAAAAGGTCTGCATGTGACTTACCATATATAAAACCAAACCAAGATGCTTTTCATCTCAGCAGGCTGTGCTTGCTGCTTCTGCAGTGAGCCATGTGTTAAAATGGAAAAGTCAAATTTGTAAATGACAATCTGAAGCCACCACTATGGCCCTTTCCATTCGTTGGCATTGCCTGATGAGGTTGGTTTGTGTCCATACATTAGTTAAGTGTCAAGCCCAAAAGAAGCTGAGGACAAATGGCTGAGCTGCCTATTAGCATATCAAAGCATATGCTGGCCTCCAGGCTCTCTCAGCATCAGAAAAAAGTACCGATTACAGAGCCCATGCTGGCATCCTGACTCCTCTCAGCTCTTTTCACCCTGCTAGCTACCCTAAACTCCAGCTCACCGGCTTCCCTCCCCACAGCTTCTCATTCTTACATATAACCCTGCCATTTTGCCCTCTCTCTTGGTTCTCTTCAGCTCTTTCTCTTGGCTCTCTCTTCACTTTTCTCTCTCTCTCTCTCTTCCCTTCTTCTCCCCCCCCCCTCCTTTCATGGCCTGATCCAGTCTGCTGGCCATGTTGAGTGTGCTACTTTCTCTCCCTGCTCTGGACTCTTCGGATGCCTCTGGAAGAAACCATGCCCTCATTGGAAGGAGCAGTCATTTCCTCACCTTATATATCTGGTGCTGAGATCCCCACTTTATACATCTGATGCTGAAACACCTCCCCCTTTATACAATAAGGTAATTAGGAGATTTTATTTTTTGTTGTGTGATATTTCACCAGGGCACAATGCCCTCCCTATATTTTCCTTCAGTAGCAACCAAGAGCCATTAGAGTTGCTCTGATTTTTTAATATTGTCAACAAAAATGTATTATTACATTTTTTGCTAGTATCGACACATATATGATCCCATTAGCAATTTTTTTTGCTGGTTTTAGAATTTCTAGTTTTATAAATGTAAATGCCCTGCCGGTGAATTCTGAGGTTGATTAAGGGAGAGGAAACTGGAAACCAGAGGTCAAAGAACAATAGATTCCTGTTTCCTTGGTTCACTTTAATGTTCTGCAGCCAACAGACTGCCTCCGGCAATTATTTGAGGCCAATAAGAAAACCTCCCTTAGACTGTCCTAGAATAAGCAAGGAGCACTGCCAGGCCTTTTGTTTGTTTATACTGTCAGTGAGCATTCTCTATCAAAGTGATAAAGAATTTTAAAAAGCTTTATTGGGAGGTTTAGGAATTGCAATTTGGCAGATTCAGGTTTGGGCAAAGCTCAAAGTAAGTGTGTTCCAAAGAGGAGAATGAAGGGTTTGTGTTTAAGAAAGAAACCTAAGTCATCAGTTCAGGGAAACATCAAATCCATGAGTCCACAGCCTATCAGTCAGCTTGGGGCTATAGCTGCAGGCAGCTGCAGGGGAAGTGGACTTAAGTAGAGTGTTAGGGTGATTTTTTTCTGTAGGCCTCCCACACCCCCACCACTTAGATACACACACACACACACACACACACACACACACACACACACAGAGTCCATCTTGAGTAGAATTTCCCATGACTCATAGCATCCTCCCACCTAGTCTATAGGAAGGTAATAGGCGCTATTCTCACATTCCAGGAAAGGAAACTTGAGTTATCCACAGATTTAGAAACCAGACTTCTAAGCATTTGAAACCGGATCAACTGCAGGCTTACTGCATTGCTAGCGGCTATGCTTAACCAAGTAGAAGGCTTTCCCACTCTCATTCTTTAGAGCTCTTGCTGAAAGCATCAGAAAACAGCCTTGGCCAAGACAAGCAAAGGAGAATTTACAGAAAGGCAAAGGGGTGGGGGGGATCATGGAGGATGTCTGTACAGCTGACAGAATCAATAGAAGATGGATGGACCAAGTCAGGAGCTGACACAGTCCAGAGAAGCACTGAGCATCCAGGCTTAGGCTTTGCTTCGAAAAATGACCCCAGGCGCCAACCTTCCTCGGGGGCTAGAGCCCAGAAGACGCATCTGAAGTACTTGCCATGCTTGTCCGTGTGGGCACGCCCTGCAATAAGAAAACCAGTTAAACCCTTTTTGCTTCTCTACTGGGAAAGAGGCCCCTAGATTTACCATCTCCCTGCCACAGTACAGGGTAATTAAAGACATGAATGGCAGGAGTAAAACAAGTTAAATATCCCAAATTCTAGCAGCCTGCTTTATGAAAAGCTGTGGAACTGAGCTGCGGTGCAACAGAGGCAGACCTCACCCACCTCCCAGCTACCACAAACTCCACCAGGGATGGAGGTTTAATCCTGATTGTTAACTTGATGGGTTTAGAATAACCATGGATATACGCCTTGGGGCATGTCTGGGAGTGGTTTCTAGACTGGGTTAGCTGAGATGAGAAGGCCCATGTTAAATATGGGTAACACCATTCCATGGGCTGGGATCCAAGACTGAATAAAAGGGAGGATGTGCAGGCCAGACAGGGGGATCTCTGAATAAAAGCACTGGTTGGACAAGCCTGGCAACCCGAGTTACATCCTGGACCCAAAGGTGAGAACAAGGACCGAACTCCTCAAAATTGTCATCTGACCTCCGCAGGCACACCATAGTACATGCACACCTGCACTCACAAACACTGAACAAATGTGCACACATGTAAACACACACACATACACACAAAATACGCATACGCTAATAATAAATTTAAAAAATTGAAGGAGAAAGTGAACTGAATACTAGCATTTCCTGCTCCCTCCCCCTTCCTCTCTCTCCTTCCTCCCTTTGCCCTTTCTCCACCCTCAAGGAGGCAATGTGACTAATTTTTTTGGAACCTCCAACTCACTCCTGCTTAATTCTGAAAACCCCATTCCTCTCTCTCTCTCTTTCTCTCTCCCTCTCTCTCTCTCTTACCCTCTCTCCCCAAACTCTGCCCACTCAGAGTCTCCAAACAAAGGGAAGGCACCAAAAAGTCCAGTTTTGCATTCTAGGTGGCTACCACAACTTCATCCCCTGAAGTTGCCAGCCACCCAAGTCTCCATCTAAAGCAATCAGCTTTTGACTGTACTTGGGCACAAACCCAGTTTGTGACTGACACATCAGCAAATCTCATCTACAACTATATAATCTTCCTGATTTAGTTTGGGTGTGCAGTTTCTCTGGCCTCCATCTCTGGGACAGGAGGACCCACCTGGGAGTTGCTTTGCTCAAATAAAACTGTTGTTATGCTTGATCTGGCTTGCTGTGTCAGCAGAGAAAACTGTTATTGGGGGACAGAAAGCCTATTAGTGACCAGCTGCCCCCACTCTAGTCACCATGCATTCTCTACCATGATAGACTACCTCCCTTTGAAATGTGAGCCCAAGTACACCCTTCCTCCCTTAAGTAACTTCTTGTCAGGTATCTGCCACAGCAATAAGAAAAGAAACTTATATATATATATGTCCTCTAGAGCCTAGTACAGGCAAGTGTCCCAATAGATGTATTGTTTGAATGAACAAATTTTCCCAATGTTTGTCCAACTGTTATTCATTAATAACACACAACTCTGGACAAATCAGACAGACTGAACACTTCACAGGCTTGAAATATATAACTACAAAATTCCCTGTTGTACTTGAATAATGTTATTGCCCATTGGTATTGAAAGCACACTTAACTATGCTGGGAATCGCCTTCTTGGGTTGTTCTTAACTTCGCAAAAGTCAGTAATCATAACCCCCCCCCTTTAAAGCAAGAACTAAGCTCCATTCTTTTCTTTTCTGGGTCATCAGTGGCAGTTCTCAACTTCCCATTGTTATTGGAATGTATTGTTCTCAGTCTTCCTGAAGTTGGGAATCTCTATCAAGTAGAACTTTGGGTTCATATGGAGGTGGAAAGCTTTGTGTGTTCAAGTTTGTCACAGTTACCATAAAAAAACACATATTTCCATGTCACATTCTCCTCAGGTCTTCAACCCATTTATTTGGGTGTCTTGTCCTTAGCCCTCTGCAAAAGGACACTGCTTCCTCAGACACAGACTTGGGATAAAGCTCTGTTGTCTTTCCTACTAGGCAAGCTCCCCATCCCCTTCCAAAGAGGCCTGCCTGGCCAACATTTTGTACAGCAGTACTCTGAATGCCCACCCACCACAGAGCTTCCAGAGAACTGATTAACAATGATCTCTGTGCAGTGTCGTCTAGAGTGCCACAGAATGTCTTGAATGCCATCCCTTCCCAGATATTTTCCTTGCACATGCCAAAGTCAGCTGTCCTTATGTGTTGCACAGGGTCCAGCACCACACTGTCAAATACTGCCTAGTTTTGCAGTGTGAAAAATGGCATGAGACTCCTCCAAGTACCAACTTATTGCATGTGGTAGATGAGGCAACTCCATTCACATACTCTATTACTATATACTGGTTGGTCTTCAAGGCAAACAGAAGGAGAGAGGGCTCACATTTACTATATTCCCCACTAAGATACAATATTTTAAAGCAGTTAATACATATCCTCACATGTTTTGTATATTGCTTCTAACTTTTCTGTGACACTGATATTTAGCATAGTTATAATCAGTGTGTATCAAGCTTTTATGTATTCTTCCATAAAATGTCATGCCATCTTCTATCTCAAAACAGACTTCAGAATCACAAGTTTAATGCTATCATAATATTCCATGCCCTTGATGTAACTTACTTGGCTAAACCACTTCCTTATTATTCAACATCTGGTTTGAATGCATCTGAGTTTCAACAGATACAGCTTCCCAGACAGTAGGATATTGTCAATGGCTGGCTTCTGGGAGTGATTTTAACATTAAAGTGAGTCTGTTTACGACTCTGCAGTAAATAGATTCTGAAGAAAGACTGCTTCTGAAGTGGATGGCACAAGGGTATGATACTCATTAATGGAATTTCAGGCAAGTCAGGGGGATAAATGAAATCCAACAGAATTACATGTAGGTGGGAAGAAAACGGCTAACTAAGCACAGAGTCACAAAACTGAGCCATATATACATTGCCACAGTTTGTCTATGAAATGCCTGCCCCCACACACCAGCCTCATGCGTTTGCTTCGTTCCTAACTGGTGGCTGTGCCTTGGGAGGGTAAGGAAACTTCAGGAGCTGGACTGAAGTAGAGGAAGCGGGTCACCTGAGTCATCTGGAAAAATAAGAACTCTGGCCACTTCTTGTGGCTTGCTGTGTCCTGGCAGTCATGAAGTAACCAGCTCTCTTCTGCTACACGCTCTCACTGAGAGAATATCCTCCTGAGCAACGGGGACCAAAAGACCATGAACTGAAGCCTCTGCAAGTACAAGTCAGAATAAAGACCATGAACTGAAGCCTCTGCAAGTACAAGTCAGAATAAGACTTTATCCTCTTCAGTTGCTTTTGTCAGGAGTCTTCTCATAGCAGCAGCAGCATAACTAATGCATACATCCATGCAGCTTTCTTTTTTATTTTTTATTGTATTGAAATTATGTGCATCGGTGTTTTGCCATGGGTGTCAGTCCCCTGGAACCGGAATTACAGACAGCTGTCAACTGCCATGTGGGTGCTGGGAATTGAACCTGGTTCCTCTGGAAGAGTAGTCGGTGCTTTTAACCACTGAGCCGTCTCTCCAGCTCCCCACACAGTTATCTTAATCTCATTACAACTGATGTGGAATCTTCACACTGTGGGAGATTAAGACTCTGATGAGCCCATACCTAATCTTGAAATATGGTGTTGGTGGAAAATTGCGTCTTCTACATCCTGTAGCCCCTGTACCAAAGCTCTCCTTCTCAGTGTATATATCTAGGATTATTTCAAATCCACATTCCCAGATCTAAGCAATGATGTCTGGATTAGGAAGCAGAACAGAAGTGCTGTGTGAAGCATCCGCTCCCCTTGCAGAGAACCAGGGCCTCACGGGAGCAGAATCAGCGGCTCACAGAGCAGAGTGCACAAAGATCCTTATAGAAGAACAGAAAAGGAGAAAAACTCATGCAGAAGGTACTTTTTTCATCAGAGGGAAGTTAAAGGGACAAAAATGGATACATGACTTAGATGCTTTCTGGAGAATCTGGCTGCATCTTAAATCTTCAGGGTTGAAGCATCCAGTTACAAGAGCCCATTTCTCATTCCTCCTACGCTGTTCCAAGGCGTGCAGTGAGACAAACCTCACCTCCTGGGATGCTCTGTTTCACTAGTGGGAGTACACTGTTTCACTGTAGGTGCACACATCTACAGATTTGACTATGTATAAGTGAATGATGCTTCATTGTCCTCCCCTCTTTGCTGACGCTGTTGTGGCTTGCAGTGCACCTTGAAAATTTGCCTAGACTTTCACTCAGCTGGTTCTATCCATTAGCAAACATCCCCACAAACAACTTCTGTATTCTGAGATGGTCTCTGGTTGCTTGTGCAACAAATAAATCCCCAGTCCCATTGTCTAGCAATGACATTGCACATCCATCACACATCCCTCAGGATGTGTCTTGATGTGTTCCTATGATAAAAGTGTTTGCATGCTACTTGGGATTGTATCTACTCTGTTCAAATGATGCATTCAACCAATACACTAAGTGAAGGGTCAAATTCTGTCATTAAATATGCAGCCTTGGAGGTGGAGAGATGGCTCAGCAATCACAGATGACCTGAGTTTGATTCCCAGCACCCACATCAGGCAGTTCACAACTGCCTGTAACTGCAGCTCCAGGTAAATGTGATGCCTCTGGCCTCCGTGGGCACCAGCATTCACATGCACATAACCAAAAAAAAAAGACATATACACACAATTTTTTTCTTTCTTTCTTTCTTTCTTTCTTTCTTTCTTTCTTTCTTTCTTTCTTTCTTTGAGACAGGGTTTCTCTGTGTAGCTTTGGAGCCTATCCTGGCACTTGCTGTGTAGACCAGGCTGGACTCGAACTCACAGAGATCCACCTGTCTCTTCCTCCTGAGGGCTGGGACTAAAGGCGTGTGCCACCAATGCCCAGCCACATACAATTCTTAAATAATAAATAAAAAGAACTATTTGAAATCATGCAATGCCATATACTTAGGTATGTATCCCCAGTTCCTGTAACAATCTGTCAACACAGTGAGATTTTTTTTCCCACCATGAGGTTTCTAACAGACTAGCTTT
Source organism: Mesocricetus auratus (assembly GCF_017639785.1). Classification (NCBI taxonomy): domain Eukaryota; kingdom Metazoa; phylum Chordata; class Mammalia; order Rodentia; family Cricetidae; genus Mesocricetus; species Mesocricetus auratus. Next base: position 55,779,992 of record NW_024429196.1, read on the forward strand.
ACCTGTTTCTCAGAGGCAAGCTCAAGTTTTCTAAGAGAAAAATCCTGTCATTACATTTCTCTCTTTAGCACCACTGGTTACTCAGCTTTCTGTCAGTACAGGGAAACACCTACAATAATTCACTTACGAGAGAGTGGGCTTATCTTGTATTCACTGTATTCACAGGCACCACCCTCAGTTCATAGTTTCCTCATGTGCAAATTCAAATACCCTCAGACTGAACACACATTTTTTTAAAATGTGTTTGCCTTGAGCATGTACAGGCTGGTTTTCTTGCTGTTGTCCTGTCAATGATACAGCATAACAACTGCTTGTGTGTTGTACTAGGTACCACATCAAGTGTGGTGATAACTTCAAATACATGGAAGAATGTGGGGATTCTACACAAGCGCTACACTAGACAAGGGTGGTGGCATCCTCATGGACTCCAGCACTTATAAGACCAGGCTGAGACAGGAAGAGCATTAGTTTGAGGTTACTCTGAGCTTATAGTCAACCTTGTTTCAAAAAAAAGAAAACAAAACAAAAATATAAAATAAAGACTACCTCCCAACACACACACACACACACACACACACACACACACCAACCAAACATTTCTTTTTAATCACATGTTCCTTGTATAAACAGAAGTAGCATCAAGATGCTGGGATGGAGTTTTGTTGCAGGAATCTATCAGAGTCACTGTATCGAAGGTAAATCATTAGAGTGAATAGTGGTTTTCTAGAAGTACTTTGACCTTGAAGAATCATTGTGGAAAACAGTGATAACTTTCTGTGATTTGTAGGATTGTGTTTTCTAAAGGGGGGCGTTACAGCCTTTGCATGACTTTGGTCACAAGACACCTGTGACACCTGAAGCTCTTGGATTGCTGTGTACTACAAATGGTACACGGTAAGGACTAAAGTAGCAGGGATATGTGATAGTTTCCTTTAGAGAGACTTATGAATTAGAATAGGGACCTTGGTATGAGGAAATACTTTACTCCCCCCCCAAAAAAAAGAAAAAAAAGAAAGAAACTTAGTGTGACAGTCAATAAAAAAGCCTTTGCACCAGAGGCTAAACCTTCCTGCTGCCACACAGGCCTTAAACTTTCATCTTGGGATGACCTCTTTCTTCAACCAACTCACGCAACACAGCACACCCCGACAGAGTTTGGTAGTAACGGCAAAAGAGAAGTGTCTCGGCTGGCTATAATGCTACAGGAATTAAAATCTAAAACTGTACAACAAAAGACAATTCTGTGGTTTGTCTTGGAAACTTTCCTACACATAAATCTGTTGTTGACATAACAAAGTAGTGACCATGACTTTGACCCCTAAGTGAAGTAGTGGGTTGTAGATAAAGACTTGTCTCTCACTGTCTGGGAGACTTAGGCAGAGCTATAACAAAACAGAAGTTCTCTTTATTTGGGTTTGCCGGGATGTTGTTTTGGGGCACTGCAGATTTCCACAGTTTTGTTCTCACAGAGTAATTATTTCCAGAAAAGATACTGGCTCAGATGACTGCCGTGTTCCTCATGTGGTTTTTGAGTTTTGAAAACAGCAAAACCCAGAGTTCCCTAGCCTTCTGTGTACCCTGGTAACGTGGCAAAAAGAAATCATCACTGGCAAGGAGTCATCACTTCGATCTATGACAACGTGTTTCCAGAACAAAATACTTGCTCAGATTCCAAACCCACATGTGTGCAGGCTGTAATTTTCTGTGTGGACAGCAACTCTCTTTTACAAACAGGATGGGGAGTGGAGTGGGGGGTGGTTCACATTGAAGACTTTTGCCTTAGGAATATTCCATGTTGGAGGCAAGCCTGCTTGATAGACAGTTCAGTGGCCTGTCTATGTGCCAAGGCGGCAGCCGCGTGTGCAGTATAGAGCAAGTACTTCCGGTCTTGACTAATTAAAATACCATGGCAGTGTCTCTGTGTTCCCAGCCTCCTGTGGACAGGAGAGGAATCCCAGGTTCATTGGGAACCATAGAGTCAGCTGCAGGCTAGAACAATGTGTGGAATTTTGAAGAACCTGGCTTTAACCCTGGAGATTTGAGTCAAAAGTGAAAAACAGAGAGAAATTAAAGAGACCTCTTGCTTGACCTCTTGTCTTAAAATTGAAGAGAAATGAAGCTTGTTTATGTTTCTGTCTCAACTTTTTACAAGTACTCAGAGTAAAAGGAAGTGCGGTAAAAATAGGGGCTATTAGTACCTAAAGGTTCACTTGCAGCAATTCCTTGTGAAAGGGATTCCAGTGTCATGATGTCACTGCTCAGTTTCTGATGATGTGGCTATCCCATGGCCCCGTACTGCTTTTGCAATTTCCTCCTGCATACCCCCTAAAGCAAATAAGGATAATAGAGAGGTCATATTCAATAAACTGTGCCTGACTGACCCAGTGTATGTGTGCGTGCAGATGCACACACACACACTCATGCACACGTGCATTCACACACACACCACAGTTCTCACACTGGTTGATTACTCTCCCCTGCCTACATTTGACCCTCTTGTTACCTTCCTGGGTACACTGTTTGGAAACAGTGTTTAGTGCAGAATTAACCCAGTTCTTTACTTCCTACCTTCGTTTCCTTTCATTGGTTCTGGGGTTCCATAGCTTGTCATTGTGTCCAGGAGATGATGTTAGGGAAGTCTACCCTCCATTTCACCCCCCTGTATCATTGATCTTGACTGCTGCAGATAGATTTGTCTCCTACCTGGGGTCTGAGATTTGCTATTTCACATGCTCCTGCTTCCCAGAGCTAACTAAGGCAGCCATGCTTCTAACGAATTGGCCTGCCTCTGACTATCTGAGGCTCCCTTTCTTCTTGCACAGGTCATTGTCTTCCATGCAAGCCAACTCTCAGCCTTGGCCCGTCTTCAAACCTGATCAGAGTCAGACGATCTTAGACAGACCTGGAATCCAATCTAACATCATTTCAATAAATAAGCTCCAGCTGCAGCAGAGCTGCAGCATTTGAAAAGAATTTAGGGGAGAACTAAGCCAGAAATAGCACTGGTAAGTCTGGCCATGTGTCAATTCTGGCAAGCTTGCAGACATGTCTAAAAGTACAGAAGTAGTGACCCATAGCTAAACACAGGAGACCAGTATTGTGGGCCAATTAGTTGTTGTTATTGGTGTGTGTGTGTGTTGTTTTTTGTTTATTTGTTTGTTTTGGCAAGACAAGGATTTAGCAAGTGCAATCTAGCTCATGTGTCTTGGATTAAATCCCTGCCAGTGAGTCAATTTCAGACCCGTGGTGAGTAGTCCCTGAAAACCTTACACTTGTTCATGATGATACAATTGTCTCTCTAGCGGACAGTTGACCTGTTGTAACTGATGTTGTTACTTGCCTCCCTAGGCAGGGAATCCTTGGCTGTAAAATGAAGAAGGGGGGCTCAGCATTAGTATGTGTTCCCATTCTCTGCTTTCTGATTATGGCCTCAATATGACCAGACACTTCAAGCTTCTGTCGCTTCGATTTTCCCACCGTGATGGACTGTATCCTTAAACTGTGAGCTGAAATAAACCCTTTATCCCTTAAGTTGATTTAGTCAAGGTATTTTATCACAAAAACAGGAAAGAGAATAAGACAGAAATTTTGTACCAAGAAATGAATGGGGTCATTGCTAAAATAAACTTGACCATAAGGTTCTTTGCTATGGCAAACCTAGCCATGAGAGGGATGTGGGAGAGTTTGAAATTACGATCAAGAAAAGCCCTTAAGTACCGTAAACAGAGCTTAGTTGAGCCATCCTGATGGGAACTTGGAAGACAAGAATGCTGAGAGAAGGACAGTAGGATGCTGACTCCCCTCGAAGGGAAGCAAAGATGCTATCAGGAACTAGGCTAAGAGTCATTTATGTGATTTTTTTTTTTTTTTGGTTTTTCCAACAGGGTTTCTCTGTATTGTTTTGGAGGCTTTCCTGGAACTCGCTCTGTAGACCAGGCTGGCCTCAAACTTACAGAGATCCACCTGCCTCTGCCTCTCGAGTGCTAGGATTAAAGGCGTGAGCCACCAATGCCCGGCTTATGTGATATTTTTATCAGACACTGGCTTCATTGTGCCTGTGTCCTGAGAATCTGAATGAAGCTGAATTGAAAGATAGTGAACTAGTTTGTTTGGTGAAGGAAAGGTATATGAGCAGCCTAAAGTTTTAAACAAGGAGAAAAAAGGCAACTTAGATAAAGTTGTAAGAGATTAGCGCCGTTAAAGAGAAACCTGGCAATGGGCAGTGGACCAGTAGGAAAGAAGGCAAGACCCCACCTATAACTTGAGAAAATATAAGCTTCCATGGAAGGAGAGAATCCAAACTGAGTATAGTGGGAGGAACGGAGCTACCCACGCCCTTTGGAGCCCAGCCAATTTCATCACAAGCTGCAAATGGCAGACACGGTGCTTCAGGGTTTGATGTTTGTCCTGTTAGGTTTTGGTCTGATCATTCCCTGCTACACCCCAACTCTTCTCATTTAGAATAAGAATATTTACTCTGTGCTATTACATGTTAGAAATATAACTTGTTTTTTTTTCTTGTTGTGTTTTTCAATTTTATAGGAGCTCCAGTTTAAGACCTTGTATTTTAACAGCTATCCCAAACAAGGAGGAGCTCATGGACCCCAGACTGACAGTTGGGAAACCAGCATAGGACGGACCCAGACTCCCTGAACGAGGGTGTCAGCTAGGAGGCCTGGGCAGTCTATGGGGCCTCTGGTAGTGGATCAGTATTTATCTCTAGTATATGATGGACTTTGTGAGCCCATTCCACTTTGAGGGTTATTCTCTCAGCCTATAGACACACCGGGGAGGGCCTAGGCCCTGCTCCAAGTGATATGACAGACTTTGAAGATCCCCTATGGAAGGCCTCACCCTCCCTGGGGAGCAGAAAGGACATGGGATAGGGGGTTGGTGGGGGGCAGGGGAGGAGGGGAGGGAGAGGGAACTGGGATTGACATGTAAAACAAGCTTGTTTCTAATTTAAATTTAAAAAAGGAAAATGAGACTTTGGATTTTTAGAGTGTTGGGATTATTAAAGGTTTGGAGACTTTTAAAGTTGGACTGAATAAGTTTTGCATTATAAGTGATCGTGAGTCTATGGGTGCAATGGGCAGAAGGTTATGGCTTAAGAGATGCACCTGCGTGCTGAGTTGAGAAGGAGGGGCGCTGTGACGATCGATGCACTCTCACTCTGCTCTCTGACTGTGGCTGACATGTGACATGTGACATGTGACCAGCCTCCTTGACTTCCTCCTGAACTGTGAGCCGAAATAGACCCTTTCTCTCTTAAGATGCTGTTGTCAGGGAATTGTATGTATCACAGCTATGGGAAAAGAAACTAAGACATTTGAGATCTTGAAAAGATGCAGAATCAAGTGTAAGAAGGATTGTGTGTGTGTGTGTGTGTGTGTGTGTGTGTGTGTGTGTGTGTCGAGGTTAAGAAGTAAGTGGTATGGGTAGTCAGTCTTTTTCTTGTTTTTGCTATGTTTAAGTGGATTTAGGGAGGGGGCAAGGAGGCTGGAAGAGGATGATGGGATGTCAGGCCAAATGTGTACTTTATAAGGTGCCATCAATAGTTACATATTTGGACATTTAGGATAGGATTTTTATATTGATATTTTAGGAAAACGTGTCATACTTCTAGATTTTTTTTAAAATCACATTTCAGGAAATGTTGAAGTCTTTGGGGAGATTTATTAATCAGTTTAAAAAATTAAACGATTACAAAGGCTATTCAAAATGTTAATTATAGAATAATTTTATTCTGTTAATGAAACAAAAAAATAATCAAAGGCCTCCCTTAAAAATGATTAAACATTGTTAGGGGTCTGAGGATATGACTGGGTGGGTAAAAGCCTGCTTTCTGATCTGATCTAGCACCTACAGAGAAGCCAGGCATGGCCCCACACACCAGTAGACTAGGGACCGAGGTAAGCACACAGGAGTATTTCCCAAGGGTATATCAGGCCTGATGCCCAGCAGGTCTTTACATGGCTTTCTTCCTCCAGAACTGTGCATGACTCAATCCCCATGTTCATTCCTCTATTCATTTGTAACCTGAACACACTGTTTAAAGCAGAGCAGTGCAGCCCTTATGTGAAAGGGAATAATGATGGGGAAGTTACAGAAGGATTCTCCTGGGTTGGTCACCTGTAAAGTCCTCCCCAGAAGCTCAGGTACAGAAGACCTCCCTTTTGTATGTTGATACTGTTAAACAGAGCAGACCGGACGTGCTCCCACAATCAGGTTAGTGTAATGGGTAACTGTGGTGGTAATACAGTTACCTTCCTTCATCCATGGGGGGAAACGACCCCAGTTGCCTCTGAAACACCAGGAAATTTTTAAACCTACACATGCTATGTTGTCTACTGTCATAGGCACCTGCAATCGAACTTAGCTTATAAACCAGAAAAAGAACAAGGCTAACAATAATATCTAATAATAAACAGGACCCACTCAATACATATTACCATTAAAAGATTCTGCAAAATTTTGGTCTCTTTCATTTAACATTTTCTGCGCACTGTTGACTTCACATACCTTACACCAAGGAAAGTAAAACCATAGGGAGCGAAGCATCACTGTACAGAATAATGACAGTAATCCTATAAACTGAAGCCACAGTACCCGGTAAAGCAAGCACCTGGCCACCCCACCTTCCTACTTTCTGTACCCTAAGATCTTGTTATGCACAGATCTTGGAGTCCCTCAAAATCAATGAGGAGACTGACTCTTATATATAAAGTCAAACAGCCTTTTTTCAAGCTCGAGCTTGGACTCTCCGTCTGTCTGATGCAGCGGTTGGGAGCAGAGTGCCCAGCCCAGGTGGAGTAGGATTTTTGTCATCGTAGAGGTTTGGGGTGAGTGGGATTTTCAGGATTCAAATCCCTAATTGGCTGACATTTGTGTAGTGGTGTCTTGGTGAAAGGGTATGGGTGTGTACTTAGGCTACAGAACATCAGATACTCCTCTCTATAATGGCTGCAACATTAGGAATTTTCTTTGGAAAACGTTAGGTACATTCCCCTTGGATGGTCTGTTCTTGGGTGATGCCCAGGTGGTCCCAGTTTGTGGCCTCTCCAGGAGTCAGGTGTTGCCCCAGGGTAAACCCAAACTTCAGGCCTACTTCTGGGGTAGCACTTTGGAATCATCTGCCCTGTAGGCTTCATAGGAAATGTATTTATTGCTACCCTTGAGCAAACAAGCATTTCCAGTCCTGGAGGATCTAGGCCTGCCATATTAAGGGAGGAAGTGGGGAAGATGGCTCCTTGCAGGTGTTCTCAAAGCTGGTGAGAACTGGGTTGACCCAATGATTCTGGAGATGTGCCAATGGGCCAGATTAGCAACCTGGGCATTTGTCTCATTATCCTGTACAGCGCCTGGGGCCAAGTGTGGCAGAGCATCAGAAGACTGTACTGAAGGAAATTGATTTGATGCAACATATTATTTGTGATAACAGTACCAGCCCAAAGAGTAAGTACACCCCTTAAGCAGTCACAGGGGAGGGAAAAAACATAAAGAATCAATCAAGAATTCTCCCCCTGGCTCAAATGGGACTGCCCATCTGGAGTATTTCCATTGAGACTTTTTTCCCCCACAAATCCCACGGATGAAAAATCTTTCCTGTAAATTTCCTCTCTTAAGCACAACTTGGTCGTGTTCACAGAGACCAGGTCAGTGTGGCAGAGAGTCACAGCCACAACAGAAAAGCTGACAACAGCCCTGCTACCAAGGGCAGAATGTCCAACAGAGCAAGTTTCTCCAAGCATTCACCCTTGTCACTGTCTCACCAGCTGTGCCCAAATTAAGGAAACAGGGTTTGTTTGTGGGACACATGGCACTGTGTCCCTGAACAGGCTGGACAAACTTAAGTATCAAAGGTGGCTCACTTTACCAGGTCCTGTGTTCCCAGGGAAACAGCATTCAAATCTCTAAGGTAGGTTCAGAACCTACAATTGGGCTAAAAGAAGTCAGCATCTTTATTGTTCTGGAGCAATTTTGAAGTAACAATTTTTTTAATTTAAATTGGAAACAATCTTGCAGCCAGGCAGTGGTGGCACACGCCTTTAATCCCAGCACTCGGGAGGCAGAGGCAGGCGGATCTCTGTGAATTCTAGGCCAGGCTGGACCAACAGCCTCCAAAACAATACAGAGAAACCCTGTCTCGTAAAACCAAAAAAAAAAAAAAAAAAAAAAAAAGAAACAATCTTGCTTCACATGTCAATTCTAGCTCCCTCTCCCTCCCCTCCTCCCCAGCTCCCCCAACTCCCCAACCCCTACCCCATCCTCCTCCGCTCCCCAGGGAGGGTGAGGCTCTCCATGGGGGATTTCTAAAGTCTGTCATATCATCCAGTGAGGGCCTAGGCCCTTCCTGATATGTTCAGGCTGCGAGAGTATCCCTCCACATGGAATGGGCTCCCAAAGTCCATTCCTATGCCAGGTAGTAGACCTGAGGCCCCATAGATTGCCGAGGCCTCCTCACTGGCATCCACTGATATCCATATCAGCCATCAATCTTGGGTCCATGAGCTCCCCCTTGTTCAGTTCAGCTGATTCTGTGAGTTTCACCAGCCTGGTCTTGACCCCTTTGGTCATCACTCCTCCCTCTCTGCAACTGGGTTCCAGGAGTTCAATTCAATGTTTAGCTGTGGGTGTCTGCCTCTGTTTCCATCAACCACTGGATGAAGACTCTCGAATTACATATAAGATAGTCATCAATCTCCAGTATAAATTTTTAATGGCAGGAACTGCGACCAAGAGGTGAGCGCCACCTGGTGGAGATGTTGCTGGTGGTGGCAGTAGGATCACATTAACACCCCTTCTCAAACTTGGACCCAAACAACACTTTGTGAAAAAATGGTTCTCAGAATTTTCTGCACTTAAAACAGTCACAAGTCACAGATTTCAGAGCCCAGTGTCACACCATTTATTATAAAAACAACACATTCCTTTTCATTGTATGTTTCTTTCTGCCTTGGCATTGCAGATGCTGACACGAGTTGCCTTGGGCTCTGAGGGCCTGAGCAGTGAGGAGTCAGAGGCAGATAGGAAGATGAGTGGTAAGTGTTGTGGTTACAAACACACAGCAAGGACAAAAATGTTGGCGGTGAAGAGAGGTTTGGGTTCTGTAGAACAGCTGACGTCATCATGTACCAAGGTCCCCAGGGTCTCTGACACCAAGTGTTCACCTCACTGCATAGCCCCCACAGTTTCCTGATGAGTTCCAGCTAGAGCCACACTGCGGTCACACTGACAAAGCCAGTCCCGGAGGCCTCTGCTCTCCTTGGCCAGGCCGGCCTGGGTGTGGACACATGGCTTTTCCTCTTACTTCATCTGAGACAAGATCGGAATTTTCCAATGGGAATGTTTACAGGGCAACTCGGGAACAACAAAATCACAAAATGAAACACAGGGGTATATAAGGACCTGCTTGGTGACCAAAGATTCCTGAGACTCGAGCACAGATTTGCTGGGCAGGAAGAGGCTCATGCATCTGGGGGTGCAAGGCCAGGCCACAGATGACCCACGTGCAGTGGATTAGAGTGCGGAAGACCAACCTTGAAGTTCTTTCCTGGATTCTGCCCTGGGATGGGCTCATGACCTCCATGTCCCTATCCCACTTGCCTGGCCCTGAAACCAGACTCTTACAGTTGTGGATGTTTTTTGCTGTTGTGTTTAAGGATAATGGACTTTTCTGGTCTGCATCTGAACTTTGGCAAAGATTTTAGATAGAGTCTGTTTTCTGACTCAATTATTTGTTTTGATGTTATCTTAAGAATGGAAAAAAATAAGATGGGTGGTGGTGGCACGGGCCTTTAATTCCAGCACTCAGAGAGGCAGAGGCAGGCAGATCTCTCTGGTCCACAGAGTGAGTTCCAGGATAGTCAAATCTACACAGCAAAATCCTATCTCAGAAAAACAGAATCAACAAAATAATGGAAATAATAAAGTGCCTCTCCTTTAAGGCAGTGTTCATTAGGACTAAGATGTGTAGTCTGGCTAACTGAGGCTGACTAGGCAATGCCGGATTCCAGAAGCTACCCCCAGGAATATAACCACCCAGTGAAAAGCAGAGCAGTGAGCTTTCAGCAAGCTATAAGCATGGGCTCTGGGGGACAGTGTGGGAACTGGGTCTGAATGTCAACACTGCCATGTTCTGTTGCAGCTTCCTTGGACAAGGCTCTGCCCAGCTGAGAATCTGAGTGTGCTGGGGCTTCTGTAGCCAGGCACCTTATGGCAGCTTCTAACAACCAAGCTTCTTCCTCTTCATTCTAGAGAATGGAGTTGGAGAATAGCACCAGAGGTGGCGTGCCCTGCATGGCTTGGAATTGTGACCCTATGGAAACACAAGCAGAACACTTACCAGATGACCCGTATGAACACTAAAAATAAGTTCTGGCCATAACCTCAGACTCAACCAACTGAATCAAATGTTCAGAAGAAAATAGTCTTATTTCAGACACAGAAGATGGCTGAGCTGGTAAAGTAAGTACCACAGAAGCCTGAGGACCCTCTGCAACCACACAAAAAAAAGACAGGAGTGGCACATGCCTGTGATCTCAATGCTGGGGAGGCAGAGACAGAAACATCTCAGGGTTTTGTTCACCAGCCAGCCCTGCTGAATCAGTGAACTTTGGGTTCAGAGAGAGACCTTTATTAAAAAGACAAATGGAGAGAGGTCAAGAAAGATACCTGACATTGACCTCTGGCCTCCACATGCTTGCACAGGCATGTACACAAATAAACACATTCTCCCTCCCTCCCTCCCTCTCTCTCTCCCTCCCTGCTCTCCCTCCCTCCCTCCCTCCCTCCCTCCCATTTCCTCCCTCTCCCTCTCTCTTGTACAAACTTCTCTTCTCCCACTATTCCTTAAACAATACTTTGCAAGAGTTGTCCACACCACATTTACATTATATCAGACATTATAGGGCACATAGAAATTATTTCAAGTGCATAAAAGCAACCGGGAAGATGATTCCATCTGTAAAGTGCTTGCTGTGCAAGCATGAGGAACTAAGTGCAGATTCCCAGCATCTATTAAAATGGATGCACATGGCGTCCTGTGTGTGTTTGACCACAGGAGGATCCCAGGGACTTGCTGGCCAGCTAGTCTAGCTAGGCGAATCAGAGAACTCCAGGTTCAGAGACTCTGTCTCCAAAAAACATGTAGAGAACTGGTGAGATGGTGACCAAAGGTGACAACCTTAGTTCAATCCCCTTGACCCCCTCCACATGTGTGCGATGGCATTCTCTCTCTCTCTCTCTCTCTCTCTCTCTCTCTCTCTCTCTCTCTCTCTCACACACACACACACACACACACACACACACACACACACACACACACGAATACATGCACACATGCATACATACACACTAAACAAATGTCAAATAATAACAATGACAACATAGAGAACAATTGAGGATAAACATCTATCCCACAAAGTAGGATCCTGGGATTCAATCCCCCAAAGACACTAAGGGACAACTGTATTATAAAACCACAGCTGGAAGAATTCCTTCAAAACTTGGTGAATCAGCCCATAGCTGCGCATGCTAATTATGCAAATGATCTTGAGACAGAAGCATCCTGCCTGAGGGTGGGGGGTGAAGGCAGGGGAGAATGAGTACTCCAAGTGCCCCTCCCTGTGAGATCCCACAAGGCCAGACATCAGGCTTGATTTGAGTGAGTCTTTCTTTAAAAGAATTTTGTTTAAATTCACATACAGTGTAAGAGGCTTCATTGTGACACTTCAGACACACTCTGGCTGGCCCTTCCTCCGTTGTTCCTCCTACCCAGCCCTTTGTCCCCAGCACCCTTTGACCTTCTGTTGTCTCCTTAGTGTCACCCCTGCTCTACTTTCCCTCCATCTTCCTTAAAGCCCCTTTCGTCCTTCAGGGTCCCCTTTCCAGTTCCGTGGCCTATATTCAAACTCAGCCGCATAAACACACATTCATGAAAATTAAAAGCTAGGATTCATCTGTGTGAGAAACATGTGGTATTTACCTCTCTGAGTCTGGCTTACCTCACTTAACATAATAGTTTCCAGATCCTCCCATTTTCCTGCGAATTTCATAATTTTGTTTTTCTTTTTGGCCAAATAAAATTCCATTGTTTCTTGTACCATGTTTTCATTATCTACATATCTATTGATATATACCAAAGCTGATTCGATTTGTTTGCTGTGGTTAGTAGAGCAGCAATAAATATGGTTGTCAAATATATTTGCAGCAGGATATGGAGTATTTTGGGTACATGTCCAAGAGAGCAATATCTGGATAATATGGTAGCTATATTTTAGTTTTTAAAGAGCCCTCCTGACAATTTCACAGGGGCTCCCACCAGCAATCAACAAAGGTCCCTTCCCCCACATCCTCACCGGCATTTGATGTCATTTGATGGCATTTGTTTTCTTGACAGCCTTTTCACAGGGTGAGATAGAACTCCAAAGCAGTTTAAATAACTTTATTTTTTTATTTTTCTCACTCTATCTTATAATTTTATTTTATTGTTCAAAATGTTTTTCATTGAAATAAAATCATGTTACCTCTTCTATCTCCTTCCTTCAATCCCTCCCATATACCCCCACTCTCAAGTTGATAGTCTTTCTTCTTTGATTATATACATGTGCATGCACAAACATATATAATACAAGTAACTGAGTCTGTTTTTATTGTTTGCGTGTATATGATTCAGGTCTGACAACTCTGCATTGGGCAACCAATAAGAAGGTTCATCCCTGGAAGAGATCTCAAATTATCTTTTTCCCATCAGTCATTAGTTGTCCATAGTTCTTTGTCTACGGGTAGTGTTGTGTCCAAATTCTGAAACCCCAAAATCACCAAGAGACCCATTTCGACACTAAAGCAAAGAGTCTTTTATTGTTGTTTAACGAACTAACCCCATTAGCTCAGGCCCTTCATCCATAATGGCAGATACTTGGAGAAAGACCCCGAGAAGCCACGAGGCAGGGAATATATTGGGTAGAGCAAGGGGAGTGTCTAGAGGTATGCAATAGTCTCCGGACTGGTGTGCTTCCAGGCTTGGGTGACCTGTCTTGTATTGATTGGTCAATGATTGTTATGGCCTATAGGTCCTCCTAGGGTGGTTGCTATGCTCTGTGTGTCACTGATGTGCACTTTTATAGTAGAGCACACCCAGAATCAGAAAACACGGTCCTACCAGCTAACTTCTGATTGGTTCCTTGCTACGAGGAGGATATCTGATCTAGTGACTGGGAGGAAGGGCAAAGTTAGGCAAGTACATATGTTGAGTCATGGCTGCTAAAGCAGGGGCCTGGTCCCTTCCGTATGACCCCACAAAGTTTCCCCCTCTCTACATTAACATGTCAGTTGATGTTGTCATTGTTGGGGTCTTATTTATGCAGTCATTTCTAGGAGACACTTTCCACAGTAGACTTCCTGGGAGGTTATTGCATCCTTTCTGCCCTCCCTTCCATGATATTCCCTGAGCCATAGATTCGAGAGCTGTGATGTAGCTGTAACTGTTGGGGCTGGACTCCCCTTGATCCATTGATCTCTGCCTTGTGTCCAGTTGTGTTTTTCTTTGGTGGCTTTCACTTGCTGTAAAGAGAGCCTTCTTTAATGAGGAATAGTAGTTACACTTATCCACAAAAGGTGACTCATGCCCAAAGAGCTAGTTTTAATTTGCACCTTCTCAATGGCTAAGGATATTATACTTTTTACGTTGGGGGGGGTTAACTTTATACAATTTTAAAAATACATATTCTAGGCATTAACTCCCTTTGAATTACAGTTGACAAAGATTTCTTTCTTGTTCTGTAGGCTATTTGTTCTGATAGTCTCCTTTCTGTGTAGAAACTTTGTAATTTCATGTAATGCCAGTTGTCAACCTTGGGGTTACTTCTGTGCTCCTGGAGTCCTATTCAGAAAGTTCTTGCCTATGCCTATATCTTACAGTATTTTTTCTTATATTTTCCTCTAGAAGTTTCAGAATTTTAGTTTTGAAATTAAGCTCTTTGATGTACTTCAAATTGATTCCTGGAAGGGTGAGAGTAAAAAATCTAACATCATTTGTTTATCAGGGTATCCAATTTTGACAGCTTCATTAGGCCTTTTTCTAGTTTATGTTTTTGATGCCTCCGTCAGAAATTAAGTGGCCATAGCTATGTGGGCTTCTTTCTGGGTCCCGTTTTGTTTTGTTGCTCTGCGCTGTCCGCTTTTGTGCCGGTGCCGTGCTGCTGCTGTTGAGGAAAGGTACACATGCCACCTCCAGCAGTGTCTTTCTGCTTAGTTATGATCTATTATGGTTCTACATGATTTTTAGGCTTTTCTTCTAATTCTAGGATGAATGCCTTTGGAATTTTATGGGGATTGCATTGAATCTGTATATTGCTGTAATATAGACATTTTTGCAATATTAATTACACACTGCAGAAACATAGACTTTTTTTCAGCATCTGGTGGCTTCTTCAATTTCTTTTCTCAGTGTCTTAAATTTCTCACTTCTGAGGTATTGCACCTCCTTAATGGACCCTTCAGATTTAGGCCATTTGAGGGATATAATTTTCAATATTAGACTTCCAGGGCCCAATTTTTACCACCTGTGGTGTCTTTCCTTCAGGAAGGATCTGGGTGAATAGCTGGATCTTTCCTCCATCAAAAGTTAGGATGATCAGGAAAGAGGCCAGGTAATTGGTCTTTACCAAATTCCATAGCCTTACCTCCTCTGGAGTTCCAGACAGATTCTGGTCTGAAGTCTGTCTGTCTGAACAAATTTTCCCATGCCTTGACTTTTTAATAAAAAGAAGACCCACTGGGAGAGGGATTGTGTGATTTTTCTTTTTGGCAGGTCAGGACTCTGGGATTGGTTATTTTAATTCTGTGCCATATTAGAGATTCATTTATGGCTGTAAAGCTGTCATGCTTACAAATGAGGCATCTATACAGTCTCTTCGTGTTTCACTGGAAAGGAAAATAATGATATTCATTGCTTTCTACCCCCATGGAGTTCACTGAGCAGTTCTTACAGGGCATAGCTGCACAGCTCTGGTTACAGCAGCAGTATCTCCCATTACCATTCTCCATCAATTTTGTGAATAAAAGCTGGTTTTACTAAGTTAACATGAGAAAGAGAGATTCATTCTTGTTTTCCTCTAAGTCGCCAGCTGGGAACGGAGTGGCCACATTGTCTTATTCAGCTGTGGTTCCCGCCTTCCGTTTTGAAAAGAACTAAATCTGCCTGCTTAGTTAGGCTCATTGTTCAGTAAAATCATATCTATTTTCTCCGGCCATTGTTGGTGTGAATTGTCAATGTTGCACACTGCCTGATGCATTGAAAATCCAGCTATTGAGCCTAGCCTGAGTTTGCCCAAGCACTATTGTTCCTTACTGTTTCCAAAGAGCTTCTGATTACACTCCTATTAATCATTCTAATATGCTTTCATTACGCGAATACTTGTCATTCTGTTGATGACTTCCAGTGTAACTCAGTTAGGGGCAGCTTCCCTCCGGTAGATGGTGCCTGAGCTTGTGGACACCAGCGTTGGTTCTGCATCTAAAGAGCATCCACTGGGTTCCTCTGCCCTGTTATGTAGTCTGGAGGTTGGGTCACTTCACTCACAATCTGTCACACATTCCCTCTGGTGGTCACTCTTGTGTTAGGTGCTGGATCCTCAGGCGTACAGGAACTTCACACCTCAAAAGGGGAGAGGGCCAAGAAGCATGTCCTCAAGCAGACCCCTTGCCAATCTCAAAGAGCAGAGAGACCCCTCCCTCTCCTGAAAAGAGAAGTCGGGCCAGAGGTGCTCCAATTCTCACTGTTTTCAGGGCTCAGGAATTCCAGAGGACCATCCAGGACTCATTTCATCTTCCTGCACCTCTGCCTTCTACATTCTAGCTCCATCCCCGTGCTTGTGAGATAGCTGCAGCTATCCAGACACCCCCATTTCTTAACATTTCTTAACAGCAAGGGAGTGCATCTCACTAACAGTGGAAAATAGTTCCGAAAACAGACTCCAGCCTGTTCCTTGGGGCTTACGGACAAAATCCATCATGGATTCATTTTAAACCAATTACTAGCGAAGAACATGGGCTGCCATGACTGTCTTCGAATTGTCAGAACCTTGGGGCATGGAGGTGGCAGTCTCCTTTAAGCAAGTAACTGCAGGGAGTATGGAATAGCTAAATAAAGTTATTAGTTCATTAAGAAATAGAAAAGAACTGGATGGTGGTGGCACACAGCTTTAATCCAAGCACTCAGGAGGCAGAGGCAGGTGGATCTCTGTGAGTTCAAGGCCAGCCTGGTCTACAGAGTGAGTTCCAGGACAGCCAGGGCTGCACAGAGAAAGAGAGGCCCTTTCTCAAAAAAGTAAAAAACAAAAACAGAACAAACAAACAAACAGAAAGAAAGAAAGAAGCAGAAAAGGTGAACTTCGTGGACTGGATGTTTATATCTCCCTGAAATCCATACACTGGAAAACCACGACCTGCTACAGTAGTGGTAAGAGGTGGGACCCTTGAACACGGTTATTGCTTCTTTCAAGAAGAAAGGCCGTTTGTCACTGTGAGGACACAGTAGGATGGTGCCATTTGTGAGCGACAGCAGCTCTCATCACACCCACATCTGCTGGAACTGAATTTCATATTTGAGGGCTCCATGAGCCACAAGTTTCTTCTGTTCCTCAGTTTCCCAGCCCTAGGTGTTTTGTTATAGTATCCAGACAGACCTACATGGATACAATGGATGTCAGGTCAGCACCAATGGAATCCACTGTAATCACTGCCCATCAAACTGGAGTTTAATGCCTTCTAGATAAATGGCAAAAAGAATCCACAAATCTGTGGATTTTAAATTTTTTATTATATTACATCTAGCTATTTTATAGTTATACATCTAAAATTTATTTCTACTATTTATTAAGTATAAAATGACAAAACTAGCCAGGCAGTGGTAGCACATGCCTTTGATCCCAGCAGAGGCAGGCCTCTGTGAGTTCGAGAACAGCCTGATCTACAAGAGCTAGTTTCAGGATAGGTTCCAAAGCTACACAGGGAAATCCTGTCTTTAAAAAAAAAAAGACAAAACTAATGAAAGTGAAATTGTCAAAATTAATGTAACAAATGGCCTCATTTTGCCAAAAGCCAGTGGCTACTCCTGACACAAAAAAGTACCATGGCAGCAGACACTGTCAGACTCAAATCTCTGTCTGCCCTCTAACTCATGTAATTGTATGTATTGTGTGGCTTTCTTCATCCTTAAACTGTGATATCTGTTCATTTCCTCTCAGCCTACGAAAGTGATGCAGTATTACCTGATGCCTACTGACCAGGTTTTAAGAAATACTGATTTAGGTGGCTTTATACATTGTATCTTACCTGTGGTCAGTATAGAAATTTTATCAAAGATAAGCAAAATATGGAGAGAGAAAAGGAAAACTCAAGGAGGTGGGAAAGAAATTATGCACTATGACCAGTTAATACCCAGAAAAGACAATGTAGCTTTTCACTATGGATAGACCTATAGCCCTATATTCCCTCAGTTTATTCCCAGGTGGGATAGAAATGATTAATTTCAAGGGGTATAGAATGCAGGGACAACAGTGGAATAGGAAGGGTTAAATAGGATGGGGGTGGAGGGGCAGTATAGGGTGAGATAACTAACAATATAGACCTTTGATAATAGCATATTGAATGTACTACTGTAGAAACTTCCTAAAATATATACATAAACATATATGAATGGAGTTTAAGTAGAGTTACCGTATAGCAGGTGGGAAAATTACGCCCCACATACCATATACTATAGAAAGCCCAGTGCCAAGTATGGGCTGCTTTCTTTTGACTTTTTGGTTGGGAAGGTCACATAGACCCTCCCCAAACAGTGGCTGCTGCCACTGTTCTTGGTTGCCTGTATAACTGTATATGGTGAGACCTATTGCTAAGCATACTACATACTTGAATCATGGGACATGAGAAATGAAGGTGGGACTGGCCAACTTTCTTAGGGTTGTCAGGTTCTGTGCATTCTACCAGAGTAGAAAAGTCATCAACAGTTTTACTGAGTTGAGAACCCTGTAAGCTATAATAATGACTGGCCTGGCAAGATATATCCGCGTGTGTAATAGTGGCATGAATGTTATGAGTTACCAATCATTTTGTGATTGGATTACAGGCATGATCCAAAGGATTACAGAAATTCATGTCTGGTACTGTTAGCTGAATCAAAAAGTCCGTGGCTGGATCAGTCATAGACTCGAGTGGAAAACCTAACACTGCTAAATAGGTATAGTAATAAACTGCCTCTCAAGTTTTAATCTTTAAGCCCATATACTAGTACATCTCTCAGCCCTCATCAGACAAGATTCTTTTTGCAGTTGATGGCAACTAATTCAGAGACACCCCCTCCTACTGATCAACCTGTGAGACTGAGACTGTGGCATATGCAGCTGTAACTCGGACATCTCTGTTATGACCTTTCCCCTCAAGGCTTGGGGATCATTTCAGAAGAGAGGGTAGACAGATTATAAAATCCAGAGGCAGTGAATATCTGCACTGAAAGAATGTTTGCCAGACATGACAGGGACCCTGCTAACATGAGATCATAGCAGCTGTGACTATATGCACAGACCTGCACAAGATCAAGACAACCAAAATTCCAGCATGGAAGAGGCAGGGGTTCATGAAGTCCCACCCCCATATGAAACATTATTGGCAACTGATAAAATTCTAGGGGAGGGAGAGTCAGTTATCTTCGGGGATACAGCCCTGAGAGGCTAGCTATGCTCCAGAAAATGGAACACCCATGTGCACATATATGCTGTGCTAAATGAACAAAGCAAATGTGTGTTCTAATGAGATGAGTGTGTTGTTTGAGTTTACTTAAATAATTAATTCTCAGATGCAAGCTTGATATTACAGGATGCAAAACACCATCAATGGTTTTCAGAGTTGCTCCATATATTTATTTAATAATCACCATTGCTGAGAACAGTGCTTTGAATAAATATATACTGCAAGAGAACAACACCATGTTTAGTCATTTTCAGAAATTATCGGAAATTCTGCCCTAATCCTAAGCCACAATTTATTTCACAATTATTTTGTGAAACTCAGGTCAACAACTCAAATAGCAATTTTTAAAACCAAACATTTGTGTCCAATCTAAAGAGGTACTAATTTGATATTCATATGCTGAGGAATGCCTGTCGGAAAACACTGTCTTTTGTCCACAGTTAAACCACTATGTTTGGATAAGGACAAATCTTTGCATGTATAACACAAACACTGATCTCCATGACTACAATAGACTCTAATCTGAGCTGAGACTGTTGGGGCAGTGATCTGTGGAGCTGAATGGCAGAAGGGCCATGCACAATGCCAAATTCATATTCTGTGTTTAAGAATCAAGGATGCAGTGGAGTCAAGGGATGAACGATGACCAAGTCCTGCCAGAAACTCCTCAGACATTGTAAGTTTGATTTCTCTCTCTCTCTCTCTCTCTCTCTCTCTCTGTGTGTGTGTGTGTGTACAACTGTGCAAGAATATGCACAAATGTATGTGGAGGTCAGTGGTCACTTCTGGGTGTCTTACACAAGCATTCTCCACCTCATTTGATGAGACAGAGTCTCTCACTGAACCGAGAACTCAGCTATTCAACTAGACTGCAGACCCTCTGATCTTCACCTTTGCAGCACTGGGCTTCTAAGCACATACCTCTGTGCCCAGCTCCTTACAAGGGTTCTGGGGGATCAGACTCATGGCTTTATGCTTGCATGGCAACTGCTGTACTGACTGAGCCATCTCCCCAACAGAATACTTGGAATATTCCCAGCTGCTTTCCTTTTATTATTCTTTTCTTTCTTTTGTTTTGAGAGAGAGATAGAGAGACAGAGAGAGGCAGAGAGATAGACAGAGACAGAGACAGAGACAGAGACAGAGACAGAGACAGAGACAGAGAACATTTCACTATGTAATAGCTCTGGCTCTCCTGTAACTAGCTCTGTAGACCAGGCTGACCTTGAACTCCTAGAGTATGATAAAGTTTGACTTATAAACAGGCACAGTAAGAGGTAAAATACATAACAACAGTAAATAGAACAGCTGTAAAAATAGATTGTACTGAAAAGTTGTTCAAAGCTCCTAGATTGCTCATTTCTGAATTTTCCACTTAATATTTCAGATGGTGGCTGTTCAAAAGTCACTGAAACCATTGAGAGTCATAAGGCAGATAGCAGGCCATTAAAGAGCTGCTGAGGGGTTCCAGACACAAGCAGAACAGAGGGATTTGTAACAGGACCCTAAATATAATGACTAAATAATGTCTACTGTTAGGGGTTTGGGGATGCTGGGACATCATTTCTTGCACCCCTACCTATGGGGTAATTTGGGAAAGAATTCCAGAAGCAGCAGCTAGAGATGATGGGAGACTCTAAAAGGATCCTCATCCTTCTTGGAAATCTCCAAAAGATGCTGGTTTTCTGAAGCTTTGAGGACCCTTATGCATATCTCAGGGCCTCCAATGACCTCAGCAGGTAACAGACAATTAGATGCACCTTTGTGTAGGCCCAGGACCTAATGCAGCAAAATCTGTGTTGCATTAACATGGTTACTACAAGGATGCTGGCTTAAAATGGGCAATAGTAAAATCTGAATAAGAGTTGGTTTGTTCCTTTCTAGCTTGGAGCTAGCTGGCCAATATGAACTTTTTTCCATTTGGCATAAATGATGCATTCAGAAAGAATCTATCAATTGGGTCTCAAGGAAATTCTGGTGTCAGTGTAGGTAACACTGTGCCCACTGTGTGACTTGAGTCTGGCATACAGCCCACTAGCACTCTGCCCTGAAGGTTTTATTAATCGTACCTCTCAAAGGGCTCACTATTTGCCAGGAGCCAATACAAACCCACAGAAACTCTGTCATGGTAGTGTGTTTGCTTTTCATATAACTACTTTTAAAAGAAATCTTTTTTCATTGTAAAAGTGACAGTCATAAAATGTAGAAAATCAAAGAAGAGAGAAGGCACGCACTCCTTCCTTGCAGCCACATGTAACAATGACTGCTTTGATACATTTCTTTACCGTTTTTAATTTTTAAAAAAATATAGAAGTTATATTTTTGATTTATGAAACATTTCAGATACTCTAAAAGTAACATAACATATTTATATACTATATCTAACTATATCTCACCAACCAAAATAAAAATATTACCATTTTACAATATCAGTGCCATGCTCTCTTCCATTTAAAACATGGGAGCTGACTGTAGCTGAATAGGAACTCTCATGCACAAGGTTCTAGGTACCACTTTCAGACTCAAAATAATAAACAAGAACAGATATAACAAAAGCACGAGCCCAGGCTGCCCATCCCCCACCTGCATGCAAAGGTGGCAACTGTGCCATCTCAGTGTCCCGTTTCTTTACTGGATTGTGCACGTATCTGGCATCTACTGCTATTTCTGCTGTTTCTGAGATGCTTCTTCCTCTTGGTGTCATGTTACCCAGACATTGTTGAAATCTTCCCAGACTTAAAACCTTCATTCTAACTGATGCACCAAGTGAATAAGCCAGCTTACTCTCCCACCCCCCAACCCCACCCCTGCTGCTCTCCAAGGAGGGTTAGGTTGCTGCTGCTTTGGTGTTACAAACCATTTTGCATAAGCCCTTGCAGTGACTTCTTATGTATAAGGACTTACTGGACCCTGACATGTATTCTGTCTTCTGTGTCACAACCTCACATCCAGCCAACTGCACATAGAAAATACTCCAAAAACAACTGCGTCCGTGTGGAGTTTGTTGGTGTATGTCTTTTTTTTTTCTTGCCATTATTCCCTAAACAATACTGTACAATAATTATTCACGTAGTTACTATTTACAAAAACTTATATTGAATAAAGAATTATGGGTAACCTGGAGATGATTAACGAGTAGGGGATGGTATGCATAGGTTATGTGTAAATCTTACACTGTTCTATGTAAGGCATGCAAACATCTCCAGATGCTGGTGTTCAGAGAGAGTCCTGGACCAACTCCTCCACAGATGCTGAGGAGCAACAGCAGGGCATCTTTGTTCTTAAGAGAAAGTGACAGACTGCTTGCTCTACAAAGCATTTGCATGATGTACACTCTAATTTTTCAAAGTTTCATTTGTATAGGTGAGCTATACAACTTCATATTACTACAACAAGCCATCTACACCATGAACAAATAAAATATGCTTGCCATTGTGTGAATATTGGTGTCCTTTCAAAATTCATGTGCCAGAACTTAATTATAATATGGTAGAATTAATGTGTGGAGACTTTAGGAGGTGATTAGGTAATGAAGCCACACAAATGGAATTAGTGCCTCCTCTCCCCCCAGTGCTGGGAATTGACCACAGGACACTATATATGCTAGGCAAGCACCCCACCACTTCAGCCCTGAGATTAGCATCCTCATAAGAGAAACCATTACCAATCACTACATTTGTAAGTGCCTTGACCTCAGACTCTCTTGAACCTAGGAACTGAGTGATAAATTTATGGTGTGTGTATGTGTGTGTGTGTACACATAGCCCAGGCTAAGGTGTTTTGTTTTGTTTTGTTTTGTCGAGACAGGGTTTCTCTGTGGCTTTGGAGGCTGTCCTGGAACTCGTTTGGTAGTCCAGGCTGGTCTCGAACTTACAGAGATCCGCCTGCCTCTGCCTCCCGAGTGCTGGGATTAAAGGTATGCGCCACCAATGCCCGGCCAGGCTAAGGTGTTTTATCATGGTAGCACAGACTTGGTACAGTCCAAGATACCTCATAGAATAGGAAACATCCATACAAAGGTAAGCCATTAAAGCTACTCTCTGTGTAAGGGAACAGGAAACAGCCCTGTCATGAAGAAAAGGCATAGGGAAAAGCTATCCACCTCCACCTGGGCACAGGGAGGATCGAAGAAAACTCCTGTGAGAATTCGAATCACAAAGATGTTTGATAGGCTTTGCTCTGACGTGCTGAGCACAGCATTGTTGCTGGTTTGGTTGTACCAGGGGCTCATAGAAGACTCAAATGATGATTTCCATATTCATTCATTCAATTGTCCATTCATCAAGACATGGTCTCTCTGTGAAACGCTGACTGTCCTAGAACTTGCTATGTAGGCCAGGCTGACGTCTGCCTCTCAAGTGCTAGGATAAAAGGCATGCGCCACCACACCTGGCCCTCAGATGTTGACCCACAGGTGTTAGGCAGTTCCCTCTGGAGCCTGATATGCATGACCAGACCCAGGAACACAATTCAAGCTTCCCCCCAAATACCGCCTCCACCATGGAAGTGGCGACAGGATGATGTTTTATCACTTACAGAACAAAAATGTTGTCATAAATCAGAGTGTTACAGAATGCATTGGTGGGGGCCACAGGTGTGGTACAGCTCCAGGTGCTGGCTATCATAACTGGAGCTTTTTGGTTGGTAGAATCTAGGGATCAGCTAAGAATACATGGTAAGATTTGGTAGTGCCTAGAATGCTGGGTCAGACGGAGCTGTGGGCAATGAATGGCCCTCAAAAGAACTAAAAATAGCCCTAGATAATTTAGTTCTGGCCTGAAATATTTTAGATCTCCATAATCTTAAATTTTAGTTACTTGGCCTTGTTAGGTACTCATTCTCTCTCTCTCCCCCTCCCCCCACCCCGTGTGTGTGTGTGTGTGTGTGTGTGTGTGTGTGTGTGTGTGTGTGTGTGTGTGTGTGTTTGTTTCTGGGAACTTCACACAGGTAATACTAATAAAACAGCCAGATTGTATCCAAATTCAGCTGGAGACTTTTCCCTGTCCTCTGGGTTTTGCCTAGATGAAGAATGAGACACTATGAGATAACAACATCAAAAATGCTGGATGTCTTGGTGGGGGTGGGGGGTTGGGGAGGTGGAGGGGGTGGGGGTGGTTGTTGCCTAGGTATCTGGTCGCTATTGACTATGGAGATCTCTGTGAGTCTCAGCTGAGCAGTTAAGAGGGGTTCAGGGCAGCCACATAGATACACAGAGTCACTCTTGGACTCACTGTCAGGGGTGGAGCTGTCTGTCAATGCTGTGGCTATCAGGGATTGCTTCCCCAGCTCTCTCCAGACATCAAAAGATGCTTCAGACTTAGCTGAGTAACTAAGTCTCTGAAAGGAACCGACAGCAATTTCTGGAAAGAATCCACATGGCTGGGCACGGTCACCCGTTCTCTGAATTGGCTTGTATTGTATGCAAGGCTGGGTGCAAACACACACCTCCCCTCCTGATTCTCCGGGGATCCAGGGTAACACTTTGTGGATTCTTTCCATTTACAAAGAGCCTGTGTGCAGGGAAGGAAAGACTCTCCCCCAACCCCACCTCCTGTCTCAGGATTTACCCTGGGACCAGAGCAGGGAGAGGGGGACCTAATCTCAGGACCAGCTGCCATTGAAAGGTTGTTTGCGATGAGAGAGCATGTAAGCATCTTTGTTTGCTGGGCAAGGCTGGGAAAGTGACTTGCACGAGACCTGTAGCCAAAGGCACCGGGAGAGAGCTGACATTCTTATTCCCGTTTCCCGGGGAAGGGGAACAAATCCATTCATCAAACAGCTTCAGCACACTGGCTAAACAGTCACGGGATGAGGGTTTAGAAGCGGCCTTGGGTTTGGCTCCTGAGCCACTTGGAACAACTCATTAATTGGCACTGCCCTCGTAGGGACAGACAACCCCATAAACAACCCTCTGACAACAAGTAACTGCCAGATGGACAGCTACCCTGTCCATCGTGTTCCCCACCCTCTTTCAGGAAGTGACTTCCCGTCGCTCTGGAGGTTCTCTTTTTAAGCAGATTGAGGCCAAGGTGTGACACCCCACTGAGCAGTGGTGGGAAGTGGTTGCTTTGGGGAACATGGCCGAATGTGTGCCACAAGGGCCAAATGAAGAGGCCTCTGCATCCTGGCCATTCTGTCTGTCATTCAAAGGCTTGCCCGGACCAGGGAGCAACATGTGAGCTGGGTGTTTCTCTTTGTGTGAGGGAGGCCTCAGAGGCTGCTGCTGACCCAGCCATGGGGATGTGGCTTCTTGAACCTTCCCGGCTGTGCAGGTAGAGACAAACCAGCTGTTCCTCAGGGCAGCATACTTTTTCTGGGAAGCATGAGGCAGAGCCCTGGCCAGCAGTCCTTGAATCTTGATCCCTGAAAGGCACTTGGGCTGTGAAAATGTTGGGCTTGGAGCACATACAAGTCAGTGTACTTCCCGAAGTAGGGAACAATCTCTTTTTAACACTCCTTTCCCCACCACAGGTGTTTGACAAGTTCAAAAGTCAGTATGTCAGCCTTTGAGGGAAGAGGAGGGGTCACACAATTTGCAGTGGAACTTCCATGATGACATCACAAAACTTCAGTGTCTCATCCACAAAGGCTCTTTCTTCCTTTCAGCAGTGTGTAGAACCACAGCAGAAGCTGTGGAACCAGGAGCCTTGGGTGCACAACTCACACCCCACTGTGGCCAAGCTGTTGTCCAAGCTATTGTCTCTGTATCTGTAATGCGAGGGTCCTAAAATGCATGATTCAGAGAGGGCAACAGATAAATGTATTTCTAAACTGCATGAAGTTGATTGTGATGGCATTAGGCAACCTGGCTTTGTGTCCTCTCTTTTCCTATAAAGAAGCCCTGTAAACTTATTGGTTCACCAAGTTGAACTTGGTGGTATTGTTGCCCTAGTCTGTCACTGGTTCCCTGAGTGGGGTGAGGCGATATTTGTTCAGGTACTCCCCAAGAACAGTGTCTCAAAACACTCAACCACCTCCAAGGTTCCCCTCCCAGGGACCCTACCCACCCAAAACGGCTCAGATGTTGCAGTGTGGTCTAACCTGTGAAAGAACCCTGAGGGGTGGCCAGCAAATCCACATAGCAACATTCACAGCATTAGGTGGGTCTAGCAGGTGTGCGTCACCACAGGGGACTCACCCCCTGACTGTATCACAGAGAGAAAGAGAGTGTATATCCATCATCTCCTATTATTCTGTCACCATCACTCCATTCAGGCCAGTGCTTGGAAGAGACTCCTCTGTTCTCCCAATCTCCCTTCTTCTTTCCTTCACAATGCCCTGGGTCTCTCCTACCCCCTGGCTCCCTGGGGGAATCCTGGCTCCAAAGCAAGGCTCTAGAGGTCATACTGACTATGGCCCTTGTAGTTTATCCTCAGTGCAGAGCATCTGGGGCAGGTGTTAAGGAAGGATTTCCTGCTCTGTGGAAGCTTCTAGAGGTAAGCTTCAAGCCACTATGCCACCAGTTCCTATACCAACTCCTCTCACCACTAAAGGCAAAGAAGGGGAAGAGAAAGCCAGCCTCACCATATCCATTATATTGAAGGGACCAGCTCCCTGTGCCCCCTGTTTTAGCAGCCATGACAGCTAACACGTGTTTGCCTGACCTTGCTCCTCCTGTCCTGGTCACTAAGTGGTCAGATGCCCTCCTCATGGCATGAAACAAATCAGAAGTTAGCTGGCAGGGCTGTGCTTTACGGCTCTGGGTGTGCTTTACAGACAGTGCACAACAGTGATGTGCAGAGCATAGCAACCGCCCTGGGAGGGCCTATGGGCCATAACAACCAGTTGACCAATCAACACAGGGCAGGTTGTCCAAGTCTGGAAGCACACCAATCTTGAGACTGTTGTGTACCCCTAGACACTCACCTTACACTGCCCTGCCTCATGGTTTCTCGGGGTCTTTCTCCAGCCACCCGCTGCAGTGGAGGGATGAAGGGCCTGAGCTAATGGGGTTAGTTCGTTAACTACAATATAAGACTCTTTGCTTTTGCATGGAAATGGGTTTCTTGGTGATTTGGGGGTTCAGAATTTGGGCACAACAATATATCTTCTGTGACTGTAGTATCAGACACTGTCCCTTTTGGGCACTTTTGGCAGCAGAATCTCTTTTCTGATGTTCATAACATTCTAAGACAGAGACGCTACTGAATTCCCTTCCCCTCCCCTAACTGCTCCTTGCCAAGGAGAAATGCTAACTTTTTTTCCTTCGATATCTTAAAAATAGCAGAAGGGTGAGGGGAAGGTTAAGTGACCTCCACAGGGCCATGCCAAGCCCAGCAAGTTCTGATGCTGAGACAAATCAGTCTCCAAAGACCTGGGAGCTTGACACAATGGGATCCTTTCTAACATCTGCTACTATAGACTGATGAGTTAAATCAATCCCTGTTCCTTGTAATCAACGAAGGCAAATGGCCTTCCCTCCAAACCAGCTGTCAGTATGACTATAAATTGGTTCATTTTGTGCAGGAGGATGTCTTGTGATAGCTGTCAGCTAAATAAATGCTTTCTTCAATGTGACTTGAAACAGCAAGTCGCAAGTGACAGTATATGACTGGAGGAGCCAGGGCACTGAGCAGCCAACTCCTCAATTGTTTGAAAGTTCCAAGACAGTTATATGGGAGCTAAAATTTGAAGTTGATATGTCAAGGTCATTATCCTTACAGTGACACCTCACATCTACAGAGCAACCATGTTCCAGGATACCAGACGAAGGATACAGCTTGCTTTTTTTCTCACTCACCATTTGAGTATGCCAAGTACGAATGCTTACCATTGATACCTGCCAGGGCAAAGCAAACTCCAGACCCAAAGAGCCCAGCTTGGAAGCATGCTGCCCAGAAATATAAAGATGGATTTAGAGAGATAAGTGCAACTCAGAGTGGTCCAAACCACCTAGATTTGAAACTGGTGTTTAAGGGAAAACCTGCCCCTCCCCCAAGACTTACGATAATTATAGAGCCTAGCTTAAAATTTCATATTGTACTTGGAAGTTTGCCTTCAGTAGACAAATGGAATGAACAAACCTTTCTTTGTGACCCTCTTAAGTATCTTTCCCTATGCTTAGTTTCAGCCTGGTTTGTATGCCAACTCACAGTACCTGTCTCAGTCACTGTTCTATTGTTGTGAAGAGACATCATGGCAAGGCAACTTTTACGAAAGAAAGCATTTAATTGGGGGTTTGCTTACAGTTTCAGAATTTTAGTCCATTATCATCACTGCAGGGAGCATGGTGGCTTGCAGGGAGGCATTGGAGCAGTAGCTTGGAGCTACATTTTGACCCTTAGGCTGAGAAAAAAGGAACTAGGTCTGCCTGGGCTTCTGAAGCCTCAAATACCACCCACAACGGCACACTGCCTCCAACAAGGCCACAGCTCCTAATCCTTCTCAAACAGTCCCACTCCTTGCTGTTTAAGCATTCAAATATATGAGCCCATGGGGGCCATTCTTATTCAAACCATCATACTATCTACAGGAGTGAGTTAGTACGTGAGGTAGGAGACCCAGGAGGAATGAGGGAGTAAAGAAAGAGTAAGGGCCACCTTGAATCCTAGTCTGTTGCTGACTGGCACTAGAACTCAGAAATTTGCTCAACTCCTGCCATGGTTTGAATGTCCCCACCATTATGCATGCCCAAATTTAATTCCTATTGTAAGACATTAAGTAAAGATGGAAGTGGGGATATGTTAAGAAAAGATTACGATTGGTGAATTGATGGGGGTGTCCTACTGTATATATGTTTCGCTTATTGGTTGATGAAAAACACCCTGATTGACCTCGAGTCAGGCAGGAAGTATAAGCGAGGCTATGAGACCAGGAGAATTCTGGGTAGAGGATGGCAGGGAGGCCACCAGGAGGGACGCCATGTAGATACTAGGAAGATAGGATTTGACAGACATTCTCTGGTAAGATAAGGTCATGGAGAAATACATAGATGAGTAGTTATGGGTTAATGATTAAGAGACAACTAGTCAGTAAGAAGGCCTAGCCATTGGCTAACATTCATTAATGTAGTGTCCATGTGTTTACTTGGGGCAAAGCAGCTATGGGACCAGACTGGAAAGAAACTTCCATCTTCAGAGAGTGGAAAAGGAAAGGGATATGATGATACTTCACTGTACATATGTATGAAATTGTAAAGGACAATTTTATATAAGGAATATAAGCACTCTGTCATTCATGGAAAATGCACTCACTGGTTAATGGGATATCTTAAGGATCTTTTACAATAGCCAGTTTGCCTGCGTCCCTTATTTGCAATGGTCTTGTTATACAACACTTGGTGGCTACTTGAGAGTCTGAAGATTAAGGCCAATGCACACCATGAATCAAACCCAACTTGGAGAGTCTGGGTGATGAAGATGCTCAGTTACAGCTCATTAGACTGCATGGTGAGGTATCTGAAGGCACATAAAAGTGTGGGGACAGGGTGCCCTGTTCCATGAAGATCCCCCTTCTGCATCCAGGCAGAAGTCTAAAGCACCCTGGAGACACAAAGAAAAGTAGACATAGTGCTCAGCCAATCCCATTCCTGCAAAGGAGGAGTTGAAATCACAACAAGCTTCCAGAAAGGATAAATCTTCAAGACGAGGGAGAGATGGAGGAATGAAAGAAAGAAGAAAGGGAAGAAAGGAGGGAAGGAATGGGGTCATCAGGAAGTTTAACAGATAAAGTAGCTAGGAGACTTAATTTGATCCCTGGGACCCACACTGTGGAAGGAGAGAAAGGACTCTATCCTGTGACTTCCACAAGGCTGGTATCGAACACACACACACACACACACACACACCAGGAAAGAAGGAAGGGAGGAAAGAAGAGAAGGAAGAGAAGGGAAACAGTAAAGCTCCCAATCTAGAAAGCAAAGAAGACTCCTTAATAAAAACAAAGAAACCAGAAACTCTGGGGCTCCAGCATGTTATTTAGAAATGGGGGTGCCATACTGAAGAACATCTGATGTGAAGTCTTATTTGGGGTCCTCAACCTCCTTCCTTGTGACAATCCAGGAAATTATTTTACTACCATCCTGTAAGTGCAAATCCCTCCTTCCTCCTCTTCATCGTGTGGTACTGGGGACAAGGACTGGCAAGTACTCTACCAATACACTGTATTCCAGCCTGGAGACAAATGCTTTTTTTCAAAGAAAGAAGGAATTCTGTATCCATATTCTTTTTAAACATGTGCAGACAAGTAGAAATGCCCTTTTAAAACAATGAAGTCAGTGTCATTGGACTATGGTTCTGAACCAGGACAGAGCCAGATACTGAAAAAAGCAGTGTTGAGTGCATGGATGGAAGGACTTCATTGCCATGGTTTAGGTCTAAGATGACTCTCACAGGCTTATGTGTTCCAACATTTGGTCCCCACCAGTTTGGGGAGATTGTAGAACCTTTGGGGTAGGTGACATGGCTGGAGGAGGGGGGTCCTTGGAGTGAGCCTCTGAGAATTTTAGTCTGGTCTTCCCATTGAGCTCTCTGCTTCTTAATTGACCGAGATGGTGCTGCAAGCTCCTACTAACATAAGCCACGCTGTCCTGACTGCCATGATGGACTAACCTACAGCCCATTAAACTGTCCTGCCTTAGGTTCTTTCTGCCAGGTGTTCTGACACAGGAATGAGAAAAGTAATATGGATTGGTGGGAGGAGAGTTTTCTATATAATTTCATAGCAAACAAAAGCAAAGACAATTTGGCGTTATAATTACAGATGTAATATTAATGCTATACACATTTTAAGTTCCTTAATGCCAATGCTGTTGCAGGGTTTTGAAAACGGCATCATGCTCTGTAGCCCAGGCTAACCGAAAATTCACTAAATAGTCTAGGCAGACCTCAAACTTGCAGCATCTTCCTGATTTAGCCTCCACATTAGATATTTGTTTATTTGGGTTTTGGGTCAAGTTTCATAACTTCTCCTGTCCCTCTGTTTTTCATTTGTAGAGCTATGCCTTACAGAAAACTGCTCCCTGGTTCCACCTGGCAGACAAGAGTGTTCCCTGGATATCCTAGGAGTACAACACTTCCAGCCTTTGCAGGAGGAGATCACTAAGACATATAGAAGGTATCTTCCCTATAATGAGCTATTAACTACAAAGAGGTGACATGTGACATCCTTCAAATGTAAGGAAGAGGGATGAGGATGTCTTTAAAAGTTAGTGTAAGTTATATAAGCGGGACAAGAGAATCTGAATAAACTGAGTTAAGATCTAGATAAAACTGACACCCACTCTCAAGCTAGGATTTGAAAGACACCGCTTGAGGCTATATTCCCCCGTCCCAATTAAAGCTGCTATGGGAGGCTCATCATGAATATGAAATTTCTATGGAGACCTTCATAAAGAGGTAGCATTGTATACTTTGAGAGTGATATATGACCAGAGTTTTTATGAATGACAGCTATGACTTAAAAGGGGAGAAGAAATGTCCTAGCAAGGCCTTTTGCTGTGGCCTTAATTTATTCAGAAATATCTGTGGTTTTGATTTCATATAGGGAATGTATGGTGGAAGAGATTTTCAAAGGCTTTCGCCTGTGACTGGGAAGGGGACTGGGGTTGGTGGGAAACTCTTGGGCAATGGCCCAACAACTGGTAATAAACATGAAGGTCAGCCATTTGTCGTCCAAAGCCTCAAGTGTCAACTGTTTGAAGCTGCCCCATCTTTCATCAGGAGTGTGCTGGCCAGGGAATATCACTTACTTTTTTTGATGAAGGCAAGTCTCTTTCGGTATCTTCTAAGCTCCCAAAGCATCTCTTAGCCACAAGAGAGTCCTCAAGTGGCGAAGCAGTCTAGGGATGGTGACTTACTCTGGTACTGTAGCATCTGGTTAGGAAATGAAGACAGATGAGATCACCTCTTGAGGGTGGAATATGCAAGAAGACCCCATGCTACAGATTATCAGTGAGAGCTCAGCTGACTAAATCACAAAGCTAACCCACCTGGATCCTTCCAATGGAGGAGGCCCACAGGCAGGGCCGGGGGAGTACTTGCTGTATGAATAATCACTGTCCTTACTGTAAATTCCCAGTAACGCCAAATGCTCCCTTTCTGTGGTGGGATTCATCCCTATAACCCCAGTAGTGTATTACTCATTTACTGAGCACATTTTCCCCTATGCATTGGTATCTTGAATTACTCCTCCCAGATATTCTAAAGTCATTTACAATTACACCTACGAGTTTAAAATAGTTCTCAATTTGCCATAAATACATATTATTGATTATTAATTATAGATATACATTATTGATTGTAGCTATTGGTCATTGATTATAATATCAATTATAGATGTAAATACTGATTAAATATCAATATAAATTATTGATTATTAATTTCAAAATCATTATCATTCTTCCAATCATCTTCAGACTTTTAATTATCCACATTACTCTCTGCTCTAGAGAGACTTATATGCTTTTTAAACAACAAAAAAAAGGGGGCACATGTCAGGGGCCATGAGAGATGCAGCAGGTGTTACTAGTGTTAACTCTTAATAGCCTGCTTTGTGCCCTTACTCAGACTAACTGCACACTCACTTTCACCTCAGAGCGAGTTCAAACTAAAGGCATTTTGTATATAGAGCCTAAGTTTGAGACTTCACAGCTAGGTATAAGATCAGAGCCACGGATGTCCAACCAAGGTTACTAAGGAAACCATGCCTCTTCTTCACTTTCCAGTCTACTAACAATAGACTTGGGTCTTAAAGTTGTCATTGGGCACTGTGCCCTCCCTGTCTAGTCAAGGATTTGATCCTATGGCCTTGGACCCTTGTGTAGTCATGGTAAATGGCTCAGCTCCTTATCCCTTGCTCCAGGAATGTGCTTTTGACTAATGAGAGAAATCTCTTTATTCAAGGCTTGTGAAGGAGAAGGTTTTTAGAATAAAAGATGCATGGAGAAGTTAGAAGTAGGACAGGATTATTGGAGCAGAAAGAGAACAATGAAGAGCACAGGAAATAAAGAGCATGACCCTCAGGCTGTGTGTGAAGTTACTATAGAAATCCTTACCCCCTCCTTTGCCCCCAAGAGGCATTTCACCTTTGGAATGCTGGGTTGGGGCTGGAGCAGGTTCTTAGCCCTTACAAGCCAGGTGACTTGCATCCTGTCTTCAGGAGGACATGGTAGACTGGTGAGCCTCGTGGCTATTTCTATGTTACAAAGGGCCATGGACAGGCAGATATGGTCTGAGAGAATATTTCCAAGACAGTGTTGTGCATACCGGCCACATTCACTTAAGTAGTGTACAACACTGGTCTGAGAGGGACTGTATTTTGTCTTCGAAGCTCTCGAATGACTTGTGGCCATAGAAGGTGATCTGGGAGGCACTTTAGGAAACACAAGAAGAGGGTGTTAGGGCCTCCTTGGGGAGGCTAATAGAAGTATAGAAGTGCCTCCTTTTTTTTTTTTTTTTTTGGTTTTTGCGAGACAGGGTTTCTCTGTATTGTTTTGGAGGCTGTCGGTCCAGCCTGGCCTCAAACTCACAGAGATCTGCCTGCCTCTGCCTCCCGAGTGCTGGGATTAAAGGCGTGCGCCACCACGGCCCGGCTCCTTATTTTTTAATTATTAAATTTGACTTAATTATTTTCAAGTCAGTCTCATGTAGCCTCTGCTGGTGTTGAACTAGATATCTAACTGATGATGAGTTTGAACTTCTGATGCTTCTGATTCTACCTCCTGAGTGCTGGAACTAAAAGCATGCACACCATACTCAGGTTGTATGGCCCTGGGCTCCAGGGCTTCCTGCATACTAGGTATGCTGGCTAGCTTCTTTTGGCTTGACATAAACTAGAATTACCTGGGAGGAGGGAACCTCAACTGAAAAGTGGCCTCCATCAGATTGGCATGTAGGCAAATCTTTAGGGGGGTTTTCTTGATTGATGATTGATGTGGAAGAACCCAGCCTATTGTGGACGCTGGCACCCCTGGGCAGGTAGTCCTGGGTCATAAAAGAAAGCAAGCTCAGCAAACCGTGGAAAGGAAACCAGTAAGCAGCATTCATTCCTCTGTGGTCTCTGCTTCAGTTCCTGCCTCCGGGTTCCTGCTTTTAGTTACCGCCTTGGCTTCCCTTGATAATGTACTATAATTGCAAGATGAAATAAACTCTTTCCTCCCCCAAACCTGTTTTGGCAAGCTCTCCACTATTTAAGCACTCCTGTTAAATAGGCACCCAAGTTGGAGTTCAGGGTAGAGGACGTGGTAGGCTGTGATCCATACCCTGTAACAGGTAGGAACCTAGGGATGCTGGGAGAACCTGGCAGCCAGGTCTGCTTTGATATGGTAAATAGGCACCTTAACCATTTGTCATGGTTTTGAAACTTAGCAGTTCCCAGCCTCTATTTTAAAAGTTTGGACAGATTTCAGAGCCTTTTGTGGGAGATGCCCCCATTTAAGGCAGGCTGTTTTGTAAGTAGCCACATCACTTAGATTCATGTGGATTTATGAGTGATTAATATGTTGCCACTGGAATCCGCAGAGGACTCATTGAATACTTGCTTTTCCTTAATGAGTGTGTTAAATGGGTCAACTTGTAAGAATATTTCATTAATATAATGCCATCCCTGTGCCCTGGATGAAGGAGGGGGATGTGGGTAAGATATTTCATGGCAGCAAAGCTGTTGAGGTTCCCATTGTATGCTGTATCTCTCCAGAGAAGACAAACTGTGCCTGGCTGGCTGTTTCAGGAGGCTGTGTACAGAACACACTGGCCAAGTTTATAAATAGCACTTGTGTCTGTGAATGAGATAAGATGGGTAATTTTAATAGTTCTGGGTCCTGGAGGCAGTAGTAGAAGGAACCACAGTATTAAGGATGCTGTGAGCTCCCAGGAGTTCTCACTTATCTTTGTTCAGCTTCAAGAACTAGCAAAACAAAAATTGGGGCTACTAAACAGGTAAGCAGTAGGATAACCATTTCCTTTTAATTAGATATTAGGTAATAAGCTTTAATTACTACAGGCCATTTTAATTAACATTGGACAATATTTACTATTTTAACTAAGAGCCTGTGGGGCCCATTTATCAAATTAACTTGTAATTGCCAATGACGTAATTTAATTTGAATTTATCACTCATTGTTTTAAAGTTTCTATGCCCAATGCAGGCTATTTTAGGTCTCTGGATGCTATGTAAGATTATAAGAAAATTTTAATTAAATTTATCATACCTATTTTCCCTCTTTCATATTAATTTTTTTGAAGACTATAGGGGGTCTCAATATTTACACTTAGTAATTGTACTGGCTGGTTTTGTGTGTCAACTTGACACAAGCTAGAGTCATCAGAGAAGAAGGAGCCTCAGTTGAAGAAATGTCTGCATAAGATCCAGCTGTAAGGTATTTTCTCAATTAGTTATCAATGATGGAGGGCCCAGTCCATGGTGGGTGGTGCCATCCTGGACAGGTGGTTCTGGTTCTATAAGAAGGTGGGCTGAGTGGGCCAAGAGCTACAAGAGCTACAGCTCCCCTCTATGACCTCTGCATCAGCTCCTGCTTCTGGGATCCTGCCATGTTTGAGTTCCTGTCCTGACTTCCTTCAGCAATGAACAGCAATGCTGAAGTGTAAGTCAAATAAATCCTCTCCTCCCCAACTTGCTTTTGGGTCATGGCGTTTCATTGCAGCAATAGAAACCCTAACTGAAACAAATAATCTCAGGTGTAGCTAAGTCTGACATTTTGTTAATGAAGTTCCTCCTCTTTTTCCTTTTGTGTTGAGCACTGTTTTCATTGGGCTCCAAACCTGGGATCCTAGTACCCACACAGATGCCACCATAGGAGTCATTCTGCAGCTATTCCTCTTAGAAAGGGCCAGACAAATATCATGACAAGCCCCTAATAACTCAGTTAAGAACTAGGCCTCAGTTCCTTCAGCTACTAGGCCTGGGCCACCCTCCCCTCCAGGTGATAACCTAACAAGGACAAAGCCTGGGACGTGTCCAAGAATGGAAAAACTATAGCCTTAGCTCACCCCTGCTATCCCTAGCTAATTGGAAATGTACTAATATGATTGCCACTTGGATAAACCAATCATAAGTAGAATGGCCACACTGCTTTTAAAATTTTTGTAGCTGTGCTTAAAATGAGGTTACTCATCCCTCTCAAGGTGGTTACCATTTTGTACAGGTGTGTCTTACTACACATGCGTATGGTATAATAAAAATGCCCTTGCTGAATATATCAGTGGTCTTTTAGGGAGTTCTCATGGACCCTAACACTTACTGGAGTAGGCTAAGCAGGCTTATCAATCACTGGTTAGTACTGCCTAGCCAATTATTGTAATTCTCTCTCTCTCTCTCTCTCTCTCTCTCTTGTATCTATAGCTGTTGTTTTTTTTTTGCTGCAGCGACTGGTAATGAAGAACAAACCTTGAGTCAACAAACCCACTTGGAGTTTATTGGTAGAAGGGGAAAAAAGAGGTGTTAGGGGTTGGCCAGTTGAAGCGGGGGTGGGGGGGGTGGGGGGGGGGGGGGGTGGGGTGTGTGTGTGAAGGTGCAAGCTAAAAAGGGGAAGCTCAAATGCGCACTGAGCCCCCTAACCAGGTAGTGATGACGTAGCCACATCACTGTGCATGCCCCACCTGTTGTCAGGGAACAGGGGTCAGCATGGTGTTTAGTTCCAACAATCTCACCTCTTATTATTATTTTTAAAAGGGTGGGGATATGGGCGTGGCAAGTTAGGGAATAAGGGCATCCAGTTCTCAAGACTGCTTCCTGTTGACCTGGGGGGCATTGACCATCTTCAGGGGATCTGAGAAAGCTGGGGTGTTGCCATGTCCTGGAGTAGCTGGTTGCTCCATCACAGTCCTGGCTGTTTGGAACTCTGGCATCTCTGCAGATCCTGCAAGATGTTAGCAGAGTAGAGGACAAGGTTAGGTTTAGAAAAAAATTTTTTATAAGGTCCTGGTACTTGAGGGGAGGATTGTAAGATGAAGGAGGGGTTCCTGAGGGGTCCCAAGATGAGGGAAGGGAGTCCGGGGACCAGGGTGATATTGAATAATATCTGGAGTGAATCTGACCTGTTTGGATGGGTCCAATTCAGCTCCCTGGAACTTACAAGAATCCTTTGAATTTGTGAAATCGTATTAGACACACTATCAGCACATTTATGTTAGAGACAACTTGGCTGACAGTATTAACATTTAAAGCTGACAGATATTTTTAGTACAATAAAAAGCACTGTAATTTTGAGCTTGTAATTTTGATCATATTGTTTGGTGTTTAGTACTCTGTTAGAAATGGATTAATAGCTTATTAGCTTGTTGTTTCATTGTCATCTAGGCTGTCAACCAGGATTTTTCTGGTTACCTTTACTGAGGAGGCACAGATGTTTGGTGGTCTTTGTGTCTCTAGATCTGTGGCTTTCGGCTGGCATTCCTATAACAACAATCGGTTGGATTAGAAGTTTTAAATGAGTTATTGTGGGATACATTGGAGATTGATGAGCAGGGTGTAATTAGAAACAGGAGAATTTAATCAGCCTGAGGACAGGAAGAAAAGCATATGGGGTACCCAGTCTGGCAGAGTGTGGTTGTAGGAGTGGAGCCTTATTCTTCTGAAATGGGAGGCAAAGTAGTTGGTTCCAGTGTCTTCCGAGGCTTAAAGGAACAAGGTCCTGTTGCAGTAGCTGTATATGAGGGGTGAATCCAGTGGGGGAAGGTCCTCAAGCTTAGCAGCTGTTGGAGTGACAAGAATCACTTTGAAGGGACCCTGACATTTAGGGGACAGGGGCAAGGGGCATTGGTCTGGAAGAGACAGAAGGACTTGATCCCCGATATTAATTGGGGATGTACAGGGGCTGGCACATGATTGAGGTAGGGAGTAATCAGTAAAGTCCCATAGGAGGGAACAAAGATGATGAAGTAAGGATGTAAGCAGGTGGTCAGGGGGAGGTGAGAGTTTAGATGAGAGGTCAGGTGTTAGAGCTGGCTGCCCATACCTGAGTTCAAAGGGTGAGATGAAAAGGGGTCATTTGAGGAGAGCCATGAGCTTGAAAAGAGCCAGAGGCAAGAGCTTTAGCCAGTCAAGGTGAAGTTCCTATGGCATTTTAACAAGAACATTTTTTTTCTATTTTGGTTTTTTGAGATAGAGTTTCTCTGTGACTTTGGAGGCTGTCCTGGAACTACCTTTTATAAACCAGGCTGGTCTTGAACTCACAGAGATAGGCCTGCCTCTGTCTCCCAAGTGCTGGGATTAGAGGCATGTGCCACCACCGCCCGGCAACAAGAACATTTTTTAAAGAACGGTTAGTTGGCTCTACCTTCCCTGAGGACTGGGGATGATGATATGGAATATGAAAATGCCAAGGAATGTTGAGAGCTTTAGATAGGGTTTGGGAGATCTGAGAGGTAAACTCAGGACCATTGTCTGACTGAAGAGCAGCTGGAATACCAAACTGGGGAATAATTTCCCCGAGAAGGATGTCAGAGACTGTCTGGGCCTCTTTGTTAGTGGTTGGAAACACTTCTACCCACCCTGAGAAGGTATCAACTAGTACCAGGAGATATTTGACTCATCCGAATGTGGGCATGTGGGTAAAGTCAAGTTGCCGGTCAGCCCCTGGGACAAAGCCCCTGGTCTGGTGGCTGGGAAAAGTGGGACTATAATACCTGGAGTTAGAGTCTGACATCTGATAGGTTTTACAAGAGGCAATGATGGTTTTAAAGAAATGTAAGTCCTCAGAAGTGGGCTGCAGGTGAGCCTTGACAAACTGAGAGAGCTTTACTGTTGGGGTGGACGAGCTGGTGTAGATAGGACAGGATTTGTCGAGTGTCAGGAGGTGACTGTGAGGACATGGGTTGTAGTGTATGAACTCCTGTGGTGGGTGAGGTAGATCTGGGTCTCGGAGGGCTGCAGCCCTAGCTGCTTCATCAGTCCGGTTGTTGCCCCTAGAGATGATGGAGCTGTCAGTCTGATGAGACCGGCAGTGAATGATCCCTATAGCTTTGGGGAGGTGGGAGGTCTTTAGCACGGCCATAATATAACCTGAGTCAGCTATGGATCCTCCTTTTGTAGTAAGTAGCCCGCACTCTTTCCAGATAGCAGCGTGGGACAGGAGGATATGAAAAGCACATTTGGAGTCTGTGTAAACATTTAGGAAATGTCCCTGTGCTAATGGAAGGCACAGGTGAGAGCTATTAATTCAGTCTGCTGGTTGGTAGTGTAGGCAGGGAGTGCTCATGCCTCCACCATCCTGGTATCTGATACTATGCTGTAGCCTGCTCTGCGGGTCCCCTCGTGTGAAAAGGAGCTGCCATCTGTGTGCCACGTATAAGTGGCCTGAGGTAGTGTGCCCTCCTGTGTGTGTGAAGAATGGGGCAATAGTTCCTTCAAGGTTTCAATGCAGGAATGATGGGGCAATAGTTCCTCTAAGGTTTCAATGCAGGAATGAGATGGAGAATAGTTAGTGTTAGGCAGAGGTAGAAGATTTGAGATATCGAGGGGCGGGCAGGATTGGAAGGTAAGGGTGGCATCCTCTACCAGCTCCACCTGCAGAGAAAGACCTCGGGAAGGAGGCAGAGTCTGTAAGCCTCTGTAAGTTAGGAGATGAGACGGGTTGTGATGGGAAAAGACAGTGATGGGTGACGCAAAGGTTAGCTTCTTTGACTCATGCATAAGGAGCTCGGCAGCTGCTAAAGCCACGTGTGCCCACCCTTGGGGAGTTAGGTCTGGTTTCTTTGACAGATACGCTATGGGTGCAAAGGAAGGTCCCAGCTGGTGACCTAGAGTGTCACGTCTGCTGCGCGGCCTGTGTCCGAGAAGGTGCGGAGGGTGTCGGGGATTGACAACACAGAGACTTGTTCAACGATGTAAAGAAAACTTTAAGCAGGCCCCAAAAAGGTTCAAGAAAACTTCCTAAGAAAAGCTCCCACCAGAGAAGCTTCTGCTCTCTCCTCTACCCTGGCTGGTTCTCTCTGACACCAAAAACTGATCTGGGCGTGTCAGAAGAGGCGGTTAGTCTTTGGACAAGGTCGAGGTCAGGGTGGTTTCTGTGGGCAGGCCTTTTCCAGGAACTTATTGCCCCAGGGCATTGTATTGTTTTTAGTAAACATGTTTTTAGTAAACATTGTCTTACAGCTACCTACTCCCAGGCAGAAGGGGAAGTGGGTCTCTGCTCAAGGTCTGGTGTTCCCACAATTCACCCCTTTTTATTTTTAAATGAGGCACTCCTGGCTTAGGTCAAGTAGGGTCACCCTCCCTTTCCCGTCCTTGGGGGACCTTGAACCCGTCTTAGGCGGGAGGGGTCTTCCCCACAGGTTGCCCGTCAACAGAGCGCCCCAACTTTAAATCATCTGTAACCAACCTTCATGGCTATCTGGATTGCCATGGGCTAAGCTAAGCAATACTTGGTTACGGATCTCTTGCCTCTGGAACAAGGCACGTTTGAGCTCAGCATAAAGCCAGAATGCCTACTGCCACTGCCACCATTTTCAGGACCCCCATTGACATAGAGCCTCTCCATCACCGTACTCATCACCAGATCTGGGCCATAACATTCTACCAGCCTTCATCTGTTACAAGGGTAACATGCACGTGATTTACATTCTGTTACAAGGGTAACCCGCATGTGATTTACATTTACAATTTGATAAAGTTACAATTGTTCCAAGATCTGCTCAGGAAAGCATTTAGAAAGTGCACTTGCACAGATACATTAGGTACAATCATTGATGTTACACATGTAGCATTATGAAAAATATGAACAATAGGCTTGTTGCACTATCCACAGAGCACCAATTTGTTCCTGTGGTGATGCAGTTTGTTGATTTAACGTCAGCTGATTATGCGACTTGAGTCAAAGTCTCCTTTTTGTCGCATTAGGACAAGTTGCATCTCTCTAGAAAAATACACTGGCCTAGTCGTGATTCCAGAAACAGGAACCATCAAGTCTGATATTTCAAGTGACCATGTCCTGTTCAATTACTGAAAAGAGGCTTTTGCCCCTCATCACAGTCCATACCAATGTCCAAATGTTTTAAATGGGTCCTTTTTTCTCTATTGGCTTCACGATGAAAACTCATGGGTCCGGAAGGTTGATGCAGCAGGTCTGTTGAGAAACTGGAAATCTCGAACCGACTGTTTTCTTTCTTTCTTGGGCTCTAGATTCGATGACAGCAAGGGTCAGGAACACTGATTTAGGAGATCTCACTCAAACTGGCTTAGGTAGGCTCCCATGGTCTCAGGTCCAGTTTTTCTCTGCTCCATGCCGAAGCTTTTATTCTTTTCCTACAAGAAAACACAAACATGCCCTCGACCCCAAATTAGGGTCTTCTCCACTGTTTAGTGCATGGATGTCTCCATTTGACCTGAGCAATGGTTGCTCAAGTTCCATCATGCCAGAATCTGTCTGAAGCTCACTGGCATTCACATTATAAAATTTTTAAATGAGGAGTGTATTATTTGATGAGTCATATGGGGACTGGGGACATTATTCCCCCTTTTTTATTTTCTAAAAAAATTTTTTTGAACTGTTGAAGCTGGACCATAATAGTAGAAGGATTTGTCTACCCTCCTTGGTTGACTATCTAGGTAAATTGGGATTACTACTTAGATTATTTGTAGATGCCCATTAAAAAGGACATATCCATTAAATATTTCCCAAAAACTTCTGAAAATCACTCAAAGATTGTAAACTATACTGTGTCCAAATAACTTTTGAAAATTATTTGAAGTCTGTGAGCAGTCTTTCCCAATCTAACCTGTAGAGCTCTCACTAGCTGACAAGGCCTCATTTGCATCTTAAATTTTTCTGTTAAAACATTAACAGACTGGCTGGATGTTCCTTTTGGCTATATTTAAAGCAATCTAGGTAGCTTCTTAACTATTTTTGAAGGGATTTAAGTATCCTTTTAATCATATAAGCAGTTCACACTCACGCATTCACAATCACATTTCATACATACCGGTGTGGCCACACCATACATTCAGAACATACATGCATCTTTCAGTCATCCTTTTTCCCTAGGTCATGATTAGTCTGTTGCAATGAAGCTTCCTTAATTGAAATCTATGTAAAAGAACAACTCCAGCCAATCCTTGAACTAAAAGGTTAAAAAGTCCTGTATGTTCTTTATCATTCCTCCATTTGAGCTACAGTCATGGGGTACAGCCGTACCTACTCCTTGTAACTGTAGATGCAAGGTGGAGAGGCCAAGCTTTTGGCCAAAAGTTTTTAGAGATGACTCACAAAATAGAACTTAAATGTAAACAAAAATTTCCATTCTATATACCTTTGTCTTTTTCTTTCTTTACTTAATACCAGTACCTCTTTACTGTTACAAATTTTTTTTCACCCATTTTTTTTTAAGTCAGGGTTTCTCTGTATTGTTTGAGGCTGTCAGTCCAGCCTGGCCTCGAACTCACAGAGATACGCCTGCCTCTGCCTCCCAAGTGC
Source organism: Mesocricetus auratus (assembly GCF_017639785.1). Classification (NCBI taxonomy): domain Eukaryota; kingdom Metazoa; phylum Chordata; class Mammalia; order Rodentia; family Cricetidae; genus Mesocricetus; species Mesocricetus auratus. The sequence continues at coordinate 55,822,113 of NW_024429196.1, forward strand.
TGGGATTAAAGGCGTGTGCCACCACCGCCCAGCTTGTTACCAATTTTTTTTTCTCTGTATTATTTGGAGGCTGTCTTGGAACTTGCTCTGTAAACCAGGCTGGCCTTGAACTCAAGAGATCTGCCTGCCTGTGTCTCCCGAGTACTGGGATTAAAGGCGTGTGCTGCCAACGCCCGGCTATTCACCCATTTTCAATCCAACTTTCAACCCAGGATGTTCCCTCATGCAAAAAGCCTTAAGATTTACACAATCCACCCTCCAATTGAGGGCAATCTCTGGGTTCCCCTTTTTCCCCGACCTTAGTGTCAGGCTAAGGCCTAGAGATTTAATCCAATCCCCCCTCCAACTGAGGGCAATCTCTCAGGGTCCCCTTACTTTCCTGACCTTTGTCAGGCGAAGGCCTGGAGATTTAATCCAATCCACCCCCCATCTGAGGGCAATCTCTCAGGGTCCCCTTACTTTCCTGACCTTTGTCAGGCGAAGGCCTGGAGATTTAATCCGGTACCCCTAGCTTGGTACCCCTTTTTAACACATCCACATAGCCTTACTGGCTAGCCTTTTAGATCTCTCAGTTCCCCTTTACTTTCCTGACCTCAGTGGATCAGGCGAAAGACTGGAGATTTTTTATTTTATTTCTTATTTTACCCTTTTTTTTTCATTTCTTTTTTGAGACTGGGTTTCTCTCTATACTTTTGGAGGCTGTCCTGGAACTTGCTCTATAGACCAGGATGGCCTCATTCCTTCCTATCTCTGCCTCTCGAGTGTTGGAATTAAAGGCGTATGCCACCAACACCCGGCTCTCTGAATATCATAGCAAACATCCTCCCAATCTGGGACATTTAAGCCTTCCCCACTAATGAACCATGGGCTCCCTCGTTCAATCCATTTTAAAAAGCCTGCCATGGTTGTAGTCCCCTGTTCTTCAAGCAACTTTTTTTACGTGATACTGTAATTTAAACTTCCAGGGACTATTTCCCATTGTTTATTTTCCTATTTTCCTCCATCTGTCCCTGGCTGGCAAAAGGGACGACCCAGTCCACTTACCTCGCTTTCACGATCTCGGTAGGACCTCCAATTGTCGTGTCTGCTGCGCGGCCTGTGTCCGAGAAGGTGCGGAGGGTGTCGGGGATTGACAACACAGAGACTTGTTCAACGATGTAAAGAAAACTTTAAGCAGGCCCCAAAAAGGTTCAAGAAAACTTCCTAAGAAAAGCTCCCACCAGAGAAGCTTCTGCTCTCTCCTCTACCCTGGCTGGTTCTCTCTGACACCAAAAACTGATCTGGGCGTGTCAGAAGAGGCGGTTAGTCTTTGGACAAGGTCGAGGTCAGGGTGGTTTCTGTGGGCAGGCCTTTTCCAGGAACTTATTGCCCCAGGGCATTGTATTGTTTTTAGTAAACATGTTTTTAGTAAACATTGTCTTACAGCTGCCTACTCCCAGGCAGAAGGGGAAGTGGGTCTCTGCTCAAGGTCTGGTGTTCCCACACTAGAGCTCCAAGGGCGTGCCCCTTCTTTTCTGCTACATAGAGGGAGAAAGGATGAGTTAGGTCTGCAAGATGAAGGCTTGGGGCCTGGGGAAGAACCTGTGTGAGTTTCTGAAAGGGCTCAGTAACAGGGCTCCATATGGAGAACCAAGAGCTGCCTCATATAGGGATGAGCAAGGAAAGAGTAGGAGGGGATCCAGGAGCTCAAGAAGTCAGCTATTCCTAGAAATGATGAAATCTCCTTTTTAGTAGAAGGAACTGTAAGAGCAACTGGATTAGGTGTTGCCTGTCTAAGGTAATAGTTTTGTGAGTTGGGGTGATGGTTAGTTCCAAATAGGTGACCTGAGGAGCGGACAGTTGGACCTTGGAAGGTGAGACTCTATAACCCCTGCAGGACAGGAAATTTAGGAGAGCGGAGGTGTCAGTCTGGCTAACTTCTAAGGACTGGCTGCAAAGTAAAGTATCATCTCTGTATTATATGAACTTAGATTTGGGGAGAGACAGACAGAGCAGGTCAGAAGCCAGAGCCTGGCCAAATAAGTGTGGGCTGTCCCAGAAGCCCAGAGGTAGAAAGGTCCAGGTGAGCTGTGTAGAGGCATGAGTGTCAGGGTCAGTCCAGGTGAAAGCCAAGATATTTTGAGACTCAGTGCCAAGGGGTATAGAGAAAAAGGCATCCTTGAGATCCAAAACTGAGAAATGAGAGGTCCCTGAGGGGATAGTCGAGAGGAGTGTGTAAGGATTAGGTACCACAGGATGGAGGGGGCCCACTGCAAAATTAATGAGCCAGAGGTCTTGAACCAGGAGATAAGTCCCATTAGGCTTTTTAACTGCCAGTATAGGGGTTTTAAAGGGAGAGGATGTGGGATGAAATAACTTTTTCCTTAGGAGGTCAGAGATAATAGGAGTAAGGCTCTAGAGTGGGAGTGAGTACTGGACTTGAGTGATGTACCTAGAGGGGTCCGGTAACTGAATGGCAATGGGGGGATGGTGCTGAGCTACAGAAGGGTTTTGGGTGGCCCAGACTTTGGGGTCTACCTGAGAGGCTGGTAGAAGAAACGACATACTGGAACCCATAGGGTGAGTGGTGAGTGGCTAGGAGTTAGGCAGATGTAAGGAGCAAAAGAAATAGAAGCTCCCACCTTTGCTAAAAGATCCCTCCACAGAAAGGGCACAGGACAAGTCGGTATAACCAAAAAAAGGAATGAGTGAGGGGAATTCCTCTGAAAATGCAAATGAGTGGTGGAGTCTGATGAGTTAGGTAAGGCTGTCCCCCATCACAACAATAGGGAGATGAGAAGAAGAGGTGGGTCCCCAAAACTCCCTCAGGACTGAGTATGTGGCACTGGTGTCCAAAAGGAAGGAGATGGGTGGCCCTGATACCTTAATGTCTACTCAGGGCTCCCTGTCAGAGATGACAGCGATGGAGTCATGAGAGCCCGGGACCCTTCACTCATCATCATCGTCCATGGCCAGGGCTAGGAAGTCAGCTAGAGGGCTGTATCTGATGTCCTCCTGCCACTGACCAGTGGCCCTCTTCGTGGCATTTTGGACATGGTTTGGGAGGCACACAGGGATTAGGGCAAACCCAGGCCCAACGCCCTTCCTGACCACATTTGAAACATGGACGCTGCGGTCCTCGAGCCCTGGAGGGCAAGGGATCCTGGGTAGACTGTGAGACCAGTCAGACGGCCTTGGCTAGCATCTGGTATTTGTGCTTAAGGGCCTTGTTATCTCTCCCATGGTATACCTTGAAGGCCACTCTTAGAGCCTTTGCCTGTGGAGTTAAGGGTTTCAATTCTAGATGCTTAAGCTTAGTTCTAATGTCAGGATAGCTCTGACGAAAAAAATATGTCATAAGGAGTTGTCTTCCCTCTGTCCCCTCAGGGTCTAGGTTAGTGTACTATAGGAAGGCCTGTGTAAGGCATTCTAGGAACTGAGAGGGATTTTCCTTTTTGTCCTGAATTACATCTAGAAGCTTTTCATAGTTTATTGGTTTTAAGGCAGCCTTATGTAGATCAACCATGAGGCAGGTCGTAAACTGATCTCTAGCCAAAATTCCCCCTGGCGTATTATAGTCCCAATGGGGCTCCTAATCTGGAACAGCCTAATAGGACAGAGTTCCAGATATTTAGCATCATGGTGGGAACTTGTTTGAATGTAACAGATTATACATTGAGATGGGAATCCAAAGAGTCACTGGAGTTCTGGGAGATTTATGTTCCAAGAACAGTTTTCCTAATGACCATTTGTTTGGATTCTTTTAATGATCCCACACCTCTTAATAGTGACAGGCTGAGGAACAAGATTTCAACCCATGAAACTTTGGAGGACACACTTAGACATTATCCAAGCACTGCCGTATCATGTGAGTGAGAACAACTTTGAAAGCCACTAAACCTCATCCTGGGGTTCCCCTCCTGTGACTTCATCTAATCCCAGTTCTTAAAAGTTTCAGCTCCAACTATGTTGGCATGTGAATTGAGGACCTGAGCTGCAGATTGAGTTTTAATGGAGACAAACCCTGGAACCACAGCACTATGCAGGCCTGTATCATTCTAGGAAGTGAAATGCCTATGAACCACAACAATAAGCAGCATAGAAAGATATCCCCAATGGTGCATTAATAGCATTACTATCTTGGGGCAACCAGCAGCTATGACTTAAGCACCACTCAATAGGAGGAATTTACCCCATGGTATCTTGCTGTCACTGCTGGTACCAGTCAGTAAACCAAGAGCAATCTGATGCCATATCATGTCACTTTGAGGTCAAGACATGTATTTCTCACTGTGTCAATTGGTCACTATCTTAAAATACAATGTTCTTTTCATTTTTTCTTCCTTTCTTTATGAAAATTTGAGGTATAGTAATGTCAGTAAGTCAGGAGGCAAAAGGCAAGTTATGCAGAAACTATAGTTTGCTATAGTTGCTAGGAAAGAGAAAAAGTCATCATAGAAGATGCTTTGAGGTGTGAAGAGAACAATACAGGAGAAAATAGGCAAGGCCTCATCTAGTATGCATATGTACATGTGCACATGCGTGAGCAGGTATATGTTCATGTGTAGAAGTCACTGTCATGTGTCTCTCCCATCATTACACACCTTAGTTTGGGGGACACACCTGTGACTGAACCTGGGACTCATCGTTTTGGGTAGACTTAGTGGTCAGAGGCCCTGAGGTCTACTTATCTCTATCCCCACAACATTGGGGTTACAGGCATATGCTGTCACACTTAGCTTTTATGTGGCAGCTGAGGATCCAAACTGAGGTTCTCAGCCTTCACAGCAAACATCTTGCAGGCTGAACTATATCCCTAATTCTGTGGACAAGGACTTTTCTTGGGGTTTCTATTGGTGATAAAATCCTGATGAATTTTTAAAATTTATATAGAGTGAAATTTTTATATGGTGCTCTGGGTTTTGACAAGTTTACAAAATCATGTATCCACCACCACCACAGTTTCTTCACCCCCAGCATTCTCTGTGACACCCTTTGGAGCACCCTTAACATCACCGGTCATTTTCCATCCCATTTAATTTTGTCTTTTCTCAAATGTCCTATGAATGAACTGTGTAAAAAAAAAAAAGTAGTTGAACACTCAGCTGTTACAAAGGAACAACTTTTCCTGGAATTCATTAGTTGAGATATTACTGCAGCAGGGCTGAGAATGTAGTTCAATTTGGGGACTGCTTGATTACTTGATTAGCATTCATGAGGCTCTTAGTTAAGAGGAGAGAGGGAGGGAGAGAGAGAGAGAGAGAGCTCACATTAGGACTGAGAAACAGCTGCTGCCGGCTGCATTTGTGAATGGCCTAAGCTGATTTGCGATTCCATGGTTATGACTTTGCAAATCTATTCAGAATTTTGTGTGTGCAAAGCTCTCTGTGCTTGGTTGGACTGCAACACTGGTTAGCTGCTCTAATTGGTTGAATTCATAGAAGAATATTTGAGTTGATTAAGAGAGGTTGATATGTAAATTAATGTAAAGTCTATATAAATGATTTTCTAGTTCCACAGCTAACCACTATTCCATATTCCCCACCCCCACTTCCCTTTTGAGCGCCTAGGTTCAAGCAACCCTCTTGTCTCAGCCTCTAGAGTCCCTAGAGCCACTGGTACACATAAGCAGGCCTCGCTCTACTTGATGCCATTAGGCAGTAGGAAGTATACAGCCCAGCAGGCCACAGAGGATAGCCCCCTCCTAATCAGTTTCAGACCCCTCCTCCCTTTTCTCTAACACACTGTGAAGTTTCAAACCCCGGACAAATGGCTGAGGTGCCTATTTAATATATCAAAGCAGGCCTTCGGGCCAGTTCTCCCAGCAGCCCTCAGTGCCTGTTACAGGGTACACTTGAATGCCCTGCTTTCTACCCTGAATTCCCCTGCCCAGGGACTCAATTGCCCATCCCCTAGAGGCTCTTCCCTATATAATCCAGATATTTTGATTTTCTGTTCCCTATGTACCTTTGGCTTCCTGGCTGCTGCACCTGGTTTCCCTCTCTCCTCTCTTCCTCCCCCTTTCCCCACAAGGCCCAATTCAGTCTGGTCATGCCCACTGTGGGCTCTCTCAGTTGTCCCTGTCTCTGACTATCTCTCCCTTTTATCTACAATAAACTCTCTCCTCCACTTTACCTAGGAGCAGTCATGTCCTTTTCTCTCTCTGTCTCTCTGTGTCTCTCTCTTTGTCTCTGTCTCTCTCTGTCTCTGTCTCTCTCTCTCCATTCACACACAAGACAGGTGTTTGGAAGCTCCACCCAGCCCCTGAGAAAGACCACCCACAAGCTGTTTAAGATGCAGCCCATAGACCAGTCATGGGGCATGCTCCCTCTTGCCTTCCTGAGAATCACCTGGGAGTGCTCTGCTTTGCATTGCCCGGATCCAATACCTATCAAAAGGGAAGCATCACAATTGTCCCTCTTCAGGGATAGAATATCATATGAAAAGGAGGAAGTGGCAGTATCTGGGTTTGTTAAGGATCATTGAAGAAAAACTGCTTTCCCCTGCTCAAAAAAATGATCTCTCCCTCTGACTCCTGGTGGAGACTTTCTGTATAAAGACCTGTTTAAGGGATGGCAGGGACATGAAGAAAAAGTTCAGTGGATGGTGTTAGTTGCTGAAGCACGCGGACCTGAGTTAGGATTCCCAGTGCCCATTACTAGGGTGGGAGGGGGGAGACTGGAGGATTCTGGGGTGTACCGAATCAGTCAGTCCAGCTGACTGGGAATCTTTGGGCTCAGTGAGAGACACTGTCTCATAAATAAAGTGGAGAACAATTGGGAGAGACATTGAATGTCAGCCAACAGCCTCCACGCATGCGCATATATGAATACACCCCCCCCCACAAACCCACAAGTGAGAGAATGAACACGTGTGCACAAAGTGGCGGCACTGTGAAAGAAAGAATGTGTGAGAAGGTAATAGTGTCTCAATGGTGTTGAAGGTGGTGTGTGCTTTGTGGGAGACCCTGACAAGACAGACTTGTTTCCCAAAGCCCTGCCCTTGTTTTCTGGTCACCTTGGCAGTCTCTTACCCAGGAGCAAGCCCTTTTATTTCTTACCAACCTTGCTGCTTTAATCTAACCATTCCTTTGAACCTAAGGTCTGTTTTGACAGAAACACAGAGAAACTCATGTTTGCTTGTGGTATTCCTTATCTGCTGCAAGATACACAGCATCACTGTCGCAGGAGGGAGGGAGGTGACTGGGGAGCATCTGAGCTGCTCCTGGTGGAGAACTAACTGATTCTCCCTCACCAGCACATCACACACAACCTTAGTGCTCAGCCTCCAAGAAGAATGCCTTGTCTCAGGGGCCTTTAGCCTATGTCATCAGTCACGATAGTGGCAAGTCACATGGCACTCCAAGGTGAACATATCAGACACATGCCCTTTTCCTAAACAGGAGTTGAATTCGAGTTATATATATAGTATGTTATAGCAAATTAAGAATTAAGATTATCTATACATCCCCTTTAAATCATACCAATGAACTTACAAATTCTAAAATACATAAAGTTTCAACAAAAGCTTAAAGATAGCAAACAAATTAAGAAAAAATGGGGGGTCTCGGAGAGTTAAACAACTTGTGCTTTGTTACCTTGATGGGAAATAATTTATGTCCTTGTTGTTCTCAAGCACAAAGTGTCTTTCCTGGGCTGTTCTGTTTTTCTTCTCTTCTCCCTGTCACAGAGTCAGGACAGAGACTTTGAAGGAAATTTTTTTTAATGTTCTTGGGACTGGAACAGTCTGGGTAAATTCCATGTGAAGGCTGAATAATATTGAACTATGTGTGTGTGCACATGCCGGAAAAAGCTTTATCCATTCATCCATAGATATCTCTATGAGGTGTTGACTTTATTCACTGCTAGTATAAACCCAGACTGCCAGGTCAGCTGGCAGTTCTACTAAATTAAGAACCTTTGTACTGTTTTCTACATTGACTGCAACAACATACATTCCCACCAACAGGAAGAGGGCACCTTTTCTCCAATCCCTCTCAACACTTAGTGCCTCTTGTCTTGATAAGAACCCATATTGTTGTGATTCTGATGGCACACTGACACTCCTGAGACTTGCAATAAACTTTGCCCCGAATCAGAGGGTGAAGCTAACTACTTATTGATCAAATTAGCCATAAACATTTTAGAGGACCCGGGACATATAGAGAGACATGGGAAGTAGTATGGAGTGGCTTAGAAAGGTACATGGGCCCTTTTGGATTGAAGAAAGAGAGGGACAGGAGGTCACCGGTCACTTCTCTGCTACTTCTCTGATCATTCAGCTTCTTATCCCAATATCTGACTCCAAAGTTTTCAATAGTAATAGAATAATTTAGATCATCGTTACATCTGGCATCCAATGTGGCATTATTAAACCACACCAGGGCAGTGAACCTGCTACCTTTTTACTAGCAGATGCAGAGAACCCTTGGGGTGACTGTCCAGGCAGCTAGATATCTCTATCACTTCTATAGTTTTGGAAGTTGCTTGCTCTGCACTTCCCATTTACTCTGTAATATTATATCCTTCTCGGATCTCTGCTGGTGTCGAAGACTAGATAGCTATAGCTACAATTTTCTGTAGTTTTGAAAGAAAGTAAATTAGATGCAAAAATTTGAGCTCACCAAGATAGGATAGAAAATGGAATATTTTCTCTGAATTGTCAAATACTAATGGGCTGGACATTATGAATGAATTTTTACCTGATAATTGTTCTTGTTGTATATAGTTAAAACCTTCCCTTTTTATTTAGAGAAAAAAGAGGAAATATTTTATCACACACTGATACTCTCAAGGCTACCAATAAAGCTTACCTTGAGTCATGGGGCAGAACAAGCTACTAGCTCACCAAAATTAGCCATAGCAGTTTTGGAGGACTCAGGACATGCAGAGAGACACAGAATTAATATGGAGGGGTTTAGAAAAATACACGAGGGCCTTTTGGAGAGGGGAAGGAGAAAGAGAGGAGATCCCTGGTTGCTGTTCCTCCATTTCTCTGATCAATCAGATTTATCCCATATCTGACTCCTGAGTTTTTATTAATAGAATAATTTAGATAATCATTATACCATGCTAACAGGTATGAGGTAAAAATGTCATTATAATATTGACTTGTTTCTGTTAGCCCCCTATAAGATACTGGTTTGCAAGCATTTTCTCCCAATCTGGAAAGTGCCTTTCATTGTCCTGACAGCTTCCTTTTGCTGTGTGTGGTAGTTTGAATTTAATTGGCCCCACGATCTCATAGGAAATGGCACTATTAGGAGGTATGGCTTTGCTGGAGTGGGTATGGATTTGTTGGAGGAAGTGTGTCACTGTAGGGGTGGGTTTTCAGGTTTCCTATGCTCAGGATATCACCCAGTGCCTCAGTCAACTTCCTGTTGCCTGCTTAGCTACTACTCCAGCACCATATCTACATGCCACCATGCTCCCTGCCATGATATTAATGGACTAAACCTCTGAAACTGTAAGCTGCCACCCCAGTTAAATGTTTTACTTTATAAAAGTTGCCATGGTGTCTCTTCACAGCAATAGAAACCCTAACTAAGACACTGTGTGAAAGGTTTTCTTTTTCTTTTTTCCCCAGGATATAGTAACGTTTGCCTCTTTTTGTTTTTGTTGTCTTGAGTATTTATTGTCCTTACTAAAACTCTATCACAAAGAGTTATGTCAAAAAGCTTTTCCTTGCCGGGCGGTGGTGGTGCACGCCTTTAATCCCAGCACTCAGGAGGCAGAGGCAGGCGGATCTCTGTGAGTTCGAGGCTGGGCTGGACTGATAGCCTCCAAAACAATACAGAGAAACCCTGCCTCGTAAAAAAAAAAAAAAAAAAAAAAAAAAAGCTTTTCCTTTCAGAACTTTTAGACTTTTAGATCTTACATTATTAATTCACTTTGAGTTGATTTTTGCACATGGTGTAAGATAAGGATCCAATTTTACTCCTTAGCAAGTAGATACCCAAGTTTTCTTAGCATCATTTACTGAGAAAACTCTTCTTTCTGTACTGTCCCCTTTTGGTATCTTGTTAAATGTGATCTGACTTAGGATGGACATTCAGTTACTGTTGTGTGTCTGGTTCTATGCAAGTACCATATTGTTTTGATCATGATGACTTTGTAGCAGATTTGAGGACCAGTATACATGACACCTCCAACTTTGTTCTATTCGCTTAGTATTGCTTAGTCTATTCAAGGTCTATTGTGGGTCATGTGAATTTTAGGATTTTATTTCCTATTTCTGTGAAACGTATTATTGACATTTTGATGGAGATTGCATTACATCTATAGGTCATCTTAACAACAGTTATTTTTCTAATCTCTGAACATGGAATGTCTTTTTTCATTAATTAGGGTATTTGATTTCTTTTATTAGTATAGTTTTTGTATAAAGCATCTTTGGATAAATTCACTCCTAAGTATATTAATTTTTAATGTTAGTCTAGGTGAGAAATGTTTTGAATAGTTCATAGTTAGTATATGGAAATCATATTTATTTACATATTTTTAAACATTGATTTTTATATTCTGCAATCTTATCTGATTTGTGTATTGGTTCTAGCAGATTTTGGTGGAGCCTGTAGGTTACAGCACATGTCATGTGCAAATAGAAATGACTTAACATATTCCTTTCTAATGTGAACATTTTTTAAAATTTTCTTGTCTAACTTCCTGGCTAGGAACCCAGTGTAATGTAGAATTGGCCAGTTGGGGGTGTCATTGTATACCCCCTGACTGGATAATCAAAGCTTTACCCTTTTCACTACTGAGTACAGCACCAGATGTTAGCTAATTATGTATGAATTTACATAGGGTCTTAATTGTGTTATGTAACATGTCGTCTTCCCTCCAGCCACTTGGGTCCTGTTGCCACGTTAGCCCCCAAATAGCACACAGGACGCTGTATTAATTATGAAGCTATTGGACATTGCTTGATTTCTTGTTGTCTAGCTCTTACTTAAATATTAACCCATAACTGCTAATCTGAGTATTTCTATGTGGTCTTCCCTTACCGGAAAAAGGGTCCGGATCTCTTACTCCTCTGGCATCCTACATCGTAACTGACTGTGCTTCTGTTTCCCAGAATCCTCCTCGACTCCTAGTCCCGTCTATCTTGCTTCCCTATAGACCAACAGTGCTTTATTCATCAACATTTTCCCCCCCATCATCATTGGGATATGTTCCTTCTTTACCTCATGCATTCAATTTTAAATTGTTTTTGTTTTGTTTTAAAATTGTTTCTATGTAAAAGTTCCGGCAATCCTGAAACTCGCTTTGTAAACCTGGATGACCTTGAACTCTACCTCCTATGTGCTGGGATTAAAGGCACACCATGCCTGGTTTGACTTTCAATTTTTTTAAAGTTTTTTTATTTTATTTGTGTGTTTGCCTGTGTGTGTGTGTGTGTGTGTGTGTGTGTGTGTGTGTGTGTGTGTGTGTATCACATGTATACCTAGTATCTGAAGAGTCCAGAATAGCTTATTGGATCCCCTGGAACTGGAGTTACAGATCTTGTTGTGAACTGCTATGAGGATGTTTGGAACCAAGAGTAGAAGTAGTTTTTACTTCTGCAAGCGTAGCAACTGCTCTTAGCCCCAGAGCCATCTCTTCAGCCCACATTCAAAATACATCGCCCTAAAAAGTTGTTAAATTTTGCCAAGTGATTTTTCTGCATCTATTAATAAGATTATGTGGCTTCATGCTTCACTTGATTGATGTGGCACAGCCACATTTATTGATCTGTGTACTCGAGCCATCCTTGAATCATGGGCATAATGCAATTGATCCTGGTGACAGCCTTTTTCCGGTACTGTTGAATTTAGTGCTGGCCTTTTGCTGAAAATTTTTGCATTTGTATTCACCGGAAATATTGATCAGTAATTGTCCTTTTTCATAGAGTCCTTGTTTATAATTGGTACCAGAATAATGCTGGCCTTATAAATGACTTGGAAAATATTTTGTCCTCTTTAATATTTTAGAAGGGTTTGAGGAGGAATAATACAACAGTAAAGTCACCAAGTGCTGAGATTACTTTTGGGGTGGGGAACGTATATCAGATCCAATGTCTTTAACTGATTTTAATCTGTTTAGTATTTGTGTAAGTTATTATTACCCAGAATGTTTCCATTCTGGATGGTCCAGCTTGTTGGCACACCACTGTCCATAGTTTCTCATATTCCTCTGCTGGCTTTCATTTCTGATTTCATTTACTTATCTTCTCTTTTACTCTTGAACTCAAAGTTTGTTAATGTTTCCATCTTTCTGAACCGTTCAATCTTAAAAAAAAAACCTGTCATGTTAGTCTCTATTTCATTTATATCTATGCTGATATTTCTTATTCCCTACACATTTGGACTTTCTTCATTCTTTGTTTTCTTGATCCTTGGAGTTTTTGACTGACATTTGACTTGATACTCTCAATTTGGGGACCAGACCTGCAGCCTCAAATGTTCTAGCACTGAGATATACACTTACCCTTTGAGGTTCAACAGTCACTATCTGTGATCTCTTTGCTTCTTAACTATCTGCTTGTTAGGATAGACATCCTTCTTAGAACTACTTCCCATAAGTCCGGTATGTTCTATGTCCTTGTTTGCCCCACATTATTGATTTACCATTTGATTTTTAAATCCTGTGTCATTCAGGCCAGTGTTATCTGATGTCAACGTTTTTATGAATTTAATAAGTTTCCTCCTGATATTGAGTCTCATGCCACGTGGGGAGGGGGACAAACAACAACAAAACAAAACACCCACCCAGGAAAATACACTTGAAGTTTACTGATTGACACAGTCTCTAGCCTGTCTAGGGTGCTCTTTGAAATTCAACAGACAGACTTCTGTGGCTTTGTGAGCCTGGAGGACATTGTCTCCTCAGCACCAACCTTGCAGGTTCCTAGTGACCCCACTGCCTCTGGAAAGTCACCCCCCCAAAAAAAGTGTTTTTTTTTCACTATTTTCAAAACTTATGCCACGAGTTGGGGATGAAGTGTTCAATAAATGAGCCTCACAGTAAGTTAAAGAGCACAAACAAACAAATGAAAAAAAACAAGCAAGCATAAGCCTGTGAGGGTCCTTTCCTACTCAAGGCTTCAAGACAACTTTAATCACATACCAAAACACTGCACTTTACAACAGCTCCCTCCAGTCTGTGGTCTCAATGTCACATTCAATCATTATTATATTGTATTTCCCTCAGCTAAGTATTGTGGCTATAATTGTTTAGTTATAATAATAATACTAACAAATGAAAAACAAAATACAGTAAAAATTTTAAAGGCAAAATTCATTAAGGAAAACCAAGAAGTAAAAGAATTTTTAAAAAACAATAAAAAGCAAAAAAGTGTAAGAGTGAAGGATAGAATTTTTTTGTTTCGTGTTTTTGTTTTGTTTGTTTACAAAATAAGAAAAAGGAAAATCAGAGGGGAGAAAAGCAAAATAGACAAGGGTACAGGGGGAAATCTAAAGAAAAATACAAAAGGAACAAAGTCTTTTGGGTCACAAAATATCAGCATTCCAGATTCAAGGGGCTATAGCCCAGCTAGGGATTTTGTCGGTGACTGGGATTCCCTAATAGTAGGTCTTTAAGAGGCCAAAGATGGAAGAGAAGTGTGAGCCTGCTGAAATGGACTATAGAGTAATTGTGCTTGCTGCCAGGTCTGAACCTCTACATGATGTAAATTGTTCTCTGACCTCCACACACATGCTCTCATGTACATACACACACGCACACACACAAATGTTATTTTGAAAAGGAAATTAGAAAAGAGTTAATCATGGTTAGCAATAATTCACAGTGATTCTCTCTCTCCTTATCTCAAGAATCCTCTACATTCTAGAAAGTAAGAAAATAGGAAACCAAAGGGCATTATCTATGAGGACTGTGGCATTTAATACTTCCTGTGTTAAAATTAGAGTCCACACAATGCCTTAGTTCTTTTGCATTTCTAGCTTGAATTTTTTTCTTAACTTTTAAGTGGCTTAGCTTGCATACACCCCAAAGTAGCTCAGTTCCTTTCCTGAGTAGCTTGTTTCACAATGATGCCTGAATGTAACTGGCATGATGATATTACAGTGGGCATACTTATTTATCGTGGTCATTGGCGGTGTAACCTCAGCAGGTTGTGGAGCCTTCTTCCCTTTCTTTGTTACTGTTCTACCTTGAAGTGAGTGGTTTTGCTCTGCTGCTTATTCCTGCCCTGACATGATATCTCACCACAGACCCAAGAGCAATGGGTCTGGTGAGGGGCAGGCTGGACGTCCACAACTAAGCCAAAGTTGACCTCTTCTTTTTGGAAAGGTCAAAATCATAGGCTTTTTCTTTTTAGTAATGGAAATATGGCCATAACAATAGGTTTTGTCCTTCCTTCCATGGTTTCCTTGGAGAAATCTGATGTAATTTTCATCCTCATCCTTGTAGATAATCTGTCTTTTTTTCCTCTGGCTCCTTTTGAGGTTTTCCCTTTCTCTTTGATTTTCTTCTGCTTCTTCAGAACAAACCTACATGTATATACTTTTTATTTTTTCTGCTTCCTGTCTTGTGGGCTCTGTGGTGTGGTGCTTATTATTAAATGTAGGAAGCCCTCAGCTGTTATTTCTGATAATACTCATACTCTTACAGCTCATCACTTCTACCAATTTCTTGCCCTTTGCTGGTCCCATGATGTATATGCTACCCATTCTTTTCATTGCTCTCTGGTTTTAAAATATCAGCTCTCTGCCCTCTGTTCTTTCCCTCTTTTCTGATTAGAGATGTTTGCAATGATGTCTTTGAGCTTACCACCTTTCCCATTGATGAGCTCATTGATAGAGACAAATCTGAGTTAAATTTAAGGAAGCTTATTTTAGCACAAACATTTCTGGGGCAGCAATCCGGAACGTAACTGGTTCGGAATTCCTCCCATTTGGTTATATTTATAGTCTGAGGAAAAGAAATGATTTAACAAAATAACTGTTTGGCTATAGTCAACACTTGCCCTATATGGACATGGTATAGTCAATTGGTAGCCTGTGGTTGGCTGGAGCTAGACTATTATGATTGGCAGAGAGTGAGCTGTTACAAGAACATACTTCCAAGTTAGCTTACAGTTGATTTACACACTAAGGCTACACTTTGTTACACACAGAGATAATCAACACCTATTACTATCTTCCTGGGTTCTTATCACTATTATATAGTACTTTCTTTGTCATAGACTCACATGTTCACAAATATAGATGCCTGTGGGACTGTGGCCTACTGCCTCTTCTTGTTTCCTAATACTTACTATAAAACCTGTAACTTTATAGTAAGTGTCTGTATCCATAACATAATTCATCTATTCATTGCTAAGAATTATGGGGCCCTTTGCATCTCTCATAAAGCCTAGAATTGCATTGCCAGTTCAATGATAGTAACAGTAAGAACAGTGCCCATTTATGAACCTGGACTGGCGGAGATTTAATGGATCACAAGCGAGTCTATGAGTAGTGAACCCAACCCAGCAAATGTAAATCAGAGCTGGAAGGACTGCCTTTACTGCTGGTGGTAGAAACTGGTAACCCCAGGAACCTGGTAACCTATAAAGGATCTGAGGTTTTGTCCCACAACACTGGCTTATGAAGGTGTAAACACACTACAATTAACAGGTCAAAAGCTAGTTGTTTGTTGATAAATTTTAATTCCTTTTGAGATAAAGAAAAATGAGAGTCAGGCAACAGGGTCACTAAATGATTGAAAATGGCACTGGGGCGGCCAATCCAGAAACAGTGAATAAATTGATTTCTTTGCAAGATGTCTGAATGTGCTGAATGATGGTAAATTCATAAACTATGTCAGTTTCTGTGGTAGCAATTTGACAAGCACTCCCAACTTCTCTAGAAAGTTTGGCCTTGTCTTCCCAGCACTGCTATCAAGGAGGAGGCTTTCGCCACACAAGAGCCCACTTACAACATGACCCCATGTTATGAAGAGGACTAATGTGAGGTCTCTGCCTAGCAGAAAGAATAGTATCTGTTTGAAGAAATAGGATCCTTTCTAATGGGATTTCCCAGTGGCCATGTCAGAGGAGCAGTGAATTACAATTGAAGTTCCCACCAGAATTACAATTGAAGTTCCCACCAGAAGGGAATTATCTGATGGGCCAATCTCGTTTAGGCAAGACCATGGGACTGCAGACCTATTGTGTGGGAATCAAGATTCACTAGACTCAGTACAGGTTAAGTGAAGGTTATTCAGGGAGAATGCACTTACACAAGAAGCAGGTGAACAAAACAAGTTCCAGCTCCAAGGATTCACCCAGACTCCCTCTGTGACCTGACTGGAAGCAACCTGTCCCAAACCCAGACCTAAACTCACCCCATCACATCTGCACCTGTGACCTGTGGTCAGTGCTACCTGTGCGGGCAGGGTGGATATCTCACTACACAGACCCTGAATGTCTTTGGCTTCTGCTGTGCCTTTGCATGATTGCTGCAGCTCTCTTTCTCTGGTATCGAGCATGGTGTGAGTGGATGTGGGGAGGTCTCCACTGCCTGTAGTATAGTGTGCTTATCTCTTGGAAACATCCCCTTATACTGGGCATTTTTACCTGTGGACTATCAAGAAGATGACACCTCCCTAAATTCTACTAATTTGATAATAATAATGATAATTTATACAGAGTTTTTATGAATAAAAATAAATACAAGGATATGTTTCACAATCCAGGTCTGTGAGTTTCACCTAAGGAGCTACATGGATTGTAGCTCAAGTTAAAGATTAACAATGGAGTCCCAGTAGCCCAGCTAGTTTAAATTCTTTCAACCTTAATGTCTGGAGATGTGTTCACAGGTATCAGAGTGCATCACAGCTGAAACAAAGGTTTGAAAATAACAAAGTTAGACTGAGATGTTTTTGTTAAATAACTTTGAGGTGAAAACCCAAAAAAAAAAACAATCTAAATTTTTAGAAAGGCACATAGTTAAATGTGAAGCTCTTTAAGGTCAGGGGACAAGAATGAAACAGTCTAATTATTACTGGCAGATTTATTCTCCTTGCTAGGCTTGGTTGATGACCAAAGGTGATGATTAGTTCCTTATACCCATTTCTGCCCTCAATTTCCTGATATGTATGTATGTATATATGTGTGAATGGATATGTACTCAAAAGATTTAAAGTAGAGCTGAATGATTCTTTTTCATATATGAAAGTTTAGGTTTGTGATTCCTTTAAGATTCTTTATAAAATTACCTTTCAAGATAACTAAATAAAATAATTGACCCTTTGTTTGTAACTGCAAAATGCAGCCTGCCAGTAAAAGACCTGACAAGAACACCTTGCTTGCCCACATGGTTAATCTATAACAAGTTGCTTGGGTATGAACATATGTGCGCTCTTGAAATAATTTGTTTTTTACCTGTAATACATAAAATGTTTAATCTTGTAATGGAGATGAAAACATGTTTCTACATACAATCATTCACTTCAGAAATGAAATGCAAGTGTTTTGACTCTTTCACTTCCTGGAAGATTCTGTTGGGATATAAAAGCTGTGAAAAAAAAAACGTGAGAGGATGCAGAGAGAGTGTAAAGAAGAGAGAGAATAAAGAGAGAAAGAATAAAGAGAGAGAATAATGAGAGAGAGAATAAAGAAAGAAGAGAATAAAGAAGGAAATCATCAATAAAGAGTTTGTGAGTGCCTTTTTCCCTTACCTATCTCAGAGAGAAAAGTTTAGTCTCACCAATTCTGTGGATTCCTGTCAAAGCCCTGTGGTTCTAGAGGCTGGCCCCCCAGAGGTAGATGCCAATGGCTGAAGGCCATTGGCAAACATGGTCTCTTTTATTCCTATATTAATTACTCTATGAACCCTCAGATCATACATTAGACACCACGCAGTAATTATAGTTTTATGCATGTAGAGTACAGAATGGCTTCAAAAGGGCTACAGATGCACAGCAGAGTTCAAGAAGTTCAAAGAGGCTTTACTGGAGGCAGAGGCAGAGAGCTGATATAGTGGTTAAATTTTAAGGAACACAGCTGAAGAGCTGCCGGCCCACGTAGTCAAATTGGGAGGTGTGGTTACAGGGTTGAGCTAGGGTGCAGCTGAGTTGAGTTGAGCTGCAGTTGATGGGGGATGTCCTTCTGGGTATATGTTTCTCTTATTGGTTGATGAATAAAACACTGATTGGTCAGTAGCCAGGCAGGAAATATAGGTGGGGCTACAAGATGAGGGGAACTCTGGGGAGAGGACACAGAGAGGAGCTGCCAAGGAGATGCCATGTAGATGTCATGTAGATACCGGGAAGATAGGATATGCTGCTCATTCTCTGGTAAGATAAGGCCATGTAGAAATGCGTGGATTAATAGTTTGGGGTTAATAATTAAGAGAGAGCTAGTCAGTAAGAAACCTGAGCTGTTTGCCAAACAGTTATAACTAATAGAAGTTTCAGTGTATGTGTTTGGGCCTGATTGGGTAGCGGGACCACGTGGAACAGAACCACAGCCTACAAAATGGCACCCACACACGAGCGAGAATTTCCATGTAAAACCTGACAAAAACTTAAAAAGGGATTTTAAACACAAAAGAACAGAGACAAGCACGGTTTCTTGGTAGCAGCATTTTCTCAGGAGGGCTCTGTTTGCTAGAGGCAAACAGAGGCTCGCAGCTCTTTTAAGAGAGGCTTCCTGACTCAGCGTCAGCAGCAAAACTACTCTAAGAAAGCCAAGGAATATAATGGGCCCAGCTGCCGCTTTAGCCATGCTATAGCAGATAAGACATACAGTAAAGACTGATTCAGATGAAGAAAAGCCTCTAAAGGGTTTACAGTGTGTTTAAAAAATGTGTAGGCTTGGGATAGAAAAGAAGGGTAGAGAAAGTCCATACAAAAGAAATAGAGTAGCAGGGTGTGGTGGCACACACCTTTAATCTCAGCACTTGGGAGGCAAAGGCAAGCAGATCTCTGTGATTTCAAGACCAACCTGGTGTACAGAGTGAGTTCTAGGGCAGCCAAAAATACACAGAGAAACCCTATCTCAAAAAACCAAAAAAAAAAAAAAGTAAAGAAATGGAGTAATAAAAAAAGCCACATAAAGATGGAAAATATACAAAGAGTCTGGCTACTGTATGTTTTTGTGTTGTCTTTAAATTGTTTGATTGCCGAGGAAAGAGCAACAGCTGCTAACAGACCTTTGATTATAAATATTGCTGTATTAATCCGATTTATATATCTTAAAAATGCCTTGACCTCACAATTTAATTCTAAGAACATGTTACTTTAGAAAAGAGATTCTGCTTTTAGTACAAGGACCATGAAGGCTGTAGAGGTAAGGTAGAAGGTTTCCACTCAACTAGGTCAAAAGATAAAGCCCAAAGGATAATCAACACAGTCCTTGGGGATTAAGGGTGGGATGCAGTAATTCAGAGACCTTCCTTGGAAGGACTGACTTGAACCTCAACTACTTCCAGAGGATTGCTCACTATGAGGCATGAATACATCTTATGGCCATAGACCTTACAAGGAAAGGGGCCTTCTCTTCTCACCAGTGCCATTAAGGAGACTTAGGCCACAAGAGAGCGCACTCACAACATGACTCCCATGTTATGAAGAGGACTAATGGGAGGTCTCTGCCTGACAGGAAGAAAAGTAACTGCTGAAAGAAATAGGATCCTCTCCAATAAGATGAAAGTATGACATCCAAATTATGCAGCTTTGACACAGGGTAGTCTGCTGATGAGAATTGAGAAACAGCAGCCACCATGAAACTTCCTACCCTCCCACTCTCTGCCTAAATTTAGATCATACGTTTCCCTCTGTGAAAGAGACTTTGGCTAGCAAAATAGCTCAGCCATTAAAGAGCTTGCAAGGTAAGTATGAGCACTTGAGTTCAGATCCTCAAAACCCATATAAATGCTTGGTGGGCATGGTGGTTTGAAAGAAAATGCCCCCCTTAAGGGAGTGGAACTATTAAAATATGTGGCCTTGTTGGAGTGGGTGTGGTTTTGTTGGAGGAAATGTGTCACTGTGGAAACAGGCTTTGAGGTCTCATATATGCTCAAGAAACTGTCCAGTGTCTCAGACCACTTCCTGTTGCCTGCGCATCAAAATATAAGAACTCTCAGCTCCCACTCCAGCACCTGTATGCTGCCTGTATGCTGCCGTACTCCCAGCCACCATGCTCACTGCTGTGATGATAATAGACTAAACCTCTGAACTGTAAGCCATCCATCTCAATTAAATGGTGTCTTTGCGGGGTCCTCCAGCAGGTAGAGTGGGGGAAGGGCCAGTCCAGCCTGTCTCTTCCCAGGGCTGAGCAGGATGGTGAGTGTGGACTACTCAGACCCTCCCCCCATTAGTTACCAGGTGTGTGTGTAGGGGAATACACACTGAGTCGGGAGTCTGTTGAAGCAGGACCTCAATTCATTTCAGCAGGTGTGAACTTATATAGGGTTGAGGTAGGGAATGGGAATCTTAGGATGGGGTAAGGTGACTTGAGGAGTAATGGCCAATAATATTCCACCAAGCTGGCAGGTAGCTAGGTGGGGACAATCTTACATCAGGTCTGGCTGAGTCACCCCCATGTGAAGGCTACAGGTCAGAGACAGGTCGCCAAACCATAGCCAGGCTCAGGAGCTTACACTGGGTCTCACATCTGAACCTTTTTTAGGCCCAACATTTTTTCACATCAATAGAAACCCTAACTAAGACAGAGGGTATGTTGATCTGCCTGTAAGTCCTGCCTTGGAAAGCAGAAATGGGAATCCTCAGAGCAAGCTGTCTAGCAAGAGCAGTGATATTGTAGTCATATTGGTGAGTTCTGGTTTGATTGAGAGCCTGCCTCAATGAATAATGTGGATAAGTCATCAAGAATTATTCCTGACCTTAGGCTTCTACATAAACACACACTCACATGTATATGTTTCCATATACACATGTGCCCATGCACATGGAAAAATAAGCAATAAAATGAATAAAGGATCACCCTTTCCTTGTCCACATCCCAAAGAGAAGATAAGTCTATCAGTAGGACAAGCCTAAATTCACGTGAATGAACCTTATCAAATTGCCTTTACATATCATTGCTTTTCACCACATATTTACCACTTACAGATGCCTACTGTTTTGCTATTTCCCTACACATGTATCATCCTTTTTTAGAATGGTACATATAGACTCCGATATCTTACCACATTTTATGGTCTTTACTTCCTTCTCTGAGAATATCATTGTGATGGCTATTCTTGGTTGTCAATTTGATGATATCTGGAATGAGCCACAATCCAGGGATGGAGGGCACACCTGTGATCAGGAACTTGAGGCTGGAAGGCGCAGGCTTTTGATCTAGATTTTGAGGTAGGATGGCACATACCTTTAATTTGGATCTTGAGGGTGGGAAGACACACCTTTAATCTGGGCCACACCTTCCACTGGAAGCCAACATACGGACAATGTAAAAGGAAGGGTTTGTTCAGTCTTTAGCTGCTTGCCCTTGTCCTGTCAGCATGCCCATTCCTCCACTGGCATTGGGACCTACTTCTTTGGGATTCCAGAATATACATAAGATCAGCTGAAACACATATTCTCATGGAACTGAGAAACTACTAGGCTGTTGGACTTCCTGTTCACAGCTAACACCATTGTTGGATTGCAACCTATAAGTCATTCCAACAAATTCCTATATACACCCACACACATACATACAAACCACACACATAGAGAGAGAGAAAATTTTATTTCATAAGTTCTATGACTCTAGAGAGCCCTGAATAATACACATAGGTATATGTAAAATTTTCAATATGAACATAAAGCAAAATGCATGCTCATTTTCTCTTGTTCATCTGTTTAGTAGTCAAATTTGTGGGATTGTGGACACTGAATCTATGAAGTTAGAGGAAAAGTTGCTCTCCCTTGCAAAGACCTGTCACAGTCTCTGCATGCCACCCTCAGTCTGGACAAAAGCACAATGTAGGCAAAGTATGGCAATGGAAAGACTGAGCCAGGACAGATCATCTGCAAGAGAGGCTGAAGGAGCCATTTTTTTCTTAATAGCAGCCTCATCTCCAGGAATAGCGATCTTTAGTTCCAGGAGTTGGGTAGCAGTGATTATTAAGTAAAATCTCTTGTCAGAAAGCTGAACCTAGATCCAGCTCTTGTAATCCTAGTATTCAAAAAGTTGAGGCAGGAAGATTGTGAGTTCAAGGCCTACCTGACCCTGCTTCAAGTTCTTCCCCAGCTCTTAATATGATGTTATACCTTTCCAGAAAATTCAATGTCATAACACCTTTTGAAATGTGGGAGCCAACCAGGATGAGCAAGAAAGGTTTAGCAGTCTCATGACTATAAACTTCTTTGGCTTTCTGGTCCAGTCAGTCAGTTAGTTAGTTAGCATTGTCTCATTGTTGCACCAAAATACCTGACAAAAAAACTTAAGGCTGGGTGGTGGTAGCACACACCTTTAATGCCATCTGGAAGACAGAAGCAGGTGTATCTCTGTGAGTCTGAGACCAGCCTGGTCTGCAGAGTGAGGCAGGATAGCCAAGGCTATATATAGAGACCATGTCTCAGAAAAAAACCAAAAACCAAAAATCACTTAAGAAAGAGTTTGTTTGAGTGTACTATAGGGAGAGATCTTATTAGGCACCTGTGGCACTGACCATACCAGTTTGGGCATGGCCACAGGTGCATATGAGGTGTGTGGGATATAGGCCTGAGGAGGGGGAGACGATCTCTCTCTTGGGTTTCCAGTCAGGTACTGGAGAGCAGCAGAGACTCGATGCTAGGAGAGCTGACCCTGGGTTATTAATTTCTCATGTAAGTGATTTCTCCTAAATAAAAATACCTACAATATCCCTATCCCATATATGGCAATCTTCATCCTGTATCTTGTGTCAGAAGTTAGATATTCACGGGACTTGGGGAAGTTAAGTTCACCCAGTGCCCCCACATTTGAGTTTAGTGAGGTGATGAAGCCATAAGGCACTATAGAAAACAGATACCAACTATCCAGGCTGTATATTAACAGAATGTAAGTACCAGACTTACAAAGGAACCAAAAGCCCTACCCTTAAAATGGCTAACAAATGAACCTGTCTGGGTAGGGTTGATGACCTCTGAGAAGCTAGAGGCTTTAGGAAAGCTGGTTCAGGAACAGCTAAATTCTGGACATATCAAAGAAGCTACTAGCCCTTGGAATTCTCCTGTATTTGTTATCAAAAAGACATTTGGTAAATGGAGAATGCTTACAGACCTGAGAGCCATCAATAAAGTAATTCAGCCAATGGGCTCTCTACAATATGGGATGCCCTTGCCTTCTCTGATAATAAATAATGACCTATTATAGTCATTGATTTAAAAGATTGCTTCTTCACTATACCTTTACAAGAAAAAGATGGGGAAATTTTTGCATTCATGGCCTACTTACAAAAATTCTCAGCTGGTTAAGAGATATCAATGGAAGGACCTGTCACAGGGAATGTTAAATAGTCTCACCCTGTGCCAATATTTCATGCAAAAACCTTTGGAAACAATTTGTAAACAATTTCCACAGTCCATAATTTACCACTATATGGATGATATATTGTTGGCTGATTTTAAGGAAGGAACATTAGTAAAGATGTTTGAGACATAAAGGAAGTTTTACCTCACTGGGGTTTACAGATTGCTGCCGAAAAATTACAAGGAGGTTCTATCAATTATTTAGGTTATAAAATAGGTCTACAAAAAATTAGACCACAAAAAGTAAAGATCAGGAGACATTGTTACCAGACTCATAATGATATTCAAAAATTGCTGGGAGAGATTTCTCAGCTACAGACTATTATTGGAGTAGAAGGGAATGATTTGAAAAACTTAAAAATGGCCTAAAAGGGGACAAGGACTTAAATAGTCCATGAATTTTGTCAATTGAAGCTGAAAAGGAATTAGAATGGGTAGAAAAAAGAATACTGGAAGCACATGTGGACCGTGTAGATACAGAACTAGACTGTATTCAGGTTATATTACCATCTAGAGAATACCCTTCAGGGATTCTGATGCAGAGGGAAGATATCATATTAGAATGGATATTTCTACCATATAAACAGAATAAAAAAACTAAAAACATATATAAAAAAGACCTCTGATTTGATTTTAAAGGGCAAATAAAACTTTGTCAACTGACAGGAAGGGACCCAGCAGAAATTATAGTACCTTTAACTAATGAGGAAATTTCCTTCTTATGGAAAGATAATGATAATAAAGGATCTTTCCATCACTTGGTACTAAACCAAGGAAATAGTAAAGAAATGTCCTACTTGTTCATTCCATAACCAAACTCCATTACTAGCATGTAGTAATCCCAAAGGTATACATAGAAATGAAATTTGGCAAATGAATATGTTTCACTTTGCTGAATTTGGAAAATTAAAATACGTGCACCATACAATAGACACATTTTCGTGGTTTCAATGCTCTTGAACCACTGCTCTTAGCTCTGAAAAGGCTGATGAAGATGGAACTGATCCACGCAACAAATATTGGGAAAGGAGGGTCTAAGATATTTATTTAGAGAGAGCAATCACTTACATCAGAAGCCAGTTCAGAGCTCTATGGTCTCTGAGCCTCGGCCAGGATCCAAGAGACAGCTTTTCCTTTCTCTCCCTCTTATATCTCTGGCCTTTCCCATGTCCCTCTGTCCATGCCTCCAATGGGTGGTATGTGAGATCTCCCCTACAGGCTGATTCTGTTATCACACTCTTATTAGAGGTAATGGCCATTATGTGTATACCTGCATGAATAAAAACAATGTTCCAGCACACAAATTGGAACAGTTTTTAAATATTATAACATAAAGCGCATAACTGATATACCACACAATCCTACAGGACAAGCAGTGGTTGAGAGATCTAATAGCACTTTAAAACAAATGCTGTATAAACAGGTAGGGGGAACAAGGACCTCCAAACACAGATTACATAATGCTTTACTAACATCAAACTTTCTTAATGTTAATGAGAAAGAATAAACAGCTTCAGAAAGACACTGGCCAATAGAAAAAACTTCTGAACTAAATCAGCTGGTGTACTTCAAGAAAGTATTGACCTTTGTATGGAAACCAGGATATGTGTTACATTGGGGTAGGGGTTTTGCCTTTGTTTCCACAGGAGAAGAAGTGTTTTGGATACCATCAAAGTTGATCAGGGTTCATTTAGAACAGGAGAAACCTCTTGATGAGGAGAAATGACAGGTCATCTACCAAGGTATATCCCACAAGTTGTATAGAGACCTCACAAAGGAAGGTGGGGGTGTTTTATTCTTGTCTTAACAGAAAAACCTATCTCCAAAAAGCAAAAAGACACTGAACGTGTAGATGCCTAAAGAAGAGAGGACAGCTATCCAAACAGAACCATCAAAGGAGAACCTGACATGTGGTAAACTCTGGAACTATATCAATATAAAAATCTATTTCTCTTCACTTCCTAATACCCGTTTAGTTCCAATTCACTTATATCAATTCGTTGGAGTTGAATTTGGCTTTCATCCTCTAAATACAAGCATATTGTTAAAATAAAATTCAGAGTTTCTGTATTATATCAAGAAGCGAATTGATGTAAGACAGAAGAAAACAAAATCTAGGGACTGTCATTTGTCTAAACTCAGACCTTTTTCTGAAAGCATAATTTCCCTCATATTTATTATCTTCCTTATTGCTGCCTTTCTCAGTCCATTATGCATACCTATAAAAGTTGAAATTTCTGTGTTGATATTAATGTTTAAGTCCTCCATAGTGAACAAAGAATTTCCTAACAGCAATCTTTGAACTCTCTGGAAAGAAAATAGGGCCACACTTCATCAATTCCACTTGATCCAATTTGATGCCCCAAAACTGGTTTGGAACTATATTGCTCTATACAATTCCAGGCTAGTTAGTTGAAATGGTGCACCCTATTATTATAGTCTGGTCAGAGCATCAGATAAGAACTTCAGTCAAACATCTTCCGCTAGGTACAAATGTTACAGCTAGTCCTCTCCAGACGTTCATTACTCTAAAACTTTCTTCCTACAGGATCCCATGAGGCTATCATTGTCCCATTTCAGCAGGAAGTAATTCTAAGAATACAATGCCACTTTTCCCTACTGTTAACACTAAGGGTTGATTTTCAGTTTTTTAGGGTTGGGTTTGGAAGGAGGTGTTCAGACTCAGGTATCTCTTTTAGATAAGTTTAGGGTATGAATGGGAAAGGTATGGTTAAGATGTGATATAGGTAGATTTATAGGTAGATTAATATATCTTCTTGTGATTTACCTTAGTAATTATTAACTACAAACAACTTATATTGTTATAGATCCTCATATGATGTAACTTCTACGATCAAGTTGTATTCTTTTCTTTATTAATTTGTATATTACATTTGCCATACTGTATAAGGTTGATGTGGGAAGTCCTGTGATTATGTCAATAAAGCACTGTTGGGCCAATAAGAATCTAGATAGGTGGGACTAGGAGTCCAGGAGGACTCTGGGAAGGAGAAACACAGAGAGTCAAGATGTAACGCCATGGGGTAGGAAGCCCGGAACTATTCTCTGGTAAGAGACATACATAGATTAACAATTATGGGGTAATTACTTAAGTCAGAGCTTGCCAGTAAGAAATAAGCAAGGCCAACAGCTTCATAATTAATATAGCCTCCTGTGTGTTTATTTGGGACTGATGCGGCTCTGGAACCAGGCTGGCGGGAAGGCTTCTCTCAAGGAAAAGGGTTCCCTTTATGATTTCTTTCTATTTATGATATTTGGTGCACAAATATCCTTATCATATTCTATGTATATATCCTTTTACATATGTTTAAGATATTTTGTGTAATGGCATAATTTAGTATATCTCTATCATTTTGCACTATATAATTCTACCTCTGATTAAGACACTTCAACTCTACCTCTGTTTTAGAGATTCACATATATGTATATATAGTTATATTGCTGTAATCTTGGTCCTCACTAAATTATTTAGGAAGCTTAAACCTTTGTACAACTAGGCTCCAGAGAATTACAGATATTTTCACCCACATTCTTATATCTATGAGATTACTCAGACATAGATTTTGATCTTTAAACACTTCATGGACCTGCAGAACATGGCATTTAAATGTTTTGATAATAGTACTCTGTTGACATGAGACACAATTGCTCCTGACACCACCAAGCTATTCCAGAGAAAATGTTGGGCACCGATGCCACTCCTTCTGGAGTCTATTCTCTCCTCAGCTAATGGCCTCTTGGGCAAAGAACTGGCCCCCACTTCCACTGCTGACTTTGGACATGCTGTCCTACTGTGCTTGCAGGAGATAATTTAGAAGACTGCTGAGCCCTGCCAAGTTAGGGTAAGACAACCTTTCTA
The DNA here is from genome assembly GCF_017639785.1 of Mesocricetus auratus. Taxonomy (NCBI): domain Eukaryota; kingdom Metazoa; phylum Chordata; class Mammalia; order Rodentia; family Cricetidae; genus Mesocricetus; species Mesocricetus auratus. The sequence continues at coordinate 55,849,419 of NW_024429196.1, forward strand.
CCTCCCTGCTTCTGTGTTGGTCAGTCTGATACTCTAGGCCTTAGCCAAAGCTGGTTGCCTCTACACTGCTGTGAGACTTTGGGTGACTGTCCAGGTAGCCTGCTGTCTCTGTCTTTGATGCACCTTTGGAAGTTGCTCACCTGGGCTTCCTGCCTACTCTAGTATTGTTATCATCTTTCTAAGGTCTTTGATGAGGTTGAAGATTAGACTGTCACAATTATTGTTCTCTCTCCCTAGATAGAAATATTAGGTACAAGACTTAAACTTTCCAGCTTAGAACAGCTTTATAGTAATCTCTGTTATGTCTTTACCCTAGAACTGAAGATGTAGTTCTTGCCATTTGCTCTGGTTGTTTTACTGGCTATAGATCTTGAGGGAGTATGTTCATACTTTTCCTTCTCCTAGCGCATACTTGATTTTTGCCATCTTTGTCCTAAAAGGGGAATTATAGGGAGAGATCTTACTAGGCACCTGTGGTGCTGACCATGCCCATTTGGGGCATGTGGGATATAGGCCTGAGGATGGGGAGGTGATCTCTCTCTCAGGGTTCTGGTCAGGTCTTGAAGGGCAGCGGAGACTGGAGGCTTGGAGCGATGACCCTGGGTTATCAGTTTCTCATGTAAGTGATTTCTCCCCAATACAAATACCTACGGCATCCCTATCTCATATATGGTAATCTTCATCTTATAGTGTACAAATTAATCAATTAATCCATACAATCTATTAATCCATTATGTCTGGGAAGCCATGGCAGCAGAAGCTTGAGGCAGCTGACCACATGTGTGCATCATCAGGAATCAAAGAAAGTAATCCGCTTCCTTTTTTATTTTTATTCAATCCAGGATCCCATCCCATTGACCAGGGCTACTCACCATTAAGGTGGGTCTTCCTGATTCAACTAATCTAATCTACACAATCCCTCATAGGTATGTCAAGGGACGTACCTCCTAAATGATTCTAGATCCTGCAAAGTTGGCAATATTAATCATAATACATACATATGTATACATTAACATATGCAGATATACATATTGTTATTCATGTAAAGCAAGCACTTTACCACTGAGCTACATCCCCAGCCCTCTTTTGATAAAATCAGAAACCATCTCACGAATGTACAAATTAAGCTGCTTTTCTGTCCTTCCCCTAGTTTCATTGTACTGTGTTGATGTCATATTAGCACCTGCTGAATGGGCTTCAAATGAAGTTCATTTCCTTTTCCTGTTCCGAGAATTTCCATGCTGTTGAGTCATTGACATTGAGTTTGTTGTCATAGCTCTAAACTTTTGCCTGAAGAGGTTTATCAAACACATCTGTCAGACATGCTGCAATCTTCCTGTACTGGAAAACAGCAACCAGCACCTCAGCATGATGTTGGAGGCCCACTAGAAATAGTGAAATGCCACAAGAGGAACAAAAATGGGAAACATGGTACAGAATAGCAAGCAGATGTTCACAGTGAAAGCTGGAACAAGAAACGACCATGCCACCCTAATTCAGCTCATCTAGAATTTGCACTGAGCAATTTGAAGGTTTTGCAACTCTACATATCTGTAAATGACTGTGATATACTGAGTACTGTTTTGGAGGTGTTGGTCTTAGATCCAGGCAGAGGGAGCTCTGTGAGTTTAAGTTCAGCCTAGTGTACATATGAAGTTCCAGGCCAGCCTGAATTACAGAGTGAGACCTTGTCTCAAAACAAACAAAAAAGTAATTGTTTAGGAATCCCCTTCCTGTTTGGATTTTGAGCTTATACTGGTATATATATGTTTTCCACTATTTTCCTGCAAGCGGCACAGAACAGTGTGTGTCACATATACTGTGCTGAAGGCACTAGGAGGCTTGTCTGATTCGGATAGTCATAAAAGGATCAACACTGCCCCTATTTACCCCACGTTGAGTAGCAAGGCTGTAGAAAATAAGCTTATAAAGCCAGAAATAACACCATAGACTCAGGGAAAATACTAAGGTCCCAACAAGCAAGAAATTACTTTAGAAAAAAAATTATTTGGGGTCAAGGAGATGGCTAAGTGGATAAAGTACTTGCCTTGCAAGCTTGAAGGCTGATGTTTGAATTGTTTTGCTAGTGAAATACTGTATTAGGGGTGGTACACGTGAACATGCTCATCCCAGGAAGGCTGTGTCTGAATCCAGCTGAGCTCTTTGCATAGCAGGGAGAGAATGGGTACCTTTGTTAAATTTGCACGAAAACTCTACAGCTCTTGAATCAATTTTCACTTAAAAGAAATGAAAGTATCTATCTGCTTTGAACAGAAAAAACGTATTTAGTCATTCACTCTAATTTTTAATTATGGGGGGGAGGTATGTGCACATAAATGCAGATGCCAGTGGAGGCCAAAGGTTTTTAATCTCCCTGAAGCTGGTGTCACAGGTGGCTGTGAGGGGCCTAACATGGGAGAGGGAACTTGTTAGGAGCATTTGTCACGAACTATTGTGGGCCATGATGCAAATTACAGCTCACAGCAGTTTATAATTCAGATATCAACCCACCAGACAGTTTCTGTTGGAGAAACCCTGCCAGGCAAGGCCTACAGGGTCACTGACTCTGAAAACTGTTGCTTTCATCTGTAATTTCACTTGTACAATAACAGCTATGATACCTCCCCATTACCATGTGTCTTCAAATAATGTGTACATGTAATCTCATGATGACATCCCAATTTTATGGGTACATATATTTGGGGATGGTCAGGAAGATTCTTTCTCTCTACACTATATAAAGCAAGCTGTCGTAGTCCAGTCTTTGTCCCATATTATGGTGAGAAACTTTGAAGCCTGTTCTCTGTCAATAGCCTGACTGACAGGGCAAATGGGCCAGACAGAATGTCCTTGTGGAGTGATCATAGGAGGAACTTTCACAGAGCAGAATTGCAGGTGTCTGGCCTTGTTAGATATAGATTATTTGAAGATTTATGGTGAATTAGGGTGGTATTGCAGGTGTCTGGCCTTGTTAAATATAAATTATTTGAAGATTTATGGTGAATTAGGGTGGTATTGCATGTGTCTGGCCTTGTTATATCATAGTCCTTCAAGAGATCAATAGCACCTATGTTGCTCTAAGTTTCCTTTGCTGGAGCCCTCTGCTCTGTCTCAAAATAGCAATTAACACTTTGTAACAGTTTTTGATGCAGGACTTTAGATTCAGTAGGCTAACTGTTTTTGTTTAGGTCTTGAGATTCAGGTGATAAGAAAAGGCTATTTACTGACTGTGTCCAGATATCATTGACCACACTTAAGAATTGTAAATAGTGTATGTATTCTTTGCCTTTTCCTTAGATCTATCAATGGTTTAGTTTTCTCCGTTTGTAACCTGTAGCGACCCCTTTTAGAAATGGCTGGAACCTCCTCACAGCTACAGTGGCAGTAGGCCACAAACTAGCCAAGTTTTGCTACCTATCTTCAAAGAATGCCTGAGTCCCTAAGAATTTGCCTTGTAGGTTTTTTTTTTAATTAGCAAGTTGCTAATGAATGGATTTGTATATGCTTGAGATTTTGTAGTGGTGGAGGGATAAGAATGCAGAATGGAGAGAAATAAGAATAAGGATGTAGAAGAATGAAGAATGTAAGAAATCATAGACAATTAGGACGAGAGAATTAGAATTAAAGAAGAATAAAAAATGACCCTTAGATTGTGTGCAAAGTTATAGAAATCTTTCAATCCCCACTCTTGAGAAGCATTCTCTGAGTTACCCTGTGTAGTGGCCAGGGAGCTGGACTTCCAGACCATTAAATGAACTGAACTTTTCCAAGAGCAGTATACAAATATATAGAGAGACAGGGTCTTACCATGTAGCCCTGGCTGGACTGAAATTTACTATGTAGATTCAACCAGATATCTGCCTGCCTCTGTATCCCCAGTGCTGGGAATAAAAGCATGAACTACCATGCTAGCTCTATGACATTTTAAAAAATGGAATTATCAGCCAAGCATGGTGGCACACACCAGTTACCCAGCTCTCAGGGGACAGAGATAGAATGACTAAGATTAAGGCAAGGCATAAGTAAATATATAAACGAATAAAAATGTTACAATAGAGAGGACAGGAGATATAGCTCAGTGGTAAAGAGTTTTCCAGCATGCAGGGGGAGGGGCACTTATAAAATGAATATTAAGTGTTTTGAGGGGACCAAAAGTCATCTACAAAGTTAATCTTCAAGTAGCATTTGCTGGGTTACTGTGTTGGCTCTGCCCTCTGAAGTGTATCCCATTTATATGTGCCCCTACAGTATGCTCATTTAAAAATTGTACTCACAATTTTATAAAATATGAGTGACTCTTCAGATTGAATATTCCTCATCATTTGGTCCTAAAGTGAAGCACCGAGGACAGCAGCACAGATCAGTTTCCACAGACTGGAGCTTGCCAGGCAGGGTTGACATATGATGTCAGCATCACAGACCACTCTGAGCAGTGCCTGAACCTTCCGTGAACCAATCGCACCCCAGCAGCCTCTCCTCTGCGTATTTACTTGTTTTTCTGTACTATGCTTTGTAGGGCTAAGCCCCAAATAAACGATCTTTCCTGGGTAGGAGGATGGTATAAGAGAGCAAAAAGAATCAAGATGAGAAGATGAACTAGGAATACAATAAATAGAAGGGCTTTGGAGGCAACTGCCTTGTATTTTATTCAATGGATCACATCAAGAGATGAGATTTGGTCATGAGACATATTTTAGTTGCATAACAGCTTAGAAAGCCCACATTATTTACAACCTCCATCAAGAGATTATTAAACTCCACTGGGCATGGTGTATTTCTTTAATCCCATCAGCAGGAGGCAGAAGCAAGCTGATTTCTATGAGTGCCGGGCCAGTATGGTATATCTGGGGAGTTTCAGGCCAGCCAAGGGTACATAGCAAGACCTTGTCTTGGAAAGAAAGAAAAAGAAAAGGAAGGAAGGAAGGAAGGAAAGAAGGAAGGAAGGAAGGCAGGCATGGTAGGGAGGATTATTAAACATTGCTAAGAATTAGGTCATGTTGCATATCAGTAGCTTTTCCTAATGTATCAAGAGTTCAAGGTTGAGGCTTTCTGCATCTAAGAAACTGAAAGATTCATCCTATTCATTAGCCCATAAAGTGCTCACTGGTTTCTTCATTAAAAAATGTTTTTCCTTACTGAGTTTGTTGAAGTGAAATTCATGCTCAATCAAAATAATGCTATTATACCTTTCAAAGGAACTAATTAAACATATTATGTTCCTGAAAGTATAAATGTGACAAATGATTAGCAACACTGCTGTTGTCAACACTGTAGAATAATAAATACAGCCAGTGGATCACTGAGGTAAATATTTTCAAAGTCCAAGTATCTACACCAATCTTTCCTTCTAAATATCTGTCCTTTTTAAGAGCCCAAGGACACGGTATCACATTTTATAAGAGAATAATGGAGCATGTAGAGAACATAAAACCCATATGAATTCTTTTTCTTGTGGCCATTGTGATAATAGGCTAGCTTTTGTTACCATGCAAAGACAAGAAGTCATCCTCTCTCCAACACACAACTTTAAATTTCATTGGAGACCTTAAAGCTTCAGTATTAAAATTGTTGACAGTGTTCACACTTGAGTCTTCATGGTTTGAATGAGACATGTTCCGGTAGATTCATGTTTGAATGGTCCCCAGATGGTGGGGCTGTTTGTGGTGGTTTAGAATGGGTAGGAAATGGAATTTTATGGGAGAAAGTAGGCCAGAGGGGAATGGCCTGAATAGTTACACCTTGTTCCTGCTTTCTGTCTGGTTTGTACTTTCAAATCTGCAAAGACATGAGGAGGTGGGGAATCAGAGCCACACCCTCTCACAGTCATGGAAATGATTGCCCCAATGCCTTCCCATATGATGGACCATATTCCCTCAAAATATGAGCCAAGGCTGGGCATGAAAATACAGGCCTCTAATTCAAGTACTCAGGAGGCAGAGGCAGGTAGCTAGATATCTGTGAGTTCAGATCTAGCCTGTTCTACACAGTGCATTCCAGGCAGCCAGAGTTATAAGGTTGCCATTTTTCTCACATTTGCTTTAAGGAATATATACATATATATGTATATATCTTCACATATATATGAATCTATATATCCATATAAATATATTGTATATAATATTTACCTAAAGTTTTTAATATGCATATAATTTAATTTTATTTGTATATAATTTAATTTTAATATCTATAAATGCATATGATTTAATTTCTATATACACAACATTTGGTATGTAAATTAAACTTTAGGGACATATATACATATGTATGTAAATGTATATATGTGTGTGTGTATATATATATATATATATGTCCCTAAAGTTTAATTTTAAAATTATTTCCTTGGTCATTCCTTTCCATGTGAGTATTTGTTACCTCTTCCCCCTAATAAATCTTGGAATTAGTTAATGAGAGTAAACTCAAAAATATCTATGCAAATGTTCTGCAATGCTCATGGAAGAAATGTATGGATTTGACTGTGCACACTCTGCAACCAGATTAGGTGGAGCAGCAGTAAACAACATTCAGATACAAGGAACTGCTTTACAGGGGTGAAAACGCACATGCTTACTTTAGCAGTTTAACATGAGATTATATTTAAAATACTGAACACCATTTTTAAACGCAGGATAGTTTTTCTGAACACAGAATTAATTCTCCACACATTTGTGTTTGTTGCCTGGAGTTATAATTTAGTCCTGCTTCCCAAACAATCTCTCCCTTCATATACCATACCTCTAAATCTATTCTACATGAGTTCAGGCTATTTATATAACATAGACCATTGCCTGTTTAATTTGCCTAAAGCAACCTAAGTCTTGCTTCATTTAAAAGAAGCATTGGAGGGAATAAACTCATGGAAATGGAACTTGCCCCAAAATGTCATGTGTGGGCAGATAGAAAGACATCTGTTTAGTGGTGATCTGTAACTGGGCATTCTACTTGCTCTTGTTTTTTCAAGGGTGAAAGAAGAGACGAGTGTAACCATGGAAATGTTCCCTCCAAAAACACAGATCTTAAACAGATCTGCAAAGCCCAGAAAACACAGGAAACCAGGAGTTCCAAACTCAGCATCATTAAGACAGATAGAAGCTGGCAGGGATTCCTTTCCAAAACAGAAAGAAATGTCTCTCTAAGATGCAGTCTTTGCTTTTGGTGTGTGCAAGATTCTTTTATTCTATTAAATTAAATGTTTGTTCACAACCGTGGAAACGAACCAAATGTCTAAAATTTTCTTTTAAGATTATTATCATTATTGGGGTGAAGGGTGTATTCATGCCATGGTACATGTGCTGAGGTCAGAGGCTAACTCTCAGGAATTGATTCTCCCCTTCTACTGTGGGGATCTGGGGATCAAACTCAAGCCATCAGACTTATGAGGCAAGCACCTTTATCTGCTGAGCCATCTTGTTGGCCCTCAAATTATTATAAGGAGAATTATTTAGTGTGTAGATCCAGTTCCTATCTATTGGACACATTTAAATCCTAAATAAAGGTTAGATTATGGTTGAAACAGGAGTAGTCCTACAATGGACATAGCTCTTTCTTAGTATGTATATATATAACTGAAAACAATTAGGACTTGCATAAATTCATGTAAAAATATAAGGCTTTTTTATCAAAGAAGCTAAAGTATAGACTCACATGTTGAAATTAATAAAAATTTTTTATCATACTCCTGCCATGCTAAGTATTATCAGATGCTAGGAAACATCTGCTAATAAAAAATAGACAAGATTCCTGGTGTTTTACTACTTACACCTAATTTAGTGGCCAATTATTAAAAGAAAGAAATAACAGGGAAAGTGAATAATGATAGAAGTATGAAAATGTAATCATAAAACTCATTCTTTTATACAAACTTGTAAAAACTTAATTTAAAAAAGAAGCAGTTATATACTGTATAGTCATAAGTAGTGAAAGGGAAATGAAACGGGGCAATTCGATGTTTGTAAGTTATGAGTGGAAGGCAACTTCAGACTGGATGGTCCCTGACAAGGAGTCCTTGAGCTAAGCCTGAGATCCAGAGGTGTGAACCATGTTGAAAAAGAGGGCTCTGTGCATATGAACAGAAAACAGAATGGTTTTGAAATAGGAATAGGCTCCATGAATTTCTAAGAAAGATGGTGCACAAAGTAGACACAAGTGAAGGAAACAGCTCTATAAACTATAAGGAATACAAAAGAAGAAAATCACCTTTGTTAGCATTTCATGATTTCCCATCTAAGATAGAGATGGCTGAACCAACTAATTTTCTAGCTTACACTTACAAAACAGATGTTTTAGAATAGAAATAAATAAGAATGGAGAGATTGCTCAGGGGTTAAGAGTGTTTACTGTTCTTGCAGAGGACCTGGGTTCAATTCACCGCACCCACATCAGCCCAGGGGATTTGATGCCTCACCTGGCCCCCATAGGTTCCTGCACACATAATGTTTTCATAAACTCATGCAGGCAAACACACAGACACATAAAAATAAGACATGTTTAATAAAAAAAAGAATATGAAGAAATAACCATCACAGGTGGGCATAGTAGTGCACACATATAATCCCAGTACTTGAGAGACTAAGGCAAAGGATCATGAGTTCAAAACCAACTTGAACTACATAGTAAGACCCTTCTGAAGGATCACAGTATTGAAAGTAATCTGGTGAAAAATTATCTTTGTATCTTACAACCATAGCTAGGTTGAAATGGATTTTGAACCAATGAACATCTCTAGTACACTCAGTTACTCTGAGTACTGTGGGACACTTTGTTAGAGACTTTTGAGTCATGGGTAAGGACCATTTAGCATAAGATCTGAGGCATTTTGTACAGATACATGAGAGCCTAGGAATTTAGAAAGCTTTGTTTGTCAGATATCCTTGATAGGAATGCATATTATCATTATCACAAAATGTAAGTGAGTTGTAGTTCCTCCATTTTATAGTTAAGAAAGCAGAAGTTATGGTGGTGATTGTAGACAAGATACTGAAAGCATACTAAAAACAAAAGGAATGAAAACAGAAGACGTCCAGGTGAAGTTCAGAGTGGATCATGGCAGACACAGAAGCTGCTGTTACAGTTTGAAGGTGCCCCTCCCAAAAGCATGTGTTGAAAGCATATTCCCCAAGAAACGGAGTTGGAAGTTGGGACTAAAAGGGAAGTACGTTGGTCATGATGGATCCACCCTTGTGAATGGATTAACGTTGGTTGAAACAGTGCTCCTGGCTGCCAGTTCAATCTTCTGATTCCTTCCACCTTCATGTTTTCTTTTTGTATCATGGGGGAAACACAGCACAAAGGCTGTCATTAGGTGTAGTCCCTTGTCCTTGGACTTCCCATTCTCTAAAATGAATCTGTATTCATAGAAATTATTCAGTCTGTGATATTCTGTTACCATAGCACAAAACAGGCATGCCCAGAAACACTGGGTTCAATGTAACTTGCTTAGGCCAGCCCACATCTGTAACTGATCATGGAGTGGGCATAAAGACAGGACCATTTGAGCTGGATATAGAACAATAGTACCAAGAAATATAAACTTTAGTGTTGTAGAACATTAGTTAAAGATGTGCTATATTTGTTTATGCTGTGGAACATTTGTTTAATGATGCAAAGGTGTGTTGCATTCTTTTATGTTGTCTTTGTTTAACTCTATGAAGCTGCGTTACTTTGCCTGTGTAAAACACCTGATTGGTTTAATAAGGAGCTAAATAGTCAATAGCAAGGCAGGATAAAGGATAGGTGGGGTTGGCAGGCAGAGAGAATAGAAGGAGAAATCTGGGAGAAGATTGAAGAACAAGAAAAGGAGGATGATGTCAGGGGATAGCCACCCAGCTCCATAACAAGCCACAGAATAAGAAGGAAAGAAAAGATATACAGAAATAGAGAAAGGTAAAGATGGGATAATTTAAGTTAAAAAAGTTGGCTAAACCGGGTAGTAGCTCACACCTTTAATCCCAGCACTTAAGAGGCAGAGGCAGACGGATCTCTGTGAGTCAAAGGCAGCCTGATCTACAAAGCTACACAGTGAAGCACTGTCTCAAAAAAAAAAAAAGAAAGAAAGAAAGAAAGAAAGAAAGAAAGAAAAGTTGCCTAGAAATAAGCCAAGCTAAGGCCCAACATTCATAAATAAGAATAAGCCTCTGTGTGATCTGTTTGGGAGCTGGATGGCTGGACCCCAAGAGCAAAGAGTAAATATAACCAACAACACTCTAGGGAGACACTGTTGGGTCAGCATCATAACTCCTCTTCTTGGACCCTACTTCTTCAACCTTTCTTTTAAAGTGTTGATTCCTAAACTCAATATTATACACCAAACTTAAGTGTCTGTTTTGAAAACCCTAACATGTATCAGTGATTCCCTTATATAGTTAAGTGAGAGCTATACATCCTAGCTGGGAGTGGTGATGCAGACCTTTAATGCCAGGACTTGGGAAAAAGAAGCAGGTGGGCCTCTGTGAATTTGATTGAGGCTAGCCTAACCTACACAGTAAGTTCCAGGCCAGCCAGAGCTATATAATGAGCTTGTTCTCTCTCTCTCTCTCTCTCTCTCTCTCTCTCTCTCTCTCTCTCTCTCTCTCTCTCTCTCTCTCTCTCTCTCTTTCTCTTTCTCTTTCTTTCTCTCATCCACACACTTTCTCACAAGAAGAAATGTAAAAGAGGTTGCTTTGGTACTGGCTGCTGGCAAAAGTAGACCACCCTGACTTTGAACCTATTACTGGATTAAACTTTGTTTAGATAAGAGCCCTCATGATCTAGTGACCCTTGGAGACACTCTATCAGACACACTCAGAAGGTGAGCTTCAGTACTCTCTTAGGTGTCTCACAATCCAATGAAGTGCAATCCAATGAAGTCAACACTCAAGATTAACCATTGTTATTGTAATTGTTATTACCGTACCCCCACTTTGAGACAGGATCTCACACTGTAGCCCACCAAGCCTGGAAGTTCTGTATAGCCCAGCCTGAATTTGAACTCACAGTAATCTTCCTGCTTCAGTTTCCAAAGTGCTGGGATTTCTTTTGAGTTTTGAGTTACAACACCCTTTTAACTGTCATGATTATTCAAATAAAAAACTTTGTTGTTCATTAAAATACATTTGCATGGTACCTTTTAAAACTTCCAAACAAATACTCATTTAGAATCAACATGACTGATAACTAATATCAATATTCAAAGATTTCAAAATTAATAAAGAACAGGCAAAAAAGAACAATAGGCAAGAATAAACCTTGCTAGTGGCAAAAAAGTATTAGTGAAGACAAATATAAGGTAATTTTTTAACCCTCTTTCAAATGAGAATATCAAATGGTACAGAAGATGCTGACTGTTGAATCTCCTAGCCTTTCCAGGAGAGTTTTAGACTCCAGGAGAGTCTAAAAATGATAGCAACACTTCTGGGAAGTATTTAGTACTATTTATACATACATATTTGACTGAACATACATGGAAATTATCATTTGGCTTCAAGCCCAAAAGAAATTATCACTTAACTTAAGCACAGCAGAAAGCCATAATAACCTAGAAATGATTTAAGTATCTATTAGTAGAAGAATGGAAAATATATCCTGGCATATTCACACCATAGCATGGTATCCAAAATATCATAAAATCTTAGAAGATTACATATAGAATAATTCTGTTAAAAAAAGAACAAAAGATTTAAACTAATAATACTTTAGGAAACAGATAAAGATAAGTCCTGTAAGTCAAAGGAATAATGGCAAAAAGGAAAAGAATAAAGGGGCAAAGATGGTAAGCAGCAAGACTGAAAAGTTGAATGTGTCAGCACTTTCACGGATAACCAACCAGTGCTAAAGTGAAAGATAAGCAAAGGCCTGTGTGGATTGTTAACGTGAGTGTGTCAGCAAGGGCCTGTGTGGATTGTTAACGTGAGTGTGTCAGCAAGGGCCTGTGTGGATTGTTAACGTGAGTGTGTCAGCAAGGGCCTGTGTGGATTGTTAACGTGAGTGTGTCAGCAAGGGCCTGTGTGGATTGTTAACGTGAGTGTGTCAGCAAGGGCCTGTGTGGATTGTTAACGTGAGTGTGTCAGCAAGGGCCTGTGTGGATTGTTAACGTGAGTGTGTCAGCAAGGGCCTGTGTGGATTGTTAACGTGAGTGTGTCAGCAAGGGCCTGTGTGGATTGTTAACGTGAGTGTGTCAGCAAGGGCCTGTGTGGATTGTTAACGTGAGTGTGTCAGCAAGGGCCTGTGTGGATTGTTAACGTGAGTGTGTCAGCAAGGGCCTGTGTGGATTGTTAACGTGAGTGTGACAACAAGGGTGTGTGTGGATTGATATTGTGAGTGTGTCAACAAGGGCCTGAAGAGATTGTTAATGTGAGTGTGTTCACGAAGGCCTGTGTGGATTGTTAACAGGAATCTGTTCTAAACCTAAGGTTATGAATATCTACCTCTGTGTACAACTTGAAGTATGATTTTTAAAGATGAAAATTAAAACTAATAACAATTTCAGATTAAAGGTTTCTTAAAATAGTTTTATTGTAAAGAAAAGATGGAAAAAGAAACCTGGCTACATTAAGCATCTTCTTTGCAAGTTGGAGAAGATGAGATACTGATTATTGATAGGAAGGTAAATGGCTAGTAGAAATATAAGCACAACAGGTTGAAAAAGAGAATTTAATCAATAAAACTGTACAGTTAAAGGAAACAATAAGAAAGCTTAACAAAGGCAATGTAGCAACTTTCAGGAGACACTCCAATTACCACAATCAATTTCTGAGAATTAAAAGAAGGTGAAACAAAGCTGGACATAGTGGCGGATGCTTTTAATCCCAGCATTTGGGTGGCAGAGGCAGGAGGATCTCTGTGAGTTCAAGACCAGGCAGAGCTACATAGTGAGATCCTGTCTTGAAAAAACAAAAACAAAACAAAAGACGGTGACACAAACCTTCAATATTATTTTTTATGTATTCATTTAGAAACTTTAAAAATGTGCCCAAATTAAGACATGCCATTTGATATAATACATTAATTAATAGAGTACTCACATGTATTTATTTTATGAGCTTTGGAGACACATGAGCAAATTGGTCAGTATATAGATGTATGTGACATAGCTAAAAAAATACAAGTTATCACAGAGTTAACAGCCTATTCTTTTCTTTACAGGATTACAAGGGGAGATTTCCTAAAGTAAAAAGTGTCTACCCCAGATTGACAGTCTCAGAAAGCACAAGTAATCTTCCATATTTCAAAGCCCTTAAATCATTCTTCCAGAATTCAAACCCTGACTACTGACTCAGGACCAAACATTTAATCAACAGATTAGCTGATATCTCAGTCCTCAGGAAATAATAAAACCTACAATAGACCATGTAAGACAACCCAGGGATGAAGAAAAATGGTATTTGTGTATTATGCTTTCCCCTTCTCTTTGAATATTTTCATTTTTACAAAATGGGCCAATGGCTGCTGAGATTACGTGATAAGAACAAAATCACACCGGTCCTTTACTGCCCTCTGATGGATGCATGTAGATACCGGGATGCTCCAACCAGTAACTGGGCTCATTTGCCTTAGCTGACATAGTCTAGCTCATTTTAGCTTTAGGTAACAATGCACTTAAGACATATGAGGGTTGTGATGAGTGTTTGTAGAACACAGCTGTAAACTTCACTGACATTTGATATTTACTTAAATAAGTAATCACTCCATAAAATAATCTTTGCTGGGACTGGTAAAATGGAACAGCGGTTAAGAGTATGTGCTGCTCTTGAGGAGTGTTCCTCTCTCTCCACATCCTCTCCAGCATAAATTGTCTTCAGTGTTTTTTATTTTTGCTATTCTGACAGGAGTAAGATGGTATCTCAGAGTTGCTTTGATTTGCATTTCCCTAATGGCTAAGGATGTTGAGCACTTTCTCAAGCGTCTCTCAGCCATTTTAGACTCCCCTATTGAGAACTCTCTTGTTCTGTACCCCACTTTTTAATTGGATCCTTTGGTGTTTTTGAGAATATCTTCTTGAGTTCTTTGTAAATTTTGGAGATCAGCCCTCTGTCAGATGTGGGGTTAGTGAATATCTTTTCCCATTCTGTGGATTGCCTTTTTGTCTTGTTGACTGTGTCCTTTGCCTTACAGAAGCTTCTTAGTTTCAGGAGGTCCCATTTGTTAATTGTCCATCTCAGTGTCTGTGCTACTGGTGTTGTGTTCAGGAAGCGGTCTCCTGTACCAACTCGTTGAAGAGTATCTCCCACTTTCTCTTCTAAGAGTTTCAGTGTGGTTGGATTTATGTTGATATCTTTGATCCATTGAGACTTAAGTTTTGTGCAAGGCGATAGACATGGATCTATCTGAAGTCTTCTGCAGGCCAATACCCAGTTATGCCAGCACCATTTGTTGAAGATTCTTTCTTTTTCCATTGTATAATTTTAGTTTCTTTGTCAAAAATCAAGTGTTCATAGGTGTGTGGGTTAAAATCAGGGTTTTCATTTCGGTTCCATTGGTCTACCTGTCTATTTTTGTGCCAATACCAATTTTGATAGGGATTGCATTGAATCTGTAGACTGCTTTTGGCAAGATTGTCATTTTTATTATGTTGATCCTACCAATCCAAGAGCATGGGAGATCTTTCCATTTTCTGGTATCCTCTTTGATTCCAGGTTGGGTTCCCAGCATCCATGTGGCAGCTCACAACCATCTATAGCTCGATGTCCAGGGGATCCAACATCCTCTTCCGGTCTCCATCAGCATTCCATGAGCACAACGTACCCATACATATGTGCAAACAAACACCCATACACATAAAATAGAAATATAAATCTTAAAAATCTTTGTAGCACATAAATTCATACAAGTCATCACATTTACTTGATACTACATTAAATTACATCATGTAGCCAGTTTATATACAGGAAGGTAGAAATTAATATTATCTAAAACTTCAGTTTAATATTTTGTTTTGAGCACCATTCATTATCCTATTAAAAGCTGAAATCTAATAAATAGTGAAAATGATGGTTGAGGGTTTTCCAGTTGTCTTTAGTCTGTTAGCTGTGGCTATCATCTCTCTTAGGGAAGATCAGATAGCCTGAACTTTGAAATGAGCAGGCCTAACCAGTTATCAAAAAAACATCTATGAAATATCTACATAGGGCCGGGCGGTGGTGGTGCACGCCTTTAATCCCAGCACTTGGGAGGCAGAGGCAGGCGGATCTCTGTGAGTTCGAGGCTGGGCTGGACAGACAGCCTCCAAAACAATACAGAGAAACCCAGTCTCGTAAAACTAAAAAAAAAATCTACATAGGTAGTTACAACAAAAAACAAAAACAAGCAAGAACTTGCTGGATAATCACCAAAACTATGTCTTGGGTCCTGCACCTGTCTGTCACCTCCTTCAAGAGCTTTGCTTGCTACTCATATCTCCTTCCTACTTTCTTTTCTTTTGATTTTTTATCCTTTTTAAGTTTCATATGCAGATAAAATGAAATTTAGTCCTCCACGTTTTCAATGACATCATGTAACCAAGGTTCTTCTCTTCTTCCATGGTTTCATCGAATGTACTTCATGGATACCTATTGCTGTGTTCAGTATTGTCAGAACCTACATACAGAATAATAGAAGAGATATGGTTTAATGTCAAATTCATTTGTAGTCTAGTAAGACAGAAATAAACATACAAGTGGAAATACTGCTAAAATGTCACTCCAAACCATGCGCAAAAGACTTGGATGCTAGCTAAGAGTTTTGGGGAAGTGACTGAATCCTAAAGATGCTCAACTTCATCAAAGGACTAACCTGTTCACAATTAGATGGGTTGATTGGAGGCAGTAGAAACTTAAGAGACAGGGCCCAGGTGATGGAAGGGGCCTTGGCGGCTACATCTTGCTCTTGCCCATCCCTTGTCCGCCTCTCCCCACTGAGCAGCTCTGTTATAGCACACCCCCTCCATCCTAATGTTCTGCCTTACCAAACACCCAAGAACAAGGAGCCGAAGACTGCATCGTGAAATCCATGAGATTAGTCAAAATAAATCTTTCTCTACTTGTTTCTGTGACAAAATATCTAACAAAAGCAACTTAAGGAATTAAGCATAGAAGGAAGGGTTAATCGTGGGACAGGAATGGCAGCAGGAATCTGAGGCAGCTGATCACATTGCATCATGCAGCCAGGAACCAGAGGGAGATAGATGTTTGTGCTCAGCTTGTTTTCTCATTTTTATTCAGCGAAGGACTCCAGCTCCTGGAATGGATCTACCCACATTTAGGGTGGGTTTTCCCACCTTAATTAACCATTTTTTATAGGCATGTCTTGAGACCTGTTTCCATAGTGATCCTAAATATTATCCAGGTGCCAATCAAAATTAACATAAATCTTTTTAACTGATGACTCTGGCTACAGCCCGGTGAAACAGCCCAGGAAAACAACCAATTGTTTTAAAGAAAGTATAGGAAAGATAGGTCCACATGCATATCAGGAAGGCATGGAACTGATGTTTAAGACATGGAAATGATGTTTAAGACAGTGTCTGAAGAATGAGTTGTAGTAGCTATGATAAATTTGCTTAAGAAAAATATGAAAAACTGTAGGACTCCAAGGAAGAAAAAGTATAGCAAATTTAGGATTACCATAAGTACACATTCATGTTTCTTTGAATTCTGTGGCTGAAAGTTGAGACTGGAACATTGACAGAGCTAAAATCATCAAGGCCCTGACAAGGCATGCTAGCAAGTTTGACTTTATTTGAAGTATTACTGTTCTGGGGGCAGGGCTAGAGGATGACATGATCTCATTGTGCTTTGGCAGTGGAATCTGGTTTCTGGATGGAGAATAGTCTGGAACAAGGCAAGGTCAGAAAGAGACAAGTCACACAAGAGATAACTGCAGGAATATATTTGAACACAGTATTTGGGTTCTCCAGAGGAACAGAACAGATAGTATGTAAGTAAAGAGGATTTATCAGAGTGGCTTACAGGCTATGGTCCAGCTAGTCCAACAATGGCTGCCTACCTCACGCAAGCTTTAATAAATCATAAACAATATTTCACCACACCTCCAACCAGGATGAAATTGATACAGAGCAGAGCAGAACAAAGCTTTAGAAATCACCTCAGATGAGCTGAGCGTTGGTGGCGCATGCCTTTAATCCCAGCACTCAGGAGGCAGAGGCAGGCAGATCTCTGTGAGTTCGAGGCCAGCCTGTACTACAAAGTGAGTCCAGGACAGTCTCCAAAGCCATACAGAGAAACTCTGTTTTGAAAAAAGAAAAAAGAAAAAAAGAAATTACCTCAGATGGCAAACTGAATTTCACAGGAAACAAAACAGAATCTTAGAGGATAAAGTTAACATAACAACAACAACAAAAATTGCCATCTTCAGTTCTCCCATTTCTTTTTTTTTTCCTCTTTGAGACAGGGTTTCTCTGTAACTTTGGAACATGTCCTGGAGCTCACTCTGTAGTCCAGAGCTGGCCTTGAACTCACAGAGATCTGCCTGTCTCTACCTCCCAAGTACTGGGATTAAAGGTGTGGGCCACCACCACCCAGCTAGTTCTCTCATTTCTTTAAAAGATGTAAAAGCAATAATTATAATAAATATATGTATTGTTTAGTGTGTCTATCATTTGCATGGCTCACTGGAACTAAATTAGTAACTCCAGCATGGAAAGCCCTAGATACCTTGTAACAAGGACAAAAATGCTTACTGAAACTAAAATTAAGTAAAAATTACTGTTACATGAAAAAGCAAGCCATCTCAATGTATATATGTTTTATTCTGAGGGTATAAAAAGACTAGAACTAAATTCCTCCCCACCCCATCCATGCATCCAGAACCTGCTCTTCCTTTCTTGCATTGCTGTTGAATACTAAGGGTCACTGCCCAAGCTAACACAGTTTTGAAAATGCAGTACTGAGCTTAGAACCCAGGGCCTTATATAAGCTACCCATGTACTTTATCACTGAATTATCACTCAGAAAGCAAAACGCTTCTAAGTGGCTTTCTTTTTCCTACATCCAATACATTGGTAAATCCTATAACCTGTCCTTTCAAAATTTATCTCCATCCAACCACATTACGACTCTCACACCAATCTAAGTGATCACCATCTCAGTGAGATTACCAGAATTAGATTACTTCTTCATTGAGGTGACCCAGATCCCAAGTAAATCTTCTCTAACAAATTTACTCATGTTACTCTGTGATCCCCAGGTTACTCCATGCAGTAAATTTGTAATGAAATCCACATTCTACCAGCTCTCTTTATAGATTTATCCCCACATCTTTAACACCACCCCACTCTCTCTCTCTCCCTTTCAACTGGGTCTCTCTATACATAGTCTTGGAATTATGCAGACCAGGGTGGCCTCAAACTCATAGACATCTGCCTGCCTCTGCCTTCTGAGTGCTGGATTAGATGCATATGCCATCATGCCCTAGTTTCCAGCATAATTTCATCTTCACTATCCTTAGCAAACTACTAAACCAAATTTATAATTCTAGTTTGAAAACCATAATACACATGTGCATAAATCTGAGAAAGGATATTCTTAAACATGAATAATCATGGGTGAAAAGGTTACAATTAATTATTTCTTAATGTAAAGATATCAATTTGTAATTCCAACATTTGTTACACCAAAACAAGAAAAGCCATCAAATCCCTTACATATAGTTTGGTAACAGGCTCTCAGACCTTAGCACAACCCACATTGGAGGCACCATTCTGACTTTAGAACCTAGCACACAGGTTCCAACACCTGCCAAAATGGGAGCATGGACCTAATCCATCAAAAACCTAGTCCTGGGTTCCAGAATCCAGGGAAGTCCCTAAATGTACTCACCTATCTTCCTTACTGTTCTTGTTAATCAAAGTGTGTCAACCAGGATGTGATTGTTGTACATAAAGGACAAGGAAGGGTAAAGCTTGGGGCTGGATGATTTGGGTGTTTTGTGCAGTCACCAGTAGGAAATACAGACTTTCTAAGTGTTTTTTTTTAGTGGAGTTACCATGCAATGATAGTACTTACACATAGAATATAGAAATTAATCATATGTCACTAAAATATATCACACAAGAAATAATTTTATTATTTCATTTTTCTACAACGAGAACTATTATCCCCATATTATTGATTGGTAAAACTAGAAAAATAAAAAGATGAGCTATTCTTAGTTGCACGGTGAATGATGAAGCCTTTTACTGACATAAATTCTACATTTAAAAAAATTCTATTAATCTTATTTTGTGTGCGCATGAATAGAGGTCAGAAGACAATTCATGAGGGGGTCTGGATGTTGAATCTAGTTTCTCAGGTCTCTTGGCAGGCATCCTTTCCAACCGAACCACCTCGCCAGCCCCCTTGCTTTTTTCTAAACACTGTTCTAGCTGTTTCTCTTCATATTATAATTGTGCAAAGTGGATACAATCTAGACACTTAGTAACAAGGACAACAATGTCAAGATGTTTGTCAAACCAGAATAACATAAACATTGAGAACTGTTACATGAGTAAAACTACGACATTGTGTGCACGAAGAGAGAGAAAATATATTTCACATAGCAAAAGGGTAAAAATAAACCAACATATTCTTGTTGGTTCAATGTGGGTAATGGAGGGCGATTTATTCTTTGCGTTTGCCCCGTTCTCATAATTGTACCAAAACAACAACAAAAAGTCAAATTAAGACAGGCATGACGCTTCATGCAAGTTAACATCAGTTCGGCGTCTTCCCACAAAGCTCCAAACTCAAGCGCTGTTCCAAGTGACGTTCTACATTCCTCAAAGACACCTGGAAACTGCAAGAATCAAAGGATTTCACGATGCTCGTAATTTGTGGGTAGTCTGTCATAATGAGCCTATTAAGAGCTTACGGGGATTAATAACTACTGTGTCTTTTAGAAGGTACGAGTTTAATAGCTTTCCACAGGAATAAACTTAAAAGGTATTTCCTAATTATTTCAGGAATCGGCATCTCGTTTAGAATAATACTTGAAGCAAGCACAGACGGTAGGAAAAGATGAAGCGTTCACAAAGACGAGCTTGCCTCCAAAGCCTCAACTTTCTGCATTGTCTACGGGCGGAGTGCCGAGCGCTGTCCGTCTCCAGTGTCCACAGGACGGACCTCTACTGGAGGAAACCTAGGGGCCGCAAGGACGCGCACAGCACAGACGCAATCTCCGCTGACGTTGCCGGCAGAGGAGAGGTGCGGGCCGGGACAGACGCGTTGGGCAGGAGCCCGGAACCGGCAAGGCCCGCCTAGACCAGCCCGCCGCAGTAGGAAGGCAGCAACCGCCGCGGCCCGCTTTGAACACGCCCACGCTTTGCCCAGGACGCAAGCACGCATGCGTCTTTCTAGCAGGCCAAAGACTTCCGGGAAGCTGACTCGGCCTCCGAGCGTTCACTTCCGCCCCGTCCGCGGAAACTGTGGCTGCGGTAGAGGGCGTTCCGACACCAGGGCTCTCGAGGCGGAAAACGTCCGAGGAACTGTCTGGCCTGTCTGTCACTTTGTAAACGTTTCCTGAGCGATTAAGCTAATGTCTCTGATTCACCTTTACTAACTGTTAACAGTAACAATTTGGAATGTCTTACACTTCTCTGTCTTGCCCCCAAATGGATAATAGCATGGAAATGAACGTAGTGAGAGGGGAAAAATCTTCAAAGGAAATTTTTGCAAAAATTCTTTAGACGGCTTTATTCTGCTTTTTGAAGAATGATTTATGTAAATCTGAAATTGGTTACAGTTCGGTATAAGCGTCCATTATTTACCCCCTACTTATCCCTTCCAAAAATAGGAAGGCTTAGTTCCCAAGTAAAGCACACCACAAAGAACAGGAGGTCAAAAGGGGACCTGGGGTACACTCGGGCGGGTTAAAGGCTTTCGGTTAATCAGCAGCAATAAAAGGCACGGAGGTGCTTTCACCCGCTTCGGGGCCCCAAGGAGAATCAGCTCCCAGCAATGCACGCTCAGGACCAGCACCGCACCCCTCACTCCCGCAAGTCTCTCCGCGCAAACAGTTTCCATACGGACCGTGGCTCAAGTCAGAGAGGCCTTCATCTCCGCTGGTTCCGCCCACTGGTTCCGGAAATTACATCAAGGCCCTCCGCGTCCCGCCCCCGGACGTAGGGTTTTTCTATCCGGATTCTTAGCGCGGACTCGGAGCGCCGCTTTTCTCTACGTGCTTTGCACATGCGCGGCTGCTTTTCTCTTATTCCTCCGCTTCCCCTGGCGTCCACGGTTCGCGGAGCCGCCGCCAGCGCGGCGGAGAAGTCGCGAAGTTCAAGATGGCCGCCGCGGAGCCCCCGTCGCTGCGGGAGCAGCCGGAGTAAGTGGACGGTGCGGGGGCTCGGAGCCGGGCCCGCGGGCCGCCGGACGGAAGGCTCCGGCGACCTGCGTGACGGGCGGGAAAGTTCAGGCCTAACGGCGACAGCCAAACTTTGCCTCTCCGCGCGCCGCGGCTGGTGCGGAGGGAGGCGTAGGAGCGGCCCCGGCTTTGCTGCCCAGGGGCCGCGGCTGTTGGGGCGCCAGCAGCGCGGCCTGCTGCGCGTCGTTGCCCCGGGAGGCGGTGGCACGAGCGGCCTCTACAGGTCCAGTTCGCGTGGCGGCCGCCGCAGCCCCGAGGTCGTGCCTTCCCGCTCCTCCCCCGGGGACGGTGGAGCTCTCTGGTCTCAACCCTCTGCAACCCCCGCGTGGGGCACCCGAGGGGCTCTAGCGGCTGGCAGGCCAAGCCCCACTTTCCTAATGCATACACTACCCTGCGGTCCTGCTGACGGCAAAAGCAGAGACGGAGGTGCTAGGGTCACACTTTTCGATTGTACCGGAAATTGTCTTTGCTGGCAAAGTCCTTCGCCCTCTTATCACTCTCACCACAACCCGGTAGATCTCTGCCCATTGGCAGCTTATCTCCAACTTTCAAACTTGAGGCAAAGGGAAGGTAGACTGCCTGGGTTTTGAGGCCTGACAATTTTTGCCTTAGTTTATATCCCTGTAGGAAGAAGACACATGGGGGAAGTATTGGGAATTATTGCTACTTTCAGTACTACGCTTTGTTTATAATTAAGCTAATGTGGAAGTTGAGACCAAGTGAACAACACATTCTTGAATAGGCAAAGACTAGTGGTTTTTTCTCTTCTCATGTTTATCCTAGGAAAGCTTAACTTAAAAGAGAATGGCATTGAAGACAGTGTTGCGACAGCATCCCCCGCCTCTTACATCTGCATTTATCTAGTGTTTCCAGCCTTCTTAGAAAAGCGTTTGATACCGTCTCCAGCAACTTGTAATAGAGGACAACTTTTGCTATCAAATAACTTGACTTCTTTGCTCAGAGTCTAGTCTTGGGTTCCCCTGTCATTTGCTTTACTCAGCTTGACAGAGAGTTCAGCGGTTTTTTGTTGTTTGTTTGTTTGTATTAAGTAGGCTTTGTTATGACATTTTGGCTTAGCAGAAAACAGACAGGGTTTTATGTAGACATAGCTTGTTGTCTCACAGAGTTCATGGTGTGGCAGTTACAGGATGTCAGTTCAGTACAAAGGATGTCTTCGGCTGTATAGCTGAGTGTTGTAGTAATCTGAAAAGTTCCTAGAATTAAGTCCATTTATTTAATTTGAGGGAAGAGTTCATTTTCAGAATGATTCAACTCTATTACATTTGCATGTTTAAATAATACTATAGTTATAAACATACATTTGTTTAGGCTCTGGCAACTGCACATAATACTGGTGATAGTTTTAGTTTACCCTCCCTTCCTCCACAGAAATTTTGCAAGTGGAATGTTTTTTTCTGTGTTCTATTTTCACTAATTTGAAAGTAATTAATGAAGTGACAATTTGATATGAAAGCAGGCACTATGTGTGTTGCTGACCATAGTGCTCGAACAGTGTCTAAATGGCTTGTAGTTACACTGAATAGCTTGTAGTTACAGGGAAGCTGTTCAAAATTAAAAAAAAATAAAGAATACATGTATTACAGAGTTTAAAAATTCCTCAAAGGCTCAAAGGGCTTTTGTTGTAATGGCCTGTGTGTTTGTCAGCTTCTTGTAGTTCATTAAAACAAAACTATTTGCAGTCATTAGTACTATTCAAATCACTCAAATAGTAGCTCATTAATTCTTGTAACAATACTGTTGAGGTAGATACTGTTATTGCTGTTATGGGTGGTGAAACTAACCTGGAGAAATAGTTTGCTCAAGATCACACTGTGATGCACATGTTTTAATTGTGCAATCTGGTTTTAAAGACCCTCTTCTGATGGTTGTACCGTGACTCTCTTCTCATTTGCCCTTAGGCTTGAAATAAGTTTTTGCTAGTGTCCCAGAAAGATCCTTTTAGGGTTCGAAGAGGAAGTAAGGATCAAACTCAGAGCCCTTTTGCACATGTTAATGAAAAAGTACTTTACCCCTGAGCCACATTCTCAGCCTGGGATAATTGAGAAGGGTCTGGTACTAGGAGTGAGCTCAGAACCTCACATATGCTAGCCTAAGTAAGCACTTTACCACAGAGATGCACCCAACTCCCATGAGGATTGCCTATGTCCTTCAGGCCAGCCTCCCAAGCATGCCCACCATTCCCAGCTAAGATGTATTTTTGATGTTATGTTTTAATTCATTAAAATTTAATTTCTAAATCATGATTTAGAAAATAGGGCAGAAGACAGGTCTGTAACTAATTGGTCTTTGGGATCCATTCTAACAGGTACATCAATTCTGCTTTAAAAGTATTTCAGTCTGTAAGAGAAAGTCACTTAACTACTCTCTTTACATTCACTTTGCTCAACATTAATATATTTTTTAATGATTGTCCTTTTAAAAAATAGTTTTCTAGATTGCTTGCCTCTAATGGATAAGTTGAGTCCTTCCAAAATAAATTATGACTATCCTTAGCTGGGCAGTGGTGGTGCCCACTTTTAACCTTAGCACTCTGGAAGCAATCTTTAGTTCGAGGCCAGCCTGGACTACAAAGTGAGTTTCAGGATAGCCCAGGCCTATACAAAAACCCTGTCTTGAAAAGCCAAAAAATTGTTAAAAAGAAAATAAAAATCTGACGCTAACTAGACATGATGTTACATATCTTTAATTCTGCCTTTAGGGAGGCAGTTCTCCTAGTTTCAAGTCAGCTAGGGGTATATAGTGAGACCCTGTCTCAGACAGAGCTGACTTTGAGCTGCTTATGATGGTGCATGCTTATAATCCTAGAACTTGGAGATCTGAGGCAGGAGGAATCAAAGTCCCAAGCCAGCCTGGGTTGCATTATTAAAAAATATTAAAAATAACAATGCTTGGTAATTAGTGACTTCATGTTGTTTTGTATTTATTGTGCCAGATCTTCCAAAGACCTAGGCTGCTTACAGGGTAAAACAAATGAGCAAACTGCTGAACCCCCTGTGTTTTAGATTGAGCTTTGATGTTGGGTAATGTGAGTAAATGTTAACCAGTCCTTATAGGTTATTAGAAAATACTTGTTTTAAAATATACTCGTTGTAAATGTTGATGTACATTCATTTGTTACATTGTAAAATGCAAATGTAAAGAAATAGATTTATGTGTCTCTGTTGTCCATGTAAACCAGTTTTCTTAACCAGCAGCCTTTTACTAAGCTTTAGGAGAAAGCTGTTGATAATGAAAGCTGTTTTTGCCACTTTATTTATATACCCATTTCTTGTGGTACTGTTGTAATTCCAAAGTCTGACATATGTTAGGTGCTCTACCACTGAAGTGCCCTTGGAACTATAAACTATAACGCTTGTTTTCTGAAGTTTGTTTGGAAAGATCAACTGAAGAAGATAGAAGTCTGTTGTATGGGTATATAGGATTATTTTAGTTAACATTGTTTATCCCAAGGTAACATTTCTTAAAAATCAGGAAACTGTAATTTGTAAAATTGTAGATTTCTTTTTAAAGCTAGATAATGTCATTTTTTAAAAAGATTTTATTAAGTATAGTATTCTGCCTGCATGTCTGCCTTCAGGCCAGAAGAGGGCACCAGATCTCATTATAAATGGTTGTGAGCAATCATGTGGTTGCTGGGAATTGAACTCAGGACCTCTGGAAGAGTAACTAGTGCACTTAACTGCTGAGCCATCTCTCCAGCTCCTAATGTCATTATTTCTAATGGAACTTATTTCATACCTAAAGTTAAATGCTATGCTTAATATTCTATTTCCACCATTAAAAAAAAAACTCATGATTTTTTTTGTGTGTGTGTGTGTGGAGGATTTGAATCACTTAGGTATTGCATATTAAGTACCAAGGAGTAATATGTGTGCACATAGAATCTTCTGAAAAGCACTCTTTGCTAAGGAAGCAAAAGTAAGGCTCTTATATAATTACTGTGACCATATTTCAATCACAAGTTTGTGTGTGGTTGTCGCACAAACCTGTGATTTGTCTGTGTTACTGATTTTTCCAGTTTTCATAGCTGAGGAAAATGGCATTAGAGGAGCGCCTTTCCCAGGGTTACAATAGCGGTGTTATGTTGGGACAGCACCTTGAGTCAGGTGGTTTGATTCTAGAAGCATCCCCTTTTGATGGTATTCCTTCAATAACTACCCAGTCATCTCCACAGACAGGGTATGTTTGCATAGGTATAATTGTCTAATATGTATACAATGATATCTTTCTTTTGAGCGGTCAGTTCATGCTAAACTCTGTTGTAATTAAGGGTTTAATATCTTTTTGGGTAGGTACAGTTGTTTTCCCCCATCTGAAATTGCAGACACCGTAAACTTGCCAAACCCTAGTCCCAGTACTGGACACACAGAAGCAGGTGGATCTCTGAGTTTGAGGCCAACCTGGTCTACAAAGTAAGTTCCAGGACAGCCAAGGCTACATAGAGAAAGCCCGTGGCAGGGGCAGGGGCAGGGGCAGGGATCCTTGCCAAATCCTCACTACTAGCACAGTAGTGAAGCCAAGTTTAACTGCAGCAGTCTAGCTTGGGGACTGCTTACTTTAATTTTAAGAGCATTTTGTGTCATGTGACTTATGGTTACTTTTGTGACTAAAATTCTTTACTATGGATACTTACATTTAAAATGAATGTTTTATCTTTAAAAAGATTAGTGTAATTTTTCTTGAGCTTTTCCCCCTAATCAGTCAAGATTCATGGAAAAAATTTGTGATTCAGGAACCATACTATATTTGGCCGGTATCGCCTCATACTCTACTAGCAAGAAATTGGCCCACATTGAAATGTGACCGTAAAGGACAGTTTTCTCTGCATATCTCTTTAATACCTTATCAGAAATTGAAGTTTTAGATTTCAGGGTTCCTTTTATTGATACCATGTAACGGCTGTATGTTTTCCAAGCCTTTGTTGTTGTCAACTGATAGTTTCTCACTCAAATATATTCTGTCTCCCTTGCCCCTTGCTACCAAGTTATAGGAAACTGAGGCCTGCCAGAGGGCAAGACTATGATGTGCCCACATCCTGCTGCAATCTCCAGAAATGGCCATGCTTTTCTGAACAGCCAAGCCAGCACTTTAACCTTGCTGTTTCTGTGCCTTTGGGTTCTCAGTGGACCTTTCCTTCTGTCTCAGACACTTATAGAATCACATACATATTGTCATCCAGAGGTGTTTCACTTGAGATCTTGGCCTCTGTTAGATCAGAGTCTTTCATAGGGTTGTGCACTGACACAGCCATCTGAGTGTGGTTTTCTCTACATGATGTGCTTGTGCTGCCCGCTTTCTGTATTCCAGGTGCCATTTCTCACCATTCTTTGCTCACTCTAGAATACTCTTACTGCATCTTTAGTCTTTAGCCCACATCCTTCTCAGTTAACATCTTTTCTTTAATATGCCCACTTAATAAATGAATTGGATTCCCCACACACATACACACACACCTCCTTAGCCCTGTGTTCAACAAAACACCCTTCTTGTCTGTTCTCAAAAATGGGTTTAGGTGATCCTTCTGTGTTCAAGACCCCCTTGTTTGTGTCTTTTGATGTTGGTTCTTCTCTAATGTTTTATGGTTGTTTGTGTGGTGGTTTTTCCCACTGGGCTGTGCTCTCCTTGAGGGAGGCAAATATGTCCTTGCACATTTTATTTTTTTTGTTCTCCTTGCTGAAAAATCTACATATAGTAGTAGGTCATTTAAAAATGTTCAGAGACTGATACATAGATTCATGATTCTTCCTTTGTAAAAAACAAACAAAAAAACTTACTCAAAAGCACCAGAAATATGTCATTTGGAGGCAGGTGAACTATGTCTTCCTCCAAATTAGTGTGGTAGGCTGAACCCAAGACTATCTCAAATTTGCCCTTGGATCCCATCTTGTAGGCAGCAGTGGTGGTGTGCCTTCAGAGGGAGAACTTACATGTTTGCTGCTTGTCAGAGCTATGACATTTGGTAGGATTGGTACATTCAACATGTTATTTCACTTAGAATGTTTTGAATTAACAGTGGCTAGGCTAGTAATCTGGAATTACTGAACACTTAGTCTTGATAAGTTGAGAGTCATAAACTATCAGTAAAACTCAAAGCATTTAAAACACAGAATATCCCTTAGTTCATTCTTTTTTGCATCCATCTGTGATAGGAACATAATTTGGGATAACAGTTTCTATTTGAAATTCAGAGAGTGAATAATTTGCACTACAAATACTGAATCAAATCCTGCAAAGTTTCTGGTATTAGATTACTGTTGACCTCCAGAATGTCTTTCCTTGTGGTTGTAGCTAGGGAGCTACAAACCAGGAGTCGTTACTCCTGTAGTTCTCCGAAGTCTTAGCCATGGGGATTTGTTTATATTGTTACCGACTGCTTATTTGGAGCATTCAGTATTAATCCTTGAGTTTTTTTTTTTTTTTCAAGAGGGGTGATTAGGTGAGATGTGTTCACAACAAGTAAACTGCTAACTAGTCTTATTGTAGAGACACCAAGTTTTGTGAGTATCAAGTTGAAGAGATGAGCTTCCCAGTATGTAAAAGAGAAAGTGGGCCTTTTGTTTTAAGTTTTGTGGGAAATGCTGGGTTGAAATCAAATTATTGGAGCTTCTGTGTAACTAAAATTAATGGGATTTTATTATTGCTGCTTTGGATTTCATTTCAGTTAAATGATTTTTTCATTACTATTGTTATAACTGATAATTGTTTTAACTGGATAAATACTGTGATTGTAAAATATGTTTCATACATTTATAGAATGGATGATGCTGATAATTCTGAAAAGAGTGTGAATGAAGAAAATGGAGAAGTATCAGAAGACCAATCTCAAAATAAACACAGTCGTCACAAAAAAAAGAAGCATAAACATAGAAGTAAACATAAGAAACATAAACATTCCTCAGAAGAAGATAGGGATAAAAAACACAAACATAAGCATAAGCATAAGAAACACAAAAGAAAAGAAGTTATAGATGCTTCTGACAAAGAAGGCCTGTCGCCTGCAAAAAGAACTAAACTTGATGATTTAGCTTTGCTGGAAGACTTGGAAAAACAGAGAGCCTTGATTAAAGCTGAGCTTGATAATGAGTTAATGGAGGGAAAAGTTCAGTCTGGAATGGGGCTCATTTTACAAGGCTATGAGTCTGGCTCCGAAGAAGAAGGAGAGATTCATGAAAAGGCAAGAAATGGAAATAGGTCCAGTACCAGGTCTTCCAGTACACGGGGAAAACTTGAAATTACGGACAACAAAAATAGTGCAAAAAAACGAAGTAAGAGCAGATCCAAAGAACGGACTAGACACAGGTCAGACAAAAGGAAAAGCAAGGGAACTGTTGACCTAGTGAGAGAGAAAGCAAACAGGAGTAAGTCCAAGGAGAGGAGAAAATCCACAAGTCCTTCCAAAAGAAGCAAGTCTCAAGACCAAGCAAGAAAATCAAAGTCCCCTCCCCTTAGACGGCGTTCCCAAGAAAAAATTGGGAAGGCCAGATCTCCTACTGATGAGAAGCTTAAGATTGAAGATAAAGGTAAAATAAAAGATAGGAAGAAATCTCCCATTGTAAATGAGAGAAGCCGAGATCGATCTAAAAAATCCAGGTCCCCAGTTGACTTAAGAGATAAATCCAAAGACAGAAGGTCAAGATCCAAAGAGAGAAAGTCAAAACGGTCTGAAATTGAGAAAGAAAAGAAGCCAATTAAATCTCCTTCAAAAGATGCCTCTTCTGGGAAGGAAAATAGGTCACCTAGTAGAAGACCTGGCCGTAGTCCTAAAAGAAGAAGTTTGTCTCCAAAACAGCGGGACAAGTCAAGAAGAAGTAGGTCTCCACTTCTCAATGACAGAAGATCTAAGCAGAGCAAATCACCTTCTCGAACTCTGTCTCCAGGTAGAAGGGCTAAGAGCCGATCCTTAGAAAGAAAACGAAGAGAGCCAGAGAGGAGACGACTTTCTTCTCCAAGGTAACTTATTCATAAAACAGTCAAGCTTTTAATAGTGCTTTATATTTTAGAGGAAAAAATATAGTGTGAAGATAATTTTAAATGACATGGCGATGAGTTTCATAATTTTAATGTATTAACACTGGAGTGTTTGATAGTAATAGTTTGACCATTTCTTTCAAACTCTTGGCTTAATTTAGCCTCTAATTTGTTCAGTCAACCATTTAAATTCAAGCAATTTATTATATCGGCATGGGATTATCTTAGCTCAGTGGGGGTCCTCTATGAACACATTTTGGGGGTTGTTGATGTATGAGCTCATGATGTAGCTGTGACTGGCCTTGGGCTTAATGTTCTCCAGCTTCCTAACTGCTGGGTTTACAGGCCTAAGTCAGTATAGTATATAATCAAAGAAATAATTTATTAGGATCATAGAACTAAATTTGGAGAAAATGGAAGAGGCTTTTTAGAAACTAACTATTGTGTATATAGGAATTGTGCATTATGAAATTGCCATAGGTGTTAGGTTTATTAAAAAGATGTTGGCTTGTAAAGATGATATGAATTCTAGTTCATTTCTATTGATATTAATGTGTTCAGTGTAACTAAATTAATCTTGAAGTTCGAATCATCACGTTCTGAGAACTTTCAAGAGTGTTTTCGAAGAGCCATCTTAATAGATTCGTTGCTCTTCACTTCTAAGTAGCCTTATATGAAAAATACTCGAATCTCCCGTTCCTTCAGCACTCAGCTTTGAGGCTGTTAGTTTTATTGATCATCTTTATCTGAAGTGTTTTAGTCATCCCAGTTTGCTTTTAGTTCAGTAGGAAACTGAAAGTTTTATAGAAGACCAAACATATTGTATATTCATAGCACCCCCTTTTTTTTTAATTGTAAAAGATATAGGCTGAAGAAAAGGCCAAATAATGCAGAAGCATGTAACTTCTTGGCCTCCCTATTCCTCTACAGTCTCTCGCATAAGTTTATATCCTGCCTGCTTACTTCATATGCATATTATAGTTAAATATAAGCGTTTTCTTACAAATGGAATTTTGTAATTTATATCAAAGTACTTATGGTATACCGTTTTTGGGGAAATGCTTTGGTGACAGTATGTAGGTTCATTTTTTTATATTTTATAACTTCAATAAGTTCCAGTGTAACTGTTCCATATTTTGCTCATGAACATTGAATGGATTTATTTTTCACTGTTGTGTGCAGAGATGTCTGTTGGTTACATTTGAAGCTTCTTTGTAGTATAATCACAAGTGAATTTGCCCAGTCTTGTTATGTGTACAGTTGTATCTTAGAAAGTTCAAGTTAACACTGACTTCACACCTATGCCAAGGCACAGGCATGCACACATACATACAATGAACAAACAAAAGATTTCTTAACCACAGAAATATCAATATGTAGACACTTCAAAATGAGAAAATAGGATATTATAACCCATTTAGATAAATTTCCTTTGAGTTGTACATCCAAAATTAGTTTCTTTTTAACATGAATAGCTTTAAATTTTTATATTCTGAGGTCATAGGAAATACTTTCATTGTATGCCTTCTGTAACACCATAATGCCAATGGGATCATATGACTTTAAATGATAATTCAAAGTAAGTTAATCAGAGTTGCCCTCATTAAGTTTGTGAATCTTATGCTCTTTACATGTCAAAAGGATTCTTTTAGTTTGTTCTTGTTTTCTCTTAACTTGCATTTGTTCCCCTTAAGAACGCGACCTCGAGATGATATTCTCAGTAGATGTGAACGATCAAAAGATGCCAGCCCCATCAATAGGTGGTCTCCAACCCGAAGAAGAAGTAGGTCTCCCATTAGAAGGAGATCTCGTTCTCCATTGAGACGCAGCAGGTCTCCAAGAAGAAGAAGCAGATCTCCTCGGAGAAGGTAAATATGATGGACAAATAATTCGCTAACCTTTGGCTCTTTTTGAAATTTAAGTTAGTTGTATTGGCAGGTTGTCCCACAGAATCATTTTTCTCTGAAACATTTTAATTTGTGATCCCATAGCCACCTTCTGCTAGCATGTGGTACTACACACCATTTTCCTTAGTTCAATTTCCTTTGAAATTTATGTAAGTCATTTAATGGGCTAGGGAGATGGCTTAGCTGCCCATCCAGAAGATCCAAATATGGGTCCCAACATCCATGTCACATGATCAAAACATGTAACTCCATCTCCAAGGGATCCAATGCCCACTTCTGCCTACCTGCGTGCACATGGTATAAAGGCACACATAACAAAAGGAATCTTTAAAATTGATAATGAATTTTTGTTTTGTTTTTCAAGATAGGGTTTCTCTGTGTAGCTTTGTAGACCAGACTGGTCTGGAACTCACAGAGATCCTCCTGTCTCTGCCCCTGAAATGCTGGATTAAAGGCATGTGCCACCACTGCCCAGCTGATAAGGATTTTTTTTAAACTAGCAAGACCTTAAAAAAAAGTTTGTATGAATAACTTGGTTTCTGATTAGGATTTTCTGACTTAAAACATCTCAACTCACTATTAGAAACCATTTTATATAAAATGCATTATTTATAGGCTAATCAAAAAGACTTGAAATCCATGCATACATTAACCTGAACTTATGCATGAATGAACATTTTTTGTCAGATTTTTAATGTTGTTTGAATATAGTTTAGAAAGATTATACACCAAAGGCTTACATGTTTCTGATGATTGACTTTTTTAAGCTATATTCCTAGAAATGAAAATACATGGTCAAAGTGCTTCTGTTCATATGAGGTTTTTGCTTTTGCCTAGGTTCTGAGCTGTCAATGTGTATAATTGCTGTGATCTCCTTCCTGAGCAGACTAGGGCAGGTGGCATTCCTGCTGCCATCCTCTCTGGCAGCTCTCTTATCTTCTCAGTTGTGGGTCCATTTTCTGTTTGTAGTGTCATCTTTTCATGTGTGCAGGTGTCCTAGATGGCCATAGGGCATTGGATCTCTTGGGACTGGAGTTACAGGCAATTAAATTATGGCAAGTTGTGGGCTTCCTGATGTGGGTGCTGAGAACTGAACCTAGGTCCTCTGTAAGTACAGTGAGCTGGACTGGAGAGATGGTTCATTGGTAAGAGCCCTCGATACTTTTGCAGAAGACTTGGATTTGGTTCCTAGCACCCACATGACCCACATGGTGGATCACAACCTTACCACTCCATTATAAAAAAATAGATTAATATTTCAAAAGAAAGCCTTAGGCTCACATTAGACTTATGCATGTTTGTCTTTCCTGTACCTAATGAGTAGTAGTGAGCCTTTAAGTTGGTTTTCTTGAAACATAACTAGGCCAATGGGGTAGAGGGTAGGCTTGCACAAAGCCTAAGTTAATCCCCAGATACTGGAGCATGTCAACTGAGAAACAGCTCTTGAGAGTTGTTTTCTGACCTCCATCCATATGCTTGTTCGACATGCACACATGCCAGTGTAAATAGTTTTTAAGACTTCATAAAGTGATACACCCTTTTTGGTGTGTGTAAAGTTACAAGTTGTGACAGGCACATTTAGTCACCACAGTCTAGGAAAAGATGATTTTACCTCTTGGTAATCAGCATCTCCTTTGACTCTAGCAACCATCTGTGTGTTCTGTCCTTGGAGTTTCAACTTAGGTTTCACAGAAAACTCTTACTTTTGAAGTTGACATAATTAGCAATACAGTTTAAAATAAGCATAGCTGGCATAAACAGCTTAGAGAACAAGTGTGATTGAGACCAAAAAGAATGCCATTTTTACTGTATTAATAAGTGTGTAGCTGGAGAGACGGCTCAGTGGATACAGCATGAATACCTGAGTTCACATCCCCCGGCACTCAGATAAAAAGCTGAGCATGGCCACCTGTGCCGATGACTGGCATTTGGGGGAGAGTCGGGAGGGTGCCGAGCACTGGACACTTTAGCTAAAAAGTCAAGTTTCTAGGTCATTGTGAGACCCTGTCTCTAGAAAGTAAAATGGAGGACAATAGAGAAAGACATCCTGCTTCAGTCTCTGCATTCTTATACCTTCACACACTTATCTACATACAAGATAATATATCCATACATCCAGTAGAGAACAATAGCCCATGAGTCACAACTTTGCTGTGAGAGTACTGGTAGTGTAGCTCAGTAGTAGAGTGCTTGACTAGCACACTCTCCAGAGAACAACCAAAGAAACAAGAAGCACAAGTATTTGTTTCTGTTGAGTTTAATTCCATATTTATGAGGAAAAAATTAATCTGACAAGTATTAACTATATTTTAATTGTTTAAATATTTAAGTGAGGGATTAGAGAGATTCCTCAAGAACACTTGCTGCTCTAGCAGATGACCTGGATTTGGTTCCCAACACCCACGTGGTGACTCACTGTTGTCTGTAACTCTAGTTCCAGGAGACCAAATGCCCTTTTAGGCCTCTGTGGGTAGCAGTTGTACACACACACACACACACACACACACACACACACACACATAGGCCCTCACAAACACAAATCTTTAAAACCAAATTTTTAATGACTCTGTGTCTTGCAATTCCTAGTCCTCACAGACTCTTCCCTAGTGCTGGGGTTATGGTGTGCCACCATGCCTGTGCACCTTTCTTTAATAGACTAGCTTTTGGAGACAAATGGGCTCACACTACAATTGAGTATAGAGTTCAAAGTCCTTCTTTAATTGATACATTAACAACTTGTCCCTTTTTTCTCCTTCAAATAGAGATAGGAGTCGAAGGAGCAGGTCACGCTTGAGAAGAAGGTCTCGATCAAGGGGTGGCCATAGGAGGCGGAGCAGAAGCAAAGTAAAGGAAGACAAATTTAAAGGAAGCCTCTCTGAAGGAATGAAAGTTGAGCAAGAGTCTTCATCTGATGATAAGTAAGAATGGAACCATGCCCATTTCATGTTCTAGTATAGGAAAATTGATGTGCTGGTGATCTGTAGTTTCTACCTAAATGACATAAGTGAATCCGTAATTTCATGCAGAAGCTAACCATCTGTGGTTATTAGGTAGGCTTATGGCATAGGGTAACACTTCTGATTTTAGGGGGTCTGTTTTGTCTAGACTTGAATTGCATATCGGGCCATCATTTTATTGAGTCTTCCTTTTGTTTTTATTAGAAAGAACAGACCAGTTTAGGGGTCTGTACAAATTTAGACTTTTCAGTTTATGTTACATGTTTGCTTTTCACTTGGACTAGTTGATAGTGTGTCTGTTACAATACGATAAACACTTGAATGACTAAATTTTCTCAAGTATTAAAAATGTTTTAAAATGCGAGTTTCTAAATACACTGTCTCCAAATCAAAGCTAATTTAGTGAGTATTTCTCAATAGTACTTCCTGTGTCCTTGGAGACATTTGTTCCTGTCTGGAAACATTTGGTTGTACCTGGTGTTAGAAGGCCAGAGATAAACCGGGCGTTGGTGGCTCACGCCTTTAATCCCAGCACTTGGGAGGCAGAGGCAGGCGGATCTCTGTGTGTTCGAGGCCAGCCTGGTTTACAGAGTGAGTTCCAGGACAGCCTCCAAAGCCACAGAGAAACCCTGTCTCGAAAAAAAAAAAAAAAAAAAAAAAAAAAAGAAGGCCAGAGATAGTAGATCCTGCAATACACAGGCTAATTCCATCTCACAAAACTAACCATTTCCCCCAAGTCAGTAGTGCTTGGGTTAAGAAGTCCCAATTGGTTCTCTGACTGAGGATTTGGAAAGAGAGTTCTGCATAGAGCCTGACATAGTTACAGTGTACTTTTTAGGGTCACAAACTGCTCAGCAGACACTAAGAATTAAAAGGACAGCACTGCGCTGAGGCGGTGATAAAGATTGGGGAGGCCCTTGAAGAGCATATGGGTGAACAGTTGAAATAGTGTTGGGCATTGAGCCTCGCTTTTCTGATGAAGAGTCAAGTGTTTGCATGTATACTACTTTTATTTACTTATTTATTTATTTGTTTTTGGTTTTTTGAGACAGAGTTTCTCTGTATACTCCTGGCTATCCTGAAACTTCACCTTGTAGACCAGGATGGCCTTGAACTCAGAGATCTGTCTGCCACTTCCGAGATTAAAGGCATGTGCCACCATCACCCAGCAGATGTATACTTTTTTGTTTTTCATGTTGGTTTCTGCTGGATTTGCAGGGGGCACCACAGACTCCTTGCATTTTTGAAATTTTGGAAATAGACCAGAAACTTCCTCGAGCTTTCTGTGATCCAGAAAAAAATAACAGCCTACCTGCTCCAGCTTTTATTTAGAGATGAGAAAACTCAGATCAGATCAGGAAAAAAACCCTTCTCTAAGCTTATGTAGAGATCTCTCATTTCTAGTGTTGGTGCCATGAACAAGGTGAGGGTAAAGCTTGCTAGGCTTCCATCAGGTGCTGAGAGACAGATCGGCAGTGATGAATAGACTGTGGCTCTAACTTTGATTTTAAAATGTGCAAGTTAATGGTTTTGGAATCTGCAAAAAAATTGTATGAAAATCTTTTTTTTAAAGCCTTGAAGATTTTGATGTAGAGGAAGAGGATGAAGAAGCTCTGATAGAACAGAGGAGGATACAGAGGCAGGCGATTGTGCAGGTATGGGATGTTCCTGTAGTGTTTGGTACTCAGAAGAAAGGTTTTCAGTGGAGCAAAGAAGGGGAGTAGTGGCAGTAACCATGGCACTAGAAGAGCTTACACGTTTGTGAGACTTGCAGTCATGTTGCTCTTTGTTTTACATAGAATTGTAAACTTCTTATAAAATATGAGAATTTAAAGTATTCTTTTTTAACAAACATGAAAATTCTTATAGTGTAGGATAAATGGTAAGTTCATTTTGCCAAATCAATGATATATTATTATACAAAAAGCACTTTAGTGTCTAACAAGATAATGGCAAGGTTTATAATTGCAATCTTGCTTTGATGTGTGTGTGTGTTGTGTGTGTGTGTGTGTGTACACGAATCATGACATGAGTATGATGATGTGGATACTTTGGAAGGAGTTGGTTCTCTCCATGTGTGGGTTTGGTTTGGAGATTGAATTTGATTTCCAGCCCATAATTGTTTTTGTTTTTTTTTTTTTGTGAAAGTTGGATAAGAAAAGTATTCTACACAGATCTCAAAAGTCATGAAGTGGGGCTGGAAAGATGGCTCAGTGGTTAAGAGCACTGACTGTTCTTCCAAAGGACCCAGGTTCTATTCGCAGTACTCACATGGCAGCTCACAACTGTCATTTCCAGGGGACCTGACACTCTCACACAGGCATACATGCAAGTAAAACAAACACCAATACGCATAAAATAAATAATTTTTAAAAAGTCTTTCATAGACTTTGGCACTTTGAAAGATAAGCCACATGTCCTTGACTATTCTGAGACGAAAGCCTGGTATAGCCACTGGAACAGTTAGGGACAACAATCCTCATAAAGTGCCTTCTCAAAGGACAAAGATAAGGGCAGCTCACCTACCCACATGTAGCAAATGGTGAGGCATGAAGCCAAGGAAAGGGTCTTAACTGCAGAGGAAGCAGGGCAGACCTGTAAGGTTTTTAGTGGCACTCTAGTAAAGTAGTAAGCTTATACCCTTGAAAACTTGGTTGAATCTGTTTTGTTCTTAGCCCAATTCACAACCCCTTAACTGCAACTCTTGCCAGATGGGCTTCAAAACTTAGACATTTTTGAATGTTAAAACAGTAGCATAGTGTACATTTGTGCATATCACTTAGAACCCTCTGAGGGACTTAAACAGATCCTGTAACCAAGACATTAGTATTTCTAAAATGAGTTACATGCGTAGTTATACCAGAGGATAAAGAACAATGATAAATAGAATTTCATATGATCAGGTTTTACCACCTGGTGAATGTACACCAAACACAAATACTTTTCAGAGTTTGTAAAATTTGGAATTTTGTAGGGATTGTGCAACTGATGAAAGCCAGGTGTGGATGCCTTTGTTGTTTTATATTTGCGTGACTCCCAGTGTCTTAATGCAACAGCTTGTTGGAAGTAATATAGTTAGATAATTGGTCTTAATGAAGCTTATGTGTCTATTGTTATTACAGAAATATAAATATCTTGCTGAAGATAGCAACATATCCGTGCCATCGGAGCCGAGCAGCCCCCAGAGCAGTACGAGATCACGTTCGCCTTCTCCAGATGACATCTTGGAGCGGGTGGCTGCTGATGTAAAAGAATATGAGCGGGAGAATGTTGACACGTTTGAGGCCTCAGTAAAAGCCAAGCATAACCTAATGACAGTTGAACAGAATAATGGTGAGTTAGAGTCTTAATGATACCTTTCTCTGCAGTTTAAGCTGTATAACCTTAAATGATTAGATATGAGGGAAAATAAAAGGGAGTAGGATTATTGTGCTTAAGTAATGCTCTGCTTAAGTAATGCTCTACAATATGCTTTTTAGCTTATTTTGTGTATATATGGTAGGGGTTGCATGTGCAGGCCAGAGGACCACCCCAGATTTTATTTCTCAGGCCCCATTCACCTTTCTTGAGACATGAACCTTCACTGGCTGGGAACTTGCTGAGTAGACCAGCCTGGCTGGCCAAGGAGCCCACCTGTCTGTCTCCCCAGTGCATGCAGCTGTGGTGCTGGCATGACAAGGACTCCTGATTCTCTTTTCTTGTCCAGGATGTCTATTTTATTCAGCCATCTGACAGATGTGTACCAACTTAGTAGCATTAACTGTACATCAGGTTCTTTTCAGTGCTAAACCACAGAGTTTTGGAATAGTTTCTTGGAAAGCCAGTGCGCTGGAAGTAAAAGAAGTTTGGTTAATACTACTTGTTTTTCTGTTGACTTGGTTTTCGTTTCTGTTTTCATTTCTCTAGTATTACTTTAATGTAAGAAGTGTGATTACTGGATCAGGAGTAGATTATTTGAGTGCGTTCTTGCTGTATGTTGTTAAATTCTCTTGCAGCTTGCAAGTTATGTGAACTTACCATCCACTTACCATCCCATAAACCACATCTGGGTATTTATTTAGCCAAGGTCTTATTAATATAGTATTTTCTTCTGAAATTTTACCCACTGTCCTTCATAAGCACTTGTACCTAATGGTAGTTTTTATTTAGGTTTCCCTTACTATGAGTTGGGTGTAAAACTATTGTATTTCTTATTTCTTATATAGCTTTCTAAATTATTAGATATTTTAGGGGCAAATTATAAACTGATGGATGCTGATCTGTTTCTGTCCAAAGGAGGAGGTTAAGCCTTTGAGGTATTTAAATAAGAAAATTTTAAGGATAACTCCAGTTTAACCCCAAATCATCATGTAGTAGCTGTTAACTTATTTATTTAAATTGGCAGTGGCAAAAGTTGATGTTAGTCTTTCTGGTGTGTACTTGTAGCAGTGGATTTTTATACCAAGTGTAACAAGCTGCTTCTTAATTGAATTATTGGTTGAAAGTCAATGTGAAAGAAGGAAAAGAAGTTTGATTAATACTAATGATTTTTTGTGGACTCAGATTTTAATTTCTGTTTTTATTTCTCAAGTATTAATGCATATTTCATTTAAGGTTCATCTCAGAAGAAGCTTTTGGCGCCTGATATGTTTACAGAATCTGATGATATGTTTGCTGCTTATTTTGATGTGAGTAATTTTAAGTCAGTGACTTAGGAAAAGGTTTGTTTAACTAGTACATATGAACAGTTAAAAAGAGAAATAAGGTCCACATTAACAGCATAGGAAGTATTAGCATCTGAACAGGCTGTGTGAATAGCATCTCAGAACTGAAATGTACTAGCTTTGTTCCTCCCTGAGGCCAAAACTTTGTCAGTTTTTAAAAGATGTATGACAGAACTGGAGAACTTTACCAAAGTTGCACACCTATCCAGAGGCCTAAATGTGGTTGGTGTGTGTATATGTGTGTGTGTGTGTGTGTGTGTGTGTGTGTGTGTGTGTGTGTGTACACTTACCCCACCTCATCACATAAACAGGAATACATGTATGTGTTAGATACCATGCGGGGTTGGTTAAGTGACATTAGTCACTAGTTGGGGTTGTTTTGTTTGTTTGGTTTGTTGTTGTTGTGGGTTTTTGTTCTTGTTTTCCTCTAATGTTAAGCAGTGCCTTTTACTGAAACTCTTTACTACAAATAGACCTGAAAGTTTGGACCATTTTCAGTTTGTATTTCAAGGGTTCTAAGAAATACAAGGCCTTGGACTGGAGGGATATCTCAGCCGTTAAAGGCTAGGCTCACAACCAAAAATAAAAGAAATACAAAGCCTTAGTAAGAAGAAATAGAGAAGATAAATGTTATAGAAAAATCAAAATGAGACAATAAACAGCATATGAGACCCTGAAGACATGATTGGCTTAAGTAGTCTGTAATGTATCACATGGACCACAGCACAACAAGCACACTAGAAGATAAGTTAAGAGAAGATGAAATGAATATTGTCCCCAGTGAAGTATCAGCACCCATCATTTACCTAGGTGATGCTTCTGTTCCCTTTCTGTTAACTCTAATGAAACACCTGGACAATTCATTTATAAAGAGAAAAGATTGATTTGGGTTCTAGTCTATAATCAGTTAGTCTTGCTGCTTTGGGTCCATGAGTGGGCACATCATGTCAGGAGCAGGTGGAAGTAACACTGCTCATCTAAATGGTCACAAAGGGGGAGAAAATGAGAAGGATTTTGGGTCTCAAATTTTTCTTTGAACTTCTACTAGGTGTCAACTCTTTAAAAAATTTCACTGCCTTCCAGTAGTGCCAGTCTGGGAAGCCAAAGCCTTTGTCATAAAGACTTGGGAGTGTGGGTGGGGGGTGTTTAATAACCAAACCATAGCATTAATTGCAGGACCTTCTTGGTATTATAGAGAATAATATAGAATAGGGTTCTTCACAAATACTAGATAGATGTTGTTATTTTTAATTTTCCACACAGGCTCAACCTAGTACAGCCAGTGAATATTACTACATTTCATGCCTGTGTGGTAAGGGTACAAATGTCTCCATGGACAGGGAGGCAGAGAAAGAAATGGAAATCGGTAGGTAATGTTGGACACTGTGGTAGTTAATGGAATTAAGTATATAGGGGTTTCTCCAGTCTGTCTTACCAGCTAAAGGAAACCAGATCTGATTTTCATTTTCATTTTTAGTGCCCTAATCATACCCCAAAGCTTTTGGAAATCCTGTTATTAAAAAAATATATGGCATTTTGGTAATTATACTTTGGCTACCTAAAATTTATATAAGCAATAGTAACCATCAATGAATCTAATAAAATGGTCAGTTTTGCCATTTTCATTATTAAGGAAGTTTACATTTGCCTGATAACCATTTATGTGAATCCCTCATTTCAGAGTGCTCGTCTCCGGGCTGCTGGCATTGGGAAAGATTTCAAAGAGAATCCCAACCTCAGAGATAATTGGACAGATGCAGAAGGCTATTACCGTAAGTTTGCATTCCTCATCAGCTTTACAATTCATTGTGCGATTTCATAAACACATACTGCTCAGTGTAATCACACATTGTTGAACTCTTGAGTAGAAAAGTGTGACACAACCAGTCATGGCATAAGAACTTTTGTTATATTCCCAGAAGCATTGCATATTAATTAAAGCAAGCTTAAATTTGTGTGTAGATATTTTTAGCCATGAGTGAATCCTCTAGAGGAGAGGGTTTAACACTTGACTATCTTTACATTGTAAGTCAGGAGAAGAACATACAGAGGAACTCAGGTGCTAGTCATACAGTATTTGTCATGTGGTGCTACAGCCAAAGACACTTCATTGAGCACATTTATGAAGTTGCCAGCAGTTGATAGGACCACGAGAACTCTTCAAGTTGTCTGAAATAAGCATGTAGCTTTCACTTTCTGTATAAATGGACAACAGAGGCAGTGACTGGTTTTTCCATTGTGTATCGGAAGCAGTGGAGATTTGATCCAATTTTTAAAAAACCTTCAGTGTGTTAACTACTTCTTGATTTTGGTTTTATAATAAGACTTATTTTTTTAAATTCGGTTTTAGGTGTGAACATTGGGGAAGTCCTAGATAAGCGTTATAATGTGTACGGCTACACTGGGCAAGGTGTGTTCAGCAATGTTGTACGTGCCAGAGATAATGCAAGAGCCAATCAAGAAGTGGCTGTAAAGATCATCAGAAACAATGAACTCATGTAAGTAACTGAACCTAAAACAACAACAACAAAATACATGAACTTTAGTTAAATAAAATTTTTAGAAGAGATTTCTGACTGTAGACTTTACTCACAGCCATGTTTTACATGGGAGTTGTAGAACCATGGATTATTGTGCTGAACTCATTTCAGAACCTACTCTGCACCAGTATGTCTTTAGATCTCCTTCTCCCTCTCCTAATGCCATCTCTGTGACAACTTAATGTAGGAGGAAGAAGTGAAACTATATTGATTGTTGAGCATATGTCGGCCAGCAAATCAAAGCAGATTGATTAGCTACTGACAGGAATTATTTGTGTCCTTCATCTCTTGCTATTTTCTTTAATAAGCATAAGTAACTGCCATACCCATATATTTAAATCTGTACCACACACTGAACTGGTAGTAGAGTCAGCTTTTCACTGGCCTTCAAATGTTAGAAGTCTTGAAGATTTTTGTTGAAGTCTTTAATTGTCCTAAGTTTAGAAAGATAACATTTGTTTGGGAAGGTCTGACCTGTACTGTAGTCATTCTGTAGTCATTCTTAAGATGTACCTTATGACAATTTATAGTCAAGATTTTCACTAGCAAAATTATACTTAAGAAGACATGCTCAACAATTACAGTCTTAAAAGAACCAAAATAATAATTCTACCAAGATATTTTGAGATTAAATTTTTAAAATTTTGATTTTATATGCATTGGTGTTTTGCCTGCATTTATATTTGCATGAGGGTGTTAACTCACTTTGAGCTGGATTGCAGACAGTTGTGAGCTACCATGTGGGTGCTGGCAGTTGAACCCGGGTCCTCTGGAAGAACAGCCAGTGCTCTTAATCACTGAGCATCACTCCAGTCCCAAGATTTAAGCAATTTAGTAAGTTAAAAGTAACACTTATGTACTTACGTGTGTTACCAATGGCTTATCAGGCTGTGTCTACAGATGTTACTCCTAAATTCTTGTATCCTAATTTTCTTTTTCATTGCAGGCAAAAGACTGGTTTAAAAGAACTGGAGTTCTTGAAAAAACTTAATGATGCTGATCCTGATGACAAGTTTCATTGCTTGCGCCTCTTCAGACACTTTTACCATAAGCAACACCTCTGTCTTGTATTTGAGCCTCTCAGGTAAAGTGTCAAAACCCAAGCAGTCAAGCGCTCTTATACCAACCTCATTCTGGGTAAATGCTGGGGAGATTTGGGGAAGTGCTTAGGGTTTTCCCTGCTGGTTCTTTTTGTTAACTGTATTTTCTTGAAACTATCAATGTGTAAAACATGAAGTGACTTCTGTATTTTGTGGCAGACAGTAAGTAACCTCAGGTACCCTCCAAGTCAGCAGTCTATGATGCATGGAACTAGGAGTGGGGGGAGAGATACCAGTTTTACCTTCAGCAATAGGGCTTCTGAGTTATATTTTCAAGGGGAGGCCTTTCTCAAGTAAAGTAGGAGTTACTGTGTAGTAGCTCTTACTTGGTTTATTTTGAAAGTTGAGCTTTATTTGAAAGCTGTATTATGGATATTGTTATTCTCCCACCTCAGTGCCAAATATTTATCAAGCATTAGGGTTAAGAATTCTCAAACAATTATATAAATTGTATTTTTCACTTGATTTTACTTTATGCTTAAAATTGGTTTTTTTTTTTTGTATTTGATTTTTGACCCCATTTTCTTTTGTTTTCTTAAAGTATGAATTTGCGAGAGGTATTAAAGAAATATGGCAAGGATGTTGGTCTTCATATTAAGGCTGTAAGATCATACAGTCAGCAATTGTTCCTGGCATTGAAACTCCTTAAAAGATGCAACATCCTGCATGCAGATATCAAACCAGACAATATTCTGGTAAGTCAAGCAACTAGGTCATCTTGTGTGTATGTCCATATCTCTTCCTACTAACTAATAATAGGGTTATTGTTACTTCAAAGTAACATTTAAAACGTATAATTCTGCATACTAATATCCCATTATGACTGACTTTGCTAAATTTTATCTTCATTTGAAATTGAGGTATGAATTTCATAAAAAGTATGAGGGAGGAGGAAATGTGTTGTCCCTTTTTAAAAATTTGATTGATGGAATTATAATATGCAGTGATCCCAAGAATGGTGGTAATAATTTCCATTAATAGCTAAAGAAGGCTGTGCAGTATTACTGTGTTGAAGTGTACTCTGATCTTGTGAACACTAAAGAAATGCTATTTGAAGTTCAATTTAAAAGGTGCCTGTTTAGTTTTGTTTGATATTTTGAGATACAATCTCAAACTTACTATTTTTCCCCCAGAT
The DNA here is from genome assembly GCF_017639785.1 of Mesocricetus auratus. Lineage (NCBI taxonomy): Eukaryota > Metazoa > Chordata > Mammalia > Rodentia > Cricetidae > Mesocricetus > Mesocricetus auratus. Next base: position 55,893,056 of record NW_024429196.1, read on the forward strand.
CCCCAAATCTCATGCTGAGATTACAAGCGCATCCTACCACACTTGTCTCCTGCCTTTTATTTTTTATTGCCATTGAAACTGGCTTCTGGGAACCCAAGCAGTAAGGCTCAGCTCCAGCTAGGTATCAGTGTTGAAAGGCCTGCCTTTGAAGTCATGACATCTCTTATTAAGTGATTTCTGCTGTAGTGTAACCAGATTTCACAGTGTGTTTGATGTTTTTGAAATTTGGAGACACATTGCCAGGGTGGCAGCACTAATGCACAAGCATCCCTCTCCCTTGTTGATTCCTTTCTTCACCTTTCTGTAGTAATCATAGTTTGAAGCACAGTCACAACTTGGTGAATTGCTTGATTATCTGCCAGTGATGTGTTTTACAACATATGTTTCTTTTTGTTTTGCCTGTATGTATGTACATGCATGTACTCTGTGCTCACAGAGGGCAGAATAAAGTGTCAGATCCTTTGGGGGACTAACATTATAGACAGTTGTGGGCCGACATGTAGATTTTAGGAGTCAAGCACCCCCCCATCGGCTCCTGAAAGGACAAGTCAGTGCTCTTAGCAATTGGACTGTCTCTCTAGTCTTAGCACCCCCAGGTTTTCATTGTTATTTTGTTTTGTTTTTGTTTTTTATTACTTTTTAAAAATCACTTCTAGAATAATGTCTCAGGAAAAGTCACATATATAACATTTTCTTTACTGGGATCCATGTTTGAGATGTGACAAAGTAGCTTCTTAAAGAGATTGTGATTAGGCAGAGATGTTGTAGCTAAGAGGTAGGGTAGAGTGCTTGCCCAGCTTGCATGAGACCCTGAGTTCGCTCTCCAGTACCATACCCCAAAACTGGATTTCATAAAGTTTAATGGCCCTCGAAGCTCTTTTTAGTTCACAAATATTTTGTGTGATTATATGTATGTGGTGTATGAATATGTACACGTGTGCATAAAGATACCTGTGCCCTTGTCTGAGCATGTAGAGGCCAAAGGTCAGAATAGAATGTCTTTCCTCTATTGTTCTCCATCTTTTTTTTTTTTTTTTTTTGGAGACGGAGTCTCTCACTAAATCTGTAGCTTATCCATTAGCTAGGTTAGCCAATGGGAATGTCCTGTGTCCACCGTCCTAGTGCTGACAATGTGAATGCTCACCACCACTCTCATATTGTATGTGTGCTTGGGGTCTGAACTCTGGTCCTCTTACTTGTAAAGTCAGCATTTTACCCACTGAGGCATACGTATACCATCTATTTTAAAATAATTCCTCACTGTCTGTTACATTAATAATGATGCACATTCTATCTTAATACTTGGTTTGTGTTTCATTGTATCATATTATGTGTCTATTATAATGGGAGGAATTGCTGAGAAGTTAGTGAAATGGTAGATATATTGTAAATGGATTAAAAAATCAAGTAGCCAACTTTATATTTTTTTACTTCATATTGACCTTTTTAAAATTGTGAAATACGGCATACATGTCAAACACCTGCAGTTAAGATGTTTGGCAGTACCTTAGCTTTTTGTTTTTTAGCAAGTCCATTTCCTTTTAATGTTAGTTTAGATTTTCACATTAATTTTGGGAACTAAATATCCCTTCTTGAAAAGAAAAATAATTCTGAGAGAACACGTAGAACTGATTTCATTCCTGGCAATCCAGTGCTTTTAGCCACAGTGTGATTGATGTGCAGCATCCCTGGTAGGGAATACAAGTTGCATAGCAAAGTAAAGGGGGCAGTGCCGAAGGGGGTGGTACAGTGGCATATGCTTAGCCTACATGTGGGCTCTGTGCTGTTCCCAGCACCAGGTAGCAACCTCACTGTCTAAGTGAGTGTAGATGTCCTGATACCATGGAATGCTTTGTAGCCAGCCCAGAAGTTCCCCGGGTACATGGTTCCATGTGTTTTCTGGGTGTTACAACTTTTTCAGTAGCTGGGTCTTCTATTTTGTTTTGTTTTTAAATAAAAAGTTCCATGTGTTTTCTGGGTGTTACAACTTTCTCAGTAGCTGGGTCTTTTGTTTTGTTTTTAAATAAAAAAAAAGTGTTTACCATTTTAAGATAACTTTCTGCTGATCTCCAAAGTAAAGAAAATTGGTGTTTATATTGTGTTATACTTTAGAATTATTTGTATTTGGCTAGTTTTAGTAGCTCACACCTTTAATCTCAGCACTTAGAGGCAGAGGCAGTCAGACTTTGAATTGAAGACCAACCTGGTCTACACGAGTGAGTTCCAGGCCATCCTGAGCTGCATAGAGAGACTCTGTCTTGGGTTCTGGGGAAGAAACTATTATAGCACGATTCTGTGGTCCCAGTGATAGTCCAGTCTGTTGCACTAATTCTTTGATAACTCCCCTTCCTGCCAAGAGTACTAGAGCAGTTAAATTATAAATTGTCATGGGGATGGGAATAGTAGGCCAAGTTCAAGTCCCAACTCAGAATGTGTATGTGTCTCTTTTGAAGGGGGGAAGGGACTCTGGAGTTTGATATCGTCACTTGTTAATCCGGCACATGCTTCTGACCATGAGTGGCAAAGTCATGGGAGCAGCTCCAGCCTTTCTCAGCAGATGTCACTGTTACTGTGTATGTGGAAGTATTACTAAGGAGACAATAACAGATGTCTAATGCAGAGTTCTTGTTTAGCAGTTTTGTCAGATACGTTTGGGGTTTGGTACTTTTCAGACTTAAAAGTGATAGCATTTTAAGATGATGTAAACCAGGTAGCCAGATGAAGAATCAATCATTTTAGTGTTGAGTGTATCATCCTCTTTTCACTGCCATTGCAATTGTCTGGCAGCTGGTGGTTGACTTAGTCAAATTTTTCTCTGTTAATAAACATTCTTAGAGAGTAACTTGACTTTAGGTTTTCAAGGGAAGCTTAGAAATGCTTTGCCTCATGAAGTGAGATTTTTTTTATCTCATTGCCCGACTCCATCCTAAATACCATTAAGTAAAATAAAATGTACCATGTTTTCTTTAAAAAAAGTCTCATTAGTTGTGATAGAATTCTTAAAAGCACCTTTTCATAATTAGGAACTTGATGCTGGAGAGATGGCTCAGAGGTTAAGAGCACTCACTGCTTTTCCAGAGGTCCTGAGTTCAATTACCAGCAACCATATGGTGGCTCATAATTATGAATTTGCATAATAGAAAAGGAATTTTTTTAAACTAGTGATTTTTGTTCTCAGTACTAAGAGTAATACAAATTTTTAAAGACTATTTTACTTTGCATTATTATTCCTGGCATGAATTGAACTTCCTTGAAAAATGTTTTGCAGGTTAATGAATCAAAGACAATTTTAAAGCTTTGCGATTTTGGATCGGCTTCACATGTTGCAGATAATGACATAACGCCTTATCTTGTCAGTAGATTTTACCGTGCTCCGGAGATCAGTAAGTTTCTTAGAGTGTTCCTGTACCTGGGCCGTCCTCTGTGGTGGAAGCAGCATGTGTAATGTCTAAGCACCGTTTTCCATCGCACTTCAGCAGCTGCACCAGTTCATTCATGAGGAAGGGAACCATAGCAAGTTCATCCTCCTCAGGTGGAATGAAGGTAGTTGTGACAGGAGTCTTGATCATGTCGAGCAAGGGTAGCAAAACAGTTGTGGAAAACCCTCGACTTTAGAAGACTGCTCTTGATTGTTCAAGGTCTGATTATCACGTTTATGGATTGTGTGGGACCTTTGGTTTTCTCTTCCTGTTGCCTGGGTTGAGGTTGACTAGCACCTCCAGCAAAGGTGGAAGGAGAAAGAGAAGGAAGGCACCTATCTGCACTTGTCCTTCCAGTTCCTCACCACCCCATTTTTAAACGTGTTAGCATTTTTTGTTTTGCGTTTTTTGTTTCTTCTCTTAAGAATTAGTGGGAAAGAACATGAAACTAAACTGAGACATTATGGATGTAGCTATAGTCCAAGCTAAGTTAGTGCCCCATTACTAGAAATCAAAGTTAAGGAGTCATTCGTTCTTATCCTCATGTATTAAAACCCCATTTTGTTTTTAGTTATAGGTAAAAGCTATGACTACGGTATTGACATGTGGTCTGTAGGTTGCACCCTATATGAACTCTATACTGGAAAAATCTTATTTCCTGGCAAAACTAATAACCATATGTTGAAGCTCGCCATGGATCTCAAAGGAAAGATGCCAAATAAGGTAGGATAAATGCCTTCCAATAGACTTAAGAGACTCCCAACACTATCATCTAGACTGTAGCTTATAAAATAAAGCTCTCAGAGGCATGAGTAGGTGACTGTTGTGATGCCTTAGCTCGTTTCTTGTTTTGGGGTCTCAGTTAATGGTTCTGATCAGCCAAGAGCTATCAGAGGGAATTCCCTTTTCAGTAATGGGAGGAGGAGGACACCTTCGTTAACGAGAAAGAATTGCAACCGTGAGACAGTGAATGAAAGACAGGAACGTAATGAAAAGAGTGGCACATGAGTTAGTTAGCATGTAAGGGAGTGGGCTGATTGTAAGACAAGGTAGCTAACTAAGCATGGCAGACTGGCTAGCACTCTTGGTTTTGGGTACAAGGGCTTCTGGGATCCAGAAGGAGAGTCTTAAATAGTATGTTGTGTGAATAATTACATAGAGTTGGTAGTGTTGTGCCAGACTGCTTTATAGTAGTTTTAAAGCTTCTTCTCCCCACCCCATTTTGTAGATGATTCGGAAAGGTGTTTTCAAAGACCAACATTTTGACCAAAATCTGAACTTCATGTACATAGAGGTTGATAAAGTAACAGAGAGGGTAAGTCTGACTTAAGTGCCATTGTGGTTGTTGCTATTTTGTCTTTTCAGTGTGGGGACTAAGATTGGGTTTCACATCTACCACTGCACTAAATCCCTGACACTGTATGCTTTATTATTCATGTCCTGCGTGGAGCTGTGGTTAATTTCAAAATGACAACAAAATATGCTATTCCTGAATAAAGCACATCAGGCTATGAAAACAGTGAAGGGATTTAAGACATTTCCATATGTAGGCCTTTGCCACCTCTAGCTTAGATTCCTTGGTCTGACTTCCCATGTGTCTTCTATATTGCTATTGGAGAACATTTTCTATATTTTGAATTTTGTAATTACAAGCCAGTTCTCCATGAACTCTGCCTTCTCCCTGTGAGTTGACTCTTGACCGAGAAGCACATGGGCTTCGGCAGACCTCAGTGCCTTTGCTCAACAGACTCCCAGGAATGAAATCATATCCTGAGTTTCCTCCTCTCTTAAGCACACTTATCCAGCATTGCTGAAATACATTCTATATCAGCCTTTCTAAAACCTACAGGATGAAGTAATAATTTGCTGATTTTTGATCTCTAGTCCCGAGCCCTTGCTTTGTCAGAGCACTGAAATGTGTCCTGGTATTGACCTGGTTCAGACTGTCTCTTGCCACTGAAGCATAAGACTAGAGAAAGCACAGTTCAGGCAGCGGATACTCACTACGTTTTCGTGGCTAATTGGGGGTCTTTTCCATTTAAGTTTCTTGATTGCTCTTTGAAAAGCTGTGGAGGATGAAACTACATTAAAAAAAACTATATTAATCAAAGCCATGATTAATCATAAGTTCTTGTTTATATCAATATTTTCATAGACAAAGTCTGATTTACATTTACATACATGTAACCTATTTAGAGCTATGCATTGTAAAAATTATTTTTAGGAGAAAGTTACTGTCATGAGCACCATTAATCCAACTAAGGACCTGTTGGCTGACTTGATTGGGTGCCAGCGACTTCCTGAAGATCAACGTAAAAAAGTACACCAACTAAAGGACTTGTTGGACCAGATCCTAATGTTGGACCCAGCTAAGAGAATTAGCATCAACCAGGCCCTGCAGCATGCATTCATCCAGGAAAAAATTTAAACGAGATGAAGAAACTCCAAGGGTTTGAGTAATTAAATACAAAGACTGAAGAAATTTCACAGCAGTTTATTATTAATGTATATAAACTTATAAATATTTCGGCAGCAAATTTGAGGAAGCATGATATATTTGAGTTAACACCAAGGGTGATATTTCTTTTAGAAATGTTAGTTAATCTGTTTTGTGTCTTATGTGAAATTTCACTGTAGAAATGTTTTAATTGCTAAGACTGCACAAAATTACAGTGCTAATGTATATGGTTGCAGTTCACATAAAAGACAAAAGCATCTGTTATGAGTAGCAGTGCTGGGTGGTTGATTTGTTTTTAGCAAACTTGGCTTCATTTTGGTCTTCAGATACAATGGCCAGCATAAATGCTGTTTATATTCACGTTTTCCTAGGTGTGTGTGTGCAGGCCACAGCAGCATGCCCTTGGTGTAGTCAGTGCCGAAGGGAGTCTGTTCCTTCTTGAGCCTGCCTGCAGGGATGTCTCCTCTTTTAAAGCAGGTTGTGTACAACATTCAGTACACTGAAGGTAAGCTAAACCATCAACATCACCAGTGTTTTAAGATGTTATTTTATTGGAATAATTGAAAATGAGGGATAGCTTTGTGGCAGAATTTCCTGCATGTGTGATAACTGATCTTGTTTTATTTTTGGCATTGCGACTGTGGCATAGTTACAGTTTCTGTTCTGTTCATCACATTTAAAATTTGAAGCGAATGCGCTTGATGGATAGAGCGCCTTCAGTGTACTGTTTCTTATTAACTTTACTTTTTTTTTTAATCAACTTGCTATAGACTTTATAAACATTTTGTTAATACAGTTCTTAGTGACATAAAAACTGCATAGTTTTCATTTACTAATTAAAATGTTGAGGCCTACTTCTGAAAGTCCTCATATTTAAAAGATAGACAACATAATGAGATTTTTAACTATTTGTATGTCATTTTGAAAGTGTACTGCTTTATGGTAAAAGTGTTTTTCATTTGTTCATTGTTTGCATTATTTGTGATCATGTTGTCTTTCAATACAGGCATAAACCTTCCACTCTTGAACAAAGCAGCTGCTTTTTAAAAGCGGTAATTGCTTCTTTACCTTTTATTTCTTTTGTAAATGAAGCTTTTCTTTTAAAATGTGACTTTAAAGTGTTGTCTATTGCATAAACAGTTGACACTCACTTACTGTAAAGTGGAGATTGTTCTATTGCATGGGAAGTGGACCGTGCAGATTTCTGTATGTTCTCAGTATGCATCACTAGATAATAAAGTCTTTTGTGAACAAGGCATTTGTAGCCATTTTTAAAAGATTTTGTCTTCAGTGCTGGTAAGTCAGGTAAACTGTAAATAGTTAAAAAGTCTTTGTTTTTCTCCTGAAATTATTGCCTACTAAAGATATAACTTAGTCTAGCCTGATTTTTAAATTTTTCTTAATAATTAGGATCTTAATTATTTCATCCAGATAAAAAGTCCTGCAAATTTTGTCAGCTTTCAGTGTAGTGAGGTTATTCCTGTAGGTTATGGGTTATAACTCAGGATTTAACTAATGTTTCTGCTATTTTCTCACTTTTCCTTTTGATGGTGCGGAAAGAGAAAAAGGAAAACGGGGCACAGGCCATTCGACGCCTTCTCCAAGGGGTCTGATTTGCTGAGACACCAGCTTCACCTTCTTAACAAGGTTATTTCTGACAGCATGTGTAGATAAACATTTAGCAACAATTTAAAAGAAAATCATGTAAATCAGCTTGGTTTTGCAACACAAAGGAATTTGTATTTTTAATATGGTAGAAGAGAATTTTCAAAGTCCTATGTAATCTTTTCTGTTTGGGAGTGGGTAAATTTACTGCTTATCTCCAGAAGATTATGGAGAACGATAAAATTTTGGGGGGTTAAATATTATTTTTACATTGTAAATGGGATTTTTTTATTCACCCAGGCACCTAATTACAACAAGCATGCACATTTTGGTGCATTCAAGAATGGAATATCAGAGTAGCAGCATTCTCCTGGTGGGTTATGCTCCATATAAAGACATGAAATGAACTACACAGCCAGGAAGGTGATAGATGAGATAATAAGCCACCTATGAATCTACACCCCGTCTCTTCATGGTTAGACTTAACTAAAATAAATACCAGGTGATTTTCATCTGCAGGTAGAGTGAGGCCTTTTAAATAAGGCATCACGGGTGCAGCAACCACCTTAATGATATAAGTAGTGATTTTTCCCACCATGATTTACTTTATTTTGGTGCTAGTATGCTGCATATTCAAGTCTTTTGTAGTTGTTTTCACTCAGTAGTTAATGCTTTGCTTCTGGTGGTTTTCATGACTTCATTTTATAGTTACTTAATAAGTTAATTTCCACTAGAAACAATTCATCTTATACCTTCAAAGCTGTTGCCTGCTCTTTAAAAAAAACAAAGTTGCTTGTTACTTGTTCTTTGTGTTTTAGGTGCGGCTAAGTGGAAGATGATGACAGCCAGAAGACATGAGCCAAGGTTTCTGTCCCATAAACGATCTTTTCACTTCTCATTTAGTGTGTGTCTGATTTTTAGTTTCAACATTATAATTCAGGTCTTGTTGCTGTGGTACTTAGAGTAGTTGTGCTCATCTGGAAAGGGCTTATTTTGATCACATTTGCTGCAGCTATACCCTTCCTCTAAAATAAAAATCAGGTTTAGTCACATAAAGTCCCACATTTCATGGTTGTTAAAAATCAGGTCCTAAAGATCACTAAGAAAACATAGCTGCCGGGCGGTGGTGGCGCACGCCTTTAATCCCAGCACCCGGGAGGCAGAGGCAGGCGGATCTCTGTGAGTTCGAGGCCGGGCTGGACTGACAGCCCCCAATACAGAGAAACCCTGTCTCGTAAAACCAAAAAAAGAAAAAAAAAGGAAAAAAAGAAAGAAAGAAAACATAGCTGCCAAGTTAGTGTACATTGGAAAGTAATCTGCATGTAGGGTGTGGTAGCCACACCTGTAGTCTCAGTACTGGGGCAGTGGAGGAGGCAGAAGAAGAAGGGTTTGGAGTTGGAGTTCAAGGCCTTCCTGGTCTGTATTAGACCCTCTTTTTTTTTTTTTTTTTTTATTCTTTAGTTTTAAGCAGGTATCTAAATTGCACGAGTAGTCTAAGATTTTAATAAGCTATTTGACTCCTTTTAATAGCTGTGCTTTCTCTTAATCCTTCGTGACCAGCTTTTTAATGCCAGAGACTTAAAATATTGATAGCACACATGGGGGAGGTGAGAAAGGTAGTACTGTACTATTACCTTTCCCAAAGGAACTCTAACTGTATTGGGTATACACTTCTTTCTACTTGATGTGGTAACTTTGCTGAGGTGCAAGTTGGGAGTTGTATAGGACCTTTATTAGGTTGAGGTCACTTGGCGAATGATCCTGTTTAACAAACCTGTGTTCATGTTTCTGAATAGCTGAATAGTTTTCTCATAAAATTGTCATGAACGTTAGGCTTTCATACTTTACAGAAAAATTAAAGTCAAGTTTTGTTCTTTTTAGGAAATAAATCCAAGGTACATGGATATTCATGTAATCATTATGCACATGGGCAGTTAATCCAAAGATCTTCTAATGTTAAAACCTTTATTCTGGACAGTGTATGCACACACCTTGAAGATCTCAGACATGTGATCATCCAAGGTTAGAAGAGAGAAAGACAGTCAGGAAGCATCATTATAGATGTGAGGTCTCCTGGCAGACTTTGTTCTCAGGGACTATCAGAAATGAGGGAGTTTGCCGCTCTGAACAGGAGCTGCATATTGTTATAAACAGCAACTCCGAGTATTTGTATTTACACTGAAATCCTGATTAGCAGCATTCTGTTCTCTCATTCCCAGTGGCTACTTTCTCACCTATTTTGTTTAAAATAACGATGTCATGTATATCTTGCCATTGCAATTACATCTTTTTTCCTAATGACACTAAGTACTCAGAACATTTTTGGAATAGAAAGTGCATATTTTATTGTGTGTAGCAGATTTAGTGAAATGCAGCATTCTCACTTTGGCCCCAGCTTTGCATTTCTCCTAGTCTACTCTATCTGCATACATAGAAATAGACTCTGAAATGAAACAAAGGAATTACATGTATTAAAATTCAGGTTTAGCATTTAGGGATTGAGTGTTATTTTGGGGATGAGATTATATAGTGAGATGTGATTATGTAGTATATTTCCTTATGACACCGTTAACAGTTGAACTCTATAATGGTTTTTTTGACATATTCAAAATGAATTTATTCTCCTAAATGCAATGTTCTTTTACAAATGCTCACTGCAAATTCATTTGTAATTTTTACATGTCAATGCTATATACAAAGTTGACTATAAAATGTGTTTTGTTTGTTGGTTACATTGAGAAATACCACTGTGGCATCCTTACTTTCTCTTCTTCTGTATATATAGGGTAAGGGACTATTCTTCTGAAGAACCATTCCATTTAGTGATCAAGATACAGAAGCTGCTCTCAGAAAATGTTTGATTTGTATCCTAATTGTTCCTGATATCATTTGAGTTGTAACTTGCACTGTAGCAGCAAATGATCCCCAACAACTTAATAGGAAGCTTAATAAAGTGTGCCTCTTGCTACCATATTGCTTACTGGTGTTTTTTTTTTTTTTTTATAGACACTGTTTCTTACCTGATATTTCTAAACTCCTGTTTTCTCTAGTGACATGTGTTTTGAAAAGAACCTCTGCTCAAATATGACTAGGGACTTGTTTATTAAAGTAAGTGGAAATCTTTACCTAACAAATTCTCAGAAGAGAAGCCTTGGGAAATGACTCAGTCAGTAAAGTGTTTGCCTTGCAAGCATGAAGACCTGGGTTCACATTCCCAGCACTCACATAGAAGCTGGGCGCTGTGGTTTGTGTCTAACCCAGGGCTGGGAGGGCAAGTCCAGGGCTACTCTGCACTTGCTGTCCAGACTGTCTTACAGAATCAGATGCTGCCTTAGAAATAAAGTAGAGAGTGACATAGGAAGACACCCAGCATCAGACTTTGACCTTCATATGTGTGCACAAACATGGACCATATATACAAAGAAGACTTAAATGTGCCCCATGAGTCACAATGATGGAGAGTCATGGAGGAGAATGTGTAACTTAAACATTGTAGGCTTGAAAAATAGGCTATTGATTTTACGAACATCAAAATGTTTTCGGAGCATTAGGTACAGAATACAGTGTTGTATTCATGTTCCTTCTCTGGTTTTCTATTTGTGAGTTTCATCCCTTGGCTCATTGCAGTGTGAAAGGTAGACCTATTGGCCTTTCTTACCCCTCAACCCACTCAGTTAAGGAAATGTTTACAGCTTTTAAAAACAAGGGACAAATAAGTGAGTATGTAGCACATGCAAAATGGGATCAGAAGTTGCAGAAGAATGAGTGACTGTTGATCTTAGCTGGGTCAGCTAAGTGGCAGGCATACAGGGCTTGATTAAAAATCTGTAAAATCCCTAACAAAAGGATTAGCTTGAAATCCATAACACCAGGGTTGATAATTAAAAATCTACACATAGGTAATCTTAAAGAACACATGTGGTTTGCTGTCATCTTAGCTGCCCCTCCCCCCCATCGGGATGGGGGCAGCCATATGACTGCCAGCCATCTTTGCTATGGTTGGAAAGGATGGGTTTTGCCATGTGACTTTACTCCTTCCCACCTTGATAAAAGTGACCATGGTATAAGTCAACCAGCGGGGTGGGGGGAGCAGACAACTCCTAATTAGGAAGCCCAAACCATATGATTCCTCCCATTTTCAGTCACACTAACAAGCTCCCCAGGCTCTCTCTCGTTGCCCACAGTCCCTTCTCTTCCTCTCCATCCTCTTTGTTCTTTTCTCCCGTCTCAGTGACAGGCCACCCAAATCAGTCCTCCTTGCCTACTGTTAGCCTACCACTAACCCTAATCTCACTGCCACTCTCTCCTATTTTGCCATGGGACCCCCTTTACCTCCCCTATTTGGTCTAACCTGGCCACTGTTCTCCCTTTTCAGGAAGTCACTGGGGTGAGTGGTTGGTCAGGGTACATGTCCACTATTTATTAAGCAAATACTCAAATAGAAAAGGATTGGGGTCCTATACTGCTAATTCTTACACCCTTATTAAAGAATTCCAACATATTAGCCAATTGTACAACCTTACTTTACATGACATCTATATGGTTCTCACCGAAAATCTACCCAAGGAATGCAGGCTAATTTGGGAGCAGGCACGTGCAGGTGAAGTCCAGACGATGGCCTCCTGGCCTGTCTCTAAGCCTGCTCTTAAAGTGCCACTTCTTTCATTATTTTCTTGCTTTTAGGGCCAACTTAAACATCTAGACAGGGAGCCCCTAATGCCATAGACAGTGTTATTTAAGGTGTACCATGAAGATATGAGAAAGCCCTTCTTGTGGCTTCAGGCTTAGTTGTCCAAGCAACTGCCCAGGCTCCTTTGCTTTCCAAAACCTGAGGACCTCAGGACCCTGCTTCAAATGGGGTTAGGAGGGTCACTGGGCCTGTGTCTACCCGAACCTTCATAAATCACCCAGACCATGTCCAATGTGTCATCAAGAGGGTTATTGGGCTGTTAACTGCTCTCGTGTCCCTTGTGGCTTGAGGACATCAAGCCCAGATTGTCTCCACCTGACCTAGGTCTGGCCATGGATGACTGAGGGTGGCATGACCACTGGCATTTCTGACAGGGAGCCTTAGGTAATCTGCACAGTATCCGGGTGATCCATGTCCTTCCTTCTGGACACCAGGGCCACTTTTTCTCAGTCCTGATGAAGTTTGAGGGACACATCTCTCACTTGCCTATTGTTGGGGTAGGAGAACACCTTACCAGCCTCACCAAACCCCACGGCTTTAGTGACCACTCCCAGCCCAAACCACTATGCAACAGACCAGATTAATAGCTCTGACCTGTGCCTCCCAACTAGCAAAGGAATTTGGCTGCTCTGAACTAAGTTGTGGATCTGACTCTCGTAAGGTGGGTAGGGATCATATTTCTTCTGGCTTCTCCCACCCACAATATCTGATTCCAAATTCTAGAGTCCATTCTTCAGGCACTTAAGTGTCCTCTCTCTGGTCTCTGGAGCCTGCTACACCCACCAGGGCTCCACCATGTGGGCAACTCTTCTAGTTACTAAGACACTTACTCTCCCTCTACTGGAATCTTTCCTATTTCCTTGCCTCCTCCATGCTAGGAACTGCCTGCTAAGTCCCACAGCTTCTTTAAACCCTTCTGGGCCCCTGTGACCTTGTCCCCACCCCACCACCACCCCGTCCCTCAGCTCCCTTCTGGAAGTCTCACAGCTTCTCTGTGCCCTCCTGGGCTTCTTTCTTGTCTTTCAGCTCCTGTTTGGAGCTTATGAAACTCACTTTGGTGGAGTTTGTTCTGTGACCCTTTCGACTCCACAGACTCAGTATAAATGGCCCATCAGTACAACACAATGGCCAAAGATGAAACACCTGATTTTTACACGCTCCCAAATTGTAGCAACTTCTGCCACTGCACAAATGATTCAAAAACCTTTTATATATAAATTTGCTCTCTCTCCTCTCCTTATCTACACCTGTCCGGGGTAGCTCTCACATTTGGATGTTTAGTGTCCAAGAGACTCCTACCTCTAACCAACAGCCCATTCTGATCTGGCTAGGAAATTACTCTATCAGGCTGTCAAGGGCTGATTCAGTTCTCTAACTCCCTTATCCATTTCTCCTTCACCAGGGCTTACCCCCATGCCTGTTTCTCTATTACCAAATGGGAGATGACTGTAAAAGTAGGCGGAAACTTAGAGAGGTTGGCCGTATTGTTCCTGCAAATTCCAAGAAACAAATCTGGACCATCCTACCCACCTCTCGTCTATACACAGGAAGCATCCTTCTAACTCTATATTCAAGACACCTGAGACACTGACAAACTGTATTATGACCTGGTCAGCAGGCACCCAGTGGGCACAAACAAAAAGAGCGTACATCCCACTCTCCCAGCATCTAGGTATAGAAAAAGAAAATGTGATGCAAATCCAACATTATCAAAGGTTCTTACCTCCATAAAGCCCCCGCTCCCATGACACCGACTCAACTTCTCTGTCCCCGTCGTGTTCACTCTATCTCATTTCAGACCTTAAGCTCCACACAGCATATCAGCTACGGAATAACAATGTCTGGCCACTTTGGAGAATGCTGCTTGTGTGTCCCGATCAAACTCACAACCATCATTATATGGCCTCACTCAACTGCTTTGAGCCAAGTACCACTACCACCCCTTGACTCTCCAACATCTTTCTCTCATATCACAGACAGCTTTAACTCCTAAGGAACACACTTTGTAGGCATACTGGACTCTGCAGACTGTAATAATCCCTTAACCCTTAGTCTACCACACAGCCCCTTTGCCCAAACATTCCCAATGCCTAATTCTCTGCAGCACTCTTACCACTGCCTACCCCCTAGGTGGTCTGGGACTTGTGCCCTGGTGTTCCTTTTTCCAAAACTAGGAACGGTATCCAGTGACGAACTCTTGCCAATTTACATCACAGTGTTATAGTGGCACAGTATGACAAACGAGTGATTCAGGTCCTACCCTCTCTAGCAGTCCTGGGTATAACCACTGGTGTCATACTGAAACAGCGGGACTGACTACCTTCCTAGCAGTTCCCCTCCAGTTTTCCTCTAAGTTTATCCAGGATCTCCAATTGGTGGCTCAGACCATCCTTTCCCTCCAGGTTCAAATAGACTCACTGGCTGACAGTACTACAACATTGGCAAGGATCAGATATACTAATAGCATAGAGAGGTGGTCTTTGTCTCTTCCTCAGGGAAGAATGTTGTTTCTTTGTCAACCAGTCAGGTATAGTAAAAGATAAGATCTGACAATTCCAGACAGATCTCCAAAAATGTAAGAAACAACTCAATACATCTGGCCAGTGGATCATAGGCAATCCACTTCTAACTCCCCCTTTCTCCTCCTTTTCTTAATCCTACTACTTGTACTCTGCCTTACAAACTTCTCTAGATTTCCTCAACAACAAATCAAAAAGATTTCTAACCAAACTTTTAATCAGTTGTTGTTATAGGATTCCTGGCCCCTAGCTATGGAGCCAGAGGCCTGCAATTCGTTGATATTGTCCTGATAGTGAAGACCAAGCTTGCCCAATGTCTGAAATGTTCCCATTCAACAAGAAGTAGTCTAATGATAATGTCCTCCCCTTTTCTGACCCCTGATTGTTTATCAACAGTAAATAAAAAAGCGGGGAATGTAAGCCACTTGAGGCACTCAAGTGGCCAGGCCCTGCCCCTGAGGACCTCCAACCACCAGACTCCACCCACAGAACATTCTAAGGGCCATATTGGTTGGACCCAGTCCCTTGCAATGCAGGTGGCAAAGCTCCACATGACTGAGTAAAAAGTCCAAGGTTGGCTACAAAATTCCACCAATCCCTGAGCTTGCCCCAAGATTACACAATAAAATCCCATCAATCCTAGGCCATCCTGGAAAGCTCCACACCCAAGAAACCCTACAGAAAGCCTGCCTCCTGCTCAGTTCTGGGCTGCTTCTCTCCTGAGCAGGGGCAGTCACTCTCCTGTGTTTTTCCCAATAAATCTCTTATGTGAGGTTTATTGTGTGGTGTGACTTTGTGGTATTCCTTGGCCCCAACTGCTAGGGTCCATTTCCTTTTAGAGCTCTAACACTTACAGGAAGGACTAAGAAAATCACTTCAGAGAACTGCAACTCTTTACCTGGCTATATATTGGAGTAAGTCAATAGCTGCAACACAGTAAGTTAACTGTACCATTTATTGATGCTGGAATGTATTGAAAAACAATCACAAAAAAGTCTTCTGAATAATTTGCTTTACTAAGTGAGACATTTCTTTGAAGTACAACATACAAAGGATTGTCAAATATGTCAGTGAGGAAGCCTTTGACTGTATATAGACACAGCAGTGACGCCACGAGTTCTACCCCATATCATATTGTGTAAGGGTGAGGTGGTTTTTGTTTCTAATACCTGTTTCTCAATGATGAACCATATTTTTGCTGGGTTTTGTGGAATAGATTTGCTCACATTGAGATGTATGGAAGCTATTTTTGGTCAGTGGGTGAGCACTTGCCCCTGGCGATAAGTGAAGGTGATAAGGGGTTTTGCTTTTGAGTGTAGAAAGGTCTATTCAGTAGTATGCTTTTTCGGTGAAGTTTCTTTTTGGTCCTTGGTGTCTTAATTTCTTCCTTTGGGTTTTCAGGAAAAGAGAGGGGTATGGGAGAAACTGGCACAGGGGACCTTGGTGGGAGACATTTCGTTGAGACCACTTTAGCCAGTGGTTGAGTTGCTTGGGATGTAGTAGGCTTGGGTGGGAGTTCCTGGCAAGGGTTTAAAATGGAGCTTTTGGTATTCTTAAAGTCATCGTGAGCAGCAACGCTCTGTTTGGCAGTGGATGAACATTTTAGCAATGGTCTAGAGTTCAACTTACATTTGCCAGCACTGTTCCAGTTACATTTGGAAACACTTTGTTCTGACTTTCCAGAACAGGAATTGTTTTTTCTCTTGTCTCGACTCTTATCTACACTGGAGGTCTGCAGAGTCACTGTGTCAGGAAGTTTTGGTGGTCTGGTTTTCAGTGCAATGGCTTTAGAGGAAGAAGGTCGTTCTGCCATTGAAAACACTGAGAAACTGCTTTGTATCCTTGGCTTCTCTTTTTGTATGGTCATATGTTGTAATCTTTCCAGTTCCAATAAACGAATTATTAACCGCTCAATGGAGCTTTCCGGAGGGTCTACTACTGTCTTCCATGTTTCACCTTTTGAGAGGGCAAATCTGTGCAAATCCAGAGTGTTGAAAGGGGCGGGGAGAAAATCAGCATATACAGACACTCCGCTTGCTTCCTCTGTGAAAGACCTCTCCACGTGTTCTATTGTTTCCGGCTTTAAGTTCAGGTCCATCTTTTTAAAATAGCTGAGCAAAGAGTCATTCATTTTCTCATTTTCTGATAAGTCACTTTCATCTGTGACATTGTCTTCCATACTGCCATTTCTGTATTTGAAATTCCAGTTCTCATTTCTGTCCTTAAGAAAGTCTCCGTCAGCATAGGGCCAGCAGAGACCTGTTGACACCGACTGGCCAGGATAAGGACTCACTTGCTTGATGTCTGTCAAACCTGGAATGCTTGTTAATGAGTGGTTTAGAGTAAAGAGCCTGGGACTGTTGGCTGCATTGAAGCCAGTTTCCATGGAAGATTTTTTGAATTCCCTTTAAGAAAAAAAGAATTAAGAAGAGGCTTGTTGGTTAGAATTAAAATACTACTGAATGATGAAGCCGGAGAGATGACTCAGCAATTAAGAGCACTTGCTCTTGGAGAGGACCTGGGTTCTCAGTTCCCAGCTCCCATATAACGGCTCACAATCATTGATAATTCTAGTTCATGTGACTCTAATGCCCTCTTCTTACCTTCATGGATACCAGGCACTCATATGACACACATCCATACATGCAGGCACACATACTAATATATGTAAAAATTTTTCTAAAAATAGTATTGTTATGGTGGAAGTTCCACCCAAGCTCCCCTTCCCTATTTCCCTCCAAACCCTGCTGCATCTTAGAAAGCCTGCCAAATGATGGCCCCCTCCCCCAGAGATGCTCAGAACCACTCCCACAGGGTATTTAAACTGCCCCCCAGAAAATAGATTTGCAGTTTTCTGGTCACTCTTTCTTCTCTCCTCTCTGGGGTGCTGGAAGGCTATCCAGAAGTGTTGTATCATTTAAACATGGGCTTTTTCTATTTCAGTTTGATTTGGATTGCTGCATCAGTGGAGAGACTTATGGGGTATAGAAACTTTTCAAATATTAGTAACCTTTATCAAAGATAGATTAATGTTTAGATCCCAATAGCATTCCTGTGTGCAACTACCTCTAAAATGTTAGTTTCCAACTATACTTGAATTAGGTGCAACTCCATAAATGTCTTAAGGTATGCATTAAAATAACTGATGGACAACTTTTTGTGCAAGCACAATTAAGCCCATGATAAAAACCATGGGACATTGGGTTTCTGGTTAGGCTTTGTTTTGTTGTTTGTATGTTTGCTTATTTTAAAGATAGTTAAAGAGCAGGTAGCAACAATACCCACCTGTCGACCTAGCTACTTGGGAAATTCAGGCATTGAGACAGCTAGAACTAAGCATCTAAGTCTAGTCTGGACAACAGTGACAGACAGACATACTGGACAGGGGGATAATTAGAAACACTAACATTGAAAGAGTTGATGCACCTATTTGACATGCATGTAGCCTCAAAGGCTTCTTGGTTCTTTTAGTTTCAACATATAATAAAAATAACAACCTAAGTCTTTGAAAAATATTTTCATTTATAGCAAAAAATGATTGAAATGGTCACTTAGTTAAGTACTGGGAATGTCATCTTGCCTTTGAAACACCACAGGAAAATCATTTGCAATCTGTGGTTGTTAACAGATAGGAGCCCAAGTAGTACAATAAGGAGAGAGGAACATCAGAAGGGGAAGCCTTCGGCACCAATGAGAGAGCAGCGCCAAGAGAGAGGACATCTTCTCAGGGCTTCTACAAACTAAAGGTAAGCTATTGTTACTTGTCACTTTCTTTGCATGTTGCTAGGCTGAATAGAAAACTACTAAAATACTTCATTGATACCAAACTCCTATCTCTACAGCAAAAGGCTGCACAATGTCTAAAGCCTGGGTACTAAACACATTCCTGTTGGTTACTCCTCACCACATTTCAAATGAGTCTCTTTAATTTCCGCATTCACTGGTAGAGCGGTTAAGTCACACACCTGTGAGTGGTGGACTTCATGCCATGTCTTAACCATTACACCATGTGCCATACTTGGTGCTTGCTCTCATAAGTTGCAGTGCCCTTCATTTGACCCCTGTCCTGAAATTCTTGTTCCCAGTAGAGTTCCTTCTGTTGAAGTGGTCTTTCCTATCTCCTTCAGCACAGCCATGCCATTAGGACTAGTTCCTACAATTCCCTTGAGCCTTGGTCGTCCCTTGAGCTTGAATGTAAGGCAGGCTCTACTGTGGGGTTCATGCAGGAAGTGTTCTGACCAGGGAATAATACTCACTCCCTGGTGAAGCGCTCTATTGTTATACTGGACTTAGAGAGGAGTAGAACTCAAGATGGCCATTAACTATGAATACTCCTTGTGTAAAGTGGCATAAAGCAGTGCCCAGTGAAAGGTCTCAATCACACATTACTAATCCCAATTGTAGTCTGGCTGCTAACACACAATAAAATGAACATGAAAACATGAATCCAAACCTATCCAAGGTCTGACAGGATACTGTCATGACTATGAGTTTGCATTCAGCTGTGTCCACATTCTGCTCTACCACTATTAATGTGTGACTTTGGCAAGTTTCTTAACTCTCACCCTACCCAATATTCCTGTAAAAGAGGAATTCTGGCAGCAATGTACCCTGACGACTTATAGGAGAGTTAGATGAGTTTATGTGTATGTAATTGATAGTTCCTCACATAGAGAACTGTACTGCTGTGCCGTATTTCCTTCCCTCCAATAAGAAACCCAGCTCAATCAATGTAAGCCTCACTGTAAGGGTTCAGTTCGAATACACTGGCTGTTTTGTACATCTGAAGCCACATACTATTTTAGGAGTGAATTTTTGTAACTTCCTATTACTTGCATAGGATACCTTTCTTCCAGGTTGTGCTTGATTTTTTTATATCTCAAGTAGCTAATAGGTATATTTAAATTTATTTCAGTGAAATTCCTACTGGGTTTGGTGGCACATACCTTTAATCCCAGCTCTTGGGAGGCAGACCTCTGAGTTCCAGGGCTGCCAGGCCTACACAGTAAGTCCAGCCCTTATCTCAAAACAACCAATATGGAGATATTTTTCTTACCTGTTATCCCTGGAACTTCCTTTATTGACAGGAGAATTCCATAGCTGAAATACCCCTTGGTTACTGTTCTGCTAATACAAAAAGTACACAAGGTGTTTAAAAGCTTCGAGAATTTCAACAGCAGTAGCTGAAGAGAGTAAGGAAGAAATCGCACCTGTGTTGTTCTGTGAGCATGCTCCGATAGGGTCAGCTGCAACACCAGCTGTTCTGCTGGAGTTTCCAGATGGTTCTACAAGGCAGCAGGAGACTTGAATACAACACAGCCCTGTTTGCTACTCATGTTCTAAGTAAAGTTCAATGTACTCCCAACTTTCTGTTGTTTTCAGCACTGTTAATGAGACTTAGATACTACTGATATTACTTTTACAGTTGAACATTCCACATGTTAATATAAAGGGTACACGGAAAGATTATTTTGTCTTCAAGACATTTTAAAGCCACATATTACTTTCTTTTTGATAACAACCAGAAAACTTTATTACTGCCAAGTTCAGTTTACAACATTGTTATACTGAAAGAAGTTAATGTAAAAATCTTATTTTTCTTCCTTTTGTGATATTGGGGGCTGAAAAGGGCCTTGACCATACATACTAAGCAAGCACTTTCTCACAACGCTCTATTTTCAACTACATTTTCATTTCACTAAGTTGCCCAAGCAAATCCTGAACTAACTGTACCATAGACTTCCCTCTGAGCTTCATCCTCCCAAGGACCTGGGATTACAGGCCTGCATTACCAGACCTATTCAAAACAGCAATTAATGACCAATTTATAACCCTGTAAAGTGGTAAAGGTCTTGACTTGTTTAAAGAACTCCCCAGAAACAAAATTTCAAGTTTAGCAATGAGAAAGAAAAAAAATTGAAAGAACATGCAAATAATTTTCAAGCAGTATGTTTTATGAGTTACTTTAAGCCAACATCCTTACCTTGTTAGTTTTGCCTGAAAGAATGTATATGAAAAATGTCAATTAATAGTTATATAAAATAAGTTAAGAATTGAAATCCTTTAAGCTGTGCGATTCTTGTGGTTTAAATACACATCCAAGGCTTCTCACTACCTGCCGCACCATCCTTTCCAGGCGAAAGGCTTTCATTTTCAGCAAGGGGTTCTTCCGAATCCAAGTTCCACGGAGAGAGATTCTAAAACAATATTCGTTTTAAAGGATAAAGTTTGTATTGGCATTTAAGAGCCCAAGTATACCACTTTGCATATTCTCTGGGGAAAGGCTGAGAGAGGGCACCCTCTGCCTCCTCTGCAGAGGCAGGCAGCACATCTCTGAGGAACCTGTGGCCTCCTTTTACCAAACCATTACCAGCTTGATTGGCGGAAAGGAGTTTACAGTATATGGTTTTGTTGAAGACAACGGCATGTGGGTTTTCAGTACTGATTTTAAAATATAATGAAACATCCTGGTCAGTGTTCCCTGGCATGTGACGGCTCATCCATCAAGCATTGTGTACTGAATGCCACATCTGACAGCCTACAGCGTCTTCCTTCAACCACAGACAGGACAGCTCCAGTCCTGGTGTTACATTCAATGCTAAGCAGCTCACTGCTTATTCTGGTTTCAGGTGTTAGGAAACACATAGAAAATATCCCAAAGAAAGCCAAAAATAAGTGAAAAGTGCCAATATCTACTGTTGAAAAGATGTTCTGGGAGAAAACTAGGGTGAGTATAGGAGGTGATTCCAATACTTCCAGAAAAGAGTGATGGGGCCCTTTATCTGGGAAAAACCTTTTGCTGGTGAGTCTCTAAGCAAATGAAATGTTAGGTGTTAGTAGGCAGCGTCTCTGTACAGTGGAAGATGACATATGCCTCAATACATCGTGAAGATTTAATTTACCCACAGAGAGCTTTTTCCTGGTAGGGTGGGTACTTGGGCGTATAAAGGAGGCTGCATCTCTAAGGATTTTCTGCAGTCTTGAGTAGTATAAATAAGGTCAGTCTCCATGAGAACCACCAGGGGGTGGGGGTGACTCTCACAAAAGTAACTGAGGGTGGAGCGTATAACTAGGTTTTGGAGCACGTGAGTATCATGCTTAAGGTTTGTATTTGGTCTTCAGCACGGGGGAAAATGCCACAATTTCTAATTGAGGGAGTTGAGGGTGAGGGACTGTGAGGTAGCTCAGGGTGAAGAGCACTTTCTGAGGATTCCTAGCTCACAACAGTCAGTCACCATAGTCCTGAGGGTCTGACACCCTCTTCTGACCTCCATAGGTACTGCATGCATGTGTACAGGCATACATGCAGGCAAAACACACATACCCATAAAAAAAAAAAAGAGTACAGCTTCCCTTTAAAAAAGATGAAGGTGAGAACCAGCTATTGGCATTTTGAAAAGAGCCCAGTGGATGCTCAACCTTCTTCGGGCTATGTGTTGCTTTAACAGTGGTGTCTGAAACGTCACATGTGAGAAAAACATATCCTTATGTTGAAATGGGAAAGAGATTCTGAGAAAACTGAGCTGTTTATACAGACAACCAACATGCCAAATGGTAAAGAAGAGTAGACTATCAAGTTCTCCAGAGTTGGGGCTTGGCTATATGATTTTGCTATCCCAAATACCATTACTGATGTGCAACAAAAATATGTGGGAGAAAATAGGGAGAGCATTGCCTAATAGATAGCAAAGTGCCAACCTTAGTGAAATTGTTTCCATTTGTTTTTTGTTGTTGTTGTTTTTGGTTTTGGTTTTTCGAGACAGGGTTTCTCTGCATTGTCCTGGAACTCACTCTGTAGACCAGGCTGGCCTAGAACTCACAGAGATCCACCTGCTTCTGCCTCCTGAGTGCTGGGATTAAAGGCATGCACCACCAACACCTGGCTGTTTCCACTTGTTAAAAACAGAGTTTTGTTTGTTTTGTTTTTCACTAAAATGTGCTAAGGGGAAAGCTCAGCAGAAACTGCTCACAGAGCAAAAAAACAGAATTATCCCCACAGTAGGACCCTGGAGCTCTGTCCCTGCCATCCAAAGTTTCAAATTCTGGAGCACTGCTGTACCTCCTGAGAGATGCTTGAGGCGTTCAGGTTGGTGCCACAGTTCTCTTCGTTCTTCTTTCCCATTTTGTTGGAGCTGCTCTTCTGTCCCGATGAAGTCCTATACATTGTAGAACAGGTACACTTAGGTGGAAGGTTTTTCATTTATATACAAAGAAGCCTGAGTTTTGTTAAGAAAAATGTTTAGAAGAGCTAGAAGTGTAGCTCAATGTCAAAGACCTTGGGTTCTAATCCCAGCAGCAGCAGCAGTATTAACCACAAAAGCTTAGAAAGCAGAGAAGGGACCCATGTAACCTTAAAAACAATGGCAAGCCAGACTGACACCAGGCAGAGACAAAAATAAATGGCAAGATCTGGCTGAGGTTTGATGTCAGATGAGACGTAAGACAACTGGGGGTGGGGGGACAAATACAGTGAGCTATCTCAAATTTAAAAACAGGTTTCAAGCCTGCTTTTAGTCCTTCAAAATAAACGTGCCCCACCTGAACTTAACACACAGGCGGGCCAAGAATCCCATGCCTATTTCACTAAAAGACTCAGAGCGCCAGGCGTTTTCCAATACCAAACTATTTGGTGTCTAAAATCCCCCGCTAGTATTTCAGATAAACATACTAGATATAGAGATATATGTTAATACAATCACTGGATTAGGTTTGGACAATTAGAAAAACTACAAGTCACTGTAGAAACCACTAGCTAATGGTTTACAAAGTGTTGTCTTCAGTATAGTTCAGGTAGTTTAAGAACCAACAAACTACCTGATCCATTGCAATATACATGCAAGACTCTGGGCCTGAAAAAATGCAGAAAGCTGCAGGCTGCTAAGAAGTGAGGCACCATTAGGATCAGATGTGTGCCCCCCCTCCCCCAGTAAGGTCGCACCCGGAAGAAGGGCTGGAAACAGGGAGACCTTCAGTGACCTCGGTCCAGGGTCTACAGCCTTAGCTTCTCGTGGGCGGGGAGGCAGGTCACCCTTCCCTCCTGGCTGTACCGGGCTTCGTGGCCCAGGATGTCAGGTAGTCCTTGAGGGTGGCTTGGGCTCTTACTCGTCCGCCTCGACGACCCACGTGTCCTGGCCTGCGTCGTCTTCCTCGCCTCCAGCCCTGGGCACGGACTCCTCGTGCTGCACCAACAGCTCAGCGGGCGCCGGCTGGGCCTCGGCCTTCCTGCGGTGGGTGGACAGGGAGAGGGCGGCTGTGGGCCGCGGGCGCCCCCAGCGGGGTCGCACCCGGGCCAGGCCGGGCCACGAGAGGCCCTGTCGCCTGGCAACTACCTCGGAGCGCGGCTGCCCGCGCCGCTCCACGTTCCACCCTGGCAAGGAGCGTCTTGGACGCCAAGGGCCGCGGTGGCACTACCCCAAGGCCCACCAGTCCTGTGGGCAACCCAGCCAACCTGACATCCCTAGTGCCCACACCCTGAGGGGTCCCTGCTCCTTACTGCCTTCCCCAAGGCTTCCCAGGCTTCTCTAGTCCTTCTCAGTCCACTGGGAAACTTCTGGAGTCTTTTAGATCACTGCTGGTTCTTCTCATGCCACCTTAAATTTGCTGGGACCTTTCAGGCCCTTTAGGGCCTCCCTAGCCTTTCTCCATTGCTTTCCTTCCCAAGGTTATGGGCTTCCTAGCCACCCGTGGGCCTTCTTGACCCTGGTGAGGCTCCACAGAATTTCTCCGGGTGGGGTTGGGGACTCTTGCAGTGGCCAGTAGGCCTGTGGTACTCAGGTCATGGCCCACAGACCTCCATTCCAACGTCTGTTCAAATAATATCCCTAGCCCACCTCTCCTCCTCTCTCCCCTCTCCCTGTCTCTGTCTCTCTCTGTCTCTGTCTCTCTGTCTCTCTCTCTCTATTTCTCTTTCTCTCTCTCTCTCTCTCTCTGTGTCTCTCTGTCTCTCTGTCTCTCTCTCTCTTTCCTGTCTAGGATACATTTATATTATAAGAGCTCAGTTTTGTAACCCCTAACAAGTGTCTCTTGCCACCTCCACAAATTAAGCGGAAAAGAGAGAAATAATAAATATAAATTACATATACTATAATTGAACTTTCATGTAAGTGCCTTTTCCCAGAACAGTTTGGTATAGAGAAACTTTTTAAGAGCCACTCTGTATATAAGTAAATGACTACTAAAAATGTCAGTATAATAAAGTAATGACATTTGAGGGGTTTTGTTTGGTTTGGTTTTGAGACAGGGTTTCTCTCTGTAGCCCTGGATAGTCTGGAACTCTCTTTGTAGACCAGGCTGACCTCGAACTCAGAGAGATCTCTGCCTCTGGTGTTGCTGAGTGCTGGGATTAAAGAGGTGTGTCACCATGTTCAGCTATGAGAAGAAAAAATTTTAAATTGTGATAATAATTTGTCTGGGCCCTAGACTCAAATTCTGAAAGGTTCAATAAAAATTGAAATACACTGCCTCCTTAATGTCAGAAGGAACAGGAGCCCTGTCCCTTCTATCTTCTAGAAAAATACATATTCATTTATGTAACAAACACGGAGTTTCAAAGATCTTTGATTGGTGCCCCAACCCTACCCAATAGATGCCTGTCTCCGTCCTCTGCATTTAGTCTGTTTTCCCCAGAAAAGTTTAAAGCAGCCCTTCCCTTCCTGCTGCCTTACTCTGTTTCCTAGCCCTTTGTCTGCTCCTTTGTACAACTCAGCCTTGTTTATGAGCCCTCTTTACTTGTCCTTAAAATCCACCTGTTTATCCACAGTGGTGAGGGAAGGGCCTTGCCGGCTCAGTCCTTCATGCTGCCCACCTCACTTAAAACCCATAGTAGGGGCTCAGTCAACCGATGAAGAGAAAAACTGAGGTCTGTGGGGGCCTCATTCCCTGCGGGTTTCTTGGAGATCTAGGTGCTTCCCTTCTTCGGGGTGTTTCCTGCCAGTAGCTCTGACATACAGCCCTGTCAGATGCCCGCCCCCCCAAGGCCTGAAGAAGGAAATCTTAATTCTTCAGTCTAGCTTGAAGTGATTGCTTTCACCTTTCCTCTCTAACTCCTTGTACTTGTCAATCATTAGATAATTGCACAATTTTGCTGAGCTCTCCCTTTTATCAGTTCTGTTTTGTTTATAACCTGCAGGATTAAACTGGAGTCAAATTGTTCTAGCTCACTTGTCATCCTTCCTGACTGCTGAGGAAGAAGAAACAGCTATCCACTCACTCCAAGGTGCTATTTTGGGTTGTATTATAGTGATTTGCTTAAGTCATTTATTAATGTTATAATTTTTTGTCAAAAGATATATATCTTTTCTATACTTTGAAGACAAGATCTACCCTTATTCAATCTAGCAGAATGTCAGGCAGATAGTAGTCATTCAGAAAATGCTTGAATTAATTTAATTACTGTCAAATAATAATTGCCAGAATACATAGCATTTTAAGGGTGTTAGCCAGACTGCTGAACATTTTATATGAATTACCTATTTAATATTCAACTCAATGAAGCAGTTACTACTAGCTGTCCTGATTTGTAACTGAGAAACTTGAGCTGTAGATATATTAGGTGACTGTTTTCAATTTACAATTACTTAAAAAATGGTGAATAGGGGGTCATGAACTCCCAGCCAATCTTTTCTAGAGTATATGTAGCTCGGAATTTTTCTTCTACCTCCTCTGGAAATGGAAATTATATGTGTACAGGTGTGTGTTGTGCCTGTGTAACATTCACGTGTCTGGTTTACTTGGTCTCATCTTCCTTGTTTAATGTCTCTGGTTCTGCCTTTTCCTCCGTATTGCTTAGAACCGATTCCAGGTTCCTAAGAATCACTCTGAGGTTTGTACATCCTCTAAGATGCTCTTTTATCAGCCTGGTCGTGGTGGTGCATACTTTTAATGGCAGCACTTGAGAGGCAGAGTTTGAGGCCAGTCTGGGCTGTAACACAGAGAAATTCTGTCTTGAAACAAACAAACAAACAAACAAACCCAAAATTCTCTTGGTTACAGCCTGACCTCAATGGCCTCTCTTACCCATTATTATCCCCCACTCAAATGCTTTCTCCTTCCATGCTTTGATGGCATCAAAATTGTCGCTATCTTTCCCTTTATCACTAAATGTGAAAACCTATAGTTGAGTGTACCAAAAAAGCTAAAAGAATGGTATCTTCTCCAATCCCTTGGTTCTGCTTTGGCTCTGCTCTACACTGGGGAAGTAAGAGAGTGGCCATTTTCTTAGTAAATTAGACCTAGCATCAGCCAAAGAGAATGTACCTGCCTTCAAGGCCATGACTGGCATTCAGTTCATAGAAGTAATCTCTCAAGATGGTCTTACTTTAAATTTGTACCTCTTTAGCTAATACAGAGGGAAATCATTTTTTTTCAAAACTGAACACAATAAGGTGAATGGTCTCTGTCTGGTAGTATTTACCAATCTTTTCTACAAACAATGGCAGAGGAGGTTTGTTATTAATTTGCTTATGTGTCTGAGGGGGTCAAAGGACTGTCAGATCCCCTGTAGTTGAAGTTGTAGGTTGTGAGTTTCCCCATGTAGGTGCTGGGAATAGAACTTAGGTCCTCTTCAAGAACAACACATGTTCTTAACCACTGAGCAACCTCTTGAGTCCCCAAAAGAGAAGGTTTGAATTGGGAGGAAATGATGTCAAGTCTTGGACAAGGAACTTAAGAGGGTTCAGCAAGCCCACCTTAACTTCTCCTCTCATGGCAGAAATGACAATGATGACAGAAAGATACTATTGTGGAAAGCACCTCAACTTACATGTCTTTATTTTCCTGGGCTATGCAAAGAAATGGCAAGAAGAAGATTTCTTAGTTATTCTTTAGGAAAAAAATTTCCATTTCTACCTGTCTTCAGGTACCTTTCATATTTTGATACTCACCTTTCAGGTATGTATGACCCCAGAATCTCCTTCAGTAGGATCATGTCAACATTTTCACAAAGTTGGTGAATATTTTCTAACTAACAATACATATTTTTTGTGGTGCTTAAATAAGAAACTCGATTGGAGGTTAGAGAAATGGCTCAGTAGTTAACAGCACTGACTGCTTTTCCAGAGGACACAGGTTTGATTCCCAACACCCACATGGCAGTTCACAGCTGTTTGAACTAGTCCCAGGGAATTTGATGTCCTCTTCTTTGGCACCAGGCATGCGTGTGATCCACAGACACACTTGGAGGCAAAACACCCATACACATACAAAAATATGAATAAATACTTAAAAATGCATTCAACCAGAGGGAATATATTCAAATCACTGCTAGACAGATGATAGTTAGCATATGCTTTAGATTAATAACTTGATTTTATCCCTTCCCCATCTGTGTCATTCATTAGTAGCTGATTCTCTTCATCCCAATTTAGGGTTTTTTTTAAATGATCATTAATCATGAGTATCCTAGCTTTCTTGAGCTTGTATAATTCCTCATGTTAAAGAAACATGAGTAAAATGTTTTTACTTTGAAGGATTTCTTTTTTCATTCTCTAAAGTGTTATTTTAAAACTTAAAACTTAAACTTTGCCTGAAGTAGTGCCACACGCCTTTAATCTCAGCACTTGGGAGGCAGAGGTAGGTGGATTTCTGTGTTGTCAAAGCCAGCGGGGTCTACAAGTGAGTTCCTGGACAACCAGAGCCACATAGCCTGTCTGGAAAAAAACAAAACAAAACAAACAGCAACAACAAAATTAGCCTTTAATGTTTGCCTCCTTAACAATACTCTTATTTGGGAAGCTACTATTTTATTCAAAAAATACAAGAATTTTGTCTCAAATCTACTTATTCCTGCTGTGGATGGTAGTGGTGTATTTAAAAACATCTCCCCAAGCAAGAGAAGCACACACATCAATGAATCCTACATCCTCTGCCTGTGGCACAGCTGGTGCTTTGAACACGTTCTCAGTCACGTGGTTCCTATTTTATTTTGCTCTTACTGCTGGACCTAACCCCTGGGTTTGCAGTTTCCCCTAAGCCTTCTGGTTCTCTAGATGCCAATACAGAGCTGTTTTCCTGGCCATCTGGGATGACCTTCCTTTGAGTTTCGGTCTACTTTTCAATAAGGACTTACTTGCTGGAGCTAGGACACGTGGAGCTGGGATCCACTTTCTGGCAATTAGGGCCCTCCCACCTCAGCTGCTGCGAGCCAAACACTCTCTTTAGGACGCTTCCTTTGAGAAACCTGGAGATGATCTTCTCTCTCTGAACGTTGCTGAACACTCTGCCTTCTGGGAGCCAGCTGGCCTTGTCAGACGCACAGCTGTGGCTTGCTGGCAGCGGAAGATGCTCCGGAGACACAGGAGCCCTCTTGGAAACAACAACAAAAAAGAAAAGGATTTGTCCGTTACCTGAGAGCTAACTGTAAGTGAAGAAAAACAATCCCGGGTGCTCCTTGCCCTGCCCTGTGCTGCAGGATCAATTTAGTTAATAAGGCTGGCAGAAAGGCCTAAACAGCCACTGGCCCAAATGGCAACTCACCCTCTCCTGCAGCAGGACAAAGGTTATGGGCACAGCAGAATTCTCTCATCAAACACATGGTTTGAGAAGGTATTGGTCATTGGAGAGAAGAAGTGGAAATAAGATTTTAAAGCACAAGCATTCATTGCACCTAGACTCAGAATTACAGGCTGCGCCCTACCTAGGAGCTTGGACCAAGATCATCAGGCTAGTTGTCAGCAGTATGTGGCCAGTCTTCCTGCCTCACTGAGCTCACACCCCAAAGTTCTTTCTACCGCAGTAGACAATGGCTGCTACAAGTCTTACTTTTTGTAAAACAGTCCATCTCATGGTTTGTTTCTTGGCAGTTCTTTTCCTTTTTAACACAGGGTCTCCCCATGTAGACCAGGCTAGCCTGGAACTCACAGAGGTCTGCCTCTGCTTCCTGTGTGCAGGGATTAAAGGCCACCAGGATCAGCCTATGGACACTTCCTTTATCCATTCATCTGTTGATGGACACCTAGCCAGACTTATTCCCCTAATGCTGGCTATTGTTACGGTGCTCTGAAGAACACAGCACTCAGGTGTCTCTTTGACATAAGGATCTTATTTCCTTTGGATTACCCAGAAGTGGGATGGTTGGCTGTACACTAGGTCTGTTTTTTTAAAGCTCTGGCTGGACAGCAGTACTGCGTTTCTCAATGACTCTTGTCCTCATTTCCATTGCCACTAACAATGAAAGGGGATTTTAAAGCTCCCATCTCTGCCCCTTGACCACATCTGATATTGTTTTCTGTGTTTAGGGTTTTATTCCATTTTAAAATTTTTATTATTTTATGAATGTTTTAGCCTGGCGCTTGTAGAAGCTAGAAGAAGGTGTTGGAACCCCTGGAACTGGAGTTACAAATGGTTGTAAACTGCCGGGTGAGTGCTGATACCCAAACCTGGGTCCTCTGCAAGAGCAACAAATGAAACGCTCTTAACTACTTAGTTATCTTTCCAGCTCATATTTGTTTTCAAGGATAACTTTTAGCAATCACTGCCTGCGTATGGTTTCAGCCAATGACCATAGCTTCAGGTAACTATGAACATTCCATCAAGTGCTACTTAGAGTGACAATTCAGAACATATTGTCAGTCAGGCATAGTTGTGCACACCTTTAATCTTAGCATTCATTAGGAAGAGGCAAGCAGATCTCTGCAAGTTCGAGGCCATCCTTCCTGGTCTACATATGGAGTTCTAGGCCATCCAGGGCTACATAATCAAACCCTGTCTAAAAAAACCAAATAAATAAAATATTGTTAGTCACTAAAGGAAGGCAAATTCCTATATTAATACAGCTTCAACATGCCATTTTCTTTATTTTCAGCCCAAACTTACGAGGCAGGGTGAGTATGCCAAGATGCATTTCTGTTGACTGTTTTTAACCTTTCGAGCATGTGTTCCACAACTTTGAGCTGAGTAAAGGTGCCTGTCATCTTTCCTTCCTAGATAGATTATCACCTAAAATGGAGCATGTTCAAGAATGTGCCTATTCTTTTTTTTTTAGTTTGAACAAGTAATTTTTATTTCTGTAAGTATTTTTACAAATAAAACAACTGAGAGTTAATGTCAAATGTAGTACAAAAATGTTCACTGTGGAAGCACTTATAGTTTAAAAATACAGAAGAAGAATGTGCCTATTCTTAAAGAGCTTTCCTATATTAGTATGTATCAACTTTTCCAATGAAATCCCTGTGTTTGGTTTTGTTTCGTTTTGCTCTAGGGGGACACTGCTTTGGAAATAACTCCTGCTGGCCTGCTGTGGGTAGTAAGTCTTTCTCCATTCTTTTATTTCTTGGCCTTGCTTGTTCTGGCCTTGTGCTTCCGAACATACAGACCCCTTATATTTTGTTACAGTATAGGTCAATTTACAGTGTATAAAGATGCGTATTTAAAATACGTTTCTTCCCTTTCTATTTATGAAAATGAAGGATTAGAGTTATGCATCCAATGCTTAGATGAAAGAAGTCAGGGTGTGTGTTCTAGTTGCCAGCATGTTCTGTCCTCCTTTCTCCATCAATTGTTTTCTCCAGCCAAAAATACTTATGCAATATTGAGAAGTGCATTGTATTCAAGTGGTTCTTGTTAGTTCTATAACATATTTTAAATGGGTTGATACGGTTTTTGTTTTGTTTTTAAGCCTTCACTTTTTTAGTTTGAAAGTTGAGGACAAAAAAGTGGAATCTCTTATTGCCTGCTCTGGACACAAATGTTCCATAGGGTACAGCGATGTTATTTTAAGGTTTTGGCCAACGCTTTGCAACATGGCTAAAAAGCTGGCCAACATGAGCAGCTGCTACTGAGAGTATATGGCACATGTTCTCACCATTTTGCAATGTGGCTTGCAAGCCAGTTCAACAAGAGTTGAGTAATCATGGGAAAACTGGTGCTCTGGCTGGCCAGTGGGCTGAAAACCAAGAGGCAACTCTAACCATGCTATTATTTGCATTTTAGTTGCAAACTGGGGAGTGGTTATTGGTTGCTTCTCAGTTGCTCCTTGTTATTTAGTACTTGCATTATCCTCTGCTCCTTGGTCTACCGTGAAGAAAAACTAGCACTAAAGAGATTTTATTTGTTTGTTTTCTTTTTTAATCTGGAAAGAGAATTAAAAAGCAGACAGTCCCCTTACCTGCATTATTCTGGACATTTCCTTAGTTTAGGACCATAAAGCTCTTCCTTGGACCTACAGGGGGCAATGCTCATGTGCCCACTCTCTTTGGGCCTCCTAGGTCTATGGAGTCTTAATTATGCATACACCAGGTACAAGGCCTCTGGGTCAGGAAGACAGCACAGGCAATGTGCACACCAATTGACTTCCTTCCAGGAAAAACTCTCTTTTTCTTCTCAGAGCTCATCCATATCCAGACAGAAAACTGGAATTTCTGTGGAAAATCTCTGAATTATTTGGCAGGACACCTTCCATGGGTCGCTTTTCTCTGATTTGAAGATGCAGAACGTGTTCTGAGGGTTCCAGGCCAATACCTGGACCATTGTGACACTCAGAATGCAAAGTAGTCAGAGACCAGAAAGCGGGTTCCAGCATCTTCTCTTGGAGATGGCAGTTAGCTGAAGCAAAGAACAGTCACACGACACACCAGCACGTTTCATGTGCTCTACTTGCTTTTCTCTGTTACTTAACAGGCCATCATGGAAACAGCCAACATCAATCCTTCACTCATAAATTTAGGTCAGGAGACATCAAAAAATTATGCCCAGCCCGACATCCTGTGCCACACATTTGACTTCCTCTCTAACCTTCACAAGTTGCTCCCAAATCATATGGCGGAAGTGCTTCATTCCTACAGAAGTGAAAGTGACAAAATCAAATGTAAGTGGGTAGAGGGTGAGTGAGAATGTTTGTATTGGCATGCCAGGATGAACGCTCTTCTTTCAGCTGTGGGCATTAATTTCTTGACAATGTGGGTGTTGTCCATTCATGAGACCCATGCCAAATCATGGCTTGATAAGCCTGTGTTCTCAGAATGGACTGTGAATTTACCCATGGGTAGAGGTCATCATGTCTTCCATGAGCCAAGATGAGTTATTATTCATCTCTTAAGAAAACACACCCATGGAAAGATGAAAATGAGCTGTCCAAATGCTCTCACATTACAAATTAAGATGTAGCTTTGATTTTGAGATTAGCAGGAGAACTTTCAAGGTGAGGACCAGATTATAAACTTCTTTCCTTTGTTTGATGCTCTACTATTTCCTTTTCCCTTTTCTAGGAAGAACTATAAAGTAATTTTAATATTTTTTGTATTTAGTATTACTGTTTTGAGATGGAATCTAGGTTACTCAAGCTGGTTTCTGGCTTCAACCTCTTGGGTAGCTGAGACCACAGGCACATGCCACTCCATCCAGTGAGAAGTCTCTACTTTCTGCAGTTTGGAGTGGCCTAGTAGTGCTAAAACTGGGTCAGGATGGTTGACAATTTGATTTGTAGAACTTAATGAACTCCAACCTTGAATTACTTGTGATTAACTGGAAGATACTGGTTGATGGCAGCCACCTTGCCCATAAACTGAGAAGACAAAATAGAAACTTCCACACCAATTTAAACAAAGGGACTGATACACTTTTAACTGTTGGAGCAAATTTGGTTATATTCAAGTTAATCTCTACTTCATAATCCAGTGTGTTATGAGTGCTATAAACCCATATATCCAGGTTACATTACATATTACATAACAAACACACACAGAATTTAAGCAGCTTAGTACAGAACTTCACAAATCAGCTACTTTGTCACTCTGGCCCTGCCTTAGCTCTTCCTTTGGATCAATTCTATTGACTTTTGTTGCTAACTTTAGGTGAATTGCAGGCAAATTGCTTAGCTTTGAGGAAGTTATATTGTTAATGAAATATCAATTCTAATATAAGCACTCTTAAGTCACTCTTACTGTGTTTAAATTCATTCTGCTCTCCTCTGCTCTGGTGTATTAGGACTTGGGAGCAGCAGAAGGCATGGTGGCATGCTGAGCTTCTGTCTTTTCATATCTCAGCTCTTCCCTCTTGGAAAGTCAGGGGAAGAGGAATATGTCACTTGTTCCTACAGTCATGATATTCTGCCCAAGCTTGTGGGATCAAGTGACCATGTATCTAACCCTCTAAACCATGTGCCAAAATAATCCTTTCTTCTTTAGTTGTGCCCACCAGTTCTGACAACAGGTGTAAACCTCTGGAGTTGCCTCATCCTCTTGGGGGAGTTCCACCATTCTAGCATCCTAACTGCTGCTGACCACCCAAAAAGTTCCAACAGCAGGAAACAAAGGTCTAAATCCCAAGTCTCAGTTATCGGATCTCCAAAGGCAGAATAGTTCTTACACAAAATAGCAGGAAGACGGTGTTTCATATTGAGTAAGACAATAATCTCTACTCATTCCATTTCCTGAGAAGTTTTTAAATGTATCACAATAAATAATAATAATAATAATATGATAACTTACTATTAATTTACAAATGGTACATAAGGAACCATCAATGTTTTCAGTGGTCTTAGCACACTTAATGTATGCATTTTAGCCAGTGCGTCTCTTAGACTAACATGTAAGAAATATTGCTGGGATAAAGGGATGGCAGAGCTGAGAAGTAACTACTAAATTGTGCATATACAGCTGGAAGTGTATACCTAACACATATGAGGCCATGGTTCCCATCCTCAGCACCAGGTACATCCACAAAGACTTGAAAGAATCTTGCTATGCAGAGGTGGAAATGAACACTTGAATTGTATTAATACTTATTCTACCACCAGGTGAGAATTGTGAATTCTCTGGCTTGGAAAAGATCTTAGCAAGACGTCAGTT
Source organism: Mesocricetus auratus (assembly GCF_017639785.1). Lineage (NCBI taxonomy): Eukaryota > Metazoa > Chordata > Mammalia > Rodentia > Cricetidae > Mesocricetus > Mesocricetus auratus. The sequence goes on from NW_024429196.1 coordinate 55,927,528, forward strand.
GCCAAAAGAGGTTAGTCTGACTCCAAAGCCAAGTAAAATGCCTTCATGGAAAAGAAAAACCATCAACAATATAAGTTGCAACTGGAAGAAATGTCACATGTGGAAGAAAAACATGTATGAGCCACCCATGTGCACAATTGTTGCCAGGTAGGTTCTTAGACTTTTGTCTCATGCTCATGTTTAAAGAAACACAGAATGGTCACAGAAACTCTTCATTCCACTCTAAAAAAAAGAAAAAAAAGTTTAATTTGGCCTTTGTGAAACATGGTGGATATGGAAATGGGCTTTGCCTTGTATACAAGAACACAGATTTTACTTCACATATCCCAAGGTACTGAAGAAGCCTTAAGTGCAAGAAAACTCATGGAGATGGGAAGGTCACTGTCACCTCCACCTACTGTCTTCTAGTCTAGAGAGCAGAGATCTGCAGGATCTGGAGTGGGATTGTTGGAGAGGAAATCATCTATTAAGTATCACCATTAGCATGACCAAGGACTAGACATTTGGCTTTATCCCTACTCTGCCACATTTTTACACTGGGAAAGGAAGAGAGAGCCATTGCAAGCGAGAAACAAGATGATATTCAAGCACTCTCTGGCCTTCATGGAAACGGGTAGAAACTGGAGACCTACTGGAAGCTTTTGTAGTTAACACACATAAGGAATATCTGGTCTCAGGCTAGGTGAGAAAGTGGATATGGTGTGCCAAGTCTTAAGCATTGCCAACTCAGCAAACTGCCTTATTTTGTACATGTCTCTGTTTACAACAGATGGCATTATTCTATTTGCTGCTTTCCTATCACTATTTTATTCAAGTTGACACCTGTGCTTTGCACATTGTAGATATTCAAAAGTCTGTTAGCCAGTAGACAGGGTAAAAGCAAAGGCCTCTCTGATCGTAAGATGATAACATGCAGAGGTCAAGCCCATGAATTTGCCTGTACTAGAAGCTTCCTCTGAGCTCATTATCCGAGTTAATAAATCTCCTTGTCTACTTGTCCCCCAGTGTCTTTAGGGTCAGACCTTGCCAGCTGGATTTAAAAATCCATAGCTAGTGAGAATGTGTCTCCTAGTAATATTAGAAGTTATACCCATAAAGTCTCCCCAACATGGCTGCCGAAATGTGAGCTGAACAAAGATGACACAAATGGACATGCCAAAGTGGACAGAGAAAAGCATACAAGGCCTCAACCCAATGCAAAGAACTATAGGCAATGGAGGAAAGCTGAGAGTAGGAGAAGTGGCCTTCTCCATGGAGGAGCACACCAGCTGGTTGTCCAATGCCAAATGGGCCAGTCCTGAAAGCATACAGATGGAACAGATTACATTTAGGAACACATATGTACCTACATATACATATATGCATCCAATAACAATTAGTGAAAAAAGAGGCCATGGGTTTAAAGAAGAATGGGAAGGGGTAGATAGGAGGATTTAGAGGGAGGAAAAGCAAGAGAGAAATAATTAAATTATAATCTCAAAAAACAAAACCACATAGCTAAAGAAATCAAAGTTATAAGGGGACAGTGGTCATTAGAACCATGACATTTTCAGGATAATGCAGTGACACTGAACTTTTTTTTTAAAGATTTATTTATTTATTATGTATACAGTATTCTGCCTGCGTGTACCCTTGCATAACATAAGAGGGAACCAGATCTCATTACAGATGGCTGTGAGTCACCATGTGGTTGCTGGGAATTGAACTCAGGACCTCTGGAAAGAGCAGTCAATGCTCTTAACCACTGAGCCATCTCTCCAGCCCAACACTGAACTTTTAAAGGGTAAAATTATTTCAAGATATTCAAATTGAGATGATGTGACCAGGTTTGATGGCCTATTTTTTTTAAAACTAAATTTCAACATCATAGAAGACGTTTTGGGGTATGATGCCTTCATATGAAGTGACCTGTCTTACTTAACATCCTAGCATGATCTATGAAAATATGCCTTGAATATCAACATCCAAGGGGGGACGTCTATCTTCACACATTTCTTTCTACAAACACACATCTGCTCTCCATAAACATACAGTCTGCTTTGCTCATTTGTGAGTTTTTTTTTTTTTGCTTGTTTAGGGTCTCTGAGAAGCAAGAACTCATACAGAAACAAGAGCACAAAAGAGTAGCTGGTGATAGACTACATCAAAGGGGGCATGAGGGTAGCATTGGGAGAAGTAGAAAAAGAACCAGATTGTGATGTAAATCAACTTGCAAGGGATGCAAGAAAGTCTTACTAATGATGGGAGCTACTTCATAAGGATTCTATCCTGAATCCTTTTCTGGCTGCCATGACTGGCTGCCAGAGGGAATCTGCTGTATTGCCTGTGATTCTTGCCCTATCTTCTTGTAACATGACCGTCTAGACACTGGACAACTCCCATTCTTACTCTCTTGTGACTTAATGGTACCCTTGAGAGCATCCATTGTTGAAGGCAAGCCTAGATGTCCCTGAAGAACATTATCAAGAAGAACAACATCTTTGTCTAAATGTTGCTTGTAGCAGTGCTGACTCTCTTGTCCTTGTTCATCTGTAAAATGAGATTGATAAGATCCCAAGTGGTGACTCTATGCTGGGAAAAAATGGCAAGTGCAATTTTGAGTTTTGATACATATAACTTGCAGTGAGAATGTATACTTTAATGTGTGTAAATATTAGACTGAGCCAACCATAGGAACCTTGAACCTTGAATTTAACACTGGCAAACATGTTTAGTACTTAGAATCTGTATCTTCACTTGCAAAGAGAGGGTAAAGCCTTTCCCTAAAAAAGAACTTAATCCATTTTATATTGCCGTTAAGGAGTAATTGAGACTGGATAACTTATAAAGAAAAGAACTCCGGTTAGGTCCATGGTTCTAGATGATAAAAAAATCCAAGATAGGAGCCTGGTACTACTTTAAAACATATCAAAAGTTGGAAGGAAAAGTGGGGGCACAGGAAAGAGACAGAGAGACAGAGAGAGGGAAAGAGAGAGAGGAAGAGAGAGAAAGAGAGAGAAAGAGAGAGAGAGGAAGGGTAGGAGGGAGGGGGAGAGAGAGGAGAGAGAGAAAGAGGGAGAGAGAGAGAGAGAGAGAGAGAGAGAGAGGAGAGAGAGAGAGAGAGGAAGGGTAGGAGGGAGGGGGAGAGAGAGAGGAAGGGTAGGAGGGAGGGGCAGAGAGAGGAGAGAGAGAGAGAGAGAGAGAGAGAGGAGAGAGAGAGAGAGGGAGAGAGAGAGAGAGAGAGAGAGGAAGGGTAGGAGGGAGGGGGAGAGAGAGGAGAGAGAGAAAGAGGGAGAGAGAGAGAGAGAGAGAGAGAGAGAGAGAGAGAGAGAGAGAGAGAGAGAGAGAGAGAGAGAGAGAGAGAGAGAGAGAGAGAGAGAGAGGAGAAAGCATGCAGGTAGCCACAAACAGGATAGCCTTTCTTTGTAACAACCTTCTATCTGTGTGTGGGGGGGGAGGGTGGTGTGTAAACCAGAGGCCAATGTCAGATGTCCTCCTCACTCCCTCTGTAGCTTTTTTTTTTTTGAGACAGTCTCTCACAAACCTGTAATTCACTAAGTGAGCTAGACTGGCTGACCAGTGAGTTCTGGAACCTGCCAGTCTCCACCTTCCCAGCACTGGGATTATAGGTGTTTGCCACACCCAGTTTTTATGTGGGTGCTGGGGATTTAACTTGGGTCTCCATGCTTGCACAGCAAACACTTTATTGGTGGAGATACCTTCCCAACCTGTAATGAAACTAATTTCGCCCTGTTAGAATGAGAGTTAACATAGTCCTATCAGATGAGTATTAATCCCTCTTATTAAAGCTCCCACTGCCATGGCATAGAGAATTAGGTTCTGATTTATGACTTTCTGGGGAACACAGTCAAGTCATAGTGCATAGTGATAGTAGTCATTGGGTCAGATGCTACATCACATTGGCTTTTGACAAAAATTCTTCCATTCTGTTATGTAAATAAATCAATAGTCCCCAAAGCCATGCCATGCTGAAAAACAGATTTCCAAGCATCTAGAATCCAGATGGTGGTATATTATCCCTGTTGGAGAACTTGGCAGGGTGCCAGATCCCACTTTTTATAATATTGTAAATCCTTTCTGTAAACAGGGTGTAAATTATAATTGTAAACCACATTTATTGGCTCAATATGTCATATTCATGGGCTCTGGGCCTCATTTTTCTTTTGGAAAGTGTGGCAAAGCAGTCTTGAACAGAAAAGATGGCTGAATGATCCACACAGGGACTTTAGTTTAGATTCTGATTTTTTTTTATTAAAACAACACAGTAGTAGCCAGAGACAAGAGCCTGGTAGTAGACAGTAGGATCCATTCTGCTCCTCCTGTGCTGTAGACACACTTGGAGTTAAACTTTGCATGCCCAGAAAGGCAATGGGCACCCATCCATGTCTGTCATACTCACTGTGTTGTAAGTGACGTTAGTCAATGAAAGGTTCCTATGTCTCTTTACTTCTCGATTTGTAATTGTCTCCAAATGGGGTAGTACCCATAGGCCCTCAGAGCTGTGAAAATTCTAGGCAGAACCTTGGGTCCAGGAGAGTGCCTTCTAACATCTCTGCTGATATATCAGAACCAAGATTAGGGTCAAATCTGAAAGGGTTGCACTTATCATCTACTCTGTCATCAGTGTTGATTCATCAAGGTCCCTGAGTTCATCTATAAAACGAAATCTCACTATCAGGCTACCTGCTGGTTATTAGTTGTTTGAGATGCAGTCTTACTGTGTTGTTCAGGCTAGCCTCAAACTCCTGGCCTCAACAATCCTTCTTTTTCAGCATTCTAAGTTAGACTATAGGATGCTGTAACCAGGCTACAGAATGATTAAATATACATGACAGCTTGGTGGATCTATAGTACCAGTTGTCTGAGCACCTGCCCAGATGTTAGTATGAAAGTATTTTTTCAGATGATATTTACATTTAAATTAGTAGTATTGAGTAAAACAGTGTGGTAGGCCTGTCATTCCATCAATTTAAAACATTAATAGAAAAGACTAAGATGCCATAAAGGGGGAGGAATTCTAGCCTCAGGTTAACCTTTGGTTTCTAGACTGCAAAGATAACTCCTGATGGATTTTCAGTGTTCTCACTAACACCACAAATGCCCAACCTGTCAGCCTCAATAATCTCACAAACCAGTTCTATTCTCATTTATGGCCATTTGCTGCTAAACCCTATGGACACATTCTGAGAAATGCACTGGGTTACAGGAAATCAATCTCATCATTATGCAAATACCACAGTTACATAAGCCCAGATGGTGTGTCAACCTCTGGATGTGGTCCCTTGATGTAATCAAAGAGGTGGTAACAAATGAATCTAAGTCAGGATACAAGTGCCTCCTTCATGTTTGGGCCAGGGGCCCATCAATGGATGGAAGTGTGAGAATGTGTTGAATATATACAATGTACAATGGACTTTTACTCAGTTGTAAAGCTTAAAATTATGTTGTTTGCAGGAAGTGGATGGAACAGGAGATCATCATGTTAAGCAAAACAAGCCAGGTGCAGAATTTCATGTTCTGTTGTTATGATAAAACATTCTGACAATAAGCAACTTGGGGAGAGATTTATTTAGCTTATACTTGCAGGTCATTATCAATCACTGAGTGAGGTCAGGAAGGAATTCAAGGCAGAAATCTAGAGACAACAGCTATAGAAATGTGCTGCTTGCTGTCTTGATCTCTGGTTTGCTCCTTCTCAGGCTCATATTTAGCTACCATTCCTATATAGACCAGGCCTGTCTGCTCTCAGCGGTCTGTACTCTCCTATACCAATTAATAAGGCAATCATAGGTATGCCCACAGGACAATCTGATCTAGGTGATTGAGGTTCTCTCTTTCCAGGTGATTCTGAATCGTGTCTAATTGAGGTGACAATAATACTAACCAGCATACATATCTTCTTTTATATGTGAAATTGGCCAGAAAGAGGCCCAAAAGTAAAAAGGGGACTATACTGAATACAAGAGAATCTAGGCAGGGGATGAAAAAGAGAAATAAAGGAGGGGAACATTGCCAGGTGTGTAGAGTGATGCCTTTTTCTTGCCAGCCGCTTTGTTTTCTCCCACCAGTCTCCTGGGCTCTGCCTTGTTGTAGTCCCCAAATAACACACAAGACGCTGTATTAATTATGATGCTGTTGGCCTTGCTTGTTTCTTACTGGCTAGCTCTGACTTAAGTATTTAACCCATTTAAGTATTTCTCTTACTGGACGGACATTTTACTTCTCTGGCGGGCTACATGATGACTCCCTGTGTTTCTCCTACCCAGAGTCCTCCTATTGGCCAATAGTGCTTTATTGACATATACACAGGACTTCCGCATCACAGGTGTAGTGGTGCACATCTTTATCCCCATACTTGGAAGGCACAGGCAGGTGAATCTCTGTGAGTTTGAGACATAGCAAGTTCTAGGGCAATCAGGGTTACATAGTGAGAGCCTATCTCAAAAGACAAAAAAAGTGAACATGATCAAAGTGATTATATGCTCAAATGAAAATACCACAAAGCAGTTAATATACTTAGTATACTTAGCACCCTGCCCAGAAAGAGGTGGGAAACACAATATGATGAGGCTGCTACTGGTGTTACATAGCTGCAGATTTACAGTAATGCTTTTTAGTAAGTAGAAGTATACTCTAGAATCATGATAAAAGTATTGGAAATGTATGTATTTATAACAATATATCATTGTGCTATGTATCACTGGTTGCATAGTAGGCTTATTGGCACATATCTCAACACAAACTCACATATTCTTGGTGCACTTCATTTCAACTTTAGAATGACTAAAAAAAAATCTCACTAGGAACTTTTCAGTTCCAAAGTGATCTTAGTATTATTGTGGTCCATCATGGACTGTCGTTAGTTGATGATTGTGTGTATCTATGTTAAGATACTAGATACAAATGTAGACAGATGCCATTCTCTATTTCTGTAGGGAATCCTATCCCATTCTATAAACTCAGCTTAAATGGAGTTTATTTTATAGTCTAAGAAGAATGGTCTTACCATGGAAATTAACAGATCAAGAAGAATTATCTAATAGTGGGAACTGAGTATTGCTTAAATAAAGAAGGCAAGAATTTGTTACCATGTTGTCCTTTTCTTGTACATAGTTGCTGGGTATGATGCTGGGATGAGGAGTAGCTAAAGCCCTGGTAGAATGTTACAGGGGTTGGGGCCTGGGGCATGTGTTTCTAGGTTGTTGGTCTCTTATTCAAGAAATTGAAATAAAGGCTATAGAATAGGTCAGAACACACCATAAAAGAGCAATACACACACACACACACACACACACACACACACACACACACACACACCACACACACACGAGAAATAGGCCGCAAGTGAAGATAGTCAAGGGCCTCAGTTATTATTTGCATCTCTTCCTCTTCAGGGTTGAAGAGAAGGGGGAGTTTGAATACTAAGGGATATGCCAAGTTTTTCTATTATGACTGGTAGATTAGGTCATAAAATAATTTTTCTACTGCACATGTCCCTTCCTATAGTGCATCTGATTTTAATTACATACACACCTAATTATACATATGCATTGGATAATAAATAGGAGATTCTGTCTATAAATTTACTTGAGGGTACATTTTGCCTTGCTGCACACACAACCAAAACTAATTCAGGCTGGACCAGCCTATACTTCCTTTGTAACTAAATACATTGGGAATATATTTGGATAGAGGCTAAGTTTGATTGTTGTTAGGGGAGGAGAAACCTATTCTATTGTTTAGAGGAGAAGTGTACATGTAGCACAATGCAGGTAGGGGGGTCCAAGGTTTCTAGATGTATTGTTCAGAGAGGGTGTGTATAGTGTCTGTGCCAAAGGAGTGGGACTACCTAGTGCACTATTAGAAGTCTGGAGAGATTGCCCATTGGTTAAAAGCAGGATATGCTCTTGCAGAGGACCCAACTTCAGATCCCAGCACCCACATGTTACAATTACTTATAATTCCAGTTTCAGGGGATCCCATGCCATCCTCTAACATTCCAGACATACATATAGGCAAAACACCCATCCACCTAGAAATGGAGCCCACACCCTAAGAAAATAAACTTGAAGTTTATTCCCCAAAATTTTCTGGGGAACAAAAATACAGAAAAGTGAAGTAGTCTCCAAAGATCAGACCTCAAGAAAAAGATCTCAAGAAATGCAGGGGTCTCTCAACCACCACAGTCAGCAGAGCAACCATCTAGGGGAGGCAAGAAGACACTTCGGTTCAACATGACTAAGTAACAGGGATTCGTTCAAACTTCAGGAGTCTGACACCAGGTAGTTTATTTTAGACATATTTAAGCATAGCACAATTTGGAGGAAGACGTTTCCCAGTGATAATTATTGCAATCCTATGTGCACAACAAAGCTTAAGACATGACTATATCGGCACTCTTTGTAAAGTGCAAGTGGCATCTTCCATAAAGGTAGATGCTATAAATTGACTGAGACAATCAAGCCAAGATAAGGGTCTGGGGGAGGATCTGGTGTAGTCTAGGCCACACAGATATCACAAGGTATTAAATACATCCACTCCTAGCCTCTGGTCATAAAACAGGTTATATCTCTCCCTTTGAAGAGACAACCCTGTGTGTTCAGCATTCCTGGTTCCTGTAGTTCTTTGTCTAGGGTTGAGACCTCTTGGGCTTTCCTCTTCCATGTTAGGATGTCTATGGTGGTGTCCTTGTTCAGATGTTTAGGCAACCATGTTGGTGAAACTTCATGGGTATATGTATTTTCTGACATTTCAAGGGGAGACAATCTCACAGCAAATTTCCTGTTTCTCTGGTCCTTACAATCTTTCTGTCCCTCTTCTGTGATGACCCTTGAGCCTCAGGTGCAGGACATTTAATGGAGGTATGTCATTTGGGACTGTGCTCCTCCGCACACTACATTTTTGTCAGTTGCAGTTTTCTGTTATGGTTTCCATCAGAAACTTTGTTAAAAAGAAAAAAACTCCATGTCAATTTTGTGGGTTTCAAATAGTTCGTCAAAGGCCTTGTCAAGTTAGAAGGTTAGACAGCTAACAAGTGCCCAACAAAACACCATACTAAAGAATGAGGATTGCAGGGACCTTAGATATGGCTCAGCAGTTAAGAGCATTGGCTGTCCTTTCAGAGGACCAGGGTTCAATTCCCAGCACCTCTGTGGCAGCTCATAACTGTAACTTCAGTTTTAGGGGACCTGACACCATCACACAGACATACATACAGGTAAAGCCCCAATGTACTAAACAAACAAACAAAAAATAAAGATTGTAAAGTCCACGAGGAGCATTGCTCTTCCAATGAAATGACCCTTTGTCCCCTTCTTGTAGGTATGTGTTGGAAGAGAGGTGGCAATGAATATTCTTATTTGGTTTCCTCCCTTGCCAGGTGGGCAAAAAAGAACTTAAAACCTGCAGAGGACTTCAAGTCGGTGATCCAAAGACTGTCTGCACTAGGCCCAATTATCTCAGCCACTCCTTGTGGACGACAAAGTGCCATCGTGGTGTTCAAAGATACAAGCTCAGCTTGTAGGGCTGTGAGTGCTTTTCATACCATATCTGCAGGCACAATGTTCCAGTGCTCATGGCAGCATCGATTCATGTCAAAAAAAGTAAGACTTTTTATTTCCAAAAACCTGATTTAATTTTAAAATAATTTAAAAGTTTTTAAAATAATTACATAATTTCCCCATCCCTTTCCTTCATCCAATCCTTCCCTTGCACTGCCCCTCCCCCTCCTCTCTCGAATTCGTGAGCCTTTTCTTTAATTGTTCTCTCTCTCTCTGTCTCTCTCTCACACACACACACACACTCACAGTGTGCCTGAGAGTGAGTGTGTGTGCTTATGTATAACTACAACCTGCTCAGTCTGTATAGTGTTACCATTTTGTATATGATATCAGGGCTGACCACTTGATATTGGATAACCAATTGGGAAAGGAAGACCATTTCTCCTACTTTCAACATTCCCCAGTTGCCTATAGTTCTGTCTCGGGTTGAGGTTCCATAACCTTTTCTCCTTCTATCTTAGCATGCCCATTTGTGTTCATGTCTTGTTTAGGCAGCTGTGTTGATGAAACTTCATGGATGTAGCCTCTCTGTCATTTTTAGGAGGCACAATCTCACAGCAAACTTTTTTCCTCTGTCCTTTACAGTCTTTCAACCCCCTCTTCTGCAACTATCCCTAAAGTTTAAATACAGGAATTGTTTGTGGATCTGTCACTTCAGCAGTAGGGAATATTACTTACTAAGTACCACATGACCTCTTGTTCTCTACATCTTGATCAGTTGTGGTTTTCTGTGATGGTGTCTGTCTGTTGCAAAGACAGCTTTGATAAGTTGTGAGAGCTGCATGTATCTATGAGTGTAAGTGTAAGTACTTAGAATGTTCTTAGGAGTTATACTAATTGATAAACTGGCACTTGTAGGTTCACCTCCAAGATCTATGACTTCACTAGCCCTGCGTAGATGGCTAGGTTTCCAGTACCAGTCATGGATTTTTTTCTTGTTGAGTGGGCACTAAGTCCAATCAGAAAACTGTTGATTAATGCCAAGGTATCTCTACAACTGTACTCCTGGTGTTATCATGTCATGCTACTCATAGTTCATAGGTATCATAGCTGAGTATGAATATTGTTTGCTCCCATCTCTTAGAAACTTTCTTGGCACCTCTGGTACCATGTTCACTGGTCCTCAGGGAGGCAGCATTCAGGTCATATGCAGCTTGGATCCTCCATGCCCTGTGTCTGAAGTGCATGATGTCTTCAGCAACAGGGACTCATATTCTACTTCTGAGAAACTACCAAGGGCAACTGCAACAGTGTATAACATTTTGGGTGGCTTTTGGACGTCTCAAGAGGAGGTTACTTATGATTACTTTTGGGGATTTTATTAAATAGTTTGTGACTCTTTGGAGGAGCATAAACTGCTAGCTCAGACAGGAAATTTTCTTTTAAGCTATGTATGTATACCTAAACTCACATGTATTATATGTATTTTTAGGTAGTAAGGTAATAGTATGATTCTTTATGGCTTTTTCAGACATCCTGTTTTCATTCTCCTCTCTCCTTCTTTGTTATTTATCTTCCTCCCCCTTCCTAATTAGAGCACCCTCCTTTTCATTTTCCCATTCAAATCACTTGTAGCTAATAGGCTCCTATTGCTCCCTCTGTAGCCCCTTTTCTCTTTCCTGGTTTCTATGGTTACTCTAGGTTATACACTCATATCTGAAGACTTAGAGCTAGGAACCACAGATTAGAAGAACACACAATGTTTGTCTGTCTAAGTCTGGGCTACCTCACTAAATGACCATTTCTAGTTGCATTAAATTGCCCAAAAAGTTCATGATTTCATTTTTCTTTATGGATGAATAGTATTCCACATTTTCATTATCCACTGCTAGTTAAAGGACATTTAGATTGTTTTGTGGTTTGGATGATAATGGCTCATAAGGGCTCATATACTTGAATAACTGGTCCACATTTTGTGGAACTGTTTTGAAGATTAGAAAGTGTGACCTTGTTGGGCATGGGCTTTGAGGTTTCAAATGCCATGGCAGGTCCAATCTCTGTCTCTCTCTCTCTGCAACCCCAACTTGCAGATCAGGATATAACCTCTTAGCTACAGCTACAGCATAATGCCTGTCTATCTGTTGCCACGCTGCCCACCATGATTATCATGGCCTCACCCTGAAACTGTAAGCAAGCCTCCAATTAGATTCTTTTATAACTTGCTCTAGTCATGGTGTCCTTCATAGCAATTAAAAAGTAACTAAGATAGGTTGTTCCCATTTCCTGGCCATTGTGAACAGAGCAGCAGTAAACACGGCTGAGTATCTGTGGAATAGGATGTGGAGTCCTTTGGGCATATGCTGGAGAGTGCTAAAGCTGAAACATGACAGATTTATTTTTAATGTTTTGAGGGTTTTCCACACTGATTTTTGGAAAACTAGTTTGAACTAGTTTTATGAGGTCTCATTTGTCAATTGTTGATCTCAATTCCTAGGCAAATAGGGTCTTATCCAAAAAGTCCTTTCCTACACATATATCATGCATGGCACTACATATGTTTACCTCTAACACTTTCAGTGTTTCAGGTTCCACATTTAGGTCTTTGGTCCACTTGGAGTTAGTTTTGTGCAAAGTGATAGGTATAGATTTAATTTCATTCTTCTACAAGTGGACATCCAGTTTTCCCAGCACCATTTGTTGAAGATGCTGTCTTTTCTTCAGTGTTGGATGTTTTTGGCACATTTGTCAAAGATAACTAAAATTACCTATACTTATGTTTAGGTCTTTGATTTTGCTGCATTGGCATACTTTTTTGTGTCAGTATCATATTTTCATTACTTTGGCTTTGTGATATATTTTGAGGTCTGAAATGGTAATTCTTACAGCATTTCTCTCTTTACTCAGGCTTATTTTGGCTATACTGAAGCCTTTTGTGAATTCATATGGACTTTAGAATAGTTTTCTCTATTTCTATGAGTAGTTAATGGGAATTTTGACTGTGATAACACTGAACTTATAAATGGCTTTTGGTAGAAGTCATTCTTGAAATACTAATTCTACCAATTCATTGCCTTTCCATTTTCTAACATTTTTCTCTATCTCATTGTTCAGAAATTTAAAGTTTTCATTGTAGAGATCTATCACCTCATGGGTTAGGTTTATTTATTCATTTAGGGTTTTTGAGACAGGGTTTCTCTGTGGCTTTGGAGGCTGTCCTGGAACCAGCTCTTGTAGACCAGAATGGTCTCTAATTCACAGAGATCTGCCTGCCTCTGCCTCCCGAGTGCTGGGATTAAAGGCATGCACCACCACCACCTGGCAGGTTATGTTTATTTCTAGATATCCTACATAAATTCTTAAGGTTTGTGTTATGGAAGGTTTTATTTGTCATGACTGAGGCATTCTCATCATAACTGCTATGTTAGTGAAGAAAAAGACACAGGGAAGTGTGTGTAGTTCAAGTAACTGGAACCAGAACTAGAAGAGCTCTACCTGCTGTAGTGGTCTTCACAGCTTTGCGTTTCAAAGTTCCTGAGTGTATGTGTGCATTCTTCTGATGTCAGCCTTTCCTGGATGCTAGTGCTCTCTTCAGGAGTAGCAGCACGGAGCTTTTGTTTTTCATTTTTTCTCATCAGCTCTTTGGAAATTTTCATCTCTTGGTAAAATGAAACCAACAATAAAAGTTATTCAAACAGGAATAATATTACACTATTCCTTTATTTGTTTTGAGGCAATGGAACACACTATATAGACTAGGCTGGCCACAGACTCATAGAGATCCACCTTCCTCAGCTTCTTGAATGTTGGGATTAAAGGAGTACACCACTATTCCTGGCTATTTCTATTTTTTAAAATTGTGTGTATGCGTGTTTTGTCTGCTTGTATATCTATGTGCCATGTGCATGCCTACAGTGGCCAGAAGAGGGTAATGGATCCCCTTGGATTGGAGTTAAAGATGGTCAGCCAATACGTGGGTGCTAGAAATTAAACCTGGATTCTCTGGAATAGCAGCAAGCCTCTCCTTTAATCCTGTTAAATCTTTCTAAGATTTTAGGGTTGCTTCCCAATCCTGAATGTGCAGAGATCAATAAAATGAGTGTGGGCAATAGGTTTGTTATTGCACATTTCTAAACATCCTGAGATGGATACAAAAGGTTCTGGTTCCAGGATCATACACTCAACATCAAGGATGTAAGAGCAATCAGCTGATAGCTACTACCTATACAATCCAGGGTGCTATAGAGTGAGGGTTCCCAAACATGGCCAACCTCCTCACCTCCCAACTGAATTCCAAAGTGAAAGACCTGGGTGTCTACTGGCACCCTCCTGAGTCATCCCCATGAAGGATCTCCCATTTGCCCTTGTAGCACAGAAATGAAATGTCTATCTCGTAAGTTCTTTTTTTAAAAAAATCACTATTCTCACCATTATAGTAACTTTTTTTTAAAGATTTATTTATTTTATACATACAGTATTCTGCCTGCATGTATGTCTGCAGGCCCGAAGAGGGCACCAGATCTCATTATAGATGTTTGTGAGCCACCATGTGGTTGCTGGAAATTGAACTCAGTACCTTTGGAAGAGCAGTCAGTGCTCTTAACCTCTGAGCCATCTCTCCAGCTCCTATAGTAACTTTTAGTACAAAATTTAGAGGTACTAAAGACATGTCTTTTTAGGATGTGTTCTACAAAGGCACATTTTCCCCCTGGGAAATGATTTCCAAGTCCCCACAAGTAAAAAAATCAAATACTGACATTTGGTGGGAGTTTTGCACATGCTTTCAGCCTGGTACAGACTTCTTTCTCAAAAATGCTGTCAGGAAAAACTTCAGAGACAAGGCCTTGAGCCCAAGCCTCTCTTGCTGTGAGTTTCTTCCCAAAGAGAAGCATCTCAGTTGCCTGCAATGCAAAGGGAGATGTGACCCTAGATTAATAAAGCAAGGCCTCAGTCAACATCAGAACAGCCAGCTTCAAGAGACACAGATGCACTCATGGCTCTTAGGTTGTCTGTCTTTCACAGGAATGGGGAAGGTGATGGCCTCCCTGGGCAAGGCTTTTCAAACAGCTGAGACTGTAACTGTTTCTGTGTTTCTAGAACCTAGAATGGCAGCCTCTTCTATGAGGGTCTGTGTCTGGTAGGCAAGTATGGAGGCCTAGGACAGAAATGGCCTGAATCCCTGGTAGCTGTGGTTTTTTGTTTATATGGAAATGATAACAAGGAGGGGTGGCACAGACAAACTATGGCCTCAGGACCAATCTTTCAAAACATTCAAAATTCCCTTGTCTGGCTGGTTGTGCTAGTGTTGAGCTCTGAGCATCTCCTTCCCCCGCACAGGCACTCAAATTACTTTTATGTGACTGAAGGGACACAGGAATGACTCACATTGCATTTCTATAAAATCTGGGGCCAATGAGAAAATGCTCTCTCCATGGTCACAATTTCTCTTTTAAAAAAGGAAAGACATTCCAAATAATCCAAGTCTGAAGAGCTGGTTCTATTTAACTTTTCAAAGCTTGACTGTTAGTAAGTTGGGCTCTGTGATGACAATAGAATGAAGTTAAAGAAGCGTATGTTGGTGATTGAGACATGGTTCATCCATTAACATCACTTTCTACTCCTGTAAAGGATCCAGGTTAGACTACCAGAACTGAAATGGTGGCTTATACCTTACCTAATCCAGGGAATCAAGTATCATCTTCTAGCCTCTGTGAGCCATAAATGTGCAGTGAGTGCACAGACACACATGTGGGCAAAATATTGTTTTACATGAAATTAAAGATAAATCTTATACTATATAGATAGATATATATTATATATGTGTGCATGTGTGGGGCATTTACAACAAAAAGTCTAATAGTCAGTAAGCAGTATCCCCCCCATACACACTTGGAGATGGTAACCAATGCCTGCTAAGCCTTCCCTCAGTCCCCCCTCTCCAGTCCTGTTTCAGTGTCCTTGGAGCCACTCCACAGAGGACAGACAACTAGATTTGCACCAGTACAGAGCTAGACCTGAGCAGCCAGTGGGCCACCTTGGGAGTCTCAGCACACAGCAGAGCAACTGCTGAAAGACAGCTCTGACTGGGAGTCACAGGGACTATGACTGTACAGGGCTGCTAAGAGCCTGCAACTTCTGGCACTTCACATGGTCCTCAAGAGAGGATGTCACCCTGTCATTTCAGAGGAAGTTGCTCATCCACACAGTTAGGGGCTTTGACCTGATCACATCTGTAAAGGCTTTCTAGTCCTGGACCTTCAAGGAATGTCACACAGCTGTGTAGGACAAGGTCTTGTGCTGCCACCAATGATCCAGCTCAAGGCCTCCTGCTGTCACACACTGTCCCTCCATTAGGAATTGCAGAGAAAATGTCATAACCCTTCCCTTATATCAGATCTCCCCTTAGCTGGTTCTTCCATGTTGCAGAGCAAATAACCATTCTGCAAGCTTTGCCCAAGGGAAAGAGGACAGAGTACAGGATGGCCCTGGCAACAAAGATGGCACACTACACTTTAAGCTTTTTCTAAGTTACCTTTGCTGAGCCCATTATCTTCGGAAATGTGTATGAAGAACACGCTTCTGGGCTCTGGCCAAGATGGCTGAATGGAGTATGAAATGTTGCCTAGTTGTCATAGAGGAAGAAAAATAAGCATGTTTGCAATACTATTTTATTTTAACTTTATAAGTTTCTCTCTCGAGTGCTAAAATTACAGGCATGTTTTACTATGCCCATCTCTTTCTTTTCTTACTCTTCATTTTATTTTTATTTTATGTGTTTGGCTGTTTTGCCTGCATGTATTTCTGTGTACCACATATATTCAGTGACCATGGAGGCAGAAGAAGGTGTCATATCTCCTGTGACTGGAATTACAGATGGTTGTGAGGCACCATGTGAGTGCTGAGAATTGAACCCAGATCTTCTGGAAGAACAACCTATGCTCTTATCTGTGGTAGTTCACTATTGTGAATGAAGATATTTAAACTAATATTATGTGTTATTCTGTAATGCACACTTATAGTGTGTTATCAAATGGATTTTTACAAAGAGAAAATTATATAGCCATCATCAACTCCAATACATTTATACTACCCTGAAGGTCCCCTTATGGCCCCTGTGGGCAATCCCTTCCATCCGTCTTCCCTATGTATCATCATCTGCTCTCTGTCCCTGACATCTTGCCTTCTTAAGCAGATTATACACATGGAATCCTACATACAATCTTGCTCCCCATCTCTTAGTGTAAGGCTTGGGAATCGCCCTTACACTGCATATTTGTAGCCTCTTGGTTGTTATTGTTGCAGTTACTATGTGGTTGTGTCATCATTTTTTGATCGACATGCACTGTTTCCAGTGTTGTGTCTATTATCAATAGGTTCAGTCAAGAACAATAGACCTACTTGATATAATACACACCATTCCCACTTTTCAATAATACCTCAATGAAGCCAAAAAACAAATCCTTTTCCAATTAAGTATATCAAAAAAGCAGTTGTGAATATTTGTGTAAACTTTCATTTCTCATGGGGAGCTCCCTGTGAGTGGAATCACTGGTTGTGAGAAAAGTATATGTTTATTTTAAAGAAGGTACTGACTTCTTCCCCACAGGGACTGTGACAGCTGCATCTCACATTGAGATAGGAGAGCACCACCTGCTCCATGGCCTTATTCAGCATCACCAGTAGAAGTGCTTGTAGCCTAATTGAGACACTACATGCATGGTAGTGCCTCAGGTTTTCATTTATATGGCTTTTCTGATTAATGATGTTGAGAATCTTTTTGCATACTTAATAGCCATGTGTATAGCATCTTTGGTAAAGTAATTGCTATCATGTTTCCCACTATTTTTGAAGTTAAATTATTTGCCTTATTTTTGAATTGTAAGAATTCCATATAGACCCAGGTTACAAGTGAGTGTCATGCAAAGAATTTTTACTGGTCTGTGGCTTATCTTTCCTTTTAAATAAATAAAAATTAAAGGGTATTGCTATGTAGCACAATCTGGCCTCAAGCTTAAAGTGGTTCTCTTGCCTCACTTCCCAGAAGAGTGATGGGATTTCAGGCATGAGCTATCACTCCCAGCTGGCTTTTATTTCTGTGTGTGGAGAGGCATTGGTAAAGGATGGTGTAGGAGAGGCTCTCATGGAACTCAGGGTGGACTTCTATTTACTACATGTCCAAAGATTGTCCTGTGCAACAGGGCACAACTGGGTTCGAGCCCACGGGAATCTGAATGAATGAGACCAGAGACACGAGAGAGGCAATAGCAAGACAACATGACTGATCAAGCTGCATTTACTGAGAGTTTTGTACAGGCTTATATTGAGGAATGTGGCATTGGCCATGGGGTGGAGGTTGTTAGACTGGAGATGCTGAGAAGTGAGGCAGGGGCTGTTAGGAGCAAGGAGCTTTGATATGCCATGAGCAGGAGATTTTACCAGGGAGTGCAGGGGTTAACAAAGCCTTGTTAAGCAATGGGCTATCTCTATGGCTCCAGGACATCTGTGGGAAGTTTTGGGAAGTGCCTTGGGGCAAGAATTAGAGATCTACAGGATTATGCTCATACCTCCATCCATTTCAAATTTATGACATCTCCCCCAACCTCTCTCTGTGTGTTGCAGGGTGTGAAAGCCAGAGGACACTATGTTAAAGAACTTAGGTCATCATATCCAGTGACAAAAGCCTTTGCTTGAAGAGCTATCTTACCCATTCCTCAGAGATATCTCTCTCTCTCTCTCTCATACATGCTTTAAAGAGCCATTATGTTTCATTTCTTGTGTGTTATTTATTTCTCCCCACTGCCAATTTTTACATTGGATTCTTGATTGGTGGCTTTATAAGCATGCCCTTTTTTTCTATACTTGAAAAAACTGTGAGACAGGGTCTTATGCTATAGTCTAGATAGGCTGACTTCGACTCATGACAATCTTCCTGCCTCAGCTATCCTAGTGACAGGGATGACAGGTGTAAGCCAATACATCCATCTATTTTTGTATTTTTTGATGAATAATAGGTTTGAAGGGAATTACCGATATAAGTAGACATACATAGACTTAATTTTCAATAGTAAGACATAGTAGTTATTTTAATGCATATTTGTGAGAATATATGATACATGCAGCATATAAATAAAAACGTAAAATGCTCTCATTAATGTCACTTTTCTTTTCACCCCAGACACTTTGGTCAAGAAAACTTACTTCGAAAATATAATCAGACAACATAGCTACAAGAATATAATCAGAGAAGCAGCCACAGTTAAGTTGCCATAAACAGGTACATGCAAACTTGTCAAGGAACAGTTATTACAATGCTAATTTCCAGAGACAGAATGGTGGATGCAGTTAAGGCCTGAGGCTCTAGCAATGGACTGAGTAAAGGTTGTGGGACAGTCTTTTACCTTCCCTGTGACATTTTCTTCTATGTGTAAACCTAATATGACTTCAGAGGGCTACAGTATCTATTGTGTAAAATGTGTATATGTTTAATGTGTATTAACAGAGCATCTACACACTGTGAGCATGCAAACATTCATTGGAACAAATTTAAAACTCACATGGAAATGTTGCATTTACTGACAGAGAAGCTACTAGCATTTTTATACACTAGTTCTATTTAAGACTAGTATTCATCATAGAAGTCAGCATAGTATTGGGTACTTTAATAGGGATGAACATGAATCCCTTGCTCAATACAGTATTTGTTTGTGAAGTGAATAAAACCCCAGGGAATCTCTTCAGTGGTTAACCAGGAAACTTTGGTACCTCCTAAGGAGAAGGCATCAGAAGAAACTACTATTGGACTATAATTCTGGTATGATCACTAAGACAACTGTCATCACATCTGTGTTTACAATAACAAAATCCAAAAATAACCTAGAGTTCCAGCAGCTAGGGACTAGTGAGACTTGCTAGGTTATAGAAACCAAATGATAGCACTGGTTTCCATCGGAGTGGTTTTAACTGACTTGTGCTTTCATTCACAGAAAAGCTTCATTGACTTTCAGATATGTAGAATCTCCTGGAAACTCACAACTTCTAAACAATGCCCAATTCCACTAAGTTAAGGAAATTCTCTAACCTCCTTCTACAAAAAATAAAGGAATAATGCTGAAATTCTACAGTTGCATAAATGAAAGAAATAAAAGAGAAATGTGTCCGTGCCCAGGGCAGAGCATCACCTCCAATGTTATGGCGTTCTTTTTGGTGGGCCAGTGGAGCATGACCTTCGTGATGCCATCTTCAGAGGTTACCACAATGTTCTTAGACTCCTGGACATCAGCTCCACGCTTTCCCTGGTTAGAGGCTTCAGATGAAGGACTCAAACTGAATACCAGATCCACATAGTTCTGCCTGGCAGTTTCCTGAGGATGACGACAACCTCGGCCTTTAAAATAAACAATTTGAGAAATGCACTATGCTAATAAATGCCACCATGCAATAAAGAGCAGAGGTTTTTATTCAGGAAAGAGGTACATCACAAATTCAAAGGTGGTGAGAGAGGTGACCCATGTTTGTAATTCCAGCCCCTGAGGTGGGAGGGGCTGAGGAATGAATGTGACTACAACACCAATCTTAGTCACTTTATCCAGCCTCTTCTCTCAACATAGCCAACCCATTGTTTGAAGCCCACATTGCTGATAAAGGACTGCAAATGTGAGGTGCACAGATAACTAATGTTGCCTTAACCTAGCACTGAGAGCCCTAGACGTTCTGGGCTGGGCCTGCAGGCGTGGACACTGAGGGGACCAGAGCTCAGGGCTCCTTCAGGTTTGCCAGGGGTCCTGATCATGTCTATCCTTACCCTTTAGGACATGTAAGGTCACTCTTGGGAGCTCTCTTGCTGGGAAACCTCCAAGGGAGTATCTTGCTGTCCTGCTAGCCTCACAATGTGGCAGACCCAGCTGTTCTGCAGGCAGGGGACAAACTTCCCTAGCAACTTTGGGCCAGAAAGCCAAGGCTGCAAGCTTACCTTGGACACCAGCACCTTGTCACTCACTCTCCAGGTACGGGAGCTAAGGCCAGCATTGAGGAACATTGAGCCCTGAAGTTTAAACAAGGCTGGAACTGGTGGGCAGGACTAGGTAGGGGCAGATCCAGATGTGAGTCCTGGACTCGGGTGAAACTAGGGGCTCAGGGAATGAACTGGGGAAGGCAGAGCCAGGAGGTGAGGTCTAGGCACAGGTGAGGTTGGGGGCGTGGTCTGAGTTGGGTATGGGTAGGTGTGTGGGTTGGGCACTTGGCTGAGTAAAGAGGCAGGGCTTAGGGAACAGAGGCAGACACTTGGCTCTGGACACCTAGGACAGGACACTGTGGGCAGGGAAGGGCCTAGGGTGTAGAGTGCAGTGGCCAGGATCTGGAAACTGGGTTCAGAGAACAGGCCCCAGGGGATTGCATGCAGAAGGTAGGGTGCTGGGGTTTGGTTTGGTGCAGGAGGCAGGGAACCTGGTGTTAGGCCTAGAGGGGAGGGCCCAAGGTGCAGAAAGCTGGGTTTGCTGGCAAGGTTCTGGGTGCAAGGGGGCAGTGGGCACGGTGCTGGCTTCACTGGACCCAGGGCAATGGCTCAATGAGGGATCTCTACATGGAAGGTGAGGGCTCTTGTGGTCCCCTGTAGAGCAGTTCAGTGCGGGGGACAGTTGTCTTATGAGTGAAAAACCCTTCCCAGGGAAATTCATATAGTGTGAGCAATGCTTCTGGCAGCCTTGCCCAATCAACAGGGAAAGGTACAAATCTGGAGAAGCCTGAATCCCTCTGTCTCACTGCTGGCTCCCTCTATGGATCTGTTGTCTGCCATAGCTGTTTCTTGGCTTCATCTTCCTCTCCTGCACCTGATTCAGTGACTCAGTCTTTCTTCAGGTCTCTCTGTTTCTGCATTGCTCTTACCTGACCTGCACTGACTGGGATTCTCTGACTCTCACCTCTGCAACCTATTTTCCTCCTGCTCCCTGACTCATCTCCCTATACTGCAAACCTGACTGCTGGGGTTTGAACTGTGCCCCAGAGAGTTCCTGCTTGGGAAACATCTCTCAGTTCCTGTATGGATGGCTTTGGAGGTCAGGCCTTTGAGTAGTGATTAAGGTGAGATATTAACATGGAGCACCAAGGCCCTGGCCAGCTGCCAGAACATTGACCATTAGACTTCCCAGCTTCCAGGATGGTGAACTGGCGTCTGTTTTCTGCAATTTATCCAGCTGGTGACTTTTGGTGGTAGAAACATAAAATGGACCAAGACACTGACATGACTCACACCATTCTCTTGATCTGTCCTCTGTCACTGGAATCTTGTGTGTGTCCCTTTGCCTGAAAAGTAACCCAAATGTCTTAGTGTGACACATAAGGCCTTTGAGATTTGTTTCATAATGTATAATCATCTCTCATGCTTACCCTTTCCATTTCATTCATTCACTCATTCATTTACTCATTATGTTAGGGTTTTGGTTTTTGGTTTTTGTTTTTTTTTTTTTGAGATAGTCTTGTATGTGTCCTAGGCTATCTCAAACTTGGTAACCTTCCTGCTGCTACCTCTGCCTCCTGAGTTCTAGGATTATAGGCTTGCACTATGGTGTTTAGGTCCTTGCTTTTTGTCCAAAAGAATTCATTTTCAGGCAAAATCTCACAATAAAGGCCTGTGTTGAACTCCTATTGATCCTCCTGTCTCAGTCTTGGATTACAGGTAGACATCTCTGCCTGTTCTTTCCATTTAGAAACGGGGTGCCCAGCCTCTGTGGGTCTCTGCAGCCCATGCCTTTGCAGTCTAGACTCTGTTCTATATGGGAAGTCTCTGACCCCCTCAGTGGTTCCAGTCTCCTCCTGTGACCCTACTCTCTCCAGAGCTTGTCTATTTCCTAGGACAGATGTCACTGTGTTTTTCATACTGGCCATTTGTTCAGCCCCCACCAGACCTGTATCAAATGCCATTTCCCATCTCTATGCACCCTGCTTGTCAGGAAACACTGGCTCTTTGTTTCGTGTAAGTGAACTGATGAAAGTTTCTGTCTAGCCTGTGTGTTTCCACATGTGATGACAGCTTTGGGTCAACTGCCACCTTTTCAGTAAGCTGTCAGACGGTGTTACCTGGCATGACCTTAAGCTTACAGGTATATCTTTTTCAGTAAGTCACAGTGCAACCAAAGAATTGGGCTTTTGCCAGGTTCCTATAGTGAAAGCGCCAGGGAAAGTGGTACCAGGAAAATTGTGATAGTCACCTGTATAATTGCTGGAGGAGGAGCCTATATGACTCGATGAGTCACTGAAATTTTCCCTCTCCCTGTCCCTTATGTTTCCTCCTTCAGTTTTTCGATGCTGCTTACAATGAATTTCCCTGTGTAGCTGTGAAAGAAGAGACTCAGTTCTGCTTCTCTTTCCAACCCTCACTCATCTTACCCTCGTTGTAGTTGTTGAGACAAGGCCTCGCATATCTCAGATTTGTTTCAAAATTTCTGCTTAGGTGAGGTGACCTTGAAATTCTGGGTCACTCTCCCTCCACCTCCCAATTGCTGGGTTATATGTAATGAGGAATTCTAATCTATGATTTCATGCTCCATAAGCAAGCATTGTGCAAGCCAAACCACATCCCCAGATACCTTTGCCACATCATCACCATCACCATCACCACCACCACCATCATCATTATCATCATCATCATCATCATCATCATCAGTTATTCCTGTAGCCCAGGATAATCTTAACTCTTCCTGCCTTGGAATCACTAGAGTTGAAATTGCGGGTGCATTCCAGGCCAAACATCTGCTCTCATCCCCTCCCCTCCCCTCCCCTCTCCCTTAGTTCCCCTCTCCTCCTGTTCTTCCCCCCTGTCCTTATTCCTCCCACCTCCCTTCAAGTCAGGGTACCACCATGTGGCCCAGGTTGGGTTCTAAATCAGGATTGTTCAGTCTTTCTGGGCTTGCAGGTGTGCACTATGCTTTTCTTTTGCTTCATCTTTTAACAACCTGCCCCCTCCACAGGGTGTTCTAAGTCTAAAGAGGGACCTTGGCAATGATATCCTCCTTTATCCTCTTCATGGATTCAGATGCACGAAATGAATGTGTCTTTAACACTAGTACCCAGAAGTCTGATTGTTTTTGATGAGGGGAAAAAAACAGAGATGAGAGTTATTGGTTGGAGCCTCCTTCCCCTTTGTGGAAGGGCTCTTGACCATTGTGTTACTGTAACCCCTTCGTGCCCTTAAGCCCCTGAAGATGGAGATCTGAGGCAGGAAAGACTGCTCTTTTCCTCAGGGCCTGTCACTGGCAGCTGGAATGAACCTGACACAACTAACTGGGTGGTATCCTGCTGAGCATCCATCCTCAAGGATGCAGAGGTGCTCATCTACTTGAGAGACAGACTCCTGGGCCTCTACTCAGGAGACAGGAGAGTGTCCCCAGACACATTTGCTGGGTGAGTGAGAGTGAAGCAGCTAGTGAGTTTGGTGATGAAGCAGAAAGACAAGAGGACTTGAGTGGAGTCAAGAGCCTGCATCAGGGGAGGGTTGTCCCTTGGTGCCTCTGCAGAGGCTGTGTGTGACCCAGGGGCTGAGAGGCTAATAACCTGAGTTTAGATGTCAGGGACAGTGAGTGCTGCTGTGATTCTGTCTTATTGACAGAATTCTGCCATTGAAGAGGAGACTGTGCATGTCTGAAGGTTGGGAAGGGTGACCTAGTAAAGACAAAACGTTGGTCATTGGGTCCTAGATCATTGGGCCTGACTAAGACAAAAGTATCAAGTTATGTGGTTTTGTTAGAGTAGATATGACAAAAGGAGTGAGCTTTGAGGTTTCAAACGATCATACCATTTCTCTACCCCAAGCTTCTATCTCAATATGTAAGCTCTCAGCTACTGCTCTGGCACCTTGCCTGCCTGCCTGCCTGTTGATATGCATGCTCATGAATTACAACATTCTTGGAGCACAGAGTCTTGAATTAAAACTTTTTTTCATAAGTGTCTTAGGTCATTATGTTTTGTCGTAACAAAAGTAAAATAACTAAGATATGGGTATGTGCTCTTTTCTTCCCGGCCCTGCTGTTTTCAAGAGATTTCACTTACCTTTCCTTTTCAATAATTTCGTGATGCTGTATCTAATATACATTTATTTAAATTTGTTCTGTTTGGAGTTCACCGTTTAAAATCTGCAGTTTAATCTCTTGACAACTTTGAGAAGTTTGTGGCAATTATATTGTTAATCATGGATTGCTGCTGGGATTTAAATGTGAGATTTTGTGCATGCTAAGCATGTGCCTGGCCACTGAAATACCCACTGAGGCTAAGCTTCCTTTATCATATGCACTGTGGTATCTACCCAGTGTTATTGATGACTGATGACTGTCATCTTTCAAGTGTGTGAAGATTTCTATGTTCCTTCATATGTTTTAACCCTTTGGAGAATATTGACCTTTGTGAATTTTGTTTGTCTTGTTAGGTAGTTACCTAGTTAAGTTGCAAGGCCCATATTTCAACCCCTTTCTCTGAGGAAACATTTCCATTGTCAGTTCAAATTCCATACTTTCAATACTACTTATGTTTGTCCCATGTATGCATCCCCCTCCCCCCATCCCAAACAGCAGTCAACCTGAGTAGTGGGAAAATACTTGTCAACTGAGTTCTAGAAGTCTTTGACAAGTTCATCAGGGCCAGATATATGCATGGTTAGTCCACAGTTACTGTTTCCAACTTCCCTTGAAGTAGATTGGAAGATAGGAGAACCTAGGGGACAGGAGAAGGGGAAGAATCTTCTCACCCTGGGATCTGTTTGTCTTGTTGCTGACTGAGAGTCAAGGAAATTCAACACAGCTGGGTAAGCTACGACTGCCTATAACATGTGCTTTCCTAAAGATGCCTCAAGCATGGGTGTTAAAAAACAGGCATAATATGCTTCCTTGGGGCCACAACGTCTGTGCCAAAGATTTATCATATCAGCTTTCTTCTCTGACCCCTGAAAATGTACTTCATAAGACTTAGTTTCATTTGGGAAAGGAAATTATTTATGGTAAACAATAAATAAGCCAACTCACACATTTTAACTGATCTTTAAAACTTTACTTAAATTTAAAGTTTTCTTTGATTTTGAAGTCTTGCTGGTAACTCAGGAAGTCACAGGACCATACACAGCCTTGGGAAGACAGTTAAGTGTGACTCCTTCATGGAGCCCACTCTCCTGCTTTAGAACTGTGTACTGTCCTTTCCCTATGAAACTTCCTGTCTAAATGTTTACCTCACTAACTTTGCTCACTCTGGCTCATGCTGAAATTCTTTTCTATGACACCATCTTGAGCTGACTGCCTTGAAGGGATGTCCCTAAGAGGCTAGTGAATTCTTAAGTTACAGGTGGCTATGTCTTCTTGATGTCTCTGACTCTCCATGTCTCCCGAGTACTATTGATTAATGGAAAGCCCCCTTCCTCATCCCCTCACATGCCTGCATCTCTGTGATAGGAGAACAGAGAGAGTAAAGGAAGAGGAAACTTCCACGTCCTTTGTGCTACAGCTTGGCATGGTCCCCACTGCTTGGCAAAGCACTCTGGACTTGCCTATTGCTTATCCTGCTGTCTCTCACTCCTCCTGTCCAGTCCATGCTAATCCTGTGCTTCTGTAGCTTGGCTCCCATTGCAAAACAGCTCTGTGTGCCTCCTGAGAGCTCACCAATATCTTTTATCTTGCCTGACAGCCTCAAGGCCCCTAAGCACGAGTGTCAGCCCTTTGCCCTGCTTCTTCAGAGCCTTCTTCGAACTCTGAGACTTCATTAATCCTTTGTGGCCTATAGCCATTCTGTAGCCTACACATACATATTACTGTGTCAAGTGTGACGTGTGACTTGAATGTCAATATACATGTCTTAGTCACTGTTCTATTGTTGTGAAGAGACACCATGACCAAGGAAGCTCTTTTAAAAGAAAGCATTTAATTGGGGGCTTGCTTACGGTTTCAGAGGTATAGTCTGTTATCATCATGGAAGGGAGCATGTGGCATGAGGCAAGTACTGGACAAGTGGCTGAGTGAGAGCTACATCCTGATCCGATCTGGAGAGAGAGACAGAGACAGAGACAGAAAGACAAAGACAAAGACAAAGACTGGACATGGTGGGCCTTTGAAACTTCAAAGCCAACCCGTTGAATACATATTTCCTCCAACAAGGCCACACCTCCTAATCCTTTTAATCCTTTCAAATTCCTTATGAGCATTCAAAGTGATGAGTCTTTAAGGCCATTCTTATCCAAAGTTCCACATTAGTAACTAAATTCGTAATAAAACAACCAGTGTTTGTTAATGGCCATCTATCAAGGGAAAGTGGGACAACTAGGCAAATTGCAGCCATATACAGCTTATGAATTTGTTGTTGTTTTAAAAATTCTGACATCGGGGAAAGACACAAATGAGACTGTTTCTGGCATACCATGCTCCTGACAATCCTCAGAAAAAGCATCCATTGTTCTACTTCATGCAATCATTTGCCACACTGAAAAGGGTGAGGGGTTTACTGATAAATGAGTTAACTCCATTTTGTTTTACTGCTGGGAGGAGCAATTCCCTTGGCCATGCTCAGCATGTCTGTAAACCTTCAGCAATCTAGGCAACTGCTTGTCTTGCCTCACTTCACCTGGGACTGGGTAGTAGTTCTTGGGACAAATGTCACAACCATGATGACAGATTTTTCCGGGGTGAGAGAGAGCAGGTCTACCTGAACAAACCTTCTATGTATAGAGAACAAAACTAGAAACTGAATATTCCACTTTGGAATGTGAAGAAAGAGCCCATTGATGGTCACAGGTGCACATCCTAACTCTGTAAGCTGTTTCCCTGCACACTAGTTAATCTTTAGCATAAATTCTTCCTGATGTATCCTCTGAGGGTTATAAGGATACACATGGTCCCTTGAGACAAGCACATTTGAGGGGTTTTGCCAGTTGAAAACTATCTTGCTGTTTCAGATGCATTTTGGTATAAGGTAGAGAGAATGTGTGTTTATCATAGATGTAACTCCCTCCTCAATGGAGGTGGCAGTGAGAGACATTGGAGTTACAGCAGGATGAACAGGTTCAAGCAAAGTCTAGGAAGGGCAAAATGAAGTGTCAACCTCGCTGGAAGGAGAAATCTCTAAGGACTGATCCCCTGTCACTCAGGTGAGCTGCAGAAAGCCAGGACTAGCTCAAGGAAGTGTGAAATGATCCTGAAAACAGCAGGTTTTCAGAAAGCTTGATAAAAACAGTGGGCCAGAGGTAGACATTCAGGGAATAACTGAACTCCTACTGTGAGTAAGGGTCTAGGGAAAGGATGTTCCCCAGGCAGACTAGTTCTCAGGGAAGACTAGAAGGCAGACCTTGATGGAATAAAGTCTCAAGTAAATGTGAAGTCTCTGTGCTGTTAAGTCCTGGAGGAAGCACAGAGCAGTGAGGGGAACAGAGAAAGGAGCAGGTGAAGCAGCTGCTGCAGCCCAAGGCTGCCTGGTGTGAACTGTGGCTCCTGTGGGGCCTGCTTCTCCTCAGGGATGCTCATTGTGAGGGTGGGGGATGGCTGGTGCAATTGCTGTGTTTGTAAACAATGGCATCCTGGGTCTAGAAGGAATTTTGGTTGTCTTCTAGTCTGTTATTCATTTTTCTCCATGCCAGAAACATGTCTACAGCATCCCCAGGTGGCCACTGGTGCAGTCATTTCCAAGTACAGTAAATAAAGACCAACTAGGCTGTTTCCTTCTCATGGTTCCATGTCTGTGGATCCAACCAACCACAGATCAAAACGATTTTCCAAATCAGTATGGAACCTCTACTAAACATGCACATATTCTTCTGTTCTTCTGTTCATTGTCCCTAACCAATACAGTCTCCTGAGTATTTACATAGCATTTACATTGTTTTAGGTATTATAGTGAATGCATGGACTAGTTTAGGTACATAGGATGATATGAGTAGCTGTTCCCCTTTCTATAAGGGATTTGAGCCAGGATATTTTGGTATCTATGGGGGCTTTTGTATCACTTCCCTGTGGATTTACAAGGACTCACACACAACACTATAATTTTTGTATGACTTTTGTATAAATTTTGTATGTTAAAAGCTGGGGATAAGGAGCTTGAGATATCCAGCAGTCTGAACAGAAAGCAGTGAATCCTAATTAATGCCTGAGGGCAGAGTCACTTGATCTGTGGGAACACACAGAGGTCAGCAGTCTTCCAGCTCTCCTTCCAGAATACCAAGTTGGGGGACAACTGCACTTGGGATCTGACTGTCTCCCCTGCTCCTCTCTTATCTATCCTCATATGCAGTTTCCCAGTGGGCTGTAAAATCAGTTCCACTACTTTTTAGTGGTGGTTAATTTTGACAGTGATGCCTGTCATGTGTGATGATGGAGCTGAAGCCTAGAGAAGTCCCATAGTTACCACCAGCACGCATACTCAGTGACTTGGTTGTCTCCCTTCCCCAGTCCTTCCGAGTCAAATCCAGAAGTCACCCAGTCCTTGTCCTGCCACCTTGTGACAACAGCCAGCAACTCTGCAGTTCTTAGGGAAAATTTTAATCAGGTTCCAAAAGAAAGTTTGGAATTTTCTTGTAATGCTCCATTTCTACTAAAATTAATACCCTTTTAACTGTGTAACAATTTGACAGAATTTCCTATTAACAATTGGTCTTCACTTTCAAACCCCTAAAATTGTATGATAGGATAAAGGGGATGAATACAGGGAAGGTTTAGATGGGATGGGGATGTGGATGGTGGAGGAGGGGAGGGCAGAGTGGGGAAAATGAGCATTCAGGATGTTTGAGAATGCTATATGGAAGATTGCAACATCAGTGGGGCTCTCTGGAGGAACAAAACTGATGTGTTCTTATTCCTGTAGAATAAGGTGTATATCTCTTACTAGAGTGGCTTCCAGGTTTACCCAAACCATTTCCACAACTATCTCCATACAGAAAGTCCCAGAATTCAGTAGCTGTTAGGTCCAGAAGGCTGGTCATCTGGGATGCTCTTCAGCATGTACTGGAATCTGGAAGAAGTGAAGGGATGAACTTGCCAACAAGAGAGGGCAAGCAGGCAAAGAACAAGCGCTTCCTTCTTCCATGTCCTTTACATAGGCTGCTGCCAGAACATGTGGCTGAGATTTAGTGTGGGTGTTCTCACAGCGAATGATGCAATCAAGAGAAATTCCTCACAGTTACACCTAGCAGCTTGGGTTTTCATTAATGCCAGATAGTCAAGTTCAAAAACAAGAAGAGTCAAGACACTTACTATATTATGGATTGCGTATGAGTGTGTGTGTGTGTGTGTGTGTGTGTGTGTGTGTGTGTGGTTAGTTGGAGGTATACTTCAGAAATTTTTCCATTTCAAAATTTCTCTTTGAGCTAGAAGATCTACTTTGGTCTTTGTGACAATTCCAACCTCTGGGTAATCTCAGGATTTATATACCTTGTCCTTTTCATTGAGAATGGTCAGACTTCCATATGAGATGTGAGTGTGGGCAGGGTCTTGGATACTGTGACTATAACCCTGTACAGTCTCTGGTCTTGTGACATTCATATGGAGGATTGTTTTCCCAAGTACCCAACCTGGTGTGAATCAGACAAGAAGCTCATTCTTGATTTCCTGTGAGTGGTAGTGGCGACCCCACTTTGATTTTCCAAGGCTTTGTTAGCTACATTTGTTTGCATCTGTCCTGCTCATGAACCTGAGAGTTCAAGCACAGAATTAAGGAGAGTTCTTTCTTTGAAACAAGAAGATGCATTCTGTATGTGCATGAATGTTTGGCCTACATGGATGTTTATGCACCACATGTGTGCCTGTTACCTGCTTGGATGCCTGGAAGTTGACATCACAGGTGGTGTGAGCTGCCACATGGCTGCTGGGAATTAAACCTGAATCCTCTGGAAGAGCAGCCAGTGTTCTTCTGCTAAGCTATCTCAGTCTAGAACATTCTTCTTAGCTTTGGGATTTTCTTCTCACTCTCACTTTAATCCTTAGGAAATTCTCTACCTGAACAGAGAGGTGTTTTTGTTGTTGTTGCCATTTGTTTTCTATGGCTTACTTTTAGCTGGTCACATCATAGCCACATCAGTGCCGAGCACTCTGGCTACCTTTGAGGCAAGAATCTCCTGCTGGAGAGAAAGGCCAGCAATGTTATATTTCCCATCCAGGGAAAGCTGCTTCTCTTCATTTGGGTGACTTTTCATGATCCACCTTTTAAGAATTAATTTGTACATATTGGTGTGTACCATGTATGTTCCTGGTACCCACAGAGGCAAAAAAAAAGTACATTGGATCTCCTGGAACTGTAATTACAGGAAGGTTGTGAGCCATGTGGCTGCTGGGAATTAAACCTGGATCCTCCGGAAGAGCGAGCAGTCATGCCTCTAAACATCAAGATATCTCTCATCCTCTCATGATCCACTCCTAATTTAAGGTTCCTCACATAGTTTCTTTCTACATTTTTACAGAGATTTTGCAGTGAATAGGAGGTTTGGACAGTCTGGGCTTCTGGGGTGTGGTGGTGCTGGACGCTGCCTGGTTTCTTAGTTTAAATTTTGGTGCTTCATAGTCATTTCACTCGAGAAAAGCTTCTCTCTCTCTCTCTCTCTCTCTCCTCTCTCTCGCACATCTTAGCCCGTGAAAACAGCGGTAACAATCTCATCTTTAATCCCTGGCTTCATTTTCAAGGGATAAAATATGATGGGCATCAGATACCAGTAATTTGTTAATAAACATTAATGGTTATTTCTGTTCACATTTTCATAAAACTGAACACTGCAGACTAAGATTATCAGAATAAAAAATTAAGACTTGAAATATTTGCAGGTATTGACATCATAGCTACCTGGAACATAATTGTTGAAAGAAAGACAAAAGGTAGCAATATTTTCGTAAGCAAGATATCCTATTGTTGTTTTTTATCTGTAGTACAGCAGCTGCACCTGAACCTACCACTGCCTCAGCTGGTAACTGTGTCTGTACCTCAGATTCTGCAGCCACCTCTGCCTCCCTGCTGTTCTCATGGTGTCAGAGATATGATCTCAGCATGTAAGGTCATAACATTTTCCAAAACAGGTCCCCAAGTACACTGTCCCAGGGCTCATGGCAGCATCCATTCATGTCAAGCAATGTAAGACTTCCTGTTGCCAAAAACATACATGAATTCTTAAGGCTTGATTTATGAAAGCGTTTATTTGTCAGTGCTGTGGGGCAGTCTCATCATAACTGCTATGTTAGCCAATGAAAAGGCACACTGAAGTGTTTATCATTTAAACAGGAAACCGGAACTCACAGAACATACTTCCTCTGGGAAGTCCAACTGCTGTGATGGTCTTCACAGCTTTGCTTTTCTGGATACGAAGTTCATGATGGCATTGATGCATTCCTCCGACAGCCACTTTGCTTTGAGGGTAGTGCACTCTTCAGCATTAACTGCATGGAGCTTTTCCTTCTCATTGTTTCTGATTAACTCTTTGGAAATTCTCATGGACTGATGGAACAAAACCAGCAATAAGTTATTCCAACAGGAATAGGATTAGTCCTTTCTTGCTGTCAGATTTTAATAAGACATATAAAAAGAAAGTACACCTGTAATGTACACAGATGTGACTCTAGTAGTTGTTGGTGATAGGTCTGTTATTGTACATTTGTAAACAGCCCGAGATGGATACAAAAC
Organism: Mesocricetus auratus; assembly: GCF_017639785.1. Taxonomy (NCBI): domain Eukaryota; kingdom Metazoa; phylum Chordata; class Mammalia; order Rodentia; family Cricetidae; genus Mesocricetus; species Mesocricetus auratus. Next base: position 55,959,642 of record NW_024429196.1, read on the forward strand.
GTTCTGGTTCCAGGATCACACACTCAACAGCATAAGAGCAGTCAGCTGCTAGCTACTATCTATACCATCCAAAGTGCTATAGAGCAGGGTCCCCAAATATAGCCAGCCTCTTCACCTCCCACCTGAATTCTAAAGTGAAAGAGCTGGGTGTTTACTGGTACCCCCCTGAGTCATCCCCATGAAGCATCTCTCATTTGTCCCTGTAGCACAGAAATCAAACGTCTGTCTGGTAAGTTCTTTTTTAAAAAGTCACCATTTTCAATGATATGGTAATTTTCAATGCAAAATCCAGAGGTACTAAAGACATGACTTGTCTTTTTAGGATGTGTTCTCCTGAGGCACACTGCTCCCTTTTGGAAATGATTTCCACATCCCCACAAGTAAAAATGAAATACTAACGTTTGGTGGGAGCTTCGCATATCCTTTCAGCCTGGTCCAGACTTCTTTCTCAAAAGTGCTGTCAGGAAAAACTTCAGAGACAAGGCCTTGAGCCCAAGCCTCTCTTGCTGTGAGTTTCTTCCCAAAGAGAAGCATCTCAGTTGCCTGCAATGCAAAGGGAGATGTGACCCTAGATTAATAAAGCAAGGCCTCAGTCAACATCAGAACAGCCAGCTTCAAGAGACACAGATGCACTCATGGCTCTTAGGTTGTCTGTCTTTCACAGGAATGGGGAAGGTGATGGCCTCCCTGGGCAAGGCTTTCAAACAGCTGAGACTGTAACTGTTTCTGTGTTTCTAGAACCTAGAATGGCAGCCTCTTCTATGAGGGTCTGTGCTTGGTAGGCAAGTATGGAAAGCCCAGGACATAAATGACCTGAACCCATAGTAGCTATTAAATATTGCAAATAATAACAAAGTTGGGCAAGGCAGAAAAAATTGCACCCATAGGGCCAACTTTGAGGCTTTCAAAATCCATTCCCTTACTGGTTGTCCTAATGGTTGTGCTCTAAACACTTTCTTTCCTTTCATGGGTACTGAAATTACTCCTATGAGACTGAAGGGTTTCAGGGATAGCTTACACTGCATTTTCATATAGACCAAGGCCAATGAGCAAATCTTCTTTCTATTGTTGCATTTTCTCTTCAAAAAACAAATTCCAAATGCTCTAACTTTGAGGAGCTGGTACTGCTTACCTTTCTAAAGCATAACTGATTAATACCTCTGGCTCTGTGATCTCAACACCATGAAGTTAAGGAAGTGTATGTACATGTACTATATATATGTGGCATGTGAGGGATATTCACAACAAAAAAATCTAATTGTCACCAAACAGGCTCCCTTACCATACTGAGATTGTAACCAATTTCTGCTAAGCTCTTCTCTCTGTCCTTCTCCTGTCCAGTACCTGGAGCCACTCCACAGAGGACAGACACCTAGATTTGCAGTACAGAGCTAGACCTGAGCAGCCAGTGGGCCACCTTGGGAGTCTCAGCACACAGCAGAGCAACTGCTGAAAGACAGCTCTGACTGGGAGTCACAGGGACTATGACTGTACAGGGCTGCTGAGAGCCTGCAACTTCTGGCACTTCACATGGTCCCAAAGAGAGGATGATGTCACCCTGTCATCTCAGAGGAAGTTGCTCATCCACACAGTTAGGGGCTTTGACCTGATCACATCTGTAAAGGCTTTCTAGTCCTGGACCTTCAAGGAATGTCACACAGCTGTGTAGGACAAGGTCTTGTGCTGCCACCAATGATCCAGCTCAAGGCCTCCTGCTGTCACACACTGTCCCTCCATTAGGAATTGCAGAGAAAATGTCATAACCCTTCCCTTATATCAGATCTCCCCTTAGCTGGTTCTTCCATGTTGCAGAGCAAATAACCATTCTGCAAGCTTTGCCCAAGGGAAAGAGGACAGAGTACAGGATGGCCCTGGCAACAAAGATGGCACACTACACTTTAAGCTTTTTCTAAGTTACCTTTGCTGAGCCCATTATCTTCGGAAATGTGTACGAAGAACACGCTTCTGGGCTCTGGCCAAGATGGCTGAATGGAGTATGAAATGTTGCCTAGTTGGGATAGAGGAAGAAAAATAAGCATTGAAAAATTGCTATTTGATTTTAAATTCACAATTCTACATTTGTGTACTTGGATGGTTTTCTCTGTCTCACTCAGTTCCAATGGACTATTTTCTCTCCTATCTGCAGGGTCCTCTTAACGACTTATGAAATAACACTCAAAGGCTAATATTAAACATAACTGTTTGGCCAATGGTTCCAACATATTGCTGACTAGCTAACTCTTACGAATTAACCCATTTCTATTAATCTATGTTGCCACAAGGCTAGTGGCTTACTGGTAATACTCTAGCATTTACTCCTGCCTTTTTTCTCTTCTAAACTGTATTTTCGCCTTACCTATATTTTCCCAGTCCATTGGTCAAAACAGATTCATTCATCAACCAGTAAAAACAACACATATTCATAGCATATAGAAACACATCCCATATCACATTTATGTTTGAGACAGAGTCTTGCTATGTATCCTAGTCTGACCTAGAATTTAACCATCTCATACCTCAGTCTCTTGTGTCCAGGGATTACAAGTATGTGTCACTATTCCCAGCTCAGTATTTCTAATTGGTGAGGACATTTAAATTACAATTATACATTATACTATACACACACAATTCCCTTCTAGTGTGTATTGATGGAATTTTACAAATATGTAAACTATGTTGCCAACAACAATTTCAGCAGACAAACATTTACTAACCCAAAAGTCCCCTGTGGCGCCTGTGGGCAATCCCTTCCTTCCCCCATCCTCACGTATCACTATCTGCTTCTGTCCCTTCTGTTTTGCCCTTTTGTAGAATATTACATGCATGGAATCCTATATACAAGAGAACCTTGTTTCTTGCTCCTGTCGCTTGGAATAAGGTTTGGGAGTCACTCATGCACTGCAAACTGGTAGCCTCTTTCTCATTATTGCTGCTTTTACCATGTGTATGTGCCAGCATTTGTTGACCTGTATGCCACTTAATACTTTTACGAACGTTTCCAGTATTGTGGCCATTATTAGTAGGGTGAGTCACAACCATGAACTTGTTTGATATAATACATACAATTCCCACTTGTCAATAACACCTCAAAGAAGCTGAAAAAGAACTTTTCAGGTTTATTCTACCAAAAAAGAAGTAGTTGTGAATGGAGTGGCTGTGCCATCAGCATTCCACATTGAGAGCCCTACCTCGTCCATATCCTTACTCAGATTCACTTGGAGAAGAACTTGGAATCCAATTTTGCCATTATGTGCATAGTAGTACCTCAGGGTTTCAGTTTATATGTCCTTTATGACTAATGATGTTGAGAATATTTTTGTATACTTACTAGCTGTGTGTAGTATCATCTTTGGTGAAATAACTGCTAACAAGTTTCCCCCTATTTTTGTTTTGTTTTGTGTTTTGAGACAGGGTTTCTCTATGTAGCTTTGGCTGTCCTGGAACTAGTCCTGCAGACCAGGCTGATGTGAAACTCACAGAGATCTGCTCCCAAGTGTTGGGATTAAAGGTCTGCACCATCACTGTCCATCATTTCTCACTATTTTACAAATTAAATATTGTCTTCTTATTTTTGAATTGTAAAGATTCTTTTTTTTTTGCAGAACAGGGTTGTTTTGGATATCATGGGTCTTTGATTTTTACATAAAGTTGAGAAGTGTTCTTTCGAGATCTGTGAAGAAATGTGCTAGGATTCTGATGGGGATTACATTGAATCTGTAGATTGCTTTTGGCAAAATTACCATTTTTACTACATTGATCCTACCTATCCAAGAGCATGGGAGATCTTTCCATTTTCTGCTGTCTTCTTTAATTTCTTTCTTTAAAGACTCAAAGTTCTTGTGATACAGGTCTTTCACCTGTTTGGTTAGCATTACCCCAAGGTATTTTATGTTGTTTGTGGTAATTGTAAAGGGTGATGTTTCTCTGGTTTCTTTCTCAGCCCTTTTATGGTCTGTATATAGTAGGGCCACTGATTTTCTTGAGTTGATCTTGTATCCTGCCACTTTGATGAAGGTAGTTATCAGCAGTAGGAATTCCCTCATAGAGGTTTTTGGGTTACTTATGTAAACTATCATATTATCTGCAAACAGTGAAAGTCTGACCTCTTCCTTTCCAATTTGTATCCCCTTGATCTCCTTTTGTTGTCTTATTGCTCTAGCTGGAACTTCATGTACAATATTGACGAGGTATGGAGAGAGGGGACAACCTTGTCTTATTTCTGATTTTAGAGGAATTGCATTGAGTTTCTGTCCATTTAGTCTGATGTTGGCTGTTGGTTTGCTGCATATAGCTTTTATTATGTCTAGGTACGTTCCTGTTATCCCAGATGTCTCCAAAACCTTTATCATGAAGGAGTGCTGGATTTTGTCAAAGGGTTTTTCAGAATCTAGTGAGATGATCATGTGATTTTTGATTCTCAGCTTGTTTATATGGTAGATTACATTGATGGATTTCATATGTTGAACAATCCCTGCATCCCTGGGACAAAACCTACTTGATCATGGTGGATGATTTTTCTGATGTGTTCTTGGATCTGATTTGCCAGTATTTTATTTAGTATTTTTGCATCAATGTTCATGAGGGATATTGGCCTGAAGTTCTCTCTCTTAGTTGTGTCTCTTTGTGACTTGGGTATCAATGTTATTGAAGCCTTGTAAAAAGAGTTTGTCAAAGACCCTTCTGCTTCTATTGCATGGAATGCTTTGAGGAGAATTGGTATAAGTTGTTCTTTGAATTTCTGGCAGAATTCTGTACTGAGGCCTTGTGCTTTTTTTTCTTTCTTTTTTTCTTTGATTGGAAGAATTTTGTTGACTACTTCTATTTTCTTAAGTTTTAAAGGTCTATTTAAATTGCTTATCTATTCTTGATTTAATTTTGGTAAGTGATATCTATCCAGAAAACTGTCCATTTCCTTTAAATTTTTGATTTTGTGGAGTATAGGTTTTGAAAGTATGACCTCCGGATTTCCTCACTGTCCATTGTTATGTCCCTCTTTTCATTTCTGCTTTTGTTAATTTGCATGTTCACACTCTGTGGTTTGGTAAGTTTGGATAAAGGTTGTCTATTTGGTTGATTTTCTCAAAGAACCAACTCTTTGTTACATTGATTCTTTGTATTGTTTTCCTAGTTCCTACTTCATTGATTTCAGCCCTCAATTTGATTATTTCCTGGCATCTACACATCCTTTTGTGCATTTGCTTCCTTTTGTTCAAGAGCTTTCAGTTGTGCTGTTTATTCTGTAGTGCGACTATTCTCCAGTTTCTTCACGTGGGCACTTACTGCTGTGAACTTTCCTCTTAGCGGTACTTTCAAAGGGTCCCATCGGTTTGGGTATGTTGTTTCTTCATTCTCGGTGAATTCTAGGAAGACTTTAATTTCTCTTTTTATTTCTTCTTTGACCCAGGAATGGGGCAAATGTGCACTATTCAATTTCCATGAGTTTGTAGGGTTTCTGCAATTTGTGTTGTTGAATTCTAACTTTAGAGTATGGTGGTCTGATAAGATATATGGAGACATTCCAATTTTTTTGATGTTTGCTATGTTGCCAAGTATGTGTTCGATTTTTGAGAATGTTCCATGTGGAGCTGAGAAGATATATTCTTTTTTACTTGGATGGAATGTCCTATAGATGTCTGTTAGACCCAATTGGGACATAACTTCTATTAGTTCCTTTCTTTCTTTGTTAAGTTTCTGTCTGGTAGTCCTGTTGAGTGGCGACAGTGGGGTGTTGAAGTCTCCCACTATAAATGTGTGAGGTTTTATATGTGATTTGAGTTTTAGTAGTGTTTCTTTTAGGGACGTGGTTGCCTTTGTATTTGGGGAAAAATGTTTAGAATTGAGACTTCATCTTGGTTGATTTCTTCTGTGATGAATATGAAATGACTTCCTTCATCTCTTTTGATTGATTTTAGTTTAAAGTCTAATTTGTTAGATATTAGTATTACTACCCCTGCTTGTTTCTTGGGTCCATTTGATTGGAAAATATTTTCCTATCCCTTAACTCTGAGGTACTGTCTGTCTTTGAAGCTGAGGTGTGTTTCTTTTATGCAGCAGAAGGATGGATTCTGTCTTCGAATCCATTCTGTTAGCCTGTGTCTTTTTAAGGGCAAGTTAAGATCATTAATATTGCCAGGCGGTGGTGGCGCACGCCTTTAATCCCAGCACTAGGGAGGCAGAGGCAGGTGGATCTCTGTGAGTTCGAGGCCGGGCTGGACTGACAGCCTCCAAAACAATACAGAGAAACCCTGTCTTGTAAAACCAAAAAAAGAAAAGATCATTAATATTGAGGGATATTAATGAACATTGATTGTTCATTCTTATTTGTTTTGGAATGGTTGTTGTTGGTGGAATTGTATGTGGATTTCCACCCCTTTTTTCTTTTGGCTGTTGGTAAAGTTGGCTTATCTATTGCCTATGTTTTTCTGGTTGTAGTTAACTTCCTTAGGTGGGAGTTTTCCTTCTAGTACTTTCTGTATGGCTCAGTTAATGGATATGCATTTTTTAAACCTAGTTTTGTCATGAAATATCTTGTTTTCTCTGTCTATATTGATTGAAAGCTTTTCTGGGTATAGTAATCTTGGCTGGCATCCGTGGTCTTTTAGTGTTGGTAGAATATCTATCCAGTATCTTCTGACTTGCAGAGTTTCCATGGAGAAGTCAGGTGCAATTCTGATATGTTTGCCTTTATATGTTACTTGGCCTTTTTCCTTAGATGCTCTTAATATACTTTCTTTGTTCTGTATGATTGGGTTCTTGATTATAATGTGTCCAGGGGACTTTTTTTGTGGTCCACTCTGTTTGGTGTTCTGTAAGCTTCTTGTACCTTCATTGGCATGTCTTTCTCTAGGTTGGGAAAGTTTTCTTCTATGATTTTGTTGAATACGTTTTCTGTCCCTCTGAGATGGGTTTCTTCACCTTCTTCTATACCCATTTTACTTAAGTTTGGACACTGGGTTTCTTCACCTTCTTCTATACTTATTTTACTTAAATTTGGACATTTCATGGTGTCCTATATTTCCTGGATATTTTGTGTTAGGGATTTGTTGGGCTTAAGATTTTCTTTGGTTGATGAATCTATTTCTCCTAGTGTGTTTTTAACACCTGAGACTTTCTCTTTCATTTCTTGCATTCTGTTGGTTATGCTTGCATCTGTAGTACCTGACCATTTGCCCAGGTTTTTCATTTCCAGAATCCCTTCAGACTGTGTCTTTTTATTGTTTCTATTTCAGATTTCAGCCCTTGTACTGTTTGAATTGTTTCTTGCAATTCTTGCTTTGTCTTTTCCTCCATTTCTTGCATTTTTGAATTTGTTTTTCTTTCATTTCTTGCTTTTTTGTTTGTTTTTCCTTCTAACTTTTCATGAAGTTGTTTTAAGGTTTAATGACCTTAAAACAAATTTTCATGAAGTTGTTTTAAGGTCATTCTCTTCTCCTTCATTTGTGTTGGAATGGTCGAGTCTTGCTGGTATAGAGTCTCCAGACTCTGGTGGTGACATATTTGTTTTTCTGTTGCTAAGTGTGTTATATATTGTCTTCTTTCCATCCCTTTTTCCAGTGGGTGCAGAAGGAGCCTCTTCTTCTCCTGGTGGGTAAGGGACCAAGGTTCACTTCCAGTGGGTGCAGGCAAGTATATTGCTTTGGTAGCTCTCCTTTTCCTGGTCCCATGGGTGGAGAAATGGACGAGGATGCTGGTATGCTTTCACTCCCACCTGGATGGAAGCCACAGTGGCAGACCCCAAGAACAGGCATGTGGCCCAGAAACAGGCCCCAGTCTACCTAATCCCATAGGTAAAGCAGGAGACTAGGATGCTAGGGTGTGTTGGCTCCCACCCCTGGGATGGAAGCTGCAGTGGCAACCCCCAGGACTGGCCATAATGTGTAATTTAATAGGGTTGAACATGAATCCCTTGTTCAGCACAGCACTTATTTATGGAGTACATAAAAACCTGAGGAATCTCTTCAGTGGTTACCAGGAAGTTATAGCACCCCCAAAGCAGAAGACACCAGAGGAACCTGGGGGCTAATGGTCTATAATTCTCATGCAATCACTAAGATAACTGTTTATCACATCAGTATTCATAATAACAGAACACAGAAACACCCTAGGGTTTCAATAGCCAAACACTAAGTTATAGAAACCAAATGCTAGCACTGGTTTACATCTGAGTGATTTTTCCTAATTAATAAATTTTATGATGCATATTTAAGGTAGATAATACATTAGTATGATATGTATATGTACACACATATATACAGTACAATTGCTGCTTCAGTGAAACCAAGAAATTCATATATTCACATTCCAGCATAGCAATGATTTTTCATTTGCCAAAGTTCTTGACTACAGTCCTCACACTGTACATTAGATGCTTTGACACCATGTATCTGCCACTGTGTTTCCTTTGACAAATACATCCCAATCCTCTCACCACCACCCATCATACAGAGACTTTTAGTTTACTAATCAACACATCCATCTCACATTTGTAAAAATAAATCTTTTCTTTGTATTTTATGTATTTTTATAAATTTTAAATTTTGCCACTACAGAATATACTATGGTAAGAATAAAAACAAAAATACAAGTCAACATGGTGCAATTCACCTCTAATCCTAGCAATTTGGAGGCAGATGTAAGAGTATCTCTGAGTTCAAGATCACCCTGGTCTCATATATAGTGACTTCTAGCCCAGCTAGTATTACACATTGAGACCCTTATTTTCTTTCTATCCAACTCATATACTCACACTCACTCACATACACCCCACACACACAAGCTAAATACAATGGTAAACACAAGACTGAACTGTATGTGAGCTTAGAATTTCTTAGGGCTTAAAATTTTCTCATCTGCAAAGGAGGGAGATAAGTGAATGGTCAAAGTCCCTTCTTGTTCTAGAAGCCTAAATACTAGGCTTCCTGAACTAGGAAAAGAGGATCAAGCAACCTGTACAGAAGTTATTGCCTCTCCTGAAAGCTTTCAAACATCTCCTGAGCGTTCTTGAATAATATAAAAACTTAAAATTGAACAACTATGTACTCTGATTAAAATACAGAACTACTAGAGTTGAGACAATGTTCACAACAATATTGCAGTTTAGAAGCACTAATTAGCAATGAAGGAAAAGCATAAATTGTAAGTTAGACCAAGTCTTTAAGAACTATCTAAATCACTGCATCCTATCACTGTCTTGTTTTGCTTCCTGTTGCTGGGATCCAACACTGACCAAAAGCAACTTGGGGAGGAAAGGGTTTATTTGGCTTACAAGGTAGTCCATCCTGAGGGAAGCCAAGACAGGGAACTCAAGCAGGAACATAGAGGAACAGTGTTTACTGACTGGTTTCCTACAGCTTGCTCAGCTTGCTTTCTTACCACAAGCCAGGATCACCTGCACAATAATAGTGCCACCCACAGGGGGCTTCGAACTCCAGAATCGGCCATTAATCAAGGAAATGCCTCACAAACATGCCCATGGGCCAATGTGATGAAGAAAAATTCCTCGGTTGAGTTCCCTCGTTACAATCCTAGTTTGTGTCAGGTTGACAAAAAACTAACCAGGGCAACCTTTATTGTGGTAACCACAACAAAGGACCTATGCTTGTAGAAGTAGACTTACCTTGTCAGATGCATAGACAGCATCAAACAGTCCCAGAAGGGTGACAGCGATTCCTACGGCTGGTCCATTTACCACTGCAACCAGAGGCTTGGGGAAGTCTATAAAACTGTTTACAAACTCCCTACAGAAATGGAAATAGAAAATCGTTAAACATCCCAAAGCAGCACCACTAACTATACAAAGGAATGTATAAATCTGATATGACATCACTCTATAGGGCCACTAATTCAGATTGGCCCAGGGTCCCTATAAATGTCACCTAATGAAATATCAGGTCATGACTCCTACAGGCTAAGGCCAGCTCACATCTTGGGCACTGAGTTCAGGACTGCAGGCCAGCTGTGACCTGAGAGACCAAGGTGGGTGACTACATGTATAAGTGTCTATTACAGCAAGGGGGACTGAGAAATTCAAAAGCGGTAGGACAGGAAGCCAAAGCCTCAAATCTCCTTCAGTGCCTTTCAAGACGACTTCCAGTGCACAGCCCGCATGCACAGGCACTGTGAATTCACCCTCTGCACAAGAACTCACTTCTGCCTCTTTCTCTCCTTACACTTTCCAGTCCCCCTCATGCAGAGGGACGGATGAAGAGGGGGTCTGATGGGGAATCACAATTAAGTGCATCAGCGCAGACAAGTGGGCGTTTTACCGATGTGTTAAGAAAGAACCTTCTTGTGAGGATGAGGAGATGACTCACTGATTAAAGCATTTACCACCGAAGTGTGAAGACTGGACTAGATGTTGAAGCCCCAGAATATCCATGAATTCTGCTGTGTGTGGAGGCCTACTTTTTTTCCCCCAGAAGATAGAAGTGGGAGCCTAGAACTGGATTTGAGAGATCTTGTTTCAGCGAATAAAGTCAGCATGTGCCTGTTAGTCTTATGCTAGGAAGAAAGAGTCTCAGTTGAGAAAATGCTTCCATAATATAGACAGGTGTGTGGTGCATTTTCTTACTTAGTGACTGATGGATGTAGTGGGCCCAGCCCATCATGGGTAGTGCCACCCCTGGGCTGGCAATCCTAGATGTTATAAGTAAGCAGGTTGAGAAATTCAGGAGGGAGTAAGCCAATAAGCAGTACTTCTCCATCATCTCTGGACTGGTTCCTGCCTTGAGGTTCCTACACTTGCTCCTTTGATGGTGGACTGTGATGTGGAAATGTAACAGGAATAAACCTTTTCCTCCCCAAGTGTTTTGGTCATAGCACTTCATCACAGGAGCAGAAACCTTATGACAAGATGCAATGCAGAAGATTTCTGACATAGAACTGAGACTTAACATACATACACATGCATTCGGGCTCACACACATGCCCACCACAAAACAGACACACAAAAGTTGGGGAAAAACGAATTAACCCTCTAGGATCAATGTCACTCTTACCTCAGTACCACAGCACCCTTGCTAGCGGCCTCCTCCATTCCACCAGCAGCACTAGTGAAGTTAGTTAGGTCATTCCCACTGCAGTAGTAGTCACCAGTTCCTAGGAATAGCCAATCAACATAGCTATGATTCCTTCACATACCTACTCATACTAGAGCAGATGTGCATCTGCTCTGTGTAGGGCTCAGCCAGGCACTAGTAGAACACTAGTGAGACTCATTTACACAGTAGGGACTAGGAAGACATGGGTGTTAAGGAACATATGTAAATGTAGATGTACAGCATGGCATGTGGTATGACTATGGAACAGGACTGGCCTATTGGGGTGTGTAGGGTGGAGCTCACTCAGGAAGGCACAGCTGGACTGAGGTATGAAGACCAGCAAGGCTAGCAGAGATGCAACAGTGCAAATGAGGTTCTGTGTCTGAGCTTTCCAGGCTCTACACCCCAGACTGAAAGAAGAGCCTCCAGGGCTGAAGCAGAGAAAGAACAGGGGAGTTGGTATAGTCAAGATGAGTAGACAGACTGTGTGGTACCGTCTAGATTCCAATAAGAAAAATCATTGTCTGTACGTTAACAGTCGTGAAGTTGTGTGTCTATTACAGTATAGTTTGCTCACAATGAAACTGTCATTTCTTAATGAGGATTTAAAAAAATTCTTTTGAGACAGGAACTTAGTAGTACAGGTTGGCCTCCAACTCCCCATGTAGCTAAGGATGACCCTGAACTGCTGATATGATGCCCCCACCTACTGATGCCAGTCTTTAAATCCTGTGTGTCACTATGCCAAGGAGGGGGATCAAACCCAGGGTTTCCTGCATGATAGTCAAGGACTCTATCTCAGGATCCTTCTCTAGCACCCTTTAGTAGTTTTGGTAACTGTGAACACTGGAGTGATCCCAGGCCAAAAGAAGACACAGTGGTTTCCATTTATGCTCACGAGACACATGCCAAGTTGGTCCACAAATCCCAGAAACATGGAGATGGTGCCAGGCTCTACTGTATGTACCGTGTTTTTTCCTTCCCAGTTGATCCTCCATACCCTCAGGTTTTACATGTATGTGTTCAACCACAGAAAATACTTCAGGACAAAAAGATCATCTGTACTGAACATTCACAGACTTTTCTTCTTGTGACTGATCATTCCTCCTCAATAATGTAATGAATACTGACATAGCATCATTCTGTGTTAGGCATTCAAAGACTCCCAGAGGGGATTCAAGATCCTTGGGCTATGTGGGCCTTCTATGCAAATACCATGTGATTTTACACAGGGAACATGAATGTGAAAAGTTATATATTGATGAGAGTCATGGAACTAATTCCCAGAGGGTACTGAGGGTGACTGCATTCACATACCTTTGAGGAAGTTCAATATATAGATTAGGTTAGATATTTAGAGTAACAAACTTTAATAATAACAATATACTATAAAAACATGCTGCTAATTTTCTAGAAACTAGTACTTATTTTGAGACCAAGATTGATGACATGTAAATGAAAATCTGGGAGGCAAAACCACTGAAAGGAGCATTCAGTTAAAAGGGGATGACACCTCAGAATGTTCTAGATGCTGTTTGTACCCTGCCATCCCACCTGCCTGAGGCAGGCATGTTCAGACTTTATCAACAGAGTAGAACTTCTGTCCAATATCATAGGACTTATGTCAACTGAACTGAGAAATATGACCTCTTTCATTTCATTAATTTCACCAGGCCATTCTCTAAGAATGATTCATATGTTTGCATGTATGAAGCATTCATTTCTTTTCTTCCTGAGAAGAATTCTATAGATAGTTAGAAGTTTTGGATAGATTAGTTGTTTTCTTGTGGCTCTTGTGAATCAGACAGCAGGAGCTTTACTTCGCCAGTCAGGTGTGCTGTTGATTCATCAGGATTCATTATCAGAGAGTGGTTTTATTATGTACATGATAACATGGTGCATTTATAAATCAAAGAAATGAAGCTCTGGAAAAGACCTGCAATCAATATCAATACTCTGTGTAGTAAGAGACTCCCTAAAGTAGAAACTGAACAACTCTGTGAAAATGGTCTTACCTGTGAAAACAGTTATGGCTGAGTTGTCTGTGCTGGCATTTTTAAGTGCAAGTATGATGTCTTGATACATCTATGTGAACAGGAAGATAGGGAAAAGAACAATAAAATTGAAATCCATCATCCAATGAACTGAAACACTCTGTCTGCCACAGTCCCAAAGTAATTGTTTTTTAAAGACTTACTTCTTTCAGTTTATATGTGTGAGTGTTTGGCCTTGTGTGCGTTTTTGCACTGCATAGTACCTGGCACTTTTGGAGGTCAGCAGTGGGTGCCGTATCCCCTGTAACTAAAGGTACAGGTGATTGTAAACCACCCTGTGGATCGCTGGGAAATGTAAGAGCCACAAGTGCTCTTAAGCACTGAGCCATCTCTGAAGCCTCAGTAATTGTGTTTTCATATGAAAAGGAGACTGCCTGAGAAGATTTCCACTCTGACAACTGCCTGGTGAATATGATGTACAGGCGCTGTTGCAGATACACCAAATAACCACTTTGTTCCACAAGTGAGCAAGAGAGATGAAGTCCTTGAGCTTTGCAGCTGGACTGTGCTCCATCGTGTATGGGGTGGAGGAAGGGCATGGGGTAGCTCAAAACTTGCTTGTACTGTTGAGGTTGCTACAGCAGACGAGAGGGCAGGTGGCTGAGAAAACTCTGCCTGAATCAGCATGTCAACTGTGGCTTCAAGGAAGGGGTAGTGTCCTGGGCAGTCCAGGAAGCCATAACTAATGCAGAGGCTGGATTTCTGAGACTGTGCTAGGATGCAGCGGCACTGGCCCTGGACATTTCTGTAAACCTTGCAGTAGTTTTAGTTTTCAAAATTGTTATAGATTTTATTTACTTTATTAAGATTCAATGTGGGAAAGAGTTATGAGGAGGGTGGGCATTTCTAAAGGCACTGGAAAAATAGAAGCATACATTCAATATGTGAATCATGATGTGACTGTTTCCCTCAAGGCAGGGGACAGGAAATAATCCCTGAGAATCACATCGAAGGAGACACAGCCAAGGTGAGTATTTAGAGGTAGGGTCAGGAAGGTGATGGATCAATTTAGACTCTCCTGTTCGTCAGCTATAAAAACTCACAAAGTTACTTCTGCACCTGCTGAACTATTTTGTTAATTAACGGTGTCAGGGATCTCTGTTCAGGAAGTCCTGAGTCTTGTCATTACAATATGCAGCTGTAACTACCCTGCTTACACAGAAGTAACTCAGCACAAGCTAATACAGAGTTCTCAGAATTAAGTCCCTTATCAACTGAAAAGCAACTTTGTAATATTCTTAAGGCTTCAAATAGGCATGCTGTCCCACACTGCAGATGGTAGCCTTGACCCCCAGTTCATCTCCAAGCTTCTCATAAACCCCCTCTAATCAGTGGGAGGGGCTTAAATGATTAACTTATCATTAATGTACTTCTAGGGGAAATTCAAAATAACCCTGTGAAGTAGCTCACTCAAGCAGGGCTATTGCTTCTCTGCTGCAAATAAAGTCTCTTTCCCAGATCTCCCTACAAAGTGTGGTCCACAAGCATGGAAAAGAGTTAGGGATTACCATCCCCTTAGGGGGTCTCTGTGCATCGCTATCAACTCTCTTTTATTTATACTGATTTATCAGATTTGTGTTTCTGTTCATAGAAAAGCTTCGTTGCCTTCTGGAAATGTAGAACCTGCCTGAAATTCTAAAGTTCTAAACAATGCCCAACTCTACTAAGTTAGGTCAGAAACTCTAAATTTCTTCCACAAAAATAGGCATAACGTGAAATTCTACGGTTGCACGAGTCAAAGAAATAGAAGAAAGAAAAATGTGTTTGTGTCCTGAGCATCACCTCAAATGTTAAAGCATTCTTTTTGGTGGGCCGATTGAGCACGATCTTCGTGATGCCATCTTCAGAAGTTACCACAATGTCCTTAGACTTCTGTGCTTTCTCATCGGCTTCGTGCTTTCCCTGGCTAGAAGCTTCAGCTGAAGGACTCAAACTGGACACCAGATCCACATAGTTCTGCCTGGCAGTTTCCTGAGGATGACAAAGACCTCAGTCTTTAAATAAGTAATTTGAGAAATGCACTATGCTAATAAATGTCACTATGCAATAAAAAGCAAAGCTTTTGACTTAATAAGAGGTTCATCACACATGGGAGAGGTGACTTAATAAGAGGTCCATCACATATGGGAGAGGTGACCCATATATATAATCCCAGCCCCTGGGAGGCTGGGGCCGGAGGATTGTTTAAGTTGAGGCCAATCTAGGCTATATCAGTAGGGGGAGAAAATAAAAGAATTTCAAAGGCTCTTGTAAGGTCTAATTAATAACAGTAAACAAACTTACCTTTGGCAGGCTGCCAAGGGAATTCCATGCTTCCCACTTGGCTTTATTGACAAGGTCAAACACACCAGGCTTAGGCATATTACAGGGTCCGTCTGTGGCCTATAAAGAGTACATGGGTGATTAATATGGAAGAGAAAGCTTTTGAGAAAGTGGCTCTCAAAACCTAAGAGTTTATCAATTTTGTAATCCTGACCAGCTGTCACAGGATGTGAAAACACAAGGTCAATTTTCAAAAGTCACATTACATTTGGAAAGTCCACACAATATTCTAAAGTCCCATCTATGTGGATAGAACCTCATATTGAGTGCTAACTGCTCCAAGGTCTATAGCTAGTGCAGGAGGGATGGGGTCTCTAGTTGCTGTTCCCCAAGAAGCTTAGCTGAGAGCCACTCAGGAAATACAAAGAAAACTAATTTTGTTTGAGGTTAGGTGGAGCAGGTATCCTGAAATGAACAAAATACCCCACCCAGCTACTCCTCAGAGTGATTTTGAAACAATTTAAAATTTATTAACTTTATCATAGAGTTAGTTAGCAGAGGACAGAAAAGGCTTGAAAATCACAGTTGGTGGGAAGCCCTGCTTCATATATACAAAGTTGCCCAATGGAGTCAGCATCCAGGCAGTTACAGGGAGCCGAATCCACAAAGAGTTGGTCTTCCCTCTGCCTATGGAAACCTAAGGGCCTGCTGGGATTACAGACAGTGGCTTCTATTTGTTCCTAGTTCTTGTATTTCTCCATCTCAACTGTTGACTGTCCTATCTCCTGACAGACCTCAAAGCTTAGGGCTGAGTAGTTTCCAAGATCACCTCAGTTCAAATCCACTAGAAAGACTCACAGCACCCCTACAAGCTGTGGTATTCATGGTTATAGCTCCTCACAGGGAAAGGATAGAGACTTAAATACACTATGGGCAAAGGCTCACAGAGGAGAATTCAGAGGTCAAGCCAATGTGACACTCATATTGTCCTCTCTCCAAGAGTCAAGAAGGGGGAATGAACACCCCAGACTGATGGATATATGAGAATACACGTGGAGTATTGCCAGTGGAGAAACTCTCTGTAGCTTCCATGTCCAGTCTTTGCCAGAGCCCTAACCCATGGCCAAAGCGGTCTACCCTGAGACCACCTTGCACCCTAAATCCACTGATAGACTTTCTGGGCAAACAAAGATGCTTGTACCAGGCACAACAGTCCATGGGGTTAGAGAATACTCCTAGTAGCTGAGGGCGAAGTCTTTTTGAACAAGTAAAATTCTTGAATGTACACATCCATTTTCTTAGCTAGGGTCTCTATTGCCATGATAAAAATACCACGAGCAAAGGCAACTTTGGAGGACAGGGTTTATTTCAGCTCACAACACTCAGGTCTCAACTCCATCAGTCACAGGAGTCAGGGCAGTAAATAGAGACAGGAACCCGGAGACAGGAGCTGAAGCAGAAGCCAGGGAGAATGCTGCTTATTGGCTTTCTCTGCATGCTCTCTTATACATCTCACATCACTCGTTAATCAAGAAAATGCCCAACACACTGGCCTACAGGCCAGTCCTACTGAGGCATTCTCTCAGTTGAGAGTCCCTTTTTCCAAATGACTCTAGCTTATGTCAAGTTAACAGAGCAAAACAACCATGACACCCACATAAAGAGACGCTCAAGCTAATCACCTAGTATAAATGATAAAAATAATAAACGATAACACAGGAATCTAGGACAGCAGACATATGAGTAAAGTCTTTGCCATTACAATCTTTAGTTTCTCAATGGTTATAAAAATTTTCAAACATTCACAGATATGTGAGTTATAATATCCAATTATTCAGTCAAACAGTTATTAAATTTACCTTATGTGCTTCACCTATTTTTTGTTTATTATAATTGGTTTCAAGCATTTCGAACACCACATTATTTCACCCTTAAATACTTACTATCGATTTCCCCAAAACATCAACATTTTATTACATAATCATGGCACCATTAGCAACATCCAGGACACCACTAAATTACAGTTGGTAAAACTCAGTCAATATTCAAATTTCCCCAATTGCCATGAAACACCTTTTCAGTGAGTTACTCTAATCAGGAAAGACTCAAAAGCAGGGGCCAAACCTGACTACGAATATGTTATCTCTCAAATCTCTATTCTGGAGAGAAGCAGAGGGGCTACTCTGTTCTTTGATAGCATATCAAGACCTAACATAAAAAGCAAACCAAAACAAAGCCTGCATCACACCCACCAAAGGGGTGTCAGCCATGCAGCCCAACCATTCAAGCTGCCTGTTAGAAACATATGGCCTTCAGGAATCATTTGCTCAGAAAGTGTTTAAATAACATCAGACCTCAGGCTGTTACCTGCTTATACAGTGCGTAGAGTTTGAGCTTCACTTGGTTTCCTGGGTCCTGCTTCAAGAGTTTCACTTGGTTCATTGCATTTTCAAAGTCCTGCTGACTGGCTCTCATCGCTGGTCTGCTCAAGTGCACCTGAGCCACTGGGAGCCTAAAGAACTGCAGGAGACTACAAACAGTGGTTTCTATTTGTTCCTAGCCCTTCGTTCCTGTAGAATCATTGATTGGCTCCAACCCCTATTAATCACAATGACATGCTTATCTGCAATCTTTTCTCCAAGTAAGCAACTCCCCACAGGCTGGTACAAACTTATTCAAATGAAGTGGCGGTTTTGCCTTTTGAGAAAGTCGCTCATGCCACCGCTTTACTACAAGCACCAGGTCCCAGACTTTGCTCCTGAAGCTCGGGGTCTTTGGGCTGTTACAAATGGGTCACTCTGTCCAGCCACTTCTCTCAACGCAGCAAACCGATTGTTTGAAACCCACTCTGCTGGTAAGGGACTGCAAGTGTGTGGCGCTCAGCTAACTAGCAATGTTGGGCACAGTATCTATCACATGAGCCAAGGCACTGAGAGCCCTAGGAAGTTCCGGGCTGGGCCTGCAGGCGTGGGCGCGGCTAGAACCAGAGCTCGCAATTCTCCCTGGAGGGCAGAGATGGTCTGAGCGCGTCTATCCTTACCCTTACGGATTCAGCAGAGAAAGGACATTCGAGGTCACTCTTTAGAGCTTTCTCGCTGGGAAACCGCCAAAGGAGTATCCTGTTGTCTTGCTAGCCGGACCAGGTGACAGCGGGGGGGAGCTTCTCGGGCGAGCAACAAACCCCGTGGGCAACTTTGCGCTGGACAGCCGAGGCTGCAAGCTTACCTCGGACACCAGCACCGCGCCCGTCTCAAGGTCACTGCCGCCATAGCTAGATGCTCAGAACAAAATGAGCTCTGAGGCTGCTGCCGCCTCAGCTAGATGCACAGGACAAAGTGAACCCTCAGGCTGAGGCCCAGATGAAACTGCGAGGCGAGACCGGGAGGGGGCGGAGCCAGGTCTGAGCTCCGGGCATAGGCGGAGCCAGGGTGTGAGCTCAGGCGGTGAGTGGAGCTCCAGACAATACGGGCAGAGCAGAGCTAGGATGTGAGCCCTGGGCAGGGGTGTAACTGGCCACTCCTTCAGAGTGAGCATGGGCGGGTTTCGGGGGAGGAGCCCAGAATTCTTGAACCACGTCCAACTTGGTACATAGGTGACTGGCAAAGGGGGCTGGAAGTAGGGCTCTGGGAATTTTAATCAGAGAGCCTAAGCGTGTTCATTTAGAAACTGGACCGTTTCTCAACATGTTCAGTTCGGAGCACATTCCCGAGCACGCTCAGTTTTAGGTGATGGAACATCTGTTTAAAAGATTAAATGGACAAGAATGCCCCGGACATGCTTATCTTGTATAAAAAAGTTTAAGCTGAACATGGAAGGACACTGTATAAGCTGCGTTAATGTAAGCATTTGCCCCTGAAGGTGTCTGCCTTGCTGAGCAGCTAAGAGTACTTGGAGCAGAGACCATGCTCTGTAAACACAGTATCTGACTGGAGATTGGGGAGGGGGGAGGGGCAGTTCTCAATGAAAGGGAGCCACTGTGAGTTGGGTAGCACTCTATTTAGGCATGAGGATCGCTGCGTCCTTACTAAGTAGTTTGGACTCTGCTAAGAATACTACAGAGCCATAAATAAGCTAATTGGTGGGGCTAGAGAGTTCACTCAGCTGTTTGAGAACATTTGATGCTCTTGCAGAGGACCCGGGTTTGGTTTCCCTGAACCTACATAGCGGCTCATAACCATTCATAACTCCAGGTCCAGGGGAACAGACTCCATCTTCCGACCTCTGCAGGCACCAAACACACAGACGGTATACATAGATACAGGTATACTAAATCAACCACACATAAATAAATAAATAAATAGATGAAGTTAAATAAAAAAAGTTAAATACAGTTTTTAAAAGATCCAGTTGGCATGTCTTTGACCTAGCTCACATTGTGACAGAGTTGCCCAACTCGTCCCCTGAGGGTATTGTTTTTAGACATAAGAATGACAGAATCCTCAAGAGCTCAGTCAGAGCTCTACACACCACTCTGTTGTAGGACTTCCTGTTCTTATGAAGATCTTGGGGAAGGAAGTCTGGTTAAATTAGATCCCACCTCAGAGGCTGATTGCAGGGCCTAGGGCTGCCTAAGAAGGGCTTTGATAAAGAATCCCAGGCATAGTGGTCACAAGAGTCAAGGAAATGTTTCAAGCCACACTGAATCTTGGGGGTTCTACTTCGCTGTATATGCTCAGCATGTTGGAAGATGTTTTTGGAGATGGTGAATGGAACCTATGATTGAAGAACCTGTCAGCCATAGTGATTATTTTTGTTTACAATTTTAAAATCTCATCAGATCATGTTATAATCATGGCATATAAAATTCTACCACGTATAGTGTCAGGGATGATATTAATTATGCCCAATCAACAGGGAAAGGTACAAATCTGGAGAAGCCTGAATCCCTCTGTCTCACTGCTGGCTCCCTCTATGGATCTGTTGTCTGCCATAGCTGTTTCTTGGCTTCATCTCCCCCCTCCCCCACCCGACTCAGTCTTTCTTCAGGTCTCTCTGTTTCTGCATTGCTCTTACCTGACCTGCACTGACTGGGCTTCTCTGACTCCCACCTCTGCAACCTATTTTCCTCCTGCTCCTTGTCTCATCTCCCTACACTGCAAACCTGACTGCTGGGGTTTGAACTGTGCCCCAGAGAGTTCCTGCTTGGGAAACATCTCTCAGTTCCTGTGTAGATGGCTTTGGAGGTCAGACCTTTGAGTGGTGATTAAGGTGGCACATTAACAAGGAGCACCATGGCCCTGGACAGTTGCCAGAACCTTGACCATTAGACTTCCCAGCTTCCAGAATGGTGAACTGGCGTCTGTTTTCTGCAATTTATCCAGCTGGTGACTTTTGGTGGTAGAAACATAAAATGGACCAAGACACTGACATGACTCACACCATTCTCTTGATCTGTCCTCTGTCATTGGAATCTTATGTGAGTCCCTTTGTGTAATAAGTAACCCAAATGTCTTAGTATGACACATAAGGCCTTTGAGATTTGGTCCATAATGTCTAATTATCTTGCTTGCTTGCCCTTTCCATTTCATTCATTCACTCATTCGTTTATTCATTGTTAATTTTTTGTTTTATTTTGCTTTTTGAGATAGCCTCATTGTATATCCCAGGCTGGTCCCAAACATTGTGATCCTCCTGCTCCTGCCTCCCAAGTTCTAGGATTATAGGCTTGCATCATGGTGTTCAGCTCTTTACTTTTTGTTTAAAAGAATTCATTTTCAGGTAAAATCTCACAATAAAAACCTTTGTTGAACTTGTGTTGATCCTCCTGTCTCAGTCTTGGATTACAGGTAGACATCTCTGCCTGTTCTTTCCATTCAGAAATGGGGTGCCCAGCCTCTGTGGGTTTCTGCAGCCCATGCTTTCTCAGATTCTATGTGAGAAGTCTCTGACCCCCTCATTGGTTCCAGTCTCCTCTTGTGATCCTACAGTCTCCAGAGCTTGTCTATTTTCTAGGACATAGACATATCACTAAGCTTATTTCAGGCTAGCAATTTGTTCAGTCCTAACCTGCCCTGTATTAAATGCCATTTCCCATCTGTGGACACCTTGCTTGACAAGAAATGTTGTAGACATTTGTTGTGGAGAGGTAGACCGACAATGACTTTCTCAGAGACTCTGTGAAAGGGTAACAGGAACTTTAGTTCTGGGTCATTGTCCAGGAGTGATTTTGGAAAGGCCAGTCTGAGGTTGGAGATAATGCCTTGAAGGAGTCAAGGTTGCAGTTTCAGGAGACAGGGCTGGGCTGTGGCTATCAGTTGTAACATAGCTGTACTTGCTGTATCTTGTGTTCTTTTTTTCCCAGCATTATCTGAGTTGGTTCTCTGCTCACCTTGGTGATTATCCCCTGCTAATGTTACATAAGATGCCCAAATTTCTTAAGAAGCTTCCTTATGTAAGTCGTCAACTCATACAAGATATCCTAATCCCAGGTATTGCTTTTATCATCTTCATCTCTCAATTCCTGGTCTTCCTATTCTTATTCCTGAAGGTTCAGGGCCACTTTGTTGCATGTAAGTGAACTGATGAAAGTTTCTGTCTAGCCTGTGCGTGTCCACTTGTGATGACAGCTTTGGGTCAACTGCCACCTTTTCGGTAACCTGTCAGACGGTGTTACCTGGCATGATCTTAAGCTTACAGGTATATCTTTTTCAGTAAGTCACAGTGCAAGCAAAGGAATTGGACTTTTGCCAGGTTCCTATAGTGAAAGCGCCAGGGAAAGCGGTACCAAGGAAAATTACATTCACATATAATTGCAGGGGGGAAGGAACCTATGATGACTCTATTAGTCACTAAAGAGCCTTTGTGCCCTTTGTTCTCCCTTGTGTTTCCTCCTTCAGTTTCATGATGCTGCTTGAGATGAATTATACCAGTGTGTTTGTAACAGAACCAGCCAAATTTATGCTTCTGTCCGTGTTTCCTGTCCTCCCTTACTTTTTCCCTAACCTTTTCGTGCTGTTTTTAAACGGAGTCTTATGTATTCCAGATTTACTTCAAACTCTGCTTAGCTGGGGATGACCTTGAACCATTGATGCTTCTGCCTCAGTTTTTCAAATGCTGGGATTATTTGCATCACTGAGGACTGAATCCAGGCAAGAACTTTACCAACTGAGCCACACCCCCAGACACCTCACTACCACTTTTTTGTTTTGTTTTAGTGCAGAGTTTTACTATATAGCCCGGGCTGGCCTCAAAGCCTCCTTGTGTTGCAGCCTCACAAATGTGCGCCAAGCCCAACCTCCTCCTTCTTTTGTCCCTTCTATCTCCTTTCTCCTCTTCTTCCTCCTCCCACTTCCTGCCAAGTCAGGGTCCTGCCATGTGGCCCAGGTTGGGTTCTAAATCAGGATTGTTCAGTCTTTCTGGGCTTGCAGGTGTGTGCTATGCTTTTCTTTTGCTTCATCTTTTAACAACCTGCCCCTTCCACAGGGTGTTCTAAGTCTAAAGAGGGACCTTGGCAATGATATCCTCCTTTATCCTCTTCGTGGATTCAGCTGCATGAAATGAATATGTCTTTAACATTATTACCCAAAGGTCAAGGACTGATTGATTTTGTTGAGGAAAAAACAGAGATGAGAGTTATTGATAGGAGCACCCCCCCCCTTTTGTGAAAGGGCTCTTGACCATTCTGTTACTGTAATCCCACGTGCCTCATAATCCTCCTTTATGCCCTTAAGCCCCTGAAGATGGAGATCTGAGGCAGGAAAGACTGCTCTTTTCCTCAGGGCCTGTCACTGGCAGCTGGAATGAACCCATGCAGCTAACTGGGTGGTAGCCTGCTGAGCATCCTCAGGGATGCAGAGGTGCTCATCTACTTGAAGACAGAGGAAATCTTTCACGACTCAGGGGCCTCTACTCAGGAGACAGGAGAGTGTCCCCCAAATTCACTTGCAGGGTGAGTGAGAATGGAGCAGCTAGTGAGTTTGGTGATGAAGCAGAAAGACAAGAGGACTTGAGTGGAGTCAAGAGCCTGCACCTAAGGAGGGATGTCAGTTTGTGCCTCTGCAGAAGCTGTGTGTGACCTAGGGGCTGAGAGGTTAATACGCTGTAACCGAGTTTACATGTCAGGGATAGTGCCTGCTGCTGTGATCCCAGTCTTATCTACAGAATTCCCTCTTGAAGAGGAGACTCTTGTTCTGAAGGTGATTTGTGCATGTGTGAAGCTTGAGAAGGGTGGGCTAGTAAAGGGAAAATGTTGGTTATGGAGTCCTAGATCACAGGGAGGGTGGACTAAAGCTTAGGTCATCAGTCTTGTTAAACAGTCTTGTTTGAGATGCCCTCAGGAAGACCAGCACAGCTCCTTTTGCAGGCTGTGGAGCTCATTAAGTAGAAGCTCCAGGGTGTCAGCCAGTGAGATGAAAAGTAGAACCAGGGGAGTGTGAGGAACCTTCCAGAGGCTTCCCTTCCTCAGTCCTCTTAACTAGCTAGCTGTCCTGCCTCAGGCCACTAGGAATAAATCTATTTCCTTCTGATTCTGTCTGTCTCCCTGGTTTTGAGGACAGTAGCCAGCAGCCCAGAATCCGAAATTCTAGTAATGCAATTACTAAGCATCCTTTACAGAATCAACTGTGTCTATTTTTTTAAAATCTGGTCAGGCTGTGTATCGAGGTCCCACATCACAGCACATGTATTGCATGAGTATTAACAAAGCTTATGCTCAACAATTACCCTGGAATACTTTTATGTAGCAAAGAAATTTCCCTCAAGTATGCAAGAAAAATTGCAAATGTTAGTCATTAGTTTTGAAGGACTAGATTTTTTCTCTAATCATTCATTTTTCTAATGCATATAAAGTTTAATGCTCACTGTTCAAATATATTTAAAAAATGAGAATGATGGCTACAGTTTGTGATGATTTGATGAGAATGGTGTAACAGCCTTTTTCTTTTGGGACACCAAACAGCTCCCAAATCATAACACAGAGACTAATTATTAGTTTTGAATGCTCAGACTAGTTTAGACTCATTTCTGGCTAGCCCGTTTAATTTAAACTAACCGGTTTCTCTTTATTTACCTTTTGCCTCAGAGCTTTTATCTTCCTTCTGTTTATCTAGCTTATCTAACTTTCACTGCTTCTCATGTCTGGCTGTTGGCTACCTGTCTTCTGGCCCAAGGAATCTCCCTCCTCCTCTCCTCTCTTCTTCTCTTATTCTTTCCTCTCTCTGTAACCTAGATTTCTCCTCCTACTTATTCTCTCTGCCCACCAGTACCACCTATTCTTTCTCTGCCTAGCTACTTACCATTTAGCTCTTTATTGGACCAATAAGTGCCTTAGGCAGGCAAGGTAATACAAATGCAACACATCTTTACATAATTAAACTCACATCCTTACATCGTTAGACAAATGCAGCATAAACAAATGTCACACATATTTACACAGTTAAGATAATATTCCACAAAAGATTGGTCTCCATATGCTACTATATTTGAATAGTTGAACTTTAGTTGGTAGAACTGTTTGGGAAGGATGAGGAGGTGTGGCCTCATTTGAGGAGGTATATCACTGGTGGTGGGCTTGAGGTTTCAACCAACTGGTAGTGTTCCCAATATGTTCTCTGCCTCCTGCTTGCTGTTTGAACGTGAACTTCAGTTTCTACTTGAATTTCTGCCCCAATTTTGCTTCATGATGGACTGTGACTGGGAAATGTAAGCTGGAATAATCCCTTTCCACCTCTAAGTCGCCTCTGGTCATGGTGTTCATCACAGTAGGAGAAAAGCAAACTAGAATATTAATTTAACTATTTTCAGCTATTTCAGATGAAAGTCTCTCCCTAATGTAGTTTTCTGTGAGTTCATTATTGTTATATGTGAAGACTGCTGGTTGTTATATATTGATTTTGAATCCTGCAAATGTACTTATATTGTTTATAGGTCTAAGCAGTTTTTGGTAGAGGATAAAGGACCTTCCAATTATACAACCATGTCATTTGAAAATAGGGATAATTTGACTTCTTCTTTTCCTAATTTTATCCCTTGTATTTGAGTATTACATTGAATAAGAGAGGTGATAGTGGATATTCTTTCTCATTCTTGATAAATAGAAAGTGATTTCAGTTTTCCCCATATAGGAGAATATTGAGGACATGTTATTGTACATGTTGTTTATTATTTTGAAGTATATTCCATGAATTCATTCTCTTGAACAAATCTTTTTTTTTTAATTGAGCACCTGTAGAGTTTTGTGGGAGAGAAAGTCAGCACTCATTTCATATCCCAAACTCTTAAGCCCTACGATTACTGAAGATTATCTTCATAAATCTAATGAGATTTATGCAATGGGATATCATAGGATGCCAAATGGAATTAATGTACAAAGTGTTGCTATCAATCATAGGCCAAAGGGACAAATAACTCATTAACATGACTCATGAAAGATGATTTATCTGCTCTTCATCTGCCACAGGCACCTGCTTCAAGGTGTTGGCAGCACTGACAAGGTTGGCATATTGACAACAATAATTCATTTGTCAATCATGCCCCAAGAAAGTATGTATTGATCATCTCTTGGGTGCCAGGTATTAGCAAAGGACACTGGAGTAAAGTTGAGGCTTTCATGAGTTGGCTGTGGACTTCAGGTCTCTCCTCCTCCTATTATACAGAGAAGAACAGTATGTTTCCATCCATATCAGTTTCAGGAAGCCATACAACAAGGATCTTGTAGTGTGGGTTCGTATCTTTGCTATGTAACAACATTAGCAAGAGTTCAGTGATGTTTAAGTTCAATAGGTTGAGCTCAGCATCATCAATGAGCCACAGTTTTCCAGAGTGCATCTTTTTGTTATTTTACTGACATGGAATTGAACCCTAGAGTCTGAGTTGATTTCAAGGTCTCAGATTCAAGACCTCAGAATTGGAGCTCAAACTCATGACCACAGTGATTTATCTCTCTGTTAATTACTCTTGTGAGTGAAGAGAATCAATAGCCACACTTTCAATGAAAACACGAGGTGTTTCTGGGAGGCAGTCCTTTTTTTTTTTTTTTAGAAAATGTAAATTTTGTACCAAAATCCAAATAACCTATTATTTTAATGGTAACAAAGTTAATGTATGTAAAATTGAATTCTGGTAAATGAATACAATATTGTATTTGGGTTCTCTAGAAAACAGAACTGATAGAAAGAATATATATTACAAACGGGATTAATCAGATTGACAGACACAATGTGCACTGGGTAGGTAGTCCAAGATGGCTGAATGTGCACTGGAGAGGCTAAGAGCCTCAGAAGTCCCACCTAGTGATGAAGGCCAGGAGGATTCCTGTAGACCCCTTGGTCTTTGCCTTCAGTGGAGATACAAGAAGCTGGATTCTATTTTAGTGGATGAGGGCAGCTGCAACAGAGTAGATATACTCTGTTCACCAGCAGGGGGCAAAGGAGAGCAGGTAAAGAAGCAACAATTTTACCTAGACCCTTCCCATACCTGAGGCACCCATGGGAAGGGGCTTTCTTCTTGGGAAGTGGGTCTTTCCCCTGTCAGACAATCCTTTCTGGAAATACCCATACAGACCTACCAAATGGCTTCTTTCTTAGTCAGTTCCCAATCCAATCAAGTTGATAATCAAAGTTAGCCAACAGGGATGTTAATCCTAAAGATACTGAAAATAAAGAAAAGCTCTCAGGAAAAAAATTCAAGTCTAAGATCATCTGATATTCTTAGGTGGAGATATTTTAATGAAAACACGGCATTTATGAACAGCAAATAATAAAGCTATTGTTTTGGTGGTAAAATACACATGATACCAAGTCTATTCTTCTGAACATTTTTAAGTATAGAGCTCAGTAGGGTTAGGAACCTTCACACTGTTGCACACTCCATTTCCAGAATCTTTTCAGCCTTCAAAGCTAGAACTCTGTCACCATGAACCTGCAACTTCCATTTTGCTCTCACCTCCGCCATAGCCACCATCATTCTATGTCTGTTTCTATGAGCTTAACTATTCTGGTTTTTGCTTTAAAGGTCATAAAACCAGTTGTTGATTTTTTTCTAACAATATTCCCCACATATCTATTGAGTCCCTTTCTTAGAAGATAAGCTACATGTTTAGTAAGTGGGGAGAACCGTGTTTTGTTTGTTTGTTTGTTTTCTACTAGTTTTCTGGGATGTGATTCTCTTGGTTTCCCAGTTGAGTGAGTTAGTATTTCATTTCCTACTTATAGAAAGTAATAGCCATTCTTCGATTCAATCAGAAAGTTATGACATCAGTAGCAAAGGCCCCAGAGCAGGTCATAAGAGTAAAGACCCTCTGATTTGGAGGCTGTGTCACCATGCTAAGGACACTCAACTGGAAGACACTGTATCCTGGGGTGGTTAACCCTCAGTTCAAAAGAGGGTAGCCGTAGACAACTGTAGAGGACAGCCTTGAGACAGCATGAAGCAGTGGGGCAGTCTCTGAATTTTCCCAACACTGCATTTGATTGAGAGCACAGGGTTGTAAAACACATTGGACCAGTTTCTCACCTCAGTTGCTATGAGATTTCCATTTCTTTTCAATGACACATACACAGAATTTGGTGTAAGGTCTTGTTTGTTAAGATGAGGAAAGTTACCAGGTGTCGCAAACATCTGTAATATCAACACTTGGGAGATAGAGGGAGGATAGAGTTCAAGGTCAGCCTCAGCCACATAGGAAAATTGAAGCCAGCCTGGCCTGCATGAAACTCTATCTTGAAAAAATCAAAATCAAACAGCCTCATTGGTTTGGGCCTCTGCAAAGATGATGTCTTGGGAAAGCATGTAAGTGTGACTCCTTTAAGGAGTCCACTCTCCTGCTTTGGGACGGTGAACTGTTTTGTCCCTGTGCAACTTCCTGTCTAAATGTTTACTCCACTAACTTTGTCTCACTCTGGCTCATCCTGGATTCTTTCCAATGAGCTGACCATCTTAAAGGAATGTCCCCAAGAGGATAGTGAACTCCTAAGTTGCAAGTGGCTATGTCTTATTGATGTCACTGACTCTCTATGTATCCCTAGTACTTTTGATTAATGGAAAGTCCCCTTTCTGTTTGTCCAGCTGGTAGCCATCTGCAATGGAATAATCCTTCCACTGTGAAGGTTTATAACTCTTATTGGTTAATAAAAAGCAGACAGGTCCGTAGTCAGGCAGGAAGTTAGTCAGGAAAGTCAAATTGAGACTGATGGGAAGAAGGAGGATGGAGTTAGAGTGGTCACCCAGACAGACACAGGGGGAGCAGGAGATAAACATGCCATGCTAATAAAGGTACTGCCACATGGCAGAGTGTAAACAAGGAAAATGGGTTAACTTAAAATGTAAGAGCTAGTTAGGAATAAGCCTGAGCTATTGGCTGATCATTTAAAAGTAATATTAAACCTCTGTGTCAGTTATTTGGGACTGGAAGCTGGGATTGAGAAAGAAACATCTGCCTACAACCATCCACTCCCATGACTGAATCTCTGTGATATGAAAACAGAGAGAGTAAAAGAAAACAAGCAGACTGCTATTTCCTTTGGGTTACAGCTCAGCATGGTTTCCACTGCTTGATAAAACCCTCTGGATTTGCCCTTTGCTCATCCTTCTGTCTCTTAATCCTTCTGTCCAGTCCATACCAATTCCCTGCTTCTGCAGCTTGGCTCACTTTGCAACCAGCTCTGTGTGCCTCCTGCCACCCTTCCTGGAAGCTCACCAATATCGTATATCTTACCTAGCAGCCTCAGGGTCCCCATGCATGTGTGTGTCAACCATTTGTCCTGCTTCTTCATTCTTTGAACTCTGAGACTTCTTTAATCCTTTGTGGCCTGTAACCATTCTGTAGCCTACACACATACATATTACTGTGTGAGGTGTCATGTGTGACCTGAATGTTAATGTAACATATCCTAGTCACTGTTCTATTGATGTAAAGAGACACCATGGCCTAAAAGAAAGCATTTAATTGGGGGCTTGCTTACAGTTTCAGAGGTTTATTCTGTTATCATCCTGGAAGGGAGCATGTGGCATGAGGGCCAGTGCTGGAGAAGTAGCTGAGAGCTACAACCTGTTCCGATCTGTAGGCAGACACACACACACACACACAGAGAGAGAGAGAGAGAGAGACAGAGAGAGAGAGAGAGAGAGAGAGAGAGAGAGAGAGAGAGAGACAGAGAGAGAGAGAGACAGAGAGAGACACAGAGAGAGAGAGACAGAGAGACAGAGAGAAAGACACTGAGAGACACAGAGAGACACAGAGAGACAGAGAGAGAGAGAGACTGAGCATGGAGGGCTTTTGAAATCTCAAAGTCAATCCTTGGAGATACAATTCCTCCAACAAGGCCATACCACCCAATCTTTTTAATTCTTTCAAACTGTGCCATTCCCTAGTGACTAAGTATTCAAAGATATGCGCCTACAGGGTCATTCTTTTCCAAACCTTCACACTAGTAATTAAATTCCTAATAAAATAGCCAATGTTTGCCAGTGGCCATCTATCTAGGGAAAGTGGTACAACTAGGCAAATTGCAGCCAGCAACACCCATGTACAGCTTGTGAGTTATTGTTATTTTTAAAATCTGACATTTGGAAAGACACAAATGAGACTATTTCTGGTTAGCATACTCCTGACAAGGTCTCAGAAAAAAAATCATTCATTGTTTTATGTCAAGTCATCCTTTGTCTGTACTTGGGAACACTGAAAAGTTGACAGAGGATGAAACTCCACTTGGTTGTTACTATTGGGAGAAATAATTTCACTAGTCCACACTCAACATATTTCTGTTAAACACCCAGCCATTATGTTTCAACAATAGATATCTAGGCCACAGCCTCTATTGTGACCTACTTTCCTTGGGGATCAAGATATATTTACTAAAGTAAACTTGGTGCCTTATTCCACAAGGGATGGAGTAGTTACTCTTGGGACAAATGTCATGGCCAATGACAGATTTTTCAGGAATGGGAGAGAGCACATCTATTTGGCCAAACCTTCTGTTACTGAGAAGAAAACTAAAGATTTCATGAAGTGAAAAAATGCCACTGGGGGTCACATTGTGTCACATCCTATCTCTGTAAGCTTCTTTCCCTGCACACTAGCTGATCCTTGGGGTAAATCTCTCCTGCTCTGTCCTCTGAGGACTACCAAGATGGACAAAGTCCCTTGAGACAGTATCATTTGAGTTTTCAGAGTTGAAAAGAATGTGACTGTCTTCAGATGCATTTTGGTAAAAGGTGTCTATTATAGTTGTAACTGTCTCCTGAATGGAGGTGGTATTTCTCCTGAACCTTGAAGTAGTAATATTAATACTGGAAAGATTTTACTGATATTATGTTACACAAAACAAGATTTAGCTAAAGTAGCGCTGCCTCCAATGTGACTGCAGATAAAAAGTGTACTAGCAAGGCTCATCAGAAACCATAAGAAAGAAAATTCTGTATCATATTGGAGTTTGGGTTTGCTGAGAAAGTTTCGGCTTATGTTTATTAGCCAAGATTGATCTCAGATTAGGCTCTATTCCCATAACAAAGGACAGAACTGTGACTTCTAATCAGCCATTAGGCCCCTTCCCATAGTAAAGAACATAAATAGCACCTCAAGGGCTGCCAAGTCCCCTGTGCTTTTATCAGGAGATCAGGAGAAGCATAATTCTGCCAGATGAGCAAGATGAACCTGGATAACAACTTTGAGAAAAGAACATCACGAGTGAACTTAAGAAAATGGGACCTGATGAAACTGAGAAGCTTCTGTAAGGCAAAGGACACAGTCAGCAAGACAAAAAGGCAACCCAGAGATTGGGAAAACATATTCACTAACCCCACATCTGACAGAGGGTTGATCTCTAAAAATTTACAAAGAACTCAAGAAGCAAGTCTCCAAAACACCAAAGGATCCAATTAAAAAGTGGGCTGCAGAACTAAATAGAGAATTTTCAATAGAGGAGTCTAAAATGGCTGAGAGGCACTTGAGAACGTGTTCAACATCCTTAGCCATCTGAGAAATGCAAATCAAAACAACTCTGAGATACCATCTCACTCCTGTCAGAATGGCTAAAATCAGAAACACCAATGACAATTTATGCTGGAGAGGATGTGGTGAAAGGGGAACACTCCTCCATTGCTGGTGGGAGTGCCAACTTGTTCAGCCTCTTTGGAAATCAGTATGGAGATTCCTCAGAAAAATGGGAATAAACCTACCACAAGATCCAGCAACTCCACTCTTAGGCATATATCCAAAAGATGCCCATTCACACAACAAGGATGTCTGTTCCACTATGTTCATAGCAGCATTATTTGTAATAGCCAGAACTTGGAAGCAACCTAGATGCCCCTCAACCGAAGAGTGGATAGAGAAAATGTGGTACATTTACACAATGGAGTACTATTCAGCAGAAAAAAACAATGGAAATGGATGACACTAGAAGAAACCATCCTGAGTGAGGTAACCCAGTCACAAAAAGAGAAACATGGCATGTACTCTCTCATATATGGATTTTAGACATAGATCTGGGGAGTGCCAGCCTACAATCCCATGGCCAGAGAGTCTGGGAAACAGAAACTTCATTCAGTGGCTGATCGAAGAAGAGGCAGACTCCCACGGCTAAGCACTGAGCTGAACTCAAGAAAGCCAGTAACAGAGAGGGAAGACTGATGACCAAAGGGATTAAGACTGGGCTGGTTTAACCCCCAGAAACAGCTGACCTGACAAAGGTTAACTCCTGAATCTCAGGCATCAGCCTGGGAATCCAGCATGGGACTGATCAAGACCCCCTGAATGTGGGTGTCAGTGAGGAGGCCTAGGTAATCTATTGAACCTTGGGCAGTAGATCAGTACTCATCCCGAGTATACACACGGACTTTGGACTCCCATCCAACAATGTGAGATGCACTCTCACCCTGAAGTCTTGCAGGAGGGTCTAGGCCCTGCCCTGGATGAAATGACAGACTATGGACACCCCCATGGAGGGCCTCACCCTTCCTGGGGAAATGAGGGGATATTGGGGGGGAGTTGGGGAGAGGGCACGGGAGGAGGGGAGGGAAAGGGAGAGGGACCTGGAATTGACTTGTGAAGCAACCTTGTTTCTAATCTAAATTTAAACTGAAAATAAATTAAAAAAAAAAAGAAATAACTCTAACTTGGCAGTCTTTGCTTTATAAATCATTTGCCCAAGTGGCCGGATTTGCAGTCTGCTTGTCTTTGTTTAAATTGTTCAAAGTGTAATCTGGGGCTAGGGTCTAAGAGATGAGATTAAAGGATGACCATGAATGTGGATATTGTTAGTAAAATCTTCTGTTTCAGCCAGGCTCTTCTTCAGGCACTAGCCACAGTTGGCTACACAATTTTTTTTTAGTTCAGAATTTTTCTTTTATTAATCTGTCAGTGTGCAGATTGGTTTCTTACTGGGAAGGCATATTATTCCTGGAACAGTGGTAGTCAGAGACACTGGAGCAGAATGAACAGGTTCAAACAAAGTCTAGGAAGGGCAAAATGAAGTGTCAACCTCGCTGGAAGGAGAAATCTCTAAGGACTGATCCCCTGTCACTCAGGTGAGCTGCAGAAAGCCAGGACTAGCTCAAGGAAGTGTGAAATGGTCAGAAAACTTGAAAAAAAAAAAAAACCAGTGGGCCAGAGGTAGACATTCAGGGAATAACTGAACTCCCACTGTGAGTAAGGTTCTAGGGAAAGGATGTTCCCCAGGCAGACTAGTTCTCAGGGAAGACTAGAAGGCAGTCCTTGATGGAATAAAGTCTCAAGTAAACGTGAAGTCTCTGTGGTGTTAAGTCCTGGAGGAAGCACAGAGCAGTGAGGGGAACAGAGAAAGGAGCAGGTGAAGCAGCTGCTGCAGCCCAAGGCTGCCTGGTGTGAACTGTGGCTCCTGTGGGGCCTGCTTCTCCTCAGGGATGCTCATTGTGAGGGTGGGGGATGGCTGGTGCAATTGCTGTGTTTGTAAACAATGGCATCCTGAGTCTAGAAGGAATTTTGGTTGTCTTCTAGTCTGTTATCCATTTTTCTCCATGCCAGAAACATGTCTACAGCATCCCCAGCTGGCCATTGGTGCAGTCATTTCCAAGTACAGTAAATAAAGACCAACTAGTCTGTTTCCTTCTCATGGTTCCATGTATGTGGATCCAACCAACCGCAGATCAAAACGTATTTCTCTGTTTATTAGTTCCTAATCAATAGAATCTACCAAGTACTTACATGGCATTTACACTCTTTTAAGTATTACAGCCAATGCATGGACTATTTGATATTTAAGATACATGGGAAGATATGTGTAGGTTCCATGAAAATACTCTGCCATTTTCTTCATTGATACTGCATTAAGAAATTAAAAGCAAATTCTTCGTCTTGGAGCTGGTTAGAGGAAGAGTGAGGCCAAATTGAATGTTTCACTTCTTAGTGTGTCTTCCTTCTGTATGTCATTTGTGGTCTGCAGCATGGTGTGTGTTTGTGCAATGTCTGACTGTTCCTGTTATTTGTAACAAAGACTTTGCCCTGTATTTACAGTGTAGCACAGGAAGCATGGTGTGGGAAAGGATTGAAGAATGATTTTTTTTCTAAAATAAGAAGCTTTAACAGGTTTTACAAGGGAAAGCTGACCCCAAGTAGTGCTCACAACCTCACCCTGTATCCACATGTTGCTTCCAACATTCATAGGATATTTGTTTGTATTTATCATTTAGTTATTTAGTTCTTTTTGTTGTTTTTTAAAGATTACTTTCAAGTTTCTGGCTTCTTTCAGCAAATAATTACCCCAACACACCCCCCACCCCCCACTCACACACACACACACACACACACACACACACACACACACAAGCATGCATACACACACTTCTGGGTCAGAGTCATGGAAGAGTACTTAGATAAGATTAAAGCTATGCACTTAGTTTAGGTTGTAAAAGCTGTTTACAAGACAAGTCCAAAGGTATAAGAGTAAGGTTGGTTACATTGTTTTCTTAAGGTCAGGTTAAAGTTAACCAGGCTGACCACACAGTATTGAGTACATAGTTCTAAATGATCTCAAAGCATATTATTAACTTGATTTCAAGGTCTGACAAAGGTCCTGTTTCTGAAAGCAAGAAGCATTTCCAGAAAAAAAAAAAAAACTACTTAGGTCCCTATAAGGGATTTGGCCAGCATGTCTTGATACCTGTGGGAGTGGCTGGATCTGACTCCCTGGGGATCTTAACTGTCAGCTGTGTGTTCCTGAGGCACAGATTGGAAAATTGGGGACAAAAAGCATTGGGGTATTAAATCTAAGTAGACAGAACTGAATCCTAATTAATGCCTGAGGGACAGAGAACACACAGGAGTCTACCAGCCTTCAAACTACCCTTCAGGAACACCAAGGTAGGGAGGGCTGCCGGGGCAGGGGGGGGGAAGGGGTGAGGGTGGGGGGAGGGGGGAGGGGTCAGGGGGTGGAGGGGGTGGAGGTGGGTCAACTGCACTTGGGTCTCACAGCCTCTTCGATGCCTGTCCTCACAGCAATTCCTGCCCACATACTCAGTTGGCAGTGGGCTGTGAAGTCAGTTCCTTGATTGGGGTACTTACTTTTAACCTGCTGTGTTGCTTCCAGGCATTTGAAGCGGAGATCTTCCACTTTCCCACCAGCAAAACACATTAGAGACTGAGCCGTCTCCTCCTCCCTCAACCCTTCCAAAGCCAAAGGTCAGAAGTCACGAAGTCCATCTGCTGCCCCCGATGACGTCACATAGCAACTACATGGCGTAGGGGAAAGTTTCAACCACATTAGGAAACAAAGCTGGGACTTTCTACTAATACTCCGGTCTTACTAGAATTAAAAATCAGTATCTTCATAAAAACTTGAAGTATCTGTCTTTTAATGAAATTTGTCTTTACTTTCAAAACTCTAAATACTGTATAACGGTAAACAGGGCAAGAATAAGGGGAAGGTTTAAATGGGGATATAGATGGGTGGAAAGGACAGAAAAGGAATAAATAATACTAAGAATATTTGAAAAAAACACATGGAAGCCTATCTATCTTATCAAGTAATTATATATATATATATATAAGTTTAATTGGAGTTACTTTATACAGAGTAGAGGGAGGGAGATTATTTAAAATTTTTCAGACATGTTTTGATTGTATTCTTTCCCCTCCTCTAACTTCTCCCAGATCTCCCCACCTTGCTACCCACACAATTTCACATTCTTTCTCTTTCTCTCTTCTTAAAACAAAAGAAGAAAAAACAACAAAATAGTAAATCAAACTAAAAAAAATAAGACAAAAATACCAAAACAAACCAAAAAGTGCACACAAAAACCCTCTGGTCAATTTTGTGCTGGCCAACTGCTCCTGGGCATAGAGCCTACCCTGAAATATAATTGATTACCCAGTGACATTTCATTGGAGAAAACTGATTTCCCCTCACCCAAGAATTATAAGTTGCAAACAGCTTCTTGGTTAGAGGTGGGACTTGGTGTGTCTGCTTGTCCCTTGTCAGTGCTGGGACTTTGTCTGGTTTGAACTTGGGCAGGTTTTGGCATGCTATTACAGTCTCTGTTCCTTCACATGTACATAAGTCCTGTTGTATCTGAAAGATGCAGTTCTTAGAGCCATCTGTCCCCTTTGGTTCTTACAATCCAATGTCTGGCTACTGTAGTTCAGTCAAGTTGACACATAAGTTACCAGGGAGGCACCTGGCAGCTGTGTTTTTACAACTGCCATCAGAATGTGTTTGTCCAGTTAGGCAGGAGCAAGCCATTCACACACCAAGGCAGTTGCAAGGGCCCTTTGTTTCACAACTCATGTCTTTGTTTTATTATCATTATTTGCAAACTCTTCTTCATTGGTTTATGGCCAGTTATGTGCCATATATAACATTTCTACAGATATGTACATGCTTAAAAATAAATATACTTATTTGGTAGAAATAAATGAAATTGAATTGTAGAGGAAAATTAAAAATAATTCATATCTTCACAGTTTAAAGATGTTTGTAGAGTTGAAAAGGTTCAGTTTGGGGATCCCAAAAATGACCTCAGGAGTATAATAATAACTAAAATCCATCTCTGTTTTCTGCCCAGTGCTGGCTTTGAGTCAGATAGTACAAGAAACAGTTTATCAAAGCAACCACACTACACTGTAACTATTTATGTAACAGCATATTATCTTCCTGCACTGTATGCCTTGTTAATTTGTCTTTACTGGACAGTGACTCTTTAACAAGGAGAATTGTCATTAAATGTTTTTAATGGCTAAGAGATAGTGTTGTCACTTTTGCTGTTGTTTAAATTTGAATATGTAGGATTCTGGGTATTAAGATCCCACTAGAAACCCAGACATGACAGATCTCAAATTGAGCTCACCTTTTACCTCTACTCCATCTTTTTACAAATCCCACATATGCTTAGTCATCAAGGTATACATCTTTTGATGACTTTAGAACAGCCCATTTCTCCCATTTCCCATAGTGGACTGTAGTTCCTAGAAGAAACCATCTGGACTAAAGGTCCTGCAGACTAACTGGCCAGGACTTCATAATTATGAGAAGATGGAAAGTTGTACATGGAGCCAAATATCTTCATCTATCTTTAGTCCTCTTAATGGTCATTTGCTACCAACCTACATATCTGACTTAACATCTTTATGATGTCAAGTAAAACTTTTGGAATACACTGTAAATTTAGCAGACCACTAGCTGCCACTAAATTCAAGACAAGAATGCCACAAGATGGCACCTGAAACCTACAGAAAAAATTCCTGCTGCTCTGTCATAACCCCACCTAACTGATGTCCCCACTGAGTTATTTGGTGCATGCAATGATTTGTGATTTTCTTTCGTTTTATGACCACGAATGTTTAAGTAACTTCCTCCTTAGTTGAGCATACCATTCAAGGGGACCTGAATCATACAATCAGGGGGACCCGCAGTTTCATCTCTGGTTCAGGATAAACCACTAATTATTTCCTTTGAGGAAGAGCTATGTTTTTCGTTGATATCATGTTTAGCCATCAAATCTTAGGATTCCTCCTTCATTAGTTCTTGCCACTTGCCCAGCCCTCATCACTCATGCCCTAAGTGCCATAGTAGCTCTTTACGAGGTCTGTCTACCTCCCAGCCAACTCTTATTCTGCCAGGTGATCTTTGAGAAATGTACATCTCCTCATGTTGCTCCCCATCATCAACAGCTCAGTGGTCCCTCAGGCTGTTTGGATAAAGTACACACTGTGGTGTGTCCCAGAAGATGCCTTGTGCTCTGGTCCTTGTCTACTCCTCAAACAATCTTGTGTCCATTCCCATTGGCCCTTTGTTGCAGTCATACTATTAACCAGCTCTCTGTGTAAAGTAACGGAGCTCTCCCCCTTGCTCACCTGACTTTTGGATTGCCAGACATTTTAAAATCTACACCCCACAGCTTTTCCTCCTTATTCTTCAGAGCCTGTGTTCTCTCCACCACTGTGGGGGGCTGTGGATATTTTAGCTGTAGGCTCTGGCCTCCACTGATCATGGAGAAAGGGTGTGACTCTGCCAGGGCTCCTGGGTCCTCATCTCAGATTTGCCAACATGATTGAAGTGTCTCAAGGAAGGACGACCCATGCCAGGAACTCTGGGCTCAAGTTGTCTGGTCAGTGAGTCCTTGCTGGCTGAGTTCCATGATCTGCCATACTTCCTGTTTGCCCGGGTCAGCCTTCGTTGTATTCTTTTTCATCTGTTTTGTTTTGCTTGAGTTGGTTAGAGGCATTCTCTTCCATTTGAATATGTTTGTCTCTCCCCAAACTCTGGCCCTCTGTACAATGCTGTGAAGAGATGGTGAGACCTTAGGAGATGTTCATCATGAAGGGGATCTGGCTTTATGAATGACTTAATGTCATTTTTTTCTTGGGAGTTTTATTCTCTCTCTCTGCCAGCTTCTACTCATTATTCACCCATTATTCTGACACATAAAGTCTTCCACTATATTCTTCATATTTTCTATCACAAGGGCCTCACTAGAAGTTGAACATCTGCTGGTATCAGGATTTTGAATTTCTGGATCCATGAGCCCAAGAGAACATCTTTACTTTATAAATTATCCAGTCACGAGTTCTGAGAAATAGCAACAGAAATTGGAGTAAAACAGACTGTCTGGCAGTGTCTCTGTCCCATGACTGTCATGTGATAGGCACTACTACATCCCTTCACTACAAAAAAGCTGAAGGCCCAGAAAACACTTTGAATAGAAATCAGAGAAATATGTAGTTTTAGGAATCAAATAAAATATTTTCAATGAAAATCTTAAAATCTATAAAAATTCTCTGCATTAAATATTAAACCAAGTGTATTTTCCCCTTTTGATGGCTCAGAATATAGCCAGTTGCTCTGAGCTGACAAGCAATGCTGCCCTTGGGACTTCCTCAAGAGGGCCCTGGAGCTGCTTAGGGTTGCTGGAGTGTGACCTCTTGCCTTTCACTGCAGTGCCAGCATTTATTATTCATGTTTCTTTGGTGCACTATTACAGAAATACCTACTGGGCACTTGTCACTTGGCAGCTGCGGGGCTGAGCATTACAGTACATGCTACAGTTATACTCTGAATGACACACATCTGGGGAGTGGGGGTGGGTCAACTAGAAATGTTTCAAGGGTGAATGCTCAGGAGATCATCTGTAGAGTCCTGATCTACATGAGATCAGGCTTTTTATTCTAGGTACACCCTTAAGAAAAATGGACATTTTCCAGGTGAAGAGGTAGGATGTATACATGAGTTGTGTGTGTGTGTGTGTGTGTGTGTGTGTGTGTGTAGTGTATATAGTGTATATATATATATGTGTGTGTGTGTGTGTGTAGTGTATGTGTGTGTGAGTAGTGTGTGTGTAGTGTGTGTGAGTTATGTTATATTGTATATGTGTGTGTATTGTGTGTAATGTATGTGTGTGTGATATATGTGTAGTGTGTGTATAGTGTATTGCACAAATCTATTGGACTTCCTACTCCATCATTCTTGCCATATCCCCTTGATATTGGGTCTTTAACTTTAGAGCTTATATTTTGACTAGTTAGCTGGACAAGCACTAATTGTCTCTGCCCTCCACACAGCTGTGGAGACAGGCAGGCTTGTATGTGTGGTCAAACTCAACCCTTTAAAAAACAAAACCAAACCAAAACAACAGCAACAAAACCCCCACACTCCTCACACTGCTGGGAATCCAAACTCAGCATCTCATGCTTGCACAGCAAGAGCCCTTACCCACTAAACCCCAAGGAAGAATTTTCTGAACCTGCCTTGGATGTCTGTGTATGGGACTGACACTTGCATCTTCCTTCCTTCCTACCATGGCTGTTCCTCTGCTTTAATTCTGCAGTTTGGGAGTTGCTGGGCTCCTGGACCATTACAAGTAACTAGTGCTGTGGATGGGTGATATGGCCACAGGTGACTGTTCAAGTGGGCATGCTAGCACACTGAGTCTGTAGACAGTCTCCAAGAGTGCTTTGAATTGCTAGTGATGTCCCTTTGTGGAGGTCAGAGCGGTAGGATATCTATCCAGGATATTGTCCATTTCCTTTAAATTTTCGAATTTTGTGGAGTACAGGTTTTCAAAGTATGACCTGATGATTCTCTGGATTTCCTCAGTATCCGTTGTTATGTCTCCATTTTCATTTCTGATTTTGTTAATTAGCATGCTCTCTCTGTCTTTTGGTTAGTTTGGACAAAGGTTTGTCTATCTTGTTGATTTTCTCAAAGAACCAACTCTTTGTTTCACTGATTCTTCGCAATGTTTTCCTGGTTTCTACTTGATTGATTTCATCCCTCAATTTGATTATTTCCTGGCGTCTACTCCTCCTGGGTGAGTTTGCTTCTTTTTGTTCTAGGGCATTCAGTTGTGCTTTTAATTCTCTAGTGTGACTGTTCTCCAGTTTCTTCATGTGGACACTTAGTGCTATGAACTTTCCTCTCAGCACTGCTTTCAGAGTGTCCCATAAGTTTGGATATGTTGTATCTTCATTCTCATTGAATTCCAGGAAGTCTTTAATTTTTTTTTATTTCTTCCTTTACCCATGGATGGTGCAATTGTGCATTGTTCAATTTCCATGAGTTTATAGGGTTTCTGCAATTTGTGTTATTTTTGAATACTAATTTTAATGCTTGGTGGTCTGATAAGATACAGGGGTTTATTCCAATTTTTTGTATCTGTGGAGGTTTGCTATGTTTCCTATTATGTGGTTGATTTTAGAGAAGGTTCCATGTGGCGCTGAGAAGAGGGCATATCCCTTTGTGTTCGGGTGGAATGTTCCATAGATGTCTGTTAAACCCAATTGGGTCCTAACTTCTATTAGTTCTTTTGTTTCTTTGTTAAGTTTCTGTCTGGAGGTCCTGTCTAGCAGTGAGAGCAGAGTGTTGAAGTCTCCTACTACTAGTGTGTGAGATTTTATGTGCGTTTTGAGCTTTAGTAATGTTTCTTTCACGAATGTGGGAGCCTTTGTATTTGGGGCATAGATGTTCAAAATTGAGGCTTCATCTTGATGGACTTTTCCTGAGATGAATATGAAATTTCCTTCTTCATCTCTTTTGATTGATTTTAATTTGAAGTCTAATTTGTTAGATATTAGGATTGCTACACCAGCTTGTTTCTTGGATCTGTTTGCTTGGAAAAACTTTTCCCAACCCTTTACTCTGAGGTAATGTCTCTCTTTGACATTGAGATGTGTTTCTTGTATGCAGCAGAATGATGGGTTCTGTCTTTGTATCAATTGTGCTAGTCTGTGTCTTTTTATAAGCAAGTTGAGACCGTTGACATTGAGGAATATTAATGACCATTGATTGATGATACTTGTTTGTGCTTGATTGGTTGTTTTTTTTTTGTTTTTGTTTTTGTTTTTTTTTGGTTTTACGAGACAGGGTTTCTCTGTTTGGGAGGCTGTCGGTCCAGCCTGGCCTCGAACTCACAGAGATCCGCCTGCCTCTGCCTCCCGAGTGCTGGGATTAAAGGCATGAGCCACCAACGCCCGGCTGCTTGATTGGTTGTTAATGGTGTTATTGTGTGTAGGTTCTCCTCCCTTTTTCTTTTGGTGTTTGGTAAAGTGGGATTATCTATTGCCTATGTCTTTGTGAGTGTAGTTATCTTTGTTGGGTGTAGGTTTTCCTTCCAGCACTTTCTGTAGAGCTGGATTCATGGATACATATTATTTAAATCTGGCTTTGTCATGGAATATTTTGCTTTCTCCATCTATGGTAATTGAAAGCTTTGCTGGATATAGTAGTTTGGGCTGGTATCCTTGTTCCCTTAACATATGTAGGACATCTGTCCAGGATCTTCTGGCTTTCTTAGTTTCCATTGAGAAGTCGGGTGTAATTTGGATAGGTCTGCCTTTATATGTTACTTGGCCTTTTTCTTTAGCTGCTCTTAATATTTTCTCTTTATTCTGTAGGTTTGATGTTTTGATTATTTTATGACGAGGTGAATTCTTTTTCTGGTCCAGTCTATTTGGTGTTCTGTAAGATTCTTGTATTTTCATAGGCATGTCCTTCTTTAGGTTAGGGAAGTTTTCTTCTAAGATTTTGTTGAAGATATTTTCTGTACCTTTGAGCTGTACTTCTTTGCCTTCTTCTATACTTATTATTCTCAGGTTTGGCTTCTTCACGGTGTCCCATATTTCCTGGATATTTTGTGTTAGGGATTTGTTGGTTTTGAGATTTTCTTTGGTTGATGACTGTATATCCTCTAATTAGTCTTCAACACCTGATATTCTCTCTTCTATCTCTTGTATTCTATTGGTGATACTTGCATTTGTATTTCCTGATCATTTACCCAGCTTTTCTATTTCCAGCATCCCCTTGTTCAGTGTTTTCTTTATTGTTTCTATTTCAGCATTCAATCCTTCAACTGTTTGAATTGTTTCCTTCATTTTTTGATTGTTTTCTCTTTGTACTCTTTAAGAGATTTGTT
Organism: Mesocricetus auratus; assembly: GCF_017639785.1. NCBI lineage: Eukaryota > Metazoa > Chordata > Mammalia > Rodentia > Cricetidae > Mesocricetus > Mesocricetus auratus. The sequence goes on from NW_024429196.1 coordinate 56,001,811, forward strand.
TCTTGAATTTTTTGGTTAGTCTTTTCCTCCATTCCATGTATTTTTGTTTTTTCTTTTATATCTTTAAGGGATTTCCTCGTTTCCTCTTTGAGGGTCTCTATCATCTTCATAAAGTAATTTTTAAGGTTTGTTTCTTCTGCTTCATCTATGTAGTGCTTTTCAGGTCTTGCTGGCATAGGGTCTCTAGATTCTGGTGGAGTCATGTTGGTCTTTCTCTTGCTGTGTGAGCTCTTATTCTGTCTTCTTCCCATCTTTTCTTCCAGTCGGTGCATGTAGGGTCTTTCTGTCTCCACTGGTCTCCTTCTTTCCTGAAGCTGAAGCTGGCATGCTGGAGGGTGGGATCTGGAAGGATTGATGCCTTTCCTGTGTGGCAGATCCTCTGAATGCCAGGAGTGGTCTCCTGGAAGATTGAGGGAGTGGGTGGTGGGTGGGGGAGTGGTCCCAGGGGACCCAAGCTCACCTGAAGCTGGGGACACTGGATGGTGAATAATAAGATTGTAATTGAGGGGGAGGCAGAGGGTGGAGCAACCAGGGGTGAGCTATTTCACCATTGGGAGCTATAAAAGGTCCAAGGGTTCTGAGTAGCTGGCTTCTCTCCAGCCCATAATCTAACACCTCTCCAGTTTATTTGTCAAGAATATCAGGTTACTGTATGAACCCCTCAGACACCAAGAAAATGGAGACATTGTGCCCTACCCCCCAGATACCTCAGAGTCCAGCAGTCTTGACCTCCCACCCAGAGGCTAGTGAGTTTCTATGAACAACACCAGAGTAGTGTTGGATATCACAGCTTGTGGGTAATAGGTCAAGAGGGCAGTGGTGGAGATCTGGATCCCCAAACTATTGGAACAATTGCTAACACAATTCACTGGATCTACATGGAGGATGCTATGATTTCCTGAGGGCAAAGTCTTTGTTTATTATCTGAATATTTATCTCTACCTGTGATGATATCTTGTCTATACTCTAACAAATAAAGTTTGCCAGAAGATCAGAGTGTGGAGCTAGCCACTAGTTAACCATAGAGGTCTAGAGGTCTGTAGAGACAGACAGAAAGTAAGAGGGCTGTCGGAAAGAAGAACATAGGCAGGAGGAGACAGGAACTCAGTCTCTTTTCAGTCTGAGGATTTCGTAGAGGTAAGAGCTCTAGTGGCTGCTCTGCTTCTCTGATCTTTCGGATTTCACCCCCTAATATCTGATTCTGGGCTTTCATTATTAAGACCTATTAGAACTCTTGTTACATCCATCTCAATCCTGTGAGGAGTCCCTGGTTGTTGTTTGTTGATCCCAGTCAATCATTTCAAAGTTCTAATCATCAAATATGTTAGTAAATTTGCTTTGGTCATAAGTCTTTTATAAGATTTGTTATTTGGGCATTAGTTCCTAAAGAAGCAATACTTGGAGGTTCCTTCATAGTGTGGCTGCCACAGATACACAAGGGAGTTTGAAAAGGCAGACCAGGCCCTTTCAGCCTCTAGGTGACTTGGAGTTTGGTGTGCTATGTTGCAGCTAGGTAGACCCTTTCTCATGGCTGCTGTGTTCTTCAGTTCTCCAGAGCTGCCAGGCAAGGCTGGTTGGGAACAGAAGTCAGTGTCACAGTCAACATATGTTGTAAGAAGCGGTCTTGGGGTACTGCATGCTGTGATGGTATCAAAGACAAGAAGACAGAGGGCTGCTTTGAACTGCCAGTAGGAGTGGGAGGCATCAGATTGAAAGCTGCCTTTATGTCTGTGGAGGAGGTGGGTGAATCACCTGTGCCTTTGTTCATAGGCAAATAGTTCTGACCTTTGCTTGGTGCAACTTTCATTACCTGAACCAGTCTGGTGCCCAAATCTCAACCCAAGAGGAAAGCCTCTTCTGGTCTGATAGAAACTCTCTGGTGGCCTTCCCTTTAGTGGGCCTTGTCATCGATGGTTTGGAGCCTGTCATTTGGATAATTTGTGCTCATGTGGCCACTGCTGCTTTTTCCTTCTGAATACCAGTTCTGTTCTGTATGCCAGGGTTTTTGTTGTAGTCATTTTCTTTGAGTGCTTTCTGCTCCAGCATGCCCTCCTTCCCCATCTACTCAATGAGGCTTGGAGACGTTGGGTGTAAAGGTTCCTCAGTGTGCCTGGTGATCTAGCAACAAGACTCAGCAGATGGTTTGCTCATCATCACTTGCCCTCTCCAGGGGGAAGTAAATGGTTCTCTCCTTCATTTTCTTTCTCTTTTGTAAAATGTTGAAGGTGTATCTCAGCAACATTTGCCTGACCTGTGTGAGTCCTTGGGTTCCATTCCCAGCACTGCATAAGCAACAACAGGCTAAATTCAAGCCGTCTTTATATTTCTTTTTGCTTACTAAAAAAGAGCAGCATTATGGAAGCACAATTGTCTATGCTTTAACTTTTCTCTTCAGTGCTGGGGGTTGAGCTCAGGGCCTCATACATGCTAGGCAAGCCTGTACCCCCAGTCCACGATTAGATATTTTAACTCTATGACTTTGGGGAGATGTGAGTAAAGCAGCCTGGAGAGAAGCAGCAGGCTGCAGCCCCTCAGGGAAGCACAGGTGGGTCCGGAGACCAGGACATCAAGTCATGGATATGCACTGGTTCTGGATTCAGCAGGAAAGAACAGGCAAGGCAGGACTGGCAGGCTCCAGATAGGTTAGTTCAAACATTTTTAGGATTTAATGGCATAGGGTCTGTTCCTGGTTGTCTGATACCCGACTCTGAGTTGGTTAGAGCAGGAGAATTGTGATCCTCTATAAGATAACAGTCATATAAGTGGAGATGTGGCCTTTTTGGCTACTCAGGAAAGGCCAAGCTATTTACAAGGGCCTCAATACTGCACACTTTGAGAGCATTTAAATGATTGTGCTCTACTGACACCCAATAAACTGCATACATTTCCAGTGTACAGCTTGATGATATTGACATGTGCCTGTGAAATTCTTAGCACAATGGAGATGGTGGACATGCCTATCACCATGGAAGGTTTCCTTGTGCCCCTAGTGGCCTTTCCTAACCAAGCAACCATGAATGTGTTTTCTGTCACTATAGATGAGTTTGCATTGTCTAGCATTTCATAAATGGGTAACACAGCATGTACCCTCTTTTTCCTGACTTTTACCCAGTGTTGTGATTTGAGAGTTGCCCATGATCTTGCATATGCCAGTGGCTTTTTACTGCTGCCTAACAGTCACCATGTTGGTACCACATCACTGTTTATCAGTTCATCTGTAGAAACCTCTTGAGTTGTTCACAGTGTAGGCTGTTTCCATAGACCTGCTGTGAGCCTCATGCACATTTGGGCGCCTGAAATTCCTTGTGTGTGCAGATACCCTGTTTTTTTCTTGGGTACCTGTACCTACACATCCAATGGCTGAGTTCTATAGTATAGACATCCCCAAGTAGTTACTGGAGATTGCTTCCAAGAACCCACCCTGGATACGAAAACCCATGGTTGCATAAGTCCCACATATAAAAAGAGGTAGTATTTCCATAGACTCCATGATTGACTGTTATCTTTAAATCATCTCTTGATGACTTATAACACTAAGGACAATTGAATGCTATGTAAATAGTCAAACTGCTTTGTTGAGGGAACAATGACAGAAAAGAAGTCTATACAAATTCAATACAAGTGTCATGCTCTCCCTCCCTCTCTCCCCCCTCTTCTCTCTCTCTCTCTCTCTCTCTCTCTCTCTCTCTCTCTCTCTCTCTCTCTCTCTCTCTGCCGTGTGTGTGTGTGTGTGTGTGTGTGTGTGTGTGTGTGTGTGTGTGTGTGTGTGTGTGTGTGTTTTACTGGGGATGGATGATCTTTTCCAGCATTTGTTGTCTATTGTTTTGTTGACCTTTTCCATTCTGATTGTGGTACAATTCAATCTCAGTTGTTTTGATTTTCATTTCCCCAATTGCTAGGAAAAATGAACATTTTCTTAGATATTTCTTAAAGAATTTATTCTCATCTTTTGAAAACTCTCTGTTTAGATTCCAAGCAAGTTTTTTTGAATGGGTCATTTTTTATTCTTTGGTTTTTGAGTTCTTTATATATTGCAGATATTAATCTTCTGTCAGAAGTATATCTGGAAAAGATTGTCTTCCATCCTGTGGGTTTCCTCATTACTCAGCTGTTTCTTTAGTTGTCCAGAAACATTTTAGTTTTGTGAAGTCCCTCTTGTCAATTGTTGGCCTCTATTTCTGGCAAATGGGGCCCTATTCAGAAATTCTTTTCCTATACCTATATAACATAGAGTACTTCCTATGCTTTCTAGTTGTTTCAGTGTCAGGGTTCACTTTTAGGCCTTTAATCCATTTGGAGTTAGTTTCTGTGCAAGGCAATAGACACAGGTCTAATTTTGTTCTACATATGGACAACCAGTTTTCCTACCACCATTTGTTGAAGATCCTGTCTTTTCTACAATGTATGCTTTTGGCATCTATGTCAAATAGTAGATGCTTATTGTTACCTATACTTATGTTTGAGGCTTCAACTTTGTCCCATTGGTCCACATGTCTCTTTTTGTGCCTTTACCATATTTTTTATTACTTTGTTTCTGTAATATACCTTGAGGTCTGAAATGGTAATCCTCATAGCATTGTTCTTTTTTTATTCAAGATTGTTTTGATTATCTAGGGTCTTTTGTAGTTCCAGGTAAATTTTAGGATAGTTTTTTTTTCTTCTTGTATTTCTGTGAGGAATGAGATGGGGATTTTTGATTGAGAGAACATTGGGTCTGTAGTTGGGTTTAGGGAGAATAGTCATTTTTACAGTCTTAATTCTATTCGTCTATGAACATGAGATGTCTTCTCATTTTCTAGTCTTTCTCTATTACTCTCTTTAGAGATTTAATGTTTTAATTGTAGAGGTCTTCCATATCCTTATTTGTCTCAAGACATGGTATATTTTGGAGAAGCTTCCATGTACTGCTGAATAGAATTCTATGGTGTTTGGATAGAATTTTCTGTAGACATCTGTTAAGTCCATTTGATACATGTTATCATGTAATCCTATTTTTCTGTTTAATTTTTGTCTGAATGACCTATCTATTAGAGAAAGTGGGATATTGAAATCACTTGCTGTTAATGGGTTTCAGTAGTACACTTTTAATGATATTGGATGTACCAGCATTTGGAGCATATATGTTTAGGATAGTAATGTCTTTTAACTGTTCCATTGGTTGGAAGGAAGTGTCCCTCTGTATCTCTTTGGATTAGTTTTAGTTCGAAGACTGTTTTGTCAGATATTAGGCTAGTGATACCTACTTGCTTCCTGGTCCCATGTTTTTGAATACTTTTGTCTACCTTTTCACTCTAAGGTGGTGCTTATGCTTAAAACCAAGATGTGTTTCTTGAAACACTCAGCCAGCATGTATCTTTCAATTGGAGAGTTGAGGCCATTAATACTTAGCTATTATTGAAAGGTGGGTGTTGACTGCAGTTGTTGTATTGTTAATTTTTGATGATGTTATGATCTCAGTGGTGTATGTGTTTTAGTAATTATGGCTTTGTTTTTTCTTTATACAGTCTCTTGGCTATTCTCATTACTCTCTCAGTGTGAAATATTGCTTCCTGCATTTGCTTTAAGTTTGATCTGTTATATATGAATTTTTTTAGACTACTCATATCATAGAAGGTTTTTCTTTCTATGGTATATAGTTTCAATGGGTTTATTAGTCTAGGTTGACTTTCACAGCCTTTTAGGATTTAGAATGCACTACACCAGGCTGTTGTGGCTTTCAGAGTGTTGAATTGAGAAACCAGCTGTTATTCTGATGGGTTTTCCTTTGTATGTGACTTGTGTCTTTTCTTTTGCAGTTTTAGTACTCTTTCTTTGTTTTGTATACATAGTGTTTTAATGATATACCATGGTTATTTCATTTCTGTCTGTTTGATGTTCTGTATGCTTCTTGTGTCTGCCCGGGTGTGTTGTTCCTCAGTTTTGGGGAGTTTTATGGTTTTGTTGAAGATCTGGTCTATGCCATTGATTTGGAATCTTTCCCTCATCTATGTCTATAATTTGAAGGCTTGGGTTTTTTTCATTCTGTTCCATAATTCCTGTATGATCCTGTCCTCCATTTAAAAAACTTTTTCATATTCTTTGATTATTTTGTCTGGATCCTGTACTTTATCTTTGAGTCCTGGTGTTCTCTCTTCTGTGTGATTTATTTGTAAGGTTTTCCTTTGACTTTTCCAATTGTGTTACTTGGGTTTTCAACTCCATTTTCATTTTAGTTTGAGTCTTTTTCTGTCTCTTTATTGAATTCCACTTTCAAATCCTGGATTGTCTTTCACATTTCCATTAGTCTTATGTTTGTGGTTTCTTGGGCATCATTCAGGGTTTTATTCTTTCTAAGTTCATTGAGTTGTTTCTTTTTCTAATGCCTTTAATTCTTTGATGAAGTTTATGATTCTTCTTTTAAATTCTGTGTCCTATGGTTCATCTAGATAATTCTAAATGATGAGCATTTCTATAGGACTGGTGAATTATGAGGAGAGAGATACTGCCTTGATCATCTTGTTTATATTCATATTGTTTAAATTTTTTGTGATGAGACCTAGACACATGAACTTTTGCTAGATTTGTGTTTGATATGGACAGGGCAGGTTGGAGAAGAATACAGAATGATACAGGACAGGACAGGTTGGGATTAACAGTTGGATCTGGTTTAGGTGTAATGAATTCAGGTGGACACATGGTCTAGGCAGGCCTGTAAGGTATGTATCCTGGTCCAAGCCTGGATTTCGGGGGAGATCTGGGGTTGGGAGAGGGTTCTTAGAGGGGAGGATCGTGTAGACTCATTGGCTGTGCTGAGCCATGTAAAACTGCAGTCTGTGGAAGAGCACAGCATTTTTCAGCTATGATTTTGATGACGACTATTATAGTGCTGTTGCTGACCATCCTCTGTGCCATCTCATTGTGCTAGGCTGTTGTCTGACATTTGAAATGAAATGGGTAAATCATCCCTTCTTTTATCCTCATCTACCTATGAGAAGGGTCTTCTCCTTTGATTCTGCCTCTATTTTCCTTGGGTTCTTTAAATGAGAACCACTTATATGACTATCTGCTCATGGGGGACACATTCGGATACTCAAACTGTACATATTAACTTTCAGATTTGTATGGACAAATTTGTGTTACCTTGAAATTTCTATGTTAAAATCCCAATGTTCATGACTTTAGAATGTGAATTTATTTAGAAACAGTGTCAGTGTAAATGCAATTGGTTCAGTTAAAGTGGGGCTGCATAGGACTAGGGTAAACTCTAATGTAGTGTGACTGATGTTCCTATTAGAAGGGAAATGTGGACATGGGCAGATTCACACACAGGGAAAGAACTGTGTGAAAGTTTGAGATAAATCCTCAAAGCCAAGAGGCTATTGGCTACCAGGAGGTTCATCTTTAGTCTGCTGGGTGAAGCATGATCCTCCCCATGCCTGGCTCTTGGACTTCTAGTCTCCAGAATTATAAATAGTACATTTCTTTAATTTGCTATTTAATTTTTATAATTAAAAAGTACATTTGTAGCATATGAGCTCTATTTACTTTCATTTTTCATAGTTTCCATCGGTTGCTTACAGTTACCGACAGTCTGGAAACAAGTGACAAATTTTATCTTGCATGCTATTCAGAGAAGCATGATGCACCCTTTGTCTGTCATACACACTCTGTATACCACCCATCCACTCACCAATTGCTGTTGTCACATATATCAGATTAGTTGTGTACTGTCGTGCTTGAATTCAAGTGATGCATATTTTACTTAATGTCCTCAAAATATGAGAGTAGTGGGTGCTGGAAATTTAGATATGCTAAAGTAGCCACAAATTGCTCCCTGTAAGAGAAAATGTGAACCCTTCTCACTTAATAAGAAAAACTTGTTAAGGTTGCTGTGATCTACACTAAGGTGTTACTTTCTGACTGCTCCTAATTTACAAGTTAAATTTTTTGTCATATGTGTGAATGTGTAGGAAAACAGTATACATGTTGTGGTAGCTTGAATGTAAATGTTAACCAATGAGATTTACCTAGATGAACCCCAGGACATAGAATTGAAAAGAACAATCATTTATCATAGGAAATGTCACTATTAGGAGGTATGCCAATTTTGAGTGGGTATGGCCTTGTTTGAGGAAGTGTATTACTGTGGGGTGGGCTTTGAGGTTTCATATGCTCAGGATACTGCCCAGTCAACTTCTTGTTCCCTACAAGTCAAGATGTAGCCAGCCCCATGTCTGCCTGCGTCCCCACTATGATGATAACGAATTGAATCTCTGAAACTGTAAGCAAGCCACTCCAAGTAAATGTTTTCTTCATAAGAGTTTCATGGTCATGGTGTCTCTTCACAGCGATAGAAGCCCTAACTAAGACACATGGGGTTTGGCAATATTCCCAGTTTCAGACACATATTTGGAATGGATAAAGAATAAGGGTGGGTCATTGTGATCTGTTAGGGTTATAAATTAATTTACTCTTCTGAGCCTGGATCCCAGGGGTTCAGTTATAATGCTTAATCTCTGTTTCTTATCCTGGTCCATCTGCTTTGCCAGGAAGCCCACAGAGCTGTGTGAAAAGCTTGGTGACCCTCGGGCCTCTTCTGTAGTTCTCTGGTAATGAGTGTTGCTTGTCTGATCCTCTAGTTTCCCCTCTAAGGCTAAAGCCTCTCCTGCCTGCCCTCAGAGTAGGGAATTCTTCCCAGAATCATACAGGCATTTTCAGCCTGTAGGGTCATTTTGGACAGCCAGGTCTCTGAAATAGTGCAAAATGCCAGGGATTCCTGGGTGCTCCGCCTTCCTTCCTCATGGGGTGACTACCTCCTGAGCTCATGTCTGGCCATCAAACACACATGGTAAATACTTCCAGAGCTGAAACTGAGCCTGGTGTGCCCTGGTGTGCCCTGGTGAGCCCTGGTGTGCCCTTACATTCCCTGATGAGCCCTGGTGTGCCCTGGTGTGCCCTGGTGATGCCCTAGTGAGCCCTGGTGTGCCCTTACATTCCCTGGTGAGCCCTGGTGTGCTCTGGCATGCCCTGGCAGCCACTGCTTAGACTACAGTTCGTTTGATGGTTGGTCAAACAGTGCTGGATCTGTCCAGCCCTTGCTCAGAGCTTCCTGCCACCCTTTCTGTGTCTGGGAACCCCGTGATGGCTCTTCCAGCAGTTCCCAGAGGTAAGGCAAGTCTGGCCAACTAGATATTCAGCTTTGGAATCTGTTGCATCCATTTTCCAATGAAAGCTCCATTACTGAAAAATCAGAAGAGCAAAGAGAAAAATAACATATAATCTCACATCATTTAGAGCAGCGGTTCCCAACCTTCCTAATGCTGCAACCCTTTGAATTCCTCATGTTGTGGTAACCCCAAGTTATAAAATTATTTCATTATCATTTCATAACTGTAATTTTGCTACTGTTATGAATCATAATGTAAATATCTGATATGGGACCCCCAGGTTTGGGGACCCACAGGTTGAGAACCACTGATTAGAGACATACATTGTAATTACTTTGATTTTTTTCTTATTTCACCTTTTCTGTTTACTTATTTTATCAAAGTGTATTAATTGCTTCTCGGTTGCTGTGATAATACACCATGACCAAGGAAATTTGTAAAAGAGTTTATTTTAGCTTAGGGTTCCAGAGGGTGAGAATCCATGATGACAGGGACTTCATGGCAACAGGCTGCAGGCATGGTAGCAGAGCTTGTATGTTGAACTGAAAGCAAAAAGCAGGGAGAGCAAACTGAGTCTTTAAATTCTCAGAGCTGGAGTGCAGTGACACACTTCCTCCAATAAGGCCGTATGTCCTACATTTTTACCAAACAGTGCCATCAGTTGGGGAGCAAATGTTCAAAAGCCTGGAACCATGGGAGGTCATTTTTCATTCAAACCACCAACAAAGTACATGCTGAAAAATTCGAGTGGGCCATGGTGGTACACACCTTTAATTCCAGCACCTAGGAGGCAGAGGCAGGTAGATCTTTGTGAGTTTGAGGACAGCCTGGTCCACAAAGAGAGTTCCAGAACAGTCAGAGTTGTTACACAGAGAAACCCTGTCTCAAAATGTAATTGAAATAGTTCTACAGAACGTATATAACATCTAACTGTAGTGTGATGTTTTACTCTTTACTGCTCTGCTCTTTTGGGGGGCCCACCACCCAGCTCCCAGATAGATCACACATGGAATCTTACTATTACTTATGAATGCCTGGCCTTAGCTTGGCTTGTTTCTAGCACTTCTACCTTTCCCCTCTGGGCTTTTGTTTTTCTTATTTCTTACTTCATATCTTACTTTCCTTCTTACTCCATGACTGGCTGGGTGGATGGGTTGCTGGCCCCTGATGCTCTCCTCCCCTTGTTCTCTCCTAGCTCCTGCCTTGCTACTGGCCATTCAGCTCTTTATTAGACCATTAGGTGTTTTAGACAGGCCAAGATCACAGCTTCACAGAGTTAAACAAATGCAACTTAAGCAAAAGTCACACAACTTAAAACAATATTCTACCACATCTAACGGCTCTATCCCTTCCTGTTCCTGCCTCACTGTTCAGGTGCTCATGCTATGGACCAGCACTGCTGATTCTCAGTCTCTGGCTGTCACATGTGGAATCATTTCCAACTGTAGACATTTGTTGTCTTCGTCTGGTGCTAAATAAAGATTTGGGTTCCTTACAATGTCTCCATCTCTGAATCCCTTCTCTCACCCTCGCGGTACAAGCACTTTATTTGGTGGAGATGCTATTCAGAACATCCTATACAGATACAGCTACCCTTCACAACAAAAGGCAGGCTACACCATGACTGCAGCCTCCTTTTTGGCTACTTCCTCGAGAGTAGCATTGGCTCCTGTATTTATTTACTTGTTTGCTTCTTGCAGACTCTGCACATATCTCATAGCCTCTCGGTGCAGTTTTCCTCCATGAGATTCACATCCAGTGATTCTTCAGACCCACACTTCCCGTATTGAACCCTCTACTTGCCCCTCCGGAGCAAACTGTGCAGCTGTAATCCTGGGCTTTTCTTTGCTTAGAATTCCCTGCCGTGTTTCTTGTTTCCTGGATCTCATACCTTTCTTTCTTTCTTTCTTGTATTCTTGCTTTCTTTCCTTCTTTCTTTCTTTTTTCTTGCTGCACACATCTTTCTTTCTCCCTCCCTCCCTCCCTCCCTCCCTCCCTCCCTCCCTCCCTCCCTCCCTCTCTCTCTCTCTCTCTCTCTCTCTCTCTCTCTCTTTCTTTCTGTGGTGGCCATTAATGTTCATGCCATTTGCTGTATGGCTGAGCACATTTCTCTTAGGTGGCTATGTAGGGAAGGAACTTTGGTGCATTAAGAGGTACATTTTCCCTCTAGCTGGTAGTTGAGACATGAGATCTTGTTTTCTAATTCCCTTGGGTTTTATTGACTTTGGATGCGTATTTCCCTTCTTGGAAAATCCTATTTGTATCCTTTGTTCCAGATACTACTCTTTTTAACCTATTTCTGGGCCCCTAGCCTCATTAAACCTGTAAGTTGGTTCTTCTGGGTACATAATGGTCCTTTATCATTCATGTTTTACTTGTAGAAACACACAGCTGGGCAGTGGTGGCACACGCCTTTAATCTTGGCACTCTGGAGGCAGAGACAAGCAGATCTCTGTGAGTTTGAGGCCAGCCTGGTCTACAAAGCTATACAGAGAAACCCTGTCTTGAAAAACAAACAAATAAACAAACAAAAAACAAAAACAAAAAATTTACCACTGCTAATTTATTCATGATTTTATGGTACATACATTTAGTTTTTGTTTTCTAAGTGTTTTAATTTCTAAGAAAGTCAATACACATTTTCCTGTATAATCTATGGCTTCCATAGCTTTAGAAATTCTTTTATGTAGTATACATTTGCCCAAGCCTTTTCTGTTTGTTTTTCTTCTTTTGTATCTAAGCCTTTTATCCATATGTGGGATAGGACACTACTTCCATCATAAAGATCATCATTTGTCCCATCATCACTTATTGAACAGTCCATCTTCTCCTTGTTTGTAGAGTTACAACTTTCATATATGAAAGATAACATTTTTAACAATATAACTTCAGGACTCCCCAAATGATTTCAGTTGCCACTGTTATATCAGTTCTCTGAATACTTTCCCTGGAATCACAGGCTAAGTGATGGGGAGTCAAAATTCTGTGGGAGCAAGTCACAGCCTAAATCAAAGGAACTGGGCTCTCAATACCCGTGTCCCATCCCCCCTCCCCTCTCTGCTGATGCTGTTTCTGAATTCAGGAACACATCTTAACACCTCACAGGAAATGGTTTCACCACTTACTGCTGTGACTGCTTAAGCTGTTCCACCTGTTATAAGTTCTTTTTCTACCATTTCACCGGCCAACACCTCTCTATATGACTTACTGACACTCAAAGGGCTTGCCTGTAGAGGAACTAAAATGTATGGCTCTACTTCAAGGCTTTCCATTTGGCACAATTGTTCTGTTTGTCTGTCTTTGTGGCATCTAGCCTCTCACCCTTGTATTCTTTAGCAGGCTCACATAGAAACAGACCTCCGGATTCTCTTGCTACTTTCTGGTTTGTCCTCTCTTATACGCTTGTCTGTCAGTGTTAGCATTCTGCTTTCACACCCATTCTCCTGGGGCTGCCCACATGATTCACCCCCAGCTTTCTGCCTCTGCTGACTCAGCACACAGCTGTGGCTCTGTGGGGCTTTAGACTAGCTTCGCCAAAGATAACTTGAGTTTTCATCCACACTATGATATTTGTCTACACACACACACACACACACACACACACACACACACACACACACACACAGAGAGAGAGAGAGAGAGAGAGAGAGAGAGAGAGAGAGAATAAAATTGGAAAAGGATGTACACAATTTGTAATTTATCCACACAGTGTTCCTTTTGGTGTCTCTTGAATTCTTTTATTGTATCTTCAATGTTAAAAAAGTAGATTCATACATTGATTTTATGAGGTTTTTTGTTAATTTTATAGCTTTCTGTCAGTTTTTTAAATTATGTGTTGTACTGTCTGTACTAGTAACACAAGCTAGAGTCCAAGAGGAAGGAGCCTCAGCTGAGAAAATGCCTCCATGAGATCCAGATGTGAGGCATTTTTTCAATTAGTGATCAGTAGGGGAGGGCCCAGTCCATGGTGGGTGGTGTTATCCCTAGGCTGGAGGTCCTGGGTTCTATAAGAAAGCAGGCTGAGCAAGCCATGGGAAGCAAACCAGCTAGCAGCTCCTGTCATGGCCTTTGCATCAGCTCCTGCCTCCAGGATCATGTCCTGTTTGAGTTCCTGTCTTAACCTACTTCAGTGATGAACAGTAGTGCTAATGCGTAAGCTGAGTAAACCCCTTTCTTCCCCAACTTGCATTCTGGTTATGGTGTTTCGTCACAACAATAGAAACCATAACTAAGACAAATTGGTGCTAGCATAGTAGGGTAATGCTGTGACAGAGCTGACCATGTTTTTGGGAGGATTATGTAAGGATTTTGGAACATTGGGCTAGAAGAGTCATTGAGTATTAAGAGCTCTGTGGGATGTTCTGTGGAAGCTTGGATGATAAGAATGTTGGGAGCAGTGCAGAAGATAGAGGGCCTGGCTTGTGAAGTTTCAGAGGGAAGTTTAAAGACTGTCAGGATCGTTTGTTATTTTGAATTAAGATTCTGTTGTTCTGTTTAGCTGGGGCTGAAGAATCAGCTGTAATTAACAAGATACCAGAACTAGTAAAGTTAAACTTTGCTTTGTTGGGATACTTGATGCTAGTCAGAGCTGGAACTAAGAAATTAGTGGTGTTTAAGAAGAGGCCAGCATCACTGAGGTGAAATCTTCTGGGAAGAGTTTCCTGGGAGGACAGAGAAGCTTTGTTCCAGAGGTGGCCAAGGTTATAGCTCAGGCTAGTAGCTGGACTTGGTAATGTTTAAGAGTCTGTGGTGATGTTTTGTTTATGATATAACAAATAAAGCTTGCCTGAAGATCAGAGTGCAAAGCAAGCCACATTAGTTAGCCATAGAGACTAGGTAGTGTGGCACACACCTAGAATCCCAGCACTTGGGAGACAGAGTTAGTTCAAAGCCACCTTGAGCTATACAAAATTGATTCAGTCTAAAACAGAAACAGCTCACACAAAGGTGATCTCAGCATTTGGGAATCCCACGCCTTTAATCCCAGCACTAGAGAGGAATATAAGGCAGGAGAAGACAGGAGCTCAGTGAATCTGAGGTTTGGTGGAGAGCAATGCAGTCTGAGAACAGGAATGCCCCCTTCCGTCTAAGCATGGGTAGCTGTGAGAACTGTCTAGTGGCTGGATGTTTTGTTTCTCTGATCTTCAGCTTTAACCCCAATACTTGTCTCTGGGTTTGTATTATTAATAGCAGCCAGCAGTCATGCTACAAGAGTCACCCAGATTGCACTGGTTTTGAAGGCTTGTGGTCATGGAGAGCCCCTGAGACTTGGAACTGTGAGAGGCCTTTGGTGAAGGTGCAGCCTCCATGGCAGTCGAAGGCCCAGGTCTGAAAGGGTCCTGGGAAGAGTTGAGACTTGGCACCATGAAGAGAGCTAAGACAGACTATTGGTGAAAGTGCAGCCTAGTTTCCACAGAAGACCCCAGTGTTTTGGGGATGCCAGCATGATGGGACGACCACCAAGAATAGAAGCAGCAGTGGAGTGGAGCCAATGGAACTTAGAAGACAAGCTGTGTGTGCAGCAGAGGGCAGAGTTGGAGAAGTGACCCAAACGCTTTGGAGGGGTCCAGAAGATTGTGTGTGGGGATCACAGACCCTGGCTGGAAACCCACTCCTCCATCAGCCTGGGAGCAGGCAGCTGGGAGACAATGTTTACTGAAAACATGTTTACTGAAAACAATTCAGTGCCATAAGTTCCTGATAAGGGCTCCGAAAAGGGCTGGCTCACTGAAACACCCTGACTTTGATCTTCCCGATGGCTAGCTACTTTTTTCTGCTCCCTGCTGGTTTCCGATTCTGGTGTCAGAGATTTAACCACCAGCCAGGAGGAAAGAGGAGAGGTGTGAGAGAGGTCTGTTGGAGATTTGTGCGTGTATGGATGGCAGAAGCTTTTCTGGAGGGAAGCATTTTCTTGGGAAGTGTTTGTGCATGTTGATGCCAATGGAATTCAGAAGAGGGCACTGGAGCCCTTGAGCTAGAATTACAATCAGTTGTGGGCTGCCCACATCAGTCCTAGGAACTGAACTCAGGTCCTTTGCAAGAGCAGTGCTTGCTCTTAACTGTTGAGTCATGAGGTTTTGAAGGTTCTGTTCATCTTGCGCCCTCCTCCTGTGTCTCACTAAAGCAAGTAGCACAGAGCTTCCTGATCAGTTGTCTGAACTTCACGACATTTTCTCTCCTTTTTTAAGAAGTCAGAAATGGACACCAGAATGAACTGTGCATCTGTTATGAGCATATGTTGTGTTATGAATAGAATGCTAATCACACAGCTGAGAAAGCAGCCATTCTCAACTAACACTTTCATTGTCTACTTGACATCTTTGGGAATTTAAAAACACTGCCGTAATTATTATGACATGCTAATGTCTGGGCCCTGTGGTCTCTATTTCAACAGTTACAGCTAAAATTCTAAAGGCTAGAGTAAGAAAAATGAGGAAAAGAGCCCCTATATAGAATTCTTGTCATAACACCGCTTTAGTTTTGTCCTGGAAAACTAAACTGCACATTTCTATAGTACAGATGAAAATCTAAAAGCAAACACATGAAAGCAAACAAAATCCAAACACAATGACAGCTGATCACATCAATACAATATGGAGGTGTGACAAGGTGAAAGACCAGCTGGTATGTGCTCTGGTCAAGATTCAAGGAGATTGGTAGGGGCATCTGAGTCCACCTCTGCCCTGTTCCCATTTCTAGTTGTTCCATTCAGGGCTTTACTGTGTGATCCTCTCAGTCCCATGGCTTGGTTAAACTCTAGAGAACACCTGGAGGAAGTGATTAATCCCCAAACTGATAACACTGGTAGAGTTAGTCTTCCTAAGGAAGAAGTACCTGCGGACAATTAAAACACAGTGTACTCATCAGCTGTTGGTCATTATGACAAATACTCTAGAAAAGCAGCTTATGAAGAGAAACTATTTGGGTTCACAGTTTTCCATGTTGGTCCAGTCTACACTTGATTGGCCCCATTTTTTTGGACTTGTAGTGGGGCAACAGGAAATGCATGACAAAGCAAAACTGCTCACCTCATGGCTAGGAAGCAAAACAAGAATTAGGTGAGAGCTGAGGTTCTACTCTCCCTCTCAAGCCTGCATTTCCAATGACCTTTTTAGATGCCATCTCTAGAAGTTTCCACCACTTCCCCATAGTGTCACGCTGAGAACTATGCCTTTAATGCATAGGCCTTAGGGGACATTCAATAAACAAATTATAGCAGCACGGTATGAAAGACTATTCAAGACCACGTGATAGGTACAGTGACTTCAACAATGGGTCTTACAGTTGGGGAGGGACTGGAATTAAGTTCACAAAAACAGCCTGAACAAGAGGAAAGTAATAGCCAAGTAGCAGGGTAGATAGAAACTTACTAACAGATCACATGGCAGAAAAGGGGGGAGGGTTCTGGCTGATCTAACCAAACAGGATTCTTGCTGAAGACAATCCCAGGTGACAAGATGTCACTTGAGGGATAGTGGAAGCAGAGGGACCTGATCAGAGACAGAGGAGGAGGGGCAGATTTCTGGTTGAACTTGCTTAGTAGGGTTCTTAAAGTGGATTTTACAAGGAAATGCACAAGCAGCTCATAGAAATTTCAGAGCTCTGGTGAAGGTTTGACCAAGCAAATTGTCTTTGTCTTAACCGTTTTGCATATATATATACATATATATGTATGTATGTATGTATATGTATACACACACACACACACACACATATATTGTTTGGCAGTTTGAGGACAACCTTGTAGTCATGCTAGGATCTCTACAGGCTCTTTATCAGTCCCATGATACAATGCAGCACCTGTCGCCATTGGTGGACCCCTCAGCACCCGCAGTGACTCCCCTGACTCCTGGAGTTACATGGGATCACCAGGGGCGATCACTATCAAGAGCAAAGCTCCTTTTCTGCCTTTGTTCCTTCCTTAGTCTCTTTCCCCGGAGGACGAAGGAGAAAGGTCTCTGTTCCCATACCACTTTTTTCCCTGCCTCCATAAATAACACTCACCTCACCATTTTGTAATTATCCAGTTGTCTTCCATTTCTCCAGGTCATGTGAACGCACTCCCGGGACTCAGCAAGAGCACTCTCCGGGGAGTTAGGTTTCCTTTAAGCCCTACCTTTTCCTTCCTATTACCTTGGGTTCTTAAGCTTTGCTTCTGCAGCCAACAGGTGCTCTTGGGGGTCACATGCTGACTTTCAGCTTGGTTCATCTTCTGCTGTCCAGAGTGATAGTTTCATCACTCTTGGGAGTTATCCAGTGCCTAGTGTATAGCAGGGACTGTGTAGCAGGCACATTGGCAGTCACTGGAAGGGGCCATAAAATCTTACCCTAATCAATCAGAGGAGAAAGGTGGATTGTTTCTGTGTCACTTCTGGTTGCTTAAAATTGGTTACTGTAGCCAAACTACCTTCTCACACCAATTCTAAGATTCTAACCCAGGAGCCATTATAAATGCATCAGATAGGCATGTTTATGGTAAAGAAAGCTTGGTGGTGCCTTACCCAAGTCCAGTTATTGTAAACATAGTGTTTAAAGACTCCGGTATATAGATAGATCACTTTGTGGGCTTAATGGCCCCACAAATACAACCACATTTGGTTGTAAAACGGATCTTGCCAGGCACAGTTGATGCACTCTTTAATCTTAGCACTGGAAAGGGAGAGGCAAGCAGATCTCTGAGTTCTAAGACAGACTGCGTTCCAGGCCACCCAGAGCTCCGCAGGGAGACCTTGTTGCAAAAACGAAGAAACCAACCCTGACCACTTGAGTTCCTGCCTTGAAGGTTTCCAGGATCCCTTGAACTTTATGCCTCAGGATCCACATCTTAAATTGTGGGCCCTGGTGAACAGGAAGTACGTTGGGTGAATCAGGCACGCTCCTCGGAAGGACTCGGCACCTCTCCTTCAGTGACCATTCTTCTTTCAGCTCCATCAAGCTTCCTTTGAAGATTTCTGTGTGTCTGAGGGTTTCTCTGCATTTGAAAACAGACCCCATTTCTCAAAAAGATAATGAGGACTAGCTTTACCTTGAATCACTGTGACTCCTTGTGGTGTGCCTGGGAAGTGCAGCTCAGCCTCTGCTAAATGAATTTTTTTTTTTTTTCAGGCCTCTTGCCCTAGAGCTGGCCAGTTCTGGGAATTAATGCAAAACTTCATTTAGTGTTCTCACCCTTCCTCACCTTAACCCTGGGAGAGGAAGTGGCCTGGAGCAGGAACATGCTAAATTTGTGTGTGTTTCAGTCAGTATGATCAGGTGATTCTAAAATGGACTTCCATCTGGAGTTGGGGAATAGCAGCAACTACAGCAAACAGAACAAACATTTCTGCCTGGGGTTGGTGGGAGTCTCCCTTATTGTCTTTCTAGCCTCCTGGGTGGCTTTTTCACACCAGGAGGTAAATAGGGACGTCATTATACTCTTTCCCAGCAGGTACACTTCCCCACCCACCCACTGGAGACAGGTTTCCATGGAAACCAAATCCAGAGGGAACATTCTGAAGAGGCAGTTTGTCAAGCAAGGTGTGGAAATACTGAAAGAGGGATGTGAAAAGGAGTTGTTCCTGGATGGTACGATGAAGTGTGAACACACGTGTTCCTGGATGGAATGATGAAGGGTGGACACACGTGTTCCTGGATGGAATGTCGAAGTGCGGACACATGTGTTCCTGGATGGTATGATGAAGTATGGACACACGTGTTCCTGGATGGAATGTCGAAGTGCGGACACACATGTTCCTGGATGGTATGATGAAGTGTGGACACATGTGTTCCTGGATGGTATGATTATGTGTGGACACACGTGTTCCTGGATGGTACGATGAAGTGTGGATACATGTGCTCTGGATGATATGATGAAGGTAATGTGCAGGGAAGCACACTTAGTTAAAAACAAACACTCTAAAATGTTGCTACTTGTTAGAAGTGAAAAGTTCTAGAAACCACGCCCACAGAGTGTCCTGGGAGCGAGAAGTGAGGGAAGCAGACTGTGGCCTGTGTCTGGGAGGTGTGTCCTCTTGGGAACGGAGCAAGCACACAGTGACACAAGGATCAGGATGAAGGCAGCTATAAACCCCAGCAGCAGGCAGGCCAGAAGGGGCCAATCTGTTTTTAGCTTGACTGCTTTATTATTGTAAAATAAACACCAAGGACAAGTGCTCTTTTATCAATGATGGATGGGACTCAGGTTATAGTTCTGGTTCTCAACCTTGGCCAGAGGAGAATTTTAAAATATGGGAGTCAGAAATATGCAATGAGCTAAGAGAAATAATTGGGGGAAGGAGACGACAATGTTTTACAGCCTTGGCTAACCCAGCTCATCCCCAGGAGAGTTTTGACCCCTGCTCCATTCTGAGCAATGGACGAACTTGAAATGGGTCCAGACAGCCTGGGCATTGGGATTTTAAATTGTATCTCTCACGGTTACAATGAGCTGCCAAGTTTTAGAGCCACTAAAATTTAGCCCCCATCACAATGTCTCCCTGCTCTAGCTGGTGCAAAGATACGCACAGACACACAGGTGTACAGACACATACACACAGACATAGACGCCATACACATATGCTATGGAAGATTTCAGCTTTGAAGAAAAATGGATTAAATGTAAATGCGTGGGAGAGAAATTTCAGAATACTCAGTTCAGCAGGCAAACGATTATTTGTTTAATGTGCTAATGAAGGGGTGCCGTGGTCTGTAGGGAAAGATTTGAACTCTACAGTTGTATGCCCCTGACCCTTGACACATTCCACTCAGCAAGTGTAGTTCTGACTCAGAGCTAGTTTTAGTGGAGCGATGTCTGTGTCAACGGTCATGAAAATAGAACTTGGCTTTCAGTGTCTGCTCTGACACGTCACATGCCTTCTCCTCAGTCCCAGTGTCCCTGAGGCAGGAGTTTGCCTCCACTGAGTGCTCTTTTTGCTTGTGACTTTCTTTCAGATCCTATGTTCAAAGTCAAGCACATGACAGCAGGGAGAGATAACTTATCTTATTCCCTAACAGCGGTGACCTTGTGCCCACAGAGGAATAAGATGCATACTCTGTGAAATGTTTGGGCCAATGAAATATTACTATGGCATATAGCACTCCACTGGTTTTCCTTGGGACGAATTGCAGTTTGCTGTGAGTGTCAAGGAGTTACAGGGTGTGATTTTAGGAAGACTTAGCTTGGTGAGTTTGGGTGTATCCTCCAGCTTCACTGGCTGCTCATTCCTTGCTTGTATGACTTGTTTTAGAAGTTGCTTCCATGACTTATTTAGAAGTTCTCTCAGCTGTGGAGAACATGTCTGATGTAGGGCCACTGCAGTAATGATCACTGCAGTAATGATCACTGAAGTTGTTGTTTTTTTTTTTCCCCCAGAAACATTCAGGTTGCCCCGTAAAGCACAACCTGGTTCAAGTCACTAAGTTCTTCAGTTGTGTCTGTGCAAGTGTCCAGTTGGTGACCTTTTGATGCCAGAGGGTTGAAAATAGTTCCAATGCTGCCATTTTATGAACATGGAAAGGAGAGCCTGTGAAGAGGCCTGACTGGAGTATGTATGAGCAGAACATGGCTTACTCTATCCTGTCTTCCAGGCATGGCCACTGGCTTGAAATCAGAATGTCTGTGATTGCCTGCACAAGACCCTCATAAGAGCAGGCCTGTCAGCAGCCATCAGATGGTCAGTTGAGGTTCCATCCCTTCCTGCCTCCAGTTACATGTAATCCTGCCCTACCTGCTTTCGGTCTTGAGGGAATGGGACTCTTTAATCATGTTGCTACTTGAGTCTCCCATGAGCCTATCGGTTATCTCCTACCCATGTGTGTCTAACTATACCTAAGAGACTCACTGTTTCCCAGGCTAGACTTGAATGGAACTGTCTTTGGTCTTGGGTCTCTCACCTGAGGAAATGAGCTTGCATCAAAGGGGACTTGGGGAACACACATCTTGCTCTCCATCTGCTTCTCTGCTTCCTGCGTGAAACCACCCCCATCCTCAGAAGAGTAGAGAGCCACCATTTCTGTCACATGGGCTCTTCAAAGACCCCCCCCACCATGCTGTCTGTCTCTGGCGATGGGGTTCCTGAACTCTTCTGACAGAACCTGCCATGCTGCTGTCCATAATGTTATTTACTTTTCTAATAAATTCTTTACTCCTCAGTAATCTGTCTCAGTGTCCCTCTTGAATGCCCCCAACTTTCAATTATTTTATTTTTCTCTTTTCACAGGACTAGGTTGAATATAGGTTAAATTCATTTGGGGAGAAGTCACTTACATAAGAAACCCATGACCCACAAGTTCCTATTCAGAGGATCCACACCCACACCCAGGCTGCTCTCTGTGACCAGACCAGAACGAAGAGAGCAGAGCGAGTCATCTGTCCCCTCCCCCCCCCCCCATCCCCATCACATCCGCACCTGTGACCACGCCTAAATGGGCATGGTCAGTGCAACAGGTGAGGGCAGAGTAGGATATCTTCCTACCCCTGACCTTGAGGGGAAGTGTTTGATAAAGACATCCTATTTAGGACTGAGTGCTTCAAAGTCACTCTCTGTGCATGGTTTAGTTGTGGGCCTCTGCTAATGGCCATCTACTGTAAGAAGAAGTTCCTTTGAGGGCTGAGCGATGCACTGATCTACATGTATCATTTCAACTATTTCACACCTTCTCTTTCATTTCTTTCATCATTATTGTGCATTTAAGTATATAGCTAGTTTTCCCGAACTTTTCAGATGAGGTGGTATGATGGTTTGGATGAGAATGTCCCCCAAAGGTCTGGCATTTGGTTCCCAGTTCGTGATGCTGTTTCAGTATGAAGTATGGCCTTGTTATAGGAAGTGTGTCACCTGGGGCAGGCTTTGAGGTTTCCATCCCCAGATCACTCTCTCTGCTTTGGGCTTGGGGCTCAAGATGTGAACTCTCAGCTTGCTTGTTAATCCTCTGGAACCATTAGCTAAAATAAATTCCTGTAAGTTGCCTTGGTCATGGTGTTTTATCATAGTAGTGGGATATCTCAGACATCATACCCACTCTGGCAAAAAGGGCTTTTGGGTAATAAAGCTGGAGACAAAGCTCTGATAACTTCAGGGAAAAATCCTTAAAACCATGTCCTCTGGTGTCCAATTCCTTACTCAGGGGAGACCCTGTCCTTTGGCATTAATCCCTTACTCAGTCCTGTTGCACTTAGATCAATGGAAAACATTCAAAAGTTCTGATCCCAAATCACACAATTGAGATAAATTGCTTTGAATCTCTGGGGTGGTGCCTAAGCAACTGTTGTTGCTAGCAATTATGAAGCACTGTGATGAAGAAAATAGTCTTGATTTATTAAATTGCATAGTGGTCCATGCTATTTATATCCCAACTTGTCCATTGGGACAAATCCACTTTTCCCAGTTCAATTCAGTATTCTTACTACTAACCATGGGTGTACACACACACACACACACACACACACACACTTCTTTTCACACAAGCTGTAGAAGGATTCCAGGCCCACAAACTGGAGTGTATTTTGTGGATGCCAAGGTCAAACACCGGTGGAACATCACTCATGCAAAGCTGCAGTGGACCAAGCCAAGATATGATTTGAAAGGCAAATCTTAGAAGAGACAGAATTAAATATTGGCAGAGAGTCTTCCATACAGAGAAAGAAGAGACAAAGAGACAATTTGGGGGTATTATCTTGGGGTGGAGACCAGGTGGTTAAGGAATTTTATAGTGCTTTAACCAGCCTGGGTCCACAGGGAACCATGCACACAGAGGTCATTAACCTCTGTGATTGTGGATGGATTCCCCCGCCCCCACTTTGTACAATTTTCTAAAACACTTCAGTCAGATTTGGAATGGAACTAAATGAGAACACACAGAAATTGAGGTTTTTTTTTTAGCTTCAAAAAACTAATCTGAAGATTTGGCACAAGTCAAGCTGTTTCCACAGGGCAACAAGCAGGTCTTGCATAAAGCCTGCCCACTTCCTGTGGGATTGGGAGTCCTCAGTTCTCATCCCCACAGGGCTAAATGCCCTTATTTACATTAGTGGCTGCCAGTATCAATGTGTACTGACATTTGTGGCTTGAGTTTTAAGATTGCACACCAGCCTGGGCAGTAAGTCACTGAATACATAATTTTTAATTAATCTATTTCTGTGGTTGTTTTTGCTTCTCTCCAAAAATTTCTTCAAGATGGTAGGGTCAGGCCTTTTGTTAGAGAGTAGGATTAGCTACCTGATGATACGTGTGTGCTCTCATCTCTCAGAGGTGCCTTTTGTCCTGTTCACTGCACTCTCTGTGCAGTCTGTATTTTGGTGTTCAGTCTCATCAGGGAATGCATTGCTCCATGGAACTTCCAACGGGATACCCAGGTTCTACCAACTCTGCAGTATATATTCATGTTTACTCAGTCATAGCATGCTTCACCCATGTGGGCCTCATTACTATCTGTTTTTGCTAAGCACCTTTCAGAGTACAGGCAGAGGATTTTATTTTGTTGTTCAGAGTTGGCTTGACCCCTTTCTTTCCCTGGACATTTGTCCCTTAAACTTTCTTTTTTGTTTTGTCTTTTAAAATTTAAATTAGAAGCAAGCTTGCTTCACATGTCAATCCCAGCTCCCTCTCCCTCCCCTCCTCTCCTGCATTCCCATCAATCCTCCCAACACCCTCCCCTCCACCCAATCCCCACTCCACAACCCAGGGAGGGTGAGGCCCTCTATGGGGGATCTCCAGAATCTATCATTTCATCCAGGGTAGGGCCTAGGCCCTCCCCAATGTGTCCAGGCTGAGAGACCATCCATCAATGAGGGATGGGCATTCAAAGCCCATTTGTATGCCAGGGATAAATCCTGATACACTACCCAAGGCACCATAGATTGCCTAGGCCTCCTCACTGACACCCATATTCAGGTGTCAGGCTGCTTTCGCAGCCATCAGTCTGATGTCCAAGAGTTCCCCCTTGGTGACTTCAGCTGTCTCTGTGGGTTTCACCAGCCCGGTCTTGACCCCTTGCTCATCACTCCTTCCTCTCTGCCACTGGGTTTCAGGAGTTCAGTTCAGTGTTTAGCTGTGGGTGTCTGCCTCTGCTTCCATCAGCCACTGGATGAAGGCTCTAGGACAGCATATAAGATAGTCATCAAACTCATTATCAGGGAAGGGCCTTTAAGGTAGCCTCTCCACTATTGCTTAGTTTGCCAGTTGGTGTCATCCTTGTAGACCTCTGGAAATCTCACTAGAGCAAGATCTCTCCTCAAACCTATAATGGCTCCTTCTATTATGGTATTTCTCATCCTGCTCTCCTTTACTCTTCCCGCCAACTCAACCTTCTTGTTTATCCATGTCCTCCTCTCCCATCTTCTTCTCCCCCTCTCTTTTGCCTAGCTCCCTCTCCCCTCCCCCATGCTCTCAATCTGCTGAGGAGATCTCGCCCCATTCTCCTTCTCTGGGGTACCATGCATATCTCTCTTAGGGTGCTCCCTGTTTCCCAGACTCTCTGGCAGGGGGATTGTAGGCTGGTACTCCCCTGATCTATGTCTAAAATCCATATATATGAGTGAGTACGTACCATGTTTGTCTTTTCATGACTGGGTTACCTCACTCAGCATGGAGGATGGTTTCTTCTAGTGCCATCTATTTGCCTGCAAATTTCAGGATTCCATTGTTTTCTTCTGCTGAGTAGTACTCCATCGTGTAAATGTACCACACTTTCTCTATCCACTCTTCAGCTAAGGGGCATCTAGGTTGCTCCCAGGTTCTAACTATTACAAATAATGCTGCTGTGAACATAGTGGAACAGATATCTTTGTTGTATGAATGTGCATCTTTTGGGTATATGTCTAAGAGTGGAATTTCTGAGTCTTGTGGTAGACTGATTGCCATTTTCCTGAGGAATCTCCTTACTGATTTCCAAAGTGGCTGTATGAATTCCCTTTCTCCACATCCACTCCAGCATAAACTGTCATTGGAGTTTTTGATTTTAGCCATTCTGACAGGAGTAAGATGGTATCTCAGAGTTGTTTTAATTTGCATTTCCCAGATGGCTAAGGATGTTGAGCACTTTCTTAAGTGTCTATCAGCCATTTTAGACTCCTCTACTGAAAATTCTCTATTTAGTTCTGTACCTCACTTTTTAATTGGATCCTTTGGTGTTTTGGAGACTTGCTTCTTGAGTTCTTTGTAAATTTGGAGATCAGCCCTCTGTCAGCTGTGGCGTTAGTCAATATCTTTTCTCATTCTATAGACTGCCTTTTTATCTTCTTGACTGTGTCCTTTGCCTTACAGAAGCTTCTTAGTTTCAGGAGGTCCCATTTATTAATTTTTGATTTCAGTGTCTGTATTACTGGTGTTATGTTTAGGAAGCAGTCTCCTGTACCAATTTGTTCAAGGGTACCTCTCACTTTCTCTTCTAAGAGGTTCAGTGTGGCTGGATTTATGTTGAGGTCTTTAATCCATTTGGACTTAAGTTTTGTTCATGGTGATAGACATGGATCTATCTGCAGTCATCTACATGCCAATATCCAGTTATGCCAGCACCATTTGTTGAAGATGCTTTCTTTTTTCCATTGTACAATTTCAGCTTCTTTGTCAAAAATCAAGTGTTCATAGGTGTGTGGGTTAAAATCAGAGTTTTCTATTTCATTCCATTGGTCTATCTGTCTATTTTTGTGCCAATACCAAGCTGTTTTCAGGACTGTAGCTCTATAATTAGAGATTGAAGTCAGGAATTGTGATGCCTCTGGACGTTGCTTTGTTGAACAGGGTTGTTTTGGCTATCTTGGGTCTTTGTTTATCCATATAAAGTTGAGAATTGTTCTTCCAAGGTCTGTGAAGAATTGTGCTGGGATTTTAATGGGGATTGCATTGAATCTGTAGATTGCTTTTGGCAAGATTGTCATTTTTACTATGTTGATCCTACCTATCCAAGAGCATGGGAGATCTTTCCATTTTCTGGTGTCTTCTTTAATTTCTTTCTTTAGAGACTCAAAGTTCTTGTGATAAAGTTCTTGCATTAGCATTACCCCAAGGTATTTTATGTTGTTTGTGGCAATTGTAAAGGGTGATATTCCTCTGATTTATTTCTCAGCCCTTTTATTGTCTGTACATAGTAGGGCTGATTTTTTTGAGTTGATCTTGTATCCTGCCACTTTGTTGAAGGTAGTTATCAGCTGTAGGTGCTCCCTCGTAGAGTTTTTTGGGTCACTTATGTAAACTATCATATTATATGCAAATGGTGAAAATTTGGCTTCTTCCTTTCCAATTTGTATCCCTTTGATCTCCTTTTGTTGTCTTATTGCTCTAGCTAGAACTTCAAGTACAATATTGAAGAGGTATGGAGAGAGGGGACAGCCTTGTCTTGTTCCTGATTTTAGAGGAATTGCGTTGAGTTTCTGTCTATTTAGTTTGATGTTGGCTGTTGGTTTGCTGCATATAGCTTTTATTATGTTTAGGTATGTTCCTGTTATCCCAGATCTCTCCAAACCTTTATCATGAAGGAGTGTTGGATTTTGTCAAAGGGCTTTTCAGCATCTAGTGAGATGATCATGTGATTTTTGTTTCTCAGTTTGTTTATATGGTAGATTACATTGATGGATTTCATATGTTGAACCACCCCTGCATCCCTAGGATGAAACCTACTTGATCATGGTGGATGATTTTTCTGATGTGTTCTTGGATCTGATTTGCCAGTATTTTATTGAGTATTTTTGCATCACTGTTCATGAGGATCTCTGTAAAGGGGAGCTTTTTCCTTTGAGAGAAGTCTTCCCGCCAGCCTGGTTCTAGAGCCACATCAGTCCCAAATAAACACACAGGAGGCTATATTAATTATGAAGCTGTTGGCCTTGCTTGTTTCCTACTGGCTAGCTCTGACTTAAGTAATTACCCCATAATTGTTAATCTAAGTATTTCTCTTACCGGAGAATAGTTCCGGGCTTCCTACCCCATGGTGTTACATCTTGACTCTCTTGTGTTTCTCCTTCCCAGAGTCATCCTGGACTCCTAGTCCCTACTATCTTGGTTCCCTATTGGCTCAACAGTGCTTTATTGACATAAGACTTCCCCAACAGATCTCTTTCATAGTTGTGTCTTTGTGTGGCTTGGGTATCAAGGTTATTGAAGTCTCGTAAAATGAGTTTGACAATGACCTTTCTGCTTCTATTGCCTGGAATACTTTGAGGAAAATTGGTATAAGCTGTTCTTTGAATTTCTGGTAGAATTCTGCACTGCAGCCATCTGGACCTGCATTGTTATTATTATTATTATTATTATTATTATTATTTTGGTTGAGAGACTTTTGATGACTGCTTCTATTTCCTTAAGGGTTATAGGTCCAATTAAATTGCTCATCTGTTCTTAATTTAATTTTGGTAAGTGATATCTATCCAGAACATTGTCCATTTCCTTTAAATTTTCGAATTTTGTGGAGTACAGGTTTTCAAAGTATGACCTGATGATTCTCTGAATTTCCTCAGTGTCTGTTGTTATATCCCCCTTTTCATTTCGAATTTTGTTAATTTGCATGTTCATACTCTGCCGTTTGATAAGTTTGGATAAAGGTTTGTCTATTTTGTTGATTTTTTTCAAAGAATCAACTCTTTGTTACATTGATTCTTTGTATTGTTTTCCTAGTTTCTACTTTATTGATTTCATCCCTTAATTTGATTATTTCCTGGCATCTACTCCTCCTGTGTGTATTTGCTTCTTTTTGTTCCAGAGCTTTAAGCTGTGCTGTTAATTCTCTAGTGTGACTATTTCTAGATTCTTCATGTGGGCACTTAGTGCTATGAACTTTGCTCTTAGCACTGCTTTCAAAGTGTCCCATAAGTTTGGGTATGTTGTATCTTCATTCTCATTGAATTCTAGGAAGTCTTTAATTTCTCTTTTTATTTCTTCTTTGACCCAGGAATGGTACAATTGAGCATTATTCTATTCCCATGTGTTTGTAAGGTTTCTGCAATTTGTGTTGCTGTTGAATTCTAACTTTAAAGCATGGTGGTCTGATAGGATACATGGAGTTATTCCATTTTTTTTACCTGTTGATGTTTGCTATGTTGCCATGTATTGGTCAATTTTTGAGAAGGTTCCATGTTGCACTGAGAAGAAGGTGTATTTTTTGTGTTTGGATGGAATGTTCTATAGTTGTCTGTTAAATCCAATTGGGTCATAACTTCTATTAGTTCCTTTGTTTCTTTGTTAAAATTCTGTCTGGTAGTCCTGTCTAGTGGTGAGAGTAGGGGTGTTGAAGTCTCTCACTATAAGTGTGTGAGGTTTTATGTGTGTTTTACATTTTAGTAATGTTTCTTTTATGAGCACGTGTGCCTTTGTATTTGGGGCACAGATGTTCAGAATAGAGACTTCTTCTTGGTTGATTTCTCCTGTGATGTGTAGGAAATGATCTCCTTCATATCTTTTGATTGATTTTAGTTTAAAGTCCAATTTGTTAGACATTAGGATTGCTACCCCTGCTTGTTTCTTGAGTCCGTTTGATTGAAAAATCTTTTCTCAACCCTTAACTCTGAGGTACCATCTGTCTTTGAAGCAGAGGTGTGTTTCTTTTATGCAACAGAAGGATGGATTCTATCTTCAAATCCATTCTGTTAGCCTGTGTCTTTTTATAGGTGAGTTAAGATCATTAATATTGAGGGATATTAATGACCATTGATTGCTCATTCTTATTTGTTTTGGAATGGTTGTTATTGGTGGAATTGTATATCGACCCTCCCCCTTTTTTCTTTTGGCTGTTGGTAAAGTTGGCTTATCTATTGTCTATGTTTTTCTGGTTGTAGTTAACTTTCTTGGGTGGGAGTTTTCCTTCCAGTACTTTCTGTATGGCTCAGTTAGTGGTTATGCATTGTTTAAATCTAGTTTTGTCATGGAATATCTTGTTTTCTACATCTACAGTGATTGAAAGATTTGCTGGGTATAGTAATCTGGGTGACACCCGTGGTCTCTTAGTATTGGTAGAATATCAATCCAGGACCTTCTGGCTTTCAGAGTTTCCATTGAGTAGTGAGGTGTAATTCTGATAGGTTTGCCTTTATATGTGACTTGGCCTTTTTTCTTAGCTGCTCTTGATATTCTTTCTTTACTCAGTATGTTTGGGGTCTTGATTATTGTGTGGAGAGGGAACTTTTTTTGTGGTCCACTCTATTTGGTGTTCTGTAAGCTTCTTGTACCTTCATTGGCATGCCTTTAGGTTGGGAAAGTTTTCTTCTATGATTTTGTTGAATATGTTTTCTGCCCCATTGAGGTGGGTTTCTTCACTTTCTTCTATACCTATTATTCTTAGGTTTGGTCTTTTTCATGGTGTCCCATATTTCCTGGATATTTTGTGTTAGGGATTTGTTGGACTTAAGATTTTCTTTGGTGGATGAATCTATTTCTCCTAGTGTGTTTTCAAAACCCAAGATTCTCTCTTCTATCTATTTTATTATGTTGGTTATACTTGCATCTGTAGTACCTGACCGTTTGCTCAACTTTTCTATTTCCAGCATTCCTTCAGACTGTGTTTTTTTTATTGTGTCTATTTCAGCTTTCAATCTTGTACTGTTTGAATTGTTTCTTGCAATTTTTGCTTTGTCTTTTCCTCCATTTCTTGCATTTTTTGGTTTGTTTTTTCTTCTATCTCTTTAAAGGATTTTCTCATATCCTCTTTGAGGGCCTCTATCATTTTCACAAAGTTGTTTTTAAGGTCATTCTCTTCTGCTCATTTGCATTGAAATGTTTGAGTCTTGCTGGTGTAGAGTCTGTTGTCTCTGGTGGTGACATATTTGTTTTTCTGTTGCTTAGTGTGTTTTTATATTGTCTCCTTCCCATCCCTTCTTCCAGTGAGTGCAGAGCCTCTCTCTCTCCTGGGGGGGTACAGGACTAGGGTTCCCTTCTGGTGGGTGCAAGGAAGTCGAACATTCAAGTAGTTTTCCTCTTCCTGGTCCTGTAGGCAATGAATGTTCTGGATCTTCCATCCCTTCTCATGAGGACTGACCTCTCTAAAGACAGCAGCAACAGCAAAAGACATGAGATTAGGTAACTTCTGCCCTTTTTCCTAGGTGAGCAAGACCAGATTAGAGTCCTTTGTTGTGAAAATAAATGAGCAAATATACCAATACATATATAAATCACAGGGAAAGTAATAGCCATTTATTGATTGAAAAGTCTAAATCTTTAAATTAAGATGCTTAAAATATGTTTATTTCTTTGTGTATTCCTGATGTGAGAAAAATATCCAAACCTGCTGTGTTTAAGGAGGAGGACCATGTCACATTTGAGTGTTGTCTAGAGTGATTGACTGTGGGGACACCAGACCTTGAGCAGAAACCCACTTCCCCTTCAGCCTGGGAGCAGGCAGCTGCGAGATAATGTTTACTGAAAACAATTCAGTGCTATAAAGCTCTTGATAGGGCTCAGATAAGGGCTTGCTCACTGAAACACCATGACTTTGATCCCCCTAAGGCTAGATGTTCCTTCCTGCTCCCTGTAGTGTCTCCCGGATTCTGGGGCCTGAGATTAAACCACCAGCCAGGAGGGTGAGAAGTCTGGGAGAGCTGTGAGAGCTCAGTTGGAGAATTGTATGTAGATGGATGGCAGAAGTCCTTTAAAAGGGAAGCATTTTTTCTTGGGGTCTTCTCCTAAACTGACTTAGGAAGCATAAAGTTTTCTTAAAGCAACTGACCAGTCTCTGTGTCATCTATCCCGACCACCTCGCTACATTCTCAGATGCAGGCTGCACAGCAGGTGCAACAATTGACAGCTTGTTAGGATGGAGAGTCTGTGAAATGAGACACTAATTTATTGATTTATCAGTGGAAATGATTTTTAATTTTAATTTTATTGCTAATAGAGGCACAATGATATAAACACCATGCATGGGATTGGCTACCATGTAATATTTTCAGGTGGATTGATTTCTGCTCAGCAATGTTTCTATAGTTTCTCTTTATTCAAAAAAGATAATCAGGGCTAGCCAGGTGACTCAGCCCTTGAAGTTCCTGACCTGCAGTTTTGATAATCTGAGTTCAATCTCCAGAACTCATGTTGTACGTTGTCCTCTGACCTTTACTTGTGTATACATGTAGACTTGCATTCATACACATCACACATATACACTCACACACATACACACATGCACACACACATACACACATGCACACACACTCACACACAGTTATAATAAATAAAAATGTACATGTTAACAAAGGTTATGATTTTATTGCCCTGCTGACCTTTAACAAATTTTCATTCTCAAGGATCTCATTACAGCATTATTTGTTTTGAAGCCTAGACATGCTCCTTGTCTCCAATTTCTTTTGTATGAACTTCACAATTCTTCTACTGTTTCACTAATGAATAAAATGAATTGTTAAAATATATTCATTCTGGATTTGTAAACATTTTTGTCTTTTATTTCTCCAGTATTTTACCTGGCATCAGCTATATCCCCAAAGGAATTTCAGATGGCCTCCATGCCCTGGTCACCCATAGAACTTCTTGCCTTGGTTACTGTGGGCTGCATCTGGCAATGCTTTGCAAGTGTTTTGTTTTTTGTAAAGAAGGAGGGTAATTCTTTGTTGAGAAAGAAAGAGAGAACTGGTCAATTAGCTCCAGATTAGGAAAGGAAAAAGCACAGGAAATTAGTTCTTATTAAAAACAAAAGTCATTGAAATGTCCCTCTACTCTAAGATGATCTCCATTCCTTCCATGGAAGCTACAGGTCCACATTTTTAGAGGGAGACAGATGGTTGCTATGTTTTCATTTACTCCTCTGTGTCTTGTCCCTGAACCACAGCATCCAAGGAGAATAAGCTTGTAAGCCACTGGGCTACATTTTACTGCAGGGTATGAACAAACTCCCCCAATAAAGATGTCCTAAAAGTTAGGTATAAGTTAAGTTTTGAAATATAACATTTCAAACAAGTTAAATGTTTACTTTATTATAAAGAGAATGGCTTATTTAATACCTGTGGAAAAGTGATTACACAGCTCCATTCTAAATGTGGGTTGGTTCTGTTTAGAAGCCTTCAAACATATCATTTAGAGAAAAAATATTGCCTTTCTAAGGTAGATTCAGAGAGCAAAATAGTAACACATTATATTTGAAATGGTATAATAAAAAATGAAAATGCTTTGCAAGCTAGGTGGTGTTATATTTTCTGAAAGATGTTATTTATTGATAGATGAATTATAACCTGGATATTCTCAAGTCTGTAGACAGTTGAGCTGACACAATTCCTCTGTAATCAAGAAAAACAACCTGGGTCCTCATCTCACATGAGATTTTGGGAAATATACTTCTCTCTTTAGATTTCTGAGAAATTTCAGAAAATATTTCTCACCTGAGGGCTCTGGTGGTTGGATTACTCAAGGTTACTTCTGGCTGTTTGTTGTGTTCTCTCTTTGGTGTTTTGGCTGCACACCTTTTTTTTCTGTTTTTATGTGGTCCAGTTAACCCAACAATAAAGCCATAACCTTTTCTTTGTTTTTTAACAAAATACTAAATAATCTAGGCACCAATTTAGTAATCAATATTTTTTTTTGTTTTTTGTTTTACAAGACAGGGTTTCTCTGTATTGTTTTGGAGGCTATCGGTCCAGCCTGGCCTCGAACTCACAGAGATCCGCCTGCCTCTGCCTCCCGAGTGCTGGGATTAAAGGCGTGTGCCACCACCACCCGGCAGTAATCAATATTTTTTCAGTTTGTATTCTTTTTTTGTTATTTATTTTTAAATTTAAATTAGAAATGAGGTTGCTTCACATGTCAATTCCAGGTCCCTCTCCCTTTCCCTCCCCTCCTCCCACACCCTCCCCCAACCCCCCAATATTCACTCATTTCCCCAGGGAGGGTGAGGCCCTCCATGGGGGTGTCCATAGTCTGTCATTTCATCCAGGGCAGGGCCTAGACCCTCCCCTAAGAGTTCAGGGTGAGAGTGCATCTCTCATTGTTGGATGGGAGTCCAAAGTCCATTTGTACACATGGGTTAAATACTGATCTACTACCCAAGGCTCAATAGATTACCTAGGCCTCCTCACTGACACCCACATTCAGGGGGTCTTGATCAGTCCCATGCTGGATTCCCAGGCATCAGCCTGGGATTCAAGAGCTAACCCTTGTCAGGTCAGCTGTTTCTGGGGGTTAAACCAGCCCAGTTTAATACCTTTGGTCATCAGTCCTCACTCTCTGTTACTGGCTTTCTTGAGTTCAGCTCAGTGCTTAGCCGTGGGAGTCTGCCTCTTCTTCGATCAGCCACTGAATGAAGTTTCTGTTTCCCAGACTCTCTAGCCATGGGATTATTTCCTGGCGTCTACTCCTCCTGGGGGAGTTTGCTTCTTTGTGTTCAGCTGTGCTATTAATTCTCTAGTATAACTATTCTCCAGTTTCTTCATGTGGGCACTTAGTGCTATGAACTTCCCCCGTAGCACTGCTTTCAAAGTGTCCCATAGGTTTGGGTATGTTGTGTCTTCATTCTCATTGAATTCTAGGAAGTCTTTAATTTTTTTTTATTTCTTCTTTGACCCAGGAATGGTGCAGTTGTGCATTATTCAATTTCCATGAGTTTGTAGGTTTTCTGCAATTTGTGTTGTTGTTGAATTCTAATTTTAATGCATGGTGGTCTGATAAGATGCATGGAGTTATTCCAATTTTTTGTAGCTGCTGAGGTTTGATATGTTGCCAAGTATGTGGTCGATTTTTGAGAAGGTTCCATGTGGTAGTGGTGTTAAGAAGGTATATTCTTTTTATGTGGATGAAATGTTCTATAGATGTCTGTTAATCCCAGTTGGGTCATACTTCTATTAGACCCTTTGCTTCTTTGTTGCGTTTCTGTCTGGTATTCCTGTCTAGTGGTGAGAGTGGTGTGTTGAAATCTCCCACTATAAGCGTGTGGAGCTTTACATGTGATTTAAGTTTTAGTAATGTTTCTTTTACGAATGTGGATGCCTTTGTATTTGGGGCATAGATGATCAGGATAGACACTTCATCTTGGTGGGTGTCACCTGTGATGAGTATGTAATGATCTCCTTCATCTCTTTTGATTGATTTTATTTTAAAGTCTAACTTGTTAGATATTAGGATTGATACCCTGCTTGTTTCTTGGGTCCATTTGATTGGAAAATTTTTTCCCAACCTTTAACTCTCAGGTAATGTCTATCTTTGAGGATGAGATGTGTTTCTTGTATGCAGCAGAAGGATGGGTTCTGTCTTCAAATCCATTCTACTAGCCTATGTCTTTTTATGGGTGAGTTAAGGCCATTAATGTTGAGGGATATTAATGATATTAATTCTTCTTCAATTTGGAATGGTTGTTGTTGGTGGAATTATGTGTGGAATTTCACCCCTTTGTTCTTTTGGCTGTTGGTAGAGAGGGATTCTCTAATGCCTATGTTTTTCTGGTTGTAGTTAACTTCCTTGGCTTGGAGTTTTCCTTTCAAAACTTTCTGTAGGGCTGGGTTAGTGGACACGTATTGCTTAAATCTAGTTTCGTCATGGAGTATCTTGTTTTTTCCATCTATAGTGATTGAGAGCTCTGCCGGGTATAGTAGTCTGGGCTGGCATCCATGGTCTTTTAGTGTTGGTAGAATATGTATCCAGGACCTTCTGGCTTTCAGAGTTTCCATGGAGAAGTCAGGTATAATTCTAATATGTTTGCCTTTATATGTGACTTGGCCTTTTTCCTTAGTTGCTCTTAATTTCTTTCTTTATTCTGTATATTTGGGGTCTTGATTATTATGTGGCAAGTGGACTTCTTTGTGTGTGATCCACTCTATTTGGTGTTCTGTAAGCTTCTTATACCTTCATTGGCATGTCTTTCTTAAGGTTGGGAAAGTTTTCTTCTATGATTTTTGTTGAATAGGTTTTCTGCCCCTTTGAGGTGGTTTTTGTCACCTTCTTCTATAACTATTATTCTTAGGTTTGGTCTTTTCATGGTGTCCCATATTTCCTGGATGTTTTGTGTTAAAGGATTTGTTGGACTTAAGATTTTCTTTGTTGATGAATCCATTTCTCCTAGCGTATCTTCAACACCTGCAATTCTCTCTTCCATCTCTTGTATTCTGTTGGTAATGCTTGTATCGGTAGTACCTGACTGTTTGCCCAGCTTTTCTATTTCCAGCCTTTCTTCAGATTGTGTTTTTTTTATTGTATCTATTTCAGTTTTCAACCCTTTTACTGTTTGCATTGTTTCTTGCAATTTTCGGTTTATCTTTTCATCCATTTGTTGCATTTTATGATTTTTTTGGTTTGTTTTTTCTTCCATATCTTGCATTTTTTGGTTTGTTCTTTCATCCATTTCATTGAGTTATTTTCCTATATCCTCTTTTAGGGCCTCTATCATTTTCATGAAGGTGGTTTTAAGGTCATTCTCTTCTGCTTCATTTGCATTGGAATGTTGCAGTCTTGCTGGTGTGGAGTCTCTAGAACCTGGTGGTGTCATATTTGGTTTTTTTTTTTTTTGTTGCTGAGTGTGTTTTTGTATTGTCTCTTTCCCATCTCTTCTTCTAGTGGGTGTAGAAAGAGCCCCTTACTGATCTGGTGGTTAGGGGACCAGAGTTCCCTTTCGGTCGGTGATAGCAAGTCCAATAATCTGGTATTTCTCCTATTCCTCATCCTTGTTCTGGTCCCATGGGTGGAGAAGAAGACCAGGAATCTGGGGTGCTTAGCCTCCCACCTGGTCCCCTGGTCCCTTTGTGGATCTGCTGGCTTCCTGGTCTCATTGGTGGAAGAAAAATCCTAGAATCTGGGGTGCTTGGCTACCCCTGGGATTGGAAGCTCTGTGCTGTTCCCAGGCAATCCCCAGGCTCTGGAATGCAGGCCCAGATGCAGGGCCTGTTTTACCTGGTCCCTCTGGAACAGCTGGACCCCTGGTCTCCCTGGATCTGCTGGTTTTCTGGTCTTGTTGGTGGAAGAGAAGACCTGGAATCTGGGGTGTTTGGCTCCTGCCCGCATTGGAAGCTCTGTTCTGTTCCCTGGTCCCTCTGGAACAGCTGAGTTAATCAATATTTACTAAAGCCAATGAAGGACAATGGAGAGGACATAAGACACAATATTGGGTTTGATCAAATACCTGAGAAGAAGCAGTAGGTTTTTTCCCTCTAGGGTCTATGATATCTCCAGTCATGGACTTTTGACCAGGCTTATAGCATTTGTCCTGTGGAGCAGGCTCATACCCAATCAGACAGTGTTTGATTACTCATAGGTTACAATTATGGACTTTCCACTCAGAAAATGAGACCAACAATTGATAAATGGGATATCATGGAATTTTGGAAGCTCTGTACAGCAAGGGCAATGGTGAAGTGAGTGAAGAGGCAGCACATGGAATAGGAGAAAATCCTGGCCATATGAGGCGGACAATTAGGTCTAGAATGTACAACAAACTCAAACAACTATGCTTCAAGAAAACAAACTAAATAAGGTCTATAGGACAGAACAATATTTTCTCTAAACAAGAAATACAAATGGCTGTAAATACATTTTTAAAAAAGCAATCAATAGCCTTAGCTAATAGGGAAATGCAGATTAATCTACTTCCAGATTCCACCTCACCTCAGTCAGAATAGCCCAAATCAGGAAATCAAATGACAACAAATCCATCCAGATGTGGGTGTCATGGGAAAGGAAATCTTACAGTTGGCAGGGTCTGTGGAAATCAGTCTGGAGATTTTTCTTAACCATTGAGCCATCTCTTCAGCCACCTGGAGATTTCTTAAAGAACTAGCAATAGAACTACCATATTGCTATGAACTGCAGAATTATTCAGTGAGATTTCAGCGCATACTTCATGGGTCTTCCTATCAGAGATGCATATCTCATGGAGATATAGGACCTCATTCAGCAAGGCTATGAGGTCACCAGAGATGGAGACAACCTTATATAACAAGGTAAGACAGACTGCCTTCTGATGTGTTAAGCTGTCCTTAGAGCAGACTTCTTTTGTGAAGAGCTCTTTCTCTCACAGTATAGCTCGGGGATTCTTCCCACAGCACTTCAGTGTGTTAATCGTTTTACTGGGCACAGAGTCTGTGGATAGTCAGGAAGATAATCTTTTCATTTGGCTATATAACTTTGATATTTAGAATATATACTGGGACATGCTTCATAACTGGATCTATTTGTCCCACAAGGACTGTGGACTTCTAACAGCCTACTTAGTTGTCTTGCTCAGATTACTGCACACAATTAGCTTGCTTTCACCTCAGAGCAAGTTCAAACTAGACTAAAGGCTTTCATAAAAAGAAAACTTTATAGCTTGCACAAGGTCAGGGTCACAGATGCCTATCAAGGTTATTAAGAAAAGCATGCTATTTTTCTGTGCCACTGAGTAATACTTCATTGTGTATGTGTGCTATACTTTAATTATCCATTCACCAGTTGCTAGATGTGTTGGTTGATTCCATTTCCCAACTATTGTCTATTAACAATAGATCTGTGTCTTAAAGTTGTCACTGGGTACTGTGTCCTCCCTGTCTGGCCATGGTTATGTTCCTATGGCCTTGGACCCTTGTGTTGTCATGGTAAATGGCTCATCTCCTTATCACTTGCTCTAGGAATGTGCTTCTGACTAATGAGAGAAATTTCTTTGTCACTTCAAGGCTCCTGAAGGGGAAGAGATTTTAGGATAGAAGAAGCAGCTACAGGAAGAAGTGTGGAGAAGTTAGAAGTAGAGGACAGGATTATTAGAGGCGAAACAGAACAATAAAGAGCACAGGAAATAAAGAACATGACCCCCAGATTGTGTGTGAAGTTACTATAGAAATCTTTTACCCCTCCTTTGCACCTGAGAGGCATTTCACCTTTGGAACCATGGGTAGGGGCTGAAGCAGGTCTCTTAGCCTTTACACCGTATGACTCAGCTCGGGCATATACTCAAACGACATTATATCACACTGCAGAGATACTTGTTCAGTAAACATCTGTGTTCACTGTGGCTCAATTCACAATAGTTGGGAAATGGAATCAACCAACACATCTACCAACTGGTGAATGGATAATTAAAGTATAGCACATATACACAATGAAGTATTACTCAGTT
This sequence comes from Mesocricetus auratus, assembly GCF_017639785.1. Lineage (NCBI taxonomy): Eukaryota > Metazoa > Chordata > Mammalia > Rodentia > Cricetidae > Mesocricetus > Mesocricetus auratus. The sequence continues at coordinate 56,039,934 of NW_024429196.1, forward strand.
GCACAGAAAAATAAAATCATGACATGTGCAGGTAAATGGATGGGAACTGTAAAAATTACATGAGTGAGGTCACTGGGGATCCAAACTTTGAATCTCACACCTGATTTGGGCTATGCTGGGGATGGGACTCACGCAAGTACTGGACCAATGGAGCTGTACCTCCAGCTCAGAAGCCAGCTTCTAAACTGTGTGGGACACCTTTTGACCAGCTTTTGTATATTAATTGTACATCTAATCACCTTGCTGAATTTAGTCATTAAATTCAATAGTTTACATATTACCGGAATAATTTATGACATGACCTTTGGTTTTCAAATGAGGGTTTGACATTTTTTCTGTACAAACTCTATACCCTTTCTTTATTGTTATCACTTTATCTCAGTGACTGAAACAATAACTCAGCTGCAAGAAGGGACCATAATAGGCATGCCTGGTTCTAAACTCAGGAAAAACTTGTAATACTGAATGTGAAATACTTGCATCTGTAGTTCCTGATGGTTTATTCAGCCTTTCGATTTCCAGCATTACCTCAGTTTGTATTTTTCTTATTGTCTCCATTTTGACTTTCAGGTCTTGAATTGTTTCCTTCATCTGTTTGATTGTTTTTTTTCTTGGCTTTCCTTGCTTTCTTTAAGAGATTTGTTGATTTCTTGCATTTTTTGGTTTGTGTTTTCTTCCATTTCTTTAAGGGATTTTCTCATATCCTCTTTGAGGGTCTCTATCACTTTCAGGAGATTGTTTTGAAGGTCATTCTTTTCTGTTTCATCTGTGTTGGTATGTTCCGGTCTTGCTGGTGTAGAGTTTCTAGACTCTATTGGTGTCATACTGGTTCCTCTGTTATTGGCTGTATTTTTATATTGCCTTCTTCCCATCCTTTCTTTCAGTGGGAGCTTGTGGGGTCTCTTCCTCTCCTTAAGCACCGGACAAGGACCGGAAGGGACTGAAGACTGAGGTGTGGGCAGACTCAGGGTGATCCTTCTGGGTGGGGCTGGTCCTCTCTAGGTGCAGAAAATGCCCAGGGTGAAGGAGCAGAGGGGGTGTAGGGAGTTGAGGCTCAGAGCAGGGCCCCCATTCACTTTAAGCACAGGGCAAGGACTGGAAGGCACTGAAGACTGAGGTGTGGGCAGACTTTGCTAGTTGAAAAGTTTTTTAAAATCACACTGAGTACATTTTTAGTCCTAGCTTGCTTAGGGCTTTCTGTGGAGTGTGTGTGTGTGTGTGTGTGTGTGTGTGTGTGTGTGTGTGTATTTGTATGTGCAAAGATAAATGTTGGTGTCTTTCCTTAGGAGTGGCTTACCTTGGTTTTTTTGAGGCAGGGTTTCTCCCTGAGACCTGCCAATTAGTGCGGCTTTGTCATCGTGAATACTAAGGATTTGTCTGTTGCAGCATTACAGGCACTAGGATTACAAGCATGTGTCACTGTGCCCAGCTTTTTTTCGCGAGTACTGGGACTCAAACTTATCCACATGCTTGTGCAGCAGGCACTTTATCAGCTGAGTCATTTCCCCAGCCCTTGCTAAGGCTTCTTTCTTTTTAAATTATGAGTGGGTATAGCATTATCCTATGTCATGTAAAACCTAATGATATCTATTCATCCTTCATTCTTTTAACAAGGTGAATCACATCCACAGATTGATTTATGAGTAGTAAATAAATCTTAGATTCCTCGTATAGGTCAGATATAGTAGTCACTTTTATGTTGTGTCTAAACACCCGGCAGAGACAGCCTGAGGAGGAAGGGCTTATTTTGGGTCACTGTCATGAGTTCTTGACATGGCAGGGGCAGCTGGTGACAGGACTGTGTGGTGGAGCATCCTCCCATCAGAGTAGATCAAGAAGCAGAGACCTCCGCCTGGAATCAGGGATGGGTATAACTCCCAAAGGACTGCTTGTCTCACTTCCCAAAGACTTTGAACCTTTGAAACATCATCACAAATGGGATCACATGCTTAAAACATGAGCCCGTGGAAGGAATTCCATGTTCAAACCATACCACCACACCTAGTGAATTGGGCTTGTTAATATTTAACTTTGGTATCTTGTATCTTAGCCTCATAAAAATTGACCTATAATTTTACCTTCTTAGACTACCCTTGATAAGCTAGAGATTCAAGACCTCATAAAACACCTGGACAGGCCTCCATTACTCTGTTTTCTAAGAGTCTGCATGAGATGGGTATAATTCTTCTATAAACATATATGAATTTTCAGTGCTACATCTGAGACTAGAATTTTCTCTGTGCATTCAATTACTCTGACAGATATTGAACCATTGGAACACTTTTGTGGGACTATTCTTGATATTTTTCTTTTCAAGGAATTTATCTATGTTGACAAATATATTGTTATAAACTGTTTGTAATATCCCTTTTATCATCCTTCAATGTGTATTGACTGATGGCATCAGCAGTTTGGGTCCCCCTTCGCCAGTTTTCTCATTCTCTTGGTGAATCTTACTGGGGAGTTACCAGCTTTCTCCTCCTTTCTGAGGAGCCGGTTTTGATGTGATGGCTTTTCCTTTGTTCAGCTGCTTTCTGTCTCACTGCTTCCAAGGCAATCTCTCTTTCTTCCTCCCTTGGATTTAATCTGTTTCTAGAATGCTGCTTCTTTTTCTAGGTTCTAGATTGGATATGCTTCCCGATTTTCTTTACAGATAATGTGCGCTGCTTTGCCAAATGCTGTCGAGTATAGTCTCTGACCGCTTCCAGCTGGTCTCTTGGTTTCATGTTCTTGGAGACACCTCCTGGCCAATGTCTGAGTAAATCAGTGGTAACAGTCACATGCTCCTTTCAGGGCAGGTCCCATTCTGAATGAGATGCTGGGGTGAGGGTTGTTTGTTCCAAACACAGGGCTTCTCTAAAGTGTGGCCCTTTGAAATAAATCTGCATCATGATCTGATAGTTCACTTGCCTAACCCTGCTGATTGTTATGAGCAGTTACTATTAAGTTACATCGAGGGTTGGGAGTGTAGGTCGGTGGCACAGCCTAGCATGTGTGAGGCTGTGAATCTGGTGTTTAGCAACACACACACACACACACACACACACACACACACACACACACACACACACAGAGAGAGAGAGAGAGAGAGAGAGAGAGAGAGAGAGAGAGAGCTATTATATCTATATATTGTAAGCTAATAAGGCAGAAATGAAGATAATTCTAAGAAGTTAGGAGATAGGGGTTGCAAAGCAGCTTTCAGGCTTTGTATATAATGCAGACAAGGCTGAATATGGAGTCCGGGATTTGATGGCACTGGCCTAATCTTAGGGACTTTTCCCTTCCTTTCTTAGTCTAGCATTCCACAGAGCCAGACAGAAAGGTAACAGTTACCCACATTAGGATCCACTCCTCCTCACCTGTGCTTCCCGAGCTAGATCAGGGTTAAGTTGCAACAGAGGCCACTCAGGACACATCTGGGTCAGCTAAGGTAGGAAATGTCCATGACCACTCAGCAGTCAGATGGGTTCTGAGCATAGTCAATAAAAGAGGGAAACATACCACCATATATGGAAGCCTGTTTCTTAGGACTAGGTGGGATCCAACATGCTAGAAATGAGACAAATTCTGCCAGGTTGTCCCCTGGCTTAGGAAGCACAGCAACTCCTCTGAGAAAGGTTGATGTGCTGTCCCGGTGGATAGCAGAACAATGGACAACAGTTTGAGGAAGTGGGCATGCTGACCCACCCAGCCCACCAGAAGATTATAGCCCATAGGAAGAAAATACACCATATAGCAAAGCCATCTCCAGCGAGCCTGTGAGAGGAGAGGAGCCCCAGGGGACAGGACCAGGGTGGCTGCCTTCTGCAGGCTAGAACTGAAGGCAAGGAATAGCAATTGGGCTGGTGTGTACCCACGCCTACCAGGAAGCCTGCAACGTTGTTTTTCCTCAAGGGTTTGTGTGTGTGTGTGTGTGTGTGTGTGTAGAGAGAGAGAGAGAGAGACCTATTCAGAGTCTTTTTTGATTCTGTATACATTTAAGATTTTCTATTCATTTTTCTGATGTTATTGCAAATGGGATTGGTTTTCATTTTGTGTGTTTATTTTGTATCTAGAAATTTTGTAGAATTTGTTACACACTCTAATATTTGTTTATGGAGTTTTCAGGGTTTTCCATAAGCTGTTTCATGTGACCCTAAAGCAGCAACCATTTAGCATATTCTTTTTTATTGGTCTAAATGCCATTTATTTCTTTCCCTTGCCAGACTTCTTTACTACTAAGCTGTTCCTGGTCTTAGAGGAAATGCTTCAATGATCTCCATGAATAGAAACGTTGGCTGTGGGTTCACCTATCATGGCCCAGATTTTCTGGGTAGCATTTCTCTTCTTTATTGCATTTCACTGGACTTACAAATACTTGAATGATTATATTTGTTTCTTTCTAACAAAATGAGAATCTTAGATTTCATTAGTTTTAATAATGTAAGTCTCAGCTAATGACTATATTTCTCCAGCATATCATTCTCCCACAGGTTAATTCCAAATGCTTACAGGAACCATGTGGTCAGACTCATTCACTACAAATATGAATTTTTCTAACATCATCATCTGTGTTAGTTAGGTCTGCATGACTGTGACTAAGTTCCTGACAGGAATAATGTAAGGAATTTTATTTCAGCTCACAGTTTCAGAGGGTTCAGACCATAGTTGCTTGATTCTGTGTAGTTGAGCAGAAAGAACATCAGGGTCAATGGTGCAGAACAGAGGAGAGCTGCTCTCATCTCAGTCAGCCAGAGAGAAGGGCACACCCGTGTTCAACACACATACACACACATACACACACACACACACACACACACACACACACACACACACACACGCGCGCGAACAAACAACAAAACTCTAGAATACATGCTTTCTACCCTGACCTCTGCAATTAGGAAGGTTTTTACAGACTATAAACCTATTGTGAAAGGCAGCAAATTAGCTAGCAATGGTGGACATAATGGTGGTACGCCTGTACTGTAATTTCAGCACTGATTGACAATAATGGACATGCCTGCAATTTCAGCACTGGGCTTGAAAGGAGGATTGTAGAGCAAGACCTTGTTTAAAACCAACAAACAAAACTCCAAGTGGTAAGAATAAATTAAAGGAGTCAGAATGATCTCCCTTTTCATGTGTTTTGCTATTTCTTAACCTCTCACATTTATTAGAAATGTATCCCGTGAGGTCCCTGCTGAACTTTAGACTCCCCCTGCTGGTCAATCTGGAGTACTACCCATTGAAGTTGACCCACCATTAAATTTTAAGTTTTCCGGCTGCACACACACACACACACACATATATAGAATCCCAATTAGTCTGAAGTTCCACTTATATATAAATTATCAAGCTTCTCTTCTAGTAATCCTAAGGTTGAGACAAGTGGTTTCTTTGCTCTTTCCACTCTGCTCAGTGTGTGGGGGGAAGAGACTGGGGGTTTAAATTCACTGTAAAGACGTTGGTAGTCCTCTAGGTCTTTAGACATCTCATTGTCATTCTTCAGTGCACTAGGCAGCATTCCCTAGAGGAACTGAAGTGATATAACATGTATGTATGTATGTATGTATGTATGTATGTATGTATGTATATGAGGTAGTTTATGAGACCGAGTCACACAATAAGGACAGTCTGCATGCCGGAGAGGCTGAGAACCAAGTAACTGCTTATGGCTGCCTTAGCACTTCCAAAATGGTGCTGAAAGCCCAGACGGTTACTGGAGAGCTCTTGGTCTGCAGTTCTCCCGGAAGGCGAAAGAAGCTGCGGCCTGACACTAGTGGGGATGTCGGTGGCAGCAGAGGCAAGAACAGCCACATTACCAGGAGAAGGAGGGCAGGCAGAGCTGGGTTTTCTTCCTCTCTCTGTGTCTAGGCCACATGCCGGAAGGTGCCTCTCACTCTGGGGAGGGGCTTTGCCCTCAGTCCTTCCAGGATATGCCTGCTAGAGCTGCCCAGCGGCGTGTCTCTTATTTGATTCCAGATCCATCGAGCTGATCAAGTTTAGTCCTGACAGCTGCCTTGGCTCTACTCTCTTCCTTCTGCCCCTCTCACAGATGCTGACACTGAAGCTCACATCTCCAGGTGTGACAGAACTCTCCCCGGCAGGAGACTTTGGGACTCCTAAAGTTTCACCAAGTCTCATTTTGTTGTGAGCACTGGCATATAGTTCACTTTTACACAGTTAATTTACAGATAGTATTTTAAAACATTTCTTATCCAAAATAAGGTCATTTCTATGTGCCAAAGACTTAGGATAGCCAATCCATCATACTGCAGGGGATAAAAAACCTACCACATTTGATTTTCCTTTTCCCCCAAGACCTATTTATTTTTATTTTATGGGTATGAGTGTTTTGCCTGCTTGTATATAAGTGCACCAGGTGCATGTCTGGTGTTCATGGAGGCCAGAAGAGGGCATCAGATACCCTGGAACTGTAGTTACAGATAATGTGAGTAGTGCAGATTCTGGGAACGAAACCCAGGACTTCTGGAAGAGCATCCAGTGTTCTTAAGAGCTGAGCCATCTCCGCAGCCCCCTATATGATTTTCTTGTAGAAGCTCTTACCTTTGTAGCATATACTTCTGAGCTCAGTGTGATGAAGTATTAACCATTACTCCAGTTGTAATCATTAAATGTTGGCTTTTTTCCCACAAGTAGCTCAAGCTTTCTATTTTCAATTTACTAACAGCTTCTTTTCTTCCCTCTGTAATATGAAACAGTTTGTTGAAAAAAATGAGCCTCTAAAAAGCTGTGCCCCAACCTGGTGTGATTAGAGGCCATGAACATGATGTTTTTTCTTTTTGTTTTTTCATTTGTTTGGTTTGTTTATTGGTTGATTGTATAATCACCCCAGGTTCTTTACTTCTGGGTTGAGGTTTAGAAGAGGGAACTTGGAGATCAGAGGTAATTCATTGTCTTATGAACACATAGAGTAAGAGAGGAAGTCACTGAACACGTAACCAGAAACATTAAAGAGAGAGATTGTCTTGCAAGAAGTAACTGGGAATGTGGAGATTAGGAATGAGACCCAGATGCCTACAGAAACTGTAGGCCAGCCAGGTGAACACAGGCCAGGGACATAATTACATTAGTGTGGGGTCAGGCTATCGAGAGTAGCCTGGAAAGATCTACATGCATATACATTTGCCTACTACACACACACACACACACACACACACACACACACACACACACACACACACACACTATATTCCCAGATACATGATTGATGCTCACACATCTGAGGGAATTATGGTTCTGAATCATTGGATTTGTTTTTTATTTGTTTTGTCTTTCAAATACCCCTTCCCCCAAATACTCCACAAAGACAATGGCAAAATTGGGTATATTTCATCTCTTCTTTTACACTTAATAAATACATACTGGCTTGTATAAATAATTACATTAAACCCTGCTTTCCTTCTCCACCTATAACTCTATAGTGAGCTATACTTCTGTTTCTAAGGAATTTTAATCATGGCCAGGCATTCTTCATGTAGGTGGTTCACACATCCTCTAATGTTCTCTTTGGATAACGAACCTGTCCGGCTCTTTTCCGTAACTGAGTCACTGATGTCCTCTGTCTTGATCCTAGAAATACATTAAAGCTTGCTTTCAAGTGTGAGTGAACTCTGTGAGACGTTTAGTTCAGGCATTAGTCTTTCACCTTAGTCTTCTCCATGGCCATTTCCCCCTCTCCAGCTTCCACCTTCATTTTTGGCATGGCAAACTTTTCGAAAGATTTCTCTCAACCAGATGTGATATAGTTCCCCCGAGAGCATTTCCAGGAAATACAACTTCCCCATTTCATTATATTTTAGGGGCCTTTCTAGCTTATTGTAGTAGATGATACACTAATTCCTGCTGTGCCAACTGGTACCTTGTCATGAGGCTGAGTCATTCTTTAATAAACATACAGTCTACCCAAGCATATAAAACAAGACCTCTGAGCACTTGCAATGGACCAGCTCAAATGAAGATATTCTGTAAATGGAAAATACACACAGGCTTCATATCACATAAAATTAAGCAAGCCATCTCATCATTAGTGTTCATACTGAGTACATGTGGAATTGATAATGTGCATTTAAAGTTACAATTCTACATTTGGCTTGTATTTGTGACCAGTGGTGTGGTGTTTCTGTTGGACAGTCTGGTTCAGACGTTATAGCTGGAGGGTCATGCTGTGGCTTATAGCCATAAAAGAGGAAAAGTGTCTTGTAGTCCATCCCCTTCGCTAGCATACCCTTTCAGGAAAACATGCCCTTCTCCCTGATTCCTGATTGTATCTCCAGAATCCTTCACAGGGGGAAAAGACATGCTTTCTTGGCTCTCTCAACATCCAACATGCCTTGGTGTGTGAGGGAATATACCTGGAACACTTATGGAGTACTAGCCCACTTAGTTGATGTGCTGTCTTATTGATGAAAGGCCCACTCTGTTCAGTTGGATCATCCCAGATGTACTAGATCTAGCAGTGAAGAGCTCTCCCAAAGCTCTGTGGTAGAACTTTGGGCTCTGACTGCAGTTTTGAGTCATTTTCTTTTCCTTGTGTGACTTCAATCCTTTTACAAAGGCCCCCAAGTCCTTCTGTATCTGTTCCTAGTAGTTCAGAGCTGGGACCCCCCACAGACATACCTGCCTTTTCAGCTTCCAGGCAGGATAAAATTGGTGCTCCTTGCTTTGAGCAGCTTGAGAGGAGAAGGCCGAAGCTGGCACACTTGGAGTCAGCAGGAGCTGCTTTCTGCAGAATCAGCAGTTTTCCGGGACTGCCAGCTTCCTTCCAACTCCAACTCCAAGGCTCTCCCGCTCCTTGCTCCAAAAGGCTGACTTAATGAGTGAGTGCTGACACACAGCCTTCCACCCTGCTGCATCCAAGAGTCAGCTCAACCTTTCATGTTGAGGTGGTCCAGGTGGCTCCTGGTTGCACGATGGGCTAGGAGGCAGGGAAGCCGAGAGGACTAGTTACCTTAACTCACTACAAAGCTGCTTAAGTTCCCATGCAAGCAAAGGTCTTTACTGCTTGCTATTAGTTTTGCAAGAAGTTCATGTGGAGCGCAGTTGTAGTTTCTGCTGTGTGTGTGTTTTTTAAAGTCTCATTTTCCATTAAGCTTTCCCCCTTCAGACTGGTAGAGGTGGATTCCTTTTTGTGGCTTAATGCCAGCTGAGTCTCTGCCAGCCATAGTCATGAGGGTCCTGGAAACTTCTCCTTTGAAACATGAACCATCAGTCTGCCCAGATCTCAGGAACTGTTATCTGGGAGAAGAGACAGTCACTTGATGGTCTCTGTTCATACATATGGCAACTATTGAAATGGCTTTTGGCTGTGAGCTAAGCTCCATGGTAGCATTGGGGAACTTGGATGACTCAGGCACACATCCAGTTTTGTAGAGTTTTATGGCCCACAGACAGTGTCATCAGTGAGGTACACACAGCGGAATTTGGAGTCCAGTAGAAATGTCTTAGTGACTGCCCTATTGCTGGGAAGAAATACCATGACCAAGCCAACTTACAGTTTTGGTTGTGAGTCCACCCTTCAAGGTCTAAGTCATCTCTCCAGCCCAAGGCCATTTATAGACAGAGCATTTAATTGGGGACGTGCTTGCAGTTTCAGAGGGTGAGTCCATGACCATCATTGTGGGGAACATGGAAGCAGTCAGGCCTGGCACTGGAGTAGCTAAGAGTTTGCATCTGATCCACAGGATGGAGGCAAAGATTGAGACTGGACCTGGTGTGGGCTTTTTAAACCTTAAAATCCATCCTCAGTGACACACCTCCTCCACCAACACCACACCCATGCCACCAAGGCCATACCTCCTATTCCTTCTGAAAGCATTCCACTAACAGGAGAACAAGCATTCAAACATATTGAGCCTATAGGGACCATTATCATTCATTCAAACCACCACAGTAGCTTTGAGCTAGGAGGAATGAAAGAAGAAAATATGCATGTTTCATGAAAATGACATTTGAGCTGGCACCGAGAGCTAGGCATGATTTGGCTCCAATATAGATCGATCTCAGCCTTACCGATGTTTGAGACCAGGAAATTTTTATTATACAACTGTCCTGCAGATTATATGAGTCTTGGTAACATTCTAGGTTTCTATTCATGACATGCAAATAGGACACTGTCCATTTTCTCTTTCTGTATTCAAATACCTGAGGCTGGACACTTCATTTTTACAAAGAAGAAATGAATGTAACTTACAGTTTTAGACATTTAAGAGCATGATTCAAGTGTCATGGTGAAAGCCTCCTTGGTTGTATCACAACACTATGGTGGGAAAACAGAAATGGAACTGGCCTCGACATGTTAGTGTTTAAGGAGGTCGAGCATTGTAACAGTCCAACCATATGAGAATGAACAATCCATGGGACTAATGTGAATTCCCTGAGTGGGCAGTCCCTCCAATGGCTCATCACGTACTTGGACCTAAATTGTAAAGACTTTTGACACTGCATTGAGGACGAAGCTTCCTGACATGAACTTTTGAGGAATACACTTAAATCATATCCAAACACAGCAAAGTCCATCCAACTGTGATTAGAGAACGTCTCTAGCCATACCCTGGTCAAGAACCACTGCTACAAAACCCCCAACAAACAAACAAACAAACAAACAAATGATTATTCTAAAAAGACTGGAACCCACAAATGGCGGGTCCTCTCCAGACACAGCCTGCGACCCTGTTTGCTTAGAATGAGGGTGTGAGAAGAGGATTCGGACAGAACTGTGGCAAGCTAGACTGTAAGTTCTAAGTGGGGAAGACTGATGTATACAGATGTGTTTTGTTGTATGGTATGTCCCATGTACTTGGAATACAGTCTACACACAATAGGAAGTCAGTGGAGTTTGTTGAATGAAACAGTCTGGGACCGCTGTAGACAAGAGCAAGGACACAGAGTGGAGGGAGAACGAGAAAGTGATTTAATAATTTGTATTTTAAAGATGTTGAGTTGGATATGAACAACCAAGTGGAAGTACACAGAGGATAGAGGAAAAAAGCAGGTGACCTTAAGACAAAAATTATTGCGAGAGAGAAGTGTGAACAGCATCTGCACACTGGTGTCACTAGAAGAGCCTGCCAGGAGCTCTGTTGATGTAGCCTGCACCTGTGATTATGGCACTCAGGTTGCCCTTTCATTGTTTTGTTTGAGCTTCACTGGGGTATAACTGACGTATAAGAACTATGCACATTTAATGTCTAAGTCACAATGAATTTGGACACATACATACATCTGTGACATTATCATCATGCCAATGTATTAGGCACATCTCCAAAGGAAGTGGTCTATTATTATCCATTCACGCTTTCTTCTCTAACACCCAAACCCAGAGCTGTCTGAAATAAAGACTTTTAAATCCAATTCACCCCTGTGGCTATGAGATGGAGTTTTGGCCAAGAGTGGTAATAAGCTAATAAGCGTCATGTAACTATTTTCTGAAAATTGTCCTAACGGACATTTGACATGTGTCCTTTGCCCTCCCCCACCTTTTCCTGGTTCTGTGACCCATCCTGTCTCCTGTAATTCTGATGCAAAGATCTGGAGTTCTAGAAGATTCCTTGGACCGTAAGACCAAGCGTTTTACTTAGGGATGAAGAAGTAGAGGCAGGTAGAGGGCCAAGGATCTGCATGACTTTGGGAATTTATTATGCCAACTTAAATTGACCATTCCCAGACATTGACATATTTAATTAAGCCACTGCTATTGTGGATTTCTTTGGTTTATAGACAAACCTGATCTTGACTGACAACATAAGGAAGAGCAGATGGGGACAGAGTCTGAGAATGTCAACAGTGATAATTACACACCATGGTTGCATAAGGATTTCTGATAGGAGATGATATAAGTGTGGAATTTGAGAGACTAGGGATGGTTTTAAGTGAACACTTAAAACCATACAGCATGAGAAGACTTGTACCATTTCCTATTCTTTTTACTCCTTCCATCATGCTCCCCTGAGTCTTGAAGGGGGAAGATATAGATCTCTCATTATGACTGGGCATTCAACAGTCACTTATTCTCTGAACTTTGACCACTTTCAGGAGTCTCTACAGTCACTAGTGGCCACCATCAAAATGAGCTTCTCTGACCACAGTGGAAAGCAGCACTATTCTATGGGCATGAATATTTAGAAGGCAATTTAACAGACACATCATGTCTAGCAAAACAGCAGCAGTAGTTTCCCCATTAAGGGCTATGACCTTCTCAGGCATTGGGTTTTTGACTGGGTTTACAGTACTAGATATGAATTTCTTCCTTTGTAGCATTCATCAAGACTAATCAGTAAGCCATTGGTGACCCCCTTAATAGACTCACCACTATTGTACCAGCAGACTCACACTGGCCATATTGTTACATACTGGGTCCATAGGTGAGTAAGACTATTAATGACAATTCTTCCCTGGTAGTCTACCTTCTGGCATTATGAGGGTTAGCTAGCAGGGAGGAAACTTCCAGCCCACTTCTAACTTGATTTCTCTGTGTTCTATGACAAAGATGTGTGATATCTTCAAGTATAGTGTCATCTCATCTAGTTCTGGTGAGCAACCATCAGCAGTGATAATAGCCTGTTGGGGGCCTTAGAGGACTTTAGACAACCCTGACACTAGGATTTTTACTTAATAACTGGAAGAAGCTTCTCAGAGTCTAACAAGCTGTTGTGGGAGCTTGGAAGATAATGCTGAGAACAGTGCAGACAATGGAGGCCTGGCCTGTGAAGTCTGAGTGATGTTTGAGAGCTCCTCAAAGATGCTGCCATGACTATTTCTGTGATATATTTGGATGAAAAAAATCTGTGGAACTGAAATCTTTGCTTTACTGAGACAATAGATAATGCAATGTAGGGCTGGGAAGTGTTTCTTTAGGGTCAGCACACAGAAGCTGTGTACCACAGGGGGCCAAGGCTGCATCTCAAGTTAGCAGCTAAACTTGGTATTATGTAAATGTCTCCCACATGGTACTGTTTTGAAATCATGAGGGGATTATGTAGAGCAGTTGTGGAAGCATTGAAGCCTTCCTGTAGCCAGGCTAGAAGAGGCCATTGATGAAGGTGCAACATCAATTGCAGATGAGACCCCAAGATTGAAGGGGTCTTGGAGAGAAGCTGAGGTTTGACAGCATGCAACAGGGTCAGTCTCTGAAGAACCTAGAGTTCATTGGTGGAGATACAGTCTAAGTTACAATGGACATCCCAACATGCTGAGATGCTAGGACCATGGGATGGTTGACAAGGATAACATCAGGTGTGGAATGGAGCTGGCTTGAGCATACCAGACGAGCTGTGTGTTGTGGAAGGAAAATCTGGAGATGTGGGGTTATCGATGCCCTTTGGATATCCAGAAGATAATGAGGCAGTCCCAGACATCAGACACTAAGATATTATATTGCTGGAGTTAAGTTTTGCTTTGCTTTGATTGTAAACATGCCCTGGTTTTTCCATCTCAGAATAAGAAGTATGTAACTTGTGTTTGATTTTACAGGAACCCACAGTGGAGAGACTTTGGATTTTTAAAGAGATGTTGAATTTTTAAAGAAAACTTGGGCGATTGAAGTGTTGAAAATGTAAAAACTGTAGGGCTTTAAGAAGGTACATTACGCTTTACATTGTGATGCTAACGAGACCTCAGTGACAAACAAGAAAAAGAAGTTATGGTTGAGTAAATATTGGTATGTCAAGTTGGTACGGGGTCAGTTGTGTTTGTTACTTTTTGTCAACTTGACACAAAATAGAGTCACCTGGGAAGAGGGAACACCGATTGAGGAGTTGTCATCATCAGACTGGTCATTGAGCATGTCTGTGAGGAGAATTTCTTGATTAATGATGGACGTGAGAAATCCCAATTACTGTGGGATGTCCCACTCTGAGCAGGTGGTCCTGGGTTGTATATATATAAAAAAAAAAACAAGCTGAGCAAGCCATGAGGAGCAAGCTAGTTAGCAATATTTCTTCATGAAACACGGCTGCCCTAGTTCCTGCCTCCAGGTTCCTGATTGGAAACTACCCTGGCTTCTGTCAGTGATAGACTATAACCTGTAAGTGTCCCTCACCACCCACACATTTGCTTTTGGTTATGGTATTTATCACAGTAACAGAAAACAAACTAGAACAGTGCCACATTTTCATTATCTAGTCATCAGCAGATTCCATCTCCTCGCTCAAACAGTGCAACAGTAAGCATTGGTGTGCAAGTATCTTTATGGATAAAGTCTTTTGAGAACATGCCTAGTAGTGGGACATTCAGGTCATATGGAAATTGTATTTTTTGTTTCTTGAGAGATCTCAATATTGATTTTCTTTCTTTCTCTTTCCTTCTTCCCCTTCTTTGCTGTTGGTTTTTTGTCTTATTTTTTAAAAATTGTTTATATATTTTTATTCTTTTCTCACACATTTCATCCCTTCCATCTCTCCTACTGGTCCCTTCTCACCATTTCCCTTCTCCTACAGATCCACCCCTACTCATTCTCCTTCAGAAAAGGGCAGGCCTCCCAGGAATATCAACTAAACATGGCATATCCAGTTATAATAAAACTAGGCACATCCCCTCATATTCAGGCTGGATGGTGCAGCCCAGTAGGAGGAACAGGGTCCCAAAATCAGGCAAAAGAGTCATACAGCCCCTGCTCCCACTGTTAGGAGTCCCACAAGAACACCAAGCTACACAACTGTAATATGTATGCAGAGGACCTAGTTCAGACCCAAGCAGGCTCCCTGATTGTCAGTTCAGTTTCTGGGAGACCATATGGGCCATGGTTAATTGATTCTGTGTACTATTTCCTTGTGGTGTCCTTGACCACTCTGTCTCTTACAGTCTATCCTTGCTCTGTTCTGCAAGATTCCCCAAGCTCCACATAATGTTTGGCTGTGGATCTCTGCACCTGCTCCCATAAGTGGTTATGAAGCCCCTCTGATGATGATTATGCAGGCTCCAGTCTACAAGTACAGCAGAGTATCATTAAGAATCATTTTATTAAATTTTTCCCCAGTCATTTTTGGTTTCATTCTATGTCTCTGGGTTATCCAGCTTCTGGGTCCTGGCCCTCCAGACAGTGTGAGGGGTGGGCTCCCTCTTGTGGATGGGTCTCAAACTGGACCAGAACACCACCCACCCATGTTCTGCCCCACCTTTACCACAGCACATCTTACAGGCAGGACAAACTGGAGGTCAAAGGTTTTGTGGCTGGGCTTGTGTCCTAATCCCACTGGAAGCCCAGCCTGGTTACAGAAGATGGCTGATCCAGGCTCCATGTCCCCCATTACATTTTCATAGTGGCTATATCAGTTCCTACTCCCATAGTGGATAAGGATTCCCTGTTCTCTACCTCTTCAGTATCAATCAGTGTTGTTTGTATTCTCACTGGAGCAAGATGACACCCCAAAGTAGTTCTATTTCACATTTTCCTGGTGGAGAAGGGTGTTGAACACTTTTAAAATTGTTTATAGGTAATTTGTGTTTTTTCTTCTGAGAATAGTCTTCAGCTGATTTTTAAAATTAGGTTGCTTGTTTCCTTGTGGTTTTCTCATTAAGACTGTAAATTCTGGATGTTAATCCTGTCAGATGCAGCTGACAAAGATTCTCTCCCATTTTGCAGGTTGTCTCTTCCCTTGACTTTTTTTTCCTACACAGAAGCAGTCTACTTTCACGAGTCTCTTTTGCCAGTTTTTATCTTTATGTTCTGACTGAGTTGGCTCCTACTCAGAAAGTCGTTGCTTATCCTGTGTCTTGAAGTGTTTCACTTATAGTTTCAAGTCTTCCATCAAGATTTTTAACCATTTGGAGTTGATTTTTGTGAAAGCTTCAGGTTAAAGACTTAGTTTTCTCTTCTGCTTGTAAATGCATTCAATTTCCTGCCACCGTTTGCTGAAGATGCTGTCTTTTCTCCAATGTTTACTTTAGGTATCTTTTTCAAAAAATCAGGTGGCTGGAGCTGTGTGGGTTCTATCTGGGTCCTCTATTATAATCCAACAGTCTACATATCTCTTTTGATACAAGTGCCATGCTGTTTTTATAATGGTAACTCTGCAATATCACTTGAAATCTGCTATGGTAATACCTTCAGCATTATTATTCTTTTTGCTCAGGATTGTTTTGGCTATCTGGGGTCTGTGTGCTTCCACAGGAAATTTAAGACAATTTTCTGTTTCTGTGAAGAATGGTGTTGGAATTTTGATTTGGATTTCAATGAATCTGCAGATGGTTTTTTGTAGCACAGTCATTTACACAGTACTAGTTCTCCTGGCCTATGAGCACGGAGGTCTTTCTATTTTTTTTGTATCTTTCTCCATGCCCTTCTTTGCTATCTTAAAGTTTTAATTTTAGAAATCTTGCATTTTCTTGGTTAGGCTTATTCCATGACTTTTTTTTTTTTTGCCTCTTGAGAATGAGATTGTTTTCCTGATTTAATTTCTTCTTCAGTCCGTGTATCATTGGTCCATAAGAAGACTACTGGGTTTTGTGTGGTAATTTTGGTTTCTCTAAGTTTTAAAGTGTGTTATCAGTTGTAGAATTGAAAAGTGTCCTAATTCCTTATGATTCGGGAGAATAAACTTCTGTGCCAGAACTATAGGCTCCAGCAAAGTTCCCCAAATTTAATACAAAATCATAAGGGATCAGGAAGGTCAAGTTGGGGGAAAAACAGAGAAGGAGATCAAGGAAGAGATACCTTGGTAGAGGGAGCCACTATGGGCTTAATGAGAAGTCTGGTACTAGGGAAATCTCCAGGAATCTACAAGGATGACCCCAACTGAGAATCTAAGCAATAGTAGAGAGGCTACCTTAAATGCCCTTCCTTTATAATGAGATTGATGACTACCTTAAATGCCATCATAGACATTCACAGCTAAGCACTGAACCGAACTCCTGGAATCCTGTTGTAGAAAGAGAGGCGTGATGAACAAAGGGATCAAGACCACACTGGGGAAACCCACAGAAACAGCTGACTTGAACAAGTGGGAGCTCATGGTTCCCAGTCTGACAACTGGGGAACCAGCATAAGACCAAACCAGGCCCCCTGAATGTGGAAGTCAGTTGGGGGCCCTGGGCAGTCTATGGGACCTCTGGCAGTGGAACCAGTATTTATCCCTAGTGCACAAATGGGCTTTGGGAGCCCATTGCTTATGGAAGGATACTGTCTCAGCCTAGATACATGGGGGAGGTCCTAGGTCCTGTCCCAAATTATGTGACAGATTTTGATGATCCCCTATGGGAGGAGTGGATGGAGATGGGATGGGGGAATGGTGGGGGAAATGGGAGGGAGAGGGAATTGGGATTGGTATGTTGTTTTTAATTAAAGTAAATAAAAATTCCCAAAGTGTCCTTGTGCCAGCTTCAGGGATTCAGATCTTGGAGCCCATGGGCCTTTCTGAGAAACACAAGAGGTTTTGAAATCCCCTAAGAGCCTTCCAGAATATGGGATCTGGGCTAGCACTATCAGGACATTATTGTGTCACAGAAGAGCTGCCTCACCACAGATCTGTTTTCTTCCACTCAATCTGTTTTCCCCTCACTTTAAAAAAATTTAAATTAGAAACTATCTTGTTTACATGTTAATGCAAACTCCCTCTCCCTCCCCTCCTCCCCTGCCCCCCACCAGCCCACTATACCATCCCCTTTCTGCTCCCAAGGAAGGTAGAGGCCTTCCATTGGGGGATCTTCAAAGACTGTCACACCATTTAGAGCAGGGTCTAGGCCCTCCTCCATGTGTCTAGGCTGAGGGACTATCTCTCTATGTGGAATGGACTTCCAAAGTCCAATGGTGCACTATGGATAAATACTGATCCACTACCAGAGGCCCCATAGATTGCCCAGGCCTCCTAACTGACACCCGTGTTTAATTTGAAACAGTCATATGATGGCTTCCCAGCTATCAGATCAGCTGTTGCTGTGGTTTTCTCCAGCCTGGTCTTGATCCATTTGCTCATCACTCCTCCCTCTCTGCAACTGGATTCCAGTAGTTTAGCTCAGTGTTTAGCTGTGGGTGTCTGCTTCTGCTTCGATCAGCTACTGTATAAATGCTCTAGGATGGCATATAAGGTAGTCATCAATCTCATTATAGGGGAAGGGCATTTAAGGTAGCTTCTCCATTATTGCTTAGATTCTTAGTTGGGGTCATCCTTGTAGATCTCTGGACATTTTCCTAGTGCCAGATTTCTCTTTAAACCTATAATGGCTCCCTCTATTATGGTATCACTTTTCTTTTCTCCTCTGTTCTTCCCCTGACTCAACCTTCCTGCTCCCTCATCCCCTTAACTCTTCTCCTCTTCTCCTCTTCTCTTTCTCCTAACTCTCTCTCCCCCCATGCTCCCAATTTGCTCAGGAGATCTTGTCCCTTTCCCCTTCTCTGAGGGACCATGTAAGTTTCTCTTAGAGTCCTCCTTGTTTCCTGGTTCTCTGGCAGTGTGGATTGTAGGTTGGTAATCCTTTGCTCTATGTCTAGTATCCATATATGAGTGAGTACATACCATGTTTGTCTTTCTGTGACTGGGTTACCACACTTAGAATGGTTTCTTCTGGTTCCATCCATTTGCCTGCAAATATCAATATTCCATTATTTTTTTCTGCTGAGTAGTACTCCATTGTGCAAATATACCACATTTTCTGTATCCATTCTTTGGTTGAGGGGCATCTAGGTTGCTTCCAGGTTCTGGCTGTTATAAGTAATGCTGCTATGGACATAGTTTAACAGATGTCCTTACTATATGAATGTGCATTCTTTGGGTATATGCCTAAGAGTGTAATTGCTGGATCCTAAGGTAGACTGGTTCCCATTTACTGGAGAAACCGTCACACTGATTTCCAAAGTGGCTGCACAAGTTTGCATTCCCACCAGCAAAGGAGAAGCACTCCCCTTTCTCCACATCCTCTGCAGCATAAACTGTCTTTGGTGGTTTGATTTTAGCCATTCTGGCCAGTGTAAGATGCCATCTCAGAGTTGTTTTAATTTGCATTTTCCTTATGGCTAAGGATGTTGAGCACTTTCTTAAGTGTCTTTCAGGCATTTTAGATTCTTCTATTGAGAATTGTCTATTTAGTTCTGTACCCCAATTTTTAATTGGATTATTTGTTGTTTTGGTGACTAGCTTCTTGAGTTCTTTCTATATTTTGGAAATCAGCCCTCTGCCAGATATGGGATTGGTAAAGATAATTTCTCATTCTGTGGGCTGCCATTTTGTCTTGTTGACTGTGTACTTTGCCTTACAGAAGCTAACAAAAGTTTCAGGAGGTCCCATTTATTAATTGTTGACTCTGTGTCTGTGCTACTGATGTTATGTTCAGGAAGTGGTCTCCTGTACCAATTCATTCAAGGGTACCTTCCACTTTGTCTTCTAAGAGGTTCAATATAGCTGGATATATGTTGAGGTCTTTGATCCCTTTGGACTTAAGTTTTGTGCATAGTGATAGATATGGATCTATCTGCAGTCTTCTAGATGCCAGAATCCAGTCATGCAAAGCACCATTTGTTGAAGATGCTATCTTTTTTCCATTGTTTAATTTTAGCTTCTTTGTAAAAATCAGGTGTTCATAGGTGTGTGTGTTAATATCAGGGTTTCCAATTTGATTCCACTGGTCTACCTGTCTACTTTCGTGCCAATACCAAGTTGTTTTCAGGTCTATAGCTCTATTATAGAGTTTGAAGTCAGGGATGGTGATGCCTCTGGAAGTTCCTTTATTGTATAGATTTTTTGCTATCCTGGGTCTTTTGGTTTTCAATATAAAGTTGATTATTGTTCTTTCAATGTCTGTGAAGAATTGTGCTGGTATTTTGATGGGGATTGCATTGAATCTGTAGATTGCTTTTGGCAAGATTGCCGTTTTTAGTATGTTGATCCTACCTATCCAAGAGCATGGGAGTTCTTTTCATTTTCTTGTGTCTTCTTTAATTTCTTTCTTTAAAGACTCACAAATTTTGTCATACAGGTCTTTCACTTGTTTGGCTAGTGTTACCCCAAGATATTTTATATTGTTTGTGGATATTGTAAAGGATGATGTTTCTCTGATTTCTTTCTTAGCTCATTTATCATCTATATATAGTAAGGCTATTGAATTTTTAAGAGTTAATCTTGTATCCTGCCACTTTTCAGAAGGTGTTTATAAGCTGTAGGAGTTCCTGGTAGAATTTTTCAGGTCACTTATCTAAACTATCATATCATCTACAAATAGTGAAAGTCTGACTTCTTCCTTTCCAATTTGTATCTGCTTGATCTCCTCTTGTTGCCTTATTGCTCTAGCTAGAACTTCAAATACAATTTTGAAGAGATATGGAGAGAGTTATGAAGAGATATTGTCTTGTTCCTGATTTTAGAGGAATCACCTTGAGTTTCTCTCTATTTATTTTGATGTTGACTGTTGGCTTGCTGTTTAAGTATGTTCCTGTTATCCTTGATCTCTTTAAGACCTTTAACAGGAAGAGGTGTTGGATTTTGTCAAAGACTTTTTCAACATCTAGTGAGATGATCATGTGGTTTTCTTTTTTAGTTTGTTTATATGGTGGATCACATTGATGAATTTTCATATGTTGAACCAGCCCTGCATCTCTGGGATGAAGCCTACTTCATCATGGTGGATGATTTTTCTGATATGTTCTTGGATTATATTTGCCAGTATTTTATTGAGTATTTTTGTATCAATATTCATGAGGGATATTCTTTTTCTTAGTTGTGTAATTGTAGTCTCTTAAAAAGAGTTTGGCAATGACCATTCTGCTTCTATCGTGTGGAACAATTTGAGGAGTATTGGTTTTAGCTCTTCTTTGAGTTTTGGTAGAATTCTGCACTGAAACCTTCTGACCCTGAGCTTTTTGTTGTTGTTGTTGGGAGACTTTTGATGATTGCTGCTATTTCATTGGGGGTTATAGGTTTATTTAAATTGCTTATCTGCTCTTGATTTAATTTGGTAAGTGATATCTGTCCAGAAAATCATCAATTTCCTTTGAATTTTGTGGAGTACAGGTTTTCAAAATGTGACCTTATGATTCTCTGGATTTCCTCAGTGTCTGTTGTTATGTCCTCCTTTTCATTTCTGATTTTGTTACTTTGCATGTTTTCTCTCTGCCTTTTGGTTAGTTTGGATAAAGGTTTGTCTACCCGTTGATTTTCTTGAAGAACCAACTCTTTGTTACATTGATTCTTTGTATTGTTTTCTTTGTTTCAACTTTATTGATGTCAGCCCTCAATTTGATTATTTCCTGGCATCTACTCCTCCTGGGTGCATTTGCTTCTTTTTGTTTTAGAGCTTTCAGTTGTGCTGTTAATTCTCTAGTGCTATGAACTTTGCTCTTAGCACTGCTTTCAAAGTGTCCCATAAGTTTGGGTATGTTGTGTCTTCATTCTCAGTGAATTCTAGGACATCTTTAATCTCTTTTTTTATTTCTTTTTTGACCCAGGAATGGTGCAATTGTGCATTATTCAATTTCCATGAGTTTGTAGGGTTTCTGCAATTGGTATTGCTGTTGAATTCTAACTTTAAAGCATGGTGGTCTGATAAGATACAGGGGATTATTCCAATTATTTTTGTATCTATTGAGGTTTGCTATGTTGCCAAGTATGTGGTCGATTTTAGAGTAGGTTCCATGTGGCGCTGAGAAGAAGGTATATTCATTTGTGTTTGGATGGAATGTTCTATAGATGTCTGTTAAACCAAATTGAGTTTTAACTTCTGTTAGTTCCTTTGTTTCTTTGTTAAGTTTCTGTCTGGTGGTCCTGTACATTGGTGAGAGTGGTGTGTTGAAGTCTCCCAGTATAAGTGTGTGAGGTTTTATGTGTGATTTGAGTTTTAGTAATGCTTCTTTTATGAATGTGGGTGCCTTGTTTGTATTTGGGGCATAGATGTTCAGAATTGAGACCTCATCCTGATGGATTTTTCCTGTGATGAATATAAAATGCCCTTCTTCATCTCTTTTGGTTGATTTTAGTTTGAAGTATAATTTGTTAGATATTAGGATTGTTATACCAGCTTGTTTCTTGGGTCCATTTGTTTGGAAAATCTTTTCCCAATCCTTAACTCTGAGGTACCATCTGTCTGAAGTTGAGGTGTGTTTCTCGTGCACAGTAGAAGGATGGATTCTGTCTTTATATCCATTTTGTTAGCTTGTATCCTTTTATAGGCAAGTTAAAATCATTAATACTGAGTGATATTAATCACCACTGATTTTTAATTCTTGTTTGTTTTGGATTTGTTGTTGTTGTTGGTATTGTATGTGGATTTACCTCCCTTCCTTCTTTTGGCTCTTGGTAAAGTGGGATTATCTATTGCCTATGTTTTTGTGAGTATAGTTAGCTTTCTTGGATTGGAGTCTTCCTTCCAGAACTTTCTGTAGGCTGGATTAGTGGATATGTATTGTTTAGATCTGTTTTTTTTCATGGAATATCTTGTATTTTCCATCTATAATTATTGAAAGCTTTGCTAGGTATAATAGTCTTGGCTGGCATACATAGTCTCTCACTGATTTTAGAACATCTATCCAGGACCTTGTGGCTTTCAGAGTTTCCATGGAAAAATCAGATGTAATTCTGATAGGTTTGCCTTATATGTTACTTGACCTTTTTCCTTTGCTGTTCTTAACATTCTTTATTCTGTTTGGTGTTTTGATTATTATGAGGTGAGGGGATTTTTTTTTGTGGTTCACTCTATTTGGTGTTCTGTAAGCTTCTTGTACTTTCATTGGCATGTCTTTCTTTTGTGGAATATGTTTTCTGCACATTTGAGGTGGATTTCTTCACCTTCTTCTATACCTATTATTCTTAGGTTTATCCTTTTTATGGTGCCCCATATTGGATATTTTGTGTTAGGGATTTGTTGGACTTAAGATTTTCTTTGGTTGATGAATCTATTTCTCCTAGTGTATCTTCAACAGCTGAGATTCTCTCTTCCATCTCTTGTATTTTGTTGGTTATGCTTGCATCTATAGTTCCTAGTTGTTTATCCAGCTTTTCTATTTCCAGAATTATCTTGGACTGTGTTTTTTATTGTTTCTATTTCAGCTTTCAAGCCTTGCACTGTTTGAATTGTGTCCTTCATTAGTTTGGTTGTTTTTTCTTTGCTTTCCTTGTTTTCTTTAACAGATTTGTTTATTTCTTAAAATTTTTGGTTTGTCTTATCTTCCATTTTTTGAAATTTTTTGTTTTTTCTTCCATTTCTTTAAGGGATTTCCTCATTTCCTCTTTGGGGGTCTCTATCATCTTCATAAAGTTATTTTCAGGGTCGTTCTCTTCTGTTTCATCTGTGTTGGGATGTTCAGGTCTTGCTGGTGTGGAGACCCTAGACTCCGGTGATGTCATATTGATCTTTCTGTTGTTTAATATGTTCTTACACTGTCATCTTCCCATTCCTTCTTCCAGTGGGTACCTGTGGGGTCTCTCCCTCTCCTGGTGGGTATGGGCTCCATGTTCTTTTCTGGTTGGTGGAAGCAGGTCCAGTACTCCAATGGCTCTCCTCTTCCTGTGGGTGGAGTTTGGACTAGCACCGGGACCTCAGCAGACTCTGGATGGCCTGGTCAGCTGTGTGCAATCCCTAGGCCTCAGGAGGCTCTGAGTAGTCTTCCA
Organism: Mesocricetus auratus; assembly: GCF_017639785.1. Lineage (NCBI taxonomy): Eukaryota > Metazoa > Chordata > Mammalia > Rodentia > Cricetidae > Mesocricetus > Mesocricetus auratus. The sequence goes on from NW_024429196.1 coordinate 56,063,462, forward strand.
CCCAACCTTAATGTCTGCCCCAGTACAGTCATCACTCTTCCACACACACCCTAGTGCCCTACTGTTGTGCCTTGGCTCAAGGTCTCACTTCTTGAATGCCCTCTATCTTCTGTCTCTACCACCCACATTCCAGCCATTTTCAAGATAAACATTAAATCCTATCCTTTCTGGGAAGCCTTTCCTAGTCACTCCCATAGACACACATCTTTCCTCTGAACTTCAACAACACTGCTATCTGATCTGCCTTTGAACATCAGATTCTGGCTGGTAGTGTTGCTGCTATTTTCAGATGACTCTTCAGCTTCCCAAAATGGCTTTTCATGTAGCCCTTGGCTAGCTAGCACACAGCCTAAACCAAGATGTCTGTGAATAGCTTTGGAGGATGATTACAGCATCCTTGTTCCTTAGTCTTCTTTTGTTGAAGAATAGAAGAATGCACTATGAGTGCTTGCACACACACACACACACACACACACACACACACACACACACTGGGGTGGGGTGGAGGTGGGGGGAGAGCACTACCGACCTGTGAGGCCTCTAGTTGTGATACATTTGTATTTTCTCATCTTGGGAAGTCAGACATACCACAATATTTGAGGAACTTAATTTATTTTCCTATCATCTCAAAGAAAATCTATAGTGGCTAGTAACTTATAAAATGTAGTAGATTAGAAGTGAGCTACATGTAATTGTTCTGCAGCAAGCTTTAAACAAACACATAAATTTCTGTGCTGTTCTTATTGGATTTCCTGACCTATAGGGATTGATTTGGGATCTCATTGAAATGTAAACTGTTTAATAAAGTGGCTTCTAAGGCTTTTAAGGGCAGAAAAGTGGATGTAGTGATAATAAGGTGGTCATCTCCCTGGGGAAGCTAAACTTTCTGATGGAATAGTTCCAGGTAATGTATTTTCTCTATCCAAAGAGTGACAATTACATTGTCATTAAACTGCCCCTTGACCTTCTTACTGGGTCAAGGTTTTGGCTGGGTTCAGGGGCATCAGCATTTTGAAAATGCTAGCCTCTTCATGATGTGTTGTTAAGATTCTTATGATCAAATGATCATTAACAGTCAGTTTTCAGGTGACAGTCCCAACAGGGTTGAGATCCCATTAAGGCTCAATTCAAGAAACTTTGTCTTTTTTAAAATTAGTCCCTTTGGGGCTGGAGAGATGGCACAGAGGTTAAGAGCACTGGTGGCTCTTCCAGAGGACCCAAGTTCAGTTCCCAACACCTACCTGGCTGCTCACAACTGTCTGTAACTCCAGTTCTGGGGTATCTGACACTCTCTTCTGGCCTCCTTCGATGTTGCATGCAAATGGTACACAGACATATGCAGACAAAACATCCATACACATAAAATAATAATTCAAATTAAAAATAAAAGAGATATCCCCTGTGTACATGCCAAGCCTATTCAGAGATTGAAGGAGGTACCTATCCAAAAGTAACGCATGCAAGGGTGGCTGCAGGATGTTTGGGGTCATCACTGGAACTGCCACTAATCTCTCTCCCAGATCTGACCAAAAGGAGCAAGGGGAGGGTTTGGTGAAGGCACAGCTGCTCAGTCAGCCTTGTAGGGAGTAGTGATTCCTGTCAGATTGCAAGCTCAGGTATGAGCTGGAGAAAGTCAGTTTAGTTTTATACCATTTTGTTGTAAATGGTTGTGAACTGATAAGTCTGTGCTGTTATTATCGACAGCTCACTTGTTGAAGCAGGCTGTGTAAGAAATGACTAATGAGTCCAAAGAGACAAACATTAGGGCCAGTGTAAGTGATGACTTTGCAAGGCAAACTCTGGTGGTTACCAGGAGGGAAATTGTTGGCTTTCCCTGTAGTGTGGATCCAGAAATGGAAGACTGCTTTTCAGTCTTTAGCTACTCACAGAACAAAGAATAACAGGAATGTGAGTCTGTCAACAAGATGATGGATAATTTTAAGAAGGAAACAAAGCTCTCTTCTTTTTTGGAAGAAGTTAGGGGCCTTCTTGACTTCTCTTTTTCTTTTCTTTTCTTCTATTTATTTTATTATGTTTCTTTTCCACCATCTTCCTTTCTGTTTTACTTTAGTGTCTGTACAACACCCCAAACTCATATCCACTCAGTGGATGAGCACTGGAAGCCAAAGATGGACCTTGGTGATAGGCAGATTGTATATAGCTATGGTGGAAAAAAACACTAGTTTCCAAAGAAATGCATATGGGACATTCCCATGGTGTTCTGTGAGGTGTGTGGTGGGGGATACCTCATTCAGAGTCCATGAGCTCCCACTAGCTCGGGTCAGCTGTCTCTGTGGGTTTTCCCATCATGATCAGGACACCCCTTGCTCATATAATCCCTCCTACCTCTCTTTGACTGGACTCCAGAAGCTTGGAGGTGCAACTTCTGATGGGTGTTTATGTGAGACAGAGACACACTCCACAGAATTTCCTAGGTCAGCATCAACCAAACAGGATCTGTGGAGGAGTGTAGTCCTTTGTTGAATCCTGGAACAGCAATGTCCATCTAGCCCAGAGGATAGCATATTACGCAGAGTGGTGACAGGCAGGATGACATAAGACACCTCTGTGAGAGGCTGGTGGTCAGCCTTGGCTTGGTTTCCTGATGGTCCCGGGAGTGAAGCAGCTAGCAAACAGAGCTCCATGGCAACAGGAAATTTCAGCAAAGCTGGCTGGCTGGTTCCTGGTGAAGATGACTCCCAGTGGCAACAGTGGTGCCAGATGCCAGCAGAAAGTTTCCCAGGCCTTCCTCTGTTTTATCAAGAGGAAGACACCACCACCTTCCCTTTTTTTATTATAATTTTTTATGTTTACTCCCATCCTCTCCTCTTTCCCATCTACACCCTCCCCATCCACGCCTCTTCCACCTCCTCTTCAGAAGGGAACAGGTCTCCCATGGCCTCCCATAGGCTTGCACCAAGCGTGGCACACCAATTTGAGGCATGACCAAGCTCCTCCTATTATGTAGAGACGGGGCCGGATAATCCAGCATGGGGAACAGGTCACCAAAATTGAGCTAGCGCCACGGATAGGTCTTGCTCTCATGGTTAGAAGCCTTATTAAGAGACCAAGTTATACAATTGTCACACACATGTAGAGGGCCTAGGTTGGTCCCACGCAGGCTCCTGGACTGTTGGTCCAGCATCCATGAGCTTCCGTGAGCTGAGGTCAGCTATCTCTGTGGGTTCCTCAATCTTCACTCCTATGGCTGGTACAATGTTCTCGAAGCTCAGTGCAATGCTTATCTGTGGATCTCTGACTCTGTTTCCATCAGTTACTAGATAGAGTATCTCTGATGGCATTTAGGGAAGTTATGTCTGTTTACAGTAGATGGCCAGTACAGGCATCCTCTCCACTATTGCTAAGAGTGTTAGTTGGAGTCATCCTTGCGGGTTCCTGGGGTTTCTCTGGCACCAGGTTTTTCCCTAGCCCTGAAATGCCTCCAGCTGCAAGACATCTCTTTTGTTACTCTACCCCTCCATCATGCATCCAACCTGCCTCCGGCACTCAGCCCACCCAACTCTCTCCCTCTAGTTCCCATCCCTCCGTCCTCTCAAACCTCACCCCCAGTTTACTCAGGCTGTCTTTTCTACTTCCTGTTCCCAGGGAAATCCCCACATCCCTCTTTGGGCCCTCCTTGTTATCTAACCTCTCTGGGACTGTGGAATGCAGGTTGGTTATCCTATGCTTTACTCCTAATAACCACCTATGAGGGATTATTACATATTGTGTTTGTCTTTCTGGGTCTGGGTTACCTCCCTCAGAATGGTTTTTTTTTCTAGTTCCATCCATTTCCCTGCAAATTTCATGAGATCATTAGGTTTTTGTTTTATTTTGTTTTGTGTTTTTTACAGCTGAGTAGTATTCCATTTTGTAAGTGGACCACATTTTCCTTATCCATTCTTTGGTTGAGGGACATCTAGGTTGTTTCCAGGTCTGGCTATTAAATAATGCTGCTGTGAACATAGTTGAGCAAGTGTCCTTGTGGTATGATTGTGCACCTTTGGGTATATATCTAAGTGGTATATAGCTGGGGTCTTGAGGTAGATTGATTCCCATTTTCTCTAAAAAACTGCCACACCAATTTCCAAAGTGGCTGTGCAAGTTTGTACTCCCACTATCAGTGGAGGAGTGTCCCCCTTACTCCACATCCTTTCCAACATAGGCTGTCACCAGTGTTTTTGATATTAGCCATTCTGACAGGTATAAGATGGAATCTCAGAGTTGTTTTGATTTGCATTTCCCTGATGACTAAGAATGTTGAGCAATTCCTTAAGTGTCTTTGGCCATTTGATTCTTCTGTTGAGAATTCTCTATTTAAAAATTTTGTACCCCATTTTTAATTGGATTATTTGGTATTTTGATGTCTACCTTCTTCAATTCTTTTTTATTTATTTATTATGTATACAGCATATGTCTGTATGCCTGCAGGCCAGAAGAGGGCACCAAATCTCATTACAGATGGTTGTGAGACACATGTGGTTGCTGGGAATTGAACTCAGGACCTCTGGAAGAGCAGACAGTGCTCTTATCCTCTGAGCCATCTCTCTAGCCCCTCAATTCTTTATATATTTTGGAGATCAGCCTTCTGTAGGTGTGAGGTTGGTAAAGATCTTTTCCAATTCTGTGGGCTGCCATTTTGTCTTGTTGAATTTGTCCTTTGCATTACAGAAGCTTCTCAGTTTCAGGAGGTCCCATTTATTAATTGTTGATCTCAGTGCCTGTGCTAGTAGTGTTATATTCAGGAAGTGGTCTCCTGTACCAGTTTGTTCAAGGGTACTTCCCACTTTCTTTTCTAAGAGGTTCAGTGTGACTGGATTTATGTTGAGGTCTTTGATCCATTTGGACTTCCGTTTTGTGCATGGCAATAGATGCGAATTTATCTGCAGTTTTCTATATGTCAGCATCCAGTTATGCTAGCACCATTTGTTGAAGATGATTTCTTTTTTCCATTGTTTAATTTTGGCTTCTTTATCAAAAATCACATGTTCATATGTGTGTGTGGATTTATGTCAGGGCCTTTGATTCAATTTCTTTGTTCCACGTGTCTGTTTTTATGCCTGTACCTAGATGTTGTCATTGCTATAGCTCTGTAGTAGAGCTTGAAGTCAGGGATGGTGATGCCTCCAGAAGTTCCTTTATTGTGCAGGATTGTTTCAACTCTCCTGGCTTTTATTGTTTTTCCATATGAAGTTTGTTGGCTTCAACGGACGCTGTAACGATACGCGACACACAATTACTGAAAATAAGGCTAAGTATTTTATATAGAAAATTACTCACAAGATACCAAACCCCGAGAAGCCCAGCAGATCTCAGCTAGCGACTGCACCGGAAGCCGAACTCCAGGAAAAGAGAGCGAGACTTCCTGTGCGCTGTCTTTTATGCCTTCCCCCGTAACGCCCCTAGCCATGCCCAAAAGTGGGCTTGGCTAGTGACGTAGTTCCGCCTACATACGTATACGTCTTTACGTCCAGCCGTATACGTCTTTAGTCCTGCCTAAAGTGGGTGTGGTTAGCGGTGTGGTAAACCGCCCTTTTATTACCTCATCTGTATGCGCCTCTAGTAAGTCACATGTTTAATGGCGGCATAGACTTAGTAAGTCACATGTTTAATGGCGGCATCAGACTTCCTCCTACAATTCCCCTTTTAGTCTAAAAAAGGACAACTAACTTGTGTCCATGAACAAAATGTATCAAACATCTATTCTATCTAAACCTAAACTTATCTTAAAGAAACACCCAAATATGAACACCTCCTTCCAATCCCAACTCTAAAATAATTGAAAACTAACACTAACAGGTGTAATCTTATAATATCAATAGTAGGGAGAGGGGACGTGGAATTCTCAAAACTACTTCCTGCTGAGATGGGACGATGATAATCTCATGGGGACCTGTGAAAAGAAAATGTTAGTATAACAAAATCTGAGTAGATCAGACAGTCTCAGTATGGCAGGAGATGCTTGATTGAAGTTCCTGACTGGGGTTCTAGTGTTGATTGAAGCTCTTATCTTGAAGCTCTGGTCAGATTGTAGAAGATGTGCTATTTCCGTTCCTTGGTCTGGAGTTGTGTCGAGTGATGTAGTTTCAAGCCAGTTTCAGGATAGTGCTTGTCAGGTGGAGTCAATGATGTGGGGCAGTTCAGATGCCTCCAGTTTGTTTGATGGTCCTCAGGGTAGCTATTCATTCTTCTACAGGAATCCATAAGTCCAGTATTCTTTGCTGAGTTTACCTGTGAAGACAAAACCAAAACACTTCTCTTTCCTTTTAGGAGGTCACTTTACCCATGGTGGACTATGAATTTGTCGATGGGCTGTTATCTTCCTCCTCCTGATATAATTGATTCATCCTCTGGAGCTAATGTATTATCCAGTGCCGTATTATTTACAATGGGCAGTGGATCTTCTAATTGTCCTGGGAGAGGCTGTCCTCCACTGTCACTGGGAATGACCGGATAATCTCTTTTCGGGGCTCGGTTGGCTTTAAAGATCTACCTTGTCTGTCTATTTTGGAATAGCATTCATCAGTCCAATGGCGCCCCTTCCCACACCTCCTGCATAGACCAGGAGGCTTAGGCCTTCTGTTTGATGCATTCCTGGTAAAAGCATTATTTCTAGGAATGCGTTGTCTACAGTTCCTACTAAGATGTCCTATTCTACCACAGTTAAAGCATTTTGCATCTTTACGCCTATTTAAATTCTTTGAGATTGCCTTCCCTACCCATGCCTCTATATCATCACAGGTAGGGTATTTGGCATCCTGGTGCCTCCTCAAACCTGTAGAAATAGCTTCACCTACCCAAGCTCCTGTATCCTGACTTTTACATTCCAGGTTCGCTGTATGCAGAACCCATTCCTCCAATGGCGCTGATCTTATTTTTAATGGCCAAATTACCTGCCTGCATTGAGGATTCGCGTTCTCATACGCCAAAGATTCTATAAGAAGACGCCTGGATTCTGGGTTCGCTACCTGTACCTCTACTGCTCTGGATAATCTCTCTAAAAATTCAGTGAACCTTTCCCTTGGGCCCTGTAATACCTTGGTGTAGGGTTGCATTATCTCTCCTGTTTCACAAACCTTATCCAAGGCATTTAAAGCAGCTGTACGGCACAAAGACAACATGTGCTCATCATATGCAGATTGAACCTGCGTGTCAGCGTAAGGACCCTCCCCAAGAATCTTGTCTTGGGGTACTTCATGACCGTTCTGCAATTCCTGAATCTCAATTGCTTTTGCTTCTTGCCTCCACAAAGCTCTCCATTGAATTTGGCAAGAATTTTCGAGTACTGCAGAGGCTAATTGGGCCCAGTCTTTTGGGGTTACTTTATTTACAGTAGCCCATGAGGTTAGGAGCTCTCTGACAAAGGGAGAATGAAGACCATACATGACAATGGCCTCCTTAATATTTTTAGATCCTTCATCTGTAGAGGCTCCCAGTGATAAGCAATGGGACCATTTGATTGTTTTTTCGTTGCTGGTTTTTCTGATACAGATACTGGAAAAACCATAGGGGAATGCATAGCAACCTTAGGGAAATCATTCCGGCATTTGAGAAGCTTTGGGAAACTCCTGTCCTGACCTGTTGCCTGTATTTCTGATTCTGAAGTATCAGATTGAGCGTCTTCTAAATCCTGCAGTCTATTCATCATTGTTTCTCTGAGCTCTTGAAGTTCTTGGGACAAATGATTTTCTAAGGATGTCATGGAATCTTTCATTTTTTTACATTCATCATTTACATGTGATTCCAAATTTCTAATATTCTCATCCTTAGCAAGTACCTCAATAGCATGTAAACTGCCTTCTACAAATGATATTCTATCAGTTAGTTTACCATTGCTCTCAGACATGGAACAATTCTTTTCTGCTAGCATTTCAATTTTATGTTCCAGTCTTTGTAATTTGCTAGTGAAATCATCAAACATGGAACCGTGTTTGTCGTTAAATGTTTCCACATTATGTTCCAATTTTTCAATTCTATCTATGGAACACATTTTTCCTGAAAATAATTCAATTTTGTGTTCCGTCTCTTTAAACCTGTTCGTCAGACCTACATTATCATTTTTAATATCCTGAATATTTTCTACCAACCCTTTCTTACTCTCCTGCAATGAATTTTGCATTTCCTGAATCCTTTGTATTAAGATTTCAAAACTATCCTGCGATGACTGCATGACCTGTATAAGTTTATTCCTATTTTTGAGCCATTTCATTAACAAAATTATATTGATTATGAAGCTAATAATCACCATCATGGGTAGGAAGCACCTTTCAGGTAGGTCCTCAACCCTTTCTAAAATCCCATCCATACAAAAAACAAGAAAATTCTTAACATCCTGCATCATAGTGTTAGCTGTTGACATTGTATAAAGCAGTTACGTTTGTTACCAATGGAGTAATTCAGGCCAAAATCAACAGGCTGCCAGCGAAAGAGCACGTGGCCGGAGTCAGCTGGCCGCCAGTAAAACAGCACGTGGCCGCGAGAGAAACCTTGGAATTCCGCCTAACCTTACCGGCAGGTAGAAGGTGCTGGTTCCTGGCGGCAGGAATCGTGCCTTGCCGAGCGAAGTGGTGAGGAACTTAGCGAAAGGAGAGTCCACGTGTGCCTGGTCAGGCCGAGAGAAGCGCCTGGGTCCCGATTCCAATCCCGCTCCGACACCAAACTGTTGGCTTTACGGACGCTGTAACGATACGCGACACACAATTACTGAAAATAAGGCTAAGTATTTTATATAGAAAATTACTCACAAGATACCAAACCCCGAGAAGCCCAGCAGATCTCAGCTAGCGACTGGACCGGAAGCCGAACTCCAGGAAAAGAGAGCGAGACTTCCTGTGCGCTGTCTTTTATGCCTTCCCCCGTAACGCCCCTAGCCATGCCCAAAAGTGGGCTTGGCTAGTGACGTAGTTCCGCCTACATACGTATACGTCTTTACGTCCAGCCGTATACGTCTTTAGTCCTGCCTAAAGTGGGTGTGGTTAGCGGTGTGGTAAACCGCCCTTTTATTACCTCATCTGTATGCGCCTCTAGTAAGTCACATGTTTAATGGCGGCATAGACTTAGTAAGTCACATGTTTAATGGCGGCATCAGACTTCCTCCTACAGAAGTTGAGTATTGTTATTTTGAGGTCTGTGAAGAATTGTGTTTGAATTTTGATAGGGATTGCATCAAATCTGTAGATAGCTTTTGGTACGACTACCATTTTTACAATGTTAATCCTTCCTATCCATGAGCATGGGAGATCTTTCCATTTCCTGATATCTTCTTCAATTTCTTTCTTTAAAGATTTAAAGTTTTTGTCATACAGGTTTCTCATTTTTTTGGTTAGAGTGACCCCAAAATATTTTATATTATTTGCAGCTATTGTGAAGCATCCCCTTCTTTGTTTGCCCTTTCCTTCTCCTTTCTCTTCCTCTCCCTCATGCTCTTCTTTCTTCCTCTTATTTGTCCCTCTGGATGTCAAGGTTAAGTCACTTATGTGTTTTCCTCATGCAAAAAATTGGAGGATGTCTTTCTGTCTCATTTGCAGGGCATCCAGTCCTCTGGATACTGTGGAAAATTCTCCAATTTACAACAGGAATCAAGAACAAGTCCACATGGACCCTCCTCTCAGGGAGTGTCAAAAGACAGAACATGTTGACATATTTTAGAGTCCAGTTGCACCTGTGTCAGGTCAGAAAGAAATGAATTGAGCTGCGATTGATAATGACTAGTGGTCCTGATGTTTTCCTGGAATTCTGAACAGTCTTGAACTGAAAAATGACTGTGAAAAGATGGATTCTGGAGCTGAAAGGGTAATCTCCACACTTACTAGCATCACTACTGTGTGCTTGAGTTGCCTCATCCGAAAAATGGGGCTGATAGCAGTTCCTGCCTGATGAGGTTTCAGGAGGCTTAGTAGAGCTAGTGCATGAAGGTTCCTTGGCGCAAGGCCTGTAATGAAGCTCTCTGTAGGGACACCTACTGCTGCAACTTTAGGAACTGCTGCTGTCGGGGGTTGAAGATGGAGCTGTGATTTAGAATTACTGAAAAAAAAACTATTTAAAGGCAAGTGCCCTGAGTTTAGACACAGTTTCAAGTTCAGGCTGTGTCACAACTGTATGACTTTAAACAGGAAATGCATGTAGTCAGTTCTCTGTAAACCTTGGTTTTACATTGGCCAATTCAACTTTTGATCAAGAATATAGCTACCCTTATGACTTGCTTGCATGGAACATGGCTGACTCTTGTCATTATCCCTTAACAGTACAGGGTTACAGACCACTGACACAGTTCTACCATGCGAGGTATTAAGTCATTTAGAGGTAATTCAAAGTATACACACATGCGGAAGACTATTTCATGTAAGAGACTTGAGCACCTCCTCTCCTCAGGAGTTTGACATCCTGAAGAGAGTTATAGAGCTAAGCTGAGGTACGCCTGTGTCATTCAGAGTCAGTTCCTCTGTGTTTAGGACGGGATGAGGTTAGTTCACACTGTGAAGTGTTGTAAAGGTTAGAAAATTTGCCAGGCAGTGATGGCACCCACTTTTAATCCCAGCACTCAATAGGCAGAGGCAAGCAGATATCTGTGAGTTTGGGGGCAGCCTGCTCTACAGAGTGAGTTCAGAACAACCAGGACTGTTACACAGAGAAATCCTGTCAAAAAACCAGAGAGAGAGAGAGAGAGAGAGAGAGAGAGAGAGAGAGAGAGAGAGAGAGAGAAAGGAGTATGAAGGTCTTTTTTCTTCATTTCAATATGCTTAGAGAATGTATTGATTCATATCATAGGTATTGTCAAGGAGTCATATATAATTTTTGCAATCATCCTAGTTATAAGCCAAGGACCAAATGAGAGAATGACATCTCCCAAGGGCAAGCTTCTCAAACCTACCCAACAGATAGTTTATTCTTGGTCTAGACACAAGCTAACCAATATAATTTGACTGAAAAACCACTAAAGGCAAGTGGCAGGCTGGAGAGATGGCTCAGCTGTTAAGAGCACTGACTGCTCTTCCAGAGGACCTGGGTTCAATTCCCAGTACCCAAATGGCAGCTCACAACTGTCTGCAACTACAGTTCCAAGGGATCTGATGCCTTCTTCTGTCCCCCATGGGCACTAGGCATGCACACTTACACAGATATACATTCAGAAAAATGCTCAAACACCTTAAATAAAAACAAATAAATCTAAAACTTGAAAGCAAGTAGCAAAGAGGAGAAAATGTCTGCAACATGTGTAATAAATAAGGAGCCGGTAGCTTTAAAATAGCTATAAAACATAACAGCTGTAAACTGTAAAATACAAAAGAACATTGATTTTTAAATCAATAAGGAAAACATAAGGTGCCAACAGGAAAATGAGCCAAAGCTACAAACAGTCAATCCGCTAATGAAGAACTATGACTGGCCTGTGGACTTATGACAAGTTGGTAATACCACTATTAATCCAGGAAAGGCAAATGATGAAACTATTTGTCATTGAAATAGCAACTGTTACCCACTCTCCTCCATTCTTTCTCCATCTCCTCCCTCATCCTCCTCCTTCTTCCCACCCTCTTCCATTTCATCTTTCTTGTTTTCAGATGATGTTTGAGGTTGATGAATTTATAGGAAAAGGGACACTCATATTTCCAGATATGAAGTAAAGAAAATATTCTGGAATAATTTTTAAAAACCTTCAAAACTATGCTTTTTTTTTTTTTTTTTGGTTTTTACGGGACAGGGTTTCTCTGTATTGTTTTGGAGGCTGTCGGTCCAGCCTGGCCTTGAACTCACAGAGATCCGCCTGCCTCTGCCTCCCGAGTGCTGGGATTAAAGGCGTGTGCCACCACCGCCTGGCCTGTGCTTCCTTTCTAACACAAACCAACAAACAAACAAAAAGCTCATTCCTGAGATTTTTTTCTTTTGGGAACTAAATAGATAAAACATAAGGGTATTTGTACAAAGATGCTTGGAGCAGGAAGTTTGGGAACAACCACACTCTGAATAAAATAGAATGGGTTGATGCTGGCTCAGTGACACATGCCTGTAATCCCAGCTACTCTGGAGGTAAGGCAGAGGTTCTTGAGTTCAAGGTCAGTATGGACCACTTAGCAGGACCATGTGTCAAATGAAATAAAAACAACAACAAAGACTGTGATAAAATCAGTGGTAGAACACTTGTTTAGCCTGTGTGCAACCCTGGGACCATCTCTAGTAACACAAAATGAAAGTAAACCAAAGCAAAAACACCACAGGCCAGGTGAAATGAAGGAGGGGGCGTATTCACAATATGCTGCAATGTGTTAAAAAAATAAAGAAATGTTACATTTGTTGATATGAAAAGAGGTTCTAATTCTTAAAAACATAAGCATCAGAGCCACTGAAGGGCAGAAGTGCCAACCTGAGGCTGATGGGACGAGGAAAGAGAAGTGCAGTATTCACAGCACACTCTTAGGCCATCAATCATGACAGAACCTCAGAGACTTTAGACCCTTAGCGCTGAGTTCAAATCTGGCAGACTAAGTGAGCCCACAAAAACCATTCAGCTGGTTATGCTGAGACAAGCTGAAAAAGAATTCCTTACAGTTTCCATCACAGTATAGACAGAAACCTCTAGAAGCTTCCCAGGTGTTAATGTTTGGTCAACTTGACCCAAGGCAAAGTCATCTGGAAAGGGGACTTCAATTGTGAAACCCGCCCCCCCCCCCAGCATCAGATAGATCTGTATGAAGTCTGAGGGCATTTTCTTGATTAATGGTTGATGTGGAAGGGTCCAGCCCACCATGGCTGATGTCATCCACGGGGCAGGTGATCCTCAGTTGTATAAAGAAGCCTTATCTGAGAAGCCAGGGGAAAGAGCCAGTAAGCAGTGTTTGCTTCAGTTCCTCCTTCCGGGTTCCTGCTTCATGTTCCTGCCTTGGCTGCTTTCAGTAGACAGACCTGGATATGTAAGCCAGATAAGCCCTCTTCTCCCCATGTGGGTTTGGGTTATGGTCTTCATTACAGAATGGGAAAAGCAAACTATGATACTTGGCTCTTTTATTCCTTTTATCTGCCTTTCCCCTTTTCCTATTGCTTTGCCACTTTGTTCTGTCTTCATTAACCGTAGCACACCTGTCCTCTTGGCTTTGTTGTGAGTCTCTGAATACATAGGACACAGATTATAAAGAGTGGCATTACTTTGCAAATGAACACTTTATATAAGGTGATTAATAATTTGCCAAAATCATTTGTCTCTATATTGTTTGGTTGACTCAGTTTTATATTTATATGTGGGCTTAGCATGGTACATAGATTTTGAAACCTTACTGCCTGGGGTTTCAATTCTAGCTCAGTCATTTACTGTGCAATGCTGAAATGTTAGTTGACTTCTCTGTGCTTCATCATGCTTTTCTGAGTAAAGGGGATAGCACTAGGCTCTAATGGATGAGTGTTTAGAAAATTAAGTGAATTCCTATTTGTAAAACCCTAAGGACAGTGTGCTGGCCCATATTAGGTGCCGTATGGGAGCTAAGAAAGTTCTTGATCAAGCTAAGAAAGTTCTGAGCCACATATGGATGGACATGTTTCTACAGGGGGAAAAACTCTACTGCATTCCCAAACATAGTCAAGAAGGGAAAAACAAAATAAACACCAAACTATGTATTTTTTTGATAACTCAGAACCAAAAATGAGAACTTAGTATCCCAAGTAAAGGAAAAATACATGTGTATTTTAGAGCTTAAGGACCCCCGTGTGTCTTTCCCTTTGTTGCACCAGCTGGTACAGAAACCTAGGCACAGCATACTCTTCCCTGGTTAGGCACCAGCCCAGAAGTCAAAGCTTGCAAACTTGCTTTCCTAGCAGACTCATTTGTGTCAGGGTCTGCAGTCAGCTGCACAGTAGAGCTGCCCAACAACCGTGTCTAAAGCAAATAGGGCGTGTTTCCTTAGACGTGGCATGGAGTCCAGACACAGGGGGTGCAGGGCCAGCTCAGCTGCTTTGGGACTCCATCCTGGCCTCTCTCTGCTCCTCCAGGCTTCCTGTAGGATTTCTATTCTACCACAAGATGGATGCTGAGTCTCTAGGTACCATGTGTGCATTTTTGACCAAGAAGATTGAGAAAAGACATCAAGAGTGGTCATTCCCATTGGGTCAGCCCCTTCTAGAAGTTTCCTTGGCATTCCACTGAGGAACATTTGAGCATATCATATTGGCCAGACCTGAGTCACAGAACTACACTGGTATCTTTAAATGACATCACACAACTGGTCACACAGACTTTGACCTCTGTTCTCTTAATAGGGAGAGTAGATACTGGGGGCATTTAATCACGGCCTCTTCTTTGTAAACACTGAATAGTAAATGAGATGGCTGGGGAGTGGAGGCTTTTTCTGAGATTTACCAGATTTAGAAGTAATGTCTTGTGGGAGAAATTAATAGAGGTGTTTGGACAAGTTAAATGTGAGGTGCCTTTGAGATATCCAAGTATATATGTCTGGTTTACAGGTGGAATTGAGGAGAATATTCAGGATTTAGAAATGGAGTTGTTAAGACACGAGTTCTTTCTGTCTTCCACATAACACAAGGCAAGTCCATCAGTTGAGAGTGGAAGGGGAGAAAGAGGGAGGGCGGAGTAGAAAGGCTGCTGAGGGTGAGGATGCTTTCAGTGTTTGTGGGCTTCTCGGGTCACTCACACAGATCTTGTAACTTTTCTTGAGCAGTTTTTGACCCGTTGGAAGGACCACACACATGTAGATTATCCCAAGCTTGCACCTGTGCTGGTGAGTCTGAGGAAGGGCAGAAGGGAGGAGGGAGCTGAGAGTGGTCCTGAGTTGATGTTTTTAATTCTGTGATGACTGTTGGCAAGCTTGACTCATGGGCCAGCAGTCTTGATGAAGTGAGGATTGTGTGTAGGCTTACAAGAGCCAATGTGCTTGAAGGATGCGAAGTAATAGGTATCTATGAGATTATCCCTCAGGATTCACAGAGAGATGGCCCTAGTGTCTTACGCAAATGGAGGTTTTGTTTTGTTTTCCAGAAGCAGCAAGAAGTCCTGTGGTTGCCCAAATCCATTCACTGCTCAAGTCTCTTATATAAAAGGGTTATCTGCATATCTTCTTTATACTTTAAATCATCCTCAGATTAGTCATAATACCCAGTATAGTATAAATCCTATGCAAGTGATCGTTATACTCCTTTGTTTTTTATTAAGAGTCTTGATATATATCCTTTGCTGGCATGAAACTGTCTCTGTAAGCCTGGGATTACTTTGAATGATAATTCTCCTGCCTCAGCCTTCCCAAAAGCTGAAATTGGAGGCAGGTGCCAAACCCAATTCATCAAATCTTTTCTATTGTCTATCAATAAATGACAAGTAAAAGGAAAGCTATGCATGTTCAATACAGCCACAGCTACTGTTAGATTAACTGCATGCTATGTGTCTGCAGCAATATGGTACTTTTTTAGTTAATTTTTATCTGGGATTGGCTGGGTATGTGAGGGATGGTGATGATGCCACAGAATGAGAAGACAAAGAAGGAGAAATCATTAGCCAGCCAAGATCAAATGCTATAACAGAATTATCAGAGGGACAGGACAGGGTGGGGCAGGTGATGAAGGAGAAAGATGGCCTATTCTAATGTTTCCAGTGTCAAGAGAAAGCAGACAAGAAGAGCGTGAAGCCAGTCTGCTCTGGTATATGTGCAAAGTGAAACTCAAGGTAGGTCTGGGGGATGTAGGACAAAGATGGATAACATGGCCTAGAAAAGAGGAGGAGCCTCTGAGGAGGCAGGGCCAGGCCCTGAGTCTCTGTGACCCTGAGGATGTGCATTTGTCTCCTGGGAGGAAAGCAGGCAGCAGGTGAAGACTTGAGGTTGGAGTAGATGCTCACAAGAGTGGAACATTTCTTTCCACATGACAAGGATGGTCAAACCCTCTTGAGGAAGACAGTGGTGGGCTGACTGCAGCACCAGACATCTGGGAGCTTAGAGTTTGGGAAATCACTTAAACTTCCGAGGCTGTCAGTGAGTGTAATATCAGAACACCTGCAAGCAGATGGCAGGTGGAGTAAAGGAAGTGGCTGTCCAGTGTGAGTAAGCCTTGCCCAACTGCCAAGGGTCTAGATTCAGAGCACTGGGGCAGGGGCTGGGGCATTTGCTGTCTGACTGCTTGAGCTAGTGGTACATTTCTGCCCTCAGTGGTTCTCAGGCCTTCAGACTCAGACTTCAGTTTATTCCATGCCACCAGCCTTCCTGGGATGTCAGCATCATCGGATTGGCAGGCTCCTTATAATACACCTTTTATGTTATCCCTTTGGCTCAGTGCTACTGGAGAGCCCTGACTAAAGGAGATGCCACGGCTTCTGAGTTTTTCTCTGTTGAACTCAGCTGTCTCAGAATGGTTCAAGCAAGAGTATGGGAAGGAATGGATGAAAAGGAGCCAAGGCAGACCTAAGGGTAATAGGGATTATGAAAATGGAGTCGCTGTGAATAGAGAAGGAAGTAAGGTCTCCAGGCAAACACAGGCTGAGAGAAAGTCAGTCAGGGGAGTGGTCCTGCCCTCCTCCTAGAGGAGGGCACTTGTGATGCATGATTCTAATTAGTCTTAATAATAAAAACCCCGAGTCAGATATTAGAGGGTGAGAGCTGAAAGATTAGAGAAGCAGAGCAGCCAGCACTAGAGTTCTTACCTCTCCGAAATTTCAGGTGGAAAAGGGGCCCAGATCCTGCCCATGCCCTACCTTCTCACTTCTTCTCTCAGATGTGCTGGGTTTACCATAACACCTCAAAATAGGACACCTTGTAATGGCTCTGCACAGGGAAAAGCCAGGCATTTCCCAGGGCAATGTGAAGCCATCGAGTGGAAAACAGCACATGACAGGTTCAAAGTTGGACGGGCACAGTCAGCACAGGAGACTT
Source organism: Mesocricetus auratus (assembly GCF_017639785.1). Classification (NCBI taxonomy): domain Eukaryota; kingdom Metazoa; phylum Chordata; class Mammalia; order Rodentia; family Cricetidae; genus Mesocricetus; species Mesocricetus auratus. The sequence continues at coordinate 56,080,321 of NW_024429196.1, forward strand.
CATACACATGTAGTGAGAATGTGTCCAGAGACAGAGGCTGTCAGGATTCCAAGGCCAGGCAGTCAGAGTCCCCACAACCCTCCATTGTACCTCTGTACCTCCAGCCACCTCACTGCTCTTGGGCTAACTTCCTGGGGATAGCCCCCAAACCAGCCTATTCTTTGAGGGTTTCCTCTTTGTGAAAGCGCCATAGGCAGCTGGATGGATTTTTCTGGTATCTGGAGAGTGGTTGAGAGTTTTCTGTTTTTTCCTCATCCGTAATATTATACAGGTTTTTTTTTAGGTGAGAATGCAGCTTTTTCTTCATAACTGAAGAACTATCTCTGTCAAAGTGGTTAAATATACCTACTCAGCTCTTTCTCTGCTTTATCAAAGAGGACCACTGTGTTAATAGAAGGATGTAAATCAACTCTGAAGGGAGTGATTAAGGTTTACGGATAATTGTGCTATCAATTGAGATAAGTTATTACACGTTATTTGCATATGTAAAGGCCACCCTAGGAATAATCTGGCATCTCTCTTTTTGAATTAATATTTGGAAAGAAGAGAACAATTAAACTATTCCACAGAGGGAAATTTGCCAAGTTCCGTTGACAGTAGTTGGCTTTGTTTTAGGTTCTGAAGTGAAACTAAGAAACATAGCATCAAAGAGGTCAGGAGGAAGGAGAAGGACATTTGAAGCAAGGAAAATAGGCCACAGGCTTCATTTTCAACCTTTTATTTGTGTGTGGGGTGAGGGTCATAGGTTCTTTTGAAGGTCTATACTTGACAAAAACACAGAAGCATGGGAAATTCCCCATACATCCCTGTAGTGTGCTCTGCCTCCTGGTGGCCCACTCACAAGTTCTGGAAGGGACCTGGGGAGAGCAGCAGGGCCCTACGGAAGGCAAGCTCAGAACACTGGGACTGCAGGCTCAGCTGGAACAGATGGCTGGTATACAAGAAGAATCTGTGGAAGGAAACCCTGAATAAGGCCTCTGGCTTCATACTCTTGGGTATTTCTTTTGAGGCTAAGCTTAGAAGCTGTGTATGGCCAAGCAACACATTACTATTCGCTTTGTATTGGTCATACTCTGAATTTGAGTCACAGTGCTAAAAGTGGTCTACAATATTTTTCAGAAACTTGGAGGTTAGCTCAAACCAATGGAAACTATCAACTCTTCCCCCTGTCCTACACAAGTGTTCACTGGGCAACTTGATTTCAGCAAGCCAGAACTGTACCTCTACTAGAGCTTGCCAAGGCAAGTTTCCTTGTCTTTTTTTAAAACCTATAATAGATTTTTTTTTAATTTTTAAATTTAAATTAGAAACAAGGTTGCTTCACATGTCAATCCCAGGTCCCTCTCCCTTTCCCTCACCTCCTCCCACGCCCTCCCACCAATCCCCCTCCCCATATCCCCTTCTTTCCCCAGGGAGGGTGAGGCCCTCCATTGGGGTGTCCGTAGTCTGTCATTTCATCCAGGGCAGGACCTGGACCCTCCCCCAAGAGTTCAGGGTGAGAGTGTATTTGTCATTGTGGGATAGGCATCCAAAGTCCATTTGTATGCCAGAGATAAATACTGATCTGCTACCCAAGGCCACATAGATTGCCTAGGCCTCCTCACTGACACCCACATTCAGGGTGTCTTGATCAGTCCCATGCTGGGATTGGTCATCAGTCTGGGATTCAAATGCTACCCCTTGTTCAGGTCAGCTGTTTCTGGGGGTTAAACCAGCCCAGTCTTAATCCCTTTGCTCATCAGTCCTCCCTCTCTGTCTCTGGCTTTCTTGAGTTCAGCTCAGTGCTTAGCCTTGGGAGTGTGCCTCTTCTTCCATCATTCTGTTTCCCAGACTCTCTGGCCGTGAGATTGTAGGCTGGCACTCCCCAGATCTATGTCTAAAATCCATATATGAGAGAGTACATACCATGTTTGTCTTTTTGTGACTGGGTTACCTCACTCAGGATGGTTTCTTCTAGTGCCATCCATTTGCCTGCAAATTTCAGGATTCCATTGTTTTATTCGCTGAATAGTACTCCATTGTGTAAATGTACCACTCTTCAGTTGAGGAGCATCTAGGTTGCTTCCAAATTCTGGCTATTACAAATAATGCTGCTATGAACATAGTGGAATAGATATCCTTGTTGTATGAATGTGCTCTTTTGGATATATGCCTAAGAGTGGAATTGCTGGGTCTTTTTTTCTCAATATATGTTTTTATTTAAATTAGAAACATGAATGCTTCATATGTAAATCCCAGCTCCCTCTCCCACTCCTCCTCGCTTGTCTCTCCACCAGCTCCTCCAGACCCCCACCCCGTCCCCACATCATTCCCCAGGGAGGGTGAGGACCTCCTTGGGGGGATCTCCAAAGTCTGTCATTTCATCCAGAGCAGGACCCAGGCCCTTCCCCATGTGTCCAGACTGAGAGAGCATCCCTCTATTTGGAATGGGCTCCCAAAGATCACTCATACAGCATGGTAAACACTGATCTACTTACTACCCAAGGTCCCAGAGATTTCTGTGGCCTCCTCACTGACACTACATTCATGGAGTCTGGGTCAGTTCCCTGTTGGTCTCTCAGCCATCAGTCTGGGACTCAAGATCTCCCCCTTGTCCAGTCAGCTGTCTTTGTGGGTTTCACTATCATGGTCTTGACCTCTTTTCTCATCACTTCTCCATGTCTGTCACTAGGTTCCAGGAGTTCAGTTCAGTGTTTAGCTGTGGGTATCTGCTTCTGCTTCAATCAGTCACTGGATGAAGGTTCTAGGATAGCATATAAGATAGTCATCAACCTTATCATCAAGAAGGGGCTACTAATGTACTGTCTCCACTATTGCTTAGTTTGCCAGTTGGTGTTATCCTTGTAGACCTCTGGAGATCTCACTAGTGTCAACTTTCTCCTCAAGCCTATAATGACTCCATGTATTATGGTATCTCTCATCCTGCTCTCCTCTATTCTTACTTCAACTCAACCTTCCTGTTCCCCCATGCCTTCTTCTCCCCTCCTCTTATCCCCCTCTCTTTTTCTGGATCCCTCTCCCCTCCCCCAATGTTCCCAATCTCTTCAGGAGATCTTGCCTCATTCCACTTCTCTGGGGTATCATGCATCTCTCTTGGGAACCTCCCTGTTTCCAAGGCTCACTGGCACTGAGATTGTAGGCTGACACTCCCCTTATACATATCTAAAATCCATATAGGAGCGAGTACATAGCATGTTTGTCTTTTTGTGTCTGGGTTACCTCACTCAGGATGGTTTCCTCTAGTGCCTTCCATTTGCCTGCAAATCTCAAGATTCCATTGTTTTTTTTCATCTGAGTAGCACTCCATATTGTGTAAATGTATCACATTTTCTCTATCCACTCTTCAGTTGTGGGGCATCTAGGTTGCTTCCAGGATCTAGCTATTGCATATAATGCTGCTATGAACATAGTGGAACAGACATCCTTGTTGTGTGAATGGGGATCTTTTGGGTATATGCCTAAGAGTCGAATTGCTGGGTCTTGTGGTAGACTGAGTTCCATTTTCCTGAGGAATCTCCATACTGATTTCCATAGTGGCTGTACAAGTTGGCACTCCCATCAGCAGTGGAGGAGTATTCCCCTTTCTCCACATCCTCTCCAGCACAAACTGTCATTGGTGTTTTTGATTTTAGCCATTCTGACAGGAGTAAGATGGTATCTCAGAGTTGTTTTGATTTGCATTTCCCTGATGGCTAAGGATGTTGAGCACTTTCTTAAGTGTCTCTCAGCCATTTTAGACTCCTCTACTGAAAATTCTCTATTTAGTTCTGTACCTCACTTTTTAATTGGATCCTTTGGTGTTTTGGAGACTAGCTTCTTGAGTACTTTGTAAATTTTGGAGATCAGGCCTCTGTCAGATGTGGGGTTAGTAAATATCTTTTCCCATTCTGTGGGCTGCCTTTTTGTCTTGCTGACTGTGTCCTTTGCCTTACAGAAGCTTCTCAGTTTCAGGAGGTCCTATTTATTAATTGTCGATCTCAGTGTTTGTGCTACTGGTGTTATGTTTAGGAAGTGGTCCCCTATACCAATTCATTCAAGGGTACCTCCCACTTTCTCTTCTAAGAGGTTCAGTGTGGCTGGATTTATGTTGAGGTCTTTGATCCATTTAGGCTTAAGTTTTGTGCATGGTGATAGACATGGATCTAGCTGCAGTCTTCTACATGAGAATATCCAGTTATGCCAGCACCATTTGTTGAAGATGCTATCTTTTTTCCATTGTATAATTTTAGCTTCTCTGTCAAAAATCAGGTGTTCACAGGTTTGTGGATTAATCTCAGGATTTTCAATTTGATTCCATTGGTCTACCTACCTATTTTTTGTGCCAATACCAAGCTGTTTTCAGGATTATAGCTTTATAGTAGAGCTTGAAGTCAGGGATGGCAATGCCTCCACACGTTGCTTTGTTAAGCAGGGTTGTCTTGGCTATTCTGGGTTTTTTTGTTTTTCCAAGTTGAGAATTGTTCTCTCAAGGTCTGTGAAGAATTGTGCTGGGATTTTAATGGGTATTGCATTGAGCCTGTAGATTGCTTTTGGCAGGATTGCCATTTTTACTACATTGATCCTACCTATCCAAAAGCATGGGAGATCTTTCCATTTACTGGTGTCTTCTTTAATTTCTTTCTTTAAAGACTCAGAGTTCTTTCGATACAGGTCTTTCACTTGTTTGGTTAGGGTTACCCCCAGGTATTTTATGTTGTTTGTGGCAATTGTAAAGGGTGATGTTTCTCTGATTTCTTTCTCTACCCTTTTATTGTCTGTATATAATAGGGCTACTGATTTTCTTGAGTTGATCTTGTATCCTGCCACATTCCTGAAGGTGTTTATCAGCTGTAATAGTTTCCTGATAGAGTTTTTTGGGTCACTTATATAAACTATCACATTATATGCAAATAGTGAAAGTTTTACCTCTTCCATTCCAATTTGTTAGCCCCTTGATTTCCTTTTGTTGTCTTATTGCTCTAGCTAGAATTTCCAGTACAACATTGAATAGATATGAGGAGAGGCGACAGCCTTGCCTTGTTCCTAATCTTAGAGGAATTGCCTTGAGTTTCTCTCCATTCAGTTTGATGTTGGCTGTTGGTTCACTGTATATAGCTTTTATGATGTTTATGTATGTTCCTGTTATCTCGGATCTCTCCAAGACCTTTATCATGAAGGGGTGTTGGATTTCATCAAAGGCTTTTTTCAGCATCTAGTGAGATGATCATGTGATTTTTGTTTCTCAGTTTGTTTATATGGTGGATTACATTGATGGATTTTCGTATGTTGAACCATCTCTGCATCCCTGGAATGAAGCCTACTTGATCATGGTGGATGAGTTTTTTGATATGTTCTTTTGGATCTGATTTGCCAGTATTTTAATGAGTATTTTTACATCACTGTTCATGAGAGATATTGGTCTAAAGTTCTCTTTCTTAGTTGTGTCTTTTCATGGCTTGGGTATCAATGTTATTGAAGCCTAGTAAAAAGAGTTTGGCAAAGACCCTTCTGCTTCTATTGCATGGAATACTTTGAGGAGGATTGGTATAACCTGTTCTTTGAATTTCTTGTAAAATTCTGCACTGAAGCCATCTGGCCCTGGGCTTTTTTTGGTTGGGAGACTTTTGATGACTGTTTCTATTTCCTTAGGTGTTATAGGACTATTTCAATTGATTATCTGTTCTTGATTTAATTTTGTTAAGTGATATTTATCCAGAAAATTGTCCATTTCCTTTAAGTTTTCAAATTTTGTGGAGTACAGCTTTTCAGAAAATGACCTGATGATTCTCTCTGGATTTCCTCACTTGTC